>NC_046343.1:1453252-2653252 GCF_000738735.6 Corvus cornix cornix | reverse complement strand
TGCTCTGGGCTGGGTGACAAAGTGGGGATTGGCCACTGGCAGGACTTGGGGATCTTGGAGGGCTTTTCCAAACTAATGGATGCTGTGATAATTCACCATCATAAAGCAGGGACTGTGAAGTATTTGCTGCTACAGTTCAGTGGCCTAATGCCTGAAATCAACATTTGTAACAAGCTAAAAACTCTGCTGATTTATTTGTCTGATACATCCATCACAACTGAGACTGTTCTGCTAAAACCAGGTCTAAGTGATGTTTTGTGTGTTCAGCTGGATTACAGTTTCCATTCAGGTGCACCTTGACTGGCACAAGAGGAGTTCCTGCAGCCTGTAAATACCTCCCACACAAGTTACAGAAATCCACATCAGCTGAACCGACAGACAAGAACGCCAGGAGGAAGAACACCTTTCTCAGGAATGAAAGCACCACCACCACCTGCTTTGGCAAGCCCTCACAATCCCAACCCCGGCAAATGCCAGCACCAGGAAAAGCCCCACTCTGAAGAGCTTCAGTTCCTCCTTCTCCCAGCAGAGGCTACTGCTCACCTACAAACTCATGCACAGGGCACGGAGCAGAGCAAGAGGGGAAGGAATGGTGGCTGAACATCCTCCATGCATCCCCTGGGATGCAGTGAGGAGCTTCCTGGAGAGCCTCCTGCTCTTTTACCTTATTTGCCACCGTGTACTGGTAGGAGTACCGCTGCTTGCCGCTCATGTCCTCGTACACCGTGGGGACAATCTTCAGGATGTAGTCGTGAGAGGCAAGGGCTGTGCTCCGGGAAGGAAAGGGAAGGACACATTAGCATTGAAAGAAAGGAGTCTGCCTACAGAACAGTTCAAAGTGGAGCAAGTCACAAAAAAAGGGTGACTCCCTCCTCCTTATCTCAGTGACAAAGCGACAGCTTCAAACCCCACATCTCTGCCCTTTGCTCAGAACTCTGTCAGGTACCTGGCTGACACCAGAAGCCACCCACCACTTCTGTAGGACCACAACTCAACCAGGGTTTGGGTTATTTGAAGCTTCCTAACTGCTTGCAACTATAAATGGTAACACTTTTTATCACCACCACAAACAGCGTGGTTAAATCAGGAACTGGCTGAGGTTGGGACTGCAGCCCACTGAGATCATTTTGACAAAAAAACCTGAGGCATCACAACCTGTGTACTTCCATTTCTTTCTTGCTTTCTTATCTTCCTTCTCCAAAAGCTGCTTAACTCTTTCTTTTTTCACTATTTAAACAGCTCATTCCATTTTTTGTGTCTGCTAAAATGGTTCTAAAACAGAACTCTAAATGACATCTCTGCAGGGTCCTCTAGCCAAGTGTAACACAATGACATTTGGCTCCTGGAGGTAAAAAAACTCCCAAACAACAACTGTATAGCTTCAGGAACAGCCATAGAAATTTTGTTCCAAGAAATGGAAACAGGACTCATATCCTGCAGGAGCCCGAACTCTTGAGAGAAAAACTCTCTACACCGAATTGTAGCATGCATTGGCAATTTCCTTTTTGTGCTGGGCATAAAGAAGGGCCACGAAAATGTCCCTCTCGCCATCCACAGAGTAGAAATTTAGAGGTAATTTGCAACACAAGGACAGGGAAAAGTTCTGGTGGAAGTAACAGCAGCAAAGGGACGCTACAGGAACAGGATAAAAAACTCCATAAGGACTGCAAAGGACCTTTTGGGCCAAGCCTTTTCTGCAGCACTGGAGGAAATGGAAATGTCAGCCAGCAATGTCTGGATCATTTGGGCTGAAGAGGCAAATTAAAGACTTCTGGATACACCAGTGTTGCATGAATGGCCCTGCTTTCCCTCCTGCAGAGGGTGGCTGAGAGCTGCAATCCCCAGGAATACCCACGGTTTGAGCTGAGCTTGTCTGCTCCCTCCAAGGCATTGAATGCTCCGTGAACGTTGTGGACCTGGAAAGCAAAAAGGAGCATGAAGAAACTGTGTTCTGACTTGATACTCTTGACCTTTGCTTCCCTACCTTGTGACCAGGGGATCAGCCTGATTCAACCTTTCCAGAAAACAAAGCCTCAACCCAGTAAAAGATGACCCCAAATATCTTTCAGTGACCATCATCACAGTGGTTTGTTCCAAGTGAAAAAGCTGATTTCACAACATCTTACAAGATGAAACTCCAAAACCACTCCAAAGCTAGAGGAATTGCAGTTGGAAGAGGCCAGTTGTGAAATTTTCACCGTGAGCTATTTCCTAAGAGCTTTGCAGAGTTAACTGTGAAATTAATTTATCAGGCTGAAAGGGAAATAACTGGAAGTCACACTGGGGCTAAAACTCTGGAGTTCTCCTCTAAACGTGGTTCGTGTCAGAGCAGCTGGGCTTGTACAACTCATCAGCCTTGGAGATGGGAAGGACACATCCCAACACTGCCATCCCTTCAGCTTTCCCTGCAGCTGATCCCGGGCCTGAGAGTATCTGTTTGCCCAGAATAACAGGATTTCCATCCCTTGCAAATGCTGTGACCTGGAGTCTCATCTCCACCAACAGAATAATCCATGTGTGAACTCTCCAGACAGGGAAGACTTTCCAGACAGGGAAAAGCCCACAGCAGGAGCTGTAGGTCAGAGGTTGTGCTGCTCACAAGGTACAAAGAAAGGACAAAGAACTCCACAGCCTAGAAATTCCTGACCTTAAGTCAGACAACAGGGAAGAAGAGTTTGGAAGGAGGATTTAGTCATGGGTGTGACAGTTTCAGCTCACCAACAGGGCAATGCCATCTCCTTCCCAGACCCTCTCAACAACTGGCAGCACGTGGATGTATCTGTCTCATCCTAATGGACATTTCCCTATTCCCAGCACTACAGAGTGGATGATGCAGGAAGCACCAGTGAACCCGTTTCAGCTCAGCAGAATGGGAATTCTGGGGAGACAAAACCATCAGCAAGAAGCTTCAGCTTCAGCTGGAAGGTGCTGGGAACAGGAGCAGAGCAAAAGCAACAGCTGATCCTGCTGCAGGGCCTTTTGCTCTGCTGGGATTTCACACAACCATGACCATTCCCAAACTACATCTGCAGGCTGTGCTTATCCTTTACTCACTGGAAAAGGCCCAAGAAGAAAAAGAAGCCCCTGGAGGGGGGAGTTATGTTCCATTCTTGGTAGAGCTATGAAGTCAGTCTCTTATAGAATATCTGGGCCAGAGACTCTAAGGTCCACTTCAAGATTTTGGTAGATTTTTCCCTCGTGTAGATGAGACTAAAATTCAAACTAATGAGTTCCTGCATGTCAGGTAATGCAGTAAAGAGAGAGATGTAGAAAGCAGAAGATGATGCATTTTCACTGTCAGGGGCAGACAACTCTCCTAATCTAGCACTCAGTAGAAATTATGATTAAAAATGCATCATCTCCTACTTCCACATCTCTCTCTTAACTGGGTTATCTCACATGCAGGAACTCACTGGTTTCATTTATGATCTCATCTAAATGAGGAAAAAAGCTACAAAAAGTCTGCCACAATTGTGCACAAAGTACTGATGAAAACTCAAAGCTCATTCAGAGCCAGATGACATTTAAATCTCTATTTCAAAGAGACTGGTTTTTCTGGAGAATGCAGCCTGTCCCTTAGTGGATCATTGTGGCAGAGTCAGTAACAACCTACAAAGAACAAACTCCCAGCACATGACACAAGTGAATGAGGAGCTCCTCACACTCTTTAAGGAATATAAGCATGTATTACATCAAAGCAGGTGGAGACAGCCCGAAGTATTCAAAGGTGCTTCTAGACAGATTTAAAGCTCTCCACACTTGCTGGCTCTCACTGCTTGCTGAGTAGCAGTGGTGGTAGCACCTGTTTGGTGAACACATCCTTCTTTAATTTGTGCTGCTGAACTGCTGTTTGCCTGCAGGACCAGCAGCACCTACGTGCTCCCTCCTTGTGCATGCAGACGATGAGTAGTTACTCTGAACTCTGAAAATACTCATCTGAACTTGCCCGAATCAGGAGCCAACTCCACGTTTGCTAGACAGGTTTCTCACCACCAGCACAGAAGACACTTGCTGCTGGTCTGTCCAGGCTCCTCCTTCATGCTGATTCACACTGCAGCTGCCTTACTCCAGGACTCCGTGATAAAACAATGGGAATGCTCCCTCAGAGCGCCGATTTCCCACGCAGGCTGCACAACTCCCTATTAGCACTTACCTAATATTTTTCATAATCTCAGTGTGCTTTACAGACATTAAGCCAAGCTTATTTATATGCTAATATTTCCCCGTTCCCACACAAGATATTTGCTAAAAGAAGCCGGGAGCAGAATCAGAAGACTACAAAGCAACGCTTAGACTTGTTAGCATGAAAAAGGGTTTTGGAAGTGGGTGTACAAGGAGCAGACTAATGAGACGTCTGTGCTGAGGAAAGAAGATTACAGAGAGACTATGGGTAAGCAATGTTTAGGGTGAGTCTCAAGCTGGGTGTGCACATGTGGAACTCCCACCTGCGAGGCCAGCTCCTTGGAAGTAGGCTGGAGAAGTGCTGTAATCTGTCCTTATTGAGAAATCAGGTAATATTACATAACTTGCAACACCTGGTGAAACTCTATCCACTGGGCAAATGCATACATTCAGCTTCTTCCCAGCAGGGAATTGGCAGTGCTAAGTCTGACTTGTGTTTCACAGAACAAATTTGACTAATAGGTGTCTGCTATACAAGTACAGTGAAGTGAATTAAAAAGAGCTTGACTGGTGCTGTGGTAAACACAGTAGCGAGCACACATCTTCCCTGAGTGCATCACTGCTCCTCCACAAAGGCAGAAAGGATTGTTTTCTGTGTTCATACTAAAACCAGATTTTGCTGAGCCACACAGAGTTTTCCAAAAGCCCTTTGAGTTTCAGAAGAAAACAGCACAGCTCCTCTGTGACTGGACACTGCTCCTCCCTGAAGTGGTGGCAGCTGTGAACTCTCCCAGACTGAGCTTACGTTGCAGGGACACACAGCCCTGCCATGAAACCAAAATACCTAATATTAAACCACTCTCACTGCATTCCCCTACAGCCAGGGAATTTTCAGGACTCACCTGTAACTTGTCCCCAAATGAGAGCTTGTGGATGACGTGAGTCATGTCGGGGTTCTGGGGCTGCGCCGTCGCGCTGTGCGTCGACACGTGGAAGTTGCCAGGGACCTAAAATTAGCCAAGACAGGGAAGACAGGATTTCACATTTTATCCCTCAAGGCATTGCTTGGCTCTGTGATGTGACATGGGAGCACCTGGGTCCATCCAGCCAAAGGAAGGCTCTGGGATACCCTCCTGCACCTGACCAACACCACGGCACTCAGGTCCTGCAGCTCCGGAGTCCAGCACCCCCACACTGCTGATGTCCCTGACCAGGAGTTGATGAGTGGATCACTCCCAACTCCAGGGATTTCCAGCACTTAAGGCTACGTCTTTCATCCCTACTAAAATAAAATTCCCATCTCTCTTGCTCAATGTCTCACTCCCACATCTAGCATTTGCAAATGGGCTCACTGCTGCAGAGCAGCCCAGGAAGATGTGGATATATTCTTCTTCTTGTAGTACCAAACTTCACCTTTGACACTGTGTGCAAGGATGAGTTTTATATAAAGACAAGAACCACCACCAAACCCAAGTGAGCATCCCATACAAACCAACCTAGATCTTCCCCTTCTCCATGTGGCAGGAGCCAGCAGGAGCCTTTCCTTTTAATTTTTTTAATGGAGGGAAGTACAAAGTTCTGAAAAACACAAGTTTCACCTAAGGACTCAGTTCCAAGACAGAAAATGAGCCCTGGTGTCACTCTGATGACACCACTCTGCAAGCACACACTTTTCAGGTCACTAGCCCTGACATCTTTCAGCAGATACAGCTCAATCACTGTCATGGAGGGTGCAAGAATATTTTCCTGTTGAGAAAAGGTTGTGAAATGAAGCAACACTGAGGAGCAATCTGGCACAGCCCAAGGCAGGAGTGGGAGGGTGGTTATACAACTGGTGCCCAGCGTGCTCTCTGCAGAGACACCTCACCAGCAGGGCCACAGGAGGCCACATGCCCGTTCCATGTGCTTTGAGGAAAGCTGATTTAATGACTTGAGGAACAGCAGTGCACTCCTGGGAACACTTTCAGGTGTGGACACAAGCTGTGTCATAAACAAGCTCGGCAAACAGGGCGTCAGGCCCTGCAGCAAGCGGGACACACGATCATCTCACTGTCACCTTGTCCTCCCTCGGCAGATGTGACAGCAACACCCAAGTGCAAGCCTTGGTCAAGTTTCCAAGCCTGGCCAGGTCTCAGTCCAGCTCCCATCTCAGACAGATGCCTGTCCAATTCCTGCCAAGGGACTGCAGACTTCCAGGTCACACGCAAGAGGTTCAGGTTTCCAGAGCCAGAAGTCCTGGGTCAGCTCCTCTCCCTGGGACAGCTGTCCCAGCCACTAAATGAGACACAAATCAGCAGTGGAGGAAGCTCCTCACTGCCACGTTCTGCACCCCCTTTTGGAGCTGCTTTGGCAAGCAGGACACACCACATCTCGCAGACAAACCCCCAGGTACCTCAGCTCTGTGCTCTGGAAATTGTCTGAGCAAGAACTACCTTTCCAGAAGCCCTTTCCCAGTTTTGTGGACTACCAGCTGCCAGAGGGTCTTGGTGGCTTGGACATGAGGAAAAAGTCCTCTTTTTAAATCCCTAATCCTTTCCATGACACAGAATCAGGACAAGGTTCTGTCTGTTATTTTCAGATGTGCTTTGACATGACCTGGGAGGAAAAGAAGGAAGCAGGATTTTGTAGCCTGTGGTACATGAGGAGGAGTGAATAAAGGGTGTGCCCTTCTTAGGACATCAGTGGGTCCCACCAGTGCCTCCCCCACCCCAGCAAGTCATCTCCAGCATTACATAGCAAGATTATTCAATCTTGAACACACCCATCCCAAAGAAGAGCCTCCTCCAGGCCTGGATTTTCATTCCTTGAGCCAGAAGTGGAGCATCCCCACGAAGCATGCGCAGAGTGCTGTATTCCAAACATCCCAGCACAGAGCTGCTGGCACGCTCCAGTACGGAACATTCCTGTCATTCTGCAGCTCTCAGAACAAAGGAGAGCTGGGATGCAGCCATTGCCAAAGACCTCTCCACAGTGACTCACATTTTGGAGGTGCAGAAGTCGGGAGGAGTAAACACAGAAGCCGTTTGGCATCTGTAGGGTTTTCACACATCCCCTGAACATCGGGCTGCTGTGCTGAAAGGCAGCACGGGCCACTGCAGAGAGCTGCTCTCTCTGTTCAGCAGTTCTGTCTCCATTACCTGCTTTGGAGAGTGAAGAAAACCCCTGATCTAACACATTCCCTGTGGGGCTGGCCATGCAGCCTCCTCTCCCCACACTGACTTAACTTTCTGTCTGATCAGGGACATGAACACACACACTGCAGGACAGACACTGAGATTTTCGAATTTTCCTTTTTCCAAATGGATCCTGCCAGCATTTCCCCAGCCAGCACAGCCTCACCCACTGCCACTGCCACTCACCTTGTTGATGCTGAAATGGCCCTCGAACCTGCAGCCATCCCCATTATTGAGAGGGATCTTCATCGAGTTGTCAATGTGACCCACTTCGTGCCTTCCCATTTCATCCTGGATGTCCAGTCCAACCACTGCAGGGGTGAGAGGGAGAAGACATAAAAAAAAGTCAAAACAAGGTAAGTAACAGGAAGGTTGCATAGGAGAAACATGCATTGCTTTTACCTGGAAAAAATCCAAACCATCTTTTTTCCTGACGTTTGACTAAACTGTCCTTCATCAAATATTGTTGTATCAGAAAAAAACTTTATAACTAAACTTTTCATTATGTCTATTTGACATATCCCATATCCTGCCAGCTGACTGCAATCCCAATCACACAAACAGAAAACCTTCAGGCACACAAGGCAGGTGACTTGGGAAGAGCCAACAACCAGCTGGTACATTCGGAGTTCCGAATAGAACTTGGGAGGCTTCTTGCTCCCAGACACAAAAAGGTTGCTGTAAAATAAAAAAAAAAACAGGAAATGAGATTTATAAAGAAGCCAGTGAGGGAGATCAGCCACTAACACATGGTCCAAGAAAACAGGTGCCTGGCCTGGAACAGAAAGCAATGGGATATTGGCAGAGGCTGCAGCTACTTGATTTCCATCCTGTTACAGAAGAAGGTCCACTGTACCAGTCTGGGCCCATTTCAAGTATTACTTAGAACACAAAGAAATGCTGCTAAGTGAAAGGGATACTCACATTCACAGTGCAGGTTTGGCAAACTGATGTTCAGGTTCACTTCTATTTTACCTCCGCTGTCTTTGTCTGGGTCATCCACATAGAGCTCATTAACTCTGCAGGGCAGAAAACACAGGTGGGTTCAGGCACAGGGCTGCTTTCCACAGGGAAAACTCAACAACTTGCATGGGGAAGGGGAAAAGGAGACTGGAAAGAGGGGGTTTGATTGTGTGATGGCTACAAGAGAGTTACAGAGAGCAGGGAAATATCTCCAGGATGGAATGGGGGCAAATCACGGCTTAATTTGACTTCTTGCTTGGCAAGTGCAGGAGACTTTAAACAAGTTCTGCACCAGCAGAAAACAAAACTTCTGCTCTATGCTTCCTGCACCCTTCTCTACCCTGAGTTTTCAGAGGTGCTACAAAACAAGACCCTAATGCTGAAGAGGTGGCAGGTTTTTGAGCTAACCCTCCCCTCCCCTGGGCTGCTACTCCTTTTAGGAAGGAGGGAAGCGTGTGCTTTTCCATTTGTTCCATAAATAGTTCTAGAGAGAGACTGCTCTCCACTACCCCCCAGGAAAGCTTATTTGTGTCACTAATTGCCTTTTGTTATTGCCACCCAGCTGACAGAGCAGCAGCAAGAGAAACAAGGCAGCACAGCATATTTGTATCCTTCTCCTTAATATCACACTTCAATCTATGAATGGTAACCAAAAGCAGTGACTAAAATTGAAGAGAAGAGGATTTGAGCCAGGAACAGATGGGAAGAAACATCCTGGACAGCAGGATCTCACACACTCTGCACCAGTCTCCCAAAGAGTAATGTTGTCTCATAGCACCCACAGCGCTGGCACGCATTTCGCAGGAGACAAAACACAGATAGAGAGGCAGAGGAACACAAGAGTATAAATATTTATTGTTGGCACATACAATCCATCCGACACAGAAAAAAATAAACCATAAAAACCCCAGTGCTGAATTTACTGAATGGTCCTGGAGAACCCACCCTGGGGAAACTGACCCCATTGAACTGGGACAATGCTGAGATTACCTAGCAACTCTTTACCCTGTTCAACAAGTAAGAAGATTTGACAATTTATCTTCCACTTGGACAGATTGTAAAGCTATGGAAACTTAGATTCAGGCAAATTATATAAAATAAAACTAGTAAGTGCTCTGCAGCATTTTTGTTTTACACTCAAAGAGCACAAAACTCTTTGACAAGCCCCACTGGAAAGTCCACATGCTAACAGTCAAACCAGACTAAGGCAGCTACAAGACAGATTCAAAGTGATTTTGCTCTGGTGATGCCTCTCTGGGCCACAGTGAACTGTTTGCCCTGTGGATTCAGAAGAAACAAACCTTCACACTGAGAAACACACATGCTGTCAGTTTTTTTGGAGGCAATTACTCACAGGTCAGTGGGGTTTACAGACACTCACTTAAAACCAGCACAGCATTTGTCTTCGGCTTCACAGCCCTACCTTTCTCTGTTTTTAATCGGCTTGACAAGTTGCTTGCAATCATTACTCAACCTATTTTTCAAGTGATTAATAAAAATGACACAGAGGGAGGGGAAAGATTGCTCATCAGTGACCTAGTTAGCAGCTTTTTGGCTGAGCCCTCTCCTCCCGGGTGGAATGCATCCTCTCCTCTACTCGTTCATTACTGACAGATTGGGCAGTGATTGGATTAAGTCATATGTCCAAATAGGGCCGGGAGGAGCAGCTCCAGCCAGGACAGGCATTAATCCCCCAGAGCAACGCACCTCTCAGTGCTCCCCATCCTCCCATCCATTTCCCAGTTGCCAGCCAGCCCATTTCACAACCCCTGGCTCCTTCCCAGCGCTGTGCTGTCCGAGATGTGGGCCATGCCCAGCCAGTGCTGCGGGCACCTCGGCGCTGCCGGCAAAAGGAGTGTTAGCAGCAGGGCTGGCAGAGCAGAGTCAGGTCCAGCAGCTCAGCTGAACATTCCAGCTCTCTGGAGAAAAGCCCCAGCAAGGTCGGTGTTTGGATTTGCTGATTTCTAACCCTGAACCTGTCAGAAATCGTGCAGCAGGAGCCTTTCAGTGATGAGCGAGTGAGAGGTGGTTGCTGGCAGAAATCAGAGGATGAACTGTGCACAGGGAGCCTGTGGAAGCTCTGACATAGGAAGGCAAGTGTGGAGGTCACCTGGCTGCTCGCTGGATCACTGAGGCACAGAGAAGTAGGGCAGCTTGTCCAGGTCACACAGGCCATTAGCTGCAGATAAAGGAAACTGGTTTCCTGTCCCGCAGTCCGGTCACTGGACCAATGGTCCCCAACCCGTCCCTTGGGCAAGGCCCACAGCCACTTCCTCCTCCTCCTCCTCTTCACCTAGTAGCCCCCTGCCCCTCTCCTGCTCAAGTTCCAAATTTCATAACCCAATCTGTCACTTCTGACATCTGACAGCTCGTGACAGGTGATCCTTCCTTTCCTTCCCTTCATTTCAACCCGCAGCGTCACCTTCCACGGAGCACCCATCCCGCTGGATCCTGCTTCTCCCTCCCAGCTCCAGCCACTGCCTCCTCATGGCAGCATCAGCTCTTGCTGAGGGCCCAAATGGACAAACCCAGCTCCAAAGTGCATCCTTTGTGCGTCACTGATGTTCCCTCTCACTGTGGGGAACCAAGGGCATGGCGACAACACACCACAGGCTGCACTTGTTGGGGCAAACCTCACAAGAAATGTTGTTTCCGCCAAACTGGGTATTTCTCTCCTCAAATATCCGGAGTATTGGAATTCTGGGAACCTCACAGGTAATGCAAACTGCCAGGGTCAAGGTTACTCCTTCCAGTGAACCACTGGCACCCAGGTGTGGATGGCAGAGGGCTGGCACTCATGTGTCCCTTGCTATCCTCCTCCCCAGGGCCACGAAGCCAAATTGCACACAGCTTTCCTACCATTTAATGAGACAATCCTGGGATGTCAGGAAAAGTACTATCTACCCCCTCTAGCCACTCTCTCTGGAGGAGTAATGTCTCTGGTGGAAGAAAAGAAGTTGGCTCTAATTTATAGCTGTGCCTCCTGAAAAATAAAGTGTCCCAGGAGTAACAGTGCTTTAACAGTAAATCTGGGATGGTCACAAGGGAAATAAAACCTGAGGCCAGGCAGAGAGAGGCAGTGATATTGGTCACATTGTGACTCCAAAGCTGGGGTGTACCTCCTCCAAACACCCCAAACATTTCGGAGTTGGTGTTTTCCTGGCTGCTGCTAAGGACTGTTTGAATAAAAGCAGCACAATAAAGCAGGGTGAGGGTGCAGAGCTCTGGAAGTACAACGAAGGCAACACAACAGGTGAGAGCTGGACCTCTCGCCCCCACAGAGCTCCAACCACTGACCCAAGGAACGAGAGGGCAGTTTCTCCATGATCCACACATCAAGAATCTGCTTCACTTCTAGAAAGAGCCACTTGGAAATACTTCACATTCCTGAGTGATGCTGCTGGGCTGCTTCTCCCGTTTGCTTACAAACTTCCAGCGTTCCACGCAAAAAGCTGGAGGGACCCTTTGGCCAGATCATGCCAATGGCACGTGAGAGCGAGGGAAAGGGGGCCACAGCAGCCAGAGGGCACGGCACAGCTTCAGGATTTTATCCAAACAAAGTCAGACCTGTTCCCTGTGCTTTAGGTCTCAGATTTACGACACAACAGCTTTCTTTCCCCAGAAACAAAACTTCCCCAGTAATTTATTTCCGCCCAGCAGCCCTGGCCACTACAAGCACTTCAACAGCTGAAGAGCCTGCAGCCCTTTGGATCCAAGGGTGGGCACTGCATCCACCTTCCAGAGCTTCACACACTGCGTGGGTGCTTTCTAAAGACACCTGCCTTGTCTTCCGTCTTCCTTGTCCTAAGCCCCCCCTTCAAGTTTTAGCCTTTTTTCTCCCTTTTCACAGCAAACAGCCAGGCAGCCTCCTCCCCAGACATCAGCCATAGAGAAAATACAGCCACTTACTGCAGAAAGCTGCACTCTACCTTGTCCTCCAACTCCCAGGAGGCACCCTCTGATCTCCAGGACCCCATGGCTAAGATGGAACATAGTTATTCTTTCTTGAGGAAGCCCAAAGCTTCTCAGAAGACTCTCTCAGGTGAGCTCTCTTGGCTCCACTTGCCCTTCCAGCTCTCATCAACCACCTTCCAGAAACACAACCCTCCCAAGCTGAGATTCCTGCACTACCACATTTTCAGTGGTGCCAGACCAGAGAAGCCCCAACATTAGACACATCTTCTTTTCAATTTGTGTGAAGAAACAACAAGCAGGTCAGCAAATTCTCTCTACAGTGTCATAAACTGTGCATGTGTCTGCTGCTCTGATATCTGTCATCTTCTGCATCTCAATCGGTTCTTCCCTGTGAAGGTCCTTGTCCCAGATCAGCTGTGAAGCACAACAAACACGCTGCCCTACAAAGGAAGGAATTGCAGCTCTTCAGGAGACAGGAAGACGAGAAGGGTTCGAAAGACGTCAATGTAGACTTGAGTCAGGAATTGCAAATGACATCATGACACGACCGCCTGCTTCCTGCAAGCCCACACAGGGCACAGCAACCCCGCACAAATGTCTAACACCTCGCATTAGGTAATCTCCACGCTGCTACGCAAACATTAATTAAGCTTCTTACCTGCCTACCTCTCTCAGGGCTGCTAAGGATTACATCCTTCTGCAGAAAAGTGTCTGTCTCAAGGTCAGTCCGTGGTAGGAGCAGGGTTACAACTCCCATTCCTGTTTGCCTACGAGGCTGTGCTGCCTGTGCTGGGCTGGTTTGCTCCAGCATTTCATCTGCCTCAACTGGATGAGCCAGTAGGGTTGGAGGTGCATCTCCAGCTTAGTGTCAGGACACAGGAATTGTGGCATCTGCTGGCTTGTGCTCCCAGATTACGGTTTGCAGCAGAAGAAACCCCCCTGTTGCAGCAGCAGCATCCCACTCTGCTGGTTGGTACCATTTTCATGGGCTGAGAGCCACAACACACATCCCACAAACTCTGGAAAGCTATGGGATAAAAAGCCTCTGAAGACAGGTTTGGTGACAATTCTGCTGCTCTGCAGGATCACTCTTGGGCATGCAAATGAATCCAGTGTGGACAAGGAACTCTGGTCCCTGAAACTCCTGGAGTTTTGCTTCCTCCCACACTCCTGACCACCTTCTTGGGCCTGTCCTGTTTCAGGCCAGGAATTGGGCTTTGATCATCCTAGTGGGTCCCTTCCAGCTCAGGATATTCTATGATTCATGATTTACGCTTTCATGCAAAGGCAGTCATTTTATTGCAGATATTCTGCTTAAGTAATTAATTGCCTTGCAGGGGGGCACAGCTTCCCAATTAGCAAACTTGTCACTTCAGATAGGTTTTTGTCTGTTATTACACTAAAAAAAAAAAAAAAAAAAAAGAAAGAAAAAGAAGAAAAAGAAATCACTGCCAGGAACAGTCTGCTGCTCCCTACAGTGTGCTGTGGCAGATGAATTAGTGTTGAGCAGCAACATTCATACCACAAACACCACATTCATACCCTCCTACCCCTTACCCTGGCTGCCAATGCAAGGCAGACTAGATTAGTTAATTACATCTTTAATCCTTAATGATGGAATACTTGGAAAACTATTATTGATCTTACAGAACATAATTCATGACCTAATTACAGTGATAAAACTGCGAGATTATCATCTTGCCAGCTATTAACGTCTAGCACTGATCTGAGTTAATTAGAAAAGAGATGGGTGATTTCTATGCTTCTGGTTTGCAACACAGCAGCAGAGCAATGAGGAGGCTTCTACAGGCTGGACAAGTAGCCCTCAGACTACTCTCAACTCAACCAACTACTGATCTTGCCCAGGAAAAACCAGACACATTCAACCCTTTAGCTTCATTTCTTCAGTCATTTGAGTCATCGGCTCAGTGGGACAAGAGTGTTTGATGCTGTTCAACTTTCAGAGGTTCAAATGTGGAGCAGAGACCTCCTTTTCTTTATCTTTTACAGAATTGAGGAGATTCATCAACGTTCTTGGTATGGAATACTTAGGTTAGAAAAGACCTCCAATATTACCGAGTCCAAGCTGTGCCCCATCCCCACCTTGTCACCCAGCCCAGAGCACTGAGTGCCACATCCAGGTGTTCCTTGGACACCTCCAGGGATGGGGACATTCCAACACCTGAAGTTTGGACTAAGTCTTCAGTCACTCTCAGTCTGGACTAAAAAAAACCCTAAAAATCAAGTGGATCCTTGACTTCCAGAGTTAAACTCACCCTCCCCTTAATGGCAATGATGAGTTGTGACTGAGAAAAGCAAAAAAACCCTCTTCCCTCATCAGCCCTTCACTGTGCTTTTCCTGGGAAGGATGCAGCCCCACCTAAGTGCCAAGCTTGGATTTCCTTCATGGCTGCTCAGAGGCCTGTGAGGGTCACACGATAAATCTGGAAGATGAGCAACTTGGGAGTTTTCTACCCTTCTCAGGGCTGGTCTCCCCAGGAAACCCGTCAGCAGCAGAATAGGACGTGCCTTTAGAGTGTGTTACCTCTTCCATGGGCTTCCTGCAGTGTCTTGGTTTGACTTCCTAACTGGAGTCAGCTCCTGTGCACAGACACAGCCTTGGCGCTCATTAGAAATGCCCACACGAGTTATGACACAGCTGCTGTCCTCCCCACACAGGTAATGTTTGGGTTTAGGGCTATGACTGTGATCCTCGAGATGAGGGTGTCATTTCTTGGCTTTCTGCCACCCAGACAAGTCTTCAGCAGCTGAGACTGTAAATGCTACGACAATGGGCTGGTCAAGGAAAAACAGCTTTGAAGTTGGGCAAGAGCAGCCAAACTGAGATTTCGAGTAATACCAGGCACTGAGGCTGCTGCATTCAGGTGAATGTGGAAGAAAGTCCAGCAGTGGGCAGAAGCCAGTGAGTGTTTGGGGTTAGTGTGGTGCAGAGCAGACCTTCTTTTCTCACGTTGCAGCACGGGCTCAACAAACCACAGCAACCTCTTGCTGTAAATGCAGCTACCAAGGGAACCTCTCGGTGGTGAGAGTCAGACAGCGAATCCTGTGAATCCTGTGGGCACCACTGCTGAGGTTGCCCTGAAGGAGCTGGCCCTGCACACACCCCACACACAATTACTCGCTGTAACAGGGCTCTGAAGGAGGCAGGAGTGCCCAGCAGGGAACCTGCCCCGTCTCTGATGTAAAACACCAGGCCAAGTGCTCTCATTTCACCCTGCCATCAAAACTGTGCAGCTCACCCCACCCAACCTGGCTCTGACAAGTGCTTTAAGGGAAATACGGACACAAAAGGAGAAAGAGTGATGCAGTCTCACAGCACAGCTGGCAGTGACAAAGCAGGAAAGTTCATCCCATGTAGCTGCGCACCTGTTAACCATTCAGGTCCTGGCTGGCATTGGGAAACGTCAATCTGGGTGAGGTATCTGTTGTAGGAGACTCTTAATACAAAAAAACCTTGAAGCTTGCATTGAAAGTTGATGAGAATTGAACAGTTTGCACGTAAGGAATCTTCCATATCTTTCTAAGTATTTGGATCATCAGCAAACAAGGCTCAGAAACCTTTTTGAGACAATATTTCCCCTGTTATTTGCTATGACCAGTTTAAATGGTGGCACAGAGTTCTCACAAGTTCCAGACCACGCAGAGCTACCAATTCTTACTCCCAATGATGAGGCTCTGCTGCCTCACAGCACACTGCCAGTAACACCTGACTGAAAGGGAACCACAAGAGGCTCACAACAACTTGTGCTGGGTTTCTCAGAAGAGAAAACAACGAGTAAGAAACGGAAAAAGAAAAGTTTACTCCAGCTTTTGAAGTCGCTGAACTGGGAAGGACTTGAAGTGACTTTCTGAAGTATTTCCACTGTTCTGGGAGAGCCTTTTCACAAGTGCTGGGGGTGAACGTTCCCAGCAAGAGTCTGATGACTTGTAACTCATCAGAAGGAGGTTTTCCTACTCTTTCGTGTGAGCTTTTGTGTTGGACAGACCATGACGAATCAGGTTCCTGCAGTCATTTGTCCCAGGCTCTTGAATAACATCCCCTCTAAAATTTTACTGCTTTACTGCCTGCAAACACCTCCTCCCCACGCAGCTCCTGCTGGGAAAGGCACTTACCATCCCTCCGAGGTTTTACTGAGGAACTCGCCAGCTGAGCATGCTTACAGCACTTCCCAATACTTTTGTGGAAAATGCATCATCTTCTTAAGGAAAAAGCAAGAAGAGGCCTCAGAGAATTATGCGATTGTGCAGTTCAAAGAGGAATTTCTAGTCAGGAAACTGCCACTACATGGGCACTCAAATAACTGATCAAAACTAGGTATCACTAATTCCTCCTGTAAAGCATTAACTGAAAGAAAAAGAAAACCAGGCAAGAGAATGAGATCTAAGAGGAGAGCAAGAAAAAGCACTGCTTTACTTGAAGCAATCTGTTTTTTAAAACAAGAAACCCAAGAAAACTCCGCTCTGTGAAGTGCTCCATAAGGTGACCCCGGATTTCACAAGCAAACACACGAAACTGAATTCAAAGAAACAGTGAGCAAGCAGGAGATCTGAGATACCATCTCTGAAGCAAACGTGCAACAGGCACAAAAAATGATCTCCAGCTTGATTACACTCCTGCCTTCAGTTAAACATTAGTCAACATTAACATTATTCCTGAAATTATATTCTTGAGCCAAGACAGAGCTGCACAAAAACAATGAGGGAGCCTCCTGCTTATCAGAATAGTCAATCTGATCACGGCCCAGGAGCCCAAGGTTGCAGAGCCTTTTTGCTCAGCTCTGACATCTGCTGCTATCAGGACCATCATGTGAGCCTGACAGAAGTTCCACCCTTCCCAGCTATCCAGGAACTGTGCCTCACACTCAGTGAGCTCACTGCCACATCAGCAGGGTGATGGAGAACGTTTCCTAGAGCCCCAAACAAAGGTAGATGTGTTAATGGTTACTAAAAGTTTTCTTTGAGGCAGGAAGAACATGAGAACAGGGGAAAAAATAAAAGTCTGATTAACTCAGTGTTAACAAGTGCTTCATGCTTGTTCAATGAGCAATTTTTAAAAGTAGAAATTATTTCCATTTTTCTCAAAGCTGTCACCACCTGGAGCAACTTGTCCTCAGGCACAAAAACTGTGAACAAGGTTTCCTAGTAAGGCTCCACAGAAGAAGAAAAACTTCACACATTAATAAAGCTGCCTGCATGAATCAGAAATTCAGCTCTGACATTATTAAAAAAACCCCAATTATTGATATTAAACTAATAATTCTTATTTTATGCAATCCATTTTTCCATGCTGCTAATTATGCAATCCAGCATGCAGCTAATAAAGGATCAAGGAGGTCTGGAACAGCTTCCTCTATCAAAAATAGTTCAGAACCGAGTTTGCCTATTAATTTTAGCAAATTAAAAAGCTGAATGGATGTCTGAGAATTTGGACTCAACCTAAAGGAATCCCAAACCCATTAGGCAACTAAGTGACCTAGTGAAATTACAGGAATATTTCTCTCAGATAACAGTAAAGCTGTAAGGATTCACATCCACACAAACAAGGGCAAACATGACTTTTACTTACATTTCAGTGGCTATGAATCCAGTGAGCTCCGACAGGAAGAGAAACAATATGAAGAGACAGCAGCAGACAGAGACTGGAACAGAGGGAAGGAGAGGAAAAGGTTAGTTTTGTATGTCTAACAAAGACAACAACTGTTTTCACACAGCCATATCCCCCCATACACACCTGAGAATTAACAATTTTTTAGAGCCCATGACCCAGAGGAGCCCACCAGAGCAGTGAGCTCAATGCCATGCCAGTATCCACACATCTTCATTTTTGGGTCACTTTTTCTATCGTGATTTCCACCTCCCCACAGCTCCTGCATTCTCCATCTTCAGCACACAATGCTGGTCTGCCAGCACTCCCTCTTCTTGACAGAGCTTCTTGACAACACAACTTCTTTGGACCCTTGGCTCCCAATTTTATTACTATTAAAACCTCCAGAAGACAAAAAGAACCAGCACCTCCTTGCTTTGACAGCACACAGTCCCCTAACATGGTGTTTTGGGGATGAGGACACATTTTGGTTCTCTGTCAAGTCCCAAAGCTGTGTAAGTCACCTCACAGGCTGCACTCCTAGAGCTGGGACAGCAGAGACACGGCAATACTGGACTAGTGCAGCCAGTGCCTCACTGCTCTTAATTTCTCCATTTGCTGACATATTGACTCTTCAAAGAGGGAAAATCCCCACTGAAGGAATTGTGAAGTACCCAGAAAAGTCCCATGTCTTTCCTAAGAATTCCAACCTGGAGCTGCAAGGAGGGAACCCAAAGAAACTGGAATGTTACTGTTTACTCTTCACCAGGAAATTATTCAAACCATTGACCAGGGACATTCAAGCAGCAGTGACAGAGTCACCCACACAGGAGGGGCTGGAAGGAAGCACAGCTCAAAATCCTATGGATCAGGGATGACTGGAGCAGACAAGGATGAGCCAGCTCAAGGCGACAGGGCTGCAGAGTGTCTCTCTATTAAATACAATACCCAAATTCACCATGAATCACTCACAGGAGGGTAAAGCAGGAACTGACAGGCTCTTCCAGGGCCGTGACAGCCGGAGCACAACCCCAGCACAACCCCTTGATCCCAGCACAGCCCTCTGTGAAATGACCGCTTCACCAGAGCCACCAATTGGGGTTGAGAAATACATTAAAAAAAAGCCCTGTTCCTCAACTTTATTCCACATGACCTGTACAGCCCCAACTGCCCATTATTTCGGGAAGCTCAAGCAACAACAGGCTGGGAACAATTTTGTCACAAAACTGCCCCGGTCCAAACTCCCTAGGTAGAGAATGCGAGAGGCACGGGAAGGAAAGAGGAGCTGAGGGCAAGTACTGAGCCAGACCCTCGAGTGACCTAAAGCCTTGTGCTTCATTCTTCCAGTCCTGAGGAAAGAGGAATGCGTTGCTTCCCCTTCCTCATCAGAATTTCAGCTGTGGATTCATTTAGTGACTCTCTCGAAAGTGCAAGGGATTAACAATGGATTAAAAAAATCCATTCGCTAGGATAGGGAAAGAGAGGAAAAAAGCCCTGAAAACCAGTAGGAAAACAGGAAGCAAGAAGGGATACTAATTCCTGAAGAGAAACCTGAGATGGCCACACAGTTGCTCCCAAGTCTTGGCTGTCAGGACACAGAAGGTCACCAGGGCTGTGACCCAGCTGAGCCCCTGGCACGGGGCACCACAGGCTGGGGAGAAGAAAGGTCTGCTTTAAAGCACAGCAGCAAATTCTTGTGAGAACATCCACACCTACTTAAGAACCCAGAAAAAGAAACCAAGGCAGGAGATGAGTAGATCCAGTGTTTGTACTGTTGATCGCTGACAGAGAGACACGAGATCTCTGATCTCTGGCAAGGGAGAGTGTTTGACATAGACAAGGCTTTTTTCTTTAATTGCTTCCCATACTCCTTGCTGCTTGTTATAATCCCATAAAGGCTTTCCACAGCATCAGCCAGACCTCTCTGCTCTCCAGCACTTCTAGGAAAGCCTGGTACTACTAACTCTCTTAACCGAATTCTCTCCCAGAGCTTCGTCTCTCTTCCAATTTTGAAACTTTCTTCTCTGGCACTTATATCATCAAAATATTTCCTTTTCCAGTACTTGCTTCCTCAAGCCCATCTTTAATTCAGCTCTTGCAGTGAAGGTTCCTAACAATACTTACCAAATACAGCACAGTAAAATTCCACTAACCTATATCTAAAAAACCCTGCCAGAATGCTCTGAAGTGCCTGGCAGGGGCTGACTTTCAAAGCTCCTCAATGCTTTTCCCAGTCTTCAAACCACGAAGGCAGTTTTGAAGCTGTAAAAGAGATTACTGAGTGTGGACATGAGAAGGAGACATAAAATCATGAGCAGCCTGAAGGAGGTGAGTGGGGAACAACCACTCACTGTCTCTTCCAGCATGGGAACAACAGGGAAAGGGGAGGTTAAAAACAAGAGAAGGTTTTCCTTTACACAATGCTTAACTAAATTCTGAAGATTCTTGACTATGGATGCTGAGGATATTTAAGAAATAAAATCAGATTACGAAAAGGAATCATACATGCCCTGAGGAAGAAATCCATTGAGGAATATGAAACCCAAAGGAACCAACTCCAGCTTAGGAAGCTCAGAAGCCAACTGAGCAAAGCCTGGTGAAGTGTTTAACCTGCCCCCTCCTGCTCTTCCTCGGGCATATGCTGCCGGACGCTCTGGGAAAGAGGACAGTGGACACTTGCACTGACTGTTAAACTCCTCCTATACACACACATTTTCAGGGCAGGGGGAGTTTTTGGCATGAGACTCATGTGGAAGCATTATCAGTTACTCTGTCTCCAGAGGCAGCGTTTCCTCAGATGCAGAACAGGAGCTCCTCTCTCAGAGTGGAGCTGCAGGCACAGACAACGTTCCCAGAGCAGGAATTTATGCACGGGTGCTTCAGCTGCTTCTTTCACAGCAAAGGCTTTTACTTGCTTCCATGCAAATGTGCAGTCCTACCACCCACATTTGACAAGTGCATGATATTTGGAAAAGTAGATTAAAGGCTGGGATCAGACAGAATCAAACAATTCATGCATAAAGCTTCGTTTAACTGCAAGAGCACGGCGACGTTCCCACAGAGCTCCTACAACATCTGAGACAGGTTTTTTAAAGCTCTAATGTGATAACATGATCGATATATCAAAGGTTGCTGGTGTAGACACACTGCTGTTGGCTAATCTGCAATCCCAAAAGGATGGGAAACTCTGCCAAGGTTTTTGTGCCTGCACTAACCTTTTTGTACAAATCCCTTCTACTACATACCCCGTCTACGTACATTCCCGGCTCTGCCTCCCCACCCTACAAGAAATGAGAGAAAGGCAAAGTGTTTAGCACATCACACAGGCTGAGAGAACGTGGAGCCATGTCTATATTAAGGCATAAAATTAATAGTATTTATTATTCAGTGGAGCAAACTGTTATGAAGCACAAGGAATGGGTCCTGTTACAGGCGCCGTGTGAATCATAACTTCGATATTTCCTGATGTGTATTTAAAACTCCAGCCCCCAAAACAGCACAGAGTATTTCTGGATAACATTTCCATGTGTGCATACAACATGTGCACGCAAACTATGCATCCACACCGACGGCTGGATAACAGGATCGTGACAGCAGCTGCCTGGGCTGCAGGCTCCTCTCCAGAGCCCCGCTGCTCGTGTCCAGCCAGATGCCAACTGTCAGCCAGCCAGCAGTGCTGCTGCTGCTGCCTCTGTACCCAAACATGGCCAGGTTGTCACCACGTCTGTCACACTGGCACCACAGACATGCTACGCAGGGTGGGAAGGCCTGCAAAAACTGGTGGAAGAGGGACAACAGCATGGCTGGGTGAGGGCACAGGGGTGCTGCCTGAAGAAAGGAGGTTTATGGAGGAAAAGGAATGAGTAACTTCTACACACTTCCCAGAGAAGTCCACAGCAGAGTGGGTGTGTTGTTCTGGAGAAACCTCACTTGAAGTAAACAGCAGTGGATTGCTCTTGGTTCCTTTATTCCTACAAAAATTTTTTGTAGCTGAGTGGGTGCCACACAGACCTGAAGTAACTTGTATGCGGCGTTCACTGCAAATTTGGGAATCAGAAATCCATACTTAACAAAGCATTGATAACCCTCCAGGTGTTTTCTGAACTTGCTCATGTTCGAGACCACCTGCTTTTCTCCACCAAAATCCCCCAGCACTTACTGTCCCCTAGGTGCTTCTTCCCTAAAAGCCTTGGCCCATTCAGCCCAGGCTCCTTACCACCCTCGTGGCAGGAGCAGAGCTGCTCTTTTCCACCTCTCTTCTTCTGTAATCTGCTGTGTGCCTTCTTCCCTAATAAACCTCAACCCTTTTTTGAAAATTGACCTTTTTACAATCTAAACCCCACTGCTGAAATCCTGCAGTAAGTCCATTCCTATTCCAGAAAGCCTTCAGCACCAGAAGTTGATACTGAACTAAGGTTTCAGCAGAAATCATATGGAAAAGACCCAAATTAATAGTTGGATACTGTGGGCTATTTTATATCTGCTCTGTAAAGCTTAAAGAAACTTAAAGGAAGGACTTAAAGAAAGCCAAAATAAAGTTGCAGTCGTAGTAATTTCACATAATTACTAAACCTTAAATCATTTTTTGAGAGGCAGAACCTTCCCCTACACTCAAGCCCCCAATGTTAACACAAGCTGACTTCCCTAAAGCATTTTATCACCAAGTCATGCAACCTTCCCAGGCTTCCAACTGGCCTGGCAATGGGCTGGTCTCATCCACGGCCTCCTACGACACCTAAGATTAGTGGCTTCCAAATTACAAGCCTCAGGTTTGGTCAGACAGAAAAGCCCATTAGGAAAGCTGCTCACAAGATCCTCACAGGCAAAGCCACCAGTTTCTTGGCTGCCTGTGTGGTTCAGAAGCTTCTATCAGCCTGTCTAAAAACACTCAGAGAAAAAGAAGGAGAACCAGTTAGAGAAGAAAAATCAAAGCCTGAGAAGCTGCAAATAACAATAGAGAGAAATAAGTCAGCTAATAATTTTAAGTAAGAGTCACAACCTTCAAGCCTTCCCACAACAGACTTATCACTTGAGCTGTTTACTGCAGATCAGAAAGCCTAAACTGGACGGCCTTTGATGGGTTTTTTTTTTGCTTCTAAAATACTCCTTTGCAGGTGATTCATAACAAGACAAATTCTCAAAGGGAGCCCAGTTACAGTGTGGGAACTCTTAGTTTCCAAAACAGAAGAGAAGGCAGGATCACTCACAAGTTCAAAGTGTTCTTTCAAAACACTCAATCTCATCCGCCTCTGAATTCCCAAACAGTTTGAGTCAAGCCCTTTGTTCATAACTTCAGCAAACCTAAAAGGGAGTCTGGATACAAATAATTCAGTGGCCAGGAGAACTCAGGGGACAAGGACTCTGAGGGTAAATATTTAGGGAAATGTGTTATCTTCACAGAAGCACAGGATAGTTGAGGCTGGTAGGGACCTCTCTGGAGATCATCCCATCCCACTCCCCTGCTCTGAGCAGCTTGCTCAGGACCAGCTCTGGTTGTTTTGAGCATCCCCAAGGACAGAGACTCCACACCACCCTGGACAACCTGTTCTTCGACCCTGCTCACAGCGAGGAGTTTCTTCAGCTCACAGAGGGCTTTCCTTTGTGTCCTGATTCACTGGAACTGACTCAGTCCTGCGTGCTGTCACCAGGGGATGTGACATCACTCACGTCAGCAATGACATACAAGACTACTGACCCATCTAGCAGAATGGCTGACTGGAGCACAGCTCCCTGATCAAAGGAAGTCCCTGTTCAATGGCACAGGAAGGCTGCATTCGGAGGGTAATTACAGGCCTGGCAGGATCAGCCTGATCGATGTTTACCAAGCCCTCTGCCCAGCCAGCTCGCTGCACATAATTGTGAGAAATGGCATTACTCAGCCTCCAGCCTCCCTCAGGAGCAGGAAGGAAGGACAAGGGGCCCAAGGCAAGAGATTTGTATCAGCCAAAGTCTGTGTTATTGATACATGGGAGTGAGAGTGGATCGCTATCGGTGGTTGGGACTGGAGGCTCTTTAGGGTCCCTTCCAACCCAAACCATTCCGTGATGCCACAATTCTGAATTCACACAAGCTGTGCCACTGTTTGATGGGCAGAACAAGCTGTCTCAGCAACAAAGGACTTTCCAATGCTTAATATCCCTTAAAAAAAAATTCCCTGCAGACAGAGAGGCCAAACAATCTTTAATTTTAGACCAGGGCTATGCAAGGACATCAAAAAGAAGTTACTTACTAATGGCCCCTGTGTAGGTTGGCTGTGTAAGGTCTTTTGGCACCTTCCTGTAGATGTCAAACCTGAAAGAGGAAAAGCAACAGCCATAAAACAGGTGGAACATTTCAATATATTTCATGCCCCCACAGGGATGAACGACGCTGAAGTTTTTTCCACCCAGCTTTCCAACACCATTTTTTCAGTAGGCAGGAGGATATGGGAAGGAAAAACAAAACAAAAAAAAGCCCTTTTCTTCTGTACAATTATGTAACTGTGCTCTGTCTTGGCTCCCGTTTCCAAAGCACTTCCCTCCGCCTCCCTGTTGTGGATCTGTGCAATCTGAACTGTGAGAGGAGCCAGGCAAGAAGTCATGCTGGACAAGTTTACAGACCACTGTAAAAGGGAAAGGATACTCTACAGACTCCTGAATAAAGATGCCTGGCAAAAAAAACCCCCAGTGAAACACAACCTATATTTCCCCTTGTAGTCTGTATCCTGCCAAACCAAAAATAGACAACCCCAAAGTCAGAAATCCAGGTGTTGAGACAAAAAAAAATCCCTTGGACATTGGATACAACAACAGAAATTAACTCAACAGGTTTGTTCCTCCCCCAGCAAAATCCAGGTTAATATTAGACCGTTGTTTTGATTCAGTCATAGCTTTTAATATCCATAGGGCTCAGCTTTGCTATTTTAAACTGCCCATGGTTAAACTCTCCCTGCCCTCCTGTGTTAGCTGTATTATTTCCTGCCACCTTGTGCTCCTGCACGCCCAACCGCAGTGCAGCTCTGACATCAGTTTTTCCACCACTCAGTAAAAATTAATTAGTGCATTAAAAACACCCACCCACCCACCCTAAAGAACGAAGTGACCATTTCTGCCCCAAAATAGACTTTTTTGGATATGCCACAAGTGGGTGAGAGCTGATGCTTTTTCCAGCCCTGGAGAGGCATGAGAAGCACCAGCTTCCAAATTCCCAGTCTATACTGCGCCAGCATGAAACACCCCTGTGTTTACTAAGTAGCTCCTACTACACCAAGTATTATAGTGGGAGTTTAAAAACTAGATCGTTGTTCTTTCTTTAGTCTTCAACTGCTGAGATAACTGAGGCACTGCATGAACAAAACCCCATTTGCCTTGCATGAGATCAGAAGGATCTTGTGCTTCACTCAGAAGCTGAAGCTGGAGGAAGAAATGGAAGAGAGGGAATGAAGAGCAGGTTGAAAGATATTTCACCTGCCCAGCTCGAGCCCTGAATAAGCTGTGCAATCACTTAACACCCCAACAACCCTCTGTGAGACACCTGACAGCAACACTGCACAGGAGCTGTGTTTTCATGACCCTTCCCCCTGCCACCTCCTACACAGCCCAGCAATATTCCCCAACCAAACAATCCATGTAGGGTTTTCCAGCTGCCCTGAGAACATCTGGAAAGTGCTGCTTGCATTCTTTCCACATCCACCAGAAGCATCAGGATGGTGAAAGAACCCAAAGTAGCTGATGATGTCACAGTCTCACAGGCAGAGGAAGCTGCTGCTCTCCCAGCCCATTAAATGCTGAAAGCTGGCGTCGTCTGGCCAAAGTCACAATAATAGATCAACAAGGCTAAAAAAGCTGAGAGAGAAACACAGAGGGAGAGAGAGAGACAGAGCACGTGAACACCAGGAGCTGCTGAGTGTGAGCGAACGCTCAGAAATAGGAAACAGCTCCAGGCTGGATTCAGTAAAAACAGCAGCGTGTGGATACTATAAAAGGAAGTTTGTTCTCACAACCAGAAATATTTGCTAGTATTGAAATGATGGCCCATCATAGCATTAAAGAAAAAGAATTCTAGCTTTTTAAACAACTGTCTGGAAAGGTGATGTCACATGAGGCAGAGTTCTCTCCTCTGATTGTCATTTTACTCACATAAGTAACACCCAACACCACAAATTAACTTTTACATGGCCTAAGTAAGCTTGGATTAGGCAGAGACACTACAAGAAGTGCTCAGCTAAGGTTTTATGGATGAAAGCAGAAGCCTGAAGGATGCCATCCAAAGCCTGACTCAAGAAGAAGGGAAGGCAAGGAGGGAAGGAGTATTAAAGCTTGCACAAGGATGCTGAAATGATCACAACAATCAACAATAAAGGAATGGAAAATGACAAGTTTGGAGTAAGAGGCAAACACTGCTGCTTAAATTTTGCTCACTCATGTGTGATACCAGTAAATCCAAATGACCACCAGCCCAAAAGAAAAAGGACTGGCTATGTGCAAGTCTCCTGGCAGAACAATCAATTGCTTGGAAAAGACATGTTCTGAGGGTTCATAGTCTGGCAAAGGAACCAATAATCCTCAGGGTTCCTCAGATGCTCATAAGGCATCTGATACTGGCCACAATTTATACAATTTCCTCAGTCTGATCCTGGTTAGTGAAAAGAGCAGTGGGGTTTATGCATTCAGAGAAGGGCAAGTGGGAAGCCCGAATGACATCAAAGTTTGAGGAGAATGATGAATGATGGCATGGCCAGGACACAGAGCCATCTTGTTAACTCTGATTTAAACTCCAAGTTAGAAGAAGATATGAAATGTAAAGGATTTAATGACAGCTTGAAAAGTATGTTTGTGATACACCAGAGAGATTAAATGCTAGCAATGAGGACAGAACCCCAAAGAAGGCTTCATTAATTACATATAATTGCAAAAATAAGTGAACCAAGCAAATGTCTCAAACAAATCTTTGAAGTTGACAAGAGTTATTGTAACGGGAGACCCTAGGTCCCAAGAAATGAGAGATTTGTGAAAGCTCCCATCAGACCTAAGGGTTAAAAATCTGCCTCCACTAGAAAAACCTTTCTCCTTTTGCCACTGGCTCCTTGCCTACCTCCCAGAACCGAAAGCAATCCCAGGAGAGCACTTACACTGTCCCGGGAAGAGAAAAGAATGAGGATTAGACACCAGAGATGATTTGTAATGCATGAGGGAGGAGGCCACGGAGCTGTGTGTGCATGGCAAAGGGGAACAGGTTTTACTTGCCCTCAGGTCAGACGTTCCTGCAAGCACCTGCAGTAAAAATTCCAACAAGCCTCCAGGTTCCTGAGGCATTGGTCACTCAGAGGAGTATTTGTACCCTGAGAACAGAGAGGAACCTTGTGCTCTGTTGCAAAAGCTGCCTCCCAGCTCCCTGCTGCACTCAAAGCAGTGGAAGGTATTACTAATGCTGCAGGGAGACGGGATGTTCAGAGGGGCTGTACCTGCCAGCTCATCCGGCACAGACACCCTGTGCCACGCTGAGCATCCACTGGGAGAGTCTGGGAGTCATCCTACATGGCCACGAGAAATCAGGCTGGAGATTTACAGCTCCTCAGTGAACTCCCTTAACCTGCAGCTTCTCCTGCTTTAGGAAGGGAGACATCACTTCACACTCACAGAGCAGGCACACGTGCATTTTCCACTGCACGTTGTTTATATTTAGCTTTCGGCAACTTTCTTCCTCCCCTCAGAAAGACAAGACTTGTAAGGCGAAGTTATATCTTTGAGTTAATCAATTAACATCGAATCAGAGTGGAAACAACAAACTTGCTGCTAGGAAAGTTCTTCCTCCAGGTCATATGTGTTCTCATAAAGGGAAGGCTGGGCCTTGCAATTCCAGAATATGAGCCTAAAGATAGAACCAGGCTGTCATCAGCAGGAATTTCCTGACACATCTATAGTGTCTTTTCTTTCAATGGAGAGCAGGGCTGCAAACAAAGAAATAAAAAAAGGCTGTTTGGCAATGTCAGAGGTTCGCAGGAACCAACATTCATAACTAACATGAGGGAACGCTACGATACTTTTTTATCAATCCAAGAGTTGAAAGGACACGGCAAAAAACTCTCACTTTCCCGGTGGGAATGTCAACAACTGGTAAAACAGCATCACAGAGATGAGCAGGGGTGATTCCTAACTAGGTTCAAACAGAATTCACAAATCTTTGTGTGATTAAACCAGGTCTGGGGCAGAATTTCAGCTCTCTGATGGACAGAAGTGCCATAGTTTTCTTGGAAATAGTGAGGGTGACCTCGAAGGAGCCAAACAAAAGGGTGGCAGATTTCAAGCACCAGTAAGTGTTAGAAGGATTTCAAAAGTTGTACCTAGATTAATATGAGCTGCTGCTACTCAGATTTTTTCTTCAGACAGAAATATATCACAGAATCACACAACAGTTTGGGTTAGAAGGGACCTTAAAGAGCATCTCATTCCAAGCCCTGCCATGGGCAGGGACACCTCCCACTAGCCCAGGGTGCTCTGAGCCCCATCCAACCTGGCCTTGGACACTTCCAGAGATCCAGGGGCAGCCACAGCTGCTCTGGGCACCCTGTGCCAGGGCCTCCCCACCCTCACAAGGAACAATTCCTTCCCTAAATCCCATCTAACCCTGCCCTCTGCCAGTTTGAATCCATTCCCCCTTGCCCTGTCCCATCCATCTTCCCTGAAGCTCCTTCAGGCACTAAAAGGCCACAATGGGGTCACCCCAAAGCTTCTCCTCTCCAGGCTGAACAATCCCAGCTCTCGCAGCCTTTCCTCCCAGCAGAGCTGCTCCATCCCTCGGATCATCCTGGAGCCTCCTCTGGACTCTCTCAGCAGCTCCAGCTCCTTCCTGTGCAGGGCCCCAGGGCTGGGGCAGCTCTGCAGGTGGGGTCTCACCTGAGCTGTGACTGACAGTGCTGGATGAGTGGCAGGGAGGGCAGGGGACCCAAACACTGCAGTTTTTTCTAGAGTTGATGCTTCACCTGCCTGCCCTGAGCAGGGGATGAGCTCACTCCCCCAGCAGGAGCTGCCACAGGCAGGGCTTCCTGCCAGGGCTTTATGTACACTTGAACAGTTTCAAGTTTGGACCCGAAATATTTCAGGAAATGAAGTAATAAATACATTATTTCACTGAAGATTTCCACACCTCCAAACAGAAAAATCCTCTCTGACATCTCTGGAATTTGAAAAGAGCTTTCCTAACAACTCTGTCAGATGCTGTTACGTTTTTCATGAGCAAGAAGCAAAGAACATGAGGCAATTAAAAAACTCCAACGACTTATAAGTAGAACTAACTAGACACTGGTTAAATTTGAATGTCTTGTATCAAAGAGAAACTCTGATACCCAAAGGAGTTCATATCAGAGAAGGAAAAACACTAATTCCTCCTTCAGTTTCCAGAATTTGCCCACCCCTCCCTGGCACAAAGACAGGAGGGATGCACTGGCCATGGCACCCAGGGATGAATTTCTCCCAAAATTACTGATGCCCTGTGTGGACTCCCTGCAAAGACACAGCAGAAGCTCTGAGGAGCTCTGAACCACAGCTCTGGAGTAGGATATTTTCATGTGCCCTTCTGCAAGGTCTGGTTTTACTGATTTACCTGAGGGGCCAGGGAAAGGCTGTCTTGGAGCTCTTGGACTGTATTTTGGATTCCAGTTAATCAAGCAGAACTGTAACACATTCTCATGTGGCACTTGGTCACAGAACAGAATTCCAGCATTGTAAATCAGCAGCAAAAAGATTAATTTTTGTCCCTTTCCAGACAGAAATTTAGCATTAATGCTCACAGATGGGAAAAATGGTTTTGTTCTTCGGGCAGATGATGTTTTTTTCCCCAGGAGAACCAAATATTTAAACATCAGTCTTCTTTTTGAAGCATACTGGCTCTATTGTAGTTACTTCAGCACATCCTTAAAGTTAGAGGATGTGAGCAAATTACATTTCTGATGTCAAAGATGATTAAAAAAAATAAAACCCCAATCAGTATCATGGCTGACATTCCACTTTTAGCAGGTCAGTGGTGGTGTAAATACACCATTGTCATCTTGTCTCAGCAGAAAGGGTCCGTGGCTGTGATTCACCCAGAAGAATGTGGGTGTTGAAACAACACTTGATTCTCCACCTCCCATATTCACCAGCTTGGAGAAGTGGCATCTATTTTTCAGCAGATACCACATTTGGAGCTGAGGTCACCAATTCCTGGTGACATTACTCACTCTCAATAACGACTCCAGCATAGAGTGAACAACTACCTTCATTTTATTACACATCAGTAGCTCTGAGATCTCTTTGAATAAAAGAGACAGCCTGGTGCTGCTGAACCAATTTGTTTCTCTAACAAATAATTGGACTTGAAGTGACTTGCAGGGACAACACGTTTTCCAGCAGAAACAGAACTTCACTGTGAAGTTCACCAAACAACTGGCAATTCTACAGCAGAAGTGACTAAACTACACAAAGGGGGAACTATCAAATACAGAGAGAAAAAGTGAACTTTGAGGGCGTGGAGCCTCCCTCACTGGGGATATTCCAGAACTGTCTGGACACCAAAGGTTGGACCAGTGACCCACTGTGGTCCCTTCCAACCTGATCCATCCTGGGATTCTGTGATTCGGAAAAAGGGGGTTTAGGGTCAGTAGAAATGCCATCCCTGACTGTTTCCTTCTTGGTAAGAACCACAACTTCCCTGAGAAAGAAATGGGCTGCAGGTTGAAAAAGAGAAAGGCAAGGCAACTATGACACATAGACATGGGGAGGAAATAAAGAATAATACACCTTTCTAGGCTGAGATGGCTTCCTGGATCAACAAAACCCCTCAGTTAAGCGGTCCAGTTGGAAAGACAGCACAAAGAAGCTGGGAAATAACAACTCCTCTCTTCAGCCCTTTGGTGGGAGACTGATTTGGGACACAGCATTCAAGATTTCTGTGGAGATCCCTCTTGTCACACAATATTTATGTATCTGCAGTACAGTTAATTCACTCCCACGGCAGCTGCCTAAGTCAGAAGGCAGGAGTAAGTCTGTCTTTCCACAGCCCTTTTGAAAACACAGCTGTCACACCAAAACCTCTCTCCTTTTTTGCTCTAAACCTGACACAACAGCTAACCCTGCATTTTTAGGCAGTGTCCTCTGTTCTATAAAGTGAACAAGGCTAAGCTGGCCTTTGAGGAACTATTTCATGCAAGAACTCTTTCCTTGCCACTGCACAGGGGAGTAAAAGCTGGTTAAAGCAGTTACTAAACGTTGTTTACCCTTCTGCTCGTTTGCTGGTAATGCCCCTCCCCATTTATCAGCAAGGAGCTGCAAACTGGAGATAAATTCTAGTGAAGTACCGCTGCTGGTTTTCCCCATTTGTCAAGTCCTCCTTGCAAAGGGGATCAGAGCGTGGCTGCAAACCTCAAATCTCAAGAAGGCATGAGGTCACTATTTCTCCACACACACACCAATTCCTGACTAAACAAAGAGCTTGCCTGTTCTTTACAAAGTCCACTCATTAAGTTCTCACCAGTAAACCCAGTTACAACGTGGAAGAGAGAATTTCTACCGTTACACGCTGAACTTGCCACATTCAAGAAATGACACACAGGCAGCCCATGCAGACATTAAGTTGTAAAAAACCCTGTCTTGAAAAAAAAAAAAGGGAGCTTTTTGTGAAAAGAAGATAAACTACTCTATTTGTTACACTGGTTTTCTTCTTCAGGTGGGTAGAAAAACTGCTGTGCTGTGCATTTCTGGGAACATTCATTCAAAACAACAATCCCAGACTGCTTTTGATGAAAACAACATTAAAAAAACCTACAGCACTGTGGAAGATATGCAGAGAGCAAGGCAGGTGCCAAACACAGCCCTGGACAGTCAAGCCTATGCCAGCATCCATTTGGTTTTTGATAAGAGTCACTTTGAGGCAGGTCTGTCTGATAACAGGCTTGAAAACACCCACTGCCTTTTCTTTGAGACCGTCTGTCATTTAGACATTCTAAACAAATTCATTTTTAGGCCGCATCCCTCAGAATTACACCAGCCTCTCTAATTACTTCATGTAGGTATCAGTCAATCCAGCCAGCTACAATTTCTATTTAAGTGCCTTTAAAGAGACGAATCATCCTCAACTTTGAGGATTAGTTTTCCCTGGAGACAAGGACATAACCTTGGGATTTGTCACTCAACAGACTTCTGTTCTTCCTCTTTCCATTTCCTATCTGCCTCCTTGAACCTTTTTGTTGTTTTACTGCATTCCAGAGAGCAGAGATTGTTGGTTCCATCCGTTTTATTTGGGTTCCCCACAGGACCTACAGATCTGATGCAGAGACAACCAGCTCTTCCCACAAGATTTGTATAACTGGGTCTGTTCTGAAGTCTGATTTCATGACAGAAGAGCTGCAGTAGCAATTCAGGAAACCAAGGCAGGTGTGAAGCAAGAAGAGAATGAGCAACCTCAGCCCCACTTCAGGAAACACGTCTGAGTGCACATGAAATGAGCTGGAACGATGGTTCTGAAGAGTCTCCCATAGCCCACAGGATGGGCCACCACACAGCTTTGTTTCCTCATATTCTTCCTGCTCCCACCTCTGGAAGACCCTTCCCTTGAGACAGAAGAGTTTATGGACTATGATTCATTCAATAGCTGCTACTATTAAGGCTCTTAACAGAGACACCAATTCCAGCTGAGAACCCACTCTACAATAAAAACTTCATCCTTTTTAAGGAGGCCATGGGAAGCAGAGAGAAACTCAGTCATGGTAAATATACCTTGGATTAAGTCCATCTGACTTTCAAAGATGACTGTGCACAAATAGACTCCATTTTTTCTCTCCACGAACACTTCAGAGGAGGTTGGTGTTACAAAGGTGAGATCAGAGTTTAACCACCGCGTCTGTCTCAGAAGTTTCTCCTCTCCCCCAAATCAATGCAGCTTGGAGGCAGAAGGGGAGGAAAAAACCCAGGCCCTATTGGTTATTTTCCATGTGAATTCATGGTATCAGAAGGAAGCTCTGCCTGCTGTCAGAGCAGGATCATTCAGGCTGGAGACACGGCCAGATGGAAACGCCCTGGCTTTAATCCCCAGCGGTATTTCTGCAGAAACCTTCCCACCAGAGGCATGCTGCTTAGTGACAAGGAGCATTTCTATCTGTGTGCTCTGCTGACTTCTCAGGCAGCTTCTCTGGTCATCTGAGCAAAGCTTGAGAATTAGAAGTGCCCAGGAGAAAACCTGGCTCCCTCCAGCTCCGGCACGGTGGGGTCTGTGATCAGCCACTGGAACACTCAGGGATGGCACTCCCCATCCTCTCCCCAGCATCTATAACATAAATATGAAGTAAACCAGGTTCTCAGGCTGTAGCTTCTAGATCAAGAGTGGGGACCTGGAGCTCCTGGAGCGGGGCCGGCGGAGGCTGCGCAGCTGAGGAAGGGCCTGGAGCAGCTCCGTGCCCAGCACAGGCTGAGGGAGCCGGGGCTGCTCAGCCTCGAGAGGAGCCCCAGCTGAGAGGGGCCCTCAGCCCTGGCTGTCCCTGGCTGCAGGGAGGGCTCAGGGCAGGGCCCGGGCTCTGCTCCGGGGCCCGGCAGCGGCCCCAGAGCACCGGGCAGGGCCTGAGTGCAGCAATTCCCCAGCACAGGAGGCAGAACTGCTGCCCTGGGCAGGGCCAGCCCTGAGCAGAGCCCAGAGAGGCTGTGGGGTCTCCTCCCTGGGGATATTCCAGAGCTGCCTGCACACATCCTGTGCCCTGTGCTCTGGGATGGCCCTGCTGGAGCAGGGAGGTGGCACCAGTGACCCACTGTGGTCCCCTCCAACCTGACCCATCCTGTGAAACTGCTGCCCCTGGACTCGAGCTCTTGAGACAGACCAAAATAAAAATAGATAGTGCTAGAAAAAACCAAGAGAAGCGAAGAAGGCACAGAGAATACTCTGGTGTTACTAAAAAACCAGATTTTTAAATAAAAAATCGAATCACTTAGCTAAGAGCTTCCAAGTTGTTTAACAGGCAGCAGCTTGGGTCACTGCTCCCAAACAATGACTTTGGGACAATTGATCCCAGCTTTGTCAACAAACTGCTGGGCAGCACAAGCCCAAGCACACCAGCTGAAGAGCACAAGCCAGAAGGTGGCTTTTAAACTCTTCAGAGGCCATTTAGCTCTAAATAAAACCAAGCAGGCTTAGACACAGCCTCACTCCACCAAAGGCAGGCAGGTACTTCTATCAGAACACACTTTTCTGGCTTTGTTCCCTCCTACAAAGCACATCAGACACTCGTGCTAAGATTTTGAAAAGCAAAGCAGTTACTTCCGTAAAATAGATAAATCTAAAGCCACCAATTTAGCTTTCAATGTGACAGCTCAAGCTGAGGGAGATGCAGAGGTAGAACAAACAGCACAGCTGAGTCACGTTTGCACACACGGCGCTCTTTTGATTAGCAAAATACCACTTACTTAAAAAATAAGAATAAAATCCCAGACACCTGTCTGAAGTAATTGGGGGGAGTTTTACTGCTCACAGTTGTTTAAACCATCCCTAGAACTCCTGCATCCAGGACCAGAGATAGATTAACCTCTTTACTTGTTAAATTGATCTTATTCAGCAATGTAACAGCTGGGGTGTGCAGAGATGGCCTGAAATATCAGTTACCCCATCCCATGTGCCTAAGGACAGAATATGTGAAATGAAACAGTAAAGATGGCCTGGGAGAACAGCTGGGATCTGGGACACAAATAAGGCACAAACAGGACACAACTCCCGTCTGCTTAGTGACCCTGAGAGGGACTGGGCATCACCAGACTGCCCTGGGAGAGAGGAGAGGAATGAAAAGCAGGCTGGGCAAGGGACACAGACTGCTCAGCAATGCCCTGGGCTGGATTATGTTCCCCAGGTGCTGGAGAGCTGCTACTGGAAAAAAAGTCACACCTGGTCTGACCAGCATTTTGGAGCAAGTCTCTGAACTAGGAAAGGATGGACTTTAATTGGGGAAACATCAAGAAAAGCCTGTCCTTTTTAAGCAAAGCCTCTCTTACTTTGCTCGAAAAAAGCACTGAGTTCCAAGGCCCTCTGCATTTTCAGTTCCTGTGGTCCTTGCTGTACCTGTGATGGGCAAAAATCTCCAATTTTGTTCCACAAACCTAGCAAAGAATTTCTACACATAGTAAATTCACTCTAAAACAGGTGAAGAAGTAGAGCTGCCGTATTCTTACACCTTACTCTATGCATGTACAGGAAGCATTAATTTTTCTATTTTCATTGGGAAATATTAGTTCAAGGTTTCATTCTGAAATCCTTTCTTTAGCTGTTTTTCTTCCCACCCAAAGACAAGTGTGTGTTCTGACAACTCTGCAAGAACACTTAGCTCCTACAACCCAGCACAGGCAATAAACAGCAGGAACTCTGAAGGAGAGTTCCAACCAAGTAGGTAAATCTGTTTAAATGAACAACAAAACAATGGTAGGAAGTCAGCAGCAGCGGCAGAAAATAGGAACTACTGACTTTGAGCTCTTCATTCTGTTAATTCTTTGTTTAGATGACATTTCTATGTTTCCTGTCTGCTGGAAGATGAGAACATAATGTGCAGAGAGCAGCTCAGGACAGCTCTGGCAGAGCCAGGCTGCGATCCTGCGGACGGGATGAGCAGTGGGAGCCAACAGACCTGAATTTGTTCTGCTCCCGGCACTGACTCACTGTGTAATTCCTGTTCCACTCAATTAAATCTTTCTTCTTCAGCTTGTTCATTTTGCACAGCAGCACCTGGTAACATCTGCCCACCTTTCCTCAAGCACATGGAAAACTACAGATGGAAAACTGCAAATACCTGAAGTGAAACAGGGCAAAGCTCCAAGTTCTACCTGAAGGAATGGCTGGGGTTGTGTTGGGGGGATTTTAGCTTGGAGATCAGGAAAGGCTCTTCCCCCAGAGGGTGCTGGGCACTGCCCAGGCTCCCCAGGGAATGGGCACGGCCCCGAGGCTGCCAGAGCTCCAGGGGCGTTTGGACAGCGCTGCCAGGGATGCCCAGGGTGGGGTTGTTGGGGGGTCTGGGCAGGACCAGGAGCTGCACTGGATGATCTTTGTGGGTCCCTTCCAGCTCAGAACATTCTGTGATTCTGTGATTCTTTGAAGGTCTGTACAAGGAAAGCAGCAGGAAGGTGGCTTTAGGAAAACAAACTGGATGTGCTCTGCAAGAGCTGAGCTTGGTTCAGTACCAGGGCCGTGGCTGGAGAGCTCGTTTGTGAATAATCTTGATGGTTTTGTGAATTGGGACACAAACTTTGAAGCATGTGCAAAGTCAGATAAGTGATCCTGCTAATCTCAGTTTCAGCAGAAAATAAACACTGAATATACAAACACCAAAGCTTGGCCCTGAGTGTGAGCTGGAGATGCAAATACAGATTCAAAGCCGGACTAATAAGCCGATACTTGTAAATACCAAGCAGCTATTAACACATTTTATAAGATTAACACCCGCAGAACAGCAGATAACAGCACACATCATTAAGCAATCAGCCAGTCCTCATTCACACACAATGGGTATTAACACACAAAGTGCAGAACCTGAGCTTTACTGGACAAACTCTCAAGGCTTCAGAATTACATCGGAAACTGTTTAATCCTCAATTACTTCGAGCAAGCTCTGATATGAGAAGGACCAGACAGGGAGGTGGAGGGGCTGGTGGAGTTTTAAACCAGTTTATCTGGACTGCAAGCAGGTGAAGGCTGCAATTTTCAAATGCTGTATGACTGACTTCTCACTCACAAGATCACACCAGTTTTCAAAGCAAACAGGATTTTTTTTGACCTGCTGACTCTCCACACTTTTAAACTCGGGAGTGAAATGTAGGAATAGGTTTCCTTGCCAGCCAGCTCCTCCCTCTTTAATTCTAGTTCCAAGAACATAATGAAACTAACAGAGGAAGTGTCTGAAACAAGGAGGAGTACTGAGAACAAGAAAACAAGGTTAGGCCAGGAGGACTGTCATTAATTATATAATCCAGCCTTTGGGTAACTGGACGTTTAGGGAAAGGGGCTGAGAGAACCTTGGAGGCACCAGCCCCAGCACATTATGTCATCTGGCCTGCTGGTTACTTAGCAGGTACACGATCTGCATAGGGGCAGAAAAACAAACCCATTTATTTCTAGGACAAAGCACTATGAATCCCCACAGCAGGTGCTGAAAAAAGGCACGAAAACTCATACACTCTGCTCCCATTTCGACTGATTCCTTTCCAAGGAGCCAGTTCTCCTTTCTCCTCCCTTCTGCCTGCTCTGTGGTTCCATTGTGCTGTCCTGCAGAACACCTTTTTGTCAACCATGTGCCAAACTTGGTGCTTTTATCCTTTCAGTGCATATCGAGCTTGTTCTCTCAGGAATACACACACAATTGTATTGCTGCAATGTGCCAGAAGTGCAACTATTTGAGGTGACACTGAAGGATAGAAGACAGGAAGCGGTACATCACTCTTCTTTTTCCCTCAAAATAAAATGTTAGGCTCAAACATATTCCAAAGGCAATTAGCAGGAGGAGGAAAGTATAATCTCAAATACTCAGAGGTGGAGTCCTGCCAGCAAGCATTTTATTTCCTTGTAGGCAGTGAAGCAGGTGTCAAAATGAAGGATGGAAGAGAAATGTATTTTTAATAAAGTGAGCAAATTATGCTCTGCTTCATCAAAACAGGAGAAAAGTGTCATGAAGAAAAAAATGTTCAAGTAAGGGGACTGGTATTTAAAGAGATCCAGCCCTTTGCTGGACTGTAAGAGCCACTGCACTCCTGAGTGGGAGCAGCATTTTCTGGAGAACAGAGAGAATGGGGAAGAGCATTAAACATACATGGCTGCTCCCCAAACTAAGCAAATTGTTCAGATACTTGAATGCCATAAGCTGACTGTAACCCTTCCTGGCCCAGAGCCTTCGACTCAGAGATTCTTGTTCCTGCAGCTCCCCAGCACATCCCAGCACTTCCACCCTTCATGATCCCCTTGGTCCTGAACATTTCTCCTTTTCCCTAAGGGACACCTGCCAGCTCAGGGTTCCCAACCTCCTGCCACATTCCCTTCCCACAAACAAACAGAAGTCCTGATCTGCAGCAGGCACTGAACACAGTGCAAAGCTGGACTGTGATTTCCAAGAATTTACATACACACAACCAGAGAGCTATGGAAAAAAAGAGCTGCACCATAGTCTTTCCCACAGCTTCCAGGAATCACAAAACATTATGGCTCTGCTGGTGCCTTGCACTGCTGAACACCTTGAAACGAGATCTGGTAAGAACTATTTTAGCATCAGAAATGTGCAGGTTTTATTTGTGGAAGCTCCTTTCTGGTTTAAGTCCCAGCTGCACTTGCTCAGCACAAAAATCAGAGATTGGTACAAAAGAGCATGAACAAATGTAACATCTGGGGAATCAAAAAAAGGGGGGAGAGAGGGGTGTGTGAAGAAAACAACTGCACATTCATAAGGATTCCCTCAAAAGCACACAGGCCAATCCACACCTATTGCACAACAGAGATTTCTCCATATCAGTAAGGGAAACTCCTACCCAATACATGGGATTCAAATATATCGTACTTTTCCAGAGTATCAGTCACTCTGCAGGGACTGGCTCAGGTTCTCCTGCTTCAATTCCAATCTAAGGAGACAACAATTTCTGTACAAGCTTCTACAACTCAGTTCTGTTTTTATCTGCGTATAAGTGCGCTACCTACAAGCAACTACAACTCTTCTGCATCACCTGGCTTCCAAGTCAAGTTCCTGGTTTGACACAATTTCCAAGAAATATCTGCATGGATGCCCATTAGAAAAACATAACTGATACAGACTCAAGAGCTGCAACTTGTAGCTGGGGATCAGGTTTACCACCGGTTTTTAGTCCAGGTATAATCTGTTATAATGCAGAAGCCAGATTGAGATTTCAGTGCAGTAGGGTCACATTTGATTTAGAATGACACAGAATCTAAGCAAGGCTCCAAGAGTTCACCTTTAACAGGAAACAAAGTCATATTTACATTACTGATGTTTTAGGGGGCACACAGTGGTCTACAGAGATGGACAATTGATCTGCTGATCTGTTTTAGGATATAATTGTTAAATAAGCAGTAAAGAATCATGATCTCCTGAAATCCTGTCAGCAGTAATACAGGCCTGCACATTTTAACACAGCATTTTGAAGGCTCTTCTATTACATGCCAATCTTTCTGGATTCTCTGAATTAAACTAAATACATCTCGTTTGGAAACATCCTTCAAAAAAAAAAACAAAAACAAGCAGAAAAGCAAACATCTAAACACACAATTCAAACAGTGAACTGCACTGGCCAACTGCATCTTGTGTGTCTGCCATGACTACTACTGAAATACTCAGACATTTCACAATAAAGAAGATCTACTACTAAAATACTCAGGCATTTCACTATAAGGAAGATTTTGTAGATTGTGGCAAGGCTGTGGTTAATTTTTTTTGGCAGACCAAGTTTTCCATTTCGAGAGCAGCTGGCTCTGTGCAGGAATACCTAGACATCACTTCAGGGCTTGTGCTTGGATAAAAGACAAGAAAAACAGATGATTCTCCTTCTCTTCTTCCTTCATTGCAAGACTATTCTCCCCACCTCCACCACTTGAACTACACAGCTAAAAAATACACCAGCACACTTCAAAATACAAGCTCAACAACGTCCACAGCTCCCAGTCCAGGCTGGTGGCATTGCTTCAGCTCTGTTTACAGTGTGATTCAGTCATTTTCACAGCAGTGAACTATGATGGCATGAAGGAAGCATCTGTGTCACCAAGGACTGAACAAAGGAGGACAGCTGAAGTTCAGAAGGAACAATGCAAAACTTTCCTACAAAGCCAGGCCTTAATATTTTCCTACTTACTCAGGAGAAAAAAATCTCCATTCCAACAGTATTTTGAGAGAAATGATGCACTAGGGAGACTTAGAAAGAAATATTTACATACATGCACACCACGTATAATCAGTTATTTGTGGCACAAACATCAATAGACTCTGTCTGTACAGCTCTGCTTGCCCATTTGACGGCTGTGACTGCAGAATAATTTCTCAGGTGCCCTCAAAGGGCTATTGTTGAGACAAAGTTAGTCATGGCACTGCCTGGCACCCAAATCCACGTTGGTCATTACGTAAGGTGGCAGCAATACCACTTGGAAGGGTTGTTTACCAGTGGCATTGCACAATGTGAATTGGAACGGGCTCGCCAGACGTGGCTGCAGGTGGGGATGGAAATGCCCCTGCAGTTACTGCTGAAACAAGCTCAGTCTGTCAGAGCATGGTGCTAATAATGCCAAGGTTGTGGGGTTGATCCCATTCACTTATAAACTGGACTCGATGATCCTTGTGGGTTCAACTGAGTTCCAACTGAGAATATTCTGTGATTCTGTAATTCTATAAATATGTAACTACCCAACACAGAGCTGTGCTATGGCCCCTGGACATTAATTTAGGAAGTGATGGCTACCAGCTCAATCACATACGGGAATTAATATTTTGGACAAAATCATTGCAACCTTACTGCTCTTAGGAGTATGTTTGGGTTTAAATTAGACTGAGGAGTTGTGATGATGAATAGACAAACTGATGCTCAGACTTGTGACCTGGCACAGTTGTGAAATCAATTTCCAACCAGATTAATGAGTACAAACCAATAGATTTTAGGTGATTTTGAGTCTATGAAGGAAAACCTTTTCCAAACTAAGCAACCCCTTGGACACCTTCTCATTCACTTTGAGCTTAAGGCACGTAACTCGATTCTAGTATACAGGCTTCAAAAAGAAGGAACCTGTCTTTCATGATCCCCCCATTTTTCTTTTGGCAGGCTTGGGAGGATCTTTCTCTAACCCTTCAAATCTCCCTTCAACCTGTCTGGGCAAGTGGCAGTGTCTGTGGCACAGCTCAGGGCAGGGCACACGCAAACCTTTGTGGGGCCACTGCTGTGCTCAATCCAGCAGCACAACCCAGCAGCTCTGAGCTGTTTGTTCTCCTCCTCCCCGCTCTGCTTCAGCCAAGAACACACCCACCTGCTGCTACCACCCTGTACCTGCTCACAAATGAGCTCAGGATGCCTCTCCTCCAAAGTTCAGCCACTAATTCAGCCCAAGGAAGGAGTGTGTGCTGCTGCAGGCAGTTAAAGGAAGGTGCTGGGACACAGCCAGCAGGTGCACGGAGCACCAGGATCCGATGGAAACACGGCACTGCTTCACTCTGCAAATGAGAATTCCTGAGCAAACATGGACATTTCCACTGACATTTGACATTTAAGATGTCAAGTAGTCACCATTTCTGCTGAACAACTGGCAAATGTTCAAAATGTTCAAATGTTGGCAAACAATTCCAGGACAAGTTGAAGGCTTAGAGAAAGATTTTAGTTGTAAACCTCCCAAGTCTGCCAAAATAAAAATGGGGGCATCATGAAAGACAGGTTTGTTCCTTCTTTTCTGAAACCTGAAGACTAAAATCAAGTTATTTGCATTAAGCTCAAAGTAAATGAGAAGGTGTCCAAGGGGTTGCTTAGTTTGGAAAAGATTTTTCTCCATAGACTCAAAATCACCTAAAATCTATTGGTTTGTACTCATTAATCTGGTTGGAAATTGATTTCACAACTGTGCCAGGTCACAAGTCTGTCTATTCACCACCACAGCTCCTCAGTCTAATTTAAACCCAAACATACTCCCTCTCCTAAGAGCAGTAAGGTTGAGGGTGTCAGCTTTGGTTAAGACTGAACAATCTGATTTAAAAAAACTCTTCAGGAACAAAAGCGAAGACCTGCCCATGTCCCAAAACAATAAAAATGATCCATAGGTCTGAATCAGCACACCCACATTAAAATATCATTTATCACAGACATGCCAAAGAACAGCTGACAGTGGGGGCCTGTGCAGACAGAGTAAGAGTTTTTACCTTCCACTCTAGATCAGCATTTAAATCTAATCCTTTCTAAGCCTGGCTCCTTTCCCATGACCTCCAAAATCCGGGTACAGCACACTGTTACTTCATACAGGTTATCACACTGTGAAAAAAAAACAACCAAACCCCAAAACCAAACAAGGAACAATAACAAAACCTTAATGAAAACATCACAATGATCAATTGTGGGAAATAAATTCTGAATTTCTCAGCTACACATAAAAATAAGGATTCACAGATATTTGCCGCTCTATGCCAAACACCTGGCCAGGGCACAACTGTGAACTACCCAGAATTAGAACAAAAACTTGATTTCAGAGTGGCCTGTTTTAGTTTTTCTCAGTGTAACCAACTAAAGTGACCACAATGGTTCAGAAGTTTCAGTATCTTGCAAACCCATCAGTAACTCTTCCATGCAAATAGGCAGGTGCAAAGAAAAGCCACCAGAGTGAAGAGAACTTGCAGCAGCGCTTCTCTGTACCACGTCCACCTCCACTGCAAGGGAGTCACTTCATTTTTACATCTGTAATTCTCATTTTCACGGTGTCATTTTCAATACCTGAGCAGTCTGAAGTCCCAGCACGAGCTCAGCCTCCTGCTAACTGGACCACACAACATGTGGGAACCCTTCTGGCTGGCTCACAATCACCACTCAAAATGGCCCAGGCTTAGAGTTTAATCTAATTGCGATTCAAACCATCCTCAGAGGTTGCAAGTGTGCAGGTGACACCAGATCTTAAAGGCTCAAAGGGGAAATACCCTTTCAGCTCCAGTGAGAGAACTCAAAATCCCCAATCAAACACAGAGAAAGCTGCTTTGCTGACACAAGTTCTAAAAACCAGGAGATGGGCAAGAAGGAAAAATCTGTCTCTCCCATTCAGCGAAATGGGTGTTAAAAAACAGGAAAGAACCAGACCTTCTGGAAATACAAACTGATTTTGTAGTTCTGTAGGAGGGCTGGTGTCTTGTGACATGCACTGAACAGACCTGTACTGAAGGCTCCAATGTGGAAGCTGAAAATTTGGTTCTGTACCAACATCACAGCAGGACTGGGGGGATTAGTCTGAATGAAATGCTTTGAAAAATGAAAAGCATTAGGTAAATACTGAGTATTATTAAAACCTTAAAGATACTTAGGACAGAGTAATTACTATTCATGTGAGATTACTGTGAAAATATTGGTTTATTTATGAATTAAATGCAGTTTGTCTTAGGAAAGGGAACCACTGATAAGCCAAGAAAACAGAAGTCCTACAGAAAAAAAAATTGTACAAAAAAGTACAAGTAACAAACCAAGCAACTTCCATGTCAGACTCTGACTGATGGACACAACTTCCAAGAAAGATTTTTAAACACTTTTGGTCATTCTGGCTATGTCTAGAAGAGAGGAAAGAGACTGGTCCCGTGGAAGTAACTTACTTCCTTGAGTTCTAGTTGGTGAAGAATAAGGACATTTTTGGTCCTGGGCTGTTTTAACTACTTGTCATTTGCGTCTCTGTCATCTCCAGATGAGATCCAGGCAACCTATTCCCCTTAGAGCTACTTTGTGTGGAAACAGAGCTCAAAGCCTAAACTTCCAGCTGGTCTGCAATGCCCCCCTCTATACCTGATGTCAGCTGTCAACATCCTGCCACTCTAAAACATCAAAAATAAAACTCTAAGTGAGGGGGGGATACAAACACAACAAGACCTTGCCTTCCCAAATGTCCTTGGCAGAGCAGCAAGGGACAGGATTCCTTCAGATGCAGCCTGTGGAATGTGTGGCCTCCAGAACACACCACCTTTCCACTTGGAATTTTGGACTCTTGAAGACATGCAGGGGCACTTTTAAAAGTTTCTTAACAATCCAAGCCTCTAATCATACACAGGCATATAGAACCCAGGGTGCCAAACTGTACCTGCCAAAGGGAACATCCAGCTGAAATCTCTGAGAGAAGAACCTTGTATTTTACATGGTGAAAATGTCATTTCTTCATTCACAAACTTACTCAAGGTGGTGACCTTATTTCTCCAAGAGCCTTGTATTGCATGTTCTAGAGTTGTCAGGAAGTACCTGTACATTTTTTTTAACGTGTGCATCATGCTTTACCTACAACAGTAAAATTTTCCAGCCTCAGCAGATTTTGTTCCACTGCCTGCACTCTGAACAAAACCCACAACAGCTAAAAAGGGCTCTAACCTTTGCAAACCTTTTGGTCCTGAACTCTGTTCGTGCTTCTAAAACAGGAAAGTGGTTTGTTGCACGTGACAATAGTTCCTCTGTACTTTAAATATAAAATTCCTGTTATCAATGGCAGCCTTTGAAAAACTCATCTTTGCAGAAAAGCTGAACTTCAGCGACCTTACGTTGTTTGAGAAAGAGCTTTGAAGTGTCTATTTCTAATCCTCCACTCTGAATGACAAAGAAGTTATTTGCAGTTGTGAATCTTTAAAATGCAGATCTGAACTGATGTCTCTGTTTTTGTAACTCATTAACACAAACCCTGCAATTCAGCTTTCACTGAACGTCTTTGTTCCATTCCAAAGTGAAGCACTAGTGCTGTCTCTCAAGATGATTATGCTCTTGGTGAGCCAGTGTTTCCACATGCACATTCTGAGACCCAACAAAAATTACATTTTCAAAGACACCAGAAATAACATTTTCTTTATCTGCTATTACAAAGTGACAGCCACAGCCCAGGATCTCTTATTGTTCATGCATTTTACAAGGCTGAAAATGGATGGCAATAGGATTCGCAGCTGGCAGAATGTCTCCAAAGCTGAGAAGAATTTTTCTATCAAATTTTACACAAAAGCAGAAACGAGGCTCTGGGCCCCGGATCCCACATGATCCAGCAGATGCTGTTTCCAGCTTCAGCAAGTTTTCATTCAGAAGCAACTGCCTCCATGTTCAACAATGCCCCATGGATCACACAAGATCCTGTTAGCCTGTATAAATGAGAGGCCTGGTTTAGAATTACAGTAAAAATATAATGCACAACTCTTTGTTTGGGAGAACTAAAACACTGCACTATCACCATTTCCCATCTCAAGGGGGTGCACATGTAGGGGTCATGATGATCCTACATGGAAGGGACTGTAATTAACTGTATATTCCCAAAAATGTACATATTTTTTATTGTAGTATTAACGTTGTAGTAAAATCTGTACGAGAAAAGTCATCTGTGCATCTTCTCTTTGGCGTCTCTGAACTTGGAAAGGTGCAAATTGTTGGTTCAAGAACAGCTCAAAAGAGAAAATTAACCCACAGTTGCTATTTTGGCTCCACTGAAGTCAGAGGAGTCTTTCTCACTTCTGATTTGGCACCTGACACTGCTACCGCCCAGGGGATGCAGGAGCCGCACAGAAAGGCCAAATCCTACAACCTGCACCTGCTCAAAATGGCAAAACCAAAGGTAGAGGCACTGATGCTGGTTCCCAGCCATCAGACACGTGGCACAGCTTCAGCACATGAAGCCTCATGTGGGAGCCGCGCTGCAAAGAGTGACCCCTTAAAGATGCTCTGGGACCTCCACCCTAAGCAGTGACCCCCTAAAGCTGCTGTGGGAGCCCCACCGTGATCTCCTAAAGCTACTGTGGGAACCCCACCATAAGAAATGACCCTCTAAAGCTGCCGTGGGAACCTCACTATAAGGAATGATGCCCTAAAGCTGCCATGACCTTCGAAAGGTGCTGCAGGAGCCCCACCAGAAAAAGTGACCCCCCAATCTGCTGTGAGACCCCAGGAACCTGCGGGAGGAGCAGCAGCCCAACACCCACATCCATCACCCCCGAGGTCCTGCTGCTCTTCCCGTCCTGCCCGGGGAACCCAAATTCCACACAACCCCTTGGGCTTGATGGAACAGCATTGTGGATCAAGAACCGCTGGCTGGGCAGAACCTCCCCGTTCCCACGGCCCTTCCTTGCGCACACCTCATCCATCCATCCATCCATCCATCCATCCATCCATCCATCCATCCATCCATCCATCCATCCATCCGCCCATCCTACGCGCACCCGCGTGGAGGAGGGGAGGGGAGCGGCGCGGGGCGGTGGCGGCCGGTCCCCGCGGGGCGGGCGGGCTCTGTCGCGACTCTCGGCGACACTCACCTCCTGAAGTCAAAGGGCATGGTGGTGGCGGTGCTGGTGGCGGGCGGGCTGCGGGAGCCGCCGCCCCCGGCCCCGGCTGTCGCCTCGCTGCCGGCGGCTGCAGGGCCAGGAAGTGACGGCCCCGGCCCCGGCCCCGGCGCCGCGCAGCCCCAGCCCATTGGGCGGCCGGGCCGGCCGGGGCTTCCGCCGCCGGGTTACGGGAGCGGCGGCCCCGCGGTGAGGGGTGAGGGATGAGAGGTGAGGGGTGTGGGCGCAGGGATGCCGGATTCGGGATGCGGGATTCGGGATGCGGGCGGCCCCAGGGCCCGCTGAGCTCCCCGCGGGGTTCCCGCAGTTTGCGGGGTCCGCTCGATGCTCCCCGTGCTCCGCTCAGCCGCGCGGCTCCGAAGGCGCTGCCAGCACGGAAGCACGGAATTATTTCGGTTGGAAGAGAGCTCCAGGATCATCGGGTCCAAGCTGTGCCCCATCCCCACCTTGTCCCCAGCCCAGAGCTCTGAGTGCCACCTCCAGCCCTTCCTTGGGCACCTCCAGGGATGGGCACTCCAAACCTCCCTGGGCAGCCCCTGCCAAGGCCTGAGCACCCTTTCCATGGGGAAATTCCTGCTGCTGTCCACCCTGAGCCTGCCCTGGCCCAGCCTGAGGCCGTTCCCTCTCCTCCTGTCCCTGTTCCCTGCGAGCAGAGCCCGACCCCCCCGGCTGCCCCCTCCTGTCAGGGACTTGTGCAGAGCCACAAGGTCCCCCCTGAGCCTCCTTTGCTCCAGCCTGAGCCCCTTTCCCAGCTCCCTCAGCTGCTCCTGGGGCTCCAGACAGGAGTGTGGCCGCTCACAGGGGCGAGGTGTTTCAGGCTTTGTCCGGCATCTTTTGCACTCTCAGCATCACAGTAATAACAGCGTGTGTCAGTGACTGCAGTGTCTGGAGACAGAGCCAGGCCATGGTGACAAACAGGGGAAAGTCTCACACCTCCAGGTGCCCACGTAGGAAAGAGGAGCACCCACCCCTCCATGCCTCTGCACCCTTTAAGTTTAGCTTAGATATTAGGGAAGGAATTGTTCCCTGTGAGGGTGGGCAGGCCCTGGCACAGGGTGCCCAGAGAAGCTGTGGCTGCCCCTGGATCCCTGGAAGTGTCCAAGGCCAGGTTGGGGCTTGGAGCAGCCTGGGACAGTGGGAGGTGTCCCTGCCCATGGCAGGGGGTGGCACTGGATGATCTTTAAGGTCTGTTCCAACCCAGGCCATTCCATGATTCTGTGATAAGCTCCTTTAGGGCCAGCACAGCTCTTTCACCTGCTCTTGGAAATCCTTTTTTTTTGCAATTTTACTGGAGACAAGGAATTAAAGTAAGAAAAAGCTCCCCATTCGTTAGGTGAGGCATTTCCCCAGTCTTTCCGTTTTGCCCACATGCCTTTTTCTGGCTGCATCCCTGTCAGGTTCAGTGCAATGCATGAGGCACTGCTCCATGCACCATCCCGATTCCTTCCCACAATTGTGTCACCAGCTAACAGCATCCCTCAGGGAGGTTTTGCTGCAGGTAGTGTGACTGCTGCTGTGTTCAGAAGCGCTGTCACTCACATGCAGTGCAGGTTAGACTGCACTGCAGGAACAGAACACAGCTCTTCTTGACTTTTAGGTCTAAAAGCAGGGCAAGAGAAAAAAGGAAATGGCAGCAATCTGAGTATGCAACATACTGCATTTTTAATTGATTCTGCACCTTTCTTCTTCTTCCTCCTGCTGTCATAATTTCTTTACTTAGAGATGCACATCTTTCCATTTTTCTCCTTTCACACAGAAACTAGGCCCATACCTGACTAAAAAAAAAAAGAAATTCAGATTGAAACAAGCAGGGGAAAACTACTGAAGAGACAGAGCTGTTAATCAATACCATTTTCATTCAAAGAAAGAGATAATAATTCATGCTGGGAATATTAAAAACTAAACTGGAGGAATCCCAAGTATGAGGTAACACAGCATAATCCCCCAGAAGCCCGGAGGGAATAGATAAAAATACCTAATTGGTTTGGGTTTGTTTTTTTTTAATCTCAGACACCTAAATTATCCATCTGCATTGTGCGAGCATATTCAGCAGATTGCTAACAGATCAGCCACGAAATCCTGCTGCACTTTTGCATTGTGCTCCAAAAGTGAGCAACCCACTGAAATTAATGAGACAATTCTCATCTCTCATGAGGTCAAGCGATTGCACAGGCATAGCCAGCGGGGACGATCCATCCGTAGTGGAAAAAACCAAAACAAACAGTGCCTGTCGAGGTGGTTACACAACTGAGCGCTCGTCGGGCTCCTGGCAAGGCCCCGACATCATTAGCTGTTATTAACTGTCCTGTGCAGAGGCATCAGCTCTCTCGGGAGCCAAGAGAGTGCTGAAGGGTTTACAAAAGCTCTTCAGTTGTACAGTAGATAAATCTGGAGGTGGCCTTGAAGAGTTCTCCTCCTGCAGGCTCGAGTCTCAAGAACACGGCGCAGCGAGAGCTCACGTTGTGGGGATTTTATTTTCCACTGAAAGGTCAAACTGAAGAAAGCAACGGGCTCAAAGCAGCTTTGCAGTTGGGTCCAGCTCTCTCACATCCTTGCCAAGGGAAGAAGTAGTTAATGCCCTGAGATAAGACCCTCGTCACAATATTGTTTAATTACATAAGGCTTCTATCGAGGTGGAGATAAGAACAGGAATTTGTCCCCAGTCCAGCTGGGTGCGGCAGCTGAGCTCATGTTGAGTGTTAGAATGGGAACCAAAAGCAAGGGGTTTATTCGAGGTGGTTGTCACACCATTAGAGCCGCAATGAGCAAACTGATACTGACAACTGGTGGCAAAGGTAACTTTCTTTTTCATGGGAGCAACAAACCAACCTTTTTCTGGCAACAGTAGCCTTAAAACTATTGTTCCTCTTCAAATTGCTTTGGGAACGTTCATAGAGCCAAACTGCTACTCTGAAACCAGTAAGTCCCTATTTTCAGACCTCTTTAACAACCAAGAAACCAAAGCAGAAGTATGAATTGACTCACCTAAGACTACAGAGTAAGATCAGCTTCAGTTCTAAATTAGCAAACAAATCCCTTCAGTCCTAATTCTTTGTTCATAATTCTTCTCGCAAAAAAGAATATTTTCCTCATGACAGTTCGCTTTCTTACAGATAAATCAGATCATGGATGAGTCTATCTGAATTCTTGACTAATGCCTCACAACAACAAAACTGGTACCTCCTTCCTATGAAAAAAATAGTGCCCAAAAAAGTGCTTTATTTGAATCATCTTCCTGGTTATTTATTTAATAAATTTGTTTATGCAGGTAAAATGATTCTTGTCCAGGTTTCTGAGATATTCTTCATTTCTAGATGATACACTATTCTTTAGTTTTAACTTCACATTAATAGAGTTAATATTGATTTATAGAGTTTATATTAATCCTTGATAATTCAGCCTGGAGGAGACTGAGGGGAGACCTCCTTGAACTTCCTGCCGAGGGGCAGCTCCGATCTCTGCTCCCTGGGACAGGGACAGGGCTCAGGGAACCACGGAAGCTGTGCCAGGGAGGTTTAGGTCGGATATCAGGAAAGGTTCTTCCCCCAGAGGGTGCTGGGCACTGCCCAGGCTCCCCAGGGAATGGGCACGGCCCCGAGGCTGCCAGAGCTCCAGGAGCGTTTGGACAGCGCTGCCAGGGATGCCCAGGGTGGGGTTGTTGGGGCCAGGAGCTGGACAGATGATCCTTGTGGGTCCCTTAAACCCAGCATATTCCTTGATTCTGTGATTCTGTGAATTTTACTTATTTTTGTTATCTCAAAGTTTTCTCTTTCCCAGAAAAGTGCAACCTCGATCCTTACCTGTTCAGCACGGTTTGGGGTGATCTAACATCCTGTAACACTCAATAAAGCCAATCTATGATTTCCTTTTTTGTTTTGTTTGGGATTCCTTTTACACAGGGCTGAGTTTTATTTTAGCCTCTGGCTCCTGCCACAGCTCTTGCACTGGGAACTTACTGCAGGTGCTGTGACTGGGTCATGAGCAGCATTGTTTGCCAAAGGTAAAGCAGGGTACACACAGTCATCATTTGGGTCACTTAGGCTTCGTTCATCAATTGGGAATGTGAGGTGACTGTTAGGAAGGTGCAGTGCTTATTCACTTATGCCCCTTCTGCTACAGAGGTGTGCAAAAACAGAACCAAAGGCTGCCCCGTGGCTTTTGTTTGGGATGCTGTGTGGCAGGGCCCAACCCCAGGCCGTTTTCCCCGGTGCTTTCATTCCCAGTTCACAGCACTGGTGTGGCAGGGTGGGCTGGGAATCGGAGTGAGCGCATTGCTCTGCAGGGCGTGTGCCCTCGATTATGTGTTGTGTTCTGCAGGGTGTGTCCCTGGCTGCCCGGAGCCCTGAACACAACTGCCGCTCAGGAAAAGGAAAAAACATTGCCGAGAATGAACAGAAAAATGTTATAAAGCGTTTTGAAAATATAAATAACAGCGCAGAGGAAATCTTTCTGAAGGAACAGGATGCGCATGGAGGTGAAGAATTCAAATACAAGTGCTATGCTAAGTATAATCAGTAATGAAAGTTCAGCCCTTCCTCTTAGGATTTGGGTAAGCTACATGTTGGCAGTACTTTCCAAATTCCAGGGAACAAAAAAGCAAGCTTTAAATGTTGTCTTAAAGTCCTGTTGCAGTGTAGTTTGTTTATCACATATGTAATGCTGTCCATCTATTTTTGTGAGATCGGACTTAAAATATGCAGTAGAATAAATGTACTCAATTCACTGTGTAAGTTCCTTCTTTCTTGAATAGCTAAGCTTTTTCCTTAAGAAGACGTAACAACCACCTCTCCTCTTCCTGCTCAATAGGCAGAAGAAATAATCCGATTATTTTTCAGTCACAGGGATGGGTACAGCTGATGTGTATGAGTGTGGAGAACAGGGTCTGTGCAGCCACATGGCCTCTTCCTTGTCCTGTGACAGTGGGCAAATGCTAAGGGGAATCTGCCACGTTTAAAGCCCTTAGAAAATTTACCCATCCTTTTAATACAAACTGCCTGTTTTCAAGCCTGCTTCCTGGCACATTTTGGGTGCCAGGAATTTACTATGGGAAAGTCACAGTGAGCAGAACATTTTTTTGTATTTTATTTCTTTTTTCCACTGTGGAAACGAACACCACAAGGAAGTTGCAGCCCCTGTCACAGGCTTACCTCATGCTTTGTACAGCATCCCTGTAGTGGTGAGTGTTCAGTGGAGTTCAGGAGACTGCAAACACCCGACCAAAGGTCATGGCCAAAGGGAGATGCAAGTTAATAGTTAACCAGGGTGAAGTCCTGCATAGAGGACTTTGAACACTAAGAGGGCCGGATCTCAAGGAGTTTTGGGATTAGCAGCAAAGCAGAGTTGAGGATCAGAACCTGATTCTCAAGGTGTAATGCTCTCTAGTGAGTTAAATGCCTGAAATTCCCTTCACATTGGAGAGAAATAGTTCAGAACCTGGACTTGAAGGCCTCGAGTGCCCTTAGCCTGTGCGCTGATGGTGAGATTCCTACATTGGCCAGTGGGAAATACTCAGGAGAAGGGGAGCTCTGGATACCTCACTGTGAAACTCGAACAGGACCACAAAGTGTTTGCTTGTGGGCTTAGGTAACACGTTTGGCATCAACATCTAAGCTAGTCTTGTCAGTGAAAATATGCCTGGGAGATGAGCCACCCCTCTGCTTTAAATACTCACCAAGTGCTGCAGAGCACTTCCCTGGAAGTCGGGTCTGAACCTTTGAACACAGAGCGCTGTGAGAAACTTGAGGGCATGAAAGGAAGGGAAAAAATGTGCTCTGCCCAGCCTCTGAAGGCTGAGCCACTGTATAACCAGAAGTGCAGAATTTCTGGTATCGGGTTAGGGCTTTTACCTTGGGAGCAGTGACTGTACTTGGATACTGAGAAGGGGTCCATGACTCACTGATGTTAAATACCTATAAGCACTCCTGAGAGTTCCCTTCTGCTGGGTACAGCAAGCCTGGGAAATGGAAGGTCTTGAAGGCCTTCCTGACAAAAGCCCCACCTGATTTCGGGACAAGGAGGGAAGGAGCAGCTGGCGGAATTGAGCCCACCCAGAGCAGCGGGGGCACAAAAAGGCGCCAGACCTTGCGGCGCCTCAGGAAGCGTTCCCCAGGAGCTGTGGGCACTTACAGCATCTGACGTAGCTCAGGAGGGCAGGCAGAGCTTTCCTGGGTTGCTCTCATGAGCACAGGCGCCAGCAGTCTGCAGAAGTTGCACTTTAGTGCCTGAGTGCTGTTTTGGATCTCTCCCAGAGCTGCTGCACGGGCAGGCTCTCAGTGGGCGCTCAGGCTCAGCAGGGATGGGGATGCTGTGCCTGGCTTGGTGTATTGAGAGTGACCTCTCTGAATGGGTGGCTCCTTCCCAGGTATGAGCTGTGGAAGCCGGCTCAGGCACCCAGCTGCAGGGTCAGGTGGCTGTCGAGCTCTCCTGTGGGCAGCAATACATAGAAACCAGCTTTTTACAACAGAACGACTGTGGGAGCATTCAGCAGCACTAGGCCATCACAAAGACCCTCGGGCGGTAAACAAGCGAACCAAAACAACAACTGGACAAGGTGGAATTTTTCAAACAAGGCTCTGGAAGTTTCCTTGGAAGACTTGCCAACTCCTGCTGTGGGCAGCCAGTCCTGCTACTGCAGCTTAGCGGGTTCTCTCCCATCCTTTGACCCTCTGGAGCCGGCCCTGTGCGTGAGATGTTGAATTGCACTTCCCTGACTTACTTTGGCATGTCCTCTGTGCTGCCTTATCAGCGTTCTCAGTGATTTCCTCCAGATATTGTGTAGCTGAGTAAGCCCAATGGGACGTTACAGACAAGAAATACACTGGGTTTTTTTCATCTTTTTCATAGTAAGGATATGGATTTTTAATTGCTGCCTCTCCTGCAAATGAGACTTGTGTTCTCCTTGTTCTCACTTGGTCTCTTGGCACTGCTGTGAGGGTCAGTGGATTGGGGAGGTTTTGTCAGTGCTAAAGAATCTGTTGCAGAAATCAGGGTGTGGCCAAAGAAAAATATTTCATAAAGAGGTTTTATTAACCCTCTAATGAATTAAAGCAGAAATAATTGTCTCTGGCCTTGTTTGGTCTGCAGGGATGCCTTCCACTACCCCAGGTTGCTCCAAGCCCCATTGAACCTGGCCTTGGACACTTCCAGGGATCCAGAGACAGCCACAGCTTCTCTGGGCACCCTGTGCCAGGAGCTCACCACCCTCACAGGGAAGAATTTCTTCCCAATATTCCCATCTAAACCTGCTGTCTTCCAGTTTGAAGCCATTCCCCCTTGTCCTGTCACAACATGCCCTTGTAAACAGTATCTGGCCTCAGATTTGGAGTGGGGTTAGTTTTTGGTGGTCAATTCCAGATGCCTTGTGATCCAATCCTTGGTGCCAGCTCCAGCAATCACCACTTGGCCAAACAGTGACTCCAAACTGGTGACTGTCTCGAGGTATTGGCTTGAGATGGGGGTGAGGAGAGTGCTGTAAGACACAGAGCGTGCAAGAAAGAGTGGAAAGATATCAATGAATGGAGAGAGAGACTGCTGGAGATGGAAACGCCCAGCAGGAGGGAGCTGGGAACAAATGAGAGCACGCATGTAGGCAGGCCAGTGCAGGAGCCTGAAGGTGAGGATAAATTTCAGCTTCTGGCAGAAGCTATGAGGAGATGTACTTGGGGAGGCTGAATTGTTCAGAAATGAAGTGAAAGGTCCCCTTCAAATGACAATGTGCAAAATCAGAAATCGCTGAAGCAACGTGACTCGAACCAAGCAACAAATAAACCCTTCCAGAAAACTCCTCCAGCCTTTAGAGGAAGGCAGGCCCAGCAGTCTCCAGACCTCTCCCTCGCCAAAGAACACTCCTTTCACCCTGTCTCTGCTGCAGCCACTTCATGGTTTCTTGCTCAAGCTTCTCACAGGAGAAAGAACAAAATCCTGTCCTCCTCACGCTGTGATGATAAGCCTGCAGTGGAGTTAGCCAGGCTTTATTTTAATTGGACTTTTTCACTTTTTTCCTGGCACTTTAAAGTTTATGAACGGAAAGGATCAGTCTGACTCAGAGACTGGGCTACTTCCAAACATTAATCTTAGCTGCCATATGCTAATGCAGCTTGGCTCTGGTGCATCCTATGCTGTAAATATGTCTGTACCTTTCATCTGTGGTGTCAGAGGCCACTAAAGGGAACTCGACAGACTTTTGGGCAGATTGTGATTGCCTGACATGCAATCTGCAGGCATTGGATGAGGTTCTGGGAGGAAGAAGGCCTAGAAAACATCCGTATTGTGTTCCCTTGAAGTTCCTGTTTTACCATTCTGCAATATTGGTTATAATGCCCAGGGAAATTCTTTGGCCTGTGCTGACTCTGAAATCTATACACAGATTTTGGTTATCCCAGCACTGAGCTCTAGGCAATAAACCTTGGAATATTGCGTTGGGTTCAGTGGTACAATATTTAGCCCCTTCTGTTTTGGTTGGCTTTGTAGTATGGGTCTAACAAACACGTAAAGATGACTGTCCTGCTCATCATGACTTTTCCAGCACTGAAACATGAGTCTCTCATCATTTGTGTTTCACTTTCTTCCATTCTGCATCCCAAATGTTTCCATTCTACTGATTTCAAATTTTATTCATTGTTTGAGGGCGTGCACTGAAAGTATTTGGTATTTCCCTGCCCCTTCCTCATCTTCTTACTCACTCACCCTCTTCCCTGAAATCATCGTGGGAACAACCCTATTTGAAAAGAAAAGAGAACTTTCCAATTCTACTTATTTCAATGGAATTTCCCTAATGTCCTTTTTCCATATCAGTGGATGTTTCTTGCTGGTGACAGTGGTGTGAACAGCGTCAAGAAGATGAAAACTTCATTACAGAGGCAGCCACTAAGGCTAACATTAGCCTAATGAAACTGATTTTCCTAGATTCCCTCTCAAGCCTAAGGGCAGGAAAAGGTCTCCTCCAGAGAGCAGTAACCTCATTCCACGGGAACATAGGCTGTTCACAGAGATTAACTCCTTAAGCCTTAAACTTAAAAGCTTAAAGAGATTGAAATCCACTCTCAGTTACAGCAGACTAATACCCAATCCCAGTGTTGTAGACTTGTTGCTGACATGGAGGAAGATGTTCTCAGTTGAGTAACCACTGGTTTATGGGGCAGGACAACATCCCTCTTCCAAGTTTCCAAGCAGCCCTGAGCAGGGAGCCCTCTGGCCTTGGTTGTCTGCATGGGGAAATGATGTAAATCATTATGTTAATTCACAAAAGGCCTTTCTCCAGGAGGACAGAGATTTGATGGACACTTGGTGGACACCCAACTACAGCCAGCAAAGCCTTGCAGGTGAGATACTGGCTTGTGAGAGTACAGGCTGACATTTACTGAAGCAGGAGAAGCTCAGCTGTCCCACGCTGCAGGGAAATTTCCTGGGCACATTTTACATGTTGCTATTTCCTCACTTGCAGGCTCTGCAAGAGCCTGGACGTTGGGGACATCGCAGTGACGGAGGACGCAGTGCGTCCCCGTGCCATCAGGAGCCTCGTCACAGTGACAAGGCAGAGATGAGTCATGACTGGAGCTGCTTTATGTAAATAGGGAACCTCTGGTGTTCCCGTGGTGCCCATGGGGCCACGGAAAGTTCACGTAAGTGACGCTGCGTTCCCATGTCCCCGCTGAGGCAGGGCAGGGGAACGGGGCAAGGTGGCCGTGGTTCCCCCAGAGAGGGCAATATTAGGTCAAAACTGGTGGTGAAGCTGAAAGTGAACCCCTGGAACGGAAGGTTCCTTCCCAGCAGCAGTGCCTGGAGAAAATTTTCTGTTGCCTTTAGCTGTTAATTGCAAAAGCGATTGAGCCACTGATGGTAAATGCTGGGGGGGAGCCAGAGAAGGGGGAAGTAAAGAATTTAGGCAGAGAGTTTTCTCGCTGCGAAATCAGTCAGTTTTAGTGAGATTTATGGGTCATCTGTGACACAGCTGAGAAACATATTTAGGAATAAATGAGGAAAGGTCCTGCTGCTGAGCGGCGTGATGCTGCATTCCCTGTCCTGATGGCCTTGTGTGGGCAGCACATCGCAGGCAGGAGCACGGAGGGGGAGGAGTGGAAGCGTGAAAAACCAGTGCAGTGGAATCGTGTCTGTCCAAAGCCACAGATAATATTACTTCAGGTGGAGGGCCAAACTCTGACTCACCCCCACAAAAGGCACGTTGAAGTTTACTGAAGACAATGGAATTAATCTAGTGTAGAACTAATCTGAGGGAGAATGCCAGCCTCCAAAACGCCGGCCTCCTTGGCCATGTGGTTCCGAGGGTGCCGTGACTCATGTGGACACAGCCCCACTGCTGCAGATGACTGCAAGCGGCCAAAAGGTGTGAAAAAGCTGACAAGCTTGAAAGGCTTTCTCTTGCATGAGTTATGTTGCTTCAAATCAGAAGGAAGATTTAATTGACTCCAGTGGGAGTTTTGCTTGAGTAAGGACTTAAGAGCTGAAGTGAGAGATGAAAAATAAAATGTACCTTGCTAGTGCAGTGCTCACAGAAGAGAGACTCCCTTCATTTACTCTGTTTGGAGAGATGCAAGTAACTTCCTTTAAATCATTTCAGAGCCCATATCACTTTTTTTGTCAGTATTCAGCACGTTTCCTCTTATATACGATTGTTTCTTTATTTTATTTTATATTAGTGTAACAGATATTATCTGTTACACTCTGCAAGTTTTCTCATCCCTTACAGTCATCCAAATTTGATAATACTCAGTGCATTTAATTACCTTTTTTTTCATTTTTTCCCTTAATTGATCCAGACACCTACCTATTTTAACCCTACCCTTGTTACTATTGCAGCCACAGCACCCGTGTGTGCTTTGACTTCCAGAGAGGTCTGCAGTGAATTTCCCAGGCAGGTGATGGATTGGTGCAACTTTCATTTCTCACTGAATTGAAAGGTCAGTCTTATAATGCTGAGAGGTCCTCCATGAGCTAAGTCCTTCATGTGTTTTTGCTCTTTTCATTACCTGTTCCCCACTCTGTCCCACAGTGTAATGGCTGATAATTGAGCTCTTTTCAATGGTGTGGCTCCTGCTCCATTGAAGGCAGGAGTTTTTTTCTCAGCAGAAGGCTGACTCATAAGGATGCTGCCTTCTATCCTTAGGAAAAGTGAGTCACTAATGGATTTTTCATTATACATTCAAGTAGCATGGACTGAAATTTTGTTCTACCAGTCTCGTCTTGAGGTAGTGTTTGGAAGCCTTTTTGATTTGGTATTTTAGTTATGTCTCAGTGAGGCTCTTGAGATACAAAAGGTGCTGTACAAGGAGCTGGTTTGTGTTATATGCTATGAGTATTCCCATTAACCTCAGCAGTGCCATGGTTTCACTCTGTGTGCTGTGTCCTTCCTTATTAAAATCCCATAAAACCCTCTTACACCTGCATCGACAAGTTCACCATCTGTTTTCAACAGACATAAAGAGTTGAGAGTTGGTTTTCAGAGCTGTGCAAAAGCTGAGAAAGCTGAGGCATAACTGAAATAATATGAATCCCATTGGTACTATTGCATTAATAAAAATAGTCCGTTTGTTCAGGCACTAATAATTTGCTCTTCTTTCGGAGAAGCAGTGAAGACTCACCACTTCTCACAATGGCCCATGACAGAAAGTTAAATATTCTTGTTCCTATTTCATAAGTAAGGGAATTAAAGTTAGGGGAGATTATGTTGTGATAGGCACGGTATGGGATTATTGTGGATGGAACCCAGGAGCCCTGTATGGTTTTTTTTCCCCCAATGTAACAATATTTTATGTCAAAGATTTTGCTGTATTTACAGTCACTGCTTTGAGTTTAACTTTGAGTGATGTCCATGTGCAGGAGCATCTGGCAGAATCTGTGTAGATTTGCAGTTCACAGGAGGGTACCAGCTTTTGCCTGCCCATGTTGCATTCTGTTCAACTCCCTTTGCAGAGGGTTTTAAGGGGGAAGTCTGAATCTCTCTGCTGCTGACAGGAGCTGTTATTTAAAGCTTTGTGATGAGGATGCAAAAGGGATGCTGCTGGGTGGTTGCTTTGTTCCTCATCGCACAGAAGTGGCTGTGCTGCAATGACAGGTTTGTAAATCAGAGCTAGTTCCGTTCTCACACCACCCGATAACCTCACAATCTCTCTGTCAGCTTCCTGAGGGCCTTGGGAAGCTATAATCTGCGATAAAAATGGGAGTTGGAATGTTACATATGTATCAAAGCTGAAAGCTTGTGCCTGGCTGACCTTTTCATTTTGAGCAAATGCACTCATTTCCTTTGCGTTGCTTCGCTGTTTCCTCCTGGAACTCGGCATAAGAGGAAATTCTCCAGGATTGTTCTCCTTAATCAGGGGCTCCATTGTGCCAGCTTCTGTTCCTTTCAGGAGCAGTTTTCCTCGTGGAGCATCACTCTCTGGGCTCTCAGGCATCAGTGCCCCGCAAACTCAGTCGCATTTCAGCTGCCGTGGCTGAGAGCACATCAGGGGCAGTGGGTGCTGAATTCAGTGAGCTGTCAGAATAAAGAAACAGCCCGCTGATTTTCAGTTCAGAAAAAGAAACCCTCACTGGATTTTACAGTGACATTTCCCGGTGCCTGTGGTTAGGCTCAGATGAATAATGAAAATGAGTGGTTCGTAAATTTAGATTTTGCTTCATTTCCATACGTGGGGGGATGTCATTTGTTGTCATGTCACTGCTAATATTTGCATAGTCATCTGGCAATTATAAAGCAGGCATATGAATCTTTAGGACAAATAACTTCTCCAGAAATATATTCTGGAATGCCTAGTAATTATGACTAGCACATCATTTTTCATTTTCTTTTTTATTCCTCTTTGTCATCCAGTCAAGAAGTTCCACGCTGTGACTGTACAGCCCAAACTGCAGATGGTGCAGCATTTGTATACACACATCTTGCTCAAAATTAGGCAAGTATTTAATAATAAAAGTGTACTGGAAATCACCTCAAATTGTTTGGGAAATAAAAGTAAGGCTGAAGTTGCCAAAAAAGATTATTTGTGTTGGTAACCTCGGCTTTGTAAAGCGTAACATAAACAAAAACAGTGGCAGGTCAGTTCTCAGAAAGAGCTGAGGCTTCACTAAGTCTTATCTTCTGTTTCCTGTTGCACCACAGAGGTGTTGACATCATGTTCCTGCACGTGAAACATGCAAAAAAAGCCCAGGGTTCATCATTCTGTTTTGGCACAAATAAACCAACTTTTGCTCGTTGCTACTGATTTTCTGCTGTCCTGCTTTCCTCCACTGGAGTCGGTGTCTGTGGGAGCCAGGCAGTCTCTGCAGGTGTTTCACAGCACACTCAGTTTTTTGCTTTCCTATCACATGGCTTTCAAGTGCAGCTTGTAATAAAAACCAGCAGTGTTCAGGGGGCTTTGGGCAGTGTGTGACCCATTCCTGAGGCACAAAGTTCCATGGGAAGGACCTGTGTGGCAGCATGGTTAACAAAAAGAGCATAAGCCCCAGGACAGCCCTTCATGCATTTCCACTGGAGTCAAATCGCCAGGGAAATGAGGTTAGGGATGGTGATGATGATGATAACAGCAAATAATGCACGCTCCCCTCGGATTTTGGCTGCCTATCAAGACAGACTTCCTGATGAGGAGATGCATCTGTCTGTCTCCAGTCCCTTCAAGGTATCTGCAAGGCACCATTTTTTGCAATTACAAAGGACTGCAGATGAGAACATGCCCCATAAGAAGCAATCCAGCAGCATTCAGCCCAGACTGCTGTCTCTCATTTCCATAATCGTTCTCATCTCAGCTCCTCAGCCATTAGCAAGCCAAATCTCAGAACAGCTCTGTCAAGTGCTGACACTGGTGGCAGTGGCCAAGAACCTCCAGGCTTTTCCTTTTGCTGCTCGTGCTGTGCCTTGTTTGCATGGGGATGACACAAGAGGGGCACAGGGCCCTGTCACATCCTGCTGGGAGGGGATGGGGGTCACTACATGGATCTGTTTGCTTCCAGTGGGGACTGGGACTCTGCCAGAGCGCTTTGCCAAGGGATTCTTCATGGAGTTTGCAGAAGGCACCTGCTCCAACCGTGCACCTCTGGGGAGGGGACTCGGTGCCAGTTGCCAAACGGAAGGGAAGCAAACCCACAGTGACGTTGGTGCTTTCCTGTTGCTGGCAGTGCCATGTAGAAAAGAGGAAGGGCAGCCCCGTGGAGAGCACTGGATTGGTTGCAAAAGGTCTGATTTCACCCCAGAACACTCTCCTGTCCAGTCCCTCAGCTTCCACTGGCTGTGTTCTTCCCAGGAAAGTGGGACCAGCTCTGCTCCCTTTCCTCCCCCGTGCTGTACGGGGCATTCTGCTTTCTGAGAGAACAAAAACCATCCCAGTTCCTCTCTAAGAGAACAAACCCCATCCCAGTGCACCAGCTGGTCTACAGAAGCCCCTCCCTTGCCACTGCAGGCAGCACCGAGTTGAATTCCAGTAAATGATTAAGCGAGGCTTTGGCAACAGTGGGACAGGCCTCCCCCCGACACGTGGACTTTGTGTGAGAGCAAACACACCCCAGCACCTCTCAGGGCACACACGTAGCACTCACAAACATCTCTTGTGCTAAAGTCCAAGCAGAAGTTGGTATTTGCCATGATTTGGGATCACCATAGCCTTCTGCACACTCCTGTCTAATCCTGGACTCACCCGAGGCTGGGCTAAGTGTTTGTTTTGGTTATTCTTGGCATCTTTGGTAATGAGGAACCAAAGGCTGCTTGGCCCATCCTCTCACTCTTGGGCCAGTTTATTGTCGCTGATTCTCATCATTTTATCCTTGGTCTCGTGACGTGCAGCCACTCAGGTTTAGTCACATCTATCATTCTCCATGACCTATTTAAATGATGTGCAAAGGAAAATAACCTTTGTTCAAGGTATTTGCCCTCGATTATCTTTTCATAAGCTGCTGATTATCAGTGTTGTAAAATGGGATGGTTTTTTCATGACATTATTGCTAGAAAGTGACTCTAGATTCATTCCCATGAATGACTTTGGCCCAGATACGCTAAGAAATGAGCAGGATTTGTCCCTCTGGTCTCTCTTACACTCTCAACTGAAATTTTAGAGGATTTTTGCTACCTATTTCCTGTCGATAACCCCTGAAAACCTGGATGATCTCATCCTTAGACTGCCTTGGGCTGTCAGAAACAGAAGGTTATCTCCTAGAAAGTCACAGTGAAAGTGGCAGCTTCCCAAGCCCATGAGATGCTCAGGGCTGTGAGTGTGAGGGTTGCTCGGGTGGTCCCTGTTCTGCCTTCAGGATATTTGAGAGAGGAAGGGGGAAGGAGCTATCCTGGCACCTCCAAGGAAGCCCCAGTGGGAAATTTCCTGGCAGACAGAGCAGCTGTAGGACTCCACTGGGTACATCTGTCACTTCACCTCCCTTCCTTCTACATGGACTGCTCTGGTGCTGGAATTGCCACATAAACTATTGCACATCACTTATGCCAGCGGATTTCTTTTCTCAGCCTTTGAAAACGGAGTTAAATGTGACCATTCTTCTGCTACAGACACAGAAACTGAGGCACAGAGGATCTGAAGGAAGGTTAGGCAGCACCAGCTGCCTAACGCAGGCAGTAAATCCCAGGTGTCCTGATTTCTTCTCACCCAGATGAATCCCTAGAACTCAATATCTCCTGTAAATAAAGCTTAGCTCAGAGTCTTATTCTGAAATGTAATTAATATGCAAAGTGCTTTGATCCCCTTTGATGAAAGATTCCGTGTAATTTGCTATCATATTTTAAATTAATACCTCTAACCATTCTGCAGCACTAAAACGAAACGAATTCATTTGCTATTTTTGGGGAAAGGACTGAGCCTTTTACTCCAGGAGTTTTAGGCTACAGTCATTTTCAAGAGGAGGGCTGTGAGGTTTCTGCTGCTGTCGAAACACTTAAAAAGTGAGGATTAACAAACATACAGTGTGTTCTGGGATCCTGGCTCCAGAGGGGTGAGTTCCCCCCCGAGGATGACTAACAGCAGGATGTGGGACATAATTTGCATGTTCTCTGCCTCTGCTGCAATCATTTGTGTATTGGATACTTGAATTATACATTACACAGAAGGTCGCCCGCTTGCCAAGCTGACAGCCCTGCTGAGCAGAGCACAGCCCTGGACAGGGGGCTGCTGTTACTTCAAGAAATGCTCAGTGCTGGGCTCAAAAAAAGAATAGTTCTGTGCATGAGAGTGGAATTTGTCACTGAATACTTTGGGGGTTGTTTACTCATTCTGACCACGCTCCTGCTTAGCTCTGACTTTCACCTTGTTTGCATCTGCTTCTGTTCTTTTCCTGAGGGGAGTTTCATGCTGTTGGGAGGTGACAGAAAACATCCCTGCACACTCCAGTGCTCCCTCTCCCAGGAGATCCAGCCTGGGCAGTGGCAGATTCCCCCTGCTCTGCCTGCTAAGGCTGCCTCTGGTTTTTCACAGAAATCCCAGGCTGGGAGGGACCACAGAGGGTCACTGGTGCCACAGAGGGTCACTGGTGCCACTCCCTGCTCCAGCACGGCCATCCCAGAGCACAGGGCACAGCAGTGTGTCCAGAAATTTCTGGAATATCCCCAGTGAGGAGACTCCACAGCCTCTCTGCTCTCTGTTCAGGGCTTGATCACTGCACAGGAAAGTTCTTCCTCATGCTCAGGTGCATCAGTTTCTATCCATTGCCTCTTGTCCCTGTTTCCCAAAGGAGACAGGAGAGTTCCCTGCTCTCCTTGCAGCCTGCTTGAACCGTTCTTCACTGACAGAAAGATGCCAGAGGTGCTTTTTTCTACTATCCTGCTCAGAAGAAAACCAAACCCCAAACCCCAAAAACTCTAATAAAAGCCCACAAAGTCATTTTTGTAGATTTCCTGTCCAGGAGGACAGACTTCACCGCACCTCCCACTGCAGCCAGCCTCTCTGAGAAATCATCCTTCACAAGTTGAAGTCCCATGAGAGAAGCAGTGATCACACTTTTCCCCTTCAAAATATTATTTTTTCTGTCAGTACTGACTGCAAGAAAACAAGCAAGAAAAAGGAAGTGATTCAAAGCTCAGTGACAGAGTGCACTCATCTGTGGTCTGATCAGCTTTCTGCTGGTGGCCACACTACCTTACTGTACCCAGGCTTAAAACTTAAGGTCTGTGCCCTCCCAAATTCTATTTCCCAAGCAAAAATATTGGATTTAGTAACAGGTTCCTGTAAGCCCTGTGCCTTTCTCCTGCTTAGGATTGGTTTCGACTGGACAACCCATGGCAGTGGGAACCATTTTATCAAATGCATTCTTCCACAACCTGTTTTTCAATTTGGGTCCATCAGAAAGATGTGAACAATTTTCTTCGGTATTTTCACTGAGAGCTCAAATCTTTTCGTTAAGAGTTGTTCATCAGACCACATTCACATTTCCCCTTCCCTTCTTTTCCTTTCCCTTCTTTTCCCTTCCACTAAACCCATGGTTTCAAACTCCGAATTGAATCTGTAAAACCCCGGTGAGAACCTTGGAACCATTCCCCATGGAATGACACTTCCCTCTTGCCGTGCTCTGCTGGCTGCCAGTCAGAGCTTCCAATATAAAATGTGTTATGCTGGGTGATGCAGGAGCTGCTTATCTTATTCAAGTCCCCAGTGCCTCCAGGGCAGGTGGATTTCTGGGCAGGTGGCCTCACAAACCATGTCAGCAGAAATCAGAACTTCTCATCTCCCCTCGGAATTGCTCTCATTCCCACTGAGCCAGGCTCCTGCCTGATGTAACTCAGCATTTTCCCATTGGTTCTAACCAACTATTTCCAAATTCCCAAGAAAACCATGAGCACTCCCAACCTTCCCCAGGTACAGTGCTTGGCACAGCATGTGCTGCTGCCAGTGGCTCTCTGGCCCCCACAGCGACTCCATCCAATATTCCAGTGGATTCCAGGGAAGCTGCACACATTTACTCCGGGCAAGAGCCTGGCCTGGAGCAGAAATGCAGATATTTTGTCACTTTATAAACAAAAGTCATTGTTTTTTGGCGTAATGTGCCATCCTCCTGTTTCTAAGTAAAAGATACATCACCAAATCCTCAGGGGGAAGGGCTGTGTGAGTAATAGCAATGGCACAGAGTCTGCAGCCCAACCAGCGTGCCAAACAATATTCCAAGAAAATACTTCTAAGCTTCAGGAGTTGCGTAAGGGTGATTATTATTTTTGAAGCACAGAAGACCAAGTCCAGTTTCTAAAAAAGCAAACACATATTTTTAGCCTTGCTGGTCTCTTGATCTCAGGCTAATGAGAACCATCTGCACTGGGCCTGGCTGACGTTGGTGGTAAATAACCTTTCACTGCAACATTCCAGATGTTTCAGAGGCTTCTCTGTGGAGCAGCGCTTGTCTCCCTGCCTGTCAGTCTCCCTCTCTGCCTTTCCTGTCCATGTTTACTTCAGGAATATGCATTCCTTTATTAAAAAGTTCTTTGTTAAAAATAGCTGCCCAGGATTTTTTGGCTAATCTTCGTTAGGGTTCTTGCTCACCAGAGAAAACGAAAGCTTTTGTTCCTTACTGTCAGTGTTGAAAGAGAAAATTGGAGATTTGAGAAAGAAGCTAAAAGATTTGGACTAAAAAACAAACCAGAAATCAGTTGGAGATGGATTTCTACCTCATCTGGATCCCGCTGAGGATTCCAGCTATTGAACAGACACGTTTCTTTTTGGTATTGAGAAATTGAAATGGGACAAACTTTTACGGAATACACAAATGTGCTTTTTTAATGGACAAGATACGTCACTACAAAACCTTTGCAACTCATTATGTAAAGGAGTCCTGTGGTTTGCTTTGCTGCCTCTGCTGTGCTATATCCTGGTACTGGATGTTTCCTGTGCAAAGAAACATCCCCAGATACACGGGTCACTTTTTGTCCCAGCCAAGCTAAGCTGAGCCAGACTGCTGGAAAGAAAATAAAGGGATTTAAAACCATCCTTTGACCTTTCTGTTATCTCCACCTGGAGCCTGCCTGAAATCTGATGTGTGACAGCTTCATTAATGCTGTAGCTTGGACTGGGGGTTCAATTAGATAAGAACAGCTCCAGTGTCAAACCTCCTACTCAGGTCTCTGAGCTGATGCCTGTATCATCCCCTCACGGTGTGCTGCTCAGGAGTAATGAATCCTTCCTCAGGAGTAATTACCCCGGAGAATGCGCTCTCCAGTGGGTAATGCCTTTATTTTAAACACTCCGCGTCCCTGCCCAAGTGTAAAAGCTCTGGAAGGTACAGGAGAGCCGGTGTGCTTTTTCTGAAGGCTTTGGGGCTGTGAGGCTCCTCAGTGCTCTGCTTTAAGTGGGGCATTGTGATGGAAATTGCAGCAAACTCTGACTTTCCGAGGTTCTGTGGGCTGGGACACGAAGCAGAACCGAGCACAGGGTTTTAGCAAGTGCTCCCTCGTTCTTTTGTTGCCTGCTATCAAATTTGTTTCATAACAAAGGTTTCCTGAGCTTGGGGGTTTTGTGTGTGTTAATACTGGTAATATGATTTAAATATTCTGATGATTCATTTTCACTCCAGAGAGCTGAATCAGCCATGTAGAACATAACTTGCTTCTCCCAAACCGTTACCTTTTCCATCCTTTCTCGTCATTTCTATAAGGGGATGATTCATGCTCCTCTTGTATTTATCATTTGAGAATGTGCCCCACTCCTTCAGCTATTTTCACTTCTTGTTCCTCTTTTTCAAGAAGAAAAAGAGTGAAGAAGAAACAAAAGTGACTGTTGATCGATGAGGCATATCCCACTGCTGGGCCTGGCACGTGAGCTAAACCTGAACTGGACAGAGAGGAAATAGAGAGGAAGAAACAGCCTTGAATTATTAAATTGATCAGAGGCCAAACTGCAAAGTTCAGCCCCTGGCTCACGTTTCACATATTTTTGAAATCCTGTGTGTTCAAGTTGGGGGTTGTGTTCAAATAAATGTGCTCAAACATATTCAGTGTAATGATTTTTTTTTTTTTTTGCTTGTTTAGCAGAAGTCCCTTATTTTATTTAGTTATTCAATTCGAATTTGTTTTCTCTAGAGCTTGGTTATGGTTGTGGCTGGCTCAGCCAATTAACTGATGATAGCGTTAATTATTGATTGACCTGATTACACGAGAGCATTCTCAGAGATGGCTTTGAGATATATAAAAACATAAGGAAATAACTGTGTCAGGCCTTGGGAAAACACTTGGACTCTTGTCCTCAATTTCCATGTGAGACACTGTGCTTCTCAGGAGTGAGATCAGTTTTAAACCCAGAGAGCATCTCTGCCTTCCCTCTCCCACTGCCAGTCTCACCAGAACCAGGGTCCCACTCCAGGTGAGGCTGGGACCATCCAGGTGAGGCTGGGATGACCCAGGTGAAGCTGGGATGATCCAGGTGAAGCTGGGACTCTCTGGCTGCTCGTGCCCTCCAGGAGCTGCCACACTCAAAGGAAAGTCTCCCCCAGCTTTCAACCATTTCCATTTTAGGGCTCCCCTCATCCTGCAGCTTCTTTGGGATTTTAATGGGAATGGAGTGTTTTACACCACAGCAGCTGTGAAAAACACTCTCTCAGAGATGTGTTCATTGAGCATCCCTTGGGCTGGGCCTCTCTCTAAACAGAGCTCTGGATTTTGAGCAGCGGCCGAGGTGAAATCACAGCTGGAGACAGGCTCCAAGAGCCACAGGGCATCTGTCCACACACGTGGCCACCCCTCAGGAGAAACGTCCCATGTTTGGGCAAATTCATTTGAGCCAATGCTGCTGTGTGACTTCACTCCTCATCCAGCCCCACCAAGAAACACTTTGTCCAACCCTTCAGAGGACAGCACGAAACTGGACTCACCTGGAGGTTTCACAGCACGGCCATGACATCAGCTCAGCCCTGGGTTTTATCAAGTGGGCCACGAGCGGTGTGGGAGGGCCAGGAGTGGTCATGACAAGGCATTTCAGGGACAAAGAAATGATCATCAGATCCCTCTCCTGGACCCCACGAGTGGCAGAGAGGGCACTGCAGTGACTCACCCTGCCCCGTGTGTGCTCCTGGAAACAACACAGAGGGACAAAGTTTGGCTTTTTCCACAGCCTAAAGGTTTTCATATTCCAAACAGCCAAGTGTTCTTCTCCCCTATGAGTAATGCTGTGTTTTCACTGACCGCTATTACACACACATCACCTCCCTCCATCACATGAGGGAATCGTGTCATTTTGCAAACATTGTCACAAACTGCAGGGCACAGAATGAATAAGCAGCTCTGTATTTACTGACAAGGGGGGATTTTTTTAACAGTTACGGTTCAAACACCAAGATTGGTTATCAACACCTTGGAAGCTCAAACTAAGAAAGCAAAGGAAAAGGTACAAGAAGGGACTCAGCTGGAGCATGTGCGGTGTAACATTCACTGGAATTTCTTTGTGCCTTGCTTTCCTTACAAGTTTCTTTACTTTTTGACATGCTCTCATGAAGTGTCACTCTTGGGTCCCCACTCTGAGTTACTCCATAGTCCAGGAATGCAGGAATTGTGAGTTTTGATAACAGAAATCTCACTTTATTTCTGACAGTTTCCAGTTGCTTTTGCTGTTACAGCCTCCCCTTCTGTCCCCTCAGCAAATAACCCCTTTTAACACCATTAGATGTGGGACAAATTTAGACCTGGAGGACGGCAAAAGTGGCACAGATGAGCAGTGGAAGTACAGCAGGAGGATTTGCCTCCTGGGCCCTTGATTCCTGCACTTAGCACAGGACTTCAGGAGGAGACAGAAATGCCTTTCCATCAGCTCTGCAGCTTTCAGAGCCCTATAAGTCCTGCATTATCCCAAGCTGGCTTTATCCACCTAAAGCTCTTTGTGAGCTGGGAGAAGTTGGTATGTGTGAACATGAAATTCTTTCTCACAGCATCTGGTCACACTGGCTTCACTAACCCTTCCCTGGTGGGAAGAGATGGAGCTACCACGAGTGGAGAACAGGATTGTGGTGGCTCCAGGACAGGGAACAAGACGCCCAACTCCAGCTCTATCCCTTCCAGCTCTGTTTTGTCCTCTCGTGTGCCACGTCCCCTTATGAAGCCTTCACCTCTCTGGAGAGATAAGAAGAACTGAAGAACAATCTGCAAAATGGCAGTGCCTCAGCAGCTCTTATCTCAATCTTTATGCGAATGGATGGTTCTAGGAATCTGAAGCTCTGTAAGAGTCACTGCGCCCACAAAACGCTGACATCACCTGACAGGCAATAAACCCAGGGCTCATGTTCCTGGGGAGGAGAACACGCCTCTCCCCGCTCCTTGGTGCGAGCGACGTCATTTGTTTTCTATTCAAATTCAGCCTCCTCCCACGGAAGCCTTGCCTTGCCCTACCAGCCGTCAGGAGATGTTATTGAGAAAATACCCGCTCCAGCAATAGGAAGAATAATTTCCCATAAGTATATTTTATTGTGTATCTAATGCCTTTCATCTTGAAGTAGGAGAACTTTACAAATACAGCGATTTTATGGAATAAATACCCTTATGCCTAGTGCAAGGCATGATTCATAGCAGATTAATAGAGGCAATTAAATGTAAGATTAAATTGCCTAAACCATTTACCCTACTAAGCTGATCCCAGAGCTGTGAAGTGTATCAGTGCCACTAATTCCCAGAGATATTCCTTTGCAGGCAGGTATTTAATGATTTGAAATATCAAACCCAAGGTATCCCAGGCTGGCTCTGTAATGCCTGTAATCATGTTAAAACTCAGCACTAAGCAACTCGCCCGAGGCAGCTCGGTGAATCACGGCAGGAGAAAGCAGAACTTCTGGCTTGCAGGAGCCGCTCAAGCAGAGTGCAGCCACTTGCAGAATTAGGATGGGGGCTGTGCACACTGCAGGTCCTGGGTTTAGGCCATGACAAGCATTTGGTGGGTGCTGTGACGGGTGAACACACGAGTGCAGGGTCACACGGTGCTGGCTGCTGGCAGAGCGGGTGGCAAACCCCAGCTGCAGCTCTGGGACCCTCGCGGTTTGGGGCATTTGGAGCGCTGCTGCAGCATCAGGAAGAGATGGGAGCTCACGGCAGCAGGGAAAGGCTCGTGATGAGGAACCTGGAGCCCAGGCAGTGCCTGCTGTGGGCCTCTCCGCAGGACTGGCACCCACTGCTGCCAGCCCCTGCCGTGCCAGACCCTGCGAGCAGTGAGCAGCTGGAGAGAGCAGGGGAGCAGTGGGCTGAGATTTCCTTAGGCAGAAAGGGGTTTTCCATATTCCCCAAAGTACATCAGGATCCACATGTGTCCCCAGTGGAAATACCCAAGCTCCCACGCCAACTGTTTCCCACTCGTGGCAGACAGAAATGAGGATGTACCAGGTTTTCCAGGCAGTCTCTCCAGGATGGAGACCTCAACCCAGAGCTGGTTTTCGTGCTGTTAGGACCTACCCTTCTGCCACCCCACTCCCCCAACTCATCAGCTCCAAGAAGAAGGATTTGAGGCAGTCTGAGCTCAGCCAAACCCTGGCCAAAGGGTTAAATCTCGGGATTTAAATGCATAAAAAATAATGTTTTCATTGTAGTGTGAGTCATCAGTAATTCTATATTGTTTGTGTTCTCTTTATTGTGACCTTTCATCTCTTAATCCTTTTTTTGTTTCCTTTCTTTCTCTTTCTCTTTCTTTCTTTCTCTCCATCTTTCCTTCCCTCCTTGCTTGCTTCCTTCTTTTTATTTCTCTCTTTCCCCATGTATCTTTCCTTTCTTTTTCCTTCTGTTTCTTATGAATCTGTGCCTCTCTAAAATCTGTCCAAATATTTACAAAAGGAAATGCTGGGTTGTGAAACTGAATTCAGAGAAAATGTTACACATGCTGAAGAAATGCATCCAGCACGGTTTCCAAATGTTCCCACATGCATTTTTGTCCTGTGTCTCAAGTGTTGGGGATTGATACTTCATATCTTTATTCAGGCAAAACTTGCACTGAAGGCAGCAAGGTCCAGGCTGGGGTCTGGTCCAGTGGTGCCGTAATTCTGGAGTGGTTCCATTTGATTTTGGCCATGGGTGACTGGTTAAAAAGCCTGAATAACCAGTGTGACTGGGTAACTGGTTTGTGCAATGGGCCTGTTCCAGGCCAGGGGTTATCGTCACTTGTCACCAAGCTGGAACAAACTGGCATTGCTGTCAGGCAGAGCAGGAGCTCTCTGCAGCTCTGTCACCTCCAAAACCATCAGCCAGGTTTCACTGGGAGACCCCCGGTCCCTGGAGAAGCCAGGACAAGGTCTCAGGTCCTACTGAGACAAAAAAAACCCCAAACCCACGCTCAGCTGTGCCGTGATGAAAGTGCCATGAAGTCATTTTCCCAAGAAGTCCTTAATGCCACGAGTGAGGGCTCACACTCATGTCCTCATGTCCTCGGACATGTTTTGGCAGGGCTGCAGGGAACTATTTAAGCCCCGGGGATAAAGGGAGTCGGCAGTGGGTCCCATCTGCTCCAAGAAAAGCGTCACCTCCCACCCGCACACTCCATGCTCATGTTTCTATTCTTACCCTCACAAAGGCATCGTGGCCCCGGTGCAAACACGGATTGTTTTGGAGGAAGGGGTTAATTTTGTATTTCCTGCCTATTGTTAGGGCAGGAAAACGAACCCTTCAGCGAGTCATTCAAGTCGCTGAGCTTCTAAAAGCCACTTCACGCCTCTTTTGTATTCTGCTTTCTTGCATTCTTACGGCAGGTTTATTTAAGAGGAGAAAACAAAAATAAAGCAAGGAAATAGCTAGCCCAGGATTGTGAGTGATTAAATACACGCTGCCACACGTGATGAATTTTTTTCTTCCTGATTTGCACCGGGTGTAAACAAGACCAGATTCAAAAGTCTCACAGTTACATAAGTGCATCGAAAAGCAATTATCATTGTTGTGGAGGTAAATTCCCTTTGTGCAAAGGCCTCCGTGGGGCGTCATCCCTGCACTGGCTCGGAGCAGCCAAGGTACCTTGCCCAAGTGCCTGGCTCATATTCAATATTTGTGTGGGGCTGGTTAACATCATGATGAGAAAAGTGGATGTCATTGAGAGCACGTTGTCCCTTGGCTGGGCAGGTGGCAGGCCTGGAAATTCCTTCCAACTCGGGAAAAAATGAAGATGCCAAACTGGGGGGGGGGAAATATCTCTGTCTTTTAGCTTTGTGTGACGCTGAGTAGGGTTTAGGAAGGGAAGAAAAGCCTCTCAGTGGCACCTGTGAGCCAGGCAAGGGGTGGAATGGATGCTCTTTATTCCCTTCCAGCCCGAACCATTCTGTGATTTCATTGTTCTAAGGATGTTCCCAGCTTCTAATCCCACAGGGCTACATCACTGCAGCTGGACAGAGTCCTTGCCTCTCCCGTGCTCCTGCCAGGGGATGCCTTAAATCACTCCCACATCACACATCACACTCCAAAGGAGTAAAGAGAAGCCGTTCCTGGGTACAGACCCACAGAAAGCTCCGTGTCCGAGGTCCATCTCCTCCAGGAAAAGATGATGAACACAGCCCTGTCTCGTGGCCATCTGTCGTGCTGGCTTGTGCTGCACAAAGTTGGCAAGGAATCCACGACGGAGAATTCCTGCTGTTCATCTCCTTAGAACAATCTGGGCAGGCTGGTGTTGGACAGATGATGTGCAAGGTCACCAGAGCTTGGTGTCACAGTGATAGCGCATCTTTTGAGGTGCTGGCTTGGAGCACATCCAAGGAGGACAGCTGGGTCCACTGCCACCAGCAGTGAGGTCCCTGTGGAGGGACATGTGTCACCTGCCCAGCTGGTGCGTCCTGCAGGGTCCCTCTGCCAGTGGGTGCTGGTGTGAAGGAGAGGAGTCATTTCCCAGCACCCAAGTGTGTGAGCGTTCCTCCCACAATCTGCTTCCAGCCCGCTGCTAAAAGAACAACAATAAATAAATGGAATGAAAAGTGCAATGCCGTGTTTATTTTAAAGGAACGTGTTGAAATAACAGATTCACTTTGAGGCTGCAGTTCTGGCAAAAAAACCCCACTGCTCAGCAGAGCAGAGACAATCCTGTGGGTGAGCCAGAGCTGGCACTCGCCCACCCATGCCCTTGTCCGTGCCCCTCCTCCTGGACCCCTTGGGAACCTGGAAAACCCTGGGGATCTCAGTTAGAACACAGAGCCCCGCTGGTCTGAGGTGGTCAAAGCCTGGGGGACACTGGGGGAGACAGAAAATGTGAGGAGTGATGGGTGGGAGCCTGGTGGGGCAGGAGCAGGGAGAGGAGCCCTGGAGTGAGGGGTGGGTGGGTGCAGAGGTCTCCTCCGAAAGGAGCAGCTGGAGGGGGGAAGTGAAAACAGAAAACTGCAGAACGGGGCGAGGAAGGAGCAGCTGGGAGCAGCAGGGCAGTGCTGGAGGAAGAGGAATTGCTGGGGGAAAGGGCTGGGGTGGGCCGAGGTTCTGGGCAGCGAGCAGCTGGGAGGGCTGGGGACGCACGGAGGGGACACAGGGAGCGGAGCTGGGGAAGTGGCAGCAGCGCTGACTGGAAGCCCTGAGTAAGAAACCCCCGAGTGGCTCGGTGGAAGCCAGTCATCCACGGAAAGAAAGAAAGAAAGAAAACTTTTGGGAAGTGCTGATGCACCGAAGAGGGGAACAAAAAGAGACCTCCCACCACTGCCCTGCCGGTTACTGGGCAGCCCCGACCCCTGGGAGTGTTCTCGGTGAGGAAAAGTGAACTTTGCATGGGTCTACTACGGTTTTTTCCATGCCCATGAAACGTGATGGGAACGACTCTCAAGTATGTGTTTACATGATAAATATACACACAAATATATGTGTACACATATATATTTATGTGTGGGTTTGTCTGTACACGCAGATATGCCTATGCATGAATACAAATATATGTATGCGTTTGCTCGTTCCTTTATACATATATTTTAGGAGAATGATCACACCCTCGTCCAAAGCTCAACATCCCCGCGCTGCTGCTCCTTCCCTTGGATTCTGTGGGAAAGGAGGGAGCAGCCAGTGCTGGGGAGTGGAAGGATAAAGCCAGCCTGGAGTCTCGGGGACAGCTGGCAGGGAGGGGACCCAGCCCCAGTGCTCCTGTGCCGGGAGTGGTGGGCACAGGGTGGGGGAGTGTGAACGGGTGGGTGGAGGAGGGGGTGTGGAAACACAGCATCATTCAGCTTGGAAAACACCCCTCGGATAATTGAGTACAGCCGTTAGCCCCGCATTTTGAGCCCACCACTGAAGCATGCCCCTGTGGGCCCGTGTTCCACATACACAGAGTATATGTGTGTATATGTGATATTTCAGAGAATCACAGACTGGTTTGGGTTGGAAAGGACCTTAAAGATCATCTTGTTCCATCCCCTCACCTGAGCGGGGCAGAGGGGCAGAATCCCACAGAGAAATATAGATACATATTTGTAAATATATGAATATACATATATATATTTATAAATAGACATATATAAAAATATATATACATATAGATATTTATAAATGTATACATATACTTATACATATATTTATAAATATATACAGTTATACATATATATTTATAAATATATACATATACTTACACATATATATTTATAAATATATACAGTTATACATATATATACATATATATTTATAAATATATACAGTTATACATATATATTTATAAATATATACATATACTTACACATATATATATTTATAAATATATAGTTATGCATATATATACATATATATATTTATAAATGTATACAGTTATACATATATATTTATAAATATATAGATATACTTACACACATATACATTTATAAATATATACATATACTTACACACATATATATTTATAAATATATACAGTTATACATATAGATACATATTTATAAATACATAGACACATATATACACGTAGGTACACAGACACATACACACACCTACACAGACATACACGTATGTATAAAAACACACATATGTATGTGTGTGCATGATTGTGTGTGTACATATTTATACATACACACATCGGGGGCCGTGTGTGCAGTACGGCCGTGTCTGTGCGTGCGCCCGTGTGCACACGGGTGTGTGTCCGGGTGTGTGTATGGGTGTGTGGCTGTGTGGGTGTGTGTATGGGTGTGTGTATGGGTGTGTGGGTGTGTGTATACGGGGGTCTCACACTCACTCACACACGGACCCGTGCGCGCCCCCGTGCCCGCGCGCGCTCCCCGGCCGCCCCGCGGCCAGGATGACGTCACGCCGACGGGGCCGGGCGCGCCCCGCGCTGGCGCGCGGCCAGGGTGACGTCACCCAGCGCGGCGGGCCCTCCCCCCCCCCCCATTCACACCACGTGACGCGGCCCCATTGAGAAAACGCCGGCCCGCCGGCGCGGCTCCCATATAAAGGCGGGAGCGGCCGAGCGCGGCCAGGACACCGGGACACTCGGGGACAGTGGCACCTCCGCGGACACTGCCCTGCCCTCCTTCCCTTCGCTGCCCAGCCATGGTGAACCTGAGGGTGTGCGCGCTGGAGTGCGAGGCGCTGCGGGGGCTGCTGCAGGAGCGCGGCGCGCAGTGCCTCGTCCTCGACTGCCGCTCCTTCTTCTCCTTCAACGCCGCGCACATCCGCGGCTCCTGCAACGTCCGCCTCAGCACCATCGTGCGGCGCCGCGCCAAGGGCGCGCTGGCGCTGGAGCACGTCGTGCCCAACGAGGAGCTCCGCGCCCGCCTGCGCCAGGGGCTCTTCCACACCGTGGTGCTGCTGGACGAGCGCAGCGCCGACCTAGAAGTGCCCAAGCGTGACAGCACCATGCTGCTGGCGCTCGGCACCCTCTGCAGGGAGGCCCGTGGCGCCCGCATCTGCTTCCTCAAGGGTGAGTGGCCCCGCGGGCGCCGGAGGGGACGGGGGAGCCGGGCCGGGCCGCCCCGCTCGCCCCCCGGCCGCGCGGCGCTCACCCGGCGCGCCTCTCTCCGCTCTGCCCCCGCAGGAGGTTACGAAGCCTTCGCGTCCGCCTGCTCCGAGCTCTGCACCAAGCCGGCCGCCCCCGCCGGGCTCAGCCTGCCCCTGAGCGCCAGCCCCGCGCCCGGCAGCGCCGATTCGGGCTGCAGCTCCTGCGGGACCCCGCTCTACGACCAGGTGAGCGCCGGGGGGAGCGGGCGGAGCCGCCGCGGGGAGCGGAGCGGGCGCTGCCGAGGAGCACCGGGCGGGGGTTGACCGGTGCTGTTCCTCTGTGTTGCAGGGCGGGCCCGTGGAAATCCTGCCGTTCCTGTACTTGGGAAGCGCCTATCACGCCTCCCGCAAGGACATGCTGGACGCTTTGGGGATCACGGCGTTGATCAATGTCTCGGCCAACTGCCCGAACCACTTCGAAGGGCACTACCAGTATAAAAGTATCCCCGTGGAGGACAACCACAAGGCAGATATCAGCTCCTGGTTCAACGAGGCGATCGATTTCATCGGTAAACGAGCTCTCTTTACAGTCCGTTCTTTTTCTGGGTTAATGTCCCCCTGGGAAGTGATTTTTGGCATAGTTTTCCCCCAGTAAAACCTGCCCTTGGAACTGGGGAATAACATTCCACTGGGAAGATACACTTGGGGAACATTTCCATTAATTTAATTCTACTCACAGGCATAATCTTAGCTTCGTAAAGCTGTTTGAAATCTTGATTCAAGAGGCACTGGTCTTGCAGAAAAGAGTGAATTTAAGCGGATCAGTATTAAAGTAATCTTGCAAAACTGCTACAGTGACCTGGAGGAGCTATTAGTATAATTGGAATTGGAGCCCAGAGTGAAAATAGCTGCTTTCCTCAAGACAAAGACTCCCTTTGTCTCAAAAGCTCCGGGTGCACCTATTAGGCTAAGGAAGGGATGGATTAAAGAAATGTAAACAGCAGGCTGTGCTTTTCCCTATGGAAAGCAGTGGGACTTGTTTGCTAACTGTGTGCTTTGATTCTTTCAGACTCTGTGAAGAATGATGGAGGAAGGGTCTTTGTGCACTGCCAGGCTGGCATTTCCCGCTCAGCAACCATCTGCCTCGCTTACCTCATGAGGACCAACAGAGTCAAACTGGATGAAGCCTTCGAGTTTGTCAAGCAGAGGAGAAGCATCATCTCCCCGAATTTCAGCTTCATGGGGCAGCTGCTTCAATTTGAGTCGCAGGTCCTGGCCCCCAACTGCTCAGCAGAAGCCGGGAGCCCTGCGATGGCAGTGTTGGACAGAGGGGCATCGACCACCACGGTCTTCAACTTCCCCGTCTCCATCCCAGTTCACACCACATCCAGTGCTTTGAACTACCTTCAGAGCCCCATCACTACTTCCCCCAGCTGCTGAAAAAGCAGGTGAAAAATGTGGCCAGGACTCAGACTTGCTGTCTCAGAAGTGCAATAACTACAGGGACAGTGTCACTTGTGTTTTGTGGGGAGTCATTCGCGTGTCCCAGAACGGTGTCGTAAATGGAGAGGAGCTCACCCAATGCCAGAGAAACCAGGTGTTTCTGACTGCTCGAGCAAATATCTGGATGCCTACACAGAGATCAAAGGACACTGGCTCTTCCTGAGCTGTCCCTCCTTGTCTTCTGTCTGTCCTAAGCCTGCTCCATGTTTAGTAGCATGCTCACCAGTATTCCCATTCCTCGACACTTTGAGCAACACTGATGCTGTCCCCTTTTATATGACAGTCCTATTTATTTATTTTTATATTAGTGCATTGTTGTTGGGTTTTTTTGTTCTCGGTTTGATTTTTTTTTTTTTTTTTTTTTTTTTTTTGCCTTCACAAACGTAAAGTTTCATTTCTAGAGAAACCAAATACCTCAGTATTTTTTGGTACTATAATCCTGTGTGTGTGTATATCTGTCAGCTCTTCTTGTTTCCCAAGCACTGACGTGAAAGCACCAGGCGAGTGCTTTTTTTGAGTTGCCAAGGGTTGTATGTTTGCTGATTTATTTATGATGTGAAATAATATATTTCTTCTTATGAAGACATAGTTTTGTTACATGATTATAACTTTTTTTATACAAACAGAATAAATTATGGTATTTCTATTGACCTGGATTATATATTCTTTTAAAATACTGCCTTTCACACTCCCAAAACTCACGTGGAAGCTCCAGGGTGAAGAGCTGTAATTTTCAACTGCTGGCCTCGGGTCTTGGCTGAGAAAAATGGGTTTAAACAGCATAATTGACTAGAAACGACTGCAGGTTCTTAACCTGAGCTTCTCTTTGTCCCCGTGTAATTGTGTGCAGTGGCAGCGAGCCAAGGCTGGTTTCTCAGCTGGGAGTGGATTTGGCTGCCCTGATGGCTCTTAACAGTTTGAACCAGCTGAGACTTGGGCACTGGGCTACAGTGAATTTAAAATAGTCCTTCTCCTAAGAAGGAGGAATAAGCTTCCTTATTCCTTGTTTACTTTCAATGCTTGAAAGGTTAAGTCTAAAAATTAACCTGTTAGTAACAGATCTCTAAGGCTTGGCACAAACTCACAAAGTGTTTTTCTTTTTCTGTCCCACCTCCCTAAATCCTTTTTGCAACTCAAACTGCCTCTGGTGCCTGGAGTGAGGTATTTGGCTGGCTGGGCTGTCTCTGTAAACAAATCGGGGCATGACAAGGGATCAGGTAACTGGCAAGTCACCGATTTTTTTCTTACCCAGACCCAAATAAATTCTTTCCTGCTGGAGATTATCGCTAGAGTGGCTTGGATCTGGTGTTTCTGTTGAGGCAATGAGGAGAGTTGATGGAGCACAGCCAAAGCCAGGCAGGAGCTGGAGGGTGATGGGCAGCAAAGGGTGCAGGGTTAACACTGGGTCCTGGGACAGAACTGCACCTCTCGTGGGCTCTGTGGGGCAGGACAGCATCCCTGCTGTGATAACCCCTTCCCAGGGAAGCTGATGGGTGTGGGATGCAGCTGGAGGCTTGATTTCCTAGGCAGGGTAATGCTGGTACCAGGGAGAGGAGGGATGCTGAGGGAGCGGGAGCACTCTGGGTTTCCCATACTCATTCCAGCAGGCAGCCACCAGTCCTTGCATATCTGATGCTCAAAGAGTCAGATCCAACCTTTGCCTCATCAAAAGTGGTTTTGCTTGGGCACACACAGCAGGTTATGACTAAAATCAAGGAATTTAAGCAGTTGTGGTCTTACGTTTGTAGATGAAGGTTTTTGTGAGCACAAAGCAGCTGTGCTCTCGTCATGTAGCAAGATGAGCAAAGTGCCACAAACTCCTGCTGCAATCCTGCAAGTTAGCTGGGGTATTAATGGTGCTAAAATCCGGGACTCTTCTCCTGGGAGAAGGTGCCCTTGAAGGACAGGATGATGCACTGCTGCCTCTGAAGTTCGTCCACGTGAGCTGCCCCTCCGAAGCAGCTCTGTCGTCAGCACCCCGCGTCAGCCGTCACCGACTTTCAACCTGACACCGAGGGATAAAAAAAAATGGAGCAGCTAAAAGGAGGAGAGATCCCTGGGCACTGAGAAGTTAGAAACTCTTATTTTCCTCAAGTGTACCTGAACCTCAAAGTGAACATCCTCCCCCAAACCTGTCCCGTGCTGCAAATCCTGCAAAACCCCTTTGTCCATGGAAAATCCCTTGGCACGTCGGACTTGCCATTGCTGTCCTGATTAAGCATGCAAGACTGTCTCTGAATACATGAGCCTTTTTACACCTGCAGTAAAGGGTGGAACAAACTTTCACCTTCAAAGCAAAGCAGAGTTTGTTCAGTGGAAAAATACAACCTTGGCAGCCCTGGCCATGCTACTGATAAAAAAAATCCTGCCTGTTAATCGCAATTCAAACAGAAATCCGCTCCCTGTCAGCCGCTGGAGCTTGTTTATGTGTTTCTTGGAACAATAAAACTCATTACCTGGCAGCAGATCAGCTTTTATAACCTAAGCAGGCACCTGACAGAGGGGTGCAAAAGAGAGCTGCTTCAGCACAAAGCCGGCTGTGAGCAGCCAGCCGGGGCTGCGGGGCTGCGCTCCCTGCGAGCCACCCACCTGCGCTTCGGGCTCCCACACCCGGTGCCCTTTTCCAAGTCTTTATCGGGATCCTTCTGCTGTTCCCTGTAATCCGACTCTGCCCAGAGCCTCAGACTCCTGCAAACTTCTTGTGGATGGGATGGCACCCAGATCCCAAACGGCTCCCGGTGTAAAGGGGAGGGAAAGGGGGAAAGAGAGATCAGAGCGACACTGCCAAATGCCGTCTCAGTGGGACAGTTTTGGGGAGATGGGTGGGATCCGCTGGGGGGTTCGCTGGGAGCAGTGGGGAAGGAGCAGGATGGCTGGCAAGGTGTGGGGCAGAGGAGGAGGATGCCTTGGTGGCACAGCTGGGCTGAATTTTTTGGAAGAATCTTTACTTCTCACCCCTTCTTTATTCTCCCAGCTCTGCTGCTTTGTTTGATTGGAATATCAAAGCATGCAGTTCACCCGGGTTTGGGGCTTCGAACTCCCATTTCTCTGGCTCCAACATGAGCTGGCTGTCCCCCCGTGCTAGCAGGACTCAGCTGAGACCATCCCCTCTTATCCAGCCCCCAGAATCCCAGCACACAGCAGGCGTGTGCGGGGCTTTCAGTTTATATAAATCTGTAGCTCTCCGGTTGCATACATCCCCATGGAAACCACGAGGAGTTTCCCCTCGGTGAGGACGGCAGTAACATCACTTCCTGCTGCTGACAAACCAATTTGTCACGAAGAGATAAAAAGGCATGTTTTGTGTTTGCAGGAACTGGCTCCGGGCTTTGTTCTTCCCAAACCAGAGGCTGCTCACCCGCCCCGAAGGCAAACAATGGCCATTGTTGTGCTGTGCAGAGCAGGGATGGGGACACACATTTCGGGTCCCCAAAATGCCAGAGCTTGGGCAATGACACCCCAAAGAGAACACAACTCATGGCAGCACTTAGCACAGCACCCACGGACGTGTCCCCACAGCCCAGGGGTGTCCCTGGCCAGCCCACACGGGGACGCAGCACAGGAGCCCTGTGTAATCCCCCCGGCAGGATGCAGGACTCAGGGGGATACAGCCTACCCAGGTATCACATGACAACCAGACCCAGAGCCCCGGATTAGACGTGTCTTGAGTAATCCCCTTGTCTCAAAGCTTTTGCCTTTTGTAATCAGCGCTGGAGAGGTGCAGGGTGTACTCAGGCTTAGGGACTGTCCTGAATTAGTCACCCCAGGATCAGACTTGCAGGGCCACAAGGACGTGTGATGCCATTGCGTTGAACAAAAAGAACATTACATCCAGTTCACACACAGGCAAATCTTGTTGGCCCGGTTACCACCTGGGTTTTTTCTTCTGCCTGGCTCCAGGGTAGCAGAAAGGGCACTGAGAGTCGTCTGGAGCTGGTGTTTAAGTGCAGCCCATTCCGCAGCTCCACAGGGGCACAGCGGGATGGGGAAGGAGAAGAGGTTGTGGTGTGTGACTGTCACAGCGTGGTGAGAAATCACGACACCTCAAACTCCATCTAAACCTCTTTCTTATCCTTTTGCTGGTCCAGCAGCAATGTCTGTGATAGACACCGAGCAGGTAGGGAGACTCTGCCCAGGGCTTTGGCTTCCCCAAATCTGCTGCCATCCAAGGCTGGAGGGAGCTCGGGAGCACAGCTAAAACACAGGCACAAATCCACTCCTGCTGAAAGGACAGCTCTGAGCTTCGTGCTGTGTGTGGCTTCCCACTACACTCTGTTTACTCCAGGGCAGGGCCAGAGGCCACAGCTGATGGGGGCTGGCAATCCAGGAGTGGCATGGCCAAGGTGGGCCCTGTTAGCATCCATCAGGGGTGTGAAAGGTTAAATGCAACCAAGGTATTAAAGGAGAGACTGGGAACAAGCAGAATTTTCTGGCATTGCTGTGGGGACTTTGACCTGAACCCTGAGCACAACCTCCAAGGGATGAACCCAGGTACCTGAGGGCAAGCAGCTGAACTGCTCTGCTGCTGGGCTGGGTGAAGGATTCCTGGTTTTGGGAGCTGTTTCCCGTTTTGGAAGTGCAGTTATACAAGCCTGTGCCTGTCTGGAGAGCAGTGCCAAGGTCCTACCTGGACCTGACACTGTTAGTCTGGCACAGAGCGAGATGGCTCTGTTGTTGTAAGAAAAATGGTCAAAACCAGGGCAGAAAGATTTGGTTTTAGTCCTTGCATGGTGTGGGCAGCCTGTCCTTCAGGTGTGGGTTTGATTTTCTTCCCTTGCCGTGGGAGTTTTCATTCCCAGGGTTTGGTAGCCACCCTCTGGGGCTGCTCTCCCCCCTGGCAGGGCCAGGCTGGGTGTGCTGAGCCACAAGCGAGGGGCTGAAGGGTGGCTGAGGGCCCGGGGAGGTTGGGCTGGGGGTTTCCTGAGCGGGGTTCTCAAGCTGGAGCATTTGCATGCGTTTCCTGATGACTCGCTCTGGGCTTCCCCTCGCAGCCCTGGCACGCAGGGGAGGGGGTGAGATCAGACACCGTGGGCAGCTTCCAGCTCCCCTCCTGGCACAGGGGAGCTGTGGGTGAGCTCCAGGTGGGCGTTCAGCAATGATGTGCTGCCGGTTTGGAGTTTGGAGGTGTTCTGAGAGCCAGCAGAGAAGATGCTCGTGGATGTTCTCAGTGACTGGGAAGGGGATGAAGCACAGTGGGCACCAGGAACCCCGTTAGATCTCACCCAGGTTTTGGTTGATGCTCAGACCGGGTGAGTCAGGGCTGTAGGAACAGTAATTTCATCAGCCAGGTCATTCCAGTCTCCTCATTGTCTATACCACATTGGGCTATCACGAGGGCCACTGAAAATGCTGCGTTTCTCATCAAACGGTTCTGTATGACACCAGCCCCTCTCATATTAATACATTTTCATCCCTAAACTATAGGCCAGGTTTAAAAATAATCTCCCAGAGGACTCTGATATGATGTAGTTACCTTCTAACTCAGTAACCAGTTGGCTGCAAATGAACAGGTTCTTACTACTCGGCATATTTTTTTGAATTACAGTCAAAAGAGCCAAATGTAACTCACACCTGTACTAAAATAATAAACTACAGTGTCATTTTTAGACTTCTAATTTCTGATATAATTTAATTTTATTTGAAAGGAGGTTTTTTTGTTCTCCAGCAGTTGTGGTAGAGATGGCTAATGATGGCTTTTTTCAGGTCTTTTACACACTGGGAAGAAGTGTTTTATTTTCAGTATATTCTCGAAATTCTTGTCCAAATATGATCTATGGTAGAATTTTCACACATCAGTATCTTGTTCTTCTTTCAAACCTTGTTAAGGTTTTGTTAATTGGCAGCTGGGTCATAGCACCATGTGGTTTTAATGCCAGGGTTTTCTAATTCAGGGAGGATATAAATCACAGATGTGCATTAACTCTTAACAGTCTGTCCTGATACTCTGTGATACTTGCAGACCAACTGGAAACTTCTGTCCTTTTCTGTCTTCTGCAATGAAATCTTGATGATTGCAGAGATGTGTTTAAGGGATTTTGGGGTGATAAATAACTTCAAAATTACACCAATTGTTTGCAGTCCCGAAGGCACGTCCAGTCTTCTCTCTGTGACAGGGACAGCACCCAGGGAATGGCTGGAGCTGGGTCAGGGAGGTTTAGGTCGGGTATCAGGAAAGGCTCTTCCCCAGAGGGTGCTGGGCACTGCCCAGGCTCCCCAGGGAATGGGCACGGCCCCGAGGCTGCCGCAGCTCCAGGAGCGTTTGGACAGCGCTGCCAGGGATGCCCAGGGTGGGGTTGTTGGGGGGTCTGGGCAGGACCAGGAGCTGCACTGGGTGATCCCTGTGGGTCCCTTCAACTCAGGATATTCAGTGATTATAAGAATCCATCCTGCATATAAAATACAGGATGGAAAGGAGTGAACTTTGCTGCTTTTCAGTGATTTGAAGTGCCGAGTGCCAGGGACGCTGCTGATACAAACAAATGCCGTAAACTCCGTGGCTGGTGGGTCTTTAATCACGTAAGTGCTGGTTTCAGTGTTACATTACAGGATGTTTTCTTGGGCTTTGTTGTTAAAACAAAGCCCTGAGTCCCACACGTGTCGTCTGCGATAGCATCAGCTGTGAACTCGGGCTGTGTCTGGGCACATGTGGCATTTCCCCTGTGGCTCTGGGCTTTGCTGGGGGAGCAAAGCTTCTGTCTGGGTGCCAGCCTGGAGGGGAAATTTAGCTCAGTTATACAGAAGAAATTCTTCCCTTTGAGGCTGGCCAGGCCCTGGCACAGGGTGCCCAGAGCAGCTGTGGCTGCCCCTGGATCCCTGGCAGTGTCCACGGCCAGGCTGAGTGGAGCTCTGAGAAACCTGGGACAGTGGAGGGTGTTCTGCCCATGGCAGGGGTGGAATGAGATGATTTTTAAGGTCCCTTCCAACCCAGGCTATTCTATGTTCCTGTAACCATGTCTGTGTGGTGGCCACTTCTCCCACTCCCACGTCTAGGTGGGTCACACCTGGCACCTCAGGACAGGAGATGACCACTGGAAACACCCTTAGATGACCTTTGGAAACACCTTTAGTCCTCACTACTGGCGGAGAATGAGGAACCCAACATCTCAGGGCTTTCCGAGGTGCACAAAGGCAGCTGCAGCGGCCGCTGAGATGAGCACAGGGAGAGTGGAACAGTCGAACTGGTCAAAATTGAAGCTCTGCTGGCTGCTGTGGCTTGGCTGGAGCCTCTGTTGCGTCACCAGGACGCTTTGAGCCGAGGGAGTGCGAGGAGCCAGCTGAACAGCGGGATCGAACAATCGTTCCCACCCTTTCCTACTGACGGGGAGGAACAGAAGGGAACAAAGCTGCTCGCGAGCAGGAAAAAAAAATATCCTTCAGTCTTTCTTTCGCTCTTCCGACTCCATCAGGAGATTTTCCTCCCTCAGGGAGCCAGCAGGCATGGCAGCACTGAGCAGCCCGCAAATTTCAGCACCTTTCCCTTGTGTCTGTCGATCCTTTAAACGCCTGTCTGCAGGCGCCAGTGAGGATGGGGTGTTTATAACTCCTTTTGTTCCTCTGTTTACAGCTTCCCTTCCAGGCTTTCGGGGATGGCTGACGTCAGGATGCTCCATTTGGGCTCCTCTGTACTTTTATCTGGTGTTAATGCCTTCCATGAGCCGCAGGAATGCGGAGCGTGGGGAGCGGGGTCCCGGCGAGGGCAGCAGGGAGCCGGCAGCGCTCAGTCGGGCGCAGCACCGTGCTGCCCACCCTGCTGCCCCTGCCAGGCACCCATTGGCTTGCTGGGCAGCACCATGGTCATTTATGGCCTTGCGAGGGGAGGACCTGCCCACTGGCACCCTGTCTGTCTGTCCTGGCAGCTGGCACAGCCCTGCCTGGCACCACCAGCTGCTATTTTTAAGGCGCCCGGGCTGCATCCCAAGTATAGCACGCTCTATTTCTGGTGCAAAACGATCTTCCTGGGTGGGGGGTGCGGGGATTTTTTTGGTATGAAACTCGTGGGTTTGGAAGCAGGGAGAGAGAGAGAAACAGCTGGGCACAACTGGAAGAGAGGCAAAGGAAAAAGCAGGGAGAGCTGGTGGCCGTGAAGGTCTCATCCAGAGGGAAAGCTCTGTTCTCCAATGCTCCTTGCCAATGGTTTGCTCATGGATCAGGAATCAGCAAGGCCTGGGTTTGATTTACAGCTGGGGGTTGCTGAGGACGCTGGAGAGCTTTGCATTTGTTTGAAATAGGCTGCTGGGGAAGTTTGAGATTCCAAAACATTTAGCGAGGCTGTGAGGGATGAAGAGGGATGCTAAATGCAGAGCTGCGAACTCGCTGGTTGCTTTCGCCAATTTTGGACCCGTTTTCACTCCAGATCAACCAGATCTCAGGAGGAGCAGAATGCCACTTGTCCAGCAGGGCTTAAAGAAATTCCTGAAAAGAAAGAATCAAAAGGAGTTGTTGGTTTGCTGCATGCCCAGAGGCCCTGAACAGCACTGCAGGCTGCATTAGACAGGGGATGTCACATTCCTGGGGTAGCAAAGGAGCTCTGCTACTGCCTCCAGGTGCTGGAGCAGGCCCTGCCAGGCTGTTCACTGCAGGAACCTCTTCCCCAGGCAGAAAGAGATGTGCAGGGCCATGGATTGGACTCCTCGTGGCTGTGGGTTCTGCCAGGGCAGCATCTGAAAGTGGAGGTCTGAAGTGTTTCCTCTTCTGACACACAGGTGGGCTGGTGATGACACAAAGGCTTCTGAGAAGATAGAAAAGGATGTAAAAGAGTTTTCTTTAAGGCTTATGAGGAATTTGCCATTCTTCACTTTTTCAGTGCTTTCTAAGCACCCACGCTGCAACGACAAGTGGCACAAAAAGTGTGACATTAATCATGGTGCTAATCCAAGTCCTGTTTCTGAAACCTGCTGTTCTCTTACCTCCACTCACCTGTGCACCAGCAAGGGCTTTTCCTCAGCCATAAATTCGAAGTGGAAATAGTTGGTATTTCCAAAGCTAACAGCTTTTTCCTTTTGATGTTCTTTTTGGGGAATATTTAGTGGTTTTGAGACTGGATGAAATGTTTCTGACTTGTGTTCTCACCTAGAGCCAGACACTCATGTCCAGCTGGGTCCTTCAGGGAGAGAGTTCTCTGTTTCTAAGGACTGTTCTCTGGGAGGTTTCCATTCCCAACAGACTGGTCCGTGCTGAGCTGTGCGGTGCTGCAGATGGATTTCTCCTCTCTTACAACAATCTGGGACACTTCTCTTCCACGGGCAGGTGCTGCACGTGGTGCCACCACAGCACTTCCAGCTTTGGAGACTGTTCCTTATGGAAGGGGGAGGCACAGAATTGCCGAGGGGAGGAGCAGCTGAGTGCAGGTGAAGCTGCAGAGCAGGGTGCTGGATGTTGGTGGATAAAGGATCCAGGCACTGCAGAGCCTAAATCTGTCACGGTGCTTGCCCAGGCCACTCACCAGCTCTGGCTGGCTTCTGGCTGCATTTCCCCCTTCCCCTGCACCAGCCGGTTTCCATTCAGGAACACAGTTTAACCCTTGGAGAAGAGGTGCTAATTCCCCATTGTTTTGCCCTTCCCACCATGACAGAAGTGGAGATAAAATATCACCACGTCAGAAGTGGCACCAGTTGCTCTGGGCTGTTCCTCTTTCAACCTGGCTTCTACCAAATCACCAGTCCTGGAGATCTCAATTTCCCCACCCTCCTCCTCCTCCACTCCAGTAATGGGTCTCTGAAAGGCAGCTGAAGAGATGAGAAATGACTTTGCACGCAGTGCTCTGGGGACAAGGTGAGCGTCGGACACAGGCTGGATTCCATCTTGGAGATCTATTCCAGCCTCAGTGGTTCTGGGATCACTGCCTGCCCAGGAGCTCGTTGCTGCCTCGTTCCTCCCCCTGCACATGGCTGGTGTGCGTGGGACCCTCAGCTTCCTCGTGCTGACCACAGGGACAAAGTGGCCGTGTCAGACCAGTGCCCACCCAGCCCCTCTGCAAGGATGCAGCAGGTGGGAGAGGAACCGGCTGGGTGTGCTGGATTTCTCCTCTCACTTAAGGATGGAGGAGATGCTCACCAACAGCCAGGGCCACCCTTGGAGGCGTTGGCTGTGCTGGGAACCCCCTACGTGACCCATGGGGAACTCACATGGGGGCTTTACAAGGCCTTTGGCCACATCTCTGAGGGCAGCATGAGTGCCCCTGGCCTCTCTTCAGCTCGCTCTCAGCACTGGGGAGCAGCCGGATGCGTGGATCCACGCATTTCCCTTCTCCTCCCCGTTTCCCCCTGGAGAAGGGGCTGTGTTTGTGGGGCTGGGCTCACAGGATCCCTGCTGGAGGAGCTGCAGCAGAGGGGCTGTGTGAGCCTCGCTGCCCGGCTCCTGCTCCGCGCAGTGACGTTGGTGCTGCAGGAAGGAACAGCGAGTTCCTGAGGGGACATTCCTGCCATAGCTGTGCGGGGCCCTGTCCCCTCCCGCTCCCCCATCTCCAGAGGCTGTTATTGAAAGCCATTTCCATGGCACCTTTCCAGGCCCGTATTCCTTTTCACACGCCAGGGGTGGAAGCAAACCCCCCCTCCCTGCCCCGGAGCCTTCATCCAGAGCCTTCTCCCAGTGGCTGTACTTTTCCAGAATGTGCAGGACGGAGCCCCACGGCTTCCTTGAGGGCTCCTGGAGAGCAGGAGGGATGCACAGGCTGGTGTTTAAACACAGGTTCCCCACAAGTAAAAGCATCCATATCTTTGTGTCTTCACCCCTCTTGCTGCTCCTTAATTGCTGATTAAGGTCTAACGAGTGTCCGGAGGTTGCTTTTATAGAAATTACTTAAAAACTCTCTTGCTCACTGCATTTTGCTCAGTTTCCCGCCTGCAAATATTCTCCTTTTTGCAGCGTTTTTCATTTACTTTGCAAGAACACAGATGATTTTTTTTTGGCCAGCAGTATTTCAGCAGCTGTAGGAAAGTCAGAGAGGGGAGAGTGTGCTCATCCCTGCCCCATCTGCCTCGTGGGGCCAGGTCTGGCTCTGCCAGCTCGGCACGGCACTGGGGTGATGAGGATGATCTCTGGATCTGGGTATTTCTGCCCTAGATAGCCACAGCCCTGAGCTGTCTCAGGGATTTTTACCCACACAGCGTGCACCGGGTCCCTCTGAAATGCAGTGCTTGAGGCTGAAACTGAAAGTTCGGAGAGAATTAGTCACTGCTGTACCCTGGTAACGCTGGCAAAAACCAGCCTCAAACACGGCGAAGGCGAGGGTTTTTTGCAATCCCAGCAGCAGCCCTGAGCCTCTCCTGACACACAGGAAGCTGCTGGGGTGAGCACCCCAGCCTCTTCCTGCTGCCCTGGGCATTCCATAGAGGTGGCAGTGGGGTGATGAAGGTCTGGGGGCACAGCCTAGCACCCTCCTCTGCATCATTCCCCACCGGTCTGGGGGCTGGCATCGTGTGTCTGCAGCAAATCAGCCCTGAACGCTTTGGGGGACAGCGTTTGGGTCCCCACAGATGATCAGACCCCTGGGAATGCTCTCCACCCACAGTGCTGCCAGCATCAGAGAATTCCAGAAACACCGAGGCTGGAGAAGAGCTCCAAGATCAGAGTCCGAGCTGTGCCCCATTCCCACCCTGTCCCCAGCCCGGAGCACTGAGTGCCACCTCCAGCCCTTCCTTGGGCACCTCCAGGGATGGGCACTCCAAACCTCCCTGGGCAGCCCCTGCCAAGGCCTGAGCGCCCTTTCCATGGGGAAATTCCTGCTGCTGTTCACCCTGAGCCTGCCCTGGCCCAGCCTGAGGCCGTTCCCTCTCCTCCTGTCCCTGTTCCCTGGCAGCAGAGCCCGACCCCCACCTTGCTACACCCACCTCGTCCCAACCTCAGCTTGGAGGGTCCAAAAATTCACTTGGGAAGTTTTTGAGCTGCACTCCAGCTGTTTTGGCGTCACCACAGCCTCCCCTGAAAAGTTTGACTCTTTGAAATGCAGAGCTGCTGCTTCCTTCCCCCCATCCCAGGCTCTCTGCAGGGCGCTGGGGGTGTGAGGAGGGGGCTCTGGGGCAGGGGTGGCCCCACGCTGTCCCTGCAGGGCTGTGGGGCCGGTTTGACTCGTTCCAGATCCGCAGGGTTCACGTCAGTGCTGGCAGCGGGAGCCGTGCTGTGCTTAACCACCACAAAACATAGCAACGGCACAGCAGCGCTGGCAGCCGCGCAGAGGGGGAAAAAATAACACAAAATCAACATGAAACAAAACCAAACGGGTTTTTCAGGCTTGCCTGCGCTTCACAGCGCAGAAAAAGGCAAAGCTTCCAGGAAATGGATGAGGGCCTGTGAAGGGATTATTATGGATGCTCTGAAGAATCCCACCCCTCTCATCAGGGAGTGTTTCAGGCAGTGCTGCTCTGGTCGGGGCAGTCAGGGAGCCTCCCTGGCCCTGCTGTCCCCTGGAACCGGCTGTGCAGGCAGGGCAGGAGCCTCGGTGCTGCCTGTCCTGCTCTGCCTCCTGCCCTGCCAGCACTGACCTGCTCATTGCACTGGGGCACGGCTTGGAGCCTCTGGGCACAGATCTGTCCCTCCCAAACCCTCACAGGACCAAGGGGAGGAGTAGGGGGTGAGTTACTGCCTCAGGGGAGGGTCAGAGCCACAGAATGGTTTGGGGTGGAAGGGATCTTAAAGATCATCTCATTCCAACCCCCCTGCCACAGACAGGGACAACCTCGCTAGAGCAGGTGGCTCAAGAGCTCCAGCCAACCTGGCCTTGAAATGGTTTTTAAGTCCTGGAACCCACTTCAGAAGAAGGGGAAGGTGAACCCACATCTGTGTCCCAGCTGTCTCTGCAGTGGGCCCACCTAGGTGTCTGTGCCCGGGACCCTGATCACATCCTGACCCGAGGGAGCTCGGGAGGGGACTCTGACTCTAAAAAAGACAAGTCCCTGTGTGAGTAGACACCACCCTCCTAACCCCCAACCCTTCCTGGGCAGCACACCTCACGCCAGCTCCTGCCACCCCAGAGGTACCAGTGCTCCTTCCAGAGCATGGAAACTGGGGTCAGAGGTGTGGGACAGGTGTCCCTGGCTACACACAGGCTTTGCACAGGGAAGCTGCTCATCCTCAGTACAAGCTTCTGGGAGAAACCTGAGCAGTGTTTTGGGTGGCAGAGAAGAATGGGAGATGGAGAGTGGCTGCAGATGGGTCAGGGAAGGCAGCCCTCACTCTGGATCCTCTGCTCTGATCGTGTCCTGCCTCTGCTGCAGGTGGGAACAATGTGGCCAGGGAGGGAGGGTGGTAGAGGCAGCCCTGCTGAGTCCACCTGACCAGTCCAGGAGTGCCCATGCAGCAGGAGCTGAGGTCAATGTTCTCATCATTAGTAACAGAAAAAACCCAGGCAGTCCTTTAAGAACCTGCTTGCACAACGGAGCTCTCTTGACCCTCCTGGCCATACATTCTCAGGCTTGCTAAGTGCTGCAGACACAGCTCTGTCCTCCTGGGCTGACTGGACATTTAGAGCCTCCCCGTCTGACTGCTGGCTCTCGTATTTTGAAGCGGTGCGAAGGAGGAGGATGGATCAGCTTTCCTTCTGTGCCTCCTCCCACATACCTTGGTCATGCTACCTCCAGCACTTCCCCTTCCCACACCAAAGGAGCCCTTGGCAGGTTAGTGTAGCCCACAGTGCTGATTTTATTTGCTGCTTGGTCTTTTTTCTGGACTTTTATGGCATTTTCTGGGTAAAGTAAAGCCCGTTCCTCAGCCCTGGGGGAGGTTTGTCCCAGCTGTGCTGTTTCTGTGTCACTTTTGTCACTGAGGAGCTCTTGGAGCTGTGCGTTCCCAGGACTCTGGGAAACGGCTTGGACAACTCAAGGCTTTCACAGCGAAATCCAGGCTGCAGAGAGAAGCAGGGAGGAGAAAAGCAGGTTGTGACTCACTGACCTGCACCTCCAGAGTGTGATGGGACATTAACCGGCCATCTGGAACCTGTTAGAGAAGGAAAAAACCAACCCAGGTGGCTCCTTTCAACCAAAATTCTGCCACCTGGGGAGGAAACCTCTGCCGTGCTGGTGTGAAGGGGTGTCTGGGAGTCCCAGGAGGGTGGTGCTGAGTGACCAGGGCAGTAGCTGGTGTGTCAGTAAGCACAATGTCACCGGTGAGACGTTGAGTCAGCGGTGGCCACCACAGAGGTGCCGGTGAGCTCAGGCTCTTATTCATGCTGCAGTCACATCTGCTGCAGAACCTGCTGTGCCTTATCAAGGAGCTGAGTCTCCAGCACCTCTGCACAAAAGAAAGAGAGGACTGAGTAATGAAGTAACCTGTTAAAAATCACCCAGGAATCAACGAAGGGGAGAGAGGGATGGAAAGAAGTCAGGCTCAGGTCGCTTGAGTAACCCTGCCAGGCCCCAGGCGCCAAATGTCAGCACCTTTATCAGCTTCCACTCACTCTGAAATATTCCTTAGCTCATTTTCCACCATGTGTTTCCATTTGAAATGAGAGCCCACTAAATCCTGTGACTTCTGGGAGTGATGGAGGGACTCATGCTAAGCCAAAGCAGAAGTTGTCCTCAGACACCTCACACATCTGGACTTCCAGCCCCACTTCAAACTGTTGCTGACCCTTCTTGTGTAGCCCTGAAACCTGCAGCACCACCCCACTCTTCCATGGCACCGAGGGATGGATCTTATGTAATAAACAACTTTTTTTCTAGCTATAATGAGAAAATGTCACACCTGGATTTTCAGTCTGGCAGAAAAGTAGTTGAGAACCTCCTTAAGTGTGATTTAACTTGTGGTAACAAGAGTCACAATCAGGGAATCATCTTGTCCAGCTTTGCTGGCACATTAGCCAGAAGTTTTTTGGGTTTTTTTTTAGTTTCCATCTCATATGACAACCTCTAAAATAGCTGTGGCAAAACGAGTAAATAAAAAGCTGTCAGGAGTGTAAATAAGGGTGCCTTGCTCACTGTGTTCTCAGGAAGGATCTTCTTTCCTACACAGAAATCTTTTCCCAGGCTGAATTTAAGGATCTGGGACACTCATCTGTGAATTCCTGGATACTGTGAGGCCACAATAGTGGGGCTGTGGGGAGCTGCCAGAGAGGTTTTCTGTGGATGAGGGAATTGGGTGAATGTGTCTGAGGAGTGTCCCTCGCTATGGACAGGCTGCAGGGAGTGCACAGAGTCCCCAGGGCAGTGTCTGTGCACCTGCCTGCATCCACTGAACATGAAATTCCCAGGCCAGAAATGGGCATGTCCAGCCTTGAATGAGCTCTAGGGTGAAAAGGGACACAGAAACATCACCCCGTGGTGTTCAGCCCAATAAATGCTGGAGCTGCGGCTGGGAGGTGTCGGGTACCACTTCATTAACCGTGTCTGTAATTACAGCGTGTTCTGGGTGTCTGTGCCCTCTGCTGGGCTGGGCCACGGCTGGGGTGGCTTCAGAACACTCTGGGGGACAAAGCCAGGGTGGGGAACTGCCAGTGATCTCATTTCATGTGGCCTTGCAGAAATGTGGGTTTGGTTTTCCTTTTGTTTTTCCGTGCCTTTATCAGATGACATTTCGGTGTGTCTGACAGGGCTGCTGTGGCCGCAGCAGGGACGGTCCTGCCCTCCCTGCCCCCTCCTGGCCCCGGGAAGGTTGTTCACAGAAGGCAGCAGCGGCAGGTGAGGGATGCCCGCACGGCATCGCCTCCCTCCTGCAGGGCCAGTGGTTATCGAAACCTTCCTCAGAGTTTTTGACATCTTACAAAACACTCTAATGGCATGAAAACGCTTAGCTTCGTCTGGGGAAGACCCTGGAGTAGCTCCCTGGAAGGATGTCTCCCTTTTTCGGCTGCTGCTGGCTGCCTTGGCATCGTTTTTGTGCAGCCGGAGCATCGCGATTCCCCTCCAGAGATGAACCGGGAGGTACCAGCCGGGCTGGGCGTGTGCGTGGAACCACCAGAACTCGCCACAAACCCCTTCCCGCGAGCTAAACCGAGAGGAAAACTCCTCCACTCGTCTGACAGGGCTCGCCGGGACCATTTTTTGGTGAAAACCAACCCTTGCGAATTGCTGTCCCAGCCGAGCCCGGGACGCGCCGCTGCTGCCGCCGAGGACGGGCGGTTTGTGGGGAGCAGCTCCCCTCTAGCGGGGGATTCCCGCAGCGGCGCTCCGGACAGGAGAGCGGCTGGAAAACCCTGCGGAAAAGAACCTGGGGATGCTGCTGATAGAGGATGAACATGAGCCAGCAGCCAGGGGGATTCGGGCTCTGCTGCCAGGGAACTGGGACAGGAGGAGAGGGAACGGCCTCAGGCTGGGCCAGGGCAGGCTCAGGGTGGACAGCAGCAGGAATTTCCCCATGGAAAGGGTGCTCAGGCCTTGGCAGGGGCTGCCCAGGGAGGTTTGGAGTGCCCATCCCTGGAGGTGCCCAAGGAAGGGCTGGAGGTGGCACTCAGTGCTCTGGGCTGGGCACAAGGTGGGAATGGGGCACAGCTCGGACTCGATGGACTTGGAGCTCTTCTCCAGCCTCAATGATTCTGTGGTTCAGTGAAAAATTCAAAGCAGAGGCATTGATTGTGTCTCTGCAGACCCAGCAGGAGGGGCTGCATAACTGATTTTATTGTCTGTAACGAGAACAGCGATGATGCAGTTGAGTTGCCCAGTCCCTATACCTGTGTTTTCAGAGCATTGCTTTCCTTAACAATAATTACCTGTTTAATTCCCACAGCATCCTGAGGGGAGAATTCAGTGTTGCTGTTATCTGCTTTTTATAGAGAGAGAAAATGCTGTAAAAGTGGGGGAAGAACACTGCCTGGCACAGTCATCCAAGGTCAGGATTCAAGGGATGCTGGAGGGAGCCTCACTTGAATCAGCTGTGCTGATCTGTCACATCACTCAGCTGTTCTTCACAGAAAGAACAAAGTTCTGTTATTTTGCGAGTGGCCCTTAACAGAGCTGGGCACTGAAAAATGTGAAGTGACTAAAGTGTGACTCTTTGCTCTTCAACAGCATCTTCAGAGTGGAGTGGGAGGCACTCAGAGAGTCCAAGTTTTGGGTGAGATCACAGAATCATGGGGTGGTTTGGGTTGGAATGGGCTTTAAAGACCATCTAGTTCCAAGTCCTTGCCCTGGGCAGGGACATGCCCTAAAGGTGTGGGGTATAAACCCAGTCTGAGCACTGGGAAATGGGGGGGGTTGTACCAGGACAGCCTCTAAGTTTTCACTGTGGTGAAAACCCTATTGCTCCTCTTCCCTGGGGACTGGGCTCTCTCCAGTTTGGGGACCAAGGTTTGTGAAATGCTTTGAGATCTGCTGATAAAACTACTACAAAAGCAGCTCAGTGTTACTGCTCTTACTGCATTTATCAGAGTTTTGGGAAGGAAAATATGTTTTTTTCAAGGGTCACACTGACAGAACTAAAAATATCACTGTGTTAGCAAGGGCTTGATCCTTGATCCTGCTCCATGCAGGGTGTCTCCTGCACCTTTCCCAAGCATCTCTCTGGCTGCACAACGGGACAGGGAACTTTGAGGGCTTCTCCATAAGCACCTCCCAGTGCACAGGCACCTGCTGAGCCTGGATGTGCCCTGGGCAACCTCTTCAATGCTCTGCCTCTGCAAGGGCTGCTCTCATTTCTGTGTGTTCCATGTAGTGAGTTATTCTTCCAGGGCCTGCAGAGCAAGGGAGAGGAGAGGAAAGCAAACCAGTGTCTTCCTCCTCATTTCTTGCTGGGGAAGCTGCCCCATGCAGCTGTGCCAGCCACCTCACAGTGCAAATCCTCTGTCCCTAGAGCTGAGGGGGGAGAGATTAAGGGAGTTAAACCTCTCTTTGGTGAAGGGTTTTGGTTCCAGGCCAGTAACACATGTTGAAGGTTAGTCCTGCCTGACAGATTCTTGGTGGTCTTGGCATGGAGTGAGTGGGTGAAGCTCAGCTCAGTTCTCAGCAGAGACAGATGTTTGTGATTTAAAGAAAATCATTACTGTGGTCATTGCCAGCCAGATTGCCTGGAATAAAAAAGCCTTTCCTCAGGTCAGGATCGATGCGTTTTGGCTCCAAGTCTCCCTGGGAAATCTGTGCTCTGTGTGATATTTCAACTGTGGAAAAAACAATATGAAAATTTAACCTAATTGGGCTTTTGTCCAGAGCATGACCCTGGCACAGGAAGAGTCCAGGATAATGCAGGGGCTATTTTGGGGGATGTGATGCTCAATAGCCCTTTCCCTGCTCAAGACACTGCCAAACTTGACAGGCCAGCTTTAAACACCAACCATTCAACCCTCCCTGAGTGGTGTTATCCTTCCTTTATGGGGGGAAGATGCAGGGAGGGATTAAAGGGGTTTGCCAACAGCTGCCCAAGAAAACAGACAGCCTCTGCTAGAACATCATCCTTGAACCTCTGTGCTGTGCCAGCAGCTGGGGCAGTGCCTCCTGAGAGCCCTTTCCAGAGTGACCAGTGGGATTTAAATGGGAAGGTGCCACACAACTCCCCTGGATCCCCTCTCAGGGTTTTCTCTGTCCCTCAGAGCAGAGGTGCCTGAGGGACGTGATGTGACCTTCCTGGGAGTCCTCCTCCTCATGGGGACAGCCTGGTGGCTTCTAGAGCAGTGGTGGGAGAAGATGTAGATAAAAGGAGGCTGCTCTGATCAGTTGGGAAGCTCTTGCCAGGAGGGCAAGGCCGTGGTTGTGGCCCAGCTGCAGAAAAAGGGTCAGGTTTTGTACAGCAGGTTTTGTACAGCAGGTTTTGTACAGCTCCTGCCCCCGGGCCCCCTGCCCTGGCAGCAGCAGCTCTGCACGTGCTGCCTCTGCACCCAGGTTCCCACTGCACCTGCTCAGGTGGAAGCAACTTCCCTGTTATTAGAGGGTTGGGAAAGCTGCTCCGTGTGCTACTCGCCCTCCTCAGGAATGTGAGTGTGTCTGAGGGTTCTCTGGGAACAAACAGAGCGAGATGCCTCCTCCCTTTGCCTCTGAGAAAGGCACTGATTTCTCTGACTTTTTGTAGCACCAGCTGGAGCTCCAGAGGGCTGCAGCTTCCGTCTGCCACCAGTCCCAACCTGCTCAGGATCCACTGGAAACACTCAGCACTTCTGCCTCGTGCTGCTGTTATTATCCATAGAATCATGGAATATCCTGAGTTGAAGGGACCCACAGGGATCACCCAGTGCAGCTCCTGGCCCTGCCCAGACCCCCCAACACTCCCACCCTGGGCATTCCTGGCAGCGCTGTCCAAACGCTCCTGGAGCTCTGGCAGCCTCGGGGCCGTGCCCATTCCCTGGGGAGCCTGGGCAGTGCCCAGCACCCTCTGGGGAAGAACCTTTCCTGATCTCCAACCTAAACCTCCCTGGCACAGTTCCAGCCGCTCCCTGGGTCCTGCCACTGCTCACAGAAATTGGAGCCCCTGATGAGGTGTGACTTCAGTCTCCTCCAGGCTGCGCTGGATTTGGATTGTTGTCACAGGGTTATTATCAGAAACTCAAGCCACACGAATGCCCCCAAACCTGGCGATGAGGGACAATAACCTGCCGTGTGTGAGGACAGCACCGCCGGCTCAGGAGGCTGCTCTGAAGGTCGCTCAAGTACGAGAGGCTTGCCACATCGCTCGCGCCTAGGAGAGGAGATAAAAAGTGCATTAGCAGCCAGATAAGGAGTATCCGCATGTCACTGTCACCCCCTGCTCACACTCGAGCCGGACATCCCTTCCTCAGCCGGGCTCCCAGCCCATAACCCTGGTGTCTGCTGTGGGCACTGGGAAGGCAGCAGCGCTCCTGCAAAAGCACCGCGGTTCCTTTCCTGCTGGATTCAGCCCATTCCCAGGCTCCAAGCAGCAACACACTCGTCTGCACATCATGTTCCCATTATTTTGTCCATGGTTCTCAGGGCAGGATGTATCGTCATCTCTATTTCAGCAATTCAGAGCTGCTGGCACCCAGTAATGATGTTCTGGATGCAGCTGCGGAGGAGGAAACCGGCACTGGGACAAATGGTGGCCTCCCCACGGTCATTTTCCTTCTTTCTGTTATTCCCAGGGGTGGCCGGGCCGCTGCGACAGTAGAAACACTCAGGAATTTCAGACCTTCTAATTTGCTCTCTTACTGCCTTCGAAGTCCACATCAGTCCCGTGCCAAACAGAAGAGTAAACGAGATAATGGGGAACAGAAGGCGGCAGGACTCATCCCAGCTGGGAATCTCCCAGCTCTGTGGCACGAGAGGACCACACGCTGATTGAGATGGGGAGGAAATCCTCACCCTTGTTCTGTGGCATTGGCTCCTGACCTTTCCTAGGAGCAGCTGTGCCCGGGACAGCTGACAGCAAGGGGACAGCTGTGCTGCGGGGCTGTGTTTTAGAGCCTTTTCAGAACGAAAACAATTCTGCGTTGTCAGGGAGAGACCTCTCCATTAATCCCACCGTCCCCGGGCTGGTGCGGGCACTGGGATGGGAATATTTGGGATGACAGCGGGGTGGGCACCTCCTCCTGCGGCTAGACGGGCGCGGGCTGAGCCCACCCGGTATGACCCGAACAAACCCGGCTCGGCTTGAGCCGCGCCGTTCCGAGCCTATCAGGTTGGCGGTGCCGGCGCGGGGCGGGGCGCGGCGGCAGCTTCGAATCGCGGCGAGAGCGCGGAGCTGCCCGAGCACGTCCTGCACCCCGCATCGCCCCGCACCGACCCTCCCGGCCCCGCTCCGTCCGCCCATGGGCAACGCAGAGTCCGTCCCGCGCGGCGCCGCCGCCCCCGGTAAGTGCGGGTCCGGTGCGGTCCGTGCGGGTCCGGTCGGTCCCGCTCCCCTCCGGGACGCGACGCTCCCGGCCCGGGGCTCCCCCAGCGCTGCCGCATCGCTTGACACGAAACCCGCGTGGGGCTGTGTCGCTCGGGTGGGGAGGATGTGACAGCGGCGTCGGCGACACGGAGGGAGGTGGCAGTGACGTGTCAGCGCTCGGACCGCGCTCAGCACAGGTGCCGCCGGTCTGGGCCGTCTGCTCACCTGGGCTGGGTCCGCCCCAGGCACCGCTGAGGAGGGCTGGGGGCTTTTTCTCCCCCTGCCGAAGCAGAACTGAGGCCGTGAATGTACTTTCATCCCTCGCAGCTGCTGCCCGCGCAGCAGCGCTGCCAAATCCACCCGCCGTAATTCAAAGTCCTGCGCTCCAAAATCGCCTGCCAATCCCAGCTCCAGGGCTGGGAGAACAGACCCGGGTAAACAAACGGCTTGGCGCTGGCCGCACCGCCGGGTATCAGGTTCTTGTTGCCTTTTATGTGTCTTTTTTTTCGTGTCCAAGAAGTCCAACAGCCGCCAGCCTGGTTGGCTGGATTTGAAGGGAGCTGATAACTGAGCTCAGCCAACCGGCACAAGATGCCAGCGCTCCGAAATACAAATAATCCTGGGTGGGAATAAGGAAAGCGTTGAGTAACACGTGGGCTAACGCAAAGCAGCATCGTGGTTGCCGGTGGCTGTAGAGCACTGAGGTCCTGCAAGCCCCAACTTGTTCCTTGTTAACCTCACCTTGGCCTGAGGCCTTTGGGATTTGCAAAAACGGCCGAACAGTTTTTTTTGTTTGGATGTGTGTGACCTGCTGCAGTCTCAGTTTTCAGTAAAACGTTGTCATTCCTCCCACCTGGTTCTAAACGTCAGAAATGTGATCAGGTTTTTTAGGCATTTACAGCATGGTCTGATTTAATGACTTCTTTCACAAAGTCCTTAGTTTTGTTATCTCTTCCTCTGGGGGAACTCAGAATATTTTGCTGCTGGCAGGATGCGGGTGCTGTCATTTACTCAGTGTGTGAGTTCAGCAGCGTGATGTGCACAGGGGTGAAGCTGCACTGCTGGATGCTCCTGCCTGAGCCTCTCTACAGGTGTGTGTGAGGGGAGGGAAAAGGCCTCTGGAGCTGTGCCAGGAACCTTTGGAGCAGGAGGTTGCATTGCCCTGAGTGGTGAGTTCATTGGCAGAAATCCCAGCGACGCTACAGCAGGAGAAAAAGGAATGTGGGTCAATGCAAAGTGAGACTGGGGTGTCTGAACCGACAGCAAATACTTCTCCCTTCAGGAAACGGACAGAAAAAACCCCAAAACCTAAAGAACAAACCAAACCAAGTGACTCCTGAGCCTTGTTTCCTTCAGGCTGCTGCTCTCAGGTGTGGAGCACCACTGGGTCCAGAGCTCTGTGTGCCTCAAGGGGGGGGGTCTCTGCTGGGCTGTGGGGCGTTACTAAACCCCCAGGACATTAAGATCTGGCTGTTCCTAACGAATGAGTGCTTTGGGTGCAGGTGAAGCTCTGCTGTAGTGGGTTATTCTCACGTTCCTGGTAATTGGCTGGAATTGTCTGCCCGGGGAGGTGGTGGAATCCCCATCCCTGGATGTGTTTAAAAACAGATTGGATGTGGCACTTGGTGCCATGGTTTAGTTGAGGTGTTAGGGCATGGGTTGGACTCGATGATCTTAGAGGTGTCTTCCAACCTGGTGACTCTGTATTTCTCTCTCCTTGGAGCTCCTGTAGCTGTGTTTGGTTTCGGGGTGGTCAGCCCCCATCAGAATTATGTGTTTGCTATGTAATGCAAGATTATTTCTAACTGATGAATAACTGTATTCCCTGATACTGGTTTTTGTTTTGAAATCCAAACATCAGGTCCTTGATTATAAAGCCAGTTCTGCAAAACAGAAGTGGAGATAACATTTTGGAAGCTAATGAACTGTTTGGTAAGCCAGACCTCAGTAATACCTTGTGTCAACAGCTGCTGGTGCTCCCATTTGCTTAACAGTGAAGGTAAATAAATGCATTTGATGGTACTTCTAATATTGGAAAGGAGAACTTGAACCAAGATGGAATTAATTGTCAAGGACTACAAGAAAGATCATCAGCGTTTGGGTAGAAAGGAGGAATGGGGGATTGTAAAATCGGTAAATCCTTAAAAGCTGGAGTTGTCACGGAGGCACAAGGGTCCTTAATTTAGGAATGTTGATCTATACATCTCTTATAAGAGAGGCTCTGCAGCCTGGTGAGCTGTGCAGGTCCCCATGTCCCCAGGTCCTGGCCAGGAGAGCTCGGGTGGGCAGCGAGGCTCCAGGGTGGACATTGTCACTGGAGGGCGGCCGAGGATAAAAAGTCAGCATGGCTACTCTGTAACTCACCGGGAAATAATAATAATAAAAAAAAAGCTGAATAAATGCCAGGAAAAGGACACTGTGAGGTTGGTTGCTTAAGGGATTGAGTCTGATCGAAAGAAAAGCAAATAACCATGCAGCAGCTGGTCCCAGGAGAGCAAAGCTCGGAGGGGGACACAGCTGACGGCGAGTTCTCACTCAGGAGCAATGGGCATCCTTCTGAACAATCAGGAACTCTCTCAGTGGGGGAGAAACTCTGAATTATTTGCACCTTGTGCAGGTCAGCAAGGTCAAAAGTCGCGGGAAGGTCACCTTGCACAATGCAAGTGGACTTATGCCTGTATTAGATAATAATTCCCTGATTGACCTCTGTTAATGGTCTGGGAGTGTAAAACCAAATTGCAGAGCTGGGAGTGTTCCAAGTCAGCACAGAGCACATAGACTGCTGGATCTGACCTTATTCAGTGCTTGGGTTTCCCCAAAAATGTCCTTCCTGGCATTCTCTCTGCTCTTAGCTCCCAGATTTCTCCTTCCGTAGGAAGTTCTCCCTGTGCTGGAGAAGCAAGAGGAGTTTGTTACCGCACGGTTTTGTTCTCCCTCTGCTCTGAAAGGCAGCGGGATGGATGAAGGATCCCAGTTCTGGGCTTAGATGGCGCCAGAGCCTCAGGAAAGGATTTTCCTGCTCCAGCCGGAGACCGGCACTGCCACCTCTCACCTCTGCTCACCTGAGCGCAGCTCTGAGCCCAGCCCATCCCTCACCGATGGGGAGCAGCGCTGGCTCTGCCCTGGGGATTTAAGCACAAGGTTTGCTTGGGATCTTGATTCCGGCGGCTGGGAACGTCTCAACTCATGTCTTGTCTTCACTGCTGTGCTTCTTACCCCGACTCACTGTGCCCAGCTGCCAAAGTACTCCAAACAGCAGTGATATCCCGCAGGGAGTGTGCTGGCACTGCCCATCCTGCATGGATTCACATCCCTGAGGTAACCTGCGCACAGCAGGCTCCGGGCAGGCCGGCTCAGCTGTGGGGAAAGCAGCACCTTCCCCTGGTGCTTTGCTCTGAGACACTTTGGTTTCACATGCAGGGTCTGTTCTCTCATTAACAAATTGCTGCTGCAGAGCTGCAGTTCTGCACTCCCCAAAGTGCTGGGGCTGTGCCAAGCTCAGCTCACCTGGGGATTGAACTCATTGCCTCAGTGGGATTTTTTAACTGATAAATGAACAGCATTGACGTGGATTTGTCACAAAGGTGATAAGAGAGCACGTGTTGTGTTTCCTTCTCGGTGCACGGTGTGAAATCATCCCAGAAGTTTGGCTGGGGGGGATTCCCTGCAGCCTCATCTCATGGAATCCCAGAATGGTTTGGATTGGAAGGGACCTTAAAGCTCACCCTGTTCCAACCCACCTGCCGTGGACGGGACACCTCCCACTAGACCAGGTTGCTCAGAGCTCCGACCCGGTGCTCAGGAAAAGTTGATTTTTAGTAGCGATGCCTTTTTTGCAGAGCTGGATTAATTTTGATTTGCTGGAGGCGCCTTTGTGTTGCTCTGGGACAAACACAAAGTGTTCACTCTGAAACAAACCTTCACAGGGCAGGGGGCTGTCCTGAGGAAGGGGACACACAATGATTGCAGCCCTGAGGGGAGATGGGAATGTTCCTTTTAAGTCACCCCAAACGCCCCTATTCAGGGCTCTTCACTGGGGCCAAGCATTTCATCATCTCTGAGGCTGCTGCACATTCCTAAAAAGGAGCATCCATATGCCCTGGCTAGAAAGGACTCCAGTTTTCATGTTTGGCACTCAAACCACACAGCTGTAAATGCCTGTTCCTGCCTTGAACTGGAACATAAATGTTTATAGCTCCTGTTGCTCTCTTGACAGTTTCCCCATTAATTTAGTGTTGAGGCACCTTTTAATTTCTGACCTCATCTGGGTACCAGCCCGCAGTCTGCTGGAGTTGCTGACTTTTTCCCCATCAAGGACGGAAGCTTTGCTTTTAGAATTCTGCCCTCAGTTTGCAGAGGTGAGGTTTCTCACACACGTTCTACCTTCTCTGGGCACCTCTTCCCTTCCTGGCTGGGATCACTCCTGTGGGTGTGAGAGCCCCTCAGGGAATGGTTCCTGGGATACAACTACAAATCCTGCAGTGGAGGGCGAGGGTAGAAAGGAATGAGAAACTTTAGGTCTTAAAATGATGCAAAAATTCACCCAACCCTCCATTGTCTCTATTTCTGGGTCCCTGATAAAACTAAAACTCGATTCTGAATAATGTGCAATATTTCAGCAAGGAAAAGCAAGACAAAGGGGCTATTTCAAGCTACCCTCTTTGCAGGGCTTGGCTGGCGGGCTCTGCCTCTTTTGTGTCATTGTGTCTGTGGAAAACACAGATGAGAGGCCGGGGAAATACAATGTGCACTCCGATTTAGAACACATACAAAGGTCAGCCCTGGTGCACGCTTGGCTTTGGGGAGGTGGAGGCTTTGGCTGAGCAGGTTAACTTGGATTTCTGCAAAGCAATGAGGGATATCATAAACAGGCAGTGAGAGTTCCTGGATGCAGTTTTAGAACAGAATAACCTGTCTGGCCCACGCCTGGCTGCTCTTTTTTGCTCTGAAATTGAGGCATTATCTTCCCCTCGTGGCTCTGTTCTGTCTTGCTGCTCGAATCTTGGATCTTTTACCCTGCAGTGTCCTTGGGTGGATAAGGAGGTCAGGAGCATCTGTGTGAAATGCTGGGAGAGCCACAGATAGAAATGTGAAGTGTCACAACGTGTGCCCAGCCTGAAAGCAGCTACAAAACCCTCACAGAGGCTGCTGACCTGGGACAGGCTTGTTCTGGCAAGGGGAGGAACACAATGAAAGGGCTTGCTAAAGGCTCTGCTGAAGGGAACTGCAGGTTGTTTGGGAGGACAGGGCATGGGAATCAGGCTGGAAGTGGCCCAGGGGGAAAGGGGAGAGCACAGAGATGTGCTGGAGGTGACACCCAGCAGGGTTGTGCTGTGTGGTGGGAGATGGGGAACCTGTCTGGATTCTGGCCTTGCACAAGCTGGGGAGGCTCTGCTGCAGCCTGAAAATTGAGCAGGATTTCGGGATCCTGAAGGAGTCCATGCAAAGAAAAATCTGTAGAGATTTACTGAGGAGATGGGGTGGAGTACTTTTTTTGTTGTTGCTCTTTCTGTGGAGGGCGATAGAGGTACCTGTGCCCTGTGCCTTTCAAAGAGTAAAGCATGTGTATTTAAGAAGTTGTAAAACAATCTCAATGCTTTGAAAAGTAGCTCTTATGTGCCCCTCAAGGATGAAATCTTAGACCAGCAAAGCCAAGAAGGCAGAGCATGATAAAAGAGGGTTATGAAGTTATTGGGGAGAGTTCTGTGGTGTCTGGCTGTGGGGCCATGGGCACTGAGCGCAGGAAAGCCGGGTGTGGGAATGATGTGCACTACACCCGGATTGCTGTGGCTGCTTTAAATGCTGCATTTTCAGGGCACAGCACTCCCCTGAATATCACACTGCATGACGTGACAAGGGCTTGAGAGGAGCCCCAGTTGTGGGGCTGTCCCACTGTCCCGGTTGTGTGACGGGGAAACCGAGGCCTGAGGTGACACAGCTTCTCTGGGGCTTGTAAAACCTGCTGAGCACGGAGGGTTGCTCTTCTCCTGGTTGCAGCAATCCCCCCAAATCTTGAGGCAGTTCAGGAGTCCTGGCTAAGATCCCTGCTGTCATCTCTGAACTGTGCTGCCTTCCCAGTGCCTGTGGGTATAAAAACATCGCATCCATTTGAAAGCCTTCTCTGTGCCTCCTTCGTGTCACGTTGTGATGGATTTTTGGCCTTGTTCAAGGAATCTTCTGTGAAGATTTATCTGTTTTTCGTGTGTCAAAGATAATTTTTATTTTTTCAGAGCTCCTTCATGCTGAATTAATTTGTTCTCTGTCAAACCTGTTTTGTTTTCCGCTGTGAGCCCTGTGAGTGGGAGAACCCAACTCCCAGCGATGCGTGTGCATCTCTTCTCCTGCGCGTGGCACTCCCGTGCCAATAAATCCAAACCTTCAACCTGCAAACCCTCGGAAGGAACACAGCCCTCTGTGCCTCAGCTGCATCCAGGGACGGCTCTGGATCCCAGCTCAGGCATGGGATGGGGTTGCAGCCAGCGTGGTTCCCCTTTTGAGCCATCGACATGTGAGGAAAGGCCATTCCCTTCATTTGGGCAGGACAAAACCCCTTAATTTTGGGAGATATGGAGCCTTCTCCTCCCTTTCCTGTCCTGGCCACTTGTGCCTTGCAGAGAGGAGCTAAAGGTGGTGGGATGCTGCAGGGACAGGAATTTCTTCCCTCCTTGCTCAGACTGGGGTAACGTGCTTTGTCTTGGGAGCAGTCTTCGTTGGAAATTGGGAAAACAGGTTACTCAGAGCCTGAGAGCTGCTACTACTTTGTTTTATGATTTTTTTTTTCCCCCCCCTCCTCTGTCTTTAATTTGCTGAAGGTTGGTGGGGCTGAGACAAACAACCCTCTCAAATGGCACAGGGTAACAATAACCCAAATGTTTCCTGCTGTGGCCGGGGGCTGCTGCCTGGTCCCTGTCCCTTGGGAATGGCCTGGATTGTCACAGCCTTGTGACAGCTTGGGGCTGAGCTGACTCTCTGTTCTGACCAGAGCATTCAAGGGTGGTTTTTAGGATGTTTCAGGGCTCCTGCTGATAGCAGGGATGCTGACTGCAGGTTTACTTCATCTCCACAGCTGCATGTGCACAGAGCAGGACTTGTGGCAGGATCACAGCAGGACTTGTGCCATGTGGCTGCTGAAGCGTCCTGGTGTCAGCAGGAGCAGCTGGGGACTGGAGAAGGCTGGAGAGGGTGAGCAGGAGGGAGGATCTCCCACTTCTCTCATTCCCCTCACGCTGATGTGGAGAAACAAACCCAAACAGAGTTCCCTGTGAGGCTTTTCCCCTTCCCAGCTGGATGTTTTTGTAGGCTCTGGGTGCTCCTTGCTGCGTCTGAGGGTGTGGGGAGCAGCTGGAAGGGGAGCTGGGGCTGAGCAGGGTTTGGGAGAGGCCACTCAGAATGAGAAAAACAAGGAGCAGTTGTTTTTTAGGCTGCTTTGTTCTCTCTATTTCTGTAGCTAACCTTTTGCTTCTCGAAGCAATAAAAAAAAACCCAACAAAACCCCCTTCAAAAAAAATATTGCAGGGTGTTTCTTTGTGTGCTTTGCCTAAGCTGTTCCTCATAAACCAGCGGCTTTTGCGTAAACACAGGCATGGCAGGCAGAATTATCTGCTTTTTTGCAGCTGTCAAGTACCTTTGCTCCCCCCGTGGTGTGTAAATGGGGGGAGTGAGGCTGGCAGAGGCCAAGCAGACAGAACCTGGGCTGCCCTCCTCTGCTGGTGCATCCCTCCCTGGTTCTGATCTGCCGTGGGGGGGTCTCAGGGTCGGAGCCAGTTTGTCCCAGATCCACCAGATCTGACCAGGGCTCAGCTGCAGGGAGTCCCAGGCTGGACATTAAACCAGCCAAGGACTTCAGAGTATGAGGTAGGGGCTGAAAACCCACCCTGGGCAGCATCTTTGGGCAAGGGCCGTTCTCAGGACGATAAATGTGCCCCTGGAGATGGGTTTTGAGGGCTTTGCTGTGAACTTTTAATTGCTTGCCAGTGCTGGAGTCCCAGCAGAGCTCGGGGTGGCAGCAGCAGCTGTTTGGTTGCTAATTGCTGTGTCTGCTCCCTTGTGGCCTCCAGGCAAAGCTGGCATGCTAAATCCAGGATCTGCTGCAGAGAAGGGAGATTTCCCTTCCACCCTTATGGGCTGGGGCTTCAGTGATTTTATGATTTTTTTTTTTTTTTCCCCTCAGATAAAATGAACAAAAATTCAGCGTCCCGTGACAGCTCTGATAAGCTGGAGGCTCCAGACGTGCCCCAGCACAGACTGCCCATTGCAGCCTTTGTTTATTTAAAAATAAAAAGCCCAACCTCATTATCTTGATGATGGAAAAAAAAAAAAATTCCATAAACGTGCCAGAGGCGTAATTGGTGCCAGTGGAAACCAAAAATGGCCCTTTGCCTTCCCCTCCACCCACCTTTTTCACAGTGAAGTGGTTCGGGAGGGAGCTTTCCTTAGGCACTGGTGGTGCTGCAGGAATCCTTTCCCAGGGACCAAAACCTCCCCAGTCTGGGATGCTGCAGGGGATGCTGGAAGGGCTGTGGTGAAACTCCAGGTGGGATAATGTATCCCTGCCTCTCACACTGTGATCAAATCCTTTGGAGACCGTCCTAAGGGCAGCAGCACCGTGCCCTAGGAGTTCTTATGGAAATCTCGTTATCAGCATCTTTCCTAATGCGGGATCATCCCGTTATTTAGATAATTGTGCAGCCTGTTCCCTCGGAGCTGCCTGGCTGCTGGCCAGGGGCAGAGATTCCCTGCTAGCACCTTCTTCTGGCTCTTCAGACCTGCTGTGCCTCAGGACAGAGGGTCCCTGGGGGCCTTTCCTGCTCTTTTGGAGGTGGTGGCATTCCCAGCTCAGCTCCTGAGGCGTGGCAGGGAAGGAGCCACCTTTTCCTTGGCTAGTGGCTCTGCCAGCCCTCTTGATGAAGATGTGACCACAACTGGTGCTGTGCAGGATTTCCTGTCACTCTCTGGGGTGAGCTGCTTGCAGGGCACTCATGTAAAGCCAGGTGTCCCTCAGTGCCACCAAAATCGAGTGGAAGCCAACAGGATGGGCTGAGCCTTTGAGGTTTCTGTGGCAGCTCTGCGGTGCTGGCTCACCGAGGGATGGATTTCACGGGAGGATTATTGCCACACAATGTGCTTTTGTGCAGTTATGTGGTATCTTTTAAATCGTTTCCTCCAAGAAGTCTGTCCACACCCAAACCAAAACAAACATTCTGAAAGGCTGCGAAGACAAACACACAGTGCTTGCCCTCAAATGCATCTTTTTCTCCCACTCCTTACAGACACCTGCTCTGTGTTCTGGAAAGGAGGAGCATCCAGGAATGCCCAGCACAAACTTTGGCACATGCTAACTTTCCAAACCTTCATTTCACAGCATCAGTATTGTTTTTAATCAGTAACTTTCTGGGAGAGGAGAAAGCGAAAGCTGGGACTCTGTCAGCTCCTTGCTCTGCCTTTTCAAGGTCAATGCTTTCTTTTCATCCCTTTGAGGCCCTGCACCATTCCCAGTGCTGGTGTCCATGGGCTCCCGAGCTTTATTCCACATCTGAGTTGATTTCCAGTTTGCTCTCGCCCATTTTTGGGCTCACATGGAGTGTGGGGTGCTGCCCGTGCTGGTGGCTGAACCAAGGGGTGAGCTTGGCAGCAGCCACCACTACCCACAGCTACTCCTGTCCTGCTCCTCTGAGCTTTTCTCAGCTTTCCTTTGGGAATAATTTGTGGGAAAGAGGGAATTTTAACCCCAGCTCGCTCAGACTGTTTTCTGGGTTGATAAACTGTGATTGCTCTGGGGAGTTGGTGTTTTGGGGTGAGGGGGCTGCCCTGGTGAAACTCCCTGGTTTTTTTTCCCCACTGTCCCCTGCCTCCTTTGCTGCTTTGCCATTTCCTGTGGCTGTGCTCTGTCCTCAGCAGCCCCTGGTGAAGGGCCTCAGCAAGCTGGGCACAAACCCCTCTGCTGTCAGTCACTGCTCTGGCATCTCCTCCTTCATCTGCCCATCCCTTTCCCCAGTGAGACCTGCTCAGGCTAAACCCAGTCTCTGCTGGGAGCCCCAGATGGGAAAGTGCTCTGGTTTTAATTAGCATCTTAATTAGTTTATCAGGCATTGGCACCGCTGTCATTCCTGGATGCACTTTTCAGCAGAGCTCTTGTTCTTGCTATCCTTCAGTGCTTAATTTTTTTAGTTATCACGAAGTATCATTTTCCTGGTACAGGGAGATAATTCCTCTCAAAGTCAGCTTTTGTTAGCTGAGCTGGGCAATACATCTTTTTTTTTTTTTTTCCTCCCCAATAACCAACTCACTCCAGTTTTTCTTTTTCTGCCCAGCTCCAGATAGTGCCTGATCATTAATCTCAGAAATGTGCAGTGGTAGGAAAGGTGTATCCCTCTGACAGATAAGCCGGGTTGACATAAATAATTTAGTTCCTCTGCACCTTTTTCTTTCTTCTGTAACTGCTGGAGATCGAGGTGACCCACAGAGTCATCTGAAATTCTCCTGCAAGTGATCTCCAGGTTTGATTTGTTGTCAGCCATTTGGCAGCTGTAATTTATAGTCGTGCTCCACTGGCTTCAGGAAGATTATATTCTTTATTTTCATATTGTTTTTCTGCTACGGTAAGTGAAGAAAAATATAGGTAGTTTGTCTATTTATTTTTTTGGTGTGGCCTAAGTTCTGAACACTGGGTTTCCCTTCACCCTTTTCCCTACTGATTTTTGTCTCTCCTGAATCATCTTTATCTATCTTACACTGGACTGCCTGTGCTGTCTCTATATCCTGCCTTTTGGCTGGGAAATTGCATTCCAGTTGCTGCCTTTGATTCACCCTTGGCTCAGCCAGGCTTTTCCTCCTCTTTGCAGGCAGAGGCTTTCCTGGGGTTCTGTCCCAGAACCACTGTGACCCTTGGGAGCATTAACCAGAGATGGAGCTGGGATGGGGTCATGGTTCTGCCTTTCCCATGGCCTCCTCACAGCTTTGGGGACACAGTGCTTGAGTGACCAGCAAATAAAGTGACCACAGGAGGGGACTGAGGCAGCCTTTGAGCAAAGTTTGCATTTTGCCAGCGACCAGAACCACTGTGGCTGTGACAGGGACCTTGGACTGGGAGCTTGGGCGCTGTTGACTCGGACACTGAACCTGCTGAGGGTCCGCTCTGTGTCTGGTGCTTCTTGTAAAGGCACAAATCCTCTGGAGGATGTTCTTTCTTCTCTTCCCAGAAGTTCTCCCTGGCAGCTTTGCACCCAGGGGAGTGCAAACACGGGTTAAATCCTGGCTGGGAGCCTGGTTAGACCCTTAGCTCTGTCAAAGGGAAGAGAAGGTGGTGAGGGAGCTCCAAGGAGCCAATTTTCTGGTGCAGTTTGCTCATCAGCGTAACCTCACCAGTCTCTTCGTGACAGAAAATCCTCCTGTGTTATGTTTGGGCCCATGTTTCTCCCTCAGGGAGGCTCACCCACCTCAAAAATCTTCCTCAGCAGCTCTCCTAGCTCAGGGCAGAGTACCAGGAATAATTTCCAGCCTGGCCCCTTCGGAAGGGTCTGGCAGGGCTGGCCCAGGCAGGTGCTGTGTGTCAGCGTGGCGTTAACGGATTTCTGGCAGAGGTTTGGGACGTCTGAGGGGTGCTGAAATTACAGCCTGTGGGAATCCAACCGCTGCACAGGCTTTGAACACCGAGGGGAAAAAGAAAAAAAGCTCTATTGGCTTTTTGCTTGTGATTTCATTGGCAAGGCAGGAAGTTTGCAGCTGATGGGGGAAAGTCTTGGCTGCTGAGCCTGGAGTGGGATGGAGGGATTCGAGTAGAGCTTTCTCATTTCATCTTTATGGTCGTGACTCACTTGACACTTGACTTTATTCTGTAATGTTTCAACCTGAAGCTTTGCAGACGGAGAGCTGACATGGACAGAGCGAGGTCATTTCGCTCAGTTGGCGTGACAAGAGCTAACCCAGGTTCGATGGTCCTCAGCCCTTCTCAGGGCTCTGTGCCAGCCTCTTCCCCAGCTTCAGATTTGTTCCCAGTGAGAGCAATGGAAATACTGTGTCATCAGAGGGTGTTCCTGGTTATTGGGGTCTCTCCAGCTCGAGGCACAGACCAGGCCTGGTGCTGGTGTCTCTGCCCATGGGAAATCCTGCAGCTGGAGCTGATGTGGAATTTGGCTGTGCTTGGGGCAATACCTGGAATATTTCCTCGCCAGGAGGGAGGGAGTGAGAGGATCCAGTGTCCTCTTTAGACCAGGCAGAAGAGCTCTTCACCTTGAGCAAGGTCATGTATTTCTGTGTCTCCACGTTCTCCAGCTGTTCATGGGGATACCGTGGCACTGGCAGTGTTCTCTGAAGATCATTGGAAGTGCTCTGAGGTCTGCTAGGAAGCATTTTATGCTTCTATATTTATGGTATTTTGTCTCACAGAGACTGACCCACTCAGCCTGGCCTCTGGCTCAATGCAAACTTTCATGCAGCTCTTCCCATCTGACTTCCATGTTATGAAGTGCTTCTTCTTGACTCAAGAGGTATCTGAGGGGTGAGAAGGATGCCACAGACATTTTCCAAGGTCTGTCTGAAAAATAGTTAGGGTAGACAAGAATGTAGTGTTGCAAAATTATCACTGGGCCTTCTGTGCATTTAAATAGCTTTAAAAATGACTTTTTTAGGCCTGGAATCCTCACTGCCATCACCAAATCCACTGAGTGCAGGATTGGGCTCCGCGTCTGATTCACCTCCTGAGGAATCGTTATTTCCACTACTTGTTTTTCATAATTGCTTTTTTGTTAATCTTCAGCTGCGTTTGCATTTGCTCAGTGCTCACCATCCCCTTCATCCCTTCCTGGGAGCAAGTCTTGAGGTGTCAACATCCAGCTTGTGTCCCTTGTGGTGTTCAGGGGAGCTGTAAATGCAGGAGAGGAGCTGTAAATGCAGGAGAGGGTGATCTTTGGCTGGTGTAAATCATCAAAGCCGTGCTGAGATGAGTGGATCTGGAGCAACTTACACCACCTGCAGGAATTCCCATGGGATATTTCATTCCTGCTGGCTGGAACAGCAGAAAGCTGCTGGGGGAAATGGCCTTGTTCAAACGTACCTGATGGGAGCAAGACTCGCAGCTGAGCAATTCTCCGCTTCTTTGTTTTGGCCTGGTGAGCTTTAGCAAAATAAAATCAATCTTTTGGCCTTCTCTGCTGGTTCCTGAGTGGAGTCAGGTGTTTACAAGCTCTCCACATCCTCTTGGCCACACAGCAGCCTGTTAGACTGGAACTCCGAGGCACAGGCTCCCTGGCAGCACGCAGGGAAAGGAAAAGGAAAAGGATTGCCAGGTTAAGTAAAGTTTAGTTACTTGAAGGGTGAAAAGTTTCCCTGCAGGTAACCAGAAGCATAGTTCAGATCTCTAATTCTGACTTATTGCAGCACTGATTCCACTTGGGTTCCTTGCAGTGGGCTAAAGGGTGGGAAGGCAGAGGGTTTGTTTGGATTCTGCTGCGTTAACCCCGTGGTGCTGTGTCAGAACTGTAAATGCTACAGGAAGATAAAGGTAGCTGAGTCAAGCCTTGTTGTCATAATGAAAGGAAATGGTCCCTTCTGAACTTCAGCTGAATCTGCAAAACATCCTGACCCCAAAGTGTGTCACCCAAACCCTTCAAAATGGGGTCAGTTAGAAACAACTTTATTTCATCCAGCTCTCCGTGGAATAGGGGCAGAAGTGGGGCCAGGGAAATTTATTGAATGGAAAAGGACGGGATCTTTTTAAAAAGGAAGGAAAATGGCTCCTTCCCGATTTTCAGAAGGAATTGCAAACAATGGAGGCAAAACCCAAGACACAAACCCATCCCCTGTGTAGGTTGGGAGCTCCAGAGCCCTCGGGCCAGAGCCAGGCACGTTATTTCCCTTCCATGCTTTGCAGCTGCGTGGAGAGAATCCTGGAATGGTTCAGGCTGGAAAAGACCTTTCTGTGTGTGCTTCTCCCCCTCTTTCTTCCATTCAGGAGCAGTGTTGCCAGTGGGCAAACGCTAATCCATCCTGACAGCTCTGCCCATCTTCCTGCTTTGGTCTGGCAACCAGCAAACAGCTTGATTAAGGTCCCCGGGGCTTTATTAGTGCAGCTTGTTGCCTGTAAATTAATCAACAGGTTTCCTGTGTTTAACTCTTTCTGGGAATGTTCTGAATCCCTGTGGGCGTTGAATCATGCCTTTAGAATTGGCTTTTTAAAAAAGGCAGAGCAGAAATAGCTTCAAAGGTTTTACAGTCCTGGGTTCTTGGGGCAGGAGGTGAAGAGATCCTGTGGGCTCTGCAGGTGCTGCTCATCCGACTTCCCATCTCTAAGAGCAATTTTAGGCTTTTGCTTTATTTCTCTTGGCTGTTCACCCAGCCAGCCCCTGTAAAATATCCATTATCCATGCAAAGGGAGGCAGATGGAACCTGTACTTTGCTGAGTTACCCATAAGAAGTCAGATGTGCTCTGGCCCCTCAAATTAGAAGTGCCCAGAGGAGTGGGACCTCCTTGCTCTCCTGAGGTTTGTTCTGGAGCCATGGGCAGAAGTTGCCAGGATGTTTTATTTGGCAGTATTATCTTTCAGGCTTTGGGCTTGTCCTTTAACTGTTTGGTCTCACCATAGAGGGATAAGGAAAAGTAACTTCGTAGCTGCTGTGGTTTGCACCCAGACTTTGATAACGAGCAGGAGATTTGGGGAGCACACACTGAGTTTTCAGGTGACTGCAGATACCAGGGTGAGGTACTGATGTTGTACAGGTACAATGGGTTGAACGTTCATTATTTTGAAGCTCACAAGACTTCCAGCTTCTCACATGGGGGGGACACCCAGCTCCTTATCTCCCTTTTCCATTCCTGTGCACGTTCTCTCCTTTCCCGCTCGCTGGAGGCTCCATCAGTGCCTTCTCTCCGTGTGCACTCTGCTGCCCTTTAGCTCTGAGGGACAGCACAGCCCCTGCCTGTGCTCCCACACACACGAGCCCTGGGAGAGCAGCAGCGCTCCGCACATGGAATTGCGTTCGATCTGATCTGGACTTCACCCTGCCGTGAACAATGGTGAGAACAGGCTGAGCCACGCCGCTCCTATCGATTATTTTTAGCAACAATCAAAGATAGAAGAAGAATGTGCCTGCGCAGAGGTTGTCTCCTGTCCCAGTGGGAGGGGGAGCAGCAGGCAGAGGAGGGCTGCCCAGATCCCTGAGCACATTCCCCCAGGAAGGATGTGTTCCTGGAGCTGCCTCCAGTCGGACCAGAGCAGGGTGAGGTGTGGAATTTGCCTTCAGAAGCTGGCCAGCATCTGCCTTCTGGATGGTGCTCAAATTCTCACATTCGATCGAACTTTTCATGCCTGTTTTACTAGAAGGCTTTAAAGCATCTTAGTGCTTGACTGGAGTTGTTGCATCCAGGTGTGAGCAATGCTTCCTGCCCCAGAGCAGTGCAAAGGAATTTGGAGAGTGAGGCTCCAGCTTTGGATCCTTGGCATCTGTGGGTGAAGCAGCCTGTAGATACCTGCACCACCAGTCAGAGCTCCCTGGCAGGAGGCTGAAACACCTGCAGGAGCCAAGTGTGTGAGCGGGAGCTCCCAGTGATGCTGCCTATGGACCTTCCCAGTGTGCAGAGAAAGTGCTTCCTCTTTTCTCTGCCATTTAAAATGCCATAACAGTTAACCTGCTCTTGTGAGGAGGTTCTTTGTGGTGGACAGAGGGAAAAGTGCCATTTCTGAAGGGTGATTTTAAGATAAATGACTTCTGGCCATTATAGTCTTGAGGACTGAGGGAGTCTTGGAAAAGACCTCAGAGAACAGGTACCAGCAGGCTGAAAGAAGTTGCTTCTTGTAGAGTTCATCGAATGATAGAATCTCTTAAGTTGGAAGGGACCCACAAGGATCATTGATCCAGCTCCTGGCCCTGCACAGACACCCCAACACCCCCACCCTGGGCATCCCTGGCAGCGCTGTCCAAACTGGAGCTCTGGCAGCCTCGGGGCCGTGCCCATTCCCTGGGGAGCCCAGGCAGTGCCCAGCACCCTCTGGGGAACAACCTTTCCCTGATATCCGGCCTGACCCTCCCCTGGCACAGCTTCAACTCCTTGGCACAGCTCAGACAATCTCGAGTCTGGCTACATCAGAGACACACCTGCTGCTCCCCATCTCCATCAGCAAAGACTTTCCCTGTAGGAATTCCCACTTTTGCCCATCCCTCAGGATCTCCACATTTCTCTGCTGCTGAGGGCACACAGGCTCCATCTCTTGTGTCCATACCCCTGTGCCAGCGGGGAGTGACAAGGGGATGACTGCAAACCTGTGAGCTGTGGGGTTTGGGAGGGGGAGAGGCCATCAGCTCAGTGCTGTGCCTCGTGCCAGGCGCAGCTGGCTGGGACACATCCCTCTGTGTCAGGTCTGGCACGTCCCCGGCGCTGGCCTTTGCGCGGTGCCGTGCCAGCGCGGTGGCAGCTGTGACGCATCCAGCAGCCCTGCCTGCTGCTTCCCGTTGCCAGGCACACAGGGGTGACCTTTTGGGAGAGGAGGAGGAGATGGTGGGGAGAGCCATGGGTGGGTGGGAGGCAGTGGCAGCCCTGGCTGGGGGTTTGGATTCACGGGGCGAAGCTGACACTCCCTCCTGCTTTGCTGGGTGCAGGAAGCCCCATCCCCTCCTGCCTGCTGGGGTTGAGGCAAAGCTTTTCCTGCTGGGCCCTGCTGTCCCTGTGGGATGCGATGCCCGGATTATGGGAGGGAAGGATCAGGATGATGCTTGGGAAAATGCTATTTATGGGCTGCTGCAGATCTGACTGTGTTGCCTTGGGTGTAGGAAATTTCGGGGCACTGAGTGTCCCTCCACCCTGCTCAGCCTGGGGTGAGCCCTGGAGCAGTGGCCAGCAGCAAGTGGGTGTTTGGGTTTTGTGCCCCGTGCTGTGAGTTGTCCATGAAACTGTCACATTTTCTGTGCTGACAGGGTTTTCCTGTGGCTCCAGCACCTGGACAGTGCTCTGCTCTGTGTGTGCCAGTTCTGGAGTGAAACCGGGGGTGGCTTCTCTAGAAAAGGAAATATTTTCCAGGTATTTGAGGTCAGCATGACTCGGGAAATAATTATGAGCCTCTCAGGCAGGGTTGGTACGAACGGTACCGTCAATCCAGGGAGATGCAGCTCTGTGTGAAGGGGTGAGGTGGAACAGTACCAGACATAACCTGAAATGACTTAACAAGCTGTTCAAGTTTTTTAAATGCGTGTGTCGTTTTTTTTTCCTCTTTAATTTAAATTTCCTCTGACATTTCATAGGCTTCATCGCTCAATGTGAAGCCAAGATCCATGTGAGTGTGTGCGGTAGGATTGTTTTTAAATTTTATTTTAAATACAGATGTCTGGAATAACTTTTTTGCACACACTGTAGGAGTGTAAAGGTTTCTAAGCAACATCATTTCATGCTGTTTGCATTCGAGAATGTAAAACAGGGTTCCTTTTTTTAAAAGTCTCTGCAGTGCAGGCATAATTACAGGATCCCATTATGCAGCATTGTGTCTACGGTGAAGCCTGCCCTAATGGAATATTCTGCCTTCTGCTGAAGTCTTACCTGCTTTTTACCGAGACACTTAAGGACTTAATTAGCGTCATTATAGACTGCCACCCCCTTCCTCAGCCCTGTGCATGAAGGGATAATGATCTGTCCAAGCTAGCAGTGTGTTCACTTCCCATGGTTAGCAGCACCACATGGAGGGAGCGTTTCGGAGCTCGCTGCTGCTCTCTTGCATTGAGCATGGAGGAGGAGGGGGGAAAAATGAAAGCATTTCCTAGGAGCAATAAATATACTCTGTATTTACTTGGCCTGGTCCCTGCCACTGAGCTGGGAGGGTGTTTGTCACTGGGAGATCCCCGTGGAGCTCCTCAGTGCGATGCCTCAGCCCATGCTCAGAGTGGAGCCAGCAGCCCTGCAGGTCTGTGCTGCAGGGCACCCACAGGCACTCCAGCCTTCCAAAGAGTGCCTGGGCAACAGCAGGAGCCCTGTGGATGCAGAAAATCGCTCCGTGATGTCCCTGTGGGTGTGCTACATGTAGGCAGCATCGTCCACCGACCTGCGTGTCCATCCATCTGTATGTGTAATTAGAGTGGATGGAATGGTTTGGGTTGGGAGGGGCCTTAAAGATCATTTAAATTCCACCCCCTGCCATGGGCAGGGACACCTTCCACTAGCCCAGGTTGCTCCAAGCCCTGTCCAACCTGGCCTTGGGCACTTTCAGTGATGGGTCAGCCACAGCTTCTCTGGGCACCCTGTGCCAGGGCCTGCCCACCCTCACAGGGAACAATTCCTTCCCAATATCCTGTCTAAACCGCATCTAAACTGGTTCCTGCTGGCTGCTCTTGCTGGACAGCAGGTGTTGCACTGGAAGCAGCTGTGGTCAGTGGGTTGGAGTGACAGGAGGTGGCTTGAGGGCACTGCTGTGATGCTGAGGGGAGCTGGGGAGGATCACCCTGCTGCTACATGACAGCATCTGCAAAGCTCCTGTCAGCTGCATGGTCAGTGCTAAACAGCGTTTGCACTGAGCCGCCCAATGGAGTTTTACAAACATCTGGGGGAGTTTTGTGTTTTATGAGATGGGGAGCATTGGCTTTTGTAACAGGGATGGGGCCAAAGGAGGTTTTATTGCTGGTTAGGTAACTTCTCTGGCATGTTGTGCTGGGAGCCCCAGACATAATTAATGAGGTGTGGGAGTGCTGTGGTGCATGTGTTGCTTTGTGTGATGGCTGCTGCTGCTGCACCCCGTGCCAAGATGTGGTCGTGACATTTTCCTTACAGGTGGACAGCTCTCATCCCCCTCCACCTCCTGTGTCCATCCCGTGGTGGCATTTCTGCCCTCCCTGCGTCAGGTTTTTGCTCTCCCAGCAAGTTTTCTCTGGAATTCTGCTAACATCTTGCAGGGAAGTTCACCCAAAACCTCTGCTCTTTGCACTTGCTGGTTCGGGTGGGAAGGGGCACTGTGAGAGTGGTCAGGGATCTGGGAGCTGGTCCTGTGGGACGTGGCACTCCCACAGCAGCATTCAGGGTTGTTGTTCAAAGGCTGGTGGCTCATCTTGTGTGAGAAGCAAATACAGGAAAGAAGGAGCTGTGATAACTGATGGATTTCCCATTGTCCTTGACTTGTTTGGAGTCCTGAGCATCACCTGCTTGCTCCCTCACCTCAGCAAATGTGTGTGGCCTGGGGTGATGCAGGGAAGTCACCCATGCTGGGAGCAACCTGCAAAGCCCAGAGCTGCTCCAGGGCCTCGTCTTCCTGGCTTGTGAAAAGTGCCCCTGCCCATGGCAGGGGGTTGGAAGCAGATGATCTTTAAGGTCCCTTCCAACCCAAACCATTCTATGATTCTGTGATTTCCTGCTCTGCTTTGCTGATCCAGGCTGGCTCTCCTGCCCTGTCCATTCCTAGGAAGGACTGGCTGCAGTGATGCAGTGCCTGGTTTTTTATTTGTGGTTTTTTGTTTTTTTTTTTTTTTCCTGGAAGCCACTTGGCTCCTCTCTGGCTTTTCCAGCCTCTGCCCTCAAGGAGCTGTGTGTGCTCCCTGCTCAGAGAGCTGGGAACATCTCCTCAGCCCCACACAGGCACGGGAAGGTGCAGGCAGTGCTGGCCCCCAGCCCAAAGCCCATCCACACTGCAGCTCCCTCGTGTTTTCCAGGGAGATGGCCGGAGGTCTCCGGCAGTGCACGTTGCCTTTGGCTCCACAAACACTGAAAAATGGTGCCAGATGGATGGAGCTTTGCAGGATCACGTCGTCTGCCCCACACTCCGTGTATTTTAAACAAACCTGGGAGGGGGTTTGGGCTGGATCCTTGTTTGTTCTTGAAGGAATTGATGAGGGCTTCAGAGTCCTCGTCCATCCATCTTCCATATGGAGATAAAAAGTTTTGGCTGAATGCTGCTAAATGTGCCGTCATCTATCACAGCGGAGGCGGGATTGTGTCAAGGAAAAATAATCCACCATCAGGCTCAAAAGGAGAAAAAAAGGAAAAGAAAAAAAGGGAAAGAAATAAGATTTCCAGTAAAATGCATCACTTTAAAAAATCCAATTCACTCTTTGCCAAGTCATTGTTTGGTTTTACTCTTGTTTCACATGAAAGCAACCTTTAAAGGTTACTTTTATCCCTCTTTAATGAGCTGTAGAAATGAGGCTGGTCTGTCACAGGGCAGAGGGCAGGGATGGGGCCGTGTGTGGAGCTGATGCTCCCCTTTGGAGCGGCCCTGTGAGCTGTACCACAGCTCCCTGGCTGCCAGATTCTGCAGCCAGCAGCTTTCAGCAAGAGGAATGAAAGAGGATCATTGATGTATATCTGTCCCCTTGCTGTGGTGGAAATGATATGTGCTGCAGTGTGTGTGGGAGAGAGAATAGACGGGGCTGGCTGTGTTTTTCTGGAGTGTTCTGGACGCTGGGGTTTGCACCCCGGGGACCAGGTTTGCCTCCACCCCTGCTGTGCTGGGTGCTGAGCTCTTCAGAGATGTGACCCCAATGAGAGCTCTTGGAAACCTGATCCCTGCAGTGAGTGGGACCTGGCCTCATCCTGCCCCTGTGGGCGAGGGGACACCCAACCCCTCCCCAGGACAGCCCCGTGCTGCCCCTTCTTCCCTCTGCGCTGTCCGGGTGTGTTCAGGTGACAACGAGGGTGTCCCAGCACCTCTGCAGGGATGGACGGTGCCAGGAGCCCCAGTGTCTGATTGCTGAGTGTCCCTCTGCACTGTAGGGCAGCGTGAGGGAGTGGTGGGCATGGGGCACAGCTGCCCACGGCTGGGGCTCCTTCAGCTCCACGGCGAGGTGGCTGCGTGAGCGAAACAGGGCTGGCAAACGCAGCAGCAGCGTCTCTAGATGAGACTCATCAGACTCTGTCTGTGGATTGGGCTCTTCCTTCTCCCACCAGATCATCTCTTCTGCCCAGGCATTGTGCAGGAGCGGATCCAGAGTCCCCCAGCCCAGCTGGAACCCTCCCAAACTGCAGCACGACCCTCCCAGTCCGAGGGCTGCTGCATTTTCTCACTCTGCTCCCAACGGCTGTGCTGCTAAAACGTCTCTCTCATTTTTCTTCCATTCGCGTCACGTTGCTTGAAGCTTTTAGGGGAGACCTGGCTGATGCAGAAGGAGCAGCAGTGGGGGGTAAACGAGCGCTGCCGTGCACAGAAAACCCGATGTGTTTGTGCTTCCCTGTGCTGCTGTGGATGTGGGACACGAACCTTGGCACAGGCCACGTCTGCACCAGGGCTGAAGGCAGCTGGGAAGGGCTTGGTGATGATGCTGTCAGTGCTCCAAGAGGGGTGATTTTCACATCCCCACCGCTGGGATGCCAGCAGGAGTCTGCAGTTGGCGTGGATCTCTGGCCCTGGCTCTTGCCACCCTCTGGAGAGGCATTTTTCCCGAAACCCCTTTCCCAGCAGAAATCATCTCCATCTTCTCTATGGAGCCTCTCTGTGTGAGAGGGGGTTTTGCACGAGAGGACTGCGCTGCTTTGGGTGTTTTTGCCTCTGTGGTGTGAAGGCTGCCGGGCGCTTCCCCCCGCAGCAGGAGCAGCTGCCCCGGGATGCTCTGTGCGAGCAGGATGTGGTGGTCTGGAGAGGAGCTGTCTGCTGGGGAGCTGCCAGCATGGAAGGCCCTCTGGAGAGATTCCCTTGGAGGGAGCAGAGCTGAGGAGGATGCTGTTTTCTGTGGAAGTGTCAGGAGGCCGCTGGAGGCAGCGGGCAACAGAGAGCAACTTTCCTATGGGAAAGTAAAGCCTTGTTCCATTTTTAACCCTTGGTAATTGAGTCCAGGGTGAAATGTGACCCCAGGTTACATAGTTGTAATGCCTTCCCTGTGTGCTGGGCTCTGGGCCCTCAGGAGGGGGAAGGAGCAGTCGTTTGCTGCTTTTGGCCCAGCTCCATGAAGAAGCGAATTTGTCAGTGCCTGTAAATAATGAAAATCGGGAGGCAGGAAGTGGACATCTCCTTAAGTGACATCGGAGCCCACAGCCCCGCGTGGCTTTGGGGACACTCACCCGGGCCAGTGTGTGTGGCTCAGGCAGAGGAATGCCTGGGAGAGTGGCAGGGGAGTTTGGAGTCCCTGGTGGGGCTGTGAGGAGGGACCGTGTCCATGTGGGAATCTGTGTCCTGGGAATCCTGTGAACTGGCCCTGGCCCACCAGCAGGAAGGAAGACAGCCCAGATAGGCCATCGCTTTTGGCAGGGGTCTCTCCCAGGTATAATGAGCTTTCCATGCTCAGCTTTGTGCTCTCTGTTTGTGGATGGAGTTGGGAGTCACACAGATCCCGTGTGATCAGCGGGAACTGGGCTGGGTGCTGGTCCCAAACCATCCCTGCGAATTTGGGAGCCCTGCAGGCACTGCCAGGGTTTGGAAACCACACCCCGCAGGGGCATCCCTCAGCAGCCTGCATGGGAGATGCCTTATCCTGGGCAGCTGGGATCTCCTCACGCTCCTTTTTACCTCTGCTTTCCAGGAGGCTTTGTCATCCAATGAGTACACTGAGACAACAGTAATAAAAAATTTACTCGAGCCTTGTCATTAAAAATAGATGGCTGTAGCCTAAAGGTGACTTGTTGGGTACTTGCTTGCTGTTCTGCTTTGTTATGAAGCCTGGAAATGACTGGGTTTTGTAAAGTAGTGTTGCTTGTTTTCCTCACGCTTTTTCCCAACCTTACAAACATTAAATATGCCATGTCGGGTTGGTTTTGTTGCAGTCTCCTAGGAAGAGCTGCCCACTGGGAACTTTCTCTGCCCTGAGGATGTCAACAGATCATTTATCCACCACGAGGAAAACAACAGTTGACTGTAAAATGAGACCCTAGAATTTAAAAAAAAAAAAAAAAAAAAAAAATGAAGTGGTGAGTTAGCAGCAGTCAGCAGTTCCTCTGGACTTGCTACTTCAAATATCCTTGTTGTAAATTCCCTGGAAAAAGGGTAGGGTACACAAGAGCTGAGTTTTTGGCGTTAAATACTTCCAGACCTCCTCAGGCCATCAGGAGGGAGCAGGCCAGCTGTTGCTCCAGATGTTGCCTTGGGGAATGGATCACCCACGGGAGCGGGATCGCTGCAAGCTCTCTCAGATGCCTTCCCCTTCTGGTTGTGTGAGGCAGCTTTTATGAGTCTTATCCCCAAAAACGGCACGAGATCTGTCTCTGGGGCTACTTGGGAACATGGGGTGGGGAAGAAGGAGCAGCAAGAGGCCAGTGGAAATCCCAGAGGATGCTCCAGACACAGGAGATGTCGTGGGCAGGCAAGGACTGGACAAGAAGTATGTGGGTTCTGCTGCCATCCCCGATTTCCCTTGTTCCCATTTTGATGTGGAACAAGGAATTCTGTTAAGCCCACTCCCCTGCCAGCCCAGTAAACAGGAGGTGCTGAGCAACCCAGGCACCTCTCCCACCTCTTGGAAATCCTGGGAAATGAATGTTTTGTTGTTAGCACAAAGCAATTAGAAAGAATTTGTGTTTTCTTGCTGGATGTGCCTTTTCCCACCTCCTGGATTAATCCTGGCTGCAGATGCTCATCGTTAGCTGTGCAGCTCGGGATTTGTGTGCACCTGGCCTGCATCTTGTAGCAACAGAAGCAGATGAAACATCTGCTCGAGGGGGGAAGAAAACCCCGTGGTGTTTCCTGCCAGCTTGGCTGGGAGAGAGGAAGGGATGGGAGGGTGGAGAGGGCACAAGCAAGAGAGTGCTCAGGGTGGAAAAATGTGATCCGGATTCTCCATAACAAACTCGATCTCTGGGCCAGCGTGAGCGGGATGTTTGCAATGACTGCAAAGTCCAAACCTCGCAGTCCCTGAGGATGGTGATGGGCAGAGAGGCATGGCTGGGTGGGAACGTCCTCCCCAAACCCTGTGGGGAGGTGCTGATGAGGGCACTGCTGGTGGAGCTGATGGAATGGGGGTGTGAGACAAAGGGGGGCAGGGTGTGTGACACTGTGACACCGTGCCGTGCTGGGGACATTAAATCCCAGTGAACTGTGAGTGCTGAAAGGCTGCCCTGTTCCTCAGGGAGGGACAGAGGCTGATCAAAGCCATCCTCGTTGTTCGGTCACTGGGGACAGACCCACGGATGCTGGTGCTGGTGGGCGCGTGGCAGCCCCGTGCTGAGGTCACCTGCTGTGAGCACCCAGCAGGGCTCACCTGGGCTCCTTTGGGGCTGGGAAGGGCATCAGGGTGATGCAGGATACCTGAAGGGAGCCTACAGGAAAAGGTGGAGAGGGACTTTTTACAAGAGCCTTGAGTAGACAGGACAAGGGAATAGCTTCAAACTAACAGAGAGTGGGTTTAGATGGGATTTTAGGAAAAGAATTCTCCCCTATGAGGGTGGGGAGTCCCTGGCACAGGGTGCCCAGAGAAGCTGTGGCTGCCCCTGCATCCCTGGAAGTGTCCAAGGCTGGGTTGGATGGGGCTTGAAGCAGCGTGGGCTAGTGAAAAGTGTCCCATGGCAAGGGGATTGGAACTGGATGATCTTCAAAGTCCCTCCCAACCCATTCTGTGTTTCTGTGTAGTTTTTTCAGGCAGTATCTGGGCATGGGGGAATTGAAAGGAGCAGTCCTAATGCCCCGTAGGAGAAAGGGACACTCTAATAAATGAGTGAGTAGGATCCCTGGGGACTCCTGAAGCCTTGCAGGCACCGGGGGATGTGTTTTGGATACGTCAGCAGGGACAGAGATCCTGGGGGTCACAGCAGACAGGGAGTGGTGGGATAGTGGCGTGTTCAGGCTTGGGAAAAACTGCTGCAAAAGCAAAGTTCACTGCCTGGAAATTGATTTAGTCTGTGCCCGATGGAGCCTTTGGCCACCCTTTGTTCCCTTTGTGCCAGTTTCCATAGGATCCTGTTCCAGCAAGGAGCGTGGCTGGTGCTGCAGAGTGGTTGCCGTATTAGACCATCTTCAGGGCTTGACAAATCACCTCGCAAAACACGGAGCAAGTTGCTATTTGCAGAAAGGTTTTGTGGAAAAGGCACTTAACCCAGAGGAAGAGGTCTGCATTCCAGAGCAGTCAGCTCGGAGCCCTGTCCAACTTCACGTGCAAAGTTAAGCTTTTCTCAGAGGTAAACATTGCTTTAAGGCAGGATAAACCCAACCCAAAGCGAGGAGGGATGGCTCTTCCACGACCACAAGTTAATCAGTGTGGAGCTCTAAACAGGGCAATTCCTGGCAGGCAGCTCCATGCACAGGTCCCTCAGGGGTCCCACGAGGGTCTCCCTGCCTGGGCTGAGCTGGGGAGGGATGAAAGAGCAGCAAAGAGGCAGCTGCTGAAAATTTCCTTCCTGCTGCTGGGAAGGACGAGCAGCTCTTCCTCGGGGTGAATCACGCTCCGTGCTAAGCAGCTAATCCTGCTGCCTGTGCTGGCCTCTGATAAGCTCTCCGGCCAACTCAGATGATTTTCCAGCATCTTTATTAGAAAAAATAATGTCAGAAGCATTTGGAAGTCAATTATGTTTCATATGATTAATGTTAATTATTATCAGTTTTGTTAGTTCACCTAATCCACCAGGGTTCTCCCATTAATAGATGGCACTAATTTGTTCCCAGAGTTCACTCTCTCCCACCAGTGAATTTTGGAGCATTTCCCCAAACTGTCCTCTGTTTTGTATTTGATTGGAAGTTAATTATTGTGAGCTGGGAGTTTCCACAGGCTCCTGTAAACATCAACTAAGCTTTGCAGTCTGGGTTATTTTTACAACGTGTCAGGCAAAGAAACCCAGGGTAAGAGTTTGGGAATGCTGGGAGACATCTGATTGAAAATGGGAATTGGTAGATAAGTGATGTGGAAGAGCAGGAGGTAAGAAGTGTGATGGGTGTGGATGGAGGAAAAAGAGGGTTGAGATACCCTGAATTAATGCCCACAGGCACAGAGTGGAATCCGACTTCTCTCCGTACTCCGGAGCAAGATGGAGCACAAGGAGTTTTTGCATGGATGCAAAACAATTTGAGGATCATTAAGACAGTAGGCTGGATGTGGAAGAAAATCCTTGGATAAAAGCTTTCCTCTTGCTTCATTTTTAAAATTTTGTTCACCCTTTTGTCTCTTTTTTTTTTTTTCTTTTTTTTTCCCCCTCCATGAGGCACCAAGGAAATCCAAGAGACCTTCTTGTGCCTTTTTGGGTGTGGATGCCCTTGGAGCAGCTGCTGGCTGGCAAATGGTGCCCATTCCCTGTTCAGTGCTGCTGTGGGGATGGTTTGAATGCAGCCCACAAAAGAGACTGGTTTAAAAAAGGGTCGAGGGCTCCAGACAATCTCTGTGACTCCAGCATGTGTTCAAACCCCGTGCACAGTTCAGTTCAGCACATGGAGTTGTGCTAACACAGCTCCTTGCCAGCGAGCACAGTGTTTGTTTGGAGATGGTGTTGTGAGCCCCAGAGAGCTGGGCAAGGGTTATTTTCATTGCTAACACAATAACAAACCACAGCACTATGGAATTTATCATATAGGAGCAGCAGGAGGGGGTCAGGGGCTGCCTGAGTGCGGCACTGAGGGCTCTGCTTGTTGTGTTTGGCTTGGAGACAGAATTCCCAGTGGGATTTTTGGGGCAGCAATCAATCCCTGTCTGCTTTTCTTTCTTTGATGGAGTAACAAGGAGGAAGAGCCTGATGCAGGATGGCACTGGGGGAGTGCCAGTGGTGGAATGGAATGGGTTGGGTTGGAAGGGAGCTTAAAGATCACCTGGTTCCAACCAGGGACACCTTCCACCATCCCAGGTGGCTCCAAGCCCCATCCAGCCTGGCCTTGGACACTGCCAGGGATCCAGGGGCAGCCACAGCTGCTCTGGGCACCCTGTGCCAGGACCTCCCCAGCCTCATGGTAAAGATGGGATGGCACAAGAAGGGCCCACCTTGTCCAAAACTCATTGAGGCACTGGATGGTCAGTAATTTATTTTTTGTTAAACACAGTTCTATCACTGGGTGGATTTTTTTTTTTTTAAATAAGGACACTGCTTGGTTTTGTGCAGACGAGAGCAGACTTTTAGGGCATCCTTTTCCTCGTGACTGATTTACTGCGTGTCTGTGGTGGGGTCACTCAGCTTCCTGCTCTGCCTCACATCTCCACCTCCAACTGGCACAGTGTGGCTCATTTCCCACTTTTAGTTTGGAGTGCGGCTTTAATGGAAATGGTGATTTACAGCAACGACTTCACAGTGTCTGATTTGGGAAAAAGCTCTCGAGTTTTCCATGTGGTTATCAGATAGTGACTGATGGTAAAACCCCAGCCCTCTCCTCGACCTGACAAAGGTCCTAACAGTGGTCAGTGAAAGTAAAAGTGCCCTGCAGTCAGTCCATGTCCCAGGGGGTTTTTTATGGGCAGCTTTCTCGGGAAGTATCATAAACGTTGTGATTAATCCCTGGGAGAAAGCTGCTGCTGGGACATGGGAACACGGGGGTTCTGTGCCTGCAGCCCTCGGGGCAGGGCAGCTGCTGCACTGAAGTTGCTCTTGCGAAGTAACAGAGCAAAATCCTGGTTTATTTATTGGTCTTCTTGTTCTTAACAGCCTGTTGAGGTTGGGAAGCTGAAGGGAAGCTCTTGGAGTGGCCTTTGGGAGAGTGTTGCACGTCAGGAATCAGAGTATGGCACACAGGCAGTGAGCAAGCCCTGGGCAGGCTTTCAGGCAGGGCTGCTGACCCTGGATGAGCCCTTCAGGTGCATCCTCGTGCTGTCCTCGCAGCTCTCACTGCTGTGGGAAGCTGTTCACCTGCTGCACTGCTTGAGGGCAGAGGAAGGATGCTCTGATCTGAGGTTCCCCCTTTTCTGCCTCCTGCCTCCAGTGTGAGCTGAGACTGATCGCTTATTCCTGCTCTGCTTTGTTTCCCCATCTCAAAGATGGGAATAAAGCAGCTTTGTGCACTTAAATTCAGAGCTCAGCTCCCTTGTCCTAGGCAAAGTGTGAATGAAATGAGGTCTCTCTTACCCTGCATCCAACTGGCTCCTCATGAGCGGCCAGTCCAGAGCATGGAGCTGACATGACGAGACTTTTTGGGAGGTGATGTGGTGGCAGCAAGGTGGGATGAGAGTCAGGAGCTGGTTATTTTGGAGAGAGCAGCCCAGCAGGATGGCTCCTGGCTGTGTCCTCAGCACAGCAACACAGGGTAACTCAGCCTTGCCTTTTTCCTCCAGGAGAAAACGTTTGCTGGAGGGTTGTGGTGGGTGCAGATGTTTTGTGTCTCTCATCCCTCGAGGTCAGCTGGAGTTCTGCCAGCACCGGTGACGTGTGTTGTGCAGCAGAGGCCAAACCCTCCCTCAGACAGCGCTGTGGGACTTTTCTGTGCTCTCTGAAGGCTTTTATGGCACCCCAGCACAACCAGGGCCGGGGCTGAGCTGGTGGCACTGGTACCAAATCACCCAAAGCAGGTCTCCTGTAGCACCACTGTCCCCATGCCAGGCTGGTGGCTGGAGAAAGCTGGAGATGACTCATTTCCCTCCTGAATTCCTGTCTCTCCTCCCTTTGGGCATCTCGCTGCCAGCACTGCTCTCCCAACTGCCTGCACGACGCTCTTGGCTCGCTCTATTTATAGGGAATTTAATAAGATATCAATTAAAGAAATGAAAACAAACCAAAGATGCGTCTGTCAGGCGAAAAAGCTGGAGCGAGGCAAGGTTATTGGGAGCAGTTGTTCCAAATCTTGTCAGCTCTTTTTATAGACAGTCCCTGTTGTTGTGGGACAGCTGGGCTGGACTCGTGTGTCCCAGCAGGTGGTGGCAGCCACCCCATCCCTCTGCTGGGACCGTTGTGTCCCCTGCTCATTAAAAAGGGGAGGGATGCTAATGAGAGAAGTGGGCTTGAGGGAGTCCCTCTTTGTAAAGCACGCTGTTAATTAGCTCTCCTGATTTACTGCTTTCCTCTTTGGGGGATATGGCATTTGTGATCCTGTGGGGAGGATGTGAGCTGGCATGGAGAGAGGAGATTTCTGCTCCTTCAGGGCTTTATGATCCTCCTTCCTCTTGAAAATTCCAGCTGTGGAGAGAGACCAGGAAATTGGAGATTTGTTTCTGACTGAGTGAATTAGTGTCTGTCTCTGTAAAATCTGTTTCTCTGAGTTTTGCTGCACCCTAAGTATTCTTTTGGCTCACTGCCTCTGCAGTGTCAGCACGGGGAGAGCCTCCTGCTGCAGTCAGAGGCCATCCCAAACTGTCTCCAGCTCTGTCTGGGATCTCTGGTATGTTCATTTGTCCCGTGGTTTTGAGAGGGTGGGGGTGAACAGGCAGAAATGCTCCGGCCAGGGTCCCTCCAGGCTCAGAGCTCCTCTCCTGACCCTGTGGGCTCCAGGGTCCATGTGCTTGTCACTGAGGGTGTGCCAGCGCTGCCCTCATGCTCCCAGCATCCCTGTGCCCCTTTTCTAAAGCTACCTGGAACAGATTATTTCTCTTTACAAGTCTGAGCTGCTTCTGCTCTTTATTCCTATACACTCTATATTCTGTATTCTTTTAAAAGAGCTTGTAGTGACAGGACACAGGGAATGGCTTTAAAATGACTGAAATTGGGTTTAGATGGGATATTGGGAAGGAATCGTTCCCCGTGAGGGTGGGCAGGCCCTGGCACAGGGTGCCCAGAGCAGCTGTGGCTGCCCCTGGATCCCTGGCAGTGCCCAAGGCCAGGCTGGACATTGGGGCTTGGAGCAGCCTGGGACAGTGGGAGGTGTCCCTGCCCATGGTGGGTGGTGGGGGGGGGGGGGTGGAATTTGAGTGATCTTTAAGCTCCCTCCCAACCCAAACCATTCCATGATTGTCAGCCTGGTGATGTTAACCCTTGCGTGGTTCTCTCTCTGGGGAGATTGTGATGAACAAAGCCAGGACTTTGCCCAGATGCAGTCTGAGTCCCACTTGTCCCTCCTGTCACTGTCATCTCTTTCTGGTCTTTTCTGCTCCTGCTGCTTCCTCCATCAGCTCCTCCTGTGCCCACCTCTGCTCCAGCTGCCTCTGATTTGTCAGGTACTTCCTCTCTCCTCCAATTCACTTCCCCAAAATTACCACACGGAGCAAACTACCTCCTCCAGCCTTATTAAAAACACAAGGAAAATGTATCTGCACAGCTCCTGGGCTCCGTTTGATATTGTTTGATCAACTGAGAGCAAGAGGAAGGAAAGTGCTGAGTTGGGGGAATTCAATAGGAGCTGTTCAAAAAAAACAAAAAGCCATGTCCAAAAGCACAAGCATGATCTCATGCAACACAGACATTGTGATCTGGGAACTGCAGAGGGCTGAGCCTTTGTGTCTGGGCAAACAAAGGGACAGAAATAGCAGCCCAGAAATATTAATTCATTGTCAAAGTGATCCCCACTCCCCGGCCATATGATTTATATGGAGCAGAAACCAGGGCAGCTCTGCTTGGCTTCTTTATGTAAGGGAAGGAGAGTGGAAAAAGAGTGAAAACTCACAAGCTGGGCTCAGCTCTGGGAGCTTCTGCTGTGGCCTTTAAGGCTCTGAAGTGACTCCTTCATGCCTGTGCTACAAAATCAACCTTCAAGTCATGCTGTGGCTGAAGTGCATTTGGGGCCACGGCCGCTTCTAATTTAAGAATTTCACTTGGAGGGTATCAAACAAGCAATACTTTGATCCTGCCCTGGCATTTGCACACCCAGCAGCATCCTGGGGGCTCGCTCTGGCTGTCCTTCCTGCCAGCTGTCGGCCACTGCCATTTCTGTCCAGGAAAACCAGCCCCAGAGCATCCAGGGAAAAGAGCTGTGAAGGAGAATGAGGACAAACGTGGTTCACAAAAGGCCCTTGGGGACAGGGAGCTGGAGGGGCAGGAAGTGTTTCAGAGATTGCTCTCAATTTGGTTTATTTTCTACTTTGGCTGTCCCAATTCATCCCAGTCCCTGTGTGTCCTCTGCTCCACTGCTGTCCAGTTACTACCTTGGGCCAGCCCTGGAATGGGCCCTAGCAAGCCAAGGACATCCCGAGTGAGGAGCTGTTAAAAATGGGAGCTTAAAACAACAGGTAGTGTGGATGCTAAAAAGTTAGAAGCAGAGGAATTTTCCAGCTTCTGCAGCATCCTGTGAAGTTTTCCTTTCTCCTGCAAGCTAGCTGAGAAACAGTTTGAGGTTTTTGTAAACCAAGACTTTATCTCACAGCTGCAAACTTGTTTTTCAAGTATTATCATGGTACATTGAAGAAAATATTTTGAATGGGTGTTGTAGAGCCTCTACCAATCATTCTAGGAGGTGGTTGATCAAGAGACCAATAACATCATGCCACTCTTGTGAACCAAGTTATATAAACGGATTTATAATTAATTAAATTAGACCACTTTATTCCTGATCTTGGACTCGTGTCATTTCTCGCCATCCCTGGTACAACAACAAGGTAGAACTGGCACTGTGCTTGTGTGTCAGCATGAGACCCTGCTCCAATGAACCATCTTCTCCTCTTGTCATTTTCTGTGAAATACTTTTTTCCCCCTCAGGAAAAAAAAAAAAAAACTTTCAGAAAAAAAAAATTATTTGGCCGCCTGTGTCTGTGCAGATCAAACAACAAACTTCCATCATTAAACGCCAGCGAGTCACAAGGGCCATCGTGACTCTGTCTTAAAAATAACCCCAGAGGCCCCTTGCAATTGCTCTGCAGGCTGGGATGAGTTCCTGCATTCCCCAGGGAAAAGCAGAGGCAGGCTGAGGAAGAGACCCAGGGAGAGACGGTCACTCTCATGAAAAGGCTTTGATGACTTTTCATATCTGCTTTTTGTCCTCTTTGCAGCTCGGCTTGAGCCCTGTGAAATGGATGTTTCCTTCAACCCTCCTCCACTTCCATTCCTTTTGCCTTTGTCTCCTTTTCTCCCCCATTTCCTTTTGGTTTTGTTTTTTTTTTTCAGGGGTGAGGGGGGGTGGGGGTGGCTTAGAAAGATCTCACCTGTTAATAAACCCTGCTCCAGCCACTTAACATCAGTGTGCAAGGAACGATATTCCAAATGCTCAGCTCTTGGAAGAAGCTGGGTTATTTCCTGACGATGCTCTGTTGCAACGAGTTTTGCATCAAGTTTTGATCCATTGACAAAGGTGCAAACTTCCAGCTTTGAGTGTTTGGGGGAAAGCTGCAGCTCGGTCTTGAGGTGACGCCCTTAAATTCTTGTGACATTGTTCTCCCAACCTGTGAAAAGTGGGATAACGCCTCTCCCTCCCTCTTCTTACCCCTAAGAATCGCTCAGTTGTGTGGTTCCTTGGGATGTCTGGACACGTGGCACCCTCAGAACTTCAAACAGAAGTGACTTCAGGGCAGCAGGAGTTTCTCCAGAGGTGTTTTTTCCTTAAGGCAGGACAGTGCAGCACATCCCTGTTTATCCCAGACTGGGAAGGGGATAACACTGGTGCAGGAGGGCTGCACCTCTCTGGGCTGGGGTGCCACGTGCCCTTTCACTTAGGATCAGCTCCCATCAGGGCTGGCAGGGTTTTGGCATCAATTAAAAGAGGAGCTGGAGCACCCAGCTGTTTCTCCTACCTGCAGCACAACCTCTCACGAGACCTAATCCAGCATCACATCCATGATTTGTTCTGAGTTGCTGATCCTTGGACACCCTTTTGTGAGTGACCCCTCGAGGACAAACCACGGGGGTGGTGGAGTGGCAGAAACCCTCACCTGCACATCTCCAGGGACAGGCACCGGTGCTGGCCTCAGCTTTATCTCCTTGTCACTGTCATCAGATGAGGGTGGTGTTGGCCAGTGGCTATCCCAGAATAATCTGGCAATAAGGAGCTTAAGCATGAGATGAGGCTCACTTGGAGATGCAGGGAAGTCCAGACACATCTCATGACAGACGCAGACATAACAGGTCATTATTTTCATTTTATTTAATTTATGAACAATGGGGGGGAAACTGCCCTTGCTCAGCCTCTTCTTGGTTTTCCTGTGCGTCTGGTTTTTTAATTTTCAAAGTAGCTAGAGTGACCCTTCCAGCTGCCTAATTTCAGTTTGTCTTCTCTTAATATCTCCGTTTTCTGCTGTGTTTCCTTCATGGTGACTCCCCAAAACCTCTGAGGAGTGGAAGGTGTCTCTGCCCACGGCAGGGGGTTGGAACTAAATGATCTTTAAGATCCTTTCCAACCCATTTCATTCTATAATTCTAGAAAGAATTATTGAATAAATGTGATTCTTGAAATGGATCTCTGAGGTGACAGCGTGTTTTGTCCAGCTGGGTCATCAGCCAGCAGCAGCTTTGGGCAGTTGTGCTTCTCAAAATTAATTCTCCTAAAGCTACAGGAGTTGGGCATTTTCCTAATTTATTTTTTTTTTTTTGCATGCAAGCGTTAGGCATGTGAGGTCTGGTAAGTTTCTCTGAGTGGTTATAAATTATTACCAACTGTAGCTAATTAATCTCAAGGGTTTTGTGGTAAGCTTGTCTAGCACACATAAGAGAAATGAATACTTTTATTTTACTTGGCCATTTTTTGAGTTTGCTATCTAGATCTGCTCCTTCCTTAGGATGTGAATTTGGGCAACATGTGTCCCTTGCAACTGAATTTCTTCCCCAGAATGCTAATGCTGGTAGCTCTTAAAGGCTTTTGTGGAGCACTTGGAAGTTGTGTGAGATGAGAAACATAAATAAACTACTAACTAGCCTTGGCATAACTCTCCGAGCAGTGTCTCTGTTGATATGGAGGTTGGCTCCAGATAAAAGTATCCTTCTGTCTTGATAGTGATATGATTTGGATGAGGTTTTAATCCAAGACTGTGAGGCCAGATGAGACTTTTTCTAAGGATTGCCTTCCCTTGGATCATTCACCCGCTTTGGAACTCTCAGAAGTCTATTTATGACATGGCTTTTCTTTATTTCTTTACCTGGTGGTCAAGTGTTTATAGGCACCAAAATATTTCTCTCCAAAGTATCTTAGGACCTTAAATCTTGACAATAAATGGGGTTAAAGTACCTAAACAAATTATTTTGTTTGGGTTTTTTTTTTTTTTTGGGGGGGGGGGAGTTGGTACAATTTTAATTGATTTTTTTTTTTTTTTTGCTGTGTAGTAGCAGGAGAATCAGAGTCAGCCACCCTCCCTGCTCTACCTACATGTGCAGAATGTGCAGAGATCATGTCTTTACCTGTGGGTGGTTGGCATTCTGGAGAGGGACCTGCCTCTGAGTCAGCTCTAATGGGTTTCATTCTGCTCCAGCAGTAGTGGTTTACACTTGGAAAGTGAAAAGCCCTTCTAGATAAAACATTACACGGTGTGCAGAGCCATAGCTTCAGAGGCTAATTTAAAACCCATGTTCTACTCCCAGCTTTAATGTGCTAAAGAACAGGCAGCACTGACAGCTTGCTGAACAGGAGCAGTGATTTGGAACCCTGATTTGCAGAGTGTGTGTGTGTGTGTGTGTGTGTCTGTCTTGTCTGAACAGCCCAAATTGCAGCCTCTGTCAGAGTGGTTGCAATTAATTACAGATTGCTGCCAAATTCTGGCCTGGATTGCTGCCTCAATCCCACGGAGAAAAGCAGCACAGAAGTGACAGGGTGGGACTGAGGAAGTCAGAAAATTAAGAGAGGGTGAAAAGCCTCGCTGGTGGTTTGTTGGGCAGGTGGAGGGAGAGGGAAGGAGGCTTTGCAATGGTGTGAAATGGTGGGGTTAGAGCAGAAAACCCCCCAGATTTCCTTTTTTTTTCCTTAATTTGGTGGATTTGCCACACTTTAGCTGTGACATCCCTGTAATTCTTGTTATGGGAATAAGCACTGGAGAGTGGTTGTTGGGGTTTCTAGCAGAGGTTTTATGGGGGTGCTGGAGTGCCCCTTGCATCCAGAACAGCAGAGCCACTTCTTGCAGCCTGAAGAGCTCCTTTGAGGAGCAAAACTCTGCGAGTGCAGCCCAAATAGTCCAGTTATTAATGATGATGCTCGTTTTGGGGGACACGCAGTCTGTTGCCCGCTTGGAGCAGATTTCTGCAGGATGGTCATTTATCCAAGGGCAGGACTTGAGCAGCAAAGAGCTGCCACCCTCTAGGACTTTGCTGAGCTGCTGAAATCAATAAAATCTCTGAGCAAAAAGCAGCAGCAGGACCATTGCTCCCAGACAAGGATATGAGGGAGACACGCCCCATGTTTCTGGAATATCGCAGCCACCTCTGGGTAAGGTGGATTTTTCTTTCCTTTGGGATTTTTTTACATGTGCTTGTTGCTTTCCTTTTTTAGTTTCTTTGCCTTGCTGCTCCTCTGCCTGGTACATATGTCTGTGTTAATTAGAGAAAAAAAAGAGTTATGCTTTTAAGTGTCTTAATTAAGATTTTTCTTAACACGCCCCCCAACACTTTCTCAGAGTTTTTTTTTTTCACTGACATCTAAAACTGTTCTTAAAAGCTGGGCTTGGAACAATCTCCTGCTTAAAAACTGACGCGTAGATGTCTTTCCAAAGACACAATCCTTGGACAATTCACCTTCACAGCACCACTGAGACCTGTAAAGGCCTTGCTGAGGGCAGCAGGGAGGTGAACTGTCACAGGGAATTGGGGTTGGATCTGGGATTGGGTCCAGTCCTTTTGAGGCCGTCTGAATTCTGGTTCTTGAGGAATGTCTCCAAGTACAGCTGGAAAGTTGGTTTGTGTTTAAAAAGTGAAAATATGGTTACTCGTAGCACAGTCATTGCAGAAACAGCATCTATTTGTTCAGTGTTAGGAACAAGAATTTTCTCAATGGCCTGATGGAAAAGCTGCAGGGAATTCTCCTTGCAGCTGAAATCCTCTGGTGGGTATTGCAAGCCTCTCCTCTGTGGTGGATCTGTGTTTGTACTGGGAAATTGAATTAAAGCTTCTTATTCCCAGCCAGCTCCAATGAGACTCTGGAGTGACTTCAACCCAAGCTCCTCGGGGTAACTGTGAGATGTCTCTGCTCTCCCTGGTCCCCAAAGGCACCAAAAGCTCCTCGTTGGCCTCCTGGCCAATATCCTCAATGAAAGGGTGGATGCTGCCAGTATGAAATTTTGGGGTCCTTACAGCCTTGGGAGGAAAAACACTGCAGTGAGGAAACCTTCATTCCCAAGGCTGCTGTGTCACACCTTCTCTAACTCTGAATATCATCTGCATCTCCTGCTCCCTGCTGATCCTAAGCTGGCAGAGTGTGGGGATGAATTCTCTCCTGTGGGGATGGTTTGAAACAGGTTTATTCCAGAACTGCTCCGTGGTTCACAAGTGGCTTCTCTGCTGCTGCCTTCTGACGTGTGCCAAGCCCATGTCATGCCCTGAGCAGGGTCATGGGGGCTGATGGTAATTCCCAGATCCTGGCTCTGTGGGTTTTTGGGAAGTAGTGGAAGTTGCTCATAGAAAAAAAGGTGCCTCCACTTCCCTGCTTGTAAAAGGGAACTTCTGCTTCTCTAAATCTCACTGTGCTCGCCAAATGTTTTCAGATAAAACAGATGAGAAGCTGCTCAGAGGAGGGGCCTCGAGGGATCTGAATTAGCCATCAGCAGACCTTCAGCTGGAGTTAATGAGATGGAGAGTTAATAACCCCACGGATGGGTCAAGCTACACTAACTCTGTACCTGTGTGCATAATTGATGATGCCCCCGTGCAGAGATCTGCTCACCAGTGTCCTGGCTCGGGTTCTGCACACTCAGCCACCTGGCACAGCTGAAATGAATCCCTCTGTGCCCATCTGGCAGCCAGGGCCTGCAGCTCTGTCAGGGATTTGATCCCGTTCCTGCTCCTGGGGTTGGGTTCCCCTGCTTGTCACTGAGATGGGAAGGCAGGAGCACTCCCTGCTCGGCCCCTGGGAAGGTGCTTCAGTGTCCCAGAGCTGAAAGCAGAGCCAGGACCTGCTCCCTGAGTCCGAGTTTCTCCTTGGAGAGTGGATTTAAGTGTGCTGGGGGATTTCTTGGCTTCTCTGTAGCAACTGAAGAAGGATCTGGGCATGTACGGCATGATGTCACTGAGGAACGAAGCCCAGAGGGGGAAGCACAGCACCTTGCAAGGTAGGAATGCCAAATCTGCCCCAAACTTCTATCATTAGCACACCCAGGTGTTTGGCACAGTGGTTATCTGTTGTTTTGGGATTATGTGCCATCCCTGATAGAAGGTACAGAACAGTCAGATAACAAGTACAGAACAGCACTTCAAACCCCTGGCATCTTTTCTCAGGGTAGCTGTAAGGCCTTGGTGTTCTGGACAAATTTTAGGGACTTTTTTTTTTTGAGTCTGAAGAGGAAAAGCTGTGCCACTTTTACAGCTTCCTCCACTTGCAGTGGGCCCGTGTGCTGCTGAAGCAGCTGATGCCTCCTCCCGTGGGGTAAAACAACCCTCCCAGAGCACTTGGATGTGCTGGCAGGAGCCAGACAGACTGTACAAGTCACTGTTTACGTTCCAGATAGGACAGGCTGCACCCAGAGCTGAGTAATGGATCTGAATTAAATCCTCCTGGTAGGCTGATGCACCTCGAGTGACTGAGCTCGGCTTACACGAACTGGCAGCGTGACTGTTGGCTGGGGTTGCTTTATTTCTAGATCTTCCTTTGGAAGTACTATCACTCCTCGGGGCAAAAGCTCCACTTTCCCCCACTGGCTGGGCTGGTGACGTTGGAGAATTTGATCTTTGGCTTCTGTAGAAAGCCTGGGCTGCCTCCCCTGCTCTCCTGCTCGGGGCTCTGGCCAGGCTGCAAGTCGTGGAAAGGTCTGGCTCAAGCAGACTCTTCCTGGTCTAAAGCCAGCTCCTTGGCTGAGTGTGCCTCCTAGGAAATGAGGTGGGATTTTGTCAGGCTGTGAGCTACCTGCTCTTCAACTTCTCCAGCACGCTCTGGGCTCTGGCAAGAAAATTGCTGATGTTTAGGCCTTGTCTTTGTGAGTACAGTTTAAACAAGCCAAGCCCAGCTTGTCTCTGCAACGTGCCAGTTAATTCATGTTTTATTAGGACCAGGAGAGGTTTCCTGTGGTGTGTCCTGGCCAGAGCAGATGAACACAGGAGGCCACTCGTGGCCCTTTTCTTTGCTCTGTCATCTCCCTGTCCCTTTAGTGCATTTGTGTTTTGTGAAGGGCTTTTTGGAGCCTCTTGGTAATGAATGGATTGTGATGGATAACAGCAATTCTCAGATCCCCCCCTCTGCTGCAGCAGAGCCTTATTGGCTTTCAGGTGATGGGCATGGTAAGAAACCTGGAGAGAATGTGGCAGGGCCATGGTTTATTGGCTTAGGGCTCTGATGAATCTTCATGGTTTGTACTGAATTTTGTGTTGAGATATTGTAATTGTACAAGAGACAAACAAACACTGGTCCAATGCCTTGTCATGTGCTGTGTGAAAGGAGGTGGAGTGGTTTCTGAAATTCTCTGCTTTCCAGGCCATTGAAATGTGATTTGTGAAGCAGTCAGACTTTCTTCTCTGACTGTTCATAGATCAAGAAAAACCATGTCCTTTCTGGAGCTCTTTTGTAGGCTCCTATCTGCAGAAGAGCATAAAAGAAATGCTTTTTAAATTTGGGGCAGTAAATTCTGCTAAGAATGCTCAAATTCAGGGGGAAAATATGCCGCATTCCTTAGCTGAGAGCTTCCATCAGCTCCTGAATCACCAGCAGAAGTGTCCTTCAGATTGAGAACAAATCCTTGTATCCATCTCCTTGTAGGTCTCTCATGGAGGGGCTGGAGCATGTCCAGGGCAGGGAACGGAGCTGGGAAGGGGCTGGAGCCCCAGGAGCGGCTGAGGGAGCTGGAAAGGGGCTCAGGCTGGAGCAAAGGAGGCTCAGGGGGGACCTTGTGGCTCTGCACAAGTCCCTGACAGGAGGGGGCAGCCGGGGGGTCGGGCTCTGCTGGCAGGGAACAGGGACAGGAGGAGAGGGAACGGCCTCAGGCTGGGCCAGGGCAGGCTCAGGGTGGACAGCAGCAGGAATTTCCCCAGGGAAAGGGTGCTCAGGCCTTGGCAGGGGCTGCCCAGGGAGGTTTGGAGTGCCCATCCCTGGAGGTGCCCAAGGAAGGGCTGGAGGTGGCACTCAGAGCTCTGGGCTGGGGACAAGGTGGGGATGGGGCACAGCTTGGATTTGATGTCTGAGAGGGCTTTCCCAACCTCAGTGATCCTGGGATTCTATGATTTTTTAATGCTTTATGATCCTATATGCACACCTGGAATTTGTGGGAATTTCCTTCTGACTGCGAGTGACCTTCTCCAAAAACATCCTTCCCCTTGGTTGCTTCCAGCACAGCTGAGACACATCCAACCTCTTTGAAAGGCCTTGTTTCAGGCACACCAGCCCACGGGGACATTTTCCAGAACTAATTCTTGCAGCTTTTCTGCAGCCAGCAGTGCTTTCCACGGGGGACAGGGCACAGGGGCACAGCTCCTCCCACTTGGAGGGTTCAGACACCGAACCAGCGCTTGGATTTTTGGCCGTGTGCTTGCAGAAGTGGCTCTGCCGAGGCTGCAGTGACACACTGCGAGGTGGGGCAGCTGTCTGGCTTTTGGAGAGAGGTTCAAGGCACTCTTCTCTCTGCCTTCCTCCCACTGCACACCCAGAGCCTGCAGGCACCTGCTCCAAGCATCCTCCTCCTTGTAGTGGGGCCGGGCTTAGGTAACAGCACAGCTCCTGTTGCTCGCAGGAAGAAAAGCGGGTGATGAATACAGGAGGCCACGTGTGTCTAATTTATTCATTCTGTCATCTCCCTGGCTTCTCTTTACCCTCCTGTTTTGTTGAAGGCTGTTTGGAGACGCTTGGGAGCGAGGCAGCAGCGGCACAGAACGCGCCGAGCGCTCGGGGATCAGCTGGGCTGCAGGATAAACACAGCATCTCCAGCTGCCTTTATTTCTCTGGGGGGAATTTGTTATCTGGCCACAGCCAGCAGAGACTGAGACCAGCGAAATGCAACACGCAGTGACATGGAGTAGGCTGTGCATTTAAAACCTTGGCTTGCCCACACAGGCACATTTTTTATTTTTTTCCTCTTTTTTTTTGGTGTGTTTTCTCCTCTGTTCCCCAGAATAGTAATCAGCTGGAGATCAGTGTTCTCTACCCACTCCTTTTCTCACAGGAGTTGTGCTGGTGGAGTGGATGCTGCCTGTGATAACCCTTCCTTCAAAACATGGGGTTTTTTAAAATAGTCACTTTTGTAGTTTCCCCTTCCTTTCATTTCCCTTCCCAGTGTTTATTCAGGAAAAAAAGTGAGATGTGGGTGAGCCTCGAAGGGCACCTCTGCCCTGAGTTAAAGTGAACTGCAGGGGAGCTGTGCAGAGCTTTGGCTGTGGGGGTCTCGAGCCACACATTTCCTGCATCATTTCTTATTTCCTGGGCTTGAACTTTTCCCAGCAGAGATGTTCAGCGTGTCTGTGCCTGCCACAGGCACACGGTGTGCTCTGTCCCTCCTCCTGCACAGCCCAGAGCTGCTGCTGGCACACACACAGCATCCCTTAGCCAGCCATGTGTACTTCCTGCCAATCCAGGGGATTTTGCTCAGTGATGCCTGTGGGAATTCCCTCCCCACTCAGGAAGGTTTTAGCAGGCCTTCTGTTGTTGTGTTGGTTTGTTTTGTCTTGTTTCCCCCATCATTGATAATTTCTGACATTTTTTGCCAGTGTTAACACTGAGAAAAGGATTAAACCACCAACCGAAAAAAGCACGAGGAAAATCTTGAGGAATCAAGGATTTTTTTTTTTCATTAAGTTCACAAATTCTGTAAAGAATCAGCAGGAAAACATGATCTTCCCTGCTGTAATTTCGTTATAAGGAACAGCCTGGGCCCCATGTGTGGGGAAGGAAATGCTGTGGGGGATGAGTTTTCTGGGGGCTGTTGAGCACCGAGGAGATTTGGGACACAGGACCAGGATACATCCCCCTCTCACAGGATGTTCACCCCTTACCCCACCAGCCAACACAGTCTCCTGAGGCTCGTGCACCTCTTTTCATCTTCTACTCCAGAAATCACTTGGGTTTAGGTGTTTTCCCCTAATTTTGGTTCAGAGGGAGTGAAATCTCTATTAACCTGCCAACCACAATGAGTGCAGGATCCTGTCACTTGTGATCTGCCCCTGTCAGCCCTTCTCTGCTCAGGGCTCATCTCTGAGGCTGCAGCCCAGCCTGAGCTTTGGAGAACTTTTACAATTTAGAATATTACAATAACCAGGCAAACAAGAGCCTCCTTCCTGGCCCCCACACACGCACGGACACATTCACACACAGAGCAATGCTTAATTCTTGTCATCCCTGGGACTGGGGGCTGTTTATATCCAGCATTGCATGTTTATACGTGGAGTTCATCTCCTCAAGGGAAGACAGATTAAGCAGCGGGGTGAACAGACCAGTTATGTGAACTATGGGATTTCCAGCCTACAAATTCTGCCAAGACCAAGCCAGACAAATTGGTAGAACAGCAGTGTTTTCTCATTAATGGACATGGAAAGTTGTGCCTTGCTGATAGTGCACAACAGTATCCTGTTGGGAGGTTTGGGAACCCATCTGGGAGCAGCTATCAGAGCTCTATTCCAGGCTGGATTGAGTTGTCTTGCTTTCCTCCTCTGACAGGGGGGAAAAAAAGTGCAGCTCCCTTGCATTGACATCCTGAAATATGAGGGAATATTAGTGAGTGGTGTGGTTTGCCGACAGAAATAAGATTATTATACCCTCCCTTCCCTCCCTGCAGCCATCCCTTGCTGTTTGTGGTTTGCTGGGTAAGTGGTTGTGGTGCCCATCTCCCATCCCAGGACAAATTATTTCCAACTCGAAAATAAGATTACCTGCCGTAATTGCATGTGGTGGTTTCCTCTGCTTCTGCCAAGCGTGGATGCTGATGCTCGGATTTGTGGGTTGGCTGCTTTTGCATTCTGCATGGAGCACTCTCCTCCTCTCCCCAGCGCTGTTAACACTTCCAGGGACAGCAGGAAAGAGCCACAGCCTTGTGTCCTGAGCTGGGAATGGGTGGTTTATTCTGCTGGGACAAACACTGGACAAAAGAAAGGAACCACGTCTCTGTGCTCCCGCTCCTAGCTCATTTCTTGTCCTATTCTTTATCCCCCCCTCCTCCCTGTCTTGGAAAAATGCATTTTAGTTCCAAATACTTGCTTATGGCAGGCTCTGGAGCAGAGGGTGTGTCTCCAGTGTCTGGCACAAAAGGTTACAGTCACCATCATCCAAATAACAAGAGGCCACTTGGCCTCGTTGTTCGGGGACCAAAACCCCAATAATCCCCGGTGGACTGGACAGGGAAGTGCCCAAATTCCCTCGGAATCTGAGCCTCCAAACTATCTTTTGGACTCGAGGCTTGCTGTCATTGCTGCTCCTGATGGGCATCTCCAGGATGTGGCGATTTAAAACAAACACAGCTGCCATTCCTGGCGTCTCCGTGCGCTGGAGTTGTGGGGAAAGCCCCTGATAAGGGACACAATGGTGCCCACAGGGGCTTTTTCTGCCAGCCTGGCTCCTTCCAGCCTGTGCCTCGGGCCCTTCTTGCCTCCCTTTGTGTTGGAGGAGGAAGCTGGCAAAGGGCTCGCATTGTTCAGGGCTGCAGAACAACAACTCCTGCCTTGGGTGGGGCCGGGCTGGGGCATTTGACCTGCTCCATCGCGGCGGATTGAGAGGAATAGGAAAGGATTAAAGAGTGGGGGCTGTCCTGGAGGATGATTAGAAACCAGCAAAGCTCTCCTTCCCAGCCGGAGCTATGGGTTAAACATCTCTGCAGCCCTTGCCTGAAGCGCCCGCAGAACCATCTCTTATCTTATGAAGTGATAATACCAAAAATGTTTATTTTTTGGCCTATTTTGAGCCATTTTTCATCCCATGAACACCTTTCTCACTGCCCATGGGAGTGATTTATTCAGACTGTCACTAGGAGCAGTGTGGGGATGCTGCTTCAAGAGCTAAAAAGCTGTGCCTGGGATTATGTTCCCTTTTTCTGGTAGTATTTCTTGAGGGGGGTGATGTTGCTTTGATGCCATGAAGATTTTTTGCTTTTCTTTATACCCCTGTTATACCCTTTTACAGCTTCTGTATTCTCAGTGCTTTTTGCCTCCATTCTTGGACTTTTTTGTCAAGCTGAGAGACTCAACATCTCAGAAGCTTCGTAGCTGGGGATCAGTGTGCCCCAGAGCCCAAGGTCCTCTCCAGAACACATTCTGTAAACCAAGATAGAACCATCCAGGGGAAGTCTCCTTGGGGAGGGGGGCTCACTTGAGCCCCTCATTGGGGAATCTTTGATAGATCTGCTAATTAGTAACACCTAGAATGATATACCCGATCTTTTGGAGGGGCATTGGGGTGGAGGTGCATTCGACCTGGACGTGTGCACCTAAGGATCCCTAAAATAAATCCAAGGTAAAATCCCTTTTTCCCTTCTAACCGTGTTTGACTCTGATTTTAGGACCAGGAAAAAGCATCAGCTTCAGGATGTGAAAAAATATGGGTCAGCCAGTCCCCAAATCAGCCTGAATTCCTTCTAGTAAGTGTCACATCTCCAGTGGTGCCTGACTGCTGAAAGGACTGGAGAGATAGCTCTGATTCATGGGAGGGAGGAAGAAAAGTGATTAAAGAGCTTGGAGTCAGTTTAGAGATCCCACAGAAATGCCCAGGAATGAGTAAATATGGTTTTGACCCTGAAGTGACAGGGATGTGCATGGAAACACCCGGTCCTGCAGGGCAGCCTGAATTCAGAGCAGCGTCTGCAGAGTCCTGCACTGAGCTGGAGTAAACCTGGGGGAATATTTATGGGCCAGTGAGTGGTTCTCAACTATTTGGAGAGAGTAGCTTCAGCTCATTGTCTAGGCTTTTCTTCTTTTCTTTTTTTCTCTTCTTTCTTTTTTCCTTGGGTTTCTTTTTTTTTTTTCTTTTTTCTTTCTCTTTTTCTCTTTTTTTTCTTTTTTTTTTTTTTTTTTTCTTTTTTTTTTTCTTTCTTTCTTTTTTCTCCTTTCTTTTTTTTATTCTTTTTTCTTTCTCCTTTCTTTTTTTATTCTTTTTTCTTTTTTTTTTTTCTTTTTTTTTCTTTCTCCTTTCTTTTTTTATTATTTTTTCTTTTTTTCTTTTTGTTTTGAAGATTTTTTTTCATTTTTTTTTTATTCAAGCACACGTATTCCTCTTATCTCTCCCAAATCCCGCTGAGTTACCTCTGATTCTCAGCAGCAGCTGCCTGTGAGTCTCTGGCTGATGCAGAGTGAGCAGTGAGGGCTGCCCTGTGCTAGGAGTGGGATTGCAGAGTGCTCCAACTTGGCAAGAAACTCCTCTTGGCCTTTTAGTATTTTTTCCTTTAGGAAAGCATAGTTCTTATCTTGTGAAAATATAGATATTTTCTCCATAAAGACAGAATTTTCCTAGTTAAATATCCTGGCTCGTCTGCTCCAACAAACATCATCCCTTTGTTATTTGGGTTTATTAGCCAGATTTTTATAATTATTAAATAGAAACAGTGAAAATAGCACTCTATGGGACTGGTTCAACTTTATAAAGATCTTAATTCTGTGAAAGCACCTTTCTCACTTGCTGTCCTCTCTCAGGAGTTGCATAGCAACCACCTGCCCTCTCAGGTCCTGCCTTGAACCTATTTTTTGTGGAGATGCTGAACTGGACTTAAAAATAGATATTTTGCCCCTGATGAGTCATTTTTCCACGGGAAAAATATGTAGTTGGAGTATGGCTAAACTAATCTTCACAAATTCGATCTACAGTGGGCATTTCTTGACATTTCTCAAATGTTTTGGGGCTGGGACAGCTGAATTAAAACCGGGGGTTGGGCTGAGGGATGTTCAACTCCCATCCAGAGGTTTGAGGAGCTGCCCACAGCATGGAAGGGCAGTTTCCTCTGGAAGGGGATCCTGAAGAGGGCTCCACCAGGTGTGTGTTTGTGTGGGACCATCCCTTGGGTGAGCTCTTTAACCCCTGGGTTGGGAGAGGGGAGAGAAGCTTCAGCTGTTGTGGAGGAGTCTGATCCTTTGGAGTCAAATCCTTTGCCAAAGTTCCCCGAGCGTTCTGCTCAGGGACGAGCAAAACTTTGCATCTGAGCCATATGAACAGTTCAAACTGACAGAGAGTGGGCTTGGATTAGATATTAGACAAAAAATCTTTATTGTGAGGGTGGGCAGGCCCTGGCACAGGGTGCCCAGAGCAGCTGGGGCTGCCCCTGGATCCCTGGCAGTGCCCAAGGCCAGGCTGGACGGGGCTTGGAGCAGCCTGGGACAGTGGGAGGTGTGGAAGGGGTGGAATGGGATGAGTGTTAAGGTTCTCCCAACCCATTCTGTGATTCTGTGACTCTTTTTTTTTTTTTCCAGTTCAGTAACGAGGAGAAAATAAAATACCTGTGGGGCATTCACCACTTAAAAATTGGTGCTGTCTCTGGCCCTGCTGCAGGAGCCAGAGCAAAGCACCACTGATTTGCACAGCTCTGTTGTAAAATACATGGACAAAGCAGGAAAGGCTGAGGAAAAGGTGATTTTCCAGTGCCTTGTAACGTGAGGATGTCTCCCCAAATCCATCTCCCTTTGCAGAGTCACTGTTTCCCCTGGGCGTGGGAGAGGTGGGGAGCAGGGGCTCCCTCCTGGATATTGAGGGGCACCGGTGGAAGGAGGCAGCAGGGATGGGAGGAGGCTGATGAGAATCCTTTGGCTGAATGACAGCCAGCGTGGGGGAGATGAAAACTCCTCACAGATGCTTCTGCCGAGGGCCAACACCTGATGGGACTCGGAGCAGAGCAGCTTTTCTCAACTTTTTTCAGAAGTTTGGCTCTCGTGTCTCTGTGTGACCCCCTGAGTCAGCAGCTCGGGTCCCTCCAGGGTGGCACAGAAATAGCTGCAGTGATGGGCTGTGGGTGGAAATGCTCAGGCTGTGCTCTGAAGGAGCTGAGTTGTGGCTGACAGCGCAGGCAGCTTGCACAGCCCTAATTAGGGGGATCACCTGCAGCTTCCAAGCACAGCTGCTGCTCCCCCAAACCCAAAGGAGCCTCTGTGCTTCCAGCAGCACCATCCTACAGGACTCCCCTCAGAATTCCAGGGTCACTGAGGTTGGAAAACACCTCCAAGGCCATCAAATCCAAGCTGTGCCCCATCCCCACCTTGTCCCCAGCCCAGAGCTCTGAGTGCCACCTCCAGCCCTTCCTTGGACACCTCCAGGGATGGGCACTCCAAGCCTCCCTGGACAGTTCCAAGGCCTGAGCACCCTTTCCCTGGGGAAATTCCTGCTGATGTCCACCCTGAGCCTCCCCTGGCCCAGCCTGAGGCCGTTTCCTCTCATCCTGTCCTTGTGGTTTTTGCTCTCCCAAGCCAGCTCAGCCATGGCTTTTATTTTTGCCCACGAGCCCCTCTCCATCTCACTTTCAGCAAACTCTAAAGACCCATTTATAACAGGACCTTCACATCGTGCAAATATGTTTAGATCTCGTTATGTCTGTTTTCTCTCATGGGATTTCTCTGTGAAATCTATTTGCTAAATGAGACTTTCATCCCCTAAGGCCCTGCAAATTTCTTGTGCAACCCCTGTCTTTGTGTTTTGCACTATGCCTGCATTTTTTTTAGGCTAAACAGATAACCTTGAGGCCCACTGCGATTTTCTTTCACTGCTAGTCCTTTTATAAGATCATGGGACTCTGTGAAATATGGATTCTTCAGTGGTTATGAAGAAAAATAAAAATTCCAAGTATCCCTGAGGAGGGGAAATAAAGGCAGCAGCAGGGTTTTGTTAACATTTAGGCAGAACCAGCCAGGAGAATGACACTGTCCAGATGGAAAGAGCCACTTCCTGGCTGTAAAGATAACTCACTAAAGGAAACATAAGCTGTGGCTGCGCTGGCGATGAGAAACACAAGCAGTGCCAAGAATTCACCCCAAGCCCAGTGGGAGCTGCCTCTTTCTTTCCCTCGTGCTAAGGGTTCAAGTTTACTTAGTTGGGAAATATGCCCAGCATTTCCTGAGGAGATGGGGTGGCCCTCGAGGCACAGAGCTCATGTGGACCCTCAGGAGCTGGGCTGGTTTATTGCTGTGCAAGAACCACAGAGAATTTTGAGTTGAAGGCACCCACAGGGATGATCCAGTGCAGCTCCTGGCCCTGCCCAAACCCCCCAACAACCCCAGCCTGGGCATCCCTGGCAGCGCTGTCCAAACGCTCCTGGAGCTCTGGCAGCCTCGGGGCCGTGCCCATTCCCTGGGGAGCCTGGGCAGTGCCCAGCACCCTCTGGGGGAAGAGCCTTTCCTGATATCCAACCTAAAATCCCTCTGCCACAGCTTCATCCCATTCCCTGGGGCATAAGAGTGTGGATGACCGTAGGGAAGCAGTGCAGGTCAGGGTGAAGTGTCCAGCTCCCTGCTGGAATTGCTGGTGCTGGTCTCTGAAGTCCTGGGTTTTTCCCTGGCTGGGAGATGCTGGTGATGCCCAGGATGTTGGAGAAAAGAAGAGAATTTCATGGAAACCTGGAGCAGAGTTGTGGTGTCTCCTCTCAGTGATGCCCAGAAGTGCAGCACTGCAGGTGTCAGTTTAGAATCCTTCCTCTGCAGCAGGGATTTCACAACTCCCTTCGGAGGAGGCTCTTTAGCAAAAGGGTGTGAAAGAAAAGCTCACACTTTGGGGTTTGGTTGTGGGGTTATGTCCACCAGGGTGTCTCCCTGGTTAACCCTCTGTGAGCTCACTTCCCGGTGGGAAGAGGCTGCAGAGGCTCTGATGAGGTCACATTTGCCCGTGTCTTTTTCTCTCTCCGAGGTATTCCACGGCCTTTTAAGCCCCCAAAATTAACTGAGCAAATTGAATAGCAGGCCACTGACCGAGGACTGTTGGCTCCTAACTGAAGGTGGAGGTGAACACAAGATGTACCAGAGTGTGTATTTAACTCTCCTGATTTAGAGCCCCTCGCTGTGACATTAATTCTCTTACTCAGAATGACTGAATTCATCCCAGGCCTGGTGCTTGGTTCCATCCAGTGGGTGTGCCTCAGACTGGAGGTGTTTCACAGCTTTTCCTTTGTTGCCATGGTAGGGATAAATACTTTAATGCACTTGGATTTGGATGCTGGAGATTTTCCTGGATGTCAAATGGAGCCTAATGTGTAGGACAAATTGAACTTGATGTGCAGGATAAATTTAAGACCTGGGAGTTTGGTGGTTTTTTGGTGATGTTGGGTGCTCTGCTCCACCTGGGAACCTTCCTTTGTTAGCCAGCCACGGCTGTTAGCTCTGCCTGAATATTGCAAGTTAAATCTTAAAAATATCCCCTATGTGGGATCTATTTTGGTTTGGATTTTTATAGAAGTTTATGAATTTTATTTTTTTCCTCTCTCTCTAACAGATCTGGATTCAAGTTCTTCTTGATCATCTTGGCTTTGCAGGCAAAGTGATGTAAAAAGTGGCACTGAGCACAGCTTCTCTGGGAAAACCACGAGCCTGTTTGCAGGGGAATGAGGAGGGATATAATTTTTCTTTAGGATGAGGTCTTGCAGTGGTTTGCCTGTTTCTGTATGTTACAAACACAATACAAAAATCAACCTTTAGGTAACACCGTGTATCTGAAATGGGGTTCCCATCCTGCTCACCAGGAAGGATTTCAGGCAGATGTTCCACACAAGCTTTGGCTTTTCCAGCCCTGGCTGAGGCTGGAGCTGCATCAGGGCTGTCTTCTTCTGTCAACTCCTCTCAAACCTTCTCCTTAATCCAGACTTCCTCTCTCTTTTGGCTCAAAATCTTCTGTCACTTTTTTCACCCATTGGAAGCAGCCCAGCAATTCTGCTTCTCTATTTCTGGATTTTTCTATTGTCCTGTCAGAGCTGCTTAGGATCTGGCATGTCACAAGTTCACCATTGTCTTCTGGTCCCCTCATTAAGGGCATAATTTGTCATGTTGAGCTCTGGAACAGGTTCATGTTGCACTTGCTGGTGCTTGGTCACCCTCTGTAGCACGGTGGGAAGAGCCAGAGCAGGGAAGAGTGGCTGTACTCTGGGCTGGGAATGTTTTTTGTCACTTAAATATTCAGTTTTTTCTCTCCTGTGGGTTTTTTTCCCCCATCTGACATGCTGGAGAGGTTGTGTAAGTAACTCATAAAGTTGATATCAGCCAGGAAGGACCTGGGCTCCCATCAGTTTTGAGATCACAGGGGGAAAACAGCATTTGTTTCTGGAGAAGGGTGCTCTGCCCGACAGAAATAACCGGGCAGTGTCGGTCAGTGTGACATGACTGGCAGCTCTCCTAGGGAGGAACGAACCCAAAAATGTTACAAGTCAACACTGAGGTGTTTTGTCCAAGTGCCAGGAAAAAGGAACAGGGGGAAAGCAGAGGACGCTGCAGATCAGAGCTGAGAGAGATGAGAGCTGCTGCTCTCTGGGGGCGAGGATGGAGAGCTGAGGGCTCCTGTCAGGGGGAATCTGCTGGGGACATGGGACAGAGGGATGGCTGGTCACAGTGACAGGCTGGGGACAGCACTGAGGGGGGCTTGTGGCCACATCAGTGGGACCAGGGCTGGGTTTGTGGGGAGGGGCTGGGCCCTTGTGACAGCACTGCTCTGTTGGGTTTTACTGGAAAGAAAAGAGATAAAGGTGTGATTTACAGGGCAAAACTGTGCAAGCTTGGGTGGGACAGAGTCCACAGGGCAGGGGTGGGCTGGGACAGGCTGAGGGAGCTGCTGAGGTTTAGTTCTGGATGTGTGTGAGCTGAGGAGGATGCTGGTTAGTAAAGAGCAGAACTCTCCCTATCAGATGGGGCTGTGCTGACAGAAGCAATAAATTTATGAACTCTCTCCAGCCACTCTAATTTGCCGTGTCACATATCTGACCTTCCACAAACAATCCAGGGGCATCAAGCACCTTCCAAAGGCCTTCAGGGAGCTGGCCTGCAGTCCCTGCCACGTGTTCTCACCTCCCCTTTGACCCCTTCCCCCCACTGAAGGCACTGGCACTGTTTAGGGGTGAGTGAGGGCTTGTGAGAGTTTCTTGAGCCTGTGCCCACATGGCCTCAAGCCAAGCCTCCCTAAGACAACCTGGGAGCCCCCAGTGAGACCTCAGGCCCCTGGCACTTCTCTCTTGCGTCCCAACATGTGCTCAGCAAGAGACAGGAGGTGGTTCCTTGGCAAGAGGGGAAGTGGCAGAGTTTGCTGGAACCTTCGAGCCACCTCTGCCGAGGTTTGGAGAGGAGCACGTGGACAGCCCCTCTGGGCTCGACTGCAGCAGCTCCATTTTCCAAGAGGATCCAGCTGAAGCCAAGGGAGTTCCCCCGACGGCCTGGTCTGCACTGACAGAGCTGCACTCATGGCTTTTAGGGCTGAGCTTGTTCCAGTTGGCACTTCCCAGCTCCAAACTGCTTTGATTTGCTCCAGATGGTGTGAGTGAGCTGCTGTGCCCCGAGTTAGCCACTTGCTCAGCCCCAGCTCCTGCTCCTGGTGTTTCATACACAACCATTCAGTCTCCTATGGATCATGAGAGATGGAGATTCTTTTGTGAACTCCATGAAATCTGCATTTCTGCCCATTTCAGACTTCAGTCACTCCCCAAAGAACGTGCCAAGGGCAGAATAAAAAAAGAGGTGGCTGCCCCAAAGGGTTTGCAGCTTGAAAAGGTGGGGGCTGCAAGGACTAAGAGCAAAGCGTCAGCGATCCTAAGTTCAGATTGAAGTGCCCTGGATTTGTTTAGATTTGGTTTCTCTGCTTCCTCCCATGTGTTTTCCTAATGGCTTCTGAAAGGGGAAAAAATATTTGTGAGGAATGTTGGGAGTAAATTGCTGGGAGAAGTTGGAAAAACAACATGCAGTGCCAGGGGAGGGATGGAGAACCATGGCCTGGGATGCAAGGAGCTGGTGGATGAGACCAGGGAAAGAAGCTGAGAGGTGAAAAACTCTTTGAGGATGGGAATTTGCTGCCTCTGGTGACTCCCTGTCCTGCCTCTGCTTCTGCAGCATCCAAGCTCTGTGAACTTTATGTGCTGTCTTTAATCTCTCCTTTTAATCTGCCACCTCCTCCTTGGGGACACCACTGGGTCCCTCTCGACATAAAGAGGGAATTAATAATCTCTTAAGGTTCAAGTTCGTGTTGCAGCAGAGAAATAATGCACTGGCTTGTGTTGGGATCTCACTGGGCCTGAGCAGAGGCCAAGGGAGATGGGTGATAGAACATGGATGCAGAAAATCAGGATGAGCTGTTGGCAGGGAGGAGGACACGGACAATCATTTGTTACTCAGAGTCAAAAATAGCCTCATCTTCATGCCTGGATCTGAGGGTGGTAACTGCCCCTAGAAACACTGCATGTTCCTCTACATGAATGCTCTTAGATGCTCAGGCTCTCCAGCCTTCCCATGCTGCCAAGGAAAGTGGGAGCATCGAGCACATAAAATGTCCCAGGGAGCAGAGTTACCCCTCTGTGCCTCACCAGCACATCTGTCACATACCAGGGCACAGATTGGTGCTTTTCCTGGGCTTGGAGACATCAGCCCTTCCAGTGGGTCCTGCAAATGGCTCGTGGAGCAGCCAGAAGGTCCAGGTTTCGTGTGCAGGTCCCTCGGAGGAGCTCCTGGGGCTGTGGGTGATGAGCTGCATTTCTCTCCTGGTTTTTATGTGCTGATAAGCTCGGCGTAATCTGGGGATGAAGACACACAGTCTATTTCTGGTCTCAGCAGAGATCTTCCCATGCCTGAGAGGCAATGTGCCTGCCTTAGCATTCCCAGGATGCTGCCAAGCACAGCAAAGCACGGCGGAAGTGGCTCCTGCCTGCACAAACAGAAGGCCAGCAGGAAAGGGAGCCAGGCTAATGCCTCGTGAGACATCCCAGTGCTGAGCCTCTGCTTGTGTCTGGCCTGGGAGCAAGGCCACAATCCCATAAATCAGTCATTTCTCCTCCTGAGCCCCACAGCCTGCTGCCTGCCTCACGCTGAAGGTGACTGAAAGAATAGATGTGCTGACCCTTGTGCCCTTCTTCTCAGCACATAAAGGCAGCCTGGAAATGGGCAGGTTCTTAAAAGCTTTTCTTCCCTCTTTGCTTCTCCTGGGTAGAGAGGGCAAGCTGGTATTGTTGTACTCCTGATTCTGTGCTCTGACCAGAGAGCAACCCAGAATATTTTTACTGAAAAGGGCAAAGAAAAGATGGAATATGAAATGTCTTCAGCCTGTCCTGAAGTTAAACGCGTGAGGAAAGTATGCTCTCCTTCATCTTCCTTCTGTGTGTGTTAAAGGTGCTTTCTCCTCCTCATTGCCGACTCTCCTGTTGTTTCTCTCATCCCTGCTGTTTCTTTATGCCCCTCCAAGATATTTTCTGGCAATGCTGAGATAAGAAATGACAGCCCAAGGGATGGTCCCCAGCCTGTCCCTGCTGCTGATGTCCTGCACAGGTGACAAAGTGTCAGTGGTGTGATCAGGCCTGCAACGTCTCCTCCTTTCCCAGCTCATGTTCCAGGGAGGTGAACTCGCAGCCCCACATGAGATCTGCAGCCCCACATGAGATCAGCAGCCCCACACATGAGATCTGCAGCCCCACACACCAGATCTGCAGCCCCACATGACATCTGCAGCCCCACATGAGATCTGCAGCCCCACACAAGCTCTGCAGCTCCACATGACATCTGCAGCCCCACACAAGCTCTGCAGCCCCACACACGAGATCTGCAGCCCCACACACGTCTCTGAGGGGAAAACCCAGTGGGCGGATTTTTGAAAAGGGCCAGGATTAATGTGCCGACCTCTGCAGCTATAGATAGAGAGATGTCTGATGGAACTGCTTCCTTGGGGGTGTGGGCAGAGGATTTTCATGCCCAAGGGTGTCATAAAAGGTGCAGCAAAGGTGCTGGTGTTGCTGAAGGACTCCCTCTCTCTCTCTCTCTCTCCAGTGGGGAGCACAGGTTCATCAGTGTGCGTAAGGAATTCAGTGTGGGCTGGGCTGGGCTGGGCAGGCACAGCCAGAGCTGTGATGAAGATGATTTCTTGCACTCTCAGAAGGGATTTCCTGCTCACCTCAGTCTCACCCGGCTTCTCCAGTCCTGCTCCATCCTATCTGCGTTCAGGCAGTGCCTGCAGCCCTTGGGCAGCACATCTGTGAGGAGCTGACTCTTCTGCAAGGCTTCCTCTCCTCCTGTCAAATCCTTGATTTTATTTTCTCATCATTTCAGGCATCTCCTTCCTCTGTTGGAATTCTTCTCCTCATTGAAACATCACAGCTCAAGGGCTAAATTTTCCACCACAGTCTTTCCCTTCTGTGGGTGCAACCTGTAGAGGAGGGGGATTTATGCCCATGATGTGCTCCAGCAGTCCAGGCATCTCCAGGGGGTGTGTGTGGCCTGCACTGAGTCAGCTTTGAAAAGGAGGATGGGGTATTTTAAATAGCTTGATCTAAAATTGATTCCAATCTGTCTCTTTATGGCAGCAGGCGAAAATAATAACATTTCCAGGCAGGTGAGGAAAGCTGCCTGATGTGGAATTTGAGTGTGATCATGACTGACACGGATTTTGGGACTGTTCCAAGGAGAAGACACGTATAAAAGTAAATCCTCTGGCAGCTCAGCAGCAGAGTGGCTTAGAGCCTGGGTAAAAGATTGCAAGAGGGGACATCTCAGGAATAATAAATCTTCAGAAAGACTCTGTGGCAGGGAGATGCATCTGTGGAATATGTAACTGAGCCCAGGGCTGAGAGTGCCCTGAGCAGCGAGCCCAAAAAGTGAAAAACACCCCAGAACAAGTGCTACAAACCATCCCAGCAGCTTCCTGGTGCTGCCTGTGCCCCCCAAACTGGAGGGACACCCTGGCCACACACTGCACTTAAAAGTGGCAGCATCCCTGGGAGGAGGAGGAGGAGGAGGATGCCCAGGAGCAATGACCTGCTTTGGCAGCATGCCACAGAGCCCAGGGGCTCCCCTGCTTTCACTCAGAAATGACTCAAAAATCTCTGCTGGTGAGTGGAGAGGCACCTGATTCCCATGGCTGATTGGCTTCTCCTGAGTGGTTTTGTTTCTGCACTGGTAGTTTTACAGTCTGAGCGGGATAAGAATGTAAAGAGGAAATTACTGTCAAACAGACCTTTCTAAATTGCTGTCAGTGAGTGGCAGGAGATGAGCCAGAGAGATCCTGTTCTTGTCAGCCTCGCTGGAGTAGCGTGCTGTCCTCATTCAAGGAGAGCCCTTGTCTTTTTTAGCTGTGTGTAGGATGAAGCAAATAGTAAGTCATGTAAATGATTGATTTGCTTTGCTGCAAATGATTGAAATGTGGCGAAGTGGCAGGAAAAAGGAGTGTGCAGTGCTTGGAATGGATGAATAATGAATGGGGAAGCAGTTTGCTGGTGAGTTGTGGCTCCTGGTTTTCAGCTGAGGCTTCCAGGGCTCCATCACCCAGTGACACACAGGGAGAGATGGGCATGGCCACGAGGGCTGTGTGCTGGCAGCGTTGGTGACACGTGTGTGGGGCTGGCTGCTGGGTCACCCCTCTGGGACCTCCCTTAGCTGCACATCTGCACATGGTCCAGCCCTGCAGCAGGGACACAGCCTGCACTGAGCACCATGGCAGGAGGCTGTCGATCAGCAAAGTGTGACTGAATGAAGTTTCAGTCTGGATTTTCTCCCACACCACGTTTTTGGTGTTATTTTCCCGCTGCTGATGGGCTCTCTTTCCTTTTCTCTCCCTCAAAACGCTGCTCTCCCCTCTCAAATTCTTGCTGTCAGTCCAACGGTAGAAGCAAAAACCATCCTGGATCCTCAGGATGGTGAATGATTGGACTACTGGGCCTCCCATCTGAGACAGGACCACAGCCAAGGGTGGGATCTCATGACTGAAGAGCACTGGCCCAGATTCAGATGCCCTAATTTCCACCTTTGTCTCTGTCTGATGTTTGCTGTTGGCAGATGCTGCTGAAAGCTGTGGGTCTTCCCACGGACCACAGGCTTGTAAATGAGGCAGAATTGAGGTCAGCTGAACCTGGGCCAGATTGTGCTGAGCTATTCATTTGATACAGTCCATCCCTTTGAGGGTGCATCCTCCTGCCTCACAATGTGGCATCTGCTCCTGGTGGGGCTAAGAGAAAAGGAACTTCTTGGCTACCAGATCTTCTCCAGCTGGGTGGAAAAACAGTCTCTGTCCTGCCTAGGGGACACAGACTTGGAGCAGTGAGGCAAGATATGTGATGGACACAGAGAATTAGGTGAGAGGATGCACCAGCAGCGATCTCTCCTTATTCCCAAGTGGCAATCTCTGAGTTTCTCCTGCCCTCAACTTTTTAGCTGGTAACTTTTCAGAAAAACAGTCCTTAGACATTTCCTCACACTTTTGTTTGGGGAACAGAAGATGTTCTGTGGAGGTGGGATCATCATCTCTAATTTGCAGGTGGCCTTCAACTCTTGCTGTTCACCTGCTGTGCCACAGACCCTGTTCCCACAGGGGTGGTTTTTGTACACTCGTCCAGGTCTAGCCACATTTCACCTTTCCGGGCTGGAAACAGTTAAATTGCCACGCTTCTGAGGAGAAAAAGACATGCCTGAGGTCTGTAAACCTCACTGGAAAAAACTGGGTTTAATTTTAGCTCAGTGTGCTGAAGGCAGGTCCTGAGGTTATGGTCCAGGATTTCCAGGGATTAAGTAAAGTAGGGCACAAATTATCTGGGTCATGGAAGGTCACCTGCTGCTGTGCACTTGTTTCACAGCCCTCTGGGCTCTGCTCCCATGGGAGCTGGTGGCCTGGAGCTGTGGGAACACGGGACATTGCATCACCCAGCACTCGGGACAGAAACTCACGTCCCCAAAATGGTGGGGAAAAGTTAAAAAGAAATGACGTATTTTCATTGAAATGAAAGTGAAATGAAGTGAAACCGTGGAGGGGGAGTTTGGGAAGGACATCCATTGTGGTGGCTTCTGGCTGGAGCTTCTTTATCCAACCTGTCTGCTGAGAGGTTCCAGAATCACAGAATAGTTTGGGTTGGAAGTTCATCTAGTCCCACCCCCTGCAAAGAGCGGGGACTTTTTAAACTCAATCAGGTTGATCAGAGCCCCGTCCAACCTGGCCTTGAACATTTTCAGGGATGGGGCACCCGTCACATCTCTGGGCAACCTGTCCAGTGTTTCACTGGCCTCATCAGGTAAATACAGTTTGGAATTCTGCAGCCCCTGCCAAGGCCTGAGCGCCCTTTCCATGGGGAAATTCCTGCTGCTGTCCACCCTGAGCCTGCCCTGGCCCAGCCTGAGGCCGTTCCCTCTCCTCCTGTCCCTGTTCCCTGCCAGCAGAGCCCGACCCCCCCGGCTGCCCCCTCCTGTCAGGGACTTGTGCAGAGCCACAAGGTCCCCCCTGAGCCTTCTTTGCTCCAGGCTGAGCCCCTTTCCCAGCTCCCTCAGCCGCTCCTGGGGCTCCAGCCCCTTCCCAGCTCCGTTCCCTGCCCTGGACACGCTCCAGCCCCTCAGTGTCCCCCTGAACTGAAGGTCCCTGAACTGGACACAGCACTCGAGGTCTCAGCAGTGCCCAGCACAGGGGACAGTCACTGCCCTGCTCCTGCTGCCACACTATTTTTGATACAGCCCAGGTGCCACTGGCTTCTTGCCCATCTGGGCACGCCTGGGCTCATGTTCAGCCACTTTTGACCGGCACTCCCAGGTCCTTTTCCCCCAGGAGCTTTCCAGCCTCTCTGCCCAGCCTGAAGCTGCAGAGAATTGTTGTGACCCAAGGGCAGGACCCGGCACTCAGCCTTGTTGAACCTCACGCCCTTCCCTCAGTCCATCAATCCAATTATTCAGCTTCTTCCAAGATTCTGGACTGGGCTACAAACCTGCCCCAGCTCCACCATTCCCAGTGCCCTCTCCAGGCTGGGCACAGCTGGCTCAGGAGCTGCAGGAGTGCAGCGGGGTGACTGCGAGTGTGGGATGTGCTGGGAAGGGGCTCCCCGGACATGAAACAAATGGAGACATCATTAACCCAGAGCAGCAGAGCAGGAAGGGAGCTGGACAGGCCAGCTGGAGTGTGTGAAGGCAAATGGACTGGCTGGGAGGGAAGGGAGGCCTGGAAGGTGGCTGCGTTTGTCTAGACAGTGTCTGTAATGATTTTTTGATTATTTATTTTATTTTTATAACTGCTCTCCCTGGACAATCCATTGCAGCCAGGTCCTGGCAGGACTGGCAGCCCCTCCTGGGACTGGGCACCTGAGGGGTGGTCCATGCCAGAGACAGCAGCCCTGTGGGGAGGGGGGGCTGTTCGTCATCAGGATAAAAATAACGATGCACCTTTCCTGGGATGTGGGATGTTTTTCACTTCGGCTGCCTCGCTGAGCTGACACTGGGCTGTGCTGCCTTGACAGCTGTCAGTCAGGGTGGTTGGATGTGCCAATTAGCCAGGCTCATCAAGGCCTCTGTGATTTGTTGTGAGGGCTCTGTTGGCAAAAGCAACCCTGTGAGGTTGCCCAAAATCCAACCTCCTCCTGTCCATGCCAGATTGGAAGGAACTGGGGCAGCACCTCCACTCTCAGCCCCAGCAGCCTGAAATCCCCGTGTGTGTGCTTTTGCTTGGCCCCTCTTCTGCAGCAGGAGCCTGTCTGTGTCTGGCATTCCTGTCTGTGTAATCTTTTCTTGTTCTTCTGCTGCCTTTTGCACTTCCAGAGAGAACAATTCAGCGCTTCTCACGAGGGGAAAAAAAATCCCATTTTGGAGCCATGCTGTTTGTTGACCCCCCGGTCAGCAAAACCTCTCCAGGATTGTCCAAAGCCTTGCTGTACTCTTGTCTGGGACGGATTTTAGCTCCACAAGAGAGCATTCCTCATAATTGAATCACTTTAATGCTTAATTAGAAAAATGCTATGTTTCCTTGGGGAAGAGTGAAGCGTACTGTCAGTGAGGGCACGCAAGGCACCACTGAGCTCCTTCAGCCCAGCCCAGCATCCCTGTGGGAATGCAGTGGCAGAACAGAGCTCTCCAAAAGTGCACCTTGTTACTTGCCTTTTTTTTGCCCTTTCTTCTCCCAGAACAGAAGGCTGGGGGGAGCTTGTGCTGAATTAGGGTTTCTGTGAGGTACTGGCTAGAGGAAATGCTGATTTCTTCTTCTGCACAGCCCTGGTGACCTGGAGAAATCAAGAAAAGGAGGTTGTGGCAAGGTGGGGGTCAGGCTCTGCTGCCAGGGAACAGGGACAGGAGGAGAGGGAACGGCCTCAGGCTGGGCCAGGGCAGGCTCAGGGTGGACAGCAGCAGGAATTTCCCCATGGAAAGGGTGCTCAGGCCTTGGCAGGGGCTGCGCAGGGAGGTTTGGAGTGCCCATCCCTGGAGGTGTCCAAGGAAGGGCTGGAGGTGGCACTCAGAGCTCTGGGCTGGGGACAAGGTGGGGATCACAGCTTGGACTCGATGGTTTGGGAGGGCTTTTCCAACCTAAACGACTCTGGGATTCTGCCAGAACACCTGGAGGCCTGGCCTTTATCCGGTGGTTTCCAAGCAGAGCTTTCAGTGCAAACACGGATGAGGTCTGGTCTGAGATCAGCAGCAGAGCCGTGACAAGGAATGACACCCAGCAGGAGTGATCCCCATCTTCCCGAGCAGGAGCATCCTTGAATTCTCTGTGTTCTGCTAAGGTTTTCTTTATTAGGGATTTTACACAACTCACTGCTAAGTAGATGTCGGAACTCCACCAGAAGAGCAGATGGGATCCTCTCCATAGGGAGCCTGGGGCAGGGATCCCAAATCCAGAGGTGACAGGTGCTGAGGAGTGCCCACAGCAGCTCCTTGGCTCAGCTGGGCCACCACAGGCTTCTCTGCTTGTCATTGTCACAGCCTGGAAGGGCTCCTGGATAAGGCTTCTGGATAAGGCTCCTGGATAAGGCTCCCAGCACGGAGCCGTGTGCGGGGCCGAGCGTGGGAGCTGCTCCCTGGAGCCAGAGTGGGAGCAGCCCCAATCCCTCCTCCTGTCTCCATTCCCAGTCCCAAATCAGCTCACCTGGGGCTGTGACACCTCCTGGCAGGCGGCCACCAGGCCTTTCTTCTGTCTCTCCCAGATTGTACAGTTCCCTCATGGCAGTGACAGCCCAATTATCCCAGCTTTTCCCACCTTCCCTGCTCCCGTTGCCTTGGCTTCTGCCGAAGCGTTCCTGGGGAAAGATCAGTGTGGTTTAGCAGATGGACAAAGTCTGAAGAGCAAATTGTTTTAACCAACCTCCCCTTTTTTTGGGGACACCGAGTTCTTACTGAAGTGGTCAAGCAGCATCCTTAATTTCCCGAGGCAGCAGCCTTGACTCTAAGGAGCTTCTGGGGATTTTTGGGATGCTTTTCCTGGGCAATCAATTTGCACACCAACCTGGCCTTTTCCCAGGGCCATTTGTGCTTGCTGCCAGTTCCAGGATATTTGGGGAATCCACAGATTGTATGAACCACTGGGCAAAAAAGGACCAATTTCCCCAGTCCCTCTGGGCATTGTGCTCCTCTGGACAAGGTGCCAGTGACAATCTGGTGGTTTAGTGGTGTTGGGAACCATGAGAGGTGGTTCCCACCTAGCAAAGTGCCATTTGAACCTTGATGGTGTGGCAAATATTGTATTCAGTAGGGAAAATAAAGGTGGAAATCTTGTTTCCTGCCCCAGCTGGCTGCTGTGGCCACTTCCAGGAGTTTCCCTGCTCTTCCAAGCAGGGAAACTTCATTTGGAGGGAGCAGAAATGAATCTTCTTGAGATGAGAATAGACAGGGATTGCTTTCCATGGATGTGGTCAGAATCTGGCTCACTCGATGGGTGTTTAAAACCTGGTTTAGTCTGTGGGATCTAAACACCACAAAAAGGTGCTTGAAGTTCAGTGGCCACAGGAATTGTGGAGCACCAATGGCTTCTCCTTGCATAAAAGGAACGGCACGCAAGGGAAATTGTTAATTATCACAGCCCACATTTTAATGGCTAACGATTTGGGTTGTTCTGAGCGGCAATAGGAACTGTCTGCGGGTGTGTGGGCGGAGAACAGATACTTAGGAGATGCTATAATTTGTATTCCTGCTTCTGCTTGGCCGGGTCTGTCGTGGATCTGCTCTGCTCCGTCACTTGTGCTGCCCTGGGGTTTGTAAAACAAGAAATTCCGAGGAGTAGTTGGTCACCTGCTCACAGCCATGGGGACTGGGATCGTGGAAGAGGTTTGCCCATTTATAGAGCTGGAAAGCTGTGTCTGCTTGGCCTCCTGTGGATGCTGTGCAGTGTCAAAGATCTCAGCTGTGAGCTGGATCCCACTGTCACCCCTGTCCCAGGCAGCTCTGCAGGGCTGTGGGCATTTTTTCCACGTGGGTCCAGTGTTTGGGGAGCTGCTCTGCACCTTCCCTTTCACTCTGCACCCTCCTGTGCCTCAGAGCTGCCTTCAGCTCCTCCTGCCGCAAATTCTTGCAGTCCATGACCCCCTGAGCACAGCCTACCTGTGGCAGCCATCCCTGACCCCCTCTGCTGTTAAATAAGAGCAAAATGAGGCACCCGGTTCCTCCCTGCTCTCCTGGGTGTTTATAGAATCCACCAAGGCTGGAAGAGCTCCAGGAACACCATGGAAATGTCCTTTGTGGGCTGGGTGGCCCCACTGCTGCTTGGGACTGCAGCCTTTGAGCCCTCACTGAAGGGACATCAACAAAGGAGGGAAAAAAGGGCTTTTCTGCCCAAAACCTTCCACGTTTATTCGTAGGCATGGCTGGTTTGTGTACAAGCACTTGAGCAGTTGTCAGGGTGGGCTCCTGCAGCCTCGGGAGGAAAGGAAAAAGCCTTGGAGAGGGTGAAACGCAGCCCTCCACCCCAGCTCCATGTTGGGTTGCTACTGTTAAAATGTGACTAATGCTAAAAATAATTCCGGTGTTGCTATAGAAACTTGCAGGGTTGCTACGTGTGAACCTGGAGAGAACTGTACCCTCCTCAGAACATTGTTTTTCCCTTCCCCTCAGCCCTGCTCACCCCAGACAGGACCAGCACAGCCTTGCTGGGTTGCCTCAGCTTTTTTTTGTTGTGCCAGAGGATGGGTGGGAGGTCATTATTTTATCTACTTCTATCTATCCACTTCTATTCCTTCCAGCTCCTTCTGACACAGATTTTTGAGTCCATGCATGCATCCCCATCACCTGCTCCTTGCTTAGGTCTGGTGAGGAGCAGGTCCCCCTCCTGCTCTTCCACCTCCTCAACTCTCTGCCAGGTTTTCCCTGCCTTCCATCTGCAGTGGAGGAAAAGGATCTGGTGTGAGCTTCCTTCAGGCCTGGAGATGAAAAGTGCTTTTGTATTCATTAACTTTATAACAGTGCCCCAATCTGCCATCCCCACCTTCCTGACCCTTCCAGCTTTGGTAGCTCCTTTGGAGGAAGCTGAATTTTTCCAAGCTTTTTTAGAAGAAACCCATCAGGGGATCAGTTCATGTTTTTCCAGGCTGGAATGACAAATGCTGGAAACTTCCACTCAGTTTGGAAAAGAAGCTGAGATTAACCCAGTGACTGAATGACCACAGCCCCCAAAGGACAGTCTGGCTCCTACACAAATTATCCTCCAAGGCAGAGAGAAGCTTCCCCCTCAGTGCTGCCATGGCTTTTTCTCAGCTTCATTGAGTGCTGTGGCTGGGAATTTGGGAAAGAGCAGTGACCTCCTGTCTCTGCTCCGGATTTACAGCTTGTCCCAAACATGAGGTGGAGCTGAGCCCTTGCGGCCAAATTCACTGTCATGACAGTGTCTCACAGCAGTGACCTGGGGATGATGCAGAGGAAAGCAGAGAGAGAAGAATTTTTGTTTCCCAGAAGGGAAAAAAAAAGCTTCTTTTAAAATCCTTTTCAAGTTTGTTGCTTTGAAAGCCTCTTTCTTGCCCTGGGAATTTTAAAGAGATTTTAGGATTTTTTTTACCTCACACCTGAGGGTTTGCATCCCTCTGGCATTGATGCAAGTCAAGTCCTGGAGGTGACTCACAGCAGTAGAGGGTCTGGAGGCCTTCCAGTCCTACCTCTGCTCAAAAGCAGTTGTTCCCTGTTGACATCCACAACCCATTTCTCTGTAAACAAGGCTTTTGAGGCTGGTTCATACTGGGAAAAGCGTTTCAGCCCTTGCCTTTCTGATGCTGGAGAGGCAAAAAGGGCCTGCTCTCTGCCAGGCTAGCAAGGGCTGCTTTTTCTGCCTTATTTTTCTGCCAGTACCCAGACTTGAGAGGGTGCCAGAGAAGGGTTAAGAATAGAAAGACAGATGAGGCAAGCTTCTGGGAACTTCCCCTTCCACTGAGGCACAGGAACATGTGTTATTCCCTGCCCCTTTGGCAAACACGGCCAACATGACTCTCCCCACCTACACACATTTGCCAGCTGGTCTTCTTTCTGTCTGTCTTTCAGCATCTCGAGCTGGTGGAACCTGCCCTGCAGTCTCTCCACCAAATCCTTCTCCTGGCTCGCTGCCACCTCCTTCCCCACCTTTCTGTAGGGGAGAGGGTCTTTCCCTCCTCAGGGAAAGATCCCACGTGCCAAAGGGGACAGGTTGTGTCCCGTCCCATCTCTGTGTCAGATCACACACAGCATCTTTTGTTTAAAACTTGGCAGCCCAGCACTGCTTGCAATCAGAGGAGTTTTGAACCATCAAATAGTTTGGTTAAATATCAAGCTGTCCAAACATCGTTGAGGCTGGATGGCCTCTTGTCTGGGATGTGGCTGAGGAACCAGAATCCGAAGATCTAACGTGTTTTGTGGTTTTTAATGTGTCTGTTGGACTTGAGCTTCCTTCTTCTGAAGTGATTAAAAATAAGATCCATGCTTAGGTCAAGAAGGTTCGGATAAAGAAGGAATCGGCCCAGATGGATGAATTGGCCTTAAACTGAATTTCTTGAGAAATCTGAATAAAAAAAGCCCAACAAATAACGTCGGCTTTTCTCAAAGTTGTTTCCATTTTCATAACCATGTGCAATTTCTGATGTCAAGCTTCTGACAGACACTGTCCTTTGGGAATTCCAGTCTGGCTCGAAGTAGGAGCTAAATCACAAGGAATTTATTCACCAGATTTATGGCCAGTGGTACGGATGCCAAGGATTTCATTGCAGGAATATCTGACACTTCTGTGCCTTGCTTTTTGAGTATGCACAGCAATTAATACACCGACATAAGTTAATTAGGGACTGAAGAGGTAAGGAAGTCTCTGAACTCATTTCCTTGGCTGAAGTTACGATACCCAAGTCCCAGCTTAGTCCTTTAACCTGGACATTTTCATCTGGATGGAGTATTGGGAACTGGAGCTGTAACTTGAGCTCTCCCTATTCCTCCTGCTGATTTCTGGAAGAAACCCAAAAGGTACAGAGCTGGAGTTCCTTCAAAGGACACGGGACCAGAGCGTCCTAAAAGTAGGATGGAAAACTCCATGAGAACCAGCTCTCTTGTGGTATCCCAATGTTCGGTATCATCATCCCATGTAAATATAAATAAGCCCTTCCAGAAATCTTGATTCAAATTCAATCCCAAAAGTGGCCCCAGGCCAATGTTTCTTTGGGACAATTCCTACTGAAACCCTCCCAGCTTTAATACTCACCAGCTACCAGAGCATCAATCTTGGACTCTCCAGGGCAGGTAATGAGTTTGGCAAGGGGCACATCGCTGCTGTGTCACTCCAGCTCAGAGTTTCAGAGGGAGGAAGGAGTGTTTTGATCTGCAGGAATGGGGCTTCCTTTCCTCGTGCTCTCTCCCTGTTTCCTGTGGGTAATTCGTGCATGTGCTCTCCCTGCCTCCATTTTCCAATGGTAGTTTGGATGTACCCACACACTGCTTCTATCATGCTTCATCAGTCTCCTTTAATTAGGTGCTAAGATCATCAGGGGAAGAACATGTAGCACATAAGGCAGCTCCAGTACATTTAATGAATAATAACAAATGCGCTTTCTCAATTATTTTTTTTTCCATTCTCTTACAAAATAACGTGTTGGTGGCTTGTTCAGCAACCTGCCCCACGCTCTGCCCCAGGGATGGGGGCCTGGAGGGGCTAAGCCCTGCAGTTTGTGTTGAAGGCTTGGGATAGACTCTCTGGCAGAATGGGAATGCTCGTGTGGGGTAACACCCCTTCTCTGTGGGCAGGAAGAGAATCAGAATGGCTTGGGTAGGAAGGATCCTTAAAAAGACCTTATTCCAACCCCCAGCCATGGCCAGGGACACCTTCCTCTAGACCAGGTTGCTCAGAGTCCTGTTCAACCTGGCCTTGGACACTTCCAGGGATGGGAACAGCTTTGGGTAACTAGTTCCAGTACCTCACCTCCCTCACAGGAATTAATTTCTTCCTAATATCCAATCTAAACCTACTCTCTGTCAGTGTGAAGCCCTTCCCCCTTGTCCTGTCACTCCATCCCTTGTAAAAAGTCTCTCTCCATCTTTCTTGTAGGTTCCCTTCAGTTCCCATCCCTTGTAGGTCACAATTAGGTCCCCCCTAAACTTCCCTTCTCCAGGCTGAACATTCCAAATTCTCTTAGCTTTTCCTCACAGAAGTGTTCCATCCCTGTAATCATCTTGGTGAAGCCCAGCAGCTCCATGTCCCTCCTGTGTCGGGGAAAAGGGGATTTCTTCTCACAGAGAGGCAGCTTGATGTGACAGTCACAAGTCCAGGCTGGGATATCTCAGCGAGGTTTCTTGTGTGTCCTGGCATTGGGTTGTTCATTTTGCTTGGGCTGCCCTATTTCCTCTTGTCTCAATTATCATCCAAAAAAGAAAAAAAAGAAGGGAGCTCAGGGATGCTCAGCTTCTCCTGCAGAGCTCTTTGAGATCCGTGGAAGAAAGCTGTCATATCTTAGGAAGCAGTCACATTAAAGTGGTAATTCTTGGTGTTTAAACAGGATCTGATGACAGATGGGATTAAATGCAAAGCAGCTTGTTATGAGGTTTTAATAACTGTGACAGACCTGGGGAAAGTGGTGTGGGGGGTGTGAGTGATCCAGAGAAGGCAGAAGCACATGATGCAGGATGACAGATGATGGCATTGCCCGGGAGGGAGGAAGGATTATGCTGCAAGAAATTTGTGTGAGTGTTTTGGGGAGAAGGGAAGAGGAAGGAAAAAAAACCCAAACAGAGGAAAACTCCACGTTCCCACTGTTCTGCCACGTACCAAAGCTGCTCATGACAGCACAGCAGGGAGTGCCAGGTAATGTGGCCTCTAAATATAGGGGGAAATGTGTCAGTGTTAGTGTCAGGTTGGGAATTAAGAGAAAAATAGACTCTCCTTCCTGTCAGAGCTGGGGACTGCAGGGTTTGCAGCTCGTGAACCAAAGAGGACATTCTCTCCTTTGTGTGTCTTCACTCGTGCCCACTCTGTCTTGCAGTGTCTCCCTGAGGGCGAGGACAGGATGTCCCTGGGAGCTGAAAATCCTGGTTTTGTGCTCTGTGGGGAGCAGTGGTGGGGCTGTGCCTTTGCAAAGACTCTGCCGTGCAGTAGAGAGGGGTGTGGGGATGCACCTGCCTGGATTGGCTGAGCAAGAGTCTCCTGGGGATGGAGGTGTTGATTTGCTGGCTTGGAGGGATCCCCCCTGAGCTCTGTGGTATCTGCTCAGAGAGAGAGAAATCACAGCCCACTTCATAGAGTCCCAGAATAATTTCGGTTGGAAAAGCCCTCCCAGACCATCAAATCCAAGCTGTGCCCCATCCCCACCTTGTCCCCAGCCCGGAGCTCTGAGTGCCACCTCCAGCCCTTCCTTGGGCACCTCCAGGGATGGGCACTCCAAACCTCCCTGGGCAGCCCCTGCCAAGGCCTGAGCACCCTTTCCATGGGGAAATTCCTGCTGCTGTCCACCCTGAGCCTGCCCTGGCCCAGCCTGAGGCCATTCCCTCTTTTCCTGTCAAACTAAATCTCATGGTGATGAACTCAATGTCATCAGTAACCCTTGTTTGGACCCAGTGCCATTAATAACCATGGAAAAACTCAATATAGTTTTCCACTGGGCTTGTGCATATCAAGATTTTGTCTCAAATCACAGCAGTTTGGGCTTTAAGGAGCTGGGATTTGCAATGGCCCAGCATTGAAAATGAGTCTGTGACTGGGTGTGTTTTGATCTGTTAATTTTTTGGCCTCTTGCCTCAAGGTGCAGCCTGGTGCTCGTGCCACCCCTCACATCTACAGGACACCCCCAACCCACCTGAGGCACTTTGCAGGGGGCTCACAGATTCCTCCTGTGACACAGAGCAGAAAACAGCTGCCTCTGCCTTTAATTTTGAGTTTCACCCAAGCAACAGCTCCCATTTTGTAGCCTGCATCCTTTCTGTGGGAGCCTCCAAGATGGGCCCCGTGGCTCCCATGAGCTGCTCCCGTGTGCCAAGAGAAGAGGCGGCTCCTCAGCTGGGTCCCACTTGCATTCTGCTGCTTCAGGAAAGGGGATTGAGTGAAAATGGAGATCTGGAGCTGCCCAATTTTAGCAATTCTGGAGTCCTGAGAGCTGGGGAGCTTCAATGACTGAGCACAGCAGGAAGTGAGTTGGCTCCAAGCCTTCAAGGATGCAGGGATCTGTCCTTATATATAGGCTCCCTCACTGGATATATCTCTGGGTGTATCTATATATTTTATATACATATATTCCTATATCTCTTTTTAGGTCGTTCAAGATACTTCCTAGTCTATGGCAATTCCTAAAAAGAAGTTGTACAGCCTTCAGCCTGCTGTTAAGGAGCAGATGATGTTCTGATGATCATTCCCTTTCCCAGCCAGCTTCCTTTCATCTTCTGGATTTCTTTCATAGGGAATTTTCCCCCCTCTCATGCTGTATTCTGCTGAAGGCAGCTACGTGGAACTGGAGGCTCAGTTGATCTTTTTGCTCATTTCCACCCACAGAAGTCTGTCTTTTTTAACATCCTAAATGCCTTGGTAACAAGATCATGGGTCTTGATTTGAAATCAGTCTTTCAAGGATCTTTTTTTCTCCCTTTTCCTTTCCCAGATCTGAGCACCATCACAGGGGTAAAGACATGCACCTGCCCACAGAAGACTGAGAGCCTTTCAGGACCCAGGTTTCCTTTGGTGTCTTTCCTAACAGGGAATTTAATCAGGTTTCTTCTTCCCTTGAGAAAAACTCTGGTAATTCAAAGCATTGGAGTGGAGGAGCAGACTTGGCTTTTTCTGTCACTCAGAGCACAGTGGCACCAGGGCAAAGCCTGGCATTACCTTCACAGACTGTTGGAATCACAGAATCATGGAATGGTTTGGGTTGGAAGGGACCTTAAAGAGCATCTGGATCCCAGCCCCTGCCAATGGGGGTTTGCTCAGATCATGGCTGGGCAGGTTTTATCCCATTCTGGGCTCTGCTGGGGCCACCTGAGAGCAGCTGGTGGGTCCCCAAATTCCAGCTCTCAGCCCAGAATCTCCTTCCCCACAGGCAGCACTTTGGCCTTGCAGTCGGAATGGGGGCCAGCACAACCTCAGTCCTTTCCTGTGTGCCACGCTGGAGCTTCTGACCATTCTCCAGTCTCCACAGCAACGCTTTCTGAAGGCCTGGCAGGGGATTAGGGATAAATGTGTGTAGAAAAGGGTATTCTTTGGCTGGATGAAGGTCTCTCTTACTAGAAAGCAAGTAAAAATAACACAGAGAACAGTCTGCAGGCTGCTCTCTGGATGAAGGTCTGGATTTTTAGACTCTCAGCAGAGGGTCTAAAGTTGTGTTGGCTTTGCATGGCTGGGATGGGATGAGATGAGCTTTAAGGTCCCTTCCAACCTAAACTATTCAGTGATTCTATGAATGTACAGGTGTTTGTAGGGCTGAAATCTGAACAGCGCTGCTCCAGGTCCTTGACTGATGGTGATGTTGGAGGGTGCCTGATGTAATTGCAGAGTTTCAAGCAAACCTGTCCCAGTGCTTTGCACAATTGCAGAGACCTGTGAACTGAACCAGGAATTCTTGTGAATAATTCTTGTAATTGAAGTGACACTGGAGCTGGAAGGTGGGGTCAGCAGTTCATGAGGCTGCCCAGCCACTCAAACATCCTGTGCAGGGAGTGAGTCAGGGATATCAGTAACATCACACAAAGATTTGTCTTAGTGAAGGGATTGGGAACGGCCTGAGGTCAGCCAGCCCAGCTCTCACTGCCTTGTAAAACCCTCTGGTTCATAAGCATGAGCACAGTCAGATGTGACTCAGGCCCCAAGGTGATTCCTATCTCTGCCTGCTGTCCCCCAGGTCACCCCACACTGTTGGGAGTTGTCAGCAAATTCTGATTTAATGAGCACAAAGTCCTTCTGGATGAGGGTGTGGGGGGAACATTTCTTGCTTTTCCAGATTCTTCCTTCTTTGTCACAACAGCTGGGAGCTTTCTTTGCCTCAGTGCTTAATCACTGTGCTATCAGACCAAGGAGAGGCCTGCTCTGCTGCCCGCCAGCGGAACTCCCAGATCTCCAAATGGGAAGTTGGATCCCAGACCCAGCCAGTTCTGTGAATTAGACCTTCCCTTCCAATCTCACCCCACAGACTGCATTTGGGGTTGACATGGTGTTCTTGAATCCCACATGCATGGATTGACCTCCAACAGCATCCAGGAAAACAGTGGAAATCGCAGATGTCGGTCCCGCTTTTCATTTTTCATTCTGTTCCCAAACCAAAAGGTAATTCCAGTGAGCAGAGCAGCCCTGGGGGTTAATCCCGATGCAATGGGAGCAGGATGTGGGCTCCAGCTGGTTTTGGGCTCTGTCCTCAGGAACCGTGAGGCTTTGGCAGAGAAAACTTCATCCTTTCCATCTTTGTTCAGTTGGAATCCTCATCTCCCAAAGGCTTTATGTAACAGGGAGATTTTGAACATTTTTAACACTTATGGCCACGAGGCAAACAAACTCTAGGGAAGGAGAAGAGCCATGCAGGTTGATGGTTATTTTCAATATTCCTTGGAATATTTGCCAGGCCTTTTGCCTGTCCATCCAGATTTCCAGCTAGCAGACCTCGTAGCCAGGTGCGTGGTCTGGGGAGGCACCTGGAGTCAATGGGACAATTAATTTTGCTGAATGTAGAGATGAGTTCTCTTTTGGGGAAGAATATTTCCACAGGATAGCTCATGTTGGGACAAACCCCACGCAGTTCAGGATTCTTCACTGTTTTCCCCTGGAAGGCTGAAAGGCACTGGCAAATAAAAAGCATTTTCAGTTAAGGAAACAGAATGGACAGTTGTCCTGAAAGATCTAAGTTAAAGAAAATAAGGGGCACTAGAAAAAAGAATGAGTGACCTCACCTGGAGAAGGTGGAGCCCCTTCAGGTACAGCTCATGTACAGAGAACATGGATTCACCTGAGGAAGCTAAGGTAAAAATTAGAAAGGAAAAAGGAAAGTGAAGCTCTCTTTTGAAATACATTCCACCAATGAGGATTTTCTGGTCTGTACATCCCCTCTGTGCTGCCACCCCCAAAATTGCACAGATGTGGCTGAGGTCAGAGTTTGCCCCAAGAGCAGCATCACAGCTGTGGGAACTAAAACACTTCTCCAAGAACTGATGCCTGAGGTTATCAGGCACTTACACAGTGGGGTGGTGGCTGTGTCCCCTGAGATGGGATGAGGACACTGAGCAGCTGAGGAGGTGGCAAAGGTGGTACTTTGGCACTTCTGAAGCATTTGGGGAAGAAACTGGGTCTCTCTTCTCTGCTCCCTTTTCTCAAGCAGTTGTACCCCAGACACCATTTGCTGCCCAGTGGGGCTGTGCTGGTGAGGGGTGGGTGGGCCCCACACTGGACAGGGAGTGACACCACACAAACCAGAGTGCAAAACCCACCAGGAGCCCCAGGCATGACTATGGATGTTGAAAGTTCAGGAGTACAAAGCAAATGTACCCATAAACAAAATGTAAGTGAAAAAGAAATTTGTTTTCTGAAGGCATTTAGGAAGGAGAGAGAGAAGGAGGCAGAAAAGTGTTCCCATGTGGGTATTTGTGTGAGAGACAGAGCAACCAGGGAGCAACAACCACCTGGAGCTGAGGAATAAAGAGCCTGGAGGAAACTGCACATGGGAGACGTGGCTGCTGTTAAAATGATGCTAAAACCCACTTCTTTGTTACCCAAAATGCCTTCCTTGTTCTTTGCTTTGGGCTGACACATTGTGTGTGTTTACCAAACGATCAAAAATTGTCGGCTGGATTTCAGCTCACCCTGTGCCTCGCAACAGCTGCGTCCCAATCACTGACTCCCTGTTCCAGGGGATGGTCCAAGGTGCAGGGAAATACAACTGGGTGGTTCCAGCAGTTCATAGGATCTGTAGAACAGGCAGGGAGAGCATCCTGAATTGGTGAGCTCTCTCCTGACTATCCCAGAGTCCAAAAAGGAGTCCCTGGGACTCTGTGGGACTCGTGCTCTCCCCCCTGAGCAGAGCAGAGCGTGCCTTGCTGGTTTAGAAGCTGTGATTCCGGGTTGTCCTCGGCGTGGATGGGAAGTGTTGAGGCTGATTTTGGAGAAGGAGATAACAAGGCAGAGCTGTTGTGGCACGTGGCCCCTGGGAAAGGCAGGAAGTTGCACAAGCTGATATTTTTCAAGTGGAAGGGGATGAAATCAGTGGGGAAAAGAGTAATTGTTCTCGGTTCAGAAGAGCATGTTCCAGATGGTGGGGAGGAAAAACCATTTTCCAAGAGGAGTGTGCCTGGACATTTTTCAGCTGAAGGATGAAGACAGACATGAGAAGACAGAATTGATTATGTCCACTTGGAGGTGAAACCTAAGATAACCACGCTACAAAAATCATGATGATGTAAAGGTTTTTTCTACTTCCAATGGTTTGTTTTTTCCCCTTATCTGATCTCCACCTGCAGCTGGGAGTTGGCTTGTTTTTATTGTGTTGAAAGATCTGGTTTGCTTGAGATCCTCCCAGTAACATTTGCAGCAAGGTTTCCTTCCAGATTGCTGTCATTGGTTCTCAGATACAGCTGGATCTGGGTGGAAATTCAGCTTTCTACTACGTTCTCAGCGATCAAAATGCAGCATTGCTGGAAATTTCTAGGGACAAGACAAAGTAAAGCAGATTTTTCCCAGTCAGGAGGGTGGATATGCCCTAGTGCAGTCTTTGGAGAGGACATCAAAGATCATTTATATCCCCCAGCCAGGACTGAAACTCCCAAATCCTTAGACATTATTGAAAAGGAAGAGGCAGAGGATGTTTTTCACATTTAATTTGGGACCAGCCCAAAGGGATAGCCATGAGAGTGGTAGGGGGCAGGAAATGTCAAAGCAGAGCTTTCCAGCATTGCTGATTCCTTTGCCTTTTGTGGATAATGGTTAAGAGAACATTTTTATTTTCATGGTACATCAGCCATGTGCTTTTTGCTCATAGACAAAACTTAAATGCCATGTCCTTGCCCAAAGGAGTCTCGGATTGAACTGAGTCCTTTTATTTTATAGAGACACGTGTCTGGTGAGAAACAAATCACACTGAGTTTTTCTTCCCTCTCACGCAAAGAATTATTGTACGTGAGACAAAACTGGGCCAGCTGGTTGCATTGTCAGGTTCTTCCCTCTCCCACAGGGCACAGCTGGGCATCTCCTTGGAAATATTAACAGCAGGCTTCAGGAGGGGAAGAGCTCTTCCCCATTCCTGCCCTTGCCTGTGCAGGCACCGCTTGTGTGGGTGGGTTTGGAGCTTGGCAGCTCTGGAGCCACGTCAGGTGAGCTCTGGGTATGGGTGATGGGACTTTAATTGAACATCCAGATTGTAACCACGGGGAAAATTGAGCAAATTTGTACCCAGGAGTGGGCTTATCCTAAACACTCCAATATCCCGATGGGAGGGAGGTCTGGAGCATGTGAAGAGAAAGGAGACACCAGGTTCAAAAGCATCTGCAGGGATGCAAACTCACATGCTTGCTTTTAGTGTAGAATATATTCCACCCAAAATTCCTCATGACACGATACCCTCAACATCTGCTCCAGTCAACCCTTTTTTCCCAGCCTCTGAAGCAATCATGGAAAATTTGCTGCTTTGATTTGAGAGCTGTGCTGTGAAAAGGTGGCTGCACACCTGGTGTGGGAGAGTCACTGCTCTTCGTTGCCATTTGTTTGGGGTTTTTTTCCCCAAGCACGAGCTTTTGTGACCATTTAAGGCTGAGAGATTTGGTTTCCTGGTCATTCTTTCTCCCAGCTCTTGTTCTACCATGCCTGGCATTTCTGTTGGCTTCCTGCTAGATAAATTGTATGTTTTCTATATCCAAACAGATAAGAGAGTGGGTTTAGATTACGGATTAGGAAGGAATTGTTCCCTGTGAGGGTGGGCAGGCCCTGGCACAGGGTGCCCAGAGCAGCTGGGGCTGCCCCTGGATCCCTGGCAGTGCCCAAGGCCAGGCTGGACAGGGCTTGGAGCAACCTGGGACAGTGGGAGGTGTCCCTGCCCGTGGCAGGGGGTGGCACTGGATGATCTTTAAGGTCCCTTCTAACCCAAATCATTCCATGATTCCGTGGTATTTCTCAGACAAACACATTTTTCAATACTGGGAGTTTAGGAATATCACCCTCATTGGTGTTTATCTGCCTTATTCCTGCGTCCCCTCTGCATGTTGGGAACAGCCCCTGCAGTGTTTGCAGAGAGCAGGACCCCAAGCTCTGAGCTCCTCCTGGAGGTTTGGGGGACAGGTGCTTGTGTGCAGCTGCACATCGATGTTTGCACAAGGACAGCAATAAATTTCATTAAATTGTGCAGTTTGGCCTGGCATTCTGTCCCAGCCTCAACAACTGTTGGTTAATAGTTAAGAAGGGCTTGACAGACTCTTAACTGATTAATAAATAACTCAGGGAAGAGAAGGGTTCTTTTCTAAATTACAGGTTAGTTTGCTTTATTTTTAATGATGTCCCTTGCGTGTGCCTTGTAACATTTCTCAAGTGAGTGACAGGCCAGTGGCACTGAAATCACTTGTGCTCTTTTTTCTGTGTTCAGCCAAGGAAACTTGATTTTTGTCTCTCACATCCTATGAAATATGGTATAGGATTGAATCTGCTGCCATAAATAAAGCTTGAAAAGGCCTGTGCTACTTGGCCCCAGAGTCTGTCCTCTTGCAAAACCCAGGATTATGAATTCCAGGTGATGTCATCTCAGGTATGAAATCCTTCCAGCCAGCAGAGATCAGGTTATTCTCCTAAGAGCATTCCTGAGAACTAGTGCCTGTGAATCTGGGATCCTGCAATTGATTTTGTTTCTCCATCTGTCGGAACAGCCCCGGCAGAAAGAGCTCAGTCTCCCATCCCCCGGGATTATTTGGTGAATGTTTCTTTCATCTTAGATCACAGACAGACAAGCATCAGCTCACGAGGTGTCATGTACCAGCTACCGAATTTAGAGCTGCAAGAAGCAGAAAACACAGGCTCTGCTTCTTTAATTAGTTCCTGCATCTGCTTTGTTAGCGGATCAGAAGTCCAAGAGCAGAAGGAGTATTTGGCCCAGGACACTGATAGCCGTGCAGTGAGATCATCAACAATTCTTTCCAAGAGGGAAGGTTAGGGAGTCCTCCGTTGAGGTCCTGAAATAGATTTCCTGTTGAAAACCCAGATAGTTTCACTATTTCACTATCACACGACCACTTCTGGCCGTTCTGTGCAGGGTTGTGAACCTCGGTGGAGTTCCTACCCTCAAGCACATGATTTCCAGTAAACCCCCAGGCTGGAGCTGAGGGATCTTTTGCTGTCTCACAGCTGTGTCGCTCCTGAGCTGCTGATCCCTGCTCTGTCCAATCTCCCAAAGGACGAACGTGATCCAAGCATCCAGAGGTTCTGTTTGCTGGTCGATGCAAAGCCTTGAATAACACAGGGGTGGGGTGAGATCAAAGGTTCTCATTTTAGATTTTAGTTTGGGGAAGGTGCTTTGGGGTTTATCAGCAGTGATTCACATTCTGTGAGCAGCAAAAACAGCACGAAACAAAGATTGTGTGGCATGGGATTTTTTGTAGTGAGTTGGTGGCTCTTCTGTACAGGACTACAACTCTGCAGCCAGCATGGGTGTTTTTGCAAGGAACCACAGGGAAAACACATCTGTCTCATGCAGGTGAGGGTAATGCTGTTTGCTGGGAAATACCTGATTCTCTGGAACCACCAGCTCCTGCTGCCCATGTCAATCTGCCTGTGGGATGGGGTTGCATCCCCCCGTACTGCTCAGAATGAGAGCAGCCAGCCTGCTCAGCTTAGTATTGAGTTAGGAATAGAATAATTACATGTGTTTAGTTCTCAGTGTGATAAAATCAAGATCTGGCATGGTTGTTTTAACCCTAACAGCATACACAGGCTCCAGTTTAATACTCAGGACCAACTCTAAGCTGCATGAATGCCTCGGGTTAAGAACAAGGACTGACAATTGTGGGTTGTGTCCACATCCTGCCTACCACAGGATATGTTTAGGGCTCCCTTTTCCAAGTGCATCCTTTCTATCTTTAGGCTTTGGGTTGAAAATGTCTCTTTCCTGAACTGCCCAGGGTCTGCAGTGCAGGTGCTGTGCTCAGGGGGATTTATTTCAAGGGCTGCTGATAATTTCTGGGCACAGGGTCTTGCTGGCACTGGGAGCACTCAACTGAGTCCCCAATCCAACCATGCTCAGCCACCATGAGCTGTCCTGCAGATTGATTTAAAGCACAGATTTATGTCATAAACTCTTTGCAGGAAGCCCCACACTATTCCTGTCCTCTGCCAAGGCTTGACTGTGAGCTGGAGCAGAGGCTCCTTTCTACAACTGGAACAGTTTTTTTCTCTGGTTCACAGGACTCCCAGGGTAATTTTATTGATTCAGATAAGAAAAGGAGGGGTATAAGCACATTTTGGCAGGGCACAAGGGTGGGAAGGAGCAGCAGGGGCTGCAGGCACCTGAACCTTGCTCTGCTGAGTGCTCTGTGCCCAGGGGTGAGGGCAGAGGGCTGGCAGGGGACAGAGGATGGCTGATGCCACACACCAGCGCTGCCCTGTGTCCCCAGTCCTGGCAGCACTGTCCCAAAAGGGACAAACTGGAGCAAAGTTAAGCCAGGCCTGGAATGCCAGGGTGCCACCTGTGCAGACACCAGAGCACCTCTGTAATTGTCAGGCACAGGGATGTGGATCTGCCCTTGGCACGTTGTCCCCGCTGTGCCCAGTCACACAAGGAAAACTGTCCCAGGTGAGCTCTTTTAACTCTCTCCAACTTTTCCTGATCCTGGGAGGAGGCAAATGGAGCTGAGGCCCCCACCTTGTAATTACAGGCATCAGAGACAGGAGCATGGAAGGCAATGGTTCCTAATTAGCAGCTGCCTGGGTTAAATGCCAGTTTTCCCTCTTGGTGACAAGGTGAGGGGACGGCAGAAGGAAGGAGGGAAAGGGAGAGAGGGGCAGCTGGGTCTGCAGCTCTCCCTGTCCCCATGAGGAGGGACCTTTGGTGGCTCCCAGCAGTGACTCTCAGCCCATTAATTCCAGCAGTTTCCAGCCTGAAGGGCACGGCAGGCACAAAGCAAATAACCACACGTCAGACTTTGTGCCCTTTCCTAGAGCCAGGAGCAGAGGCTTGAGCACATCTTCGTGCCTTTGATTACACACAGATATTCTGGCTGTTGCTCTGTTTCTCCCCTTGCCCCTCCCCTGCTGTGACTTCATTTTAGGAGAACAAGGGGACTATTCTTGGAGACCATCCTCATCCTAGAAATCATAAACCTGGCAGCTGTCCTGGCCCTTTTTCTTGGACTTGGCCCTATCTGCAATGCTCATGGCACGTCAAAGGAGCCAACACGTGCTCCCAAAGGGTTCTGCTCTCTGCTGGGGACACGAGTGGCCTGTCCTCACTTACCAGGCTGCTCACAGAGTCTGCTCCTTCTGTTTTACTGCAGCCCCATGGCCAAAAGTGTCTTCAAAAGGAAATATTTGAAAAATAACGTCAGGCTAGGATAAATCACAGGGAACAACACTGGCACGTGAGTAACATGGAGAGGAGAACCAGGAATTCCAAGGGTGGGATCTGAAAGGCTCTCACAGCCCAGAGTTCCATCTGCGTAAAATGACAGCTGTGTGTGGTATTTTTTTTGTTTTGTTTATAATTTTAGGAGTCTTTTTGGTTCACCCCTACATTAGCATTTCCTTAATAGGGGTTCTTTCTCCCCACCAGCCCTTTTAAAGATGAAGAATGAGACAAATCCAGTGTGGGCTGGGTGGGCTGCAGGCTGTGTCCTGCTCCAGTGTTTGTCACTGGCCAACTGAGGACAGGGAATAGCCATGGCCTGGCCACACACTGCCCGCTCTGAGGCAAAGGAAAATGAGGTACTGTCACTTCAGGGCATCACTTTGTGTCCACCTGGGCACATTCATTGGGAATTTGTCCTGTTTGGAGAAAAAATTAATTGGTTAATTAAAAAACAATTATTATTTATTTCACTCCATCCCAAACCGTGCAGGGAGTGATCCCACAGCACAGCAGCAGCGTGGTGAGAGCAGTGACTTTTCACTCTCACACAGCTGATGGGATGGCAGGGCAAGCACACAGTGCAAAACCACAAAGCTGCACAGATTTCCAGCATGCACCCAGTGAGAAGTCTGGTTGGTGTCACATGGTTCTCATTAACGTAATTAACTCTGCTCTGAGTCACCTGAAACATCAACAAGTTGTCCATTTTCAAAGCAGAAGTGATTGTACAACAGTGATGTTGATATCAGAGCATGTGAAATGCAGAGGAAAAGCCTTTTCTCTACACAACATTTCAGACTTTCTCACCAAAAGCTTTGTTATTTTTGTGCAATGGATTTTTTTCCTTGGAGTTGAATGTTTGGACAGAAAATCCACCTCATTTCCATGAATTTTTTGGCAGCGCTGTCTCAGTGAGGGCTCGCTGGAGCAGAGAGCAGGGCTGGGTGAAGGAGCACGACTGACTCCAGCAGAACCACTGAGAAAAGGCAAAGTGTGCAGCGAGCAAGAGGCTCTTTGCTTTAGTGCTTTAGCAAATTCTCTCTCTAAGCCTGGCTTATTCCTGAGATTTTATTTCACTCCAGTCACTTTAATTCCACCCTGACCCTGGGCACAAAATCCACTTGAGTGAGGAGTTCCGTGTGGGCCAGATTTGGCAGCCCACTGCTGCTCAGTGAGGAGCTTTGGCTCCTGGCATTAATGTCCTTCCAGTGGGACTCTCCGAAGGGTTGTGGATCCAGAGCCTCTGAGCAGCAGATAATGGGGGTGTGGCAGATTTTTGGGATGAGGGAGCTTTTGGGAGGATGGACAGTTTGGGTTTGGGACTGGGAAAATCTGCCAAGGGTGGGAGCTCGGTTCCTTTGCACGTTTCTCTTCCTGCAGCTGGGTTTTGGGGGGTGAGGACCTGGGAGGTGTTATCAGAGCAGGCTCCAGAGACAGGGGATCTGTGTTTGGCTCAATCACCCAGGGAATGCCAGGATCCTTTCCTGTTTTTTCCTACTCTCCTGCAGACAGCCTGCAGCCCTCTGCAGCCTCTCTAACACTGGGAACAGATTCGTCTGAAGCTGTTGGGCCAAACCTGGCATTGATGAAGGGGTCACTGCCCCCCATCCATGGAGGAGCTGGTGGGGGTGGTCACTGTGGGAATGACCAATCTCCACCGCACAGGAATGACCCTCCAGCGGTTCCAGCCTGACAGGCACTGCCAGCACAGCGGGCAAATGGGCCAGGGAAGCTCAGGGGCCTTTGGAAACCATCCTTGCAAAGACACAGGGCAGATTCAAGCTGTCCTTGAATCCTCTTCTCCTGGAGATGTGGGAGAAGGAGGTGCTCCCACACGACCGATGGAGCACAAGTCCCGCTGGGGCCTTGTCCTCACTGTCCCAACCCACCCCTGGCTCCAATAAGCACAGCACAGCTGTAAAACCATAATATTTTCCTCTCCAAAGAAAAAAAATGTCCTGAAAACATCTGCAGGTATGCTGGAAGGGCCTGGCCCGTGCCAGGGCAGAGGGAAGGATTTCTCCTGGGGGTGTTTGGCCGCTGCCGTGGCACGATGCACTGAGTTGATAATGTGCTCTGAGTCACTTCTCAAACACAGAACTGGCCAAACCAGTGCTGCTCAGGGTATCTCAATTACCACAGTCTGGCTCACTGAAGGGGAGAAAATGAATGATTTTTAATAAGGAAACATCAGTGCAGTCGTATTCTCCCAGGGAACCTCCCTGGCCACGGCCTCTCTGGGGAAGCAAAGAGGAGCCTGTGATGCTGTCTTGGGTGACTTTATGATGTATATCCCATATCGCTGCCCTATGCCCAGAAATTAATTCTTGTGCCTTTCTATGCCTCTAACGCCCTGGTCACAATTCAGTTCAGCAGCAGCTGAGCTGTTCTGCTGAGGGTTTTCTTGTAGCTTTTATCACCTGTTTCCCCTTCAGCAAACCCCTCGTTCGTCCCTCTGCTGAACAAACGTTCAAATAAGAATTTGTGGGGACGGGGGAAATCCCAGGAGATGCACTTTGCTGTAATCACAGAATGGGGTTGGAAGGGACCTCGGGAGGATGTCCAGTCCAATCCCCCAGCTCAGGCAGGTTCCCCCAGAGCAGCTGTGCCCTGAGCTCGGGGAGTTCTGCACCGAGCCAGAACAGCCCAAAGGAGCTGCCAGGAGTCTCTGTGCTGTCCCTGCTGCTCCCATTCTGGCTCCAGCGAAGGTCTGAGGAGAGTCCTCTGCACACCCCGTTGCTGTTCAGGTCGGGGCACATTCCTGGGAGCAGCACTTGCCCTTTTACAGCTCCCGCCTCAGCTGTGCTTTGCTGCTGCTGTGTTTTCCCCAGTGACTCCCCAGAACAAACCTTTCCTGTGATTAACTGCCCGGCTGGGTTTAAAAGTGAAGAAACAACGGGGACTGAGTTGGGACAGGAGGAAAATAGAGACACGTGCATGGTCTGAGCCATGGGTGTGCACTCGGGGCTCTGGGCTGGGGACAAGGTGGGGATCGGGCACAGCTTGGTCGTGGAAGGCTTTTCCAAATGATTCTGTGGCTCTCTGGTGGTGCCTCCCTCCCCACCAGCAAGGTTTGAGGTACCTCTGTTCTTCCTAGGTGCGGGAAAAACGTGTGGGTAAACCAGGAAGGATTTAACTGTTCCTTGTGGGGCTTTAAAAAGCCTCCTCCATGGAAAAAGAGGCCCTTGAGTTTAGATTTGCAGCAACCCAAGCAGTTATCCAGCTGTGTTTAATATCTGCAGCTCCCAAGGAATCTCTGGGTTCCTTTCCCATGCCTGTTGTCTTTTCTGACTGGTGTCCCAGGTGTGTTTGGGTGGTTTATTTCCTCCTCTTGATTTAGGTGACACTGGTTTTTAAACCAGCACATCCCAGCTTGGATAGAATTCCTACAGACTTCTGGATAAGCAGCATGTGCTGCTCGGCATGTTCTGGAAGGACAGCAGTGTCGGTGGTGTCTGGGCCAATCCCTCGTTTCCAGAATAGCCACATTGAGCTGGTTTTGCCTCTGGAGACCCATCAAAGTCTGTGTCACATCTGAGGATGCTGATGCACCTGAGCTGGGAAAAAATACAGGGGGAATTAGTGCCAGAGAGGAGCAGGGTGAGGTTGTGTCCATTTCCCAGACCAGAACAATCCCACCCCCCTGATGGTGCCTGGCTGTGTCTGAGGAAGGATTTGCTCTCCTCTGAGCCCCTGGAAGGTGCTGCCTGGGCTGTGTTTCCCTTCCCAGCCCCTCCTGGTGGCTCTGGGGGGGCTCATGTGCTGTGTTGTCATTCTCTGCAACAGCTCTGTGAGGTGTGAGTAGCTCATACTCCTACTCTGTGTGGTGTGAGCAGCCCCTTCCCAGCCCCTAATAACTCTCCTACTCATGGAAAGGGAGGGAGATGGAGCCAAGAGCATCTTTCTGGCCCGTGTGACACCACAACAGGGCTGCAGGGCTTGGCCTGAGTCCCCAGCACTGCCAGGAGGGACCAACAGCTCACAAGGGACAATTCCTGTCCTTCCATTTTAAGCCTCTTTGTAAAAGGAGGGCTCTTTGCAGTTTTTTTTTTTCCCCTTTTCTTCTTTTGATGCCAATCTCTATTGTTTGAGGAGCTTTTTGCTAGGAAACTGGGACTGGGGAAAAGGAAACTCAAAGACAGAGCAGCCAAACCCTTTGCAGGAATCCGCTCTCTTCTGAAGGTTAAAGCCTGTCATTTTTCTGATTTACTGGAAATGATTGGTGTTTCCTTTGTTCTGCTTTGTGGTGGCTGCTGTGATAAGCCCTGAGGGATACTTTCCCTGGACAGATCTGGAACTTTTACAGCAAAAGAAATTAGGAAAGCAAACCCATGTCCTGTTATTCCCTATTCCGTTTCTTGTAAATCAGTTGTAAATCCTTGTTCCAGAGGAGGATTCAGGACTCCGTATCTATAATTTCTGGGGACTTTAAAAGGCTGCAGACCCTGAAGCACCATCCAGCCCAGGCTGCTGTGATGGGAATGTTCTGAATGCACTGTCTGACCTTTGGTTTTTTGGAGAGTGGCTTCTGGGACTGACAGAGCTCAGAGATGGAGAGGTTTTGGAGCCTGATGTGAATTTTGCTGGGAGCCCTGAGCCCTTTCCAGACAGAGTTCAACCCCGAGACCTTTCCAGGACCAGGGCAGGAGAGAGCTGCAGCTCCAGGCTGAGCAGGACTGTGTGTGGCCCAGAAATACAGAGAGATACTGCAGGTCAAACCCCACTGATAAAGGAATAAATCCCACTGATATGGGGAATAAACACCTTCTCCCAGGCTGGGTGAGGATGGTGAGTGCAGAGGGGACTTGGCCAGCCATGATGCAGAACTGGTGCCATGTGAAGTGGTGCTGCTGCCACTCAATCCTGTTCTTTCCTGAGGTGGAGCCCTCTCACATGCTGGGAGCTGCTCAAGGGGTGCCGTTCCCTGGTTGTGCAAGAGCAACCCCTGGTTATCTGTGCCAGGGGCTCACCCCTGCCAGGGGCTTCCCTGCCTGGAGCAGGCTGGAGGTCCCAGCCCACACATTCCCTCTGAAGCAGCAGGAGACTTCCGCAGTGCCTTCAGTGTGCTGCAGCCACCTCTGTGCCACTCTGTGCCACTCTGTGCCAGCTCTGTGCCACCTCTGTGCCTTGGTTTCCTGGCGTAGACTGCAACAGCCACCAGCCACCACCTCCCTGGAGTGCTCTGGGGCTGTTTGGATTTTCTGGAGCACTGAGACGTGTGGGAATAACGTGTCACGAACATCCCTCCTGAGAAGGCAGAGCCTGGGCTCTTGTGGCTGTGCTGAGCTGCAGGACAAGCCTGGAGGGTGGTGGCACCTGCTGTGGGCAGCTTTGCTTGGAGGCAGGAAGAAAGGGAACCATCCTCTGCTTGGGGACATCTGCTTGGGGAAATTTGGGGACAGCAGCTGAGTGACCCCATTGTCCAGTCCTCCCACACTCCCACCCATGACTTAGGGGCCTGTTCCTGGCCATGGTGAGGACTTTTGTGCTGTGCTGCAAGGTTTTTTCAAGTCTGAGGTAGCACGAGGAGCCAGCAGCTGGGCTTGGTACCACCCTCGTGCCTTCTCCCTCCACCAGCGGGGCTGCAGGGTGATGGCAGTGCCACCAAACCGTGCCAAGTGACCCAAAAATCTGCCCTAGTTGGGCTTGTTTGGTTTCTTTTTCAGCTGGCACACAGCTGCCAGCAGCATGGTGGGAGCAGCTGGAAGGAGACACACGGCAGTGCCGTTCATAAAATCCAGATGAAGGATTGAAACACCTGCTGGCACCAGGAAAAATGTTTGCTGTGGGACGCTAGGAATTGCACCCTGTGGTGCACGTGGCTGCTCACATGCATAATTTCCTCATCATTGCCAGATAAAAAGGCAGGTGATGGATGGGCTGGTGGAAGCCAAGAGCAGAGTGAAGGCAGCAGGCTCAGTCCTTGCCAGGCAGTGGAGATGATGTCTTGCAAAGTGTCCTTAATACCAAGAGGCATCACAAGTATCGTGAGACGTCTCCCCCTCTTTACTGCACAGAGATCTATAAAAGATGCTGCTTCCTCTTTTCTTTAAATAAAACACTTCAGTGACAACGTGCACTGCAAGAATGGGGCCTTTCCCTCAGGAGAGATGTGGGTTTAAAACACGCTGAGTGAATTCATGGTCACAGGAAAATCAGCGAGTGGTTTTCTGTTGATTTCACCTCGTTTTACCTCAGCGCAGTTCTTGCTCTGGGCAAACCCTGCCCAGGCCAAAGGATGCCCTCAGTGAGATGAGCTAGAAGAGGTGCATGAAGAGGAAAACTTGACTGCCACAACCAAGGGACTTGGAGCCACAGATCTGCTTGCTCCAAGGGGAAAAGAGCTGAACCAGCAGGGATTGAATGCCCCTTCCATGCTGTGCCCATCAATGCAGTTTTCCTTCAAATGCAGAGCTTCTGCCACGACCTCTGAGATCTCTGAGCCAGCCAGGATGGTCCAGACAGCCCCACACAGCCCAGTTCCAGCTCACCTGCAGACACCTCCCCACCCTCAGCACATCCAGGGGCATCCCAGATCCATCCAGGGCGTGTGACACAGCTGAGGTGTCCCAGCATCACCTCCCAGGCAGCCCAGGAAGCTGTGCCCACACTCCACGTCCCTTCCTGGCCGATGTCACCAGCCCTCCTGTGGCTCACCTCCCTCCTCTGGATGTGCTGCCTGGGGCACTGAAATGGGAAAAGCTACAAAAAAACCTGGCAGAAAGGTTTTGTATATCCTGCTGCTTGGGGAGGCCTTGTTTTCCTTGTAAATCTGGGTGAGATGCTTTGGGAAGCTTCTTTTCCAGACACTGCTGGGCCCTTCTCCTGGAAAAACCAGCTGCCAGGAGTGCACGTGTTGGTGTTGGCTTCAGGAAAGTCAGGTCACTGCTTCCCCTCTTGCCTTGTGCTGTGATGTGCCAGTGTCATCCTCATCTGTGAGCATCCAAAGCCTGGCATGGAGCTTTTCAAAGGGAAAGGTTGAATGTCATCCCAAATTCTGGTTCTCTGGCACCACAAAGGATAGGCTTTAAAGTCCTCCTAAGTTTTGTAACATCTGAGATGTCTTTGAGCCCAAACCCAGCCTGGGGGTGTAATGAATTCAGCCTTCTCCCTCTATGAGACAGCTCTGATTCCTGTGGCTCTGTAAACATCCCCAAAGGCACGTGGGGCTGGAGTTGCTGTCTTTCAGCTGCCTCTCTCAAAGTGCCTCCCAAAGGAGGAGACCAATCCTGTATCCCCCTCCAAGGCACAGAGGGAAAAACATGGAGATTCACCCCCTCAGCCTTGCATTTGGAAAAAAAAGGCCAATGCAGGTGTAGCAGGATTTTGTAGCTGCAGAGATTTCCCTGCCCGTGACAGTGGGGTTGGAACAAAATGATCTTTAAGGTCCCTTCCAACCCAAGCCATTCCATGATTTATTGGAGTCTCTTTAAAACCCCGTTGTATGACTCAAGGGGTTGTTATCTCCAGCCTGAACTGTTGAGTCTCAAGGGGGTGCTTTGGGTTTTTTAAACAAAAATATCCTCTCTTTATTTAATAGCTGAGATAGAAGGCTCAAGCCAGTATCTCCTGGGAAGACTCTAAAATTGGCAGCTAAAAAAGAAATCCCAGTAGGTTTTAAGAATTGCTGATGCTTTATAGGAGAATTACTGATCTTTATAGAACGTGGATGTACATTTAATTTGGAGACAGTTGTGCAGATGTAGCACGTCTTGGCACTTGTTTTGTTTTGCTGATAAGGGTGCACAGGAACAGGAGTGTCATTCGTTAGGACTTTCTGCTTTGTTCCTTCTGCCTCTTCCCTGGGTAGTATCCTCGCTCGCATCTCCACCCGCCCGTGCCTGCAACGCCCCTGTGGTCACTCAGGGCTTCACACCAGTCCTCGTGCAGTGGTTTGGGATCACTGATACAGTGGTTTAGGATTCCTGGTTACACTGGTTTAAGGTCACTGGTTACACTGGTTTAGGATCCCTGGTTACACTGGTTTAAGGTCACTGGTTACACTGGTTTAGGATCCCTGGTTACAGTGGTTTAGGATCCCTGGTTACACTGGTTTAGGATCCCTGGTTACAGTGGTTTAGGATCCCTGGTTACACTGGTTTAAGGTCACTGGTTACACTGGTTTAGGATCCCTGGTTACAGTGGTTTAGGATCCCTAGTTACACTGGTTTAGGATCCCTGGTTACAGTGGTTTAGGATCCCTGGTTACAGTGGTTTAGGATCCCTGGTTACACTGGTTTAGGATCCCTGGTTACAGTGGTTTAGGATCCCTGGTTACACTGGTTTAAGGTCACTGATTACAGTGATTTAGGATCCCTGGTTACAGTGATTTAGGATCCCTGGTTACACTGGTTTAAGGTCACTGGTTACACTGGAACCACCTTTGGGCTTTATGATGTGTCCACCCAAGCCCCAAGCCCTTTTCCCCACAATGGGGCCGCAGAGGAAAGGCTTGGCTGGAGTTGCTGGGTGGCATCAGAGGGCAGGGAAAGCCCGAAAACTGCCCCGTTTCTGCCTTCCTGCCAGCCCTGCAGGCCAGGAACGATGGGAGATCCCCTTAGACTCAACTTTGATCCTGCTGTCACCCAAGGGAGCTCCATCTGTTTTTACAGCCCTTCTGAGACATGAACCCGTGGTTCCTCAGAAGGGTTTTTGTTGTTTCCATGGTTATAGGTGAGCACACAGCCCTGCAGTGGGAAAATCCCTGCTGAGTTTGGTGCTGGGCTGCAGAGAACCTGCCAGGCCCTGCCCTTTAGGTGGCTCTCAGGGGATAATTTGCTTTTCATTACAGACAAGCACTTCTACAGATTCCTGCACCAAGCCTTTTGGTCAAAAGGTCTAACCTGAAGCCTCTTGCAGGATTTTTTTTTAATTAAAGCAGCTACTTTGGTTTTTTTTTTCATGGCAGGAAAGCCAGCAAATCTCTAGGCTACCTGCTAGAGAAGAAAAACCAGGCACCATATGCAATGTAGCTCTTGCTCTATCTCAAAAATGCCGAACTCTGGGAGAGAATTCGTCCCACCAAACGCCCACTAAGCACATTTTTTAAATCTGGTTTCTCAGCCTTTCAGGAAAGAAGAAGCAAAATCTTCTTGCCTGCTGGAACTGGGCCCCGTTTCATGAAATTAAATGGCTAAGGAGGGGGGAAAATATATATCCAAGGCAAAGATGCTATTCTCAACAAAGGAAACAGTATATGCAACAGCTTCTGCAGCATTCCTGCAACATGATGTCTTTCCCTGCAGAGTCTCAGTCAGGAATTGATTGTCTGAGCAGAGAATTGCTCGATTCAGAAAGGCTTAAGGCACACTTCATGAACTGTTTGCTAAAAGGATGAATAGATGGGCATGTGTGTATATAAATCTATAAATCATGTCTTGTTCTGCCCCAAAGAGGACAGCTGAGGTTGGGTTCTTTGTCACTTGGTTTCGTGTTCCCAGGGCTGGGGATAAAGGCAGCAGTGTCCCACGCACGGGGTCAGGATTGGATGCCACGGCTCCGGAAGGACAATCTGTGGACAAGAGGAGGTGGCATTTGTGTGAGAGCCCAGCTCACCAAGGGGTAACAGCCCTCCTGCTGCCCTGATGGGTTCTCAGTCAAGGGGAAGTCTGGTGAGTGTCTCTCATTTGGGCTCTCTTTTATCCCAACCATTTTTTGCCAGCTGATGTGTGGATTGTGATTTGAACTCCTGGGGCGTTTGGTGGCACCACTGCTGTGAGTTGTCACTGCCCAGCCCAGCCCTTGCACTGCCATGCCTGTTGCTGCCCCTCTGCTCAGGGATGCTCTGCTGTTTGGGCTGATTTGGCTGGAATTTTGGTGAATTTTGCCCCACTGGGGGGGTCTGGAGGAGGGGTAGGAGCTGGCACCAACCTCAGAAAAAAGAGAGAGGCGCTGCAGAAGGGATCTGAAGGACCTCTGCTGTGACCAGGGGTCCCCTGGGAGATGCTGAGCAGGGAGGGGAGGGTTCAGAAGCCACATGTGTCCCTCAGAGAGCCCTCCTGCTCCCCAAACTGGCCTTTGGGCAGTACTGTGGTGCCAGCAGAAACGATGCTCTGCGTGTCCTCCTCCTCAGAGCAAGCCAGAGGAGCCCACAGCAGAACAAACCTGAACCCCTCAGCCAAAGACCCGTTTTCTGTCAGCTGAGGCTGTGCCAGGGGGGAGTCCCTTCTAGGAAAACCCCCGGAGAAAAGCTGCGAGACCGCACAGGAATCCCTACAGTGCCCGTGGGAGCAAATGTGAGCCCACAGCCAAGGCTGAGGGACATCTGAGCATCTCATGCTGGGTTGGGTTCTCTCCATAAATCCTGTGGGTGTCCCAGGCAAATATCACAGTGACTCTGTGTCCCTGGCTCACCCCACGTGTATTTTTCCTCTGAGATGACACGCTGGGGACAGTCCCTGTGTGGCCCTGGCACGGCAGGTCCAGCTGAGCAGAGCTGCAGGGTTTTGGTGGGCTGTGCTCTGCCCCTGGCCCATGAAAAGCTGTCCCACAGTCCATCAGGCAATGGCTTTGTGCCTGGGTAGCTGCACAGGAGCACAGGCATCCCCTGGGCACAGAGCTTCCTGCTTATAAATTAACTACAAGTCACCAAGGGTCAGCTCCCTTTTGCTCTATTATGCATGAAAAGATCAGGAAGGTCGAGCAAGAAGTGAAAGATTTTTTTTCCTTGCTAGTTTTCTGCCTATCCAGTAGCCTTGTGCCCTCCCTTACTGCTTCATTTCAAGGGAATAATTCCTGAGTAGAGATTTAAGAAGTTGGTCCCATTTTTAGAAGGTGACACAGGCAGTAAATGCAGTATTTGTCTTGTTTTGGTTGGGTTTTCCCATGAGCTCCTAAGATGTAAAATATTATCAACTGCTGCATTTAAAAGCAGCCTTTCAGTCATTGCTCTGCCTGGGGAAATCAGTAACAGGTGAGAGAGCTCCAAGCAGGAGCAGAGGAGCTCCTCTGTTTGTGTTTCTCGCTTGTCATCTGCTCCCCAAAGAGCTCCCAGAGGTCAAACAATTCTGTCTGCCTGCTTTGTCTGTCACTGAGACCTGTCCTGCTTTCCTGGGGAAAAGCTGGGCTCCAGGCAGCCCCAGGAAAGGCCGCTTATCTCCCCCAGATGCCTCCCAGCTCTGACACATTCGCCTTGGCTGCTTTTCACAGAACTCAGGAGAAACCCTCCCGCCAGCAAATGTGGAGGTTTTCTTCTCATTTCTTCCGCAGAATTTTCCTCTTCCTTCTGGGGAGGATTTCTCAGTCTCCCAAAATTCATCATGTGGTATTCGTGTCTCATGAAATGCATCCTCCTCGCCTGTGGAAATGCTGCTCCCTGCTCATCCCAGACCAGGGGCTGTGGGAATGGTGCAAAGGCAGATGTCAGGGATTCAGGGGTGGATTTGGAAATGGGCACTTGCTCTCCTGCCTGCCCAGTGACCCTTGGCTAAATATGGGTCAGTTTATATTTCCCAGCAGAGGGAATGGAAAGCTTGGGGGGGGGTCAGGGGTAGCCCTCACAGATGTTGCCCTCTGGGTTTGTTTGTTTGCATCTCCAGAGCACGCTCTGATCCCAAACTTTTCCGCTCGGGGTAAACTGATTCCGGAATTTTAGTCCAGCCTGAAGTGGACACGTGTCCCCAGCCCCTGATCCACACGCACTTCCCCTTCCCCTGGGGTGGCTGCTCGTCACCACACGGACACTGAGAGCCTCCGCAGGGAGAAGGGGAAGGGGAGAGGAGTTTCCCCAAGGGTTTTATTTCTTTATTTTATCAATATTTGTCAGAAATCTTGGTTTTCCAAAGGGTCCCAGTTTGCAAATCTCCAGGCTTCCTGTTAGGAATTCCTATTCACCATCTGAAAAATCCTTACCCCCAGTTCGCTTGGGATTGGTATCCAGCACCCAGGGATTGTACCCAGCCCTTCCCAAGATCAGCCTGTTGCACTGCAAAGTCGTTCTGCTTTCCTCCCCTTACTGAAACAATAATTTGCATTGATGTAACTTTCCTAAAACCTCCTGGGCGAGCATTAGCTGACCCTGCTGAAGACACAGGCGTGTTCCTGCTCTGCAGACGAAGGAAGGAGGGCAAGAAGGAGCAGAGTAACAAATTTGTGAAGGTCACACAGCAAAGCAGGAGCAGAGCTCGGACTGCAATTCCCTTCTGCTCCTTCCCTCCCGCTCCAGGCACTGGCCCGCAGCACTGAGAGTCCAAATTAAGAGATTATAATGCATAATCCACACTGGTGTGCCAAGAATTCTCTAAATCATATTACACTGCCACATAAAACGATGACTCATTTGGTAACACAGCCCACAGCCGGTTCCTTTATGTTAAAATTACGTGGACAAGACTGGATTTAAAAAGAAAAAGGCGAGCTTGTTGTGTGTGTAGTGAATGCTGAGTTATAGATGCCTTCATGGATGTTATTTTGGCTGATGCTGAAGGAGCATTTGTGAGCCTGTTTGTTGACAGTGGTGCTCGGGAGCAGAGATGCTGACATTCCACTAACAATAATAGGAACTGGCTCTGTTTGTTTCTAAATTGGAAATTCTTCCTTACATGGGCCCAGCCCACCCTCCGCCCCCGCCGAAGGAAAGGGCACTTGTCTGGGGCTGGCAGGGGAGCATCTCCCAGCAGGGCTGGAGCTTCTGGGCTGCAGGGATGGCCCTTGTTTGGTCACGGCCAGAAACCCCTCTCCTCCCCACACCCATGGGAAGGGTGGAGAGAAAGCACCTCTGTTTATCCACAGCATGAATACCATGGCAGAATCAGCCCAGCTACACCTTTCCCAGGAAAAGATGCTGTCACCAAGTCTCCCTCTTGCTGCCTCTGCTGCCTCTGCTCTCCTTGCTCCTCCCTGCATCATCATCCTCGCTTCCACCCCAGCTCCTGCCCTTCCTGGCAGCCTCTGCTGCTGTTTGGGGACTGTCATTATCCTTCCCAAAGCCATTTGGGATGTGGCTGGTGCGAGTGACACTGAGCTGTGTTTGCTGCGCTGTGGTTTCACCGTTTCCTTTTCCTCTCCCTGCCTGGGCTTTAATTCCTGCAGCTGAGGAATCCGTGGCAAAATCCCTTTCTGCCAGGAATGCCCACATGTTCCTCAGCTCAGAGCTGCTCTGGCATCTCGTCAGAGGTGGCTTCTCCGTCCCTGTGTGGCTGGCACACGTCACAGCCACCCTGCTGCACAGAGAGCTCTGTCAGGGCAGGTGCTCACTGCTCCTTTGCACTTTTGACCACGGGATCCATCCATCCCTGCAGGCTTCCCCTTCCCCGTCTGCACCCCATCCCATGGGTCACCTCTGGCCCAGCACCACTCTCCCCTATATTCCAGAAAGTGTGGATTAATCTCCCAGCTTTGGGTAAATAAGCCAAACCTCCAGCAGGCACTGAGGGCAAGGATCAGGAAACAGCTTCGATCGCTGCGTGGTCAAGGCCAGTTCAAGAAGCTCTTTGCAAGATTTTCCTACTGTTGTGCTGGAAGCTCCTGCTTCCCTTCATTTCTTGGAGGGGGAAAAAAAAGTCAGAACCAGTTTGTGAGCGTGACCTGTGGAGACCCTGAGCATCCTGTGCTGGTGCTGGGAGCAGGGGAGGGAAGGAATTGCTTTCAGCAGTCGGGAGGCGTGGGTGGCAGGAGGGCTTTGTGTGCTGCCGGAGGATGCTCTGTACATGCATCCCTCCTAAACAAATACCTCTTTAAGCGTGCATGATGGGAATCCAGGGAACAGCTTTTTTTTTTTTCCTTTTCCACTCGTCTCCAAGTAGGAGAGAGGCTTATTAGTACTCTCCTTCCATAGGCAAGATGCGGAGGCTGGGAAGTTGTGAGACGAGTTACATTTGCTTTTATCAGGCAAATCTGCTCTCTCCTGGACAGTCCCTTCAGCCAGGAGGAGGAGGAGGAAAGCAAGCACAAAGTGCTATAGGCAGGAGCTATAGGGGGAAGCACACAACACCATCGAGCACAGCCACGGAAATGAACTCGTGTCAGGAGGAAGGAATTATTTCCGTGCTGCTGCTTCCATGCTGGATAAAAACCTGTTGAAGAAAATGTGTTGAATGTCACTGGTGTGCACTCAGAGGAACTGCAGTCTCTTGGACATGGTGGTGTTTGCAAGTTGGAAGGGCATTTTAGGCTGGGACAGTCACCTCACGTCTTTTTCCAGGGCATTTTCCATCTGCAGCCTCTGAGAATTCCCAGGGAGCTCCCGCTAAGCAGGGGAGGGAAAGGGAGGTTTCAAGGTGAGGTGTGATGGAAGGGAAAGCAGTTTGGGCAGTCTCAGAGTTCCAGACAGATGGAGCTGGAAGAGAAATGGATGCTCTGAGCATCTCCTCGGATTTAGAGTCACGGAGAAAGGAAAAAACCAGAGCTGAGGGTGCAGGGTGTGAAACGGGAGAAAGCTGGCAGCGCCCAGGCTGTGGAGCAGGGCTGGGCACAGCTCTGCAAGCAGCAGTCTGGTCTTTGGGGAAGACAGATAACTCTGGGAAGTCCACAGGATTTCAGTGGAGCTGTGACAGAGAGAGAGCTGCCCAGTTGGAGCATGGAGGAGCAGAACTGGTGTTTTCTGGGAGGCAGCCGGGAGCAGGGGATCTGCTGGGATCTGCCCTGGGATCTGGGATGGGACGAGACTCCCCTTAAGGGCAGGAGGGCTCCCTGCCCCACAGGCAGGCGGATTTCTCGGATTTCTCGGTGTTTTATCTCGCTGTCGCTGGAAGAGCCGAGTCTGTCATTATTTCCTGCCATCTGTTAGAGACACGAATGGCAGCTGCTCCCAGTGATACCTCGCATCTCACAACGGTTTTCAGCCCCCAAAACTCGAGCCCCCGGGGGATTTACAAAGACAATGCAACCCATTTGATGCCGTAAGAAGAGTTGCTCCTCGGGCTGGTAACAATCAGTGGAAATTTAGCTGTTCCTTGTAAGCTATTTGCATCCCTGGGAACATTACATTTACACAAATGTGTTTATATGACTGCTAATATTTCCTCTCTTGTGAGAGGCCTGGCCTGTGTGGGTGCTTATAGGAGGGTTTGTGTCAGACCCCTGTCTGCGACAAACCTCAAGGGGAATTCATCACATTTTTGATTCAGAAAGAAATTTGTCTCTCTTTTCCTTTTTTTTTTTGGTCCATATTTTAAAGGCCTGGGTACACACCCTGCACAGTGAGATTTAGGAGTGATTGCAGTGAGCTGGGAAGCAGCTGTCTGACATCAGTGGGATACAGAAAGCCTCGCAGAGACGTTTTCCTTTGCATAGTATTATCCTGATCATACTCCTCGGATCCCACTGAGATGAATTTGTTATGAGGGGCAATAGAAAATGCAGAGGGAGAAGCAACTCAAATGTGTGCAGCTAAAAGTGTCCAGTCCTGCAAGTTGGATCCAACTCAGTTTTGTGGCTGCTCCAGAGCTCTGCTCCCAAGTTTGCCAGTGGCCAACCTGTGACCTTGGACAAATCTCCTGGGTTCTCTGTGGCTCAGTTTCATCACTTATGAAATCAGGATAATGTCGCTCACCTTGTCTGCAAAACGGTTTGAGGTCTAGTGATAAAAATTGCTTGGAAGGAGCTGAGGTGATATTACTGTTTTATATTTATGGGAATGCAGATAGCAAAGCAGGTGACACCCATGTGTGCAGGTCAGGCTGTCCCTGGGTCAGAGTGAGGGGGAGAGAGGGAAGGGGATTTCTTCAGAGGAGCAGCCGTGTGCCAGCCATACAGAAGAAACTGCTGAAGTGTGTTATCAAGAGTTAGCAAAACTTGCTGGAGCCGAAAGAATCTTAAAATGCTGGTGAGCTTTCATCTGTGGAGCTTTGGTTGGGCCAGTTGGGTTCCTCTCTGCTTCTCTCCAGGCTGACTTTGCAGCCCCTGCTCAGCGTCCGCTCCTGGCTCTCTTTTACTCTCTCAGAGTGATTTCTGGGGAGGGTGAAAATCCTCCTCGCTGAACCATTTCTCAGGAGCGTTGTTTTGCGTTGTGACAAGAAGGTTATTTTAACAAACTCCCCGTTTTTACAATGCCAAGAAGCAGGAGCGTTGATTGCGTTCCTGCAGGCTGCCTCCGCGTCCCAAGGATGTGCATTTCCATTTTATTGTCTTCTATTTTTACCTCCTTTTGGGGAGGAGGAAGGGCTGGGACACCCTTGGGACGGGCAGTCTGTGGGCTGCGTGGCCGGGGTGTGGCAGGAGGGACAGGGACAGGGCTCGGGAGGTGGCACCCAGCCCGCACATGGCACACACATGAGCAACCCCCGGCTGTGCGGAACCGGCTGCTGCCGCCGGCTTTTGAAGGCGAATTTAAGCCCTAAAATAACAACTGCCACTCCCTGCTGAGGGAAAGCAGCCGCGATTAGCGAAGCCTCCCATTCCCCGCTGTCTGGTGACACGAGGACTTTCCCCTTTGTGTCACTAAGGTGACATTGCTGCCCTCCTCTCCTCCCCAAGAGGAGCGCTGGGCTCCTGCTGCCCTCTGACAGCTCCTGCACCAAAGGGAGAAGGAGACGTGTGCTAACCTAAGGAGACAGCAGATGGGTGCAGGCGCTTTTAAGAACAGCTGCTGGTGTCTCATTCAATAATCCCATTTTGAACGAATCCATATGATAGCAAAAAAATGCTGGAAATTCGGGTTTTCTGTCCTCTCTCATCTCCTGAGCCACACTTGACCTGTTCAATATGATCTAGGGATTAAAGGTTTGTTATTTTAGCTGCTCTATAATAGATCAGAGGCTGATGTCTGTCAGGCTATTGAGCTACTGTTCCTTGGCTCTCCCCCTCTTCCCATTTTTTCTTTTGTGTCCCAGGACTTGTGATAGTCCAGAGATGTGACTTCTGCTAAGGGACACGGCGGCTTTTCCCAAAGGTGTCGTGAGCCCAAGGTGTTGGTTGCAGCACATTTATGCAGCTCTGAGGCTCCCAATTCTCCAGTCTTAAAACTCTGGAAGCTGCCTCAGGGAAGGAGGGCTTGGCACCTTCACTTCTCAGCATCATCACCCCTCGGGCAGCAGAACTGTGGCCAGGAGGAGGGAGGGAGCCTTGCTCTTCTCCAGTGGGGCTCTAAACGTGTTTTTCTGCCTGAGATCCGAAGGGAAGGAAATTGTGGAGCCGATCTTGTCAATGCTGTTGGCCGCGGGCTGAGGTGTCTGTCCTTCGTCGCCGTGGTACCGCCGTGCTTCAAACTAATCGCGCATTTGCCGGCACAACACTCCCGCTAATTCCCTCGGTTCCCAGGTGGGGAAGCCGTGTCACCGAGGCGCAAAGTGGCTTATCCAAGGTCACCCGCAAGGAAATGGCACGGAGGGGGAAAGAGCTCAGCTTTATCGACCTCCGGTGTCCCCCAGTGCAGGCGGTGCCCTTCGGGAAGGTGTTGCTGATGCACAGGTGTGCTTGTGCTACGGGACAAAGAGGATTTTTTTTTTTTTCCTAGGAGGGAGAGGCAAAAGGTCTCTCAGGGATCTCTGCGGGCTCCGGGGAAGAGCCGGGCCCGCGTTTGCCCAAAGCCCCGGCCGGCAGCTCCTCCCATAGATGCCAGCGGGTGCTCCCCGGAGCTCCCCACCCCCGGAGGGGCACCGGGGCAGGGATGGGGGCAGAGCAGCACATCCCGGAGAGGCACCGGGGCAGGGATGGGGGCAGAGCAGCACATCCCGGAGAGGGGCAGAGCAGCACATCCCGGAGAGGCACCGGGGCAGCGATGGGGGCAGAGCAGCAGCACCCGCGGCTCGGGCGGGGCGGCTCCGCGGGGCGGGGCGGGGGCGGGCGCGGAGCGGCGGCGGGAGGCGGGCGCTGTCCATGGCCCTGCGGAGCTCCGGGCGGCCCCGGGCTCCGCCGCGCCGCCGAGCGAGCGAGCGATGGGCAACACGGTGCACAAGACGCTGGCAGGTACCGGCCGGGGCGCGGGGCTGCGGGCGGGGGGCGCGTCCTGCCCCGGGGATGCTGCGGGCGAGCGGCGGCAGCTGTGCTCCCCACCCCCGGTCCGAGGCTCCCCGGGAGAAGCCGAGCGTGTCAGCAATCCCGGGAGAAGCCGAGCGCGTCAGCAATCCCGGGAGAAGCCGGGCGTTCCAGGAATTTTTAAAATGTGCTCGTTTTCGGTGATCGCGGCGGGCGGGGATGCTGAGCGCGGGGCACGGCTGCGCCCGCGGGGTGAAGCGGGGCTGATCCCGCAGCTGGAGCGGCGATTCCCAGCCCTCGGACCGAGTCCTTGGAGGGGCTTTCTGGTTCATTTCCCCTTCTCGTTATGTTTTGGGTTTTTTTTAATCCAACTTTTTAATGGGGAGAGACCGCAGCTGTTCGGAGTCTCCGGAAGAAAACTGCAGTGGGGTCTGAAATGTTCGGTGGGCTGCCCTGGTTTGAAAACTGCCTTTTTAGCCAATTCTGCACTTACACAAGAGCTGTACATATTCTTTTCCTTTGCAAGTTCGTAACTGTGGGGCTTTCCCCCCCCCCTCGGAGAATCTGTGCATAATAAAAACAGTTGGTCTCTATAGAATCAACAGTGTTGAATTACTGAGCCATTGCCAGGCTGTATCTTCAGCTACTTTGCTTTTCTTCTCTTTTCTGCTCTTGCAGAGCTCCTGCATTGCATCCTTTGTACTTCAGGCTCCCATAAATAAAAAGGGTATTATTAAACTTATTTAAAGAAGCAGGAGGACCTATTGAACACATACACGTCTCCCTGTAATCAGCCAGGGAGCTGAATATAGAAATAAAGAGAGGAATAGATTTGCATTTGGATGCGCCGTATATTGTCTTTGCGAAGAGACGGTGCCTGGGACCTTGAGGGCACAAAAGAAAGCTGCTAAGCTTGTGGTTTAGCTATGAAGCAGTGGTTAGATTTCTAGTTGCATCTCCTCCCGTTCTCTGTTACATTTAAATGGGACGTTAGCTCCTTTCACAATAAGGAAGTTTTCATTTTTTTAAATACTTCACCAACTGGCAAATAAAGGCGTCGTGAGGAGTGCATGACCTTGGAGAAATTTTATTTTGCGGCTTGGCTTTTCAGCTGGGGGCACATGCAAAAAACCTGGGATGGGGGAGAAAAAGCCAGGAGATCATCTTTGGGTCAGCAGAGGTTACCTCGGTCAGGCTGGAACTTCCCAAAGGAAAAATATCCGTACCTGCTGGGCCGTGGGATCTCGCTGAGAGCTCTGTTCCAGAAGGCTGGGAGTTGTATCAGCCCTTCTGCCTGGTGCTAGAACAGTCTCTCCTGAGCAGCCTCCACATGCTCAGCCTTACACACGTGAATTTAAAAAAAGGGATGACATCAGCTGCACCGCAGCTCCGTGATTCAGGACTTCCTCGCGGTGCTTTCAAAAGGAGTCGTTAAAAAGGAAAAGTTTGATGGGGGAAAAATGAAGGCTTGATTTATGGCAACCTCCCAGCTCAAACATTTATTCTGGTGGCCTAGGAAATCTCGGTGGTGTCCCTCCAGGTGGAGGCTGTCTGGGAGGATTGCACCGCTGGGGATGGTCCATTTGCAAACATTTGTCAAATTGTGCAAGGCAGAGCTATGCAAGACACTTGAATGCCTTTGCTGAGGGCTGGATGACGCTGGAAACGTGTCTTTCCCCCAAATTCAGTTTGCTTTTCACAAGAGTAATGACAGTCCAAGGGAGCTGTTAACCTGTGGCTGCAGAGGAGCTTTTGGATGTTTGCAATTTGGAAGTTTATAAATGTCTTTTGTCGGGTTGGACCCCATTCAGCAATTTTTCATATGAAATTGAATTTCAGATGGATTGTTTGTCTTTCATTATCCAAATGGCATTGCGGAGGGGAAGCAGGTTTAGAACTGTTCTTGGAACAGTCCTTTTGAAAATTAGAAAGTTTTTCCGGAAGACTGAATGGTTGGATGAAATCCTATTTATAAATGCAAGGGCTGTTTAGAATTACTCAAAAGATTATCAGTCAGAATTAAGTCTTTCCTTTTCTTGGTCCAAAATGCATCTCCTTCTTCACCCTGCAGACTGAGCAAGGCACTTTCCCTCTCATTTTGCCTAACAGAGAAATTGCTCTCTGTCCCACGGACTGAAGAAACTTCTTAATAAAACCCAAACAACCAAACAGAACATCTTCAAACTGAAATTTGCTTACTTGTGTTAAATTGATCCACTGCAGTATCACTTCTGTCGTTTTGTTCACCATAAATAGCTCAAGGTAGGAAAAGCCTTTTCAATGAAATCAAATGTAGACGGAATGTGGAGGGACCTGGCTCCTGGAAAAGCCAAACAAGCAACAATTCAGGTTTTATATAGAAAGGGCAATGCTTTCCTCAAACAGCAGAACTCAATTTTAAATCCTATTGAAGACGACTCATTTTTTTACCTTTGTCCAAATGTGCTTGAGGCAAACCGGGCTGGTTGCATCTTTTAAATCCTTGCCCAGCCTCATCCGTTTCTCCCCACATTTCCATGGAATGATACAAGAGCACACGCCATCGGAGCCGGAGGGATTTGTGCCGGCAGCTTGGGAAACTCGTGTTTGCCAAGTACCCTCTGGTTAACACACAATGGGCCCAGGCTTTGTCAAATTAACAGCGAGGTTCCAACCGGAGCGGCGCTGAAATGAGTAATGAGGCTGTGGCTAATGAGAGGCAGCTTCTATATTTGAACGGGGTGAGGAGGCATTTGAAGGGAAAAGAGCTGGGATGTGTCAGATATGCTTAACAACAGGCCTGAGGTGCTGCTGGAAGCCGCTCTTATCTGGGTGACAGCTAAACGATACACGACATGACACGGATGCTGCCTCTGGGATGCTCCGGGAGCGGCGCCGGCCCTCCCGCATCTCCTGGAGGAGGAGGATCTCCCACTGCATCTCCAGCCCAGGCTGGGAATTCACGCTTGGATGTCGCTGATTCCCTGCTCCCCTCGCCTCCCCGCTGTCCGAGGTGGTTTGCGGGCGGCTGGGGAGGCAGGAGGGAATTGTTGGTTCCTGAGGCACGGCGTGTTCCCGGCTCCTGCAGGTGCTGAAGTGGCTGTGCAGCACTGCAGGTGACGGGCAGCACCTGGCTGCTGGGAGGCTGAGGGCTGCTGGTTCCGTGGGATTCATGGCTCTGTGCCTGGTTTCCTGTGGGGCTGCGCAGGGAATCGCTCTGGAGTTGGGGTGAGAGGAGCAGGAAGCATGACAAACTACCCTGGTGTCGTGCATGGGGCTCCTTCCTCCATGGAACTCATTTCTCCAGGCTGATTGCTCTCCGTGGCACGCACAGGGCTCAGAAAATCGTTAAGAACCAGTGTGAGCAGGAAGATGCTGGGAGCTCAGCGGGGCAGGCTTGGGAGAGGGGAAAATCCCCATGATCCATGGAAACCCTTCTGAGGAGCAGCGTCCTGGAGGCTGGGACGGCAGCAGCGTCCCCGTGGTGACAGGGTGAAGGTGGACAGCTGCTGGGACAGGCAGGGTGGGCAGGAGGCACTCACCAAGTGCAGGACTTTCCAGTTGGGATCCAGTTGTTGGTCCTGACCCAAATAGGGACATTGGTATTTAACAAAGGAGCCAAATTCCCTTTTTAGAATCTGGCTGGGATCTGATTGCTGTGCTTCTCCCACAGCTTTCCTCACAACTGCAAGGAATACCAAGTATGAGTGGCATTTGTGTCTGGTAAACACGAGGGAGAATGGGGCTTGTTCTGGCAGAAGTGACTTCGTTGCAAGAAATTATTTTGTGTTCTTAAGGAAAAGGCTTCTAATCATTAAAATCATCTCTCAACAAGGCAGAAATCAATCCCAAGTTTAGACCTTCATCAGGCTGGTGCTCCCATCTGCCAGGTGAAACAGGGATGTTTGGAAGGTCCTGGTTACAGCAAAGCAGCAAGGATTTACAGCTTGTGGGTTAAAAATGACATTTCTGTGTACTCCTTTTCAAAATACCGACTCACTTCTCTTCTAAGAAATGAGGAGCCAAGTCCACTCAGTGGGAAAAGATCTCTCTGCCTTTTCCAGGGGCTATAATCTCACTTCAAGGAGCACTTTTGTTTAGATTTGTTTTCTGGTCCCTCCTCCCTCAGTTGCTAGTGATGCACTGTGGGAGGAGTTCTTGTTTTTGTCAGGAGTTCAGTAAATTGTTTGATTTGGATCCAGTCTGACTTCAAGAAAACTACAAAATACCACTTCAGGTTGTTCTGGTTTGAGTGAAAAAGGTAGCTGTTCAGACCAGTTTTTGGTTTGGGTTTGGTTCAGCGCCGATCAACACTGACTGCAGGCGTTAATCCAGCCCTATTCCGCCTGTTTTTCTGCATCCTTAGGCTGGGAGTTGAGGTTTTGAGAGTCTGGATTTTGATGACTCCCCGTGTGACCTTTGAGCAAGTGGCTTTATCACAGAATTGCTTTGAATGTAAGGAAGGTAGGAAACCCTAGCTCACATGGGGGTACGAGAGTTAATTAATTATGAAGCATCTCCAGGAGGAAGGTCATAGAAGTGCAAAAAAAAAAAAAAATTCACTGCCTTCTTAGCAGCCTTTTGCTTTTCCACTCTCCAAAAGGAAACCTGTGAAGCTGCTCAGCCTTCTGTGTGATTTAGAGCTGGAACAGATTGATTGTGTACTGAGGACTCTCTTTAACCACTGTGCATGCCCCAAACCCTGCTGCAGCCAACTGGCACGATGAATCCAGCGCTGCCTTTGGCACCTCGGCTGTCGAGGCTGGAGGAATGACTGTGCTCCACTCCAGGCAGGCATCCCCTCCCAGGCCAGCGTTAAATGGAGCTGTGTCATTCCCCGTGGCCCATGGGCTGTCACACACACACAGCACGGTGCCAAGTGTGTCATTAAAGCCAGAGCTTTCCCTTGCTCTCCACTGGGTAGTGCTGGGCAGGTGCCCTCTCTTCTCTTTTATTGTTTATGCTCCAGAGGGGAATTGCTTTGCTCAGAGGTCTGGCAAACAGCACTTTCCCCCCTTTTATTCCTATTTATTTCTTCCGATAATTGCTGCAGACTAGGAGGACCCGTGTTGTCACCATCTCACCCTCCTGTAGATGCCTGAAATCCCACCCCAGAGTCTGTGTGTGTAGGCAAAACCCTCGGAAAGGCCTCCCCGCAGGCAGAGGAAATCGCTGCTTCCCAGCACGTTATCGTTTGACAACCTATGGAAGTGCTTAAGGATGTTTAAGGTGTTTAACCGGCGGCAGTCAGGTTTGGATGTGCGGGCATTAATGTTTATTTGACAGGAGAAGGATGAGTCACTTGCGAGGCTTATGCCGGGTTTCTCTCCCTTGTCCTAGCGCGGATCCTCCTCACCAGTCACATTCCCTGGCTTTCCAATCAGGAATGCAAATAATAAGCACCTCTGTCCTCCTGAGCTCCAGTGGATTTAGCAGCCGAGCTCCTTGGGTTCTGGAGCTGCGCTTTCGGGCAGTCAGTGTCCTGCGGCAGGGTTTGCCTTGAAAGGAAACATTTCCCTTCTCCTCAGCATCCCACTGTTTACAGAGCCTATCTGTGCGGCTCGGCAGCTAAATTAGGAGCAGGCTTTCCTAAGGTGGAGCGTGCACGTCACCGTGATGGATGTGGTGGGTTCAGGAGAGAGGCAGGGAAGCAAATTGGCAGCACCAGGCAGGGGCAGAGCCAGGGAGAGCCCAGGGGCTGCTGGCTGGGGTGGCTTCATGTGCTGCAGGATGGGACCAGGCTGGGTGAGATTCCCTGAAACACGTGGCGGATCCCAAATGAATTTCCCTACGGGGAAGGTGTGTGCGATCTCCTTTATCTCTTCTCTTTGTATTTCCATGGGTCTTATCTCCTGTGTTTGTCACCCTTCCCCTGCCCGCAGCAGTTTTTGGGAGCAGTTTGGAGTCCCGTGCCGGGCACAGCAGCCAAAACACGGGGCTGACTCACGACTTGCACCTTGCCCGCTCCTCAGGAGCTCCTGGGCCACATCTGGGGCTCCCTGGCACCCAAATGCACCGTTCTCCAGACTTGCCCAGAGGGCAGAGGTGTGCTCAGCTGCCAGCAAGCGCGGAAGGAGGTGGGAGCCTGAAGGGCCGTGGGGAAGGGCCGGGCTCCTCCTCACATCTTGGGGAAGTTTTTCTGTCTGCGGCAGCTGGAGGAAGTTTGGCTGCAGGAGGATTTCCAGACTTTGTTCTGTCCTCTCATTCAGGCAGCTTCTCCACCCTTGCCCTCGATGTCACCGAGCTGCTGTGTCCTGGAGGGGACAGGCCCTGGGCCAGTGGTCCCCGTGGTTTTTTGGTGCCTTTAGTGAGGTTCTACCACTTCTCCGCATTCCTGCCCATCCCACCTCTTCTCCCCAGAGGCATCAGCAGGGCCAGGCCCTTCCCAAGGCTCCCTTAGATAAGATCTGTTGCCTATGGGAGGACTTTTTTGGTGGGAAGGAGATGCTGTTTACTCTGTGTTGTTCCCGATCTCGATGATGGCTGTGTTTGTTTTCCCTGTGTATGAGAAAAAGAATGAATCACTGGCACTGAGATGTCTGCTTGAAAGCTTTATTTCAGCTCACCTGTGCCAGCTTTTCCCTTCAGACCTGCATGCCCCGTTGTCTCAATTACTGAGTGCTGGAACATGAATTCCTGGTGTCTGAGCAGTTGAAGTGGGGCTTTGGGGAGGGAGGGAGGGAGGAGAAAGTGATTTCTTGCTTGTTAATTTGTTTTCCCCTCTGTGTCCAGGGAGATCTCCTCCTCTGCTTTGTGTAAGCAGGGCTCGCTTTCCACCCAGGAGCTGTTTTCTCCCTGGGTTCTTTCAGACCTCTGGCAATGGAGCAGCTCAGAAATCTCCTTCTGGGAGGATCAGCCCCCAGTCCTTCCCCTTTTCCAGCAAAACCTGGAGGGTTTTTTTTTTCCATGTCTAATTTTTTTTCCTTTCTGCACCTTTCTACTGTAAGGAAACCAAATCAGAAGATAAGAAATGATTTCTACCTTGATTCCTTCAAGATTCCTTCAAGACAAAACCATCCGACTGCACTCCAAAGCTTTCCCAGTGCAGCTGGGAAATCACATAGAGGGTTTTTTTGAAGAGCTGCTGAAGGGAGAAAGATGGATGGAGTTGTGTTTGTGGGGTTGTTGGCTGGATAGTTGCATGTAACAGGTTTCATTTTTGAAGTTTGCTGGTCTTACTGTGGACTTTTACATAATAATGATACTTTTTTACTTTAGGAATTCTGTTTTGACCATTTTCCTGTGATTGCACTCCTGACAGGATAATGTCTAATGGTTATGTGCCAGAAATAAATAGACACATAAAAGTAAAATCTATAAAATAAATAGACACATAAAAGCAACAAAACATGATTTTTGTTTCCCATGTGGCAACACAGGGAAAACAGTCAGTCGAGAAAGAATTACCTTGGGCAAAAGTTTTCCGTCAGGATTCCAAATGCCAGGGAATAAAGATTTTTGATTTTTGCCCTCCTCCATAACTCAAACATTAAATCCTCCAGGCCCTGCCTGGAGAAGCCAAAGATAAAAGATAGAATATCCCATTTGGCAGCGCAAATGAAATAATTTCATTCAAGTTTATCTTGCTCTGCTCAGAGATAAGGGACACAGTGGCAGCAGCTTTCCTGAGCCTGTTATCTGCTTTGGTCTCATCGGGACACCGGCTGCTCGGCTTGCTGTGTTCTGGAATTTGTGGAGTGCAGTTCAGAAGTTATCTCCTCAGGTTGAAAGCATAATTCCTAATGAGGGAAAATTGCTGTTTCTTGGGGTCTTAACCTTGACACAGTTGATGGAGCTTTTTTTTTCTGGGAACACAAAGCACCACTTGAGATCTGCCTGGTGTGGTGTCCTGGGGGTGGCTAAAATTCTGTTCGAGGAAGAGCTAAGAGGCTGCAGTGAATTTTGGGGAGAAGATAGGACCAGGAATTTTGAGCATGTGCTCCCCTGAATGCAGCCAAGCAGGTTAACACCGATGCAAAGCGTTGGTGGAATACAATAAATATTTCTATCACTGGTGATCTTAAAGAACAAGTTGTTATTTTTATTTGTTATCAATCAGCTAGGAACAGAATGAGTAGAACTGGACTACCAGGGCTAAAGGTGGGCTTGATGATCTCTGTAGGCTCCTGGCAAAAAGCCATGTCCCCCTGTGACCTCTTTAGGGGCCGTTCTGTGGTGGTGCTTCCCTCAGGACGCCAGCAAAAACTCTCGATTATTTTGTCCTGCGAACTAAAAAGGTTTCCAAGAATGAAAACTGAAATAATTTACTATGTGGCTGTTGCTTGGAGAGATAAAGACCATCTTCCCCTCGCAGGTACCTCAGAATGCCAGGCAGGGAGGTGTCCTTTGCGGGGTGCAAGGTCCTGGCAGCTGATCCGTGAGCCTTAAGCCGCAATTCCCGGGTGCTTTGGCAGCAGCAGAGCAGCTCCAGCCGCTGATGTGATCAGAGGCAGAGGGTGAGAAGGATGGAAGCATCGCAAGGCACAATTTCAAGGAAATCCGTCTCGGGTAAAGTTTCTAGGGAGTGATCTCAGCCCCTGTAGGGGGCTGTAAACACCCCAGCCTGGAGCAGCGGTTTGTGCCGGGTCGTGCCTGGGGATCGCCGTTTTCCAGGGATATCGGGAGGGATGGGAAGAGACACGCACAGAGCCCAGACGCTGTTCCGTGACCACAATCAGCCTCCTGAGCCCGAGGGGTGTTGCAAAGGATGTCAGAGTGGCTCGGGGCAGGCTCTGTCTGATTCCAGGGTGCTTTGCCTGTCCTTGTGCTGGGCTGGGGGCCTCGCATGGATGCAGGAAAACTTCTCCCTGCCTTCGTCAGAGGTTGGACTCGATAATCTCCGAGACCTTCTCCAGCCTAAACAGCTCCGTAATTCTTTCTGCCTCGTGCCTTCAGACATCTGACAAGTGCTTTATGTAAGACCTTTCAGATCCATGGAATTGCGCAGGAAATGGAGATTTTTTTTCTTTTTTCTTTTTTTTTTTCTGGAATAAGAATTGCTTTCTTCCAAATTAGCTTAGTCTGCTGCTGACGTCAGCCGCTGTGCCACGGCCTGGGAGCGTGCCAGATTCCAGGGTCTGCTCCGAGATATGGCAGCCATGGATCTGCTGGCCCTGGGCACCCCGCCTGCTGCCAGAACTTCCATGTCTAGACAAAGGATGCAGCTCACCTGCAGGGCTCAGCCATCCCCTCTGTTTGTTTTGCTAGTGCACAGTCATTAAGAGATGAATTTATATTAAAGGCTTCCAAGAAATGCCTCTGCAACCCCAATGTTTATGTAAGAGAGACCGAGAAATTCATAATTTATTGAATTTGTGTGTGTTCTGCTTGGGATTATTCATTGGAGGAACATACTAAGTGATTTTTTGTATCCTAGTAACCAACTGTGGTTGCTTTTCCATGAATAATCTTTATAGTTTAACTTGACCAGTCAAATCTGGAAGGGAAAACTTGAATTAAATTTATCAAGGCAAATAATTACAAGGCTCAGATAGCTTTTGCAGGTGAGAGAGAACACATTTTTTTCTCCCTCATTTAACTACATAATGATTAGATTGACAGATGCTGTCTGGAGAGTTGGATTTTTCCAAGCAAAACAATAGTGGAAGTTTGGCTCGTTATGAACTAAGCTTCAAAGCTTGATTTGTTTAATATTCATAATTAATCAATTAAAACAGTCCTTTCCTCCCTCAATCTGATGGTTTCCAGGGCAGATTATTTCCCTTTTGTGGGGAGCCTGGGGTGGGGGGTCTCCCATCAGCTCACGAGGACACTCTGATGGTTAATTAATAAAATTATTTGTGAGTTATTTCTCCCTGCCACAGCAGCCCTGTGTGGAACAGCTGGAGTTTATCACTTAGTATGAGTGTGTTCACATATTTCCTCTTCAAAATTTATTTTGATTCAAAACGAGCCCCTTTTCAAAGTTATGTTTCGAGGGATTGTGTTTCTTTCAGAATGCCTCTTGCTCTTGGAAATATTAAAAGCTACTTTGAGAAGCAAAACAAAAATAAGAATTTCCTTCCCAGCTCCCTGGGCGAGCTCCTTGATTCTCCCACCCTCGTTGAGCACTCAGCTGACCATCTCTGAGCAGAGGGACATTCCTCCCTGAGAGGTCAACACCACTTCTCATTTTAAACCAAACTCTTTTCAGAGCATCTTTCTGTATGCATTCCTGTTTAGCCAATGTTTATAGCCCCGTGCAAATTAGCTGCACTCCTGTAAATACCAAAGGCTGTGGGCACGCTGGGGAATCGCTCTCCAAACCACGTCAAGCAGCCCTTAAGCACTTGCTCAGATTTTCCTTTGCGATGAGATTGATGGTGTGACCTCGTTGCACAGTCCCAGAAGGAGGGAGAAGCTTTCCCTGTGTGCCTCTGGGTTTTGGCCATATTTCCCCCCTCCCTGATTCACTCCCTGCCTCCTCATCTTGCACTCCTGCTCTCCTCCTTTGCAGAGGGCTAAAGGTGATGGGCAGAAATGTTGGGTAGGGCAGTGCTGAGGATGTTTCTGTGCTCAAATTCCTGCATTTCCCCTTTCTGTGCCCATTCCTGCATCCCTTTGGAGAGGTTGCTGCTGTGCATCTCCAGCTGTCACTCATCACCACAGACTCACTCCTTGGGTCTCTGCCCTACCCAGGCAAGACTCTTCCCAAGCTCTCCCTGTCTTTTGGATAATCCCAGGCTTTACAGTGGTACTGGGAGCACTGTTAAGAATCCTCAGATTCTGGAGAAGAAAATGCTGCGTGAACCCAAATCGCCAGCAGGTGTGTGTCCTTCAGGTTGGGAACAAATCCTTGTCCGCATCTCCTCCTAGGCTTCATTGTAAATCCCATGAGAAGCAGCTGAGGGAGCTGGGAAGGGGCTGGAGCCCCAGGAGCGGCTGAGGGAGCTGGAAAGGGGCTCAGGCTGGAGCAAAGGAGGCTCAGGGGGGACCTTGTGGCTCTGCACAAGTCCCTGACAGGAGGGGGCAGCCAGGGGGATTCGGGCTCTGCTGGCAGGGAACAGGGACAGGAGGAGAGGGAACGGCCTCAGGCTGGGCCAGGGCAGGCTCAGGGTGGACAGCAGCAGGAATTTCCCCATGGAAAGGGTGCTCAGGCCTTGGCAGGGGCTGCCCAGGGAGGTTTGGAGTGCCCATCCCTGGAGGTGCCCAAGGAAGGGCTGGAGGTGGCACTCAGAGCTCTGGGCTGGGGACAAGGTGGGGATGGGGCACAGGCTGGACTTGGTGGGCTTGGAAGTCTTTTCCAACCAAAATGATTCTGGGATTCTGTGCTGGTTTTCCTGCAGCTCCGGCTGTTGTGATTTGGCATTTCAAAATGCTCCATGAGCAGTGAGACCCATACCACTCAGTGTCTGATGGATTTGGGACCAGGGAAATCCCTTGGTGTGGCTGTTTTGATGACTTCAGGCTTCCTGTACATTTGGCATCCCTTTTCCAGCTCAGAATCCCAGGGAGATGATGCAAATGGGAGCCTCTGGGTGCCCTGTGTTTTGAAGAACTGGAGGGACAGTGTGGAGCTGTGTTTTATCATGGCCAGAACCACAGAGGCTCTGAGCTGTCAACACATAATTGTGTATTTTGGTAACAAAATTTTGTTCTACCAAAAAAAACCCCACAAACAAAACAATAAAAGAAAAACAAAACAAAAAAGGACTGCCCAAAGAGGAACAAGTTCTTTCTCTCTTCACAATTTTTCAGATGTGATTTATAGGTGTGTTTTTCCAAGTAAGTCCAAACAAGGCCAGTGAATGGCTCGGAATTAGTTTGATTCCGTTAATTGAAACAAGAGCCATCTGGGTGGAAATGGGAGGGTTCAGGCAGCTGTTCATGTTGTTTCATGTGGGATTTTTAATATTCCCAATTCTGCAGTTACCAAGGAGTGCTGTTGGACTGTGCACTGGGGTTTAGAGGTGGAAATGATCGATGAGAAATACAAAAAAGCCACCCCAAACCACAGCTATAATGATAACAACAACTTGCAGCTCTGCAGGGAACTGTCTGGAAGGTATTGACCAAATGTGTTCTGCTCAACAACAGTCCAGGCTCCACCTTAAAAAGGTGAGAAAACAAGGTGTAAATTAGGGCTTGATACTGCCTGGACCAGGACATTGCAGTGCTGTTTGCTCTGTAATTCATACCTTCACCCCAGTGATTCTTTCCTCTGGGGCAGGGAGCAAAAAAATAAAGGCTTTGGTCATTTTCTGGCTCTTCAACAACGCAAGGAATCGTTTTGGTTCACCTGCCTCTCTCCTATTTTGGCTGTGATACCACAAAGAGAGAAAAAGGAGAAAAATGTTGATGTTGATTTAGGTGTGCTGGAATTAAGACTGACATGGAGGCCTAAAAATAAACCTCTCTTGCTCCAACCCTTCTGGTGTTGAAATAATTGAAGACACTTGAGATGAAGGAAGGGGGCAGAGGTCATGACGTGTCCAGTAATGGCATGGCCATGGGGTTTTTTTTTTTGTTTGGACACTTTAATGTCTTGAAGTGGGTCTTGTTTCCTCTTGTTAATTCCTGCAAATATCAGGGTAAAGGATCTCAGAGCTGAGCCATGCAACAGCCAAGTGTTGCACAACCACCTGCCTCTCAGACTGCCTTCACAGCTTAGCAGAGAAGTCTGCATGTTTAAAAATCTCAGCAAAGGAAAAGAAGGCTGCATCTTTTTTTTTTAGTGGGATGTTTTCCTGTGTTTCTGGACCAGAACTGTACCTTTTTCATTTTTAAAACTTTTTCTTTCTTTTCCCTTTAAAAAAAATTTTTTTTGGATTTGTTTCTGAAGTATTTAGAAAAAAAACACAGCTTATTTGTCTGAATATTAACTAAAACAGCCAACAAAATATGTGATGTTATTGTACAGTTGGGACTGAACACGAGTTGAGCGAGGTCATCAGCTCTTCAGATCCTTCAGAAAGAGGGTTTGGCCAGCATTGAATTTACTTGAAATCTCCCTGCTGGAACAGTGCTGGCCTGAGGCACCAGCCCACCAGCACAGCCCCATAAGAGCTCCCAGTCCCACCAGTCCCACTGTCCCTCAGCCATTCCTGGCAGAGGAGCAGAGCTGTGCTGTCCCCCTGATTTAATTATAACCAGTTATTACCATTGCTCTGGCCTGTTTTGGATTCTTTACATATTGTTTTGGAAAAGCTTAGTGGGATCGCAGCCTTTGTATATATAAAATATAGGATGATTGAAGACCTGGCCACTGCTTTATTTAGCTTCCTCGGCCATGCGTTCCTCCCCAAGCATTTTCCCCTCCTGCTGCCAGATCACTGTTTAAATTGTGTGTAAATAGAAGAGGAACTGTTAAAAAATGCTGGAATCGGGGCTTACTGGGAAGAACACCTTCCTAGAGGCCTTTTCCCCCCTTTTCCTGGGGCTTTTGGCTCTGTTAGGTCACATCAAAAGCCCTCTATGGGTGCCACTGTTAAATCTGATGACTCTCTGGGTATCCATCCCTGTTTGGACTGGAATAGCTCCACTGGTTTGTTTTTTTTCCTATTAAACTAAATTCTTTGGAGTGTAGAGAAGTTGTAATTAGGAGGAGAAAAAAAGAGACCCTTAGAACCACTGTGAAGAGAGATAAAGACAAAAGAGGCTTCTGTAAAGATGAGGAAGCAAAGAAAAATAGCAGCTTTTCTCTTGAGGGGTTTTTGGGAAAAGTTGAAGGTGGAATGAATGGCCAGGCTCTCCTTCCTGCACCTGCAGCATCCCTCCACCTTCTGGCTTTGCCCTTCGTAAAATCCCACCATGGTTTGGGTTGGAAGAGACTTAAAGATCATCTCATTGCACCCCCCTGCTGTGGAAGGGACACCTTCACCAGACCAGGTTGCTCAGACCTGTTGTTATCTGCAGCTTTTCTTCCTCCCTAGCCCTGGAGCTGGCAGATCCCCGTGCTCACGGGGAAGTTTTCTGGTGTTTTTAGGGAGTGTGGAAGTCACGCTCGGCTTGTAACGCTCCTGGCTCGAGCCTCACATGCCCCACCTGAGTCACCCACGGACCCGTGAGGGCTCTGACAGCACAGCTCATGTCCTGGCCTTGCTCCAAACATGCTTTTGGGAGGTGGGAAAGGCGTGTAGATTGTACAGCCCAAATCCAGAGGGATGAAGATAAGGTAAACACCAGCTTTTTGGGGCTTTTCGGAGAACAATGCATGGAAAGTGAAGCCAAATCGCCACTATCGCTCATCAAAGCTTTTTTTCCCCCCTGTGTCACAAGCTGCCCTCGTGGTGCAGTGCCTGTCTGTAGGGGATGGGTGGGTTTCCTGCGCCAGGGAGACAACGAAATGATTTCCCTCTTTGTGTTCCTGTCCGTGCTGGAAGCAGCACATGGATGGGCTGTGGGAAGGATGTGCCAAGTCCCAGCGCTCTTTCCATGAGCGCTGGATTGAAACCGTGGCATGGAATGGAACTGCAGCTCCGAGGGTATTAAACAGGAATGCGTGCCATCCTTCAATTTCACTAAAAGCCATTAGCATTGGAATGACATGGTCACTATTTATAAATCCCCGGTGCAGATGACTTGGTGCAGCTGGCCAGGAGAAAAGGCTCAATGGAAACGGGGAGTTTATTTGCATTAATGGTCCTTACGTGCTGCTCTGGCAGCAGGAGGAGGCTGAGGGCATGGAGCATTTCAGTGTCAGTGATTATGGCAGGCAGAAGTTCTTGCAACTTTTCAACAAATCCCAGTCCTGACTGGAAAACACCCGTTCAGAACGATGCTTTTGGAGCGATGCGTTGCTCTGAAAACCTGAGCTGTTCATCCTGTCTGTGGGGGAGAAGTTGTCTTGGAAGTGAAAAATGAATGGAGAGGAACTGGGGGCAAGGAGATCAACCCAGGTTTTTTAATCTGTGAGGAATATTCTGATCTTGGCTGTGCAAGGGGATCAGTCAGGAGCAGGGGATGGGTCTCACACAGAGAAATGGGGTGGCCTCCAGGGGCCAACAGCACTCACAGATACAGGAGGTTTTTGGGGTCTCTTGGGTTGCTCTTAGGCTGTGTCTGTGGCCCCAGCTTGGACCTCATTTCTGTCTGAATTTAGTAAATCTAAGCAGAACCCAGCCACCCCAGAGAACATGAGGGTTTTGTTCACATCTCTGCCCCTCTCTTCCCATCTTGGGGTCTCCAGCTGTGTTCATTCCTCCCAGACCAGTCTTTCCAGCCTGAAGTGTTGCAAATTTTAATGCTCTCTCTGCTTTCTGGTGCACGTTGCCTGTTTCTAGAAAACAACGAAAACAATAAATCATGGAAAGAAATCTTTTCATCCTTGACTGGCAATCACTGAGCACTTAGATTCGGAAAATATTCACTCTTCCAACCTAGTGATGATCATTTCCAGCCCAGCATTCCTCAGAAACCATTTGTGGAGCTGCTTTAAGAGCCGTCAGCTGCTCACTTCTCGCTGCTTTTGGTCACCTCCCAAAACTCTGCGATGGACTCTGAGAAGATGAAGTGAGCTGAGCAGCCCTCTGCTCTCCCCAAGCTAAGCTTCACGTTCTGAAGAAGGTAACAATTTTGCAGGACCATAATACGTCACATCAAGGGCAGGGGTTTGCTCTGCTGGTGTATGAACTTGTACGTGTTGCACATGCAGCTGATTAGTGAGAGCACAGCCCAAAAATCCCCACTAAGAGCTATAGTGAGAGTGGCTGACTGATCATTCCTGACAAGATGTTTTTATCTGTAGCCAGTAGCCAAAAGTTCCAGCGAGTTTTGCACGATGACTTTCAAATCCCTGACATCTCTCGGCGCTCTCTGGCTCGGGCGCGCGGCCTTGGGAGCGACACGAGCCAGGACTTGGGTGTCGAGCCTGTGGAGCAGCTCACAAGGAGCTGAGCCATTTCCAGGGCTCCTCATCCATCACACAGCTGCTTTCATCGCTTGCACTGAAGGACTTAAGCAGGGATTATGGCATGAACCCTGCCTTTCCTCCATCCCGCTCGCTCTGTCTCTCATTAACCAGCTCTAAGAATTTGTTACTCGAGTTGCAGACTCATTGACCCAGATTCCCTAATAATACAGGGAAGAGGAGATTTTTTTTCCGTGCTTGATCGCTGGCTTCTGTGTATACTTGGTGCTATTTATATGCAGGAGGACTAAAAGCCTGTAATAAAGATGGGGCCAACTTTGCAGCAAAATTCCTGCGTGCCCAGAGAGAGAGAGGCAGAGGTGAGTGTGGGTGGATGTTCCCATCCTTGCAGACCCAGCAGGAGTTTTTTGGGGAGCAGCCCCTGCTTTTGCAGCCTGATTCACCTAGATTGGTTTAGCTCAGGGCTCCCCACTTTGCTCTGGAAATGCCTCTCCATCGAAGTCATGCACTGGCTTGCTTTGTGACATGTTTGATTTCTTCTACGCCGAGAGCAAAGCCAAGCAGAAGGGCTGGGAGAGTATTCCTGCCTGGCTCTCCTCAGCCTTTGGGGCTCTGTGATCACTTCTAGGTCATGGAGGATTTGCCATCAGCACTTTCTATCCTCAGAGCAGAGCTTCTGTCGTGGTTTATTTTCTGCCTGGAGCCAGCTGGTGGTTCCCGGGAGGGAGACATTGGAGTTTCAGCTGCACTCCCCATCTTTTGGCTCCAATGCTGCTGCCACGAGGAGATGTTGGGGTAACCAGGAGAGCGAAGCCTTGGTCTTGGCTTTCCTTTCAGGGCACCCATTCTTTTATGGGATGTAGCTGAACTTTGGTATCAGCTCCTCACTGCGAGAAAAGGGTTTGAGTTGAAAGGAGCAGCAATGCAGGAGCTCTTTTCCTGAGGACACAGTGGGAGACAGGAGGTGGAGCAGCCTGGAAAATATTGCAAGGTCCTGCTGGAGTTGCCTGTGTTTGCTGGTTTGAGGAAAAGGGATCAGAACTAAAAGATTTTGCCTAATGCTGTTGGCAAACACCTCTGTTTTTATGGAGGAACACCTAGAAGTCCAGAATAAATATGTCATTAGCCCCTGCCTGGAAAAAAAAAAGGATTGTAGCATTTTTTTAAAAAATCCCCCATAAAATGTTTGATTTCAAGCATTAGAGGGTTTTCTTGTGGAGACAGGCACAACTTGATTTTGTGAGCTAAAGTCAACCCCTGTTGTCTGCCAGGGATTTTTCTGAACTGTTCTGCAATGAGAAAGGATGTATATCCATGAGATATTTGCATTGAGAGTTACCTCAGTGCCACAACACAGCTTCTTTTAATAAAAAAAGTGACTTTTGTCTGTCTTTCCTCCTCCCCTCCTTCACAAGCCTTTCTTCAAAAACGTCACGTTTCCTGTAATTCATCACAGGCTCTTCCATGTCCCCTTAACACCTCAATTTCTGTATCACTCTCTTGCAAATGAACCTTTTCTGAATTCCCTGGAAGTTTGTTTCAGGTTAGAGGACCATCAGAACAGGGCTCCAGACTGCTTGTGCAAACCATAGGAATTTACATGGGGGGTTATTTATTAATTGGATTTTCCAATGATTGAGCCAGCAGGACATTCAGAAATGAGGCAGATTTTTTTGTTGTTGTCGGATTTGGTAGCCCAGCTTTCCAAATTCCACGTTGAGCATGGAATAGGCCACCCCAGTGCTTCCCACAGAGCTCCCTGACACATTTTCTGTATTTAAAAAAAAAAAAGAAATAGATGTCTAGACAGCACACTAAATTTATATGTGAGCAGATTTGTATCTCTTGTCCTCAGAAGATAAGATCGTGTCGGAGCAGAATCCTGTTCCGTGTTGCTGGGGATGTTTGGTATCTGCAGTAACAGCCTCCCCTGCCTCTTCCAGCCTTTTCCAGTGGAGATGCCGTGGGCTGAGGACTGTGCTTTGACTGGAGCACGCTGGGACTGACTGGGATTGACTGGGATTGACTGGGATTGGGCTGTTTCCAGCAGCTCGCTGTCACACCGTGGACTCGCCCTTCTTGTCCCCACCGGTCAGGGTTTCCCTGTCACAAAGCCAAAGCCACCTGCCCCTGTCTGCAGACACCTTGTTTAATGTTCAGCAGCAGCAGCAGCCACCCAAGGATCTGCTGTGGTAGGAGAAGGTTCCAGTGCTGCAGATAAAGCAGAGCCCATAAAGATAAGCCCTGGGTGTGTGCAGTGGATTCCCTTTCGCTGGGCACGAGGCTTGAGACATGGATTTCAGGCTGCACGCTGCTGCCTCTCCCCTGAGCTTTTCAGCCTCTCCTCTGAATCTTTCAGCCACTTCTCTGAACCTTTCAGCCACTTCTCTGAACCTTTCAGCCTTTCTCTGACCAAGGGCAGGCCACGCTCCCACAGCGTGGGCCGTGTCTGCTGCGAGCTGGGGATGCTCCCAGTAATTCTCCCTCACTGTACCCACTGCACATCCCTGTTGGCCACCAAACTGCCCCTTGCGAGCCCGTGGGTCTTTTGTCATGGATTTACTTGGGAAAGGCCCTCAGGAAAGGGCTGTGGGAGCCAGGGAATGCGCTTGGTGCAGACCATGGATTTCCCGGTGACGCATCAGGATGGCAGCGCTCTCCTCCTCCTGCCAGGCTGCTCTCGCTGTAGCTCCGGCCTCCTTCAACATCACTCCCTTCTCCCCCTTTTTAGGGGTATTATTCCTGCCCAGCTTGTCAGGGCAAGTGAAGACAGGATGGATGTGGCTTGAGGTCACTCCCCAGCTGAGCAGCCTCCTCCATCCCACGCCCCTGGGAGAGCAGCAGCCTCGGAGAGGGCTCTGGAGCTGAATTTTGCCTGCTGCTGTCAGTGGGATTACAGTGCCACTGCAAACCCGGGGCTGTGAACAAATGGGTGAAAAAAATGTTTATTTTTAGAACTGGAACCATGATAAATATGTGGAATTTGTCCAGGGTCTGCCTGCTGCACCTTTTTGAAATGCAAAGTGCATGTCTGTTAAAATACCTCTCCAAAGGTCAGCATAACCTCTGGAATGAGTGTGCTGGCCTTTTGGAAAGCAGGTGAAGCTTCAGATGAGAGCATGGGACCCCATAACCCAAATCTGCCTCAGTGCCATCTGACACCACAAGGATGTGGATGGAAATGCTGCCTTGCCAGAAGAGTTTATCCTTCAGGTTTCAGTGAGGAGCCTCAGACCATTCCTCACCCTTCACTTCAGCTTTTCCTTCCATTTTCCTGCCTTTATATTTGCTCATGCGTTTGAGGGATGTGCTGTGAGCGTCATGTTTGAAACTGGTGAGGGTGGGGACGAAAGGTGGAAAACTCAGGAATAAAAGGAGGGATGGAACCTCAAGGCATCCCTCAGGGGGACCCAGCAGGTTTGTGTCCCCTGTGATGATGCAGCCAGGCTCGCAGGGCTCAGGGATTGAAGTGCCTGAGAACCTTACATTTTTCAATCCTTTTAGCTCCCCGTGAGGTGGAGGAAGAGTGTTACTCTCTTTTAGGCAGGGAACTGAGGCAGAAAGGGAAGAAACTACTTGCTCCAGAGTGTTGTAGGAATCTCGCAGCTGAAGAAAAAAAAAAAAAAGAGTTGGCGTAGCTCTTCACTGCCTGTCAGGCACCCTGGGGTAGGGTGGCACTTCTGCCACGAGCTTGGCTGTCGTCATCCCATCTTTTGGGTGGGAATGCACAGCCGGGAGAGGAGAGGCTTTGGAGCAGTAGCAGAGGGACAGAAATGCGATCCAAGCTGTGGAAGCCGAGCTGCAAATTAGGGCAATTCAAAGGCACAATTGAAAGGCACAAACATCCTGTTGAGCTCGCGAGTCCCCGGCAGCACCTAATGAGCAAAGCACATGCTCCAGCTCAGCCCCAGGCGTGTTCCAGTGGGAAAACTCTGCCTCCCTGCCTCGGGTTATGTCAGGCCTTATTCCTCCAGCAGGTGTTCACGTGAAGGGGGGGGAACAGCGTTATAAATAAATTATCCATTAATTTCCGTCGGGTGCTTTTCCTATTGTTTAGCCACAATATGCTTTCCTGTTTTTTTTTTTAGAAGAAAAACCAAAACAAAAAGGGCCAGACCCCGACCCCGAGTTCCCCTCTGGCAGGGTGGACCCAAAGCTGTGTTTGAAGTGGGTGCCAGCGTCATTGTTGTCCTGTCACTCGTGCTGGTGGCATTGGCACTGCCACCTCAGTCCCCTGTGCCTTCTGAGAGGGGCATGCGAAGAATCTGCCTGGGTGCAAGAGGCATCACATCCCTGGCAGGAGTCTTTTCTCCATCAGGTGGCTGTGGGAGGAAGGCTGGTGCTGCTCTGGGATTGGAAAGGAGGGGATTTTGGGGATAGCAGAGAGGAGGACAAAAACTCTCTTCCCTCCTTCTTTCTCCTGGCCGACATGAGGACATTGAGGCCATGGCACTTGCAACAACAGGGGGGGTTTTTTTAAACCATTTTAGAAACAAAAAGCAGCTCAGTGGGTGATAAAATGAGGGTTTCTCTGCCAGGGGAGGCTGTTGTCAAGTCAGGCAGGGTGTGAGGTGGCACTGAGCCCACCCAGTCCCACAGGAGCCCCTTGGGATCTGTCCCAGCTCTGCTGGACCCAGGTCCCAGCTGAACAGCACAAAGGCTCTGTGAACCCACACGGAAAATGGGGAGCTGGGTGGGGAAGCAAGGCCAGGAGAGGGCTCACCCTCCCTGTGCTGGCTGGGTCCCTGCCTGTCCCTGCTCAGGAAGCCCCAGTCCAGGCTCCCTTTGCAGCAGCACCCACATGAGCCACGGGCGGGTTGTGCTGGGAGCAGCCATTTCTGCGTTTTAGCTCCTCAGCAGGCAAGGAATGAGATTTCTCCTGGAAATACACAAAGAAATGCCCCTTCCTCGGGAGCCCTCCTGTGCTGGGACAGTCGTGGAGGATGCCTGGCCTGCAGAGGTGCTGTGCTGGGCAGGGGGATTGAACACCTGGGGGGGATTTTCCCTTCCCCATCTGCTCCAGGGCTCTTTCCACAGCCCTGGCATGGAACTGGCACCCTCCCCTCACTGGTGTGAGAGCAAGGATGTGTTAATTTATACTGGTGTATGACAGAATTAAGCATCACACAGCGGCTGTCACATGCAGGACAAACCAAGAGACAAAACACCTTCTGATTGTTATTTTTATTTTGCTGGAACGGGAGCTTTCTGCCTTCGTAGCCCTTTGACTCCTGTTACAGATGCCTCATTTGAAGGGCTAAGCCTGTGCTCAGATCTTGCTGCAACCCCTTTTCTCTTTGCTCAGTGCCTTAGTGCAGGTCCCAGCCTCTTGCTGCCCTGTCTGCTCGGGTTTTGCTTGCAGAAAAAGCTCGCCCAGCTGAGCTCCCAGGATCTTCTGGTGGGTTTTTTCCAACAGAGGAAGACGCCAGAAAATCCTTCCCTTGTCACAAAGCAAAGCCTGGGGTTACACACAGGGAGGAAGCAGCTTGAAGGAAGGGCCTGGCAGGCGGCTGCTGATGCTTCAAATGTGGCTAAAAAAGAGTTCAGAATGAATGTGAGCATGTGATGGGGTTTGATGTTTAACAGGATGGCTTTGGGCACTCAGGATGTGTTCCATTTTTGCTTTAAAAACCTACAAAGCCAGGTGCAGAGAGAGGAGGAGAGGTGGAGTGGGTGGGGAATGAGGAGACCAAATTCCCTGGAACACCACAGTGGTGGTGGGAGCCCAGGTCCTGGAGCAAGTCCCCACGTGCTCAGGGATATGCAAAAGAGGTTGTCTCCACCTCAGGGAGCTTCTAGCTAAGGTTTAAGATTAAAAGTTGAGCTTTTTTTTCATTTCTGCTTCATGCCTGTGTGAACTTCACTTTAGGCTCCAAATCTGCTTTTCTTGAAATCGGTCTCAGAATTGCTATTGACTTTAAATGGTGCAAGATCTCACCCATCAATTCTCCTTCTCCCATCTGTAAAACGAGGATGGCAGGATTTCTGTGCCATCTGCGGTGCTGTGAAGCTGAAAACAATCATCATTTATGGAGTGCTCTGAGCTCAAATGGGAGGTTCTGGGTAAAGGCAAGGCTGTGCAGGATGAAATGTTCCTGAATGTGCCAGTTGCATCTGGTATCTGAGCCAGGAGCTGGGTTGAAGGTTTAGGAAGAACAGTCTCGTGATGCAGAGGTGCTCCAGCTGCTGAATGTCTTGGATTATTTGTGTTGGTCAAGAGTTCCTGTTCATCATTACAAAACCAGGGCACAGAGGAGCTGTTGGCTGTACATCCCATAAAAATCTCTTAAAATCCATGCTCATCTGGAGCATCTCTGGTTTTTAACAGCCACAGTCCTCAGAGCTCCTGTCTCTGGCCACCATGTGAGTTAACAGCACGTGCACTGCAAGGAGGAAACTCGGAGCCACAGGTGTTGCGCTTTTCCGAGGGCAATAGGAAGCATCTGATGGGAACAAAGGATGTTCCTTCCCATCCAGCTTTGCAGGGAAGCTGCCTAACCTTTGCCTGACACGTGTTTGCAGAAAGCTGAGGGCCAAACCGGGACAGCAAAGAGCAGGCTGTGGCTAAGCATGCTGTTTTAAGGTGAAATATTTCGGGCGGTGTAAATCACACCAACACGTGCCTCAGGCCAAGCCCTCCTGACAGATGTTGCTTTGTCCTTTTGCAGACACGAGCCACCAAACCCGCTCGGTGTCCAGCCGGCCCTACTACAGCCTGCCCAACAGCAGCCATGAGAGACGCTCGGTGCTGGCCATCACGGAGCCGCCGCGCTTCCACTCGCAGGCCAAGGGCAAGAACGTGCGGCTGGACGCGCACTCGCGCAAGGCCACGCGCAGGAACAGCTTCTGCAACGGCGTCACCTTCACCAACCGGCCCATCCACCTGTACGAGAAGGTGCGCCTGAAGCTGGTGGCCGTGCACCACGGCTGGAGCGGGGCCCTGCGCTTCGGCTTCACCATCCACGACCCCTCGCAGATGAGCTCCGAGGAGATACCAAAGTACGCCTGCCCCGACCTCGTCACCCGCCCCGGCTACTGGGCCAAGGCTCTGCCGGAGAGGTTTGCGGTCAGGGACAATATCTTGGCCTTCTGGGTGGACCGGCACGGGAGAGTCTTCTACAGTATTAATGACGAGGAGCCAATCTTGTTTCACTGTGGTATTAAAGTTTCCGGGCCTCTTTGGGCCCTCATAGACGTCTATGGAATTACCCACGAAGTGCAAATCCTAGGTAAGTGTGTCTTTGGGCCTGTGGGCTGCTCTTCTGGTCGCTCTTTCTGGTCCTGTAGGAAAGATGCATGATCTGTATGATCATTTCTATGGGACACTTAAGAAAATTAATTTGCTGTTGGTTTTGTACCTCCAATTCATCGTTTTTCTCCTGCTAGCGGTAGGGATGCAGAAAGAAATGTATTTCAGAGATGGCAGTGATGGAAAGTCCTAAGGCTGCACATTCTGTGAAGGGATAAATGGAAATCTTTACCTGTAACTCCACTCAGCTTTCTCTGAGCTGGATGTGCTGCTGTGGCATGGAAAAACACGGAGCAAGGTCCCAGGGACTGAGGAGACAAAAAGGACAAGTTCTGACTTGATCTGGCCTTTTCCAGCTACCAGTTACTGCCAGTGCATTGGAAAACCACCGGTCATTGCCCAAGAGTTTCCTGGGGCCCTTCCCCAGCCCCTCTCTCCGCTCTTGGCCGTGGTCCCACCCAGGCTGGCAGTTTGAGGGGCTGTGTTTGCATTGTGACCCTTCCTGGCACAGGGACATCACTCAGACCCCTGGAATCAGGTGGAGTCTGGCTGATTTACAGCCTCACCCTTAGGGAGGGCTGCAAGAGGGGATGGATCTGTTCCCACCACCAAGCCCAGCTGATGGCCACGGAACGATTTTCCTTTCGTGCCTTTTACAGCATTGAAATTTCTAATGAATTCAGCGTTAGATGGAGTGTTTGAACTGGGCTACACCACAGGGAACACTTTGAAAATCCAAGAGAGTTGCCCTTTCCCAGAGGCTCCTGGGAGCTGATGGAGTTTTAACAGCCAAAGCCAGCTGCACCTGCCCGAGGGGATGGTGCTGCCAGCCTGGCACGGAGCAGGCGCCAGGGATGAGCTGTGGAATGGCAAGTCCAGAGGGCAGGCAGCTCCATCACACATCCTTCTGAATGGTGCCAATTATTTTATAGGCGAGAAGGCCACACATAAACAGCTCTTTTCCCTGTCTGCTGTGCCTCAAATGTGTAATTAAACCTCAGCAGCAGCTTGTCCTCTAATTGCAGTTGCGACATACTCCAGCCTCTGGTGCTCGTCACAGAGGAGAAGGAGTGTTTGCTGTATTGGCCAAGGCAGCTGCTTTACCAGAGCTCTCCTTTCTCCTCATTAAATTGGAGATAGAAAAATAAAATGCAGCTCCTTTCTGCCCCCCAGCCCCAGTCCTGTCTGCAGCACCCAAGACTCAGGCTGAGAGCACCTGTGCTCTGATGGGGTTTTTTTGATTAAAACACCAAACCCCACAAACTGCCCCAGGAATCAGGGCCATGCTCAGCCATCTGGGGCACCAGGGGACCCGAACTCCTTGCTTGAGTGGTGGTGTCATAGAGGATGTGCTTGTCTCTGCCTCTTCCTCCCAAAATGTTGCGAGTTGAGACAATTGTGAAATACAGCTCCAGTTCTGAGGCACAAAATGCCACTTTCAGCATCATGAATCACAGAATGGTTTGCGCTGGAAAGGACCTTAGAAATCATCTCGTTCCAGCTCCCTGCCATGGGCAGGGACACCTTCCACTAGCCCAGGTTGTTCCAAGCCCCGTCCAACCTGCCCTTGGACACTGCCAGGGATGGGGCATCCATCATGAAGCTTGGATGTGTCTGACTCCTCTGCGGGAGCATTTCTTGCCAGACACGCTGCACTGGCTGAGCAGGAGCTGCTCCAGCCATCAGCCCACCCCAGTGGCCTCTCCTGCCTGCGCTTCTGAGAGAGGCAGGTTCTGCTTTGCAGCTGCTGGATGGATTTGGGTGTTTTTCCTTCTTTGCCAAAGGCCTGGGGATTCTCTCCTCCAAGCAGCAGGCAGCGTTGGTGCTGGCCTGCTTCACCCCTCTCCATCTCTGGGAAGACCAGGTGTCATTCACACAGACTCTTAAATTCCACGTGCTTTGACTTTGCTCAGTGGGTTAAACCCTTCAGAGTGAAGCGTCCAGGCTGCCCCAGGCAGGGCAGGAGGTAGAAGGGAGAACACTCCCAAACTCTCCCACACCTTTACATCACCCCTGAGCCTGGCATGGCCCAAGTGAAAACCTGGGAAATTAATTAAGGATCAACATCCTGACTTTCCCTTTGCTGTGAAAAGGGTAAACAACTTTCTGCTGTAAAAGCTTTCTAACACCTGCAGGAAGCAGCTTTTGTCACAAGCTCTCCATTCAAAACCTCTGCAGGGCTGTGAACACCGCTGAAATATGAGGCTTGAAATGACCTCTCTTGGACACACCTGTGCCTGGACACAGGTGTAAGGCAATGACAAGGAGTGTGGAAAGAACATCCATTCATCCTTGTGTTCCTTCACCCCTCACTTGTGAATTTGTCTTGCACAAGACCTCGGGACAACAAAATACTGAGACGTTTTCTTTTTTTACCTCAAAACTATCAGACCTTTCTCCTCAGGAAGCTGTAGGACCACGCTGGTTTACAGCTTCTCCCAGTTCCCCAGTGCAGGGAACTCCCAGATCACACGAGTACTTTGGAACACTTGTTTTTCCTTGGCTGGTGCCAAGATGCAGCCGCTCCTCTGCCTGCTCCACGCATGACTCTGCACCAGGAGCTGTTCATTAGTGGTTGACCTGTGGCTGATTTTTCGTTTCGGAGGAGCAGAGTCTGTAGGCTGCAATAATGATTGTAAGCATAAAAGCAGGTGGTTTTCTCTGGACTAATGCCTCTGTGCCTGGGTTTCTCTCACAGACAGCATGTTTGCAGAGACCATGAGCACTGCCCGGCTCAGCACCGCCCGGCTCAGCACCTGCCTTCCCCAGAGCAACCACGACTCGGCCAACTTCAACAACAATGAGCTCGAGAACAACCAGGTGGTGGCCAAAATTGCAAACCTAAACCTCAGCCGGGTACCAGGCCTTGGGACTGACAACCACATCATCCCCTGCTGCCCCAATCGGCGGCAGCACGCCCAGGGAGTCCCGGCGTTCCTGGACACCGACCTGCGGTTCCACCCCACCCGTGGCCCTGACATCACCTTCTCCCAGGACAGGATGGTGGCCTGCACCAACTGGCAGGAGAGCAATAGGACTTTGGTGTTTTCTGACCGGCCTTTGCACATCGGGGAGAGCCTCTTTGTGGAAGTAGGACACCTGGGGCTGCCGTACTACGGGGCCCTCTCATTCGGCATCACCTCGTGTGATCCGAGCACTTTACGGACAAACGAGCTCCCGGCGGATCCAGACTTTCTCCTGGACCGCAAGGAGTACTGGGTGGTGTACCGGGCGTTCCCGGTCCTCAACAGCGGCGACATCCTCAGCTTCATGGTCCTGCCCAACGGAGAGGTGCACCACGGGGTCAACGGGGCCAGCCGGGGGATGCTGATGTGCGTGGACACCTCACAATCCCTCTGGGTGTTTTTTACAATCCATGGTGTGATCAACCAGCTCAAAATCCTGGGTGAGTGCAGCCAGAAAAAAAAAAAGGATAACAGAGTATCTGGCTGGGGAAGTTTGCTGGGCCAGAAGCAGAACTCTGGGCTTGCACTCACGGTGCTCACTGATGTGAGGATGCAGCTCCTTGTGTTTGCAAACAAGAGTGAGCGAGACATGGTACCTGTCACAGAGATGTGTGCAGCCTCTATGATTCCTGCAGGAAAGGATGAGACTTGAGAAATGAAACAAGCAGCAGGCAGGGAGGCAGGGATGGCTGTGGGGGAAAGCTGTTTTTCAGTGGGTTTGTTTTTAGGAGGGATTCTTTATAAACTCCCTATTCCAGCCAACGGGTATTAAACTTCTGCCTTGGTAGGGATGATGGTTTTTGTGAGCACAGCTCTGGTTTAAGCATGGACAGTAATTGCTCCTGAAGCACTGCCACAGCTCAGGGATCAGCTGGCGCTTCTGATCCATTGCTGGTGACCAGTTCCAGCTTTTGTCCTTTCCTCCTGTTAAGGACTCCATCAGAAAAGCAGCTGTTAATGACTTTGTAAAGCAGGTTTTCTTCATCCAAAGCAATGTCCTTTCCCAGCTGACAGTGAGACAGCTACAGCTTGAGCCCACTGCTGCTGGGGAGAGGGAGACCTTGGGGAAATGGGAAGGCAAATACTGGATAACCTGGTGCTTGCTTCACTGAAGCTGAACAGGCTTCATACAGAGGCATAACGAGGTCCAGGCCCTGGGGTCACATCCAAAATCTTGACCTGTATCCTTAATAAAGGGCGGCATTAACTCAGCAGCTGGAGCTGCCCTGAAGCCCCTGTGCAGATGGAGTGGGAGCAGCTCAGCAGGCTGAGGGGGTTTGGCTGGGATTGGGGTGTTCCTCTGTGGGCTCAGCTCTCTCCTGTGTTCCCAGGCACGGTGCAGTCCAGCCCAGTGACGGTGTCTCCCTCAGGATCCCCCGGTGGCTCCCAGTACGACAGCGACTCGGACATGGCCTTCAGCGTCAACAGGTCCTCGTCGGCCTCGGAGTCCTCGCTGGGTAAGGACAGGCAGCCCTCAGCTCTCAGGGGGGGATGTTACCTCTCCTGCCAGGCCAACAGAAGGAATGGGAAGAAAACCCAGTGCTGGAAAGGTTTTCATGGCCTGAAGAAGGGTTGCATGCTGGTTGTATCAGCACCAGCAGGACCAGGGTGGTGACTGTCCCCTGTGCTGGGCGCTGCTGAGGCACCTCAAGGGCTGTGTCCAGTTCTGGGCCACTCATGACAAGAAAGACACTGGGAGGCTGGAGCATGTCCAGGGAAGGGTCAGGAGAATTAAGTCCTATCAGGAGGAGTGGCTGAGGGAGCTGGGAAAGGGGCTCAGCCTGGAGCAAAGGAGGCTCAGGGGGGCCCTTGTGGCTCTGCACAAGTCCCTGACAGGAGGGGGCAGCCAGGGGGGTCGGGCTCTGCTGGCAGGGAACAGGGACAGGAGGGAGGAAACAGCATCTGGTTGCACCAGGAGTGGTTTAATTTGAATATAAGGAATAATTTCTTTATGGAAAGGAGAGTCAGGTATCCAACAAGCTGCCCAGGAAAGGAATCGCTATCCCTACAAGTGTTCAAAAAATGTGTGGATACCTGCCCCACGTGTAGGAAAGGGATAACAGGCTCTTCCAGAGCTGTAACTGCTGCTGGTTGGAATACACTGGGATTTGTTTGGCCAAAGAACCAGGCCATGACTGGGGAAGGAAGAGCCTTAAAAACTGACTTAAATGTGTGTATGGTACAGAGTCAGCTTTGCCCCATCCCGCTGAAGAGCCTTAAAAACAGATTTAAATGTGTGCACTGTACAGAGTCAGCTTTGCCCCATCCTGGTGGCTAAACAACCTCATTCCCCCCCTCCTCTTTTGCAGTGACTGCCCCCAGCTCCCCTTTGAGCCCCCCCATCTCTCCTGTCTTCTCCCCTCCGGAGCCATCGAGCAGCAAGAACGGGGAGTGCACCGTGTGCTTTGACAGCGAGGTGGACACGGTGATCTACACCTGCGGACACATGTGCCTCTGCAACACCTGTGGTCTTAAGCTGAAGAAGCAGCTCAACGCCTGCTGCCCCATCTGCCGACGGGTCATCAAAGATGTGATCAAAATCTACCGCCCGTAGCGCCCGTCCCGGGCTGCAGGAAGGGGGAACGCCGCTAGCAAACCACGCCTTTCCGTCCCTGCTTATGGGTTATCGTGCTGGTCAGTCGTTATCAAGTGGCTCGTTATCTGTGTTTCCTTATTTGACTGGTAGGGCACAATTCAGGGAGCAAAGCTGAGGATTGTGTGGGGCCGTGCCGGCCAGGCCGAACTGGGGAATCGCCGGGACCCGAGGCAGCTGCAGATGAGAAATTTCCCGTGCAAAGGCTCTTTTTTCCCTCCTCCCACTGCGGGGGAGGCTCGCTGTGGTGCGCGTCGGGATGGGGAAGTTGCCACTTGGGCAAAGCTGGGTGCCACTGGGCTTCCCGACCCTAAAACCCGACAGCTCTGGGCTGCTGCCAGGGGCTTGTGCTGTGGTGGAGCAAAACTGGGACGAGGCCCAGCGGGAGGGTTCAAAGTGGACAGAACGGATCTGGAAATGTCATGTAAGGAGAACTAGCTCAGGCCAGATAGTGGCACAGCCAGCTTGTCACTTGTTTGGGTTGTGTCCCCATGAACTGGCTCGTGGGGACATGGAGGAGCTGGTCTGGGCTTAGATAAAGCAGCTTTTTCTTTCTGTGGCAGAACAGAGACTTCTGGCCATGGAGGCTGAGACCCAGGGAGCTGCCCTGGGGGAGCAGCGAGGAGCACGAGCCCACCCAGAGCCCAGGCAGCCCCTGCAGCGAATGAAGGAGCTGCAGGGAGCTGTGAGGGGCAGCTCAGGCACGGCCCTGCTGCCTTCTGAAGCCATAAATCACAGCCTGTGGACGACAGGGGTGTTTGGGTGGGCACACTGCAGTCCTGGCTCGAGATGCTGCTGTCTGCAGTGAGGGGATTTGTCACCTCCAGGCACACACACCCCTGCATTCTGCTCTGCCCTCCTGGCAGGTGGCACAGCTGCCGTGTCACCCCGTCCTGACTGTCACCAGTCCTTGACCTTCCCCTGCAGCCGGTGCCATGGCAGGGCTCAGCCTTCCTCCCGCCCCACCACGGGGATTTTTGGAGGCTCTGGTGAGAAATTCATTTCTGACCCAGTCCCATCAGGCTCACCCTTTTTTCTGGGGACTCTATGTGCCGACTTTACCTGTTTTCTCCTGCCTTTCCAGGTTTCCCAGCACAGCTCCCAGCTGCCTGCACGCTGGGTCTCAACTGTAGATGAGACCTTGTTGAGAAAAACAGGGACTATCTCACTTGGCTTTACTGAGGAGGAAGGAAAATGCCCTGAGGCTGTTATTAGATGTTGGGATTTAAATGGTGAATGGGTTTAGGGTGTGATACCAGCTACAGGCAGCAGCTGGATGAGCTGAGCAGCATCTGACTGTGCAGCACTAGGGCTGGTGTGAGGAGCTCAGCATCCTCCTCCCGGCTGCTCCAGCAGGAGCTGCCCTCCAGTCTCCATCCTCTGCCCTCTGCACAGTCCTTCAGCCTGAGCCTGGCCAGTTTCCAGCTGGTCCAGGCTCCTAAAGAGGGGTGAAAAGGATGGGAATGGGAGGATGAGAGGAGCTGTGTCACTGCAGCTCGGTGACCGTGTGCTCCCGAGTGCGTAAGAACGGCTTTTAGAAAGGTGCAATTACCACATTTTAGTCTGGAAAAAGGAAAAATAGAATAATAACTCCTGTACATGTCAGGGCTTCTGGGCACAGCAGGGCAGCCTGAGGGATCTGTGGCCATTCCCCCTCTCCTCCAAGGCGGTGGGTGCACGGTGCTGAAGCCCAGGTGGTGGTTTGGCTGTGCCAGGAGAGCTGGGTTTGGGTCCTGACCTGTCCCAGCCCTGTGCCGGCCCTGTGCCAGCCCTGTCCCTTGCTGCCATCGGGGAGGGCACACCCAGGGAGCAGCTCATCCTCCTCCTGCAGTGGGCTATGCTCACAGGGCACCCCAAACCCTTTTGTTTTATCCTTGAGGAGCTGCTGAACATTTTTAATGAGAGTATCAACGAGAGGCTGCTGTGGAGCGAGATCTCTCAGCCATGGCCCTGCACGAGGGCCCAACAGCTTTGCAGAGCCCCTTTCGGAGAGCTGGCTCATGCCACTGGCTGTGCCACCGCCCTCAGCAGAGCCACTGCACCTTTCACATCCACCTTTGCCACAGGAGGCAGCCAGGGCAGCTTCCCTGCCTCTGGAGCCTTGTCCTGCTTCCCTCCACCCCAGGGACCACAGGGATTGCATTCCCAGGGATCTCCCAGTCCCACGTTGGCAGATCCAGGTCCAGCTGTGAGCAGTGGGCACAGCACCAAGGGCACAACAGTGCCAGGGTGTGTCAGCACCTGCCTGGGCACAGCCTGCAGCGGGAAGCCTTTCCATGGGGAGGAATCCAAGGGAAGCTGTTGGAATGCCCAGCCTGGATCAGGTCTGGGCCAGCTCTGGGGTTGCTGTCCCAGCCTCAGGGGTGCCCTCTGCTCACTGCTCACAGTGACAGCAGAGCCCCTCTGCTTGGTGCCACCTCAGCACCTCCAGCAGCAGGGTGGGCGCAGCCTGGGTGGGGTTTGTTTGGTGTAGCTCTGTTTTGTATTTTGAAGCCAGCAAGGAGAAACACCAAATCCACTCCAGGAGCTGTTCAGGACACGTTGCAGAGGCTGAATTTTTGCTGTAGCAGCCAAAACCAGTTTGCAGAAGGGGCAGCACCCAGTGAGGCCAGCATGGCGAGCGGGATGGGAGAGCAGTGGACCTGTGGCCCTGCCTATCCAAAAGCAACAGGAATTTTCCTAAATAGGCCTCAAAAAAAAAAAAAAAAAATTAAAAAAAGATTTCCAGGAAAAGGTAGCCTCTTACAGATTTCATTGTTAGTATTCGTATTGCTATTTTTTTTAAACAGTCCAATGATATATGATTTGTACAGGAGATCTGTTTGTGCCTTATAAGGGTGTCTGTGCACTTTTTATCCTTTTTAAAGCAACTTTTAAAAAGAAAAAAAGAAAAAAAAGACGGGGGGAGAAAACCAACACAGATCAATGGTAGTTTTATAGAATTTTGTGTTCACTGAGAATCCTGCTTTATATATATATATATATGTACACATATATACATATATATATATATATGAGTGAAAAAGTGTTTATTTCCATGGATTTTCCCCTCCTCTCCTCCTTGACCTTTGTTTGAAAATTAAAAAAAAAAAAAAAAAAAAAAGGAGAAAAAGGAAGAAAGAAACGAGATGGGGGAACTCTTTTACCTCTCCCCCTTTCTGAGGCAGTTCCTCCCTTGTCGTTTATGATTCAATACTGTGACCTGTATTATCTTGTTGAAGCTGAATCAGATTTTGGACCTCTGTATTAGGCTTTTCAAGCAAATTTTTGGGGGGCCTGGGGAGGGAGGGCATCGCACGAGGGAGGGAGCTGCACCTCTACATGTCAGTGCTCTATAGTGTTCAGTGCTGTGTGTTTTCCTTTTGTCCATTTACCTGTTTTCCATGAATATAATTTGACTTGTTTATGAAACAAATAAACCTTTGGCTTGTACAGAGTGCTCTGAAGTGTTTCAAAGAGTTTGAACTGGGGGGGGAGTGAGGGGGTGAGCACGTCCTCTGTTTGAAAAGTGGGGCAGCACTGATCCAGAGGGGCAGGGGAAGGCACCTCTGCTTAAAAAAGAAATTAAAAAGACACAAAAAAGACACTTTACAAACCTTTTCCTGAGCTTTGCTCCTGGGAGTCACTGCCCAGTGGCTGCTCACTCCCTCCATGGGCTTTGCTGCTCATTTAACCTTGCAAATCCTTTAAAGTTTGGGGGACAAGGGTGTATTTCAGGGCTACAGAGGTGAAAGGGTTTGGTGGCCGTCACAAAGAGCCCCAAATTTCTTATCCAATCTCAGGCAAGGCATTTGCCAGCCTGGCCCCCTCCTGTGCCCTGCTGTGGCTGTGGCAGCCAGGGGTGATGCAGACAGGGCAGGAGGGCTAATTTTCTTTTTTTCCTTTTCATTTTTTTCTTTTTTCCTGTTCCTTTTCATCTTCCCTTTTCTTTTCCCCTTCCCTTTCCTTTTTCCTTTTCTTCTTACCTTTTCCATTTTCCTGTTTCCTTTTCCTCTTCCCTTTTCCCTTCCCCTTCTCTCTTCCTGTTTCCTTTTCTCCTTCCCCTTCCCTTTCCCCTTCTCTTTTCCTGTTTCCTTTTCCCCTTCCCTTTCCCCGTTTCCTTTTCCCCTTCCCTTTCCCCTTCTCTTTTCCTGTTTCCTTTTCCCCTTCCCCTTCCCTTTCTCTTTTCCTGCTTCCTTTTCCCTTTTCCTTTTTCCTTCATGTGCAGTGGAAAAATTCCTTCACAACTCCGCCCTGCCAGAGCTGAGTGTCCACGAGAACGCCTCGCTCGCTCCAGGTGCTGAAGGACCCTGACAATTTATGCCAAGATGCCTTTTTTGACACTCTGCTGCCCCACTTTATCCACAGAGCTGATCCCTGGCCAGCCTGAACCCCCAAAGCCCCTCAGGACAGGCAGTGCCTCTTTTTCTCTCTGCACTCCCTGAAAATCACCAGACCCTGGTGGTTTGAGTAAACTCACAGTAAAAACTTCTACACTCCACTGTTGGGACATAAAGTTTGGGCACCAAGGAAGACACAAGGAGCTGTCAGGATCCCCATGAGCCTCCCTGCTAGGATGGACGGACAGACAGACCCCAAAACCAGCCCCAGACACAAGAGCAGCACCCCAAGTTGCACCCCAGAATTCCACCAGCCACACACACGGGTTCACCAGGGTGCTTGAAACCAGTCAAGCAGTTTCTTTTTATTTCTTACAAAAAGAAAACAAAAAAAACCCAAACCAAAACAAAAACCAACCCAAACCCCAGCAAATTTAAAAAAAAAAAAAAAAAAATCCATCCCTTAAAGGTGAAGGTATAGACAGGGCATGGACACAGCTACATCTACCTTCTGCTGCCCTCCCCCCACCCCCGTAATGGAGATTTATACACATTACATAATATAGAGACACGTGGACAAACAAATGGGCCTGGGGAGCCTGGCAGGAGCTGGGCACAGCAGGGCTGATGCCCATCCAGGATGTGCCCAGATCCCCAAGCCCCGGCAGTGCCCCCCTTGCCACAAAGCCCGATCCCAGGGCTGCTCTGGGAGGCTGGGCTTTGGCTGATGGGGGGCTACCCCCGAGGTTGGGGTGCTTTTGGCCACCCTCCTCCTCCTCACGAGGTAGTCAGGGAGGTACAGCGAGGAGAGGCAGCCGGGCTTGGGGCAGGACCAGGGGCACAAATCAGGTGGGGGACAAAGGCCTGCCAGCCCAGTGGCTCCTGGCACATTCCCCACAGGAGCTTGGCCAGCCCAGGGCAGACAGGAGAGTGGGAAAAGGGCTAAGGCTGCAGGTGTGGGCACCTCCTGAGGGTGATCCCACGGGGGCACTCCCTCTTGGAAGCTCTTTGGGAAGGAGGGAGCGATCCTGTCACGCGCTCGGCGAGCCAAATACAGTACTTGTGTCAGGAAAATGGAGCACTACCAGTTCCGAGGCTCAGGCTGGGAGGGGAGAGGGAACAGCCCTCATTTAGAGCCGAGGCCACCCAAATAGCACAGGACTTTCTGAGGAGAGCCGGGGCAGAGAGGTCTCTGAGGCAGAGCTGAGATTAAAAGGCCATCCAGAAAAGGCAGGGCAAGGGCACGGTGCCCGGGAAAAGGACACACAGCCCTTCCATCCCCTGTCAAGAGCAGGGATGCAGGTCCAGCTCCTTCCCAGATACTGTGGGAGCTGGATTTGGCTGTGGAGCAGCTCTGGCTTAACTCATCCTGTCCCCACTCCTTTCCAAAGCAGAAGGGATTGAGTGGAGCGAGGCAGAGCGAAGGCAGCGCTGTCTCAGCCCACCCTGCAGCTCTCCCGGGAGCACATCAACACCTCCCGATGTGCCACGCAAGGAGCTTTGTTATTGCACTGGGTTGCAAATGCGGTGCTTATTGCCAGCTCAGGTGAGTCAGCCAGATCAGGGGCTGATGTGCCACCCGAGAAAACCGCAGGTGGGAGGGAGAGGAATCAGCCACACACCGGGGTGCGTGAATTCCCATGGCTGAAAAAGAATTTTGGGGCTTCTGGAGATGAGGACGGTCAGGACTTCTCTGATCAAACTGCCCCATAGCCCTCCCAGAATGATCCTGGTCAGAGGCACCACTGTTGTCTGGATCTTCAACTCCACATTCCCAGGGTGGAAAACATGGGTGAGAGAAGGAAGTGAGCATCTGGGGGAGTGGAGAATGCTCCTTCGATTCAGCCAGCCTCAAATGAGAGGGAAAACTGTCATTATTTTCAGCAGCAAAACAATGTGGCTGCATTGCTCACACACACAATTAGACCAGAGAGGGCAACAGGGCTTGGTTAACACCAAACCTGACCCTGCCTTGGCAGAGGGGCTGGACTGGATGATCTCCAGAGGTCCCTCCCAACCCCAAAAACTCTGCGGCTCTGTGAAACCCACAGACAGCTGGGTTTAAAGCTCTTCTGGAGAGATATGTGGCCCCGAAGCTGCAAAAAGCCAAGGAGAGAAAGGAAGAAAGCAGCGCTGGGGAACAACAGCTCATCCACGCTCATCCTCCTGCTGGGATAAGCAGCACTGAGGGCAAGATACTGGCAGGCAGGAATGTCAGCATGGAAAAACCCCAGGCTCTGCTTGCCCAGAAGCCTCCCCCAGGCCAACCTGGCCCACAGGGTGAAATGCAAGTACCTGGAGGACAGGCAGGTGGGGTGACAAACAAGGTTGGCAGCCCCTGAGCACCAGACACACCTCAGAACTGGTGGTGATGAGGAGCTGAGCTCCCACATTCTGCATTGCACTTGATAATTTCAGCACCGAGGGAAGGACCCAGCTCCTGGCTGCTGCCCGCCAGCCCGGGGAGCTCAGTGGGTCGTGGAAAGGGGTGGTCCCCTCTCAGTCCAACAGGCAGGGCAGTCTGTGTGGGGAGGAGAGCAAAGCATCCCTTTTCCAGGGCATTTGGGGTCGTTCTGGTCCTCTGTGCCTTGCATAGAATTCCTCAGCTCCAGAAGCAAAACCCCTCTGATGTTGAGTTGCAGTACTGCAGGGGAGAAGCCTGAGAGCTGTCCTGGACCAGACAGAGAGGACCTGTTAGATGAGGGTGCATTTTTCCCTATTTTTTTCCACCAGGAGGATGTTGAAGTTAACACTTGTCATGGTAGAGCAGGGAAGGACTGAGGGATGATCCCCGTGAAGGGGGAGCAAGGCACAGCCTTTTACCAGGGACAGAGCTACAGGAACCCGTTCTCAGCAATCATTCCTCCTTTTTGCCACGTTCCCAGTGGCTCTGCCACATCCCTGGACTAAGCAATGTGCCCTGCAACTCTTGCCCGTGACCCTGAGCTTCAGGGAAAGGCAAATCCTTCTGTGATTTCCTTCGTTGGTACCACTCCACCTGGCTGCTGCTGGATTCCTCTCTAATTCACCACAGAGGTGGCAAAATGTCACTCAAGGTCCATCTCCCCAGCACAGAGAACCACGGGAGCCAAGTCCTTGGGGAAAATGTGGGGAGGAGGGTGGGTGGGAGCACAGGGGTGGGGAGGGGAGGCCGAGCTGCTCCCTCCAGCTGCTGCCAAGGGGCTCCAGCTGGGAGGAGTGGGATCTCAATTATTATCTTTCCTTTTAAAGCCAGCCTTACAGAAAACTATAAATTAATCTGCTCATTAAATACTCAGGTGAGAGACAAGGGAGCCTCAGGCCGTGCAGGCCGAGGAGTGGCTACGGCTTCTTCCGCAGGTAATTGGAAGGGATCCAGCCCTCCCAGCAGGGCCCCCCAGTCAGGACCTTGCAGAACCACCAGCCACTGCTGTTCTTCTCACGAACTTCAAACAAAGTCCCTTCTCTGAAGCTGTTGGTCTCCTCATCACCTTCAAAATCCGCCACTGCCACGTAGAGAGCTTCCCTGGAGATGTCCGGGCTGGAGACGGGGGCTGAGCTCCTCTCCTTGGCCTCCGCTCTCTCCACAGGCTTGGAGATGACCTTTGGGTTCACGCTGCTTCTGGCTTTGGCTTCGTCTTGGAGAGAGGCAGCGAGGAAGGGCTTGGCTTTGGGAGGGACCAGCATGGGCCTCCCTGGCACTGCAGAGGGCCTGATCTCGGGAGCTTCCCGTGCCGGGGCCCTGGGCTCGGCGGGGACGGAGCCAGGACCCCCCATCTTCTTGGGGGGAGGTGGCCTGCGAGGTGGCACCACAGGGCGCTGCAGAGGGGCGTCCCTGGCACAGGGTGGGGTTGCTGGGCCCAGGGGAGATTTGGGCAGTGCCTCTTTGGGGCCGTGGCTGTCCAGCTTGGGCAGGGCTTTGCTCTCCACACCCGGCCGCTCCGGAAACCTCCCGCCAGCCTCTGTGGCATTGCTGAAGGAGCTTTCCCCGGCAGCGGGGTCCTGCTCCGAGGGTTTCTCTGGGCACTTGGCAGGTCTCAGCTTGCTCCGCAGGCTGCAAATGTCCAGTTTGTCATCGGCTGGGGGTGGGTCAGCGCGGGGGGACGCAGAGGGTTTTGGCCTGATCTGAGGTCTTGACTTCAAGAACGGGTTCTGGGTGATGGGGTCAGGTTTGTCCTCCACAGGCTCAGCTTTTGGCTTGGTTGGCTTGACAATGGGCCGGAGGTTTGGCTTCTTCACCTCCTTGGCCGACACCTTGTGTCCACATTCCAGTCCCATCTCGTTTTTCAGCTGGAAGAGTTTGCCCTTCTCCGGCTTGAGCTCCGGCTTCTTGCTGTCCTTCGGGGCTGCCGACTGCTTGGGTGGGATCATGGGCAAAATCATGCCCGGCGGCTTGGGGGGAGGTCTCTGCCTCTCCAGCAACTCTCCTTCTGACTTAATGATGGACTCCTTCCTGGGCGGAAGGCTGGGCTTCTCCTCCGTGTCGCGGTCCGAGATCTCCTCGTAGCCCCCGGCGAAGGACAGGTCCCCGCTGTCGGGAGCCTCCTTCCCCTTCCAGTCCTTGCCCCACCTCCCAGTGCAGTCCATGCCATTGGGAGGAGCCTCTGGCAGAGGTCGGCAGGGCCCCGTCGCCTCCTCGCCGGCGCTGCCGTCGGTGTCGCCGAGCCGCAGCTGCGCCATCTCGTTGGGAAGGGGAGCCAGGAAATTGGGCCTGGAGGCATTGCTGGTTTTCTTGTACTTATCAATGAAGGTGGCAGGGGCCCAGCCTTCCTTCTCCTCGATCTGGATGTACCACCAGCCGCTCAGGTTCTTCTCAATGACCTGCCAGGGCGAAAGGAGACCTCAGACAGCCGCTGTGCACTAAAGGGACTCTGGAACGACGGTAGGGCGACACGTGGCCTTGGTGCTGCTCCAGCCAAAAGCCATGGAATCCCAGGAGTGATTCCATCCTAAGGGGAGGGGAACCTGGTCCTGGCTGCCAGGGCAGGCAGAGGGCTGAGGAAGAGCTGCTTCCATCCCTCCCGGAGCAGGGTGCTGGCGGTGGCCACAGCGTGGCACTGTTGGAGCAGCGATCCCGTGTGGATCCCACACTGCCCAGCCCCTCTGCAGCTCCACGACCGGGGCTGGGGCCTGGGAGGGGCCGACTGGGGCAGCCCTGAAGGAAAAATCCCCCCAGAGAGGCAGAAATCACATCCGCACACGGAGAAAGCAAAATCACATCTGCAGGAGGGGTTCTGCCAGCAATGAGGGTGTGCCAGGAATTTTGGAAGGGCTTTTAACTTTACACCTGGCCTAGCTAAGGGGAAAAACTCCCATCTCTAACCCCATCCGTGGTGTGGGTTTATTTTCCGTTTGCTCAAACAGAGCACTCACACTTGGGGGACAGAAGGCCACCAAGAACTGTGTGGGGACAAAGTCTCTTGAGCTCCTACAGGTTTTTATCCCACTCTCAGAGCCTGGAATGTTAACAGAGACAAAAGCACGGCTCATTGGCACCCAGAACACCAACGGGAGCAGATCTCCCTTGCCTGGAAGGGGAGCTCCTGCCTGAAACAGGTGCCAGGACAATGGGAGCCAGGAGCACTGCCCTGAAGTGAAGATGTGTGAAGGGGAAGGTGACAGCCTCACCTCTACTTTCATTCCTGCCTGGAAGCTGATGCCATCAGGGATGGTGGTCTGGAAGTCAGCGATGGTGTAATATTCCTCTTCCACTTGAGGGGGGACAGGAGGCTTCGGCAGGTTCAAACCACGGGGCTGTGACAGGAGAACAGAAAGCCCATCAGTGTTTGTACAGCAGCTGTGACACCACATCCAGGCACGGGGATGAGGCCCCAGCCTTGGAGCAGAGCTCCTCTCCCACCCCCTGTGCCATTGCTGCCCTCCTGCACCAGCTGGCACTTACTATGGTGAGGTCTCGGCGAGGAGGTGGCCTCTGCCTCATCTTTGGTGACTCTGTGGAGGAAGAATTGCAGATGTTGATGAGTTTCTCGCTTTTGAACACGTGTTCAGGAAAGACAAGTGACAGACAAAACAGAAAGGCCAGGACCAAATCTGCCCCAGGGGAAAGGAACCCGAAGGAGGAGCTCCTCAGCCCAGAACCCATCAGCCCAGAACGCGGAGTCACCCAGGCCACCCAGGTTTCAAGGGTATCCCAGCTGTCAGGTTCTCCTGGGAAATGCAGCTGAGGTGACCACGTGAAACTGCTTCTGCATTGCAGGGCTGACCCAGAGGACCTGGCCTGCAGAGGGGTTAAGATCAGAGAATCACAGAATCATGGAATGGCCTGGGTTTGAAGGGACCTTAAAGCTCATCCCATTCCTCTCCCTGCCATGGGCAGGGACACCTTCCACTATCCCAGGTGGCTCCAAGCCCCGTCCAACCCGGCCTTGGACACTTCCAGGGATCCAGGGGCAGCCACAGCTTCTCTGGGCACCCTGTGCCAGGGCCTGCCCACCCTCACAGGGAAGGATTTCTTCCCAAAATCCCATCTAAACCTGCTCTGTCAGTTTGAAGCCATTCCCCCTTGTCCTGTAAAAAGTCCCTCTCCATCTTTCTGGCAGGCTCCCTTCAGGTGTCCCAGTTTTTGAGAGGAGACCATCTCCAGCTGACCCTGCAGCCTGGCAGGGGATGCCCACCCCATCTGCTGACCCTCAGCAGGTCGCTGGGCAGCGCTGTCCCTGTGCCCCCAGTGTGTGTGCCACGGCCCCCCCAGACCCCGCTGCAGGACCCACAGGCCCTGCAAGTCTCTGTCAGCTCAGAGCCTCTTATTTTGCTCAAAACCTGTGGGGAAGGCTGTGTTTGGAGCCCTCCTGATCCCGCCCGGCACTTACTGCGGCGGATGTCGGCGTTGGGCGGGGGCCGGCTCTCGAACCTCCCGTCCCTCTGGCCCCCCGGCCCGTCCCTGTCCCTGCTGGCCAGGACCTGCTGCCGGGAGACGCCGTCCAGATCCAGGGCACTCGAGTGAGCTGAGGAGCCCGAGCCCAGCTTCTGTGGGAACACATCTCCATTCCCCTTCCTGAGGTAGGAGGCAGGGGCCCAGCCCTCCTGGCCCTGGTACCTGTGGGGGCAAGGACGGCAGTGTCACTGCACAGAGCCCCTGTGCCACGAGCCCAGAGCTCAGCACACACCTTGGCTGAAGGCACTGCCAGTTCTGGGCAACAGGAGCTTGCCAGGCTCTCCATGGCACCAGGAGAGCTCCCTCATGACTAATGCTCCCACACAAGCTGGCCCCAGCCAGGGCCAGGGGCTGGGAATGCTGTGAAGCCCAGTTTTCACCTCAGCAATGGCACCAGTTCAGGAACGAAGCGCTCTGGCAGGGGAAGCAGAGGGAAAAACCAGAGGGCTGCTGCTGGGATTGATGTACCTGGTCTTTGGAGAAAGCACAAGCCCTCTCCCTGCTGGCAGCCTGGATCCCTTCCCTGCTCTAAATCGGTTTAGGAGAGAAACCAGCCCCGTGAGCTGATTGAAAAACCACATCCACAGTGCCCCTGCCATGCCAGAGACTCTCCCCGCTGGCTGGGCCGCAGCCACCTCGTTCAGATGGCACCAACTACTGAGCTTGTAATTGCCTTCAGGGCTCCTGTGGCAGCTCTCCTCTGCTGAAAACGTCAGTGGATGTGTTTCTGGGCTGTGCTGCTGCCAAGAGCACAGGTTCAGTGTGAGGTTAAGAAAATTGCAGTGTGTGCTCCCACCCTGAGTTTGCTCGACCACAGAGAAGAGAAAATGAGCTTCCAGCAGAAAACAACCCTCAGCTCAGGATGGGCTGGAGCCTTTGGCTCAGCACGCCCTGCACACACCCCAAGCTGGCCATTCCCTGCAGGAGCCTCCCACCAGAGCCAGGGGATCCAGCCTGCCCTGGCACACTCGTGGGTTTTCCCCTCAGCAGGATGGGAATGCTCTCACATTGCCCACTAAAGCTCTCACACCTTGGCACTGCTGGATGGCACAGCCACCTCCCAGCACAGGAAATCAGGGCATTTCAAAGGTTTTCAACCAAAGCTGTGCTTGAGCATCAGATTTGTCAGGATGGAGAGAAATGAGTTCTGGTACTCCGCCCTCCCCAGCTCACAGACTTGCCTTGGGACTGAACACCCCACAGCCCAGCTGCAGTGCCTGGGACAGTACCTGATTTTCCACCAGCCCTCCAGGTTCTTCTGGATCACCACCACCACAGCCCCTTTGTCCAGGTTCATTTCATCCTGGTCTCTGGCAGTGTAGGGGTAAATAACCGTGTACTTCTCCTCTGTTGGAAAGAAAGCGCAGTTTCACCGAGGAACTGTTCCCAGGAAGCCTGGCCTCAGCTGAAAAATGGCTATGAAGTGCTCTATATAAATGATAATTCTTGTAATTTCGGTGCAAACACACAGAGATACACAACCATTCAAAGGGAAATGACAGTGAAATGTATTTCAAATCAAACTTGGCTGCGTTTGGAAATGTTAACTTTGGAGAGTGACTCTGGCCCAAGAAGTTCCCTAAAAAACAGGTTCTCCTCTCCCTTAGGACTTAGAGACTTTTCACAGCTCATCACAGAAGCTCTTCCATGCATCCATTTCAGCTCAGATTTCTTTCTCAGAGCCTTTAAGAGGAACTGTCCTCTCTAAGGGGAGTGTAATCCCACAGGCATGAGGGGGCAACCCCATGCACACAGAAGTGCCCTCAAACTGCTCCAGAGCAGCAGATTCTTCACCATTCCTCCAGAGCTGCAGGAACTTCACCATTCAACCCCCAGGACATCAGTCAAAGCCATGTGGGGAGCCTGGAGAAGAGCCTGACATCCTGGCCACCAGAGCAAAGGATGTTAAGCAGGGATATGGATGTTCTTCCCTTCAGGAGTAAGGAGAAACATCCTAAAAGCCATGCAGACATGTCAGACAATGGGTCCATCCATCCTCCCCTCTCCCTCACCTTGTCCTGTCCTCTCTGGAAGAAACACAGGGAAAGCGTTGCCTGTGCTTCCAGCAGTGCCACAATAGGGTGAAGGCCATTTGGGGTAAAATCTGCCTGCAAAATCCACCCCTCTGGCCATCCCTATATCCCCACCATGCGGGTTTCCTGGATTTGTCTTCTGGAAGGGCCTGATTTCCCACCCCTTCATGCAGAAGAATCCAAGCAGAGAATGTCCTGTCACATCCAGCAGGACCAAAGTGGCTCTTCTCTCCTGACGCCACCTTGAGGCACCAACCCCAGGGCTCATGGTTATTCCAGGAACTAAGGCAGCAGTTCCAAGAATTCTGGAGTAATCCTCATCCTCTAACAATATGTGTGTTGGGGAAAAGCAGAAACTGCAGCTTCTGAGCCCGAAACAAAACGTGAGAAGGAACAGCTGAGAGAAGAGAGGGATGAGGGGCCTTGTGGAAGGCTGAGGAGCAGGGGTGGCACGCACTGAGGGCTGACACATGCACAGCCAACCAACATGCACAACACAGGGGCAGCCAAGAAAGTCTCTGTGTGGTCCACCTTGACCCCATCTGCTGGTGTACAAGTCCCCAAGAGTCCGGCGGCGGCCAAGGTGCCTGGGCAGAGACCAGTATCTCCATGGCACTGGGAACAGCATGGCAGGGAAGCAGGAGAAGGACAAGAGAGGACGTCAGGAGGCAGCACTTCAGGTCCAGGAGGAGACAGGGCTGCCACAGAGTGGTGGTACAGAGACTCTGCTCACCTGGAGCCCTCCCCAGTCTGAGCCCCCCTCCACCTCCAGCTGCCCAGAGGAGGGGCTGAGCCAGCTCCTGCTCTGCTCTGAGCACACAGAGTCACTGGGATGTGTTACCCAGGGGCATTCTGGATTTGCTCCCAGCACAGGCTGGAACCGTGCTATTCCTGCACTGTGGGCTCTTTGTTCTGCACATGTTGAGGTCACGTGCATTGGCTGAGGACCTGGGCTTTGCTCCTCCTCCAGGTCAGGTAAAACAGCTCCCTGGGACTAAAGGAGGCACTGGGGTGAGCACTCCTTGGGTTTCAGCGCCTCTGTGGGGAGCAGAGAGGCCAGTGGATGCACCACCAGTATCCAGCTGCCCCAGTCCTGCTGCAGCACTGGGCAGGCAGGACCATTCCTGGGGTTTTGTTCCTTTTCCCAGGTTTTGTTCCTGGGTTTGTCCTCCCCCAGGCTCGTGCCCTGCCCCGTTCAGGGAGGGTGAGGCAGTGCTTCCAGCAGCTCTGTGCACTTCAGCAAGGGGAAGCTGGGGCAGATGCCTCCAGCAGCTTCGTACCTTCATCAGGCTGCATTGAGAACTCCTCCTGGACTCCATCCTGGGCCTCCAGGCAGGTCGCTGGCACCCAGCCTTGCTCCTCCAACGTGCTCACAAACCACCAGCCTGAGGAGAAAACAGCAGGAGGATCAGCCAAGGGCTCACACCAGCCAAAAACTCCCTCCCTCCCTCCAAACCATGAGCCTGAGGGGCTGTGACCCCTTTCTTGCATCTCCACGGGAAACTGGGGTGACCCCAAAACAACAGAGCCAAGCACGGGAGAACTGCAGCTGAGTGACGTCTACAATTCCCTCCCCAGGAAAAGCAGGAGAGGCTCTGGGAGCTGAATGGCTCCAGCCACTGCAATTGCTTTTGGTTTTTTCTGCCCCTTCATGCTTCATTTTCCCCCAGTGTGGGTCAGCAAGCCTGGGCTAATTAGCAGAGATGAATACCCTGTGTGTGAATCGATAGCTGAGTCCTGCTGCGCTCGCCTTCTTTACATTTGTGGAAACAGCAATATTGAAAAGCTACGAGCAAATGCAGGATTTAAAACATCAGCTCTCCCACTGGAAGCCCAGCCAGCTCCAGAGAGCAATTCTGGACCCCCCCTGTGTGTCCAGTCAAAACCAACCCGTGCTGCTCGCTGCTAAAAGCACAATTTGTGTCTTTAGGGGGGGAAAATAAAGACTGAGCATTACCCTCAGTGAGTCATTGAGAAAGACAACTAGATTGTCGGGGAGGGAATCAGCTACCTGCATGGGAGTGAAAACCAGCGCTGACCTTTGATGAATAAATGATTTTCCACAGCTTTTGAGCTGGCTGTGCTAATCGTTTCATTTGCTTCAGGGTTGCTTTTATTTCTCTCGTTCTCAAACAGAGCTGCTGGTGCAGCTGATCCTCTGGGGACCAGCTCTCCAGAATGCTAAAATCTGTTTTCATGGTTTATCTTTAACTGCCCCCAACAAGCAATTTCTGTAAGCTTCAGGGAATAAATTCTCCACAAGTTGGGCCCACGGCGTGGCTCGGTCCCTTTGCAGAGGTTAAGAGCAAGTTTAAGTTTTGAAGCAAGCGAAGAGCTCAGCTGCCTGCCCACAGGAATTGTGAATGGACAAAGGGGGCTTTCATGGGCACCACCAGAGCATCCCCCTCTGTCACTGAAACCAGCCTGCCAAGCCCAGGGATGGCTTTTGTCCTCAGGACACATCAGCCAAGTTTTTCAGCACGAAGAAGCACAAAGTAGAGACTGAAGAAGGTGGACGGCGCCTGGCGCTCAGCACGGGGGGGATCAGCCCTTAGAGCCAGCCCTGAAGCCTCATCCACACTCACACAGACCAAAGCTGCTTCCTCCACATCCCACCTCAGCTCACCATCCCCGTGGGGTACCTGGGGGCTGTTTTGCTTAAGGAAAACACTGAAACACAGGACTGCTCCTCCTGCCCCTGCTCCAGCCCCGGAGCCCTCTGCCAAGCCCAGCTCCCTGTACCTGATTCGTTCTTCTCAATGATATCCACCACCTGGCCCACGCACAGGCTGATCTCCGAGCTCTCCTGCTTCTGGTAGTCGGCCACCACGACATACTGCTCCAGCACCAGGGGCTCAGCCGAGGCACCGTCAGCTCCTGCACAGGGGGGACAAGAACCGACCCGTGTGCCAGGTCAGCACAGCCCCCAGGGCACGGCCACCGCCACCGAGCAGCTCCAGGACACCCCGGGGACCCCAGCGTGAGAGGGGTGAGCCAGAGATTTGGGCAGAGTGAGGGGGAGAGAGATCAAACCAGCAGCCAGGTGAGATGGGGACAGCCAGGTGAGACCTTCCGCTGCTGCCCACCAGAGCCACCCAAGCGACCTCACCACCAGCAGCACAGGAGCTCACAGCAGCCTGGACCTGCTTTGGGTTTAGGGGGCTCTCCTGTGCACATCAGCTGCCCCAAGGCACGGACCAGCCCAAAACACACGGCCTGCAGCGGGTTCTGCTGGGCTGAGGAGCCCCAGCACCCCGGCAGGAGGTGTTTTAGGACAGGGCAGCATCCCCCGTCCTCATGGCCCCGCTGTGTTCAGCCCCCTCGCTTTGCTCTGCTCCCTGCCCGGCTCCTCCTGCTGCACATCCATTTAGTGGCAAAAATGGGAAAAAAACCAGCCCGAGGAGGAGCAGAGGGGGCAGGACACAGCGGGAACAAAGCGTTCTTGTGGGCAGAAAGAGAAGAGCCGGCGGATCGCCGGGAGCTGCGGGATCGCCGGGAAACGGAGCTGGACCGGCGGCAGGTGGCACTGCGGGATAAGGCGGGACAACCACGGGATAACCGGGACACCGGGAGCACTGCGGGGTAACCGGGACACCCAGGACCACTGCCAGCCCCTGCTGTCACTGGAGGGGAGAGAGGCCAGCCTCCTTTTTAAGCTCCCAGCCACATGTGTCCCTCTTCCTTTCCCTTGTATCCTCCAAAACCCCGCGGGCGTGTGCCCCGGTGGACTCTCCCTCTTTATTCGAATAAAGTTGCAGGACTCCTCTGTCTCCTTTTTGGACATAAACCTCTGGCGTTTGTGGATTTTCCTGACACTGAGCTCTGGCTTCCAACCCAACACTCAGCCTTGAAGCGTCCCAGCCTGTCAAGGAAGACACTGTTCCATTATTCCAGTCTCCCCTGCTGTGGTAAGGTTTAATTAATACTTGAAAAGTGCTCTGGAAGTAGGGGAGTGTTAATTACTACAGCACAAGTGATATGGAAGAATCACACACCTGATTACAGGTGTTGAGTTCACAGGGCCTGTGCTTTACCCTGAGTCTCAAGTTTTGGCAGGGCAGAAATCACATCTGGGCCAGGCACAGCAGAAACACAGGACAATCCCCTCCCAGTCTCCAAGGGGTGTGAAATTCCATGGAGAGAGGTGGTTCCTTGGGACAATTAGGTGAAATGCAGCAGGGAAATTCAGACTGTGACCAAGAATGAGTTTCCATGGCAAGTGCACCTGCACCAGGTGCTGCCCCATCACATCAGAGCTCTCAGCCTCTCAAAAGGTCTTTCCTATGGGAGAACCCATTCCAGGGCATAGGAAACCTAAGGTGCCATTCTCACCCCAAAAGGGTGATGAGTAGACATGGACAAGGTCTTCAGGATTCCCAGGATGTTCTGCTGCCTCTTGGAGAAGTTCTGTGCATGAGGTCACAACCTCTCCAGCTGGTTCTGAGAAAGTCAGACCATAAGGTCTGCAGGATGGTGTTATTCCAAGGAAAAGGAAGGAAATTGTCTGTGTTCAGCTGCTATAAACAGCACTCTGCAAAGCTCCAGGTGAGCTGGCCAAGGGCAGAGGATCTGTTCCTGCTCATGAAAGCTTCCTCCACACCAAAACCCAGAGGTGGGGCAGCAGACAGAGTTAAAAATAGCCCCCCAAAGTGAATGGTGGATGCTGGCACTATCTGTTCTACCAGCTCAATTAAAGGTTTGTGCTTCAAGCGAGCTGAGGATCTACCCAGCCCCTGAGAGAAGAATAACTACTCTAGGAAGGGATAAACACTCCCCTTTCTGCCTCCCTCGCTGTAATTACACCCCTGGCTCTGAGGCTATTTGTAGTCTCAGCAGCCAATTCTGGATCCTCCAATGTGCCCATTACACTGGCAAGAGAAACCGTAAACTGAGCTTGGAGGAAGAAGGAGGCGTTAATTTCGGGAGCATCTTCACCTGGCATAATCGTCCTCAACCACAAAAACACAGCCTGGAGTGAGCAGCAGCATCCTGTGCACGGCCAGACTCGGGCTCCTCCGAAATAGCAACAGTGGAAAGCTTCCCAGGGAGATGGGAGACAGCAGAAAGCTCTGCAGCTGGGGAGAGAGGAGGAATTCATCCCACAGGAGAGGGGGTTTGCTCAGGCAGGAGCACAGACTGTGCAGGCTCAGCACTCCCCAGCTGTGACAATGACACAAACGTGGCCTAGAAAAGGGGAGTCCCTCGAGTCAAGGGACCACTGAGGGCCTTGGGCTGGGCTTGCAGAACTGATGCTCACCCTGGATGCAGGAGAGACACTCAGCACATCCCAGAACCAACCCCAGGGCTTCTTGTTTGCCCATTCACCCAGAGGTTGAGATGTACAAAACCCGCAGGGAACCTTACAGATATGGGGCTGCTTGGGAGGTTTCCAGCCTTTCCAGCTTCAGCTTTGCAAGTGCCAAAGGAGAGGAACTTCTAACAGAGCTTGGACATTGGTGCTGCCAGAGGGAAACGAAGAGCTCAGCCCTGAATTAGGGGCACAGGTATTTGGGTTTGCAGCCTGTTGTACACTTCAGCCTTTGCCTAATGCATCTCCCAAAAATGTCATTCTTTGGATAAATTTCCTTCCCCCTCTGCTTGTGTGGATTGAATCCAGAGCTCTCAGGACAGCCCCTCTTCTTCCAGACCTGAGGAGTTTGTGATGATCAGTACTGCAAGAGGGCCCTTCCTCCTGCTCTCACGTGAGACGGGCACTGAACGCTGTGCTGAATTCCTTGCAAACCCTCTCATCTCTCCGGGGATTCTTGCAGAATTTGGAAAACAATCACATGGAAATACCATTCACCAGTGCAGTTTCAGAAAGCTCCCCTTCTGGCTGCTGTGTTTTCACTGCCTCCCCTCAGACCAAACGCTGTGGTTTGGGGTCTCTCTGCCCTTGCAAGGACATCCCACAGCACAGCAAAAGGGACGTGGGCACACAAGAAAGCAGCAAAAACCCAACTGGCAGAGGGGCATTTGAGGTCTCTGCCAGCCTCCTCGGGCAGCTCCACCCAAATATAAACTCTGGAGGAGTTTCAGGTTTGCCTGCACGAACCCATGGCTCTCCATCTGTGCTTTCTGTGGAACTGTGAGAGGCAGGGAGAGCAGAAACGCTCAGAACAGTCTCGGGCACTGATGGGATGACTACTTTTAGACAAACCCAAATCAGTGGCCAAGGCAGAGCCCCAAAGTCTGGGGAATAATCCACCCCCTGCAAGCTGCAGGCTGTGCAGAGCCCACGCCTCAGGCTCAGGCAGGTGGGATTACAAATGCTGGTAAAAAAAGCTAAGCAAAGACAGCAGATTGTATTTCCAGTGCTCACACACACCGGGCCCTCCTCAAAACTCCAAATGTCATCTGAGTCTCGTGGTCACCACAGGAGCAGCACTTTAACCCACTCTGCATCCCAGTGTTTGCTCAGATCCCATTTCCAAACCGGGCTTGCTGCTGCCAGGAACTCAGAGCTCTTTCCAACACTCTCCTCAAGAGCAGTTCACCCCCTCTCTGGCAACTGGGAAATAGCTTACTGTGGAAAATCCTCGTGATTTTTGTTTGCTAGCAGCTGCTGGATGACCCCTCCTCAGGGACATCCTGGATTGAAGGAGTATTTTCTGTGCCTTGCTGCACATTTGCTGCCTCCAAGCAGGCCTGGCTTGAAGACCCAATGAACCATCAGGGATTTCCTCAAGGTATAGGAGGAGTTGGGGTGGCAGCAGCTGAACCAAACCCTGATTCTGCTGCCAGGAAATGCAAGACAGCGAGAGGAGTCTCTGAACACGTCTGGCACGAGGCATCAGCCCTGTGTCACATTACTGACAGCAAACACCTTTCCCTGCTGGCTGCTCCCAGGGGCAGAACAGCACATCCTGCCTTGCCTTGGATGTTATCCAAACTCTTCCTTCCCAATGGAGAACTCCTGCTTCTCCAACAGGCAGTGCCCTTAGATTGAATTTCGCCCTCACTGCACTGAGTTATGCAGCAGAAGTTTTCTTCCTCTTCTTCTCAACCCTAGAGAAGCCTTCCCTTCTCCTGTCCCCAGCACTTCAGAACAGAGCCAGGCTGTGCTTGCAAATGGCTCATGAGAGCTTTAAAATGACCATCCCAGTGTCCTGCTTGGGCAGAGAGCAGTCAGAGATTGAGGAGAAAACGCTGTCCAAAGGTTTTAACCATTTAAAACCCCACGAGTCCCTCAGGAGAGCACTCAGCCCATGACAACAGATAAAACCAGGAGCCACCAACAACATCAGAGCTTCCCATCTGCAGCCTACAGCCAGGCTCAGTGAAGACACTGGGACACCATCAGCTCCTGAGGGAGGGATGAGCTGCAGCTCCAGGGGAACAGAAAGTGGAATCAGGTCTTTGGGTCTGCCCTGTGCCTCTCCTCTCTCCTGCAGGAGGAACCCTCTCACCTACAAGTGGGTTTGCTCACACAGGTGATGGCAGTGCCAACTCTCTGGCCAAAATCCTTTCCACCACCAATTTCAGCAGAATCTCCACGCAGCCAAAGCTCAGACCTTCCTTCCCAAACAACCTCACACCGTTTTCATACCTTCTGCAGCACCAGGAGCTGAAAGATGCCTCCCTAACCCACAGATCAAAGGCTCTTCCACTCCTCTCTCCTGCTCTTTCTGGGAAGCTCAAATAACCCTAAACCACACCAACAAGGGGGTCTTTCAGGGACGTCCCCTCTCTTGAGGAGCAAGGGCAGAGCATCCCAGACCCAACCACCTTCCCCAAGGCACCCAGCTGGTGCCACGGTGAGGGAGAAGGTCCTGGCTGCACCAGGAGACTTTCAGCCCCACGCTGCCCCCAGGCAGCTCAGACATTCCTCTGGTCTCCCGAAATTTTACATCCCCACCCATGCAGACCTTCAGCAGGACTTGGGGCACCAGGAGTCAAGCCCCAGCCCCTGTGCCACCTCCCCGTGTCCACCAGCCACCACAGAAAGCTGCAGGGGACGTGACAGCTTCTGGCAAGGGTGACAAGCTTCCTGCCCCCCAACCAGCTGAGCAGGTGTCCCCCCAGAGAAAGGCAAAGCAGAGCAAGGCAGGAGCAGCTGTTAGTACCTCTCTGCAGGAAAGAGGCCGTTCTCTGGATAATCCCTGATGGAGGAACAAAAGGATGGGAGACAAGGCATGAGGCAGGGAGGGGATGGACTGGGGTGTCCAGCAGTGGGTACAACACCTCAAGGGGTGGAGGGGGAGGCCAGGGCAGTGCTGAGAGCTTTGGGCATCTGACCCACCTTGGGGAGCGCCACGGAGGTTCAGGGGATACGGGATGGGGGCTTGGAGGCTGCAGTGAAATCCCAGTGGATGGAGGGGGCTCACTGTGCTGGGGAGCCCCACGGGGCAGCAGAGCAGGGGTTGGGTTGCCATGGGGCTGGGAGCTCGCCCCACAGCAGGAGACCTCGGCTGTGGGTGAAAGGAGGAGTTGGTGTAACCAGCAGAGAGGAAAAGGAGTCCTTACCAGACCTCTTCTTTCCAGTGGGCTCCCTGAAAAAGAGAAGGAAGAGTGTCAGCAGAGCGAGGAGACAGTTGGGGTGTTGGTCGAGTGACAAAGCCAACCAGGAAAGCACAGCTGTGATGGCTCTGGTGGGGCCACTGACCTCCCTCAGCCAGCTCATGTCTCCCTGGGCATCACCCACCCTTCAAACAGCCTCTTTTCATTTAGAAATTTAATGTTTTGTCCTTCCCTCGGTAAGCTTGGGTTGCTGGCCTGGCCTTGCAACTCCCACCGAGCCACTTGGTACCACCTCAGGCACTCATCCATGGAAGTATCAATAAAATTAAATAAAATGCAGCCAAGATGGAGTAGAAACAAACAGGACATTGTTACAGAAACTGGAGCCTGCTGAGTTCAGAGACTCAAAGACCTGAATGCCATGTCCCAGGTGCAGAGATCAACAGAGGAATCGATGGGACAGAGCATCCCAAAGATTTCTAAACAGAGGCAGCGTTGCAGAGCTAAATCAGAGTTAATTAATAAGCCCAGTTAAAATTCCCCCAGTTCAGAGCTACGACAGGGAAGGGAGGCAAAGCAAGGCCAGATGAGCAGGCTGGAGATCAGCAGGTGGGAATGGCACCCTCATGCTGATGGCAATAACTGGTGTTTTCCCCCTGCCTTCTGCTAAACCTATCACTGTAACTCATCCCCTGCTTCCTTTCTCCGGCTGCTCCGTCTGGCTGAGGGGGCAAGGCAGGAGCTGCAATTTCACTTTGCTGCTGGGATGTTGCTGGCAGGGACACAAAGAGCTGCAGGTCTGAAGAGCAGCAGCCCCGGCCCAACCACCTCAGAGGGGACAGGAGCTCAGACAAGACAGGAAACAGCAATAAACCCCCGGCAGCATCTCCTCTTCCTCCTCGGATCCCTGCGGAGCAGAGAAGGGCAGAGGCAGAGCTCACATGCTCGGCTCCCTGGGAACTCATGGCTCCAGAAGAGAAGGAAAAGCCACTCTGCCTTGCACTGTGAATCTCGTTTAGCTCCAGCCCCCCCAGCACAGTTACAAGGCACTGATGCACAGCTGTGACAGGGGGACACCAACCAGCCCCACAGAGGTGGCAAAACCCAGGAATGGTTCTCCAGCTGCTCCCCAGAACTCTGAAGGCAAGGGCTCCTGTGTGACTGGAGCCTCACTTAAAGCTCTGAGCCAGCACCACAGTCTCAGTGGGCTCAGCTCAGCGTCCTTCAAGAACCTCATAATCCCCTGAAAGGAAACTTTGACACATGGAGAACTCTTAGCTCGTTTAATAACCCCCATGCCATGTTTTTTTAGGAAAAGAGAGTCAGGTTTCTCCAGCATCTTCTCTAGGCAGCATCCCTGGGGATCCAGGGATGGGAAGGAGTGAGATGGGGAGCACAGGGGTTTAGCAAAGTGAGCAGGTTGGAAGGTAAATTAAAAACAAATACAAAGGGGCTGCTTTTCAACAACCTGTAAGACAACTGTTAGACTACTCACTGCAGGATTCTGGGACACTGAAAGTCTTTGTGGACTTACAGGGTCATAATTCAGACAAGAAATGTTAATTAAAATTCATCAATTATAAACTCAGGTCTAAAGAAGAGTTGTTACAATCTGGCTTGACTTTAAACCCTTTCCATTTAGTGGCTGCTGGGCCAGGCAGGTCCCTGAGCTGCGGGGAGGTGGCCCTGAGGTTGTCACACAGAAAAACCCACCTTGCAGTGGGACTCACAGGAGAAAAATGCCCTCACACGTGGCTTTGGGGACCTCAGCACTGTCCCTGCTGCCACAGCCAGCTCGTGGAATAGGTGAAGGACTGGAGCACCAACATGAGGAAAACAACTCCAGCTGCTGCAAACCCACATAGGAGCCACAGCAAATGAGACGGATCTGAGGTCAGCATTCCAAGAAAACATCTCCCTCGTATAAAAAAACCCCTCTCTTGTAAAAAAAAATATCCTTCTGTAATACAGTAATGCCACCGAAATAGCTGTCAGGAGGGGGCTCATCTCCTGAGCATTCAGCAAGCTTGGAGAGCTCTGCAGAATTTATGCAGGCGAGGAATGGGGTACAACAGAGCCCTTGTTTGGGAGAAGTGATGTTTAGCAAATGCTCCAGCAGCACTGAAAGGAGCTCCTGTCCCCACACTCCAGGGCCACTGCAGAGTCGGCCAAGCTGAGCCCTCGGGCTCAGAGCCCGCCCTGGAAGCTCAGAAAAGCCAGTGCTCTGTCCAGGGACCTGGCACAAAGCAGATTTCTGCAGGAATTGGGTATTTCTGTCTGCTGTCACTCAGGAAAGACAGCTCTCAGCAGAAAGGGAAGGAGGAGGCTGCTTTGGAGCTGGGATCCAGCCCCAGCTCCTGGAGAATGTGCACGTAGGCATCAGGAGAACTGCAGCCCAAACAGCTTGGTGTACAAGCTGTGATCTGTCTGCAGAGCAGGACACGACCCAAAAGCTACAAGCCAGCAAGGATCCTCATCCCAACCAACATCCGTCAACTCATGGCTCTCTGGTTTACCAGCAAAGCTCCTGGAGTGGCTTCCTACAGCTCCTCCATCCTAGAGCAGGGACAAAGTTCAAAGCAACAACTTTTCTCAGTGTCTTATGCATGATGGGCTGCTCAGCTCCCAAAAAATCCCAATGAAAGATGCTTTTAATGGAAGAGGTTTCTCCCAGCCTGAGGTACATCCCATCCCCAGCCTCTGGGAACAGCACCACGATGGCCCCTTCCCCAACACATCCCACTTGTGACTGTGGGCAGAGAATAAAGAGCTCCTTGGTAACATTAACAGCTTGTTAGTCATGAATATTAATCACTTATTAATGACTATTAGGGCCTTGCTTCACTACAGGGTTAAGCTGGGCTCCTGCATGTCCCACAGCCGAAATTCAGCTGGAGGAGAGAGAGCAGCTGAATGCCTTGACTCAGCAGTGGCTCCGTGCCCAGCCCTCCAGACTTCCCCAGCCTTATTCCAGCGACTCTGCTGCGGCTGCAAACGGCTCTGAACTGAAACAGGGTGGATGGGAGGTGAGGGGGGTGCACACAGCAGCTTCCCACCTCAGCAGCCCAGCATCCTGTGCTGGTCAGACCTGCTCAGAGGCGTGGGGAGCAGGAATTTGATGACTTTTCTTCTTTGAAGCTGCAGGGCTTCCATCCAACACTGAGGAGAAAAATCCCACATCCCCTAGATTGCTAACTTTCCAGAGATTTCTTTTTCCATAACCATTTATTTCTCTTCTCCTTCTTCCCCCACCCCCTTCCCACTGCTCCTCACAAATTCTTCTGGATTCAGCCTCATTCTGACCCACCACCACTGGGCACAGACGGAACGAGCTGGAAGCAGTGGAGTAATCCCAGTCCAGAGCTTGCTGGACAGGGATCCACATCACAAAAGCCACCAGTTGTCACAGCCAGTAGAAACCCTGCCACCTCCCTCTGCTCTCCTGTTTGATGTGGTCTCTCCAAGCAGGAGCACACAGGGAAGTCAGGGATGAGGAAAGAGGGGATGGAGGAAGGGCTTCACCTCCCTCTCCCACCCACCAGCTGCTGGGGGCTCCTGTCCCAACTCCACTCCTGGCTGTGACATCCCTGCTGGAAGCAATGGTGGGAGGAGGAGGATAATGTCAGAATTTGACCCTTTTCCTCTCCACAGGACAGGCTGGGGCTTGGAGAGCAGGTGGGAGGTCGGGAATGGCTGAGGAGCTCAGCTGAGAGCCAGCAGTGACCTGTGTTGTTCAGCACAGGGCTGCTGAAGGGAGCTGCACTGCAGGAAAAGCAGGAGAGGCCTGGCTCAGCGCAGGGAGAGCTCCAGCTCTGGGGAAAACAACACCACAGGGGCCTGGAGAGAAATGCAGGGGCTGTCCAACCTCCTCTTTCCATTCCCAAACACTGCCAGAACCAAGCACTGAATTCACCCTTTGCAGCTAAACCAGAGCTCCACGAACTGCAGTTGAACCAGAATTCCATGAACTGCAGTTAAACCAGTGCTCCAGGAGCTGCAGTTAAACCAGAATTCCATGAACTGCAGTTAAACCAGAGCTCCAGGAGCTGCAGTTAAGCCAGAATTCCATGAACTGCAGTTAAACCAGAGCTCCAGGAGCTGCAGCCAGCTCTGGCCACTGGCAGGGATTTGCCATCCTGGGCTGATGTGAGTTTGGGTGGACCCTCCCCTGCACCCCAGACAGAACAAGCACAGGGTGGATCCAACAGCACTCACAGGCTGCCCCTTCACTGCCACCAGCTGCCACCCTCGTGGGCAGGGGGTGACCAGAGGTGCCAGCCAAGGGAAGGGACAAGGAGCGGGAAGGCTCCAGCGAGAGTGGCTGCCTGCCTTGGCACTGATTGTGCTGACCAGACCTTTTCCCCTCCCTCATTCCCACCTCTCAGCCATCCAGCACAAAAATCTGTCTTTCCCCTTCTTTTTTTCCTTTCCCCCACTCTGCTCATGGCCTGGCTCCCTTTCAAATTCCCGGAGCAAAGTATTTATCTGCTGGATGAAGGATGACATCCGGCCAAACCCCAGACACGCCATCACGTCTGATCCAGCCCAGCCGTCTCTCACGGCTCCCATCTCGTTATTGCTGAGCTGGCAGCATTCCAGGCCTCGGGAATGGGCTCCCAATCCCTCCAGAGGAGAGAGTCAAGGACTTTTATTAATTAGCATTTTGAATTGTAGCTAATAAATACCCCTCTGGCATTCGGAGTGGGATGGGGACACACAGCGGGGATGTCCTTGAGATGCTGTAGGGTTTGGCTGCTGGAGGCAAAGGGACAAGAGGCACCCACTGAGTCCCTCTGTGTGCTGTGAGCTTCAATCTCCTCCCTGGAGAGGAGCAGGCAGGAGAGGGAGCACGGCCACCACTGGATCCAGCATCACCTGCTCGCCCAGCCAGCCCTGCAATGGCCAAAACTCACCAACACACAGAATTCTGCACCCAGGACCCTGTGGAGTGTCCCTGAGGATGGACCCCACACCACAAAAACGTGCCTGGGGTTGGGCTCTGGGCCAGCCCCTTGTCTCTCGGACCCAAAGCAGGGAGGTGACAGGGGACTGGCACTGATGGCTGCAGGGATGGAGGGCTGGGAGCTCCAGCTGCAAACACAGCAGCTCACAGGGCCACCCCACTCAGCACCCAAAGGTTTCCCCACACACAGGAATGCTCTGGCCTCGTTTCTGGCTCAGCCTACAAGGCAGAATAAAGGTGAGGGGTGCGGGTGTGGGACTGAAGCCACCCTTCCATCCCCCTCATGCAGGTCCCAAAGATCCCTGCACAGGCAGTGCCCCACATCCTCAAACAGCTCCACCCTCATGGTCCCTCCTCTCTGATGTCCTTGCAAGCTGATCTTGTCCTGGTGTCCCTCGCTTGCCCCTGAGCTGAGCCTTCCCTGAGGGATGACCTTCCCTGAGGGATGACCCATGGGGCAGCAGGTTAAGTGGTGAGCAATAGCTGGGCAGGACAGATGAGAGCATCAGCGACAGCAAGCAATTAGTTAATGGGCTCTGAAGCTCTCAGACCAATCTCATCAGTGACCAGGAGCTGCAGGAGAAATGATGACAGGCCAAGCCAATAGAAACAGGAGCCAAAGGAGGAAAGCAGGGATGGGGGAAGGGGGAATTAAGAGAGGGAATGAAAATAATCAAAAAGCCAGGGAGAAGATGTAGTCCTCACAAGCACGACGCTGAGCTGGAGACCTGACAGGCTCAGTCGCTGCTCAGAGGAGAAAAACAAAATCCCTTTATCTACCTCCACACCCTTCCAATCGAGAACAGTGTCAAATCAATTTATTGCCTTGCCCCTCGCCATTAATCAGGCTTCCTCCACTGCTCAGGCTCTGCTGGAGCCGTGTCACATGCAGCAGGAAAAGGGAGAGCAGCAGAGCAGGACACGGAGGCGGCTGCTCAGATTTATCCTGCTCATGATTAGTAAGGGATGGGTGGCTCCTGGCCAGAGCAGCTCATAGTCACAAGACTTAGAACCACACAGAGTTGCGTAAGGCACGCAAGAGTCCCTGCAAACCTTCCTGGGTTTGCGTGGAGAGGCTCTGGAGCGTTGTTATGGATGGGGCTCGTGGATATGGCTGAGGGAAAATGCCTTTCCAGTGAGGCAGAGGTTGCTGCAAATGCGTGGAGTGAGGTTGTTCGGGCTGATCATGCTCCTGAGAATGGTATGTGCAAGCAGAAAGAGGCTCAGGAGGAGACCAGCACCTCACGGGGTCCCAGAGAAGCGTTTCCACTTCCCCACTGGAGAGAGGTGTCCACACTGAGCTGCACAGCCTCTCCACGGAAGTCTCCAAATCCCAGACCTGTGACCCGTGATGGAATTGCTGATGAACACCAGGGTCGTGGATACCAGCAAGTTCACGGCAGTTTGTGCTTCATCCCCATCCCAGTTTGTGTCTCACCACCATCCCAGCAGTGGCAGCCCCCCACCCCACTTACTCCTTGGGGGGGGTCAGGTCATCAGGCCGTGTCTCGAAGAACTGGAGCACCTCCTCGCACTGGGAGATGTAGGGAGGCAGCTGGATCAGAGCCTGAGGAGGAAACAGAGACAGCGGTGATGGGAAGCACTGAAACTGTGCAAGGAGCCCAGTGAGGACCCCTGGGAGTGCAGGGACCTGGGATGTGAGTGGCACCCATGGGGTTGCTGGCACAGGCTGGGGAGAACCACAGCAAACACTTCCACCCACCACCCCACGCCGCTGCAGATCAGGACTAAAGGAGAACAAGCAGAGACTGCCCAGGCCCTGCTTAGCAGCTCCAGCCTTTTGGGCAGATGTTGTGTCACAGGGTGAGAGCCACAGGGATGTCCATCCCAGCATCCAGCCTCCCAGCTCAGTTTTCCCAGCATGGAGCAGCCATCCTTGGGAAAGGCTGGCCAGTTGACGCGTGGCACACTCTCAGTGCCATCCCAGCACATCCCAAAAATGCTCCACTGGGCAATGGCAGCTTGGGAAGAAGCAGGGAGAGAAGCAAGTGAGGCAAAAGCACGGACAGCAGGGCTGGGAGGCTGCTCTGCTGCTGTGCAATGGCAAGAGATGTAAAATTCCCTCTGCTTCTTTCCCTTCGAGGAAATCTGCTGCAAATAAGCTTCAGCAGTGGGACTTGCAGGGTGAGAGTGCCAGGCTGGAGGGCTAATGGAAAAAGGGAGCATTTAAAATCAGGGAGCAGAGCTGCAGCCAGACCTGGAGCAGATTTTTAACTAGTTTTGGGTGTAATTCCCCCTCCCCTCTGTTTGCTGCCCCAGCAGTCTGGTGACAGCAGTGTGGGCAAAGCAAACCTCCCCTCATTTCTCTACTGCAGACAAAGCCACAGCTGCAGAGCCTCGGGGTTACCACAGCCATCAGATGTGGCTCCTTATTGCCCCAAGTGCTGGCCCCAAAGCCCTTCCAGCCATCCAGCAGCCAGGCCCTCAGTGCCAGCACAGCAGACTGTCAGACCACTAATCATGGGCCAGATGTGAACAGGATCATGTGAGACACAGCAGAGAGAAAACCACTCCCTGCGTGGCTTTTGGGTCCAGGGAAGGGCTATTCAAATACCAGGTTTTGCATGGATGCCATTCCCATGTGGTACCACTCCCCAGTTCCAGCATCCCATGATCTGAGCGATTTCCCCCATGCCAAAGTCACTTGGATTTTGTGGCCTGGAGAAGGCTCTGTGCCCTCTGAAAGCAGGGGATGATCCCAGAGAGCAACCTGTGCTGGAAGGAGGAGAGACAAGGCCCACAGCTCGTTTCCCAGGACCTTTTGAAGGAAGCCCACCTAGAGCAGACTCTGCTGAGCCAAGCAGCCATCCCGCTGGCCATGGCCTACAGCAGCTGTGGCCACTGCATCAAAAACAGTGGCACAAACAGCCTGATGTCTGTCCCACCTCTGGTCCTGCCACCCAAAGCAGGGACCTGGGCAGGGCCATTAGGACACAGCTTCAGCCCACGGTGCTGGAGCCACAGCAAAGTCACCTTTCCCATCCCCCTGCAGGCCTGAGGGGAAAAGCCATTCACCAAAGACAGGGAATCCTTGTTGGATTAAATTAGCCCCAAATCCATTTTGCAAGCAGTGAGAAAGGATTATTCTCTAGCAGCAGTGTTTTTAGTGGGCCACCCAGTCTCTTTGGGGTAGAGCATCACCACTCCTTCATCAACCCCCCTCTAACACTTTCTCAAAATCCCTTGGGCAGGAGGCAGGCAGATCCCACACCACGAGAAAGACCAACAGATGTGGAAGACAAAGAGAATAAAGTGGAGAAATGGGAAGACATTTCAGGCCTCCTCTCCCTCTCCCTGTCCTTGTCATTCCTACGGCTGCTTGAAGTCTCATTCAGCAGCTCATTGCTCTAACCAGTTGCTCTGATTCCTTCGCTGCTTTTCCTGCACCTTATCCTAAATTGCCACGTTTTTCAATACAACAGGAGCTGGAACAGAGCCCTTCAGCAGGAGCACTGCCTTGTGAAAGCCGTGGTTCCCCCCTTGCTCCTCCTCCCTGCTTCCACCCCAAATCTCACCCATCCTCTTTGCAGGGCTCTCCCAGAGAACAACGACGCCCAACTTCCCTCAGAGGAGATGGCAATAAAGCAGAAACTTCCTTTCACAGCTTTCTCCTGCTAATTCCTTGCTCGTTTTACATCTCTGCAGCCTCTGGTCAGTCCCACACCCACCTCAGCTCAGCTGCTTTCCGGGTAAGCAGCAGCAGCTCAAGGCCAGGCAGGGAGAGCTCGGAACTCCTCGGTGATGCATTAACGGAAGGAGCAGAGCACAGCTCCCTAAGTGGGTCATATAACATCAGCCATTACGTTCCAGTTGTTAAGTCAGATGGCTTCATTATATTTTATGCCACTAATGGCATCGTTCTGAAAGAAGCAGCTGCAGCATTTTATCACCGAGGGACGTTTTCTTCCCCAAAATTGAATTTACTGTCTGTGGAGCTGACACAGTTCAGTGGCTCAGCAGACAAGGGGCCAAGCACCATCAGCTTCCCCCACGACAGCTCAGAGCACACCTTGTACCACGTCTCCATCACTCTGCTCTCACCTGCTGTCCTGGCCCGCAGTGTTCCTCATCTGCAGCCCCTCTGCAGAGCTGTCAAGATGCATTTCCTGATTCAGCCCCATCCTTGGAGTTGTTATTCCAGCCATGGCTGAGGCCCAAACCCCACAGCCTCTCCCACACCTCCCTCACCTAAGGGATGGGATGGATATTTTACCATTTTCCCATCTTGTCCCATGCGTTTTACTGTCTTTGCATGTATTTCCAACAACATTCAGACTGGATTTTTGAGGTACCAGTCCTACCTTGAGGCCATTCCATGGCTGCTGCAAGTACCACAGAATCACAGAATGAACTAGGTTGGAAAAGACCTTTGGGATCATCAAGTCTTTGACGTGACGAGATGTGACACACTCGATTTGATTTGTGTGAAAATAATTTGTCGTGGACTTCAGTATTTTGTTTCCCCTGCCAAAAAAAAAAATCTGCCCGTAAATCATAATTTCCCTTGCACTTAAGCCCAGTTTTATATCCTTCAAGAGCATGGAGCAAATTGTCTCAGCCTTCTCTCTGTTCCAATAATTTTCTGAGGTACAAGTCATCTTACCCTGTGCAAATAACTGGTTTTTGTAACCAGTAACTGGAGTTCACATCCCAGTTTGGAACCACCCCCTCATCCTACAGCCTCAAGTGCTGCCTGCTATATAAAACAGGTCTTTTCCTAATAGATGGGAAAGGAAAGGGGAGCTGAGTCCTTCAAACCAAGTCCTGCATGCAACCACTTCACTCCAAACCTGTGGTGATGGACACAGCCAAGTCCTTTCCAGCCCTTCCAGAGCTGGTTCTGCTTTGCAGCTGAAGAAAGGACAGGAGGAGGGCAAAGCCCAGCAGCAGGGTGCAAACTGAAATGGGGCTGGGCACCTCTGCCCCCTGCAAGGCCAGGCCTCCAAACCCCCAGCATGAATCCCGAGGAGTGAAAAGGGAATCCGTGAATGGGTTTCAATCCAAAAAAAGGAATTGATAGTAGGGAATAACCCACACTCTCCCCGTGCTCCCAGCACTGGCACACCATGAGATGCTATCAGTCCATCAGGATTGAGCTGGATCAAGCTGGGATTGTCCTTGGTGGGTGTTGGAAGCCCCTCTTACCTTGCAGTACTCATCAATAGGGATCAGGCGCTTGACGGCGACGTCGCGGATGTGGCTCCGGCGGAAGAGGATCTTCCCTGAAACAGGAGACAAGGGCAGGTCAGCACAGCCCCCACACACTCTTTTGAATCCCTCTGATTCCCTGCACACCCTCTCCTTGCCAAAAGCCCCATACGCCCCCCCAAAAAAGCCCATTTCCTCACACCGATTAAATACCTTGTCAGAATCAGGCACAGTTAAAGCAGCAAGGATGTACCAGGAGAGAGAAGAGGAAACAATTCCCAGCAAACTGCGTCCCTGTGGTCTTTGTATGGCAATGAGAGGAAACAGCCCCCATCAAAGCACGTGCCTGACCCCTCACAGTTTGCTGGGGTGGACAAAACCCCTGGTAAACACTGGGCTCGCCAGAGCAGGACATCCCTTGTCCCATTGTCCAGGGCATCCAGGTCTAGTGTGGGCAGCAGCCAAGCCAGAGGGTTTTTCCCTGGGCAGCTCCTGGTCCTGGAAGCCACAGTGTCGGGACTGCAGCTCTGAGTCAGACCTATAGAATTTTCCTTCCTGTCTGGGGTTTATTTTTGTTCTTCATTAATGGGCTCCTCTTGCCACTCCGTTTCCTCCCCTCTGGCTTGTGGCACAGGCCTCTTTCCTTTGAAGCCTAATGAGTCCTAAATGCTTCAAGCTGCTCTCTCAGGGAACAGCTTCTTTGGCATTTAACGAGACAAAAGCCATTAGCAGACAGTGAAACAGATCCGTGATCAAAAGGGTTGGTACGTGGCAGGATTTCAGACCTCTTCCCAAAGCTCCAGGAACTGGCACTGCTCTGCAACACAGTCACCTGGAAAACTGTGCGTTGGGGGGGTGGGTGGTGATGAAGTTCCCTCAAGTTCCTCCTGACATCTCCAATACCACAGGAAAGTGGTTTTTGTGCCTGCTTGGGTTTCCAATCCCACCCCTGAACCCAAGGAGAGCAACGTCCATGGAATAACCCCTTCATTTATCAAAGAGGTCACCATGGGGCAACCCAGAAGCCGAACTCCCATCTCCCATCGCCAACACCATCCTTGCAAACCGCGTGAGAGCACTTGGAGAGTCACACCATGGCTTTGGTCCCTACTGTGGGTCTTCCCAGGAGCCAGAGGTTGGGGGCTGCCAAGAACAGGACACAGGAAAATGGCCACATGATCATCACCATTTAAAATCCAGGCCTGGGTCGTTTATCCCAGTTTTAAATCCAGGGCTGGGTCACCCCCTGTGCTTCTCCCTGACTTGGCCAGGAGCTGGATAACGGGTGACCTGTGCAAGCTGCCAATGCATTTTTGGAACAGAGATGAACTAAAGCCAAGCCAACTTCAGCTTGCAAAGAGCACGAGCAAGAACCTTCTGGAGGAGCCAAATCTCCTCCCAGGCTCAGTTAATGCTTTGAAACAGGAGCACACAGCGAATCCACTCAGTGTCAGCTCCCTCCCTGCCCTGCAGTGAGAGGGATGGGGTCAGGCCAGCTCATCCCAGGATTGCTCCTCATTTCTGTGCCGTTGGCAGCAGGGCTGGGCCATTGCTGGTGGGAAATGCTCTGCTCTGCAGTGCAGTCCTTCTCAAAGCCCACCAAGAAGAGCCAAACCTGGCAGTCTTTGTGATACAGTGAAAAAAAAAATCCCCCTCTACTCAATCGTTTTCGATTTTGAGGGTGAATACCCTGGGAACAGGGAATTTGTCTGGAAAGACTGGGAACAGCACCCAGGCCGGAGCTCCATTCCTTGCCCTGAGCAATTATTTTCCATCTGACAAGAGAATGATCAAGTTTTCCCTTCCCATCAGCAATCCCAGGGTGTTTGCTGCCGAGGATTCTGCTTGAGTGATGATTTCTGAAAAGATGAATGGGTCACACCCGTTCTGTTGGCAGTGGTAAGGAAAGGCTGTTTTGGTTCCAGGTCTGCCAAAATGAAATCACTGATGGGTGGGTAGGTTATAAATGGCTGAAATAATGAGCTCTGGGTGTGGGAATATTGAAATGTTTAACAAACATATGCTAGTGAGTAATAATCAAAAGAATACAGTTTGGGGGAATAAATTCATCACAAGTGATCTTAAATTAGCCCAGGCACGGAGTGTATGAAGCAGCAGGAAATGCAGCTCCTCTCCCCACTCGCTCTAGATCTAGTATTTTTCAACAAGGAAGTTCATTTTCTAACAAAAAGCTGATTTTAATCAAAATGCCTAATTAACATAATTGCAGGCCCTTCAGTGCTGCCAACTCCAGCAATATAAACCCTTGACTTGACAGGCAAGAGAGAGCAGGAAACCACTTCCCTGCCAGAAGGGAAAGATGGGACACTTGCTGGGTCAGGGAGATGCAGCATTTCCCTGGGCACGTTCTCCCTGGGGCAGACCTAAACCTGGGAACAGCAGCGCTGTCCAGTGGGGCTTTTCCCGTGGCCAAAGCTGCAGAACTCGAGGGAAACCCAGGAGACTGAGGGTGCAGAGAGCACAGGAATAATGCTGCAGCTCCAGGGGATGGTTCCCCACCACCTCATTCCGAGCACTCTCTCCCTGACGCTTTCTTGGCTGCTTCCAGACGTTGTAAGCATCCTCAGCCTGGTTCTGGAAGTTCCCAAGGCCAGGTTGGACATTGGAGCCACCTGGGACAGTGGAAGGTGTCCCTGCCAATGGCAGGGGTGGAATGAGGTGACCTTTAAGATCCTTTCCAACCCAAACCATCCCATGGCTCCAGGATTCTAAACTCATTTCTCCCCTCCCAGCACCGCTCCTGCCTCAGGATGAGGAACACCAAGGACAAGACATGTGAAGGGAGGCAGCTCTGCTGAGAATGGGGTTTTCCACCAGCTGCAAAGGTCAGTGCTGCTGCAGGCCCCACTTGCCCAGCTCCTCTCTCTCGTCACGACTCCAGGACTCAGAAATAATTAGATTTCCTTATTTCCATAGATAACGTTATGCATGAGCAAGCGGAGCACTGAGGCTCCCTCCCTGCTGGCACCAGGAATTCCCTCCACCAGGAAGAGTGGTAAATACACTCTTCACACAAACAAACAGAGCTCTGAGGGGACTGAACATTTATCACCCGGGAATGTGTCAAACACGTTGATTTTGGAGAGAGACGACTGAGATAAGGCACTAACACACAATGGCTGCCCTGGCTGTGCAAGCACCCACACTCCAGGACATGCTGCCTGCTTTTTGTGGACCTTATAAACCTGTTCATCCCTACAAAGGAGAAGAGAAGCTCTACCAAAGGTATTCTGTCTGGCCACGAAAATTCTGCCAGTGCCAGAAAGGATCTGTTCTCCCAGGAGTGGAAGAACCAAACTCCTCTGTGGCTGATTTGCTTTATCTGATTGACCCAGAGCAAAAAATTGATGGAGCAGCTCCAAAGAGGGGACTGCCAAAAAATGCAGCGTGGCCCCCACTGCCTCAGGCCTTCATTGGGACTGAAAAGAGTCAGGGAATCTTGGGGAAAAGCTGATAAGGAATTTGGGGCTCCAGCAGTGTGAGACAGAGCAGGCAGGACTCAGGAGGGGTTAACCTCTCCAAACAAACAAAAACAGGGAAACAGGGCTCTGCAAATTGTTCCCTCCTGTGGGAATCCTCCAGGCAGAGCTGGACTTGTACTGGGAGCAAGGAACTGGGAAAAAAAAGGCAGAGGGACCTCAAGCAGCAAAATTGTGGAGACTCCTCTGGAGCCAAAGGCTGGATCTGCAGCAAGCTGAGAACCCCAAACACGTCCCCCTGGCCCTGCCAGCTGTGAACCAAGCCAGGTATTCCAGAAGTGGAAAAGCAGCTGTGCCTCCTGCTTTGCCCTGAAGGACTCCCCCCACTCTGCCCCCGCCCCACGGCCTCGGAAAGAATTCACTGCTCTGCACCTTTCAAATCACATCCAGACTTTCCCTGGCACGGGTTCCAAGCTCGCTCCAAAAAGAAAAGCCAGCCCCAAATGTACACATAATCAATCCCAGCCCCTGGAGCAGCCAGCTATTCCTGGGATGGGGGATCAGGCATGAGAGATGGGGTTTCCAGGAGTCCTATGCTTGGCATCTGCTCTGGGCAGGGGTTCAGGATGGTCTGGGGCTGCCCTCCCAACCTGCTATGGCAGAGATCCCACCTCATTAGAGCAGAAAACAACAATTAGGACCCTTGCCCCTTCTCCAGCTCAGAGGAAGATGCAACAAGACTGGGGAAAATCAGGTACAACAGCTGGGAAATGGATGAGTTTTCCTCCACCTCCTTCACAGGGCCTTTGTGGGCAGCTGTGAGCGTCCCCACAGCTGTCCTGGGAGAAAAACCAGGGTGGCACTGATGCCGACACTGAGCAGGTTGGTGGGCTGGGAAGGGAGCAGAAAGGAGGCCTAATTCTGCTTTTAAAAATGACCTCCCCAAACCCCCTTTTCTCCTGCTCCCTTTTTGGGATTTCACTCCTGTCTGCAGCTAAATCTTCCTAAAAAGCAATTTTACGGCCAAAGTGAGCTCAGCCTCAGGCAACCCCTCCTTGCCGAGGCTCACGTTTCCAGCGAGGCAGGAAAACTGGCCAGGATCTGCTCCAGGCCGCTGGGGCTGCACGGAACTTGGAAGGCTCGGCTCTCCTCAGAAAAGCTGTTTCCTGAAGGATCTGGCACAGCCCTGCCCCGGCAGGCCTGGCTGAGCTCATTTGTTCTCTCAGCTCGTTCTTTCCTGGGGTCTCCACGCCGTCATCTCCCGGCCAGCGAGGGTGGAACCCCGGGGTGGATGTCCCAGCTGGGCGCTGGCAGGGCTCTGCGCCCTCTCCAGCTGCTCCAGAGCCGTTCCAGGGGCACAGCTGGTGCCAGGCACAGGCTGGGGGCTGCCACAGCTGCTCCAGGAGCCACCCCAGCACCACACGGAGCTCTACCAGGGGCTCAAGGCCAGCTAAAAGAGCTCAAAGAGCACTTCAAATTCCCCTCTGTGGGAGCAGAGCTTTGCAGGCACAGAGCAGGAGCACTGCCAGGAAAATCCAAACCCCCACCGTGCCGAGCCATGGGGTGAACGTGGTGCCAACACCCAGAAAGGGACAACCCCGGCCCCAAAGCTCAAGTGTGACTGCTCTGCCTCGGAGGACCCACCTCTGTGGCTGCACTCTACAAGAGCTGCGTGGGCTGAAGGACTTGCACTCACAAAAGCCCCTTCTGACAGCATCAAAGACCTGCTTCAAGAGGCCACAGTCTCCAGAAATTTCCCATAAAAAGTCAAATCCTCAAAGGCAGCACTCACAAAACAGAGTTCCTGCAAGCTGGGTGTTGTAATGTGGGGCAACCCTGGAACTCTCTTCCCATTCCAGGAAACCAGCCCGACAGACAAACCCAGTGGCACCTTCTCAGGTCGTGGTGGTGACCCTGAGCTTGGGACACTTTGGGGTTTGCTAAGGAAGCCAGAGTTGCAGGAGGCATTCTTAAGAACTGCAGTGGCCACAGCGCCTGATGCTGCTCTGCAAGGGGCTTCCCAGAAAGCAGAGGCCTTGCAGGAAATCACTGCAGCCAAATCCCCCTTGGTAATGAAATTCAGATGCTCAAAATGGGATTGGGAACAAGCTCCAGTATTCCCAGAAGCTGAACACAATCAAACCCCCAGCAAATCTAGGGACACAGAACCACATTTCTGCAGAAAAAAAAAGTCCCAGGCTGCTTGACTGAGCTCACCTGGACAACACCCCTGGGCTGAAAGAGCTAAAGGTGGGGTTCAGCTGTAAAAGACTCGTTGTCATCTCAAACTGGGAAAGGCAAAGAACTGCTCCAGAAAGGAATCAGGCTCCAGTACAGCCAGCAAATACCAAAAGAGCCTTCCCTTACCCCCAGGTGAAATCCTGTTTCAGAAGCAGAGCTTGCACAGCCTCGCACTGGGGAGGTTCTGGCTCACGGAACTGCTCCAGGGAAAGCCACCAGCTCCTGACTGCTCCAGGAGGAGCAGCAAAAGCACCACGATTCCCACTTCCAATAACACAACTTCCCCGAAGCAAGAGGGCTCCTGAAGCTGTCCCAGCCTTTCGTTTCCAGCAATTTCCACCCCCTTTTTTTCCCGCAGTGGAAATCCCAATGACACGTTTCTGAGCGAAGGGAAACTATTTCAACACCAAGGAGAAACAAATACTGGTGAGTGTGAGCAGCAGAGCTCTGACCAGGCTTCTCTTCCAAAAATAGCAGCGTTTTGGTGGGAATTTTCTGTGAGTGCAGCACAGCCAAAGCACAAATCCAATTTTTCCAAGTGATGCCCTTTGCCAGTTTGGCTTTCACCTTTCCCTGCTGGCAGGAGCACTTGTACAGCAAGGGCTTTCCTGCTGTAACATCAGGTGAGCTTTGCTTTTGCTGATGTTACAATGCCAGGACAAGGCAGAATCAGAAACCCAGAGCAGATTCCCCTGCTCAGAAAGGGGTGGAAATGATTTTTTTTCCTCACACCACTCAGCGAAAAAGCAAAGCCCACAAAAGCCTTTATGTTTCTAGAAGAGCCAGGAGGCAGAGCACAGCACAAAGGGCTGCACTAAACAGACCTGAGAGCCACTGGAAGTGATTATGGTACTACGACATTCCTAAATGTCCTCATTAGCTACTCGGGGCTGGGGGTAAAGACAGCTCTGTGGTCAAAGAGACTCCCCTCAGGCTGCTGGTTTTCCCAAAGGATATTAGGGATCCTTTTCCCCCCCACAGCAGCAGCCACCAGCAATCCCCCACACCACAGAGTGCCATGGATTATCCCATCTGTTCTTTGGGCATAAAACCCCTCATGTTGGACATGTCATGCCACAGAAATCCTGTCTTTGAGCAGCCAGCCCCAAACACCACGGGAGGAAGCTGAGGCTGTCAGTCAGCTGGAATTCCATTGTTCTTTCCTCCTCTCTGGATGTCCCCTGGGACAGGGAAAGCAGCGTGGGAGCAGTTTTGGGCAGCCTCACACCACCCCCAGCCCTGTGCTGTGCCTGCGGGGTTCTTGGTGTTCCACTAAAGAATTCTGGAGGGCCAGAGAAATCCTGAGGGGTGTAACACTCACTGGGCACTCTGCTAACAAACAGAGAGGTTTTAAAGGACAAACTGCAGGCCCAGCACTCAGGCTGTTCAGCAGATAAGAGCTGAACTACGTGTATGCTCGCACACAGGCTGGGAAAAGCTCCTGCCGTGCCAAAACCAGCACGGATTTTGCTGGAGCCCACTCTCCTACCTGGCAGAAAGGGGATGATCCTTTGCTTGGGGTCCTTCTGGCCTCCTTCCATCGGGAACTTGTCCAGCATCTGCATCTGGAAAAGGAAATGCAAGAGAGGTGGTGAAAGGCAGGGATTAACACGAGGCCACTCTGCCCAGGAGGGGACGAAGCAGGAGAGGAGACAGAACATGCCCAGAGACCTCCAACCACCCCCTCCTTTGGAAGGAAGGGGAAGGAGATGCAAACTCTCCCTTGGTTTCCCTAGGGCATGGATCTGAAGTGTCTCCCGGGATTTCTGCAGCTCACAGGTGCCTAGGGGATATTTGAAATGGGTCTGTCTGTCTCTGTTGGAGCTCTGTGCCTAAATAATTCAGCGTTTATGGGAGCACTGGAGACAACCTGCCCAGGAAGTGTGCTGAGCACCTAGAAAGTCTCATCAGCCCTGCACACGCAGTAGTTACACTTTTTTTCCTTGGATCTCAAAGATTGGGATAAAATTATTGAGGTTTGGAGCAGAGGGGGCAGGAGGAAGGAGGTATTTTTCCCTGCATTTCGAGAATTAAAAACTCCCCCAAGAGTCCCAAAGACAACAGGAAAACCAAAAGGAGCTCTCAGAGTGAAAACGAGAGAGTTCAGAAGCAGGGTGGCACTGAGCACAACTGGGCTGCATTCACAGCTGCTTCTCAAAACAGTTGGGAAGGAAATGGAAGGAAATGGAAGGAAAATGTCCCCAGACCTGGCACCAAGCAGGGACTGTGGTGACATTAGAGCAGCCCCAGGGAGGATTCGGCTCCCCCAGGCACTGCAGCCTCCCTGGGCATGCCAAGATCTCTTGTTCTTCCCTCAATCCACAAAAATCCAGGCTGCCACCACATCCCCCTAACTCTGTGCAACCCTCCTGTTGTGCTGTGGTGGAGAGGTGCCCCTGGCCCTGCTCTTCCTGCAGGGAAGAGCTCAGGAAAGCTTGGGACTGGGGAAGGGTGAGGAAAACGAGGCATGAACGCTGCACATCTGATTGTGGTTAAACAACACAATCCTGGAGGCACTGGAAGCAATCTTGGAGGCACTGGAAGCAATCCTGGAGGCACTGGAAGCTTTCCCTGCCTCTGCTGGAGCCCCAGCTGAGGACCCCTCGCTCCCGGAGCACCGTGAGCCTCCAAGGCACGCACGGTGCAGGCTGTGCCTCTCCCAGCAGCACGTGCCTGGGCTGTGCCTCTGGCCAGATCCCTTCCCAGCCATGTGATCCCACCAAATCCATCCAGAACTCCAGCCCAGACCATCTCCATTTCCTTCTGCTGGGCTGCAAAGCAGCTGCTCAGTGTGGGGACCCTTTGCTCCAGCCCAACCCAGTGCCACCAGTACCACTCCAGTCAGACCAGACCTGCCTGGGCTGGCACCATTCAGAAGCCTGGCAGTCACCAAATGCTCTTTTTTCTTGCTGGAAGGAGGGAAAGAGGTTGCAGAGTGCTTGGAGCACTCTCTGGCACTCACAGGAAGAGGAGAAGGCAGGGGGGGTGATCCCATGGATCCCACCCAGCCTGGCTGCCACATCACAGCTCTGGAGGAGGCTGCAGCCAACACCAGCTCATCAGCTTTCCTGGGCATGAGCCTGTGGGAAGAACAGCTGGAAACCTCACTCCAAGGAAAACAAGCCCAGCGCTGGCTGTAACCACGGGAGGCAGTTTGGGAGAGCGGATCCAGATCCACAGAAACCCAGCCTGGGGCTGAGGGTTCCTCCAGAGCACCACACACACGGAAAAGCACAAAACAGAGAGTGGAAAAGATCAGCTCCAGACCAAAGGGATGCCACCAGAGACAAGGAGAAGCCAGCTGGCAGGGCTCCAGGTTTTGAGGTTCCCTGTGTCCTCCCTGCTGCTGCTGATTGTGCAGGATGGGGATACAGCAGGGGCCGTCACGCTGCTCTTGCCAAGGAAAGCCAAGGAAAGCAGCCCTAGCTCTGGAAAAGGGATGGGAAAAGGGGAAAAGTGCAGCAACCCTACAAACCCTGGGGACGGATGCACAGACAGGCACCAGAAGATGGTCTGCAGATTGCAGTGCCAAGTTTTCCTGGGAGAGCACCCTTCTCCCCAGCCATGCGGGGACAAGAGCTGTGCGAGGGGGGAGGTCGGCATGGGGACACTCCCACAAACCCTCCTTGCAGCAAAGGTGTCCATCCCAGCTCCAAACAGGACTGCTCTCACCACATTCCCAGAAGGGGCCACCCGAGATCCCGGGGACATGGGCAGACAGGGCAGGGGAGATGCAGACAGACACAAAACATGGGAGAGCATGGAGAGGCCAAGTCTGGCTCTCAGCAATGCACTCAGCCAGCTCAGGAAGAAAAATGAAGGGAAAAAAACATCCCCCAGCAACAATTAATCTATTGTTTCTCCCCTTCCAAGATTATTTTTAAGTATTTGTGACAGAAAGGAAAAAAAGAAAAAGATTGGAGTGGATGCAGTTTGAAGACATTTGGTGGTTTTTAGGATGTGGGAAGCTGTTGTATCCCACTTTTCACTGACCCCTTTGCAGCAGGGAGAGGGATCACAGCTTGCCAGGCCCTGGAGCCAGGACTGGGGCACAGAGCCCAAGTGGGGTATCCAGTCCAGGCTCCCCACACCAGCACAGGGCATGTTTATCCACATTTATCTCCACCACCAACTTATCAGTTCTCTGTTTTCCTTAGGAACCCAGGAATGTCTGGCCAGTGAGTCTGGAGTGAGGCAGACGGTGGGAACCCCCTGTCCCCATCCCGAGCTGTCCATTAACAGGATCATCCAGGAAAAATAAACCAGGATAACACCCGCAGGGATGGGCAGCCTTTGAAAAGCAGCTTCGTACCAGCAGCTCAGCAGAGCTGCTTCATCAACAGGAAACTCATAAGATAATATCCTAATTGGACCAATTAGCAGTGCTGCGGGCTGCAGGGGATCCTGGGGAGAGGGGAATGTCCCTGCTCAGCAGGATTCCCGGGAAGCAGAGGGCTTTGCCCCAAAAAGAGCTGCTGGTGCAGTGCCAGAGGGGTTTACACCACGCAGACAGGGTGACCCCAGAGACTTGGCTGCTGCAGGAGAGGGCCCCAGGTGTCACAGCCTGCAAGCAGGACATGTCACTTCCCAGCTGGAAAAAGCGTGCAGAAATCGCTGCCAAAAACCCGCAGCCTCAAGCCAAGTGCCAGCAGGTAATAAGGTGTGCCATGCTTTGCTTCTCCTCTGATCTCCACAGTGCAGTGGAAGAGTTTTTCCCTCTTTTCAAGAGGATTTGTTGAATGAGACAAGAGGAACAGGCAGGAACCGATGCCCAGAAAGTTCCACCTGCACAGGAGGCAGAACTGCTGCCCTGAGCAGAGCCCAGAGAGGCTGTGGGATCTCCTCCCTGGGGATATTCCAGAGCCAACTGCACACATCCTGTGCCCTGTGCTCTGGGATGGCCCTGCTGGAGCAGGGAGGTGGCACCAGTGACCCACTGTGGTCCCTGCCAGCCTGACCCATTCCGGGATTCCGGGATTCGCTCTGCTTGACTGACAGAGGTTCAGCCTAAAACCACATTGCTCCTTTGTGGCCCAGCAAGAGAGAGCTGCCCTAATCCATGCCTCCAGCAGCCAGGCCTATTATCCAGAGCAGAGCAGCCAGCTTTTGACACCACTTGAAGGGAAAAGGGGGGGAAAAAAAAAAAAGAAGTTCAACAAAAGACTTCCCAGTCTGGCCAAGCGTGGTGGCAGAATCACAAGAGACTCTTTGTGAGAAGGACACAGCCCCGCCGAGGGAAGGCAGGAACAGCACAAGCAGTAGCCTGCCACGGAGGAAAGATGAGCCTGAGCCAAGCCTGCTCTCATCCCACACTCCCCAGCTCCCCATGGGCCCCATCCCTGGTGAGCAGGGAACGCCACAGGCAGCCAGGCACACCCCGTGTGTCCCTGTCCCTGCGGAGCGAGCTCCAGAGGGGACACTCCCAGCCACTGCTCTCCCTGACCCCACGTGCCCAGCTGGCCATCAGCCAGGGAAGCAGAGCCCCACTCCAGACTGGAGTCACCAGCATCCCACTGATCCCCAGATGAGGCGGAACAGGGATGCAGCTCCTGCCATCCCTGCCAGCGCGGGAGCACCCGGCCCCAAAGGGACAGGATGAGGGACACAGTGCCCCGCTGGGAACCAGGGACTCCTCAAAGTGCTCCTGCAGATCAAAGCACTGGAATCAGCTGGTTTGGGAAAGCTCTGCCAAGCAATAGTCTGGGAAAGAGACATCTGGCAGCAGCTCACAGGCTACTGATGTTTAGTCTCTCTGTGATCCTACAAGAGGCACCTTCCCTGCATCCTCAAGGGCTGTCTGAACAAACGGGGGGTGACAAAAAACCCACAGCAGCCCAGGAGATAAAAGGATTAACAAGGAGCGAGCGCAGATCCCAAAAGCGGGATGCCAGTGCTGGGGCAGCACATAATTCCCATTCCATGGCCAAGGCGAGCTGGGTGTTCACAGCGTGAGGAGTTCAAGCGCATTTCACACACCACCAGGAGAGGCAACCCCGGCCCCCCCAGCACGAGGAAATGGCATCACAGAGGCAGGATTGTGAAAAGCCTCATGGAAAACTTGAAGCATCGCTCAGCAATCGACAAATAAAGAATTAACTGAGGTCGGAGGGAAAATGAAAGGGCCACACAAATCGTCAGCGGCTGCCACCGCAGGAGAAGTTTCCTATGAAGTCACAGGAAGCATTAGGCACACGCTGGTGCCTGGGAATAGCTCCTGGCGTGGGGAGCAGTGGGGCTGGGCAGGACACACCCTACACCCGTGGGGACCCCAGGACTGAGCCACCACCAGCTCTGTGTGACCCCATAAAGCACATGGAACAAACCCAGGGAGCTGAGGGGGCTCCACCTGCACTCGGGGGCTCTGAGGATGTGGCAGCTTCGCATCTCCAGGTCAGGTCTGAGGACAGTGGTCTCCAAAAGCAGCTGGGCAAAAAGCTTCCACTGCTCAGGGCAGGAGATGGTTCCTGCCTGAGCACTCAGAGTTCCACAGAATCAGAGTGGTTTGGGTTGGGAGGGACCTTAAAGTCATCCCATCCCACCCCTGCCATGGGCAGGGACACCTCCCACTGTCCCAGGTGGCTCCAAGCCCCGTCCAGCCTGGCCTTGGATACTGCCAGGGATCCAGGGGCAGCCACAGCTGCTCTGGGCACCCTGTGCCAGGGCCTCCCCACCCTCCCAGGAAGGAATGTCTTCCCAATATCCCATCTAACTCTGCTCTCTGTGAGTTTGAAGCCATTCCATTCGTGTCAAGTCCTGGAAGTCACCTTTCTCATGCCACTACTCTCCTAATCCATTTCCCACTTAATTTCTGATACTTGCAGCCTCTCTTTGGCATTGGGGTGGCAGGGCCCAGGCTGCAGGGATGAGCACAGCAAGGAGCAGAGCACCAACACCCCAAAGCACCAACCCTGAACCCATAACCTCACCCAGCTGTGGGGAGTGACTGCTGCTGGAGACGTGCTCAGGGACAGAGCAGCAATACCCGGCAGTTCCTCTTCCCCCTCGCAGCCATGGGAACATCCCTGCAGCACAGCTGGGGCTGTGTCACACAGGATGTGCCCCTGGAAACAGCCTTGGGAAGAGCTGGTGCCAAAACCCACAGAACCACCACCAGAGCCATCGCCGGAGACGTCACGGCCGTCGGGAAAGCTGCACGAATGAGTCGTATTCATCCACATCCTCCCCTCCAGCATCCCAAAACATCCCAAAACAGCATCTTCCCAAATGCTGGGAAGAATGGGAATGCATAAGATTTTAGTTTCTGTTGTGGAAATGGAAACACTGGAGAAAGACCAGCAAATCTGCCCCATTTCATGTGAGGCCGGGGCAGGACAGGGGCAGCAGGGCTGTGCCCACATCCTCCACCAGATCGAGTTTCACACCTCACACGGTGCTTCACACCCAGAGCCAACCCCACTGAAGGGTTTCAGGGTCACAGAGAGACTCCAGAACCTCAGCATGACCTGTGCCCAGCTCCTCCTCCAAATAGCTCCTGATCGGATTCCTCCTCCACCCCTCCCTTCCCCAAACACTCCCCTCCTCAAGACAAGCAGCAGCAGACCGGTGTGCATTCCTTCCCTGAAATTAATACCGAGTTTTAAACCTGTGGCAGGCCCAAACATGATGAGACAGAGGAGGAGGCAGCGTCTGAGCTGAGCAAAAGCTGCAGCCCCAACCCTCCCCAGTGGGAGGGCACTGCTGGTCGGGACCAGCAGCCTCATGACCCTCTTCTTGCATCACACATGTTGTTATTTTCCCCGCTGTTCCTTCCCCAAACACAACCCCCATGTTCCAAGTCAGCAGAAAAGCCAACATTGAGAGATTTTTGCCTCCACACGAGGGAGGATTTCATGGTTTGGGTTCACGGTGGTGTCACCAAGAGCAGCTCCAGGGCAATGCACGGGTGCAGAAGGAGCCACTGCAGTCCTGAGGGGTCTCAACCCTCTTTTCAACACCCAAACTCCTCGCTGAGGGAGGCATTTCTCTAAGTCTGCTATAACAACCCATCTTCTTCCTCTCCAAAAATGCCAAGTACCAGCCCATGGCTGATGGTGAAGGATCAGCTTGCAGAGGAAAATGGGAGCACAAGGAATTCTCCCCTAGTTGCACAACAGCACCTTGAGTATTGAAAAATACCTGGTTTGGCTAATTTAATGTGATGTCAGCACTGAGAAATGGCATCCAAGTGAAACCCTAAATGTTCAGTCAAAGGCAGTATTAAAACAATAAATTCACCTCCCTTAATTACACCTCCCCAGCCTCATCCCCAGGATCTGATTTCCACGCTGCCAGGTGAAGAGAGCCACAAACCCCAGTTAGAATTCAGTGACTCAGCCCTCCTGCAAAGGCCTCGAGATGTGGTCCCAGCGAGGCAGAAAGGCTCATGGAGGTGGAGTTGTGACAGGGAAGATGCTGGGTGTCCTCGTACCACCAGGGATCATTTCTGATGTGGTTATTGCTCACTCTGCAATCCCAGAAAACACCAGAACATGGAAGTCACCACAACAGGGTGCAGAGCAGCATGCCGGGGGTGGGAAGATGAGCAGAAGGGGTGCCATGAATCCAGGAAAACCCTGGAGTCAGCATGGCCCCACAGAGCCCTGCAGCATCCACCCACTTGGCACCACCTCCCATTTTCCCCTCCATTTTCTGGCTAAAAGCTGTGAGTCACAGAGGAAGGGCAGATCCTGAGCTCTTCCCCACCCCACCAGGTCTCCCCTAATCCAGCTGATGGATCCAGCCTTCCTCCCACCCAGGAAAAGTCTGTGCTGCATGCCAGTGATGGGCATGAGGAGACAGGCAAGCCTCAGGGCATGCTGGATAATGGGAAAAACGTGCAAGGGAAGCGACGAAAAATGAGCATCACTTCTAGGATGGAGCAAAACAGGTTAAATTGTTCCCCTGTGCCCAGGCCCCCCAGGAGATCTTTGCAGAGGTCCACAGCCCTTTGCCAAGGGACCCCAAACTGCCAGAAATCCCTCACCAAAAGCACCTCCAGCAGCCAGCACAGGAGCAGTGATTTACAGCAGCCTGTGAGAGCCTGATGTCATCCGCTGAAAGGGTGGGAAAGGAGTGAGGAATCAGGAGTGGGGGGAAACACCTTGTCCCTTCAGCTTCATCACCTTCCCCTGCAGGGGCAGCACAAGCCCAGCTCTCATTCCTGTCTCCCACTCCCCATCCAAGTGCACAGATCCACTTCTTGGCTGCCCAGGGTGTGTGGGTGGTGCTCCCAGCAGTCTGTGCTGTACCAGAAGGATTTAACAACAGAAACAGGTCCTGGGCATTTCACTGAAAATCCCCCACTCTGAGACACAGCACTCCTTCACACTGATTTACTGCTCCCCATCCTCAGCTTCTCCCCAGGCAGCATCAATCAGCTTGAAACGGGTTCATTTGGGATCCAGGGTTGCTGCCACATGATATAAATTGTGAGTCTTTCCACCAGCACAGTGGGCTGTGTTAGATTGATTAAAAGCACACAGGGATGCTGGGCTCACGTCAGTCCAGACCCACAAAACCTCATCGAAACCCCCTGGCACAGGCAGGCACCTCCCCAGGGACAGAGCCCATGGCAGAGGGCAGGACAGGGGCCACCAGGGCCCTGGCAGGAAGGAGGCAGCTGAATTTCCAGAGCTTTTCCAATGAGTAGCTGGGGAGTGGAAGGGCATCAGCTCACCCCTGACTCAGGGACAGAGGAAACAGGAAAACCTTTAACCACTGCATTATCCAAAAACTCCCCCAAAAATCCACACTGGATTGTCAGCACAGGACCTCAGCTCCATCCCCAAGGGATGGAACTTTTATCCTTCCCATCTTTTGGCTCCACGGGTTTCACTCAGGCTCCCTCCGGGATCAGACGCTGCGATGTGCCAGGATGTCCTTCCCACAGGGCTGGGAGTGCTGTCTCCTGCAGCTGCTCCGCCAAGTTTCCAGAGGGAAGGAGAGCAGGGGTGCCAAGAGGGATGAATGAACAGAGGGCAGGCTCAGGAGCCAGCCCTCCTTTGCCTTGGGTGCATCTGGGAACAAGGGACCAGCCGATGGGAGCAGGCGGAGATGGACTCACAACAAACCAAAGCTGCACTCGGAGCAAAAGGAAAGGGAGATCAGCTTGGAATGAGCCAAGAGCCATGGAGCACTGCTCCCAGCCTGGAATGAGCCAAGAGCCATGGAGCACTGTTCCCAGCCTGGAATGAGCCAAGAGCCATGGAGTGCTGTTCCCAGCCTGGAATGAGCCAAGAGCCATGGAGTGCTGTTCCCAGCCTGGAATGAGCCAAGAGCCATGGAGTGCTGTTCCCAGCACTGCTCGAGACAGGTTTCAGCTCCCCAAAGCGACGGTGATTTCTCCTGCGGCCGTGCTGCCCAGCACCGCTGCACGTCCCGGGTGTGCTCTGGCCTGGGAATGCTCATCCAGCACCGCTCCAGGGAACACAGGCTGCTGATTCCCGGGGGCAGGCACAGCTTTGAGCTGCCAGGCACAGAAGGGGGTGCCAGCTCCAGCCCATGCTGAGTCCCTGACCTGCCCCGGCGCTGGCACGCTCAGGAATGCGCCGGCTGCTGCTGCCAAAGGCTGGAACGCTATAAATGGGAGACATTTGGAGAGAGAAAACATTAAGGAGCCAACTTTTAACTAGGCTGAAGTGCATTGGGCTGTGCATGTTCTTTGTGGAGGGAGAGAGGAGGAGAATGGTGAAGGTCTTTTGACGCACTGCTGGAAAAACAGCGGCTGCTCCCTCTGCAAACAGAGGGAGCCCTCATTTAATGGGAAGAGTTTCTCCTCCTCCCGAGTTCCAGGATGGGAATTCACTATTCCTGCACTTCTGTATGTGCTGTTTAAGCTCGTGGCTCTGGGTGCAGCCTGGGCACAGAGGACAAAGCAGTTGCTGGTGCTTTGTAGCAGGAACCTCGCTGGAGGAAGCTCTGGGTTTTTCCCTGTCCTGCCTTTCCTGATCCAACTGCCTGAGATTGAGATCCTGCTGATTTATTTTTGTGGGAGGGTGAAACCACAAAGTTCATTGCACACACAACTGCTCAGAATTTTGCTGAACTCCATAAACCCCGGAGAAAAGAAAAACACAACAAAACCAAAAGAAATCCCCAAAGTGTTGAAATAAGATTCCTGTTACGAAAGAGCTCTCGAGAGAGCCCTGTTTACCATCCCTGGACACAAAAAACCATCCAACTCCTGCAGCCACAGCCTGGCTGAGCTGCCTCAGGGCTTTTCCATCAAAGAGGCCGGCCCAGAGCAGGCATGAGCCAGGAGAGGGGTGAATCCAGGCTGGCATTCCCACCTGGAGGAGCCCTGTGCTGCTGGGGGCACTTTACTCAGCAAGGCTGTTCTTTGCTCTCCTCATCGGGAGGATTAAGATAACACTCACTTCACCTTTGAATAACACTCACTTCACCTTTGAGAACTCCTGCCAGGAGCCCGGGTTAAATAATGGAGGAGGAGGAGGAAAAAATGGAGGAGGAAGAGAAGAAGACAGAGGAAGGCAAGCACTGAGCTGCCAGTAATGGAAGCAAGAGGCTCATTTTAATTTTTCAAGCCTCCAACTGCCTGAAACAAGCTGATGAGAACAATTCCTCTTTGTGTGCCAGCTCCAGCCTTCCGAGCCCATTAAATGTGGTGGATTATTGAAAACCTCTCGGAATCCCCGAGACACAGACCTTCCCCTCTCCCTGGCGCCTGTGAGGAGGTGAGGAACCCCCTCCAGAAGGAGCAGTCTCCCTTCCACACGGAGCTGACAGGCACAGACCACTGCCTGCTGCCAGTTTTCTCATGGAAGTAGGCACCACTTCAACAGACTATTTATTTTTCGGTGTTCCACACAAAGCTGTTGGCCCCAGGGCCGCAGGACTCTCTCCAAGATGACACAGCTCCAGGTGGGTCAAAGCTGAGAGTTTCCAGCTAAGAACCTGGAGGATTTGTTAAACATATGGACAAACAAGAGCACTGGGAAACACACTGGATGCAGAGACAGACAGGAATGGCAGAGAGAACCAGAGCCAGTTTTAACGTTGCTTCCAATTCCCAGTTTTTCTGTCCCTGAATTGTGCAGCAAGCACGTTGAGCCCAGCCTATGTCGTGTCTCCTGACATGAGCCCTGGCCTCAAAATTGAAGCTCTGTGCAAAGAAGTGGCCACAGAACATCACCCTCTGCTGCAGCTTCAGCTGGGACAAGGACTGAAGGAAAGGGTTTTGACCTTCCTAAAGGGGTGACCTGTCCCAAAGAGGGGCATCCCTGAAACGTGCCAGGGGGCAGCTGGGGGGGGGTCGGGCTCTGCTCGCAGGGAACAGGGACAGGAGGAGAGGGAACGGCCTCAGGCTGGGCCAGGGCAGGCTCAGGGTGGACAGCAGCAGGAATTTCCCCATGGAAAGGGTGCTCAGGCCTTGGCAGGGGCTGCCCAGGGAGGTTTGGAGTGCCCATCCCTGGAGGTGCCCAAGGAAGGGCTGGAGGTGGCACTCAGAGCTCTGGGCTGGGGACAAGGTGGGGACCGGGCACAGGCTGGGACTTGGTGGCCTCAGAGATCTTTTCCAACCTCAGTAATTCTGGGATTCTGAGAATGTGGCTGCAGCCAAAAGGCAGAGGATGCTGAGGACATGGAGTGGGGCTCCATGGGGGGCTGGCAAGAGCAGGAAAGGTGTGAAAGGGTTGGATTTAGGATGTTTTAGGAGTGCAGCAAGACAACAGTGGCTCTCGGTCACATGAAGACCTGAAGTGACTGCCAGCCGTGCCTGATGAGCTCAGAATGACAAAGGGGGGAAAAAATGTTTCTTTTTGGGGGTTTCCATGAGAAACCACAAGAGACCAGCCAGAATCCATTCTGTAACCAGCAGTGCCACTCCTTGTAGCCAAGGGTTTCAAGAGGATCCTTCCAAGGAACTCATCAGGCTCCTCCCACGTGGTGCATCCCACGCGATCCAAGTGAGTCCCACAGTCACTCCATGGCTTTTCCACTTCTGGCAGGGCTGGAAACATCTCCCAGGCAGGACCAGAGCCTGATCCTCTCTCTCTGGCCACCACAGAAGCCACTCCCATGTCTGATCACCACCCTCCATGCCAGCTGACATTCCCAGCATCCCTGCCAGCCCCAATTAGTGTCCTGGATACAGCTGGCATCCCTGTAAGCATCAATCCCATTCCCTTTATTTCTTAGGAACAGCATCCATCTGCTCCCAGCAGCTCACATCTGGAACAGTGAGCGTTGTGAAAGAGCCTCAGTGCTATTTGAAGGAAATTATTCCTCCAGAAAAGAGATTTATGCAGAACCGAATTTAGGACTCAGAGTTACAAATTTACTACAAATCCTACAGTTACACCACGTTTTAAACTTCAGAATTACAATTTTATCTTCCTTCCTTCCTTCCAAGCTGCTCTCATGTAAATTGCCATGTGACAGAAAGCGTTCATGGAGAACACAAGGAGGAGAGGCAGAGCATCTGCACAGCAAAACCCCTCCTGAGCACTGCCCAGCTCACTGAGCTCCTGCAAAGAGCAGGAGGTGGAGCTGATCCTCGGCTTAAGAATTCTCATCCCAATTTCAGCACCTGGAATGGCAGCCCTGGAGCAGGAAAGGGCACGACCTGAGGACTTCCCAAGGGATGGGAGCCACCACTTCATCTGCTCCAACTGCGGGCCTGGGTCCAGGAGGAAGCAGCCAGTGCCTCGTGCTGAGCCCAATTCAGGAGCGAGTGTTGGTCACCAGCCCCGAGAGGAGGTGACAGCTCCCTGTGGGACAGTGACTGGCCCCTGGTGTGGCCCAAGGAATGGAAAGAGGTAATTAGGGGAAAAGAGGAGGTCCTGCCACCCTTGGAAGAGAAAGGCAGGGTACAAAGGCTGCTGCAGCTATGAGCTGGAAGCCTGGAATTCTGCAGGACAGGGTCAGGTTTGGCTACCAAGGACAGGAAACAGAAGAGCTCTGCAAGCCCACAGCGCCCAGGCAAAGCCTCAAATGCTCCTGGCCGGAACCTGTGGCATCACTGTGGCCAGCAAGGTGGCTTTTGACACTCCTCATTCCAGCACAGGGAATGCAGCTGCTCTGATGTCTTCAAGGCAAAGGAATTTCCCCATGGAAAGGGTGCTCAGGCCTTGGCAGGGGCTGCCCAGGGAGGTTTGGAGTGCCCATCCCTGGAGGTGCCCAAGGAAGGGCTGGAGGTGGCACTCAGAGCTCTGGGCTGGGGACGAGGTGGGGATGGGGCACAGGTGGGACTCTGATCTTGGAGCTCTTCTCCAGCCTCGAGGATTCTGTGGAATCAGAGTCCAGCAGACTCCAGGCTTCACTCCTGGTTCAGTGGGTGTTTGGAGCATCCTTCCTGCCTGGCTGGGGAGGGGAGAACACTTTGCCCCGTGGCTCTGCTGTCAGCGCTGAGCGTGCTCGTGTTTTCCTTGGCCCTGCTCCTGAAATAATTGTTTAGCCACGATGGAAGGTGACAAATGATTTTAGCTGTGGATTCCCCACTGGGAATATCAGGAGAAACTCCCCAGCCACTCACACACTGAGCTGCAGCACCTCCTCAGCCCAGGCTCAGCCCCACCGAGCTCTTCTCTCCCACTTGGATCCAGAAGCTTCCATGTCCCTGACAAGGAACAGCCACTGACAGCCAAGGAGGGTGCACCAACCTTCACCCAAATGCAGCCAGAGCTGCTCTTGAACAAACAAACCCTGCTCAGCCTCTGACAGGAGCATGGAAAGTGCAGCCAGAACCACTGGGAACATTGCTAAATGAACAAATATCCCGACCCAAACATGCATGTACTGGGATTGCTCAAGGCTGTGAGGATGGATAAATCTGGATGGATTTTCCCTGGATAACATGAGAGACAGATTCTTGACACACAGATCACCTGCGACTCAAGTTTCCAGTTCTTCCTCCAGCGCATCAAAAAGATCATCAGAACTGGACCTAGGAAAAATATTTTCCCCTCTTGCTTTTTTCAGAAGCAGCTGAACCGTTTCAGTCCCTCACTTCTTTTGTGGGGGGTTGTGTGGAATTTTTCGGGTTTTTTTTATAAATAACCAGAGGCACGAATAATTTCCAGCATGGAAAACTTCTGCCTAAAGAGCTAAAATTGGCATGGAATCATCCAAGAGTCACACAAGAAAGGCCTCCAGCAATGGCAACAGTCAGTGCTACCAAGCCTACCTAGAGCATTTTTTTCCACTGTGCTCAGAGGATCTGTTTCACTCCTCGCCTCTCAATCCAATTTCCACTGTCCTGCACCACAAGTTTAAAATAAGGACACCAGGAAGCATGTGTGATAAGGGGGAAGGAACAGGAAAACCACAGCTTCTTTCATTCTTTCAACACAGCCAAAAAGGAGTGGTTCTTATTATTTTTTTTTTTTAAGAAAAAGCTGCAGGGGAGCAACGAAAGGGGGGAGATCTCTGCTTTAGACATTCCCACCTCCACCACGACATATACATACATATATATATATAAAATATATGTATTTATAAAGTATTCCTGCATCTAGAGGTGCTCCAGGGTGTTTTGCAGAGCCTCTGGCTCCAGTGACGACGTTTTCCATCTCAGGAGCGTGCACAGCTCCAGCCAGGATGGAGGGGAGGGAGAGAGGGAGGACAGCCACGATTCCCCACATTCCCTCCCCAGCCCAGGGACACAGCACAGCTGGAGGCACAAAAACCCCAAACAAAAGCCCCAAAAGGCCGTGCCCCCCTTGCAGCAGACAACGGAACGAGCTTGGCCACCACCGTGGAGCACCAGAGAAGACGAGATGCTGCAGAGAAGGAAGCACGAGTTCCATTTCCTTCCAGCCCTGGCTGCTGCCCAACAGCTGTTCCTTGTTTATTTACTTTAATATTTCCTTGGTTACACAAGCAGCTGCACACAGCTTAACCCCTGCCTGGGCCACCCTACCTGGGGCTGGGGCTGTGTGGCAGCAGTGCAGGGCAGGGCAGGGATGCCCAGGGTGCTGCCAAAGCTGGTGAGCTCATGGTGACGGCCACAGCTCTGCTGAAGGTGTCCTGCTGGGCAGGGGACAGGGCACCACTGATGGCAGTGAGCAGCATCTGCCCCAATCCCAGACTTTGGAGAAGCCAGCTGAAGCTGGGAAAGCCATCTGCATTCCCCAGGGCTCGCTCTGCTGGGCAGGCTGTAATTTCAGCAGTGTTTGTGTCTGCATGCTGAGGTCTCAGGAAAGGCTTTCTCCTTCCCCTTTGGAATGCAGCTCACAGCCTCACGTGAGAGGGTTCTGGGGGCACAGGGTGCCCAGCTCCTCCCCTGGTGCCACAAACAGCCCAGGAAGGGCATTCCAATGGCCCCTCTGGCAGCTGCTGCCAGTCCAGAGATCCCTTTGTGCGCTTTTTCTCCTCTGCACAGAGCCTGTTCCAGCAGCTCGGTTTGCATTCTGGCTCATAAAGCCCAGCCAGACCCCTTGGCTCATCTCCACCAAGGAGGAGGTAGAAAACACCCTTTGCCTGCTCACCCAGAGCACTGGTTTGGGTTTTCTGCAGCCCAGCCCACCCCAGCTGCCTTTCCAGTCTCCTCCCTCCCGCTTCCATTCTCCTCCTGGCTCCCTCCTGCATCAGGAGGGAAAGAAGTCACAGAACCATGGAATGGCCTGGGTTGGAAGGGACCTTACAGATCACTTTGTTACAACCCCCTGCCATGGGCAGGGACATCTTCTACCACACCAGCTTGCTCACATCTCCATCCAGCCTCTTCTGGGACACTTCCAGGGATGGGGCAGCCACAGCTTCTCTGGGCACCCTGTGCCAGGGCCTCAGCACCCTCACAGGTGAGGAATTTTTTCCCGATATCTGATCTAAACCCACTGTCCCTCAGTTTGAAGCCATTCCCCCTTATCCTGTCACTTCATGCTCTTGTAAAAAATCCCTCTCCATCTTTCTTGTTGGCTCCTCCAGGTACCAAAGCAGCTGCTGCCAGCTGCCCTCTGGGCTGCCAGCGCAGGGAGTGGGCACTTCCCCAGGCCCTGCTCCCGGGAATCAAGTTGTTTTCCAGTGGCAGCCCTGACTTGCTGTGACAGCAGCTGGGAAAGCCACAGGAATGGAATTTGGACCTAACTCTAACAAAATCCTCCCCCAAAGCAAACAACCGCCCCCCCCCCCCGCCCCCAATAAAACCCCCAGCAGCTGCAGAGATAAAGCAGAACCCAGCTGCTCAGGTGACCTCAGCCTTTCATCCTCCCCAGCCAAACCCCCAGGAACTGGAGGATTCCCTACCTGCAGGTCGAAGAACTTGCTGTACCGCCGGTAAATGACCTCCGTGGCTCCATTGGACCAGGTGACCTTGATGATGTAGACCTGGAAGGGACAGAGGGACAAATCAGAGAGAGGGGACCCAAAAAGCCCCACCACAACCCAAAAAGCCGCCAGTGCAGCCCCCACGGCTGGGTGACAACACTTCAGATCACTTCAGCAACACCACAACATAGGCAAGCCTAAATTATTGAGCCCCACTGCTGCAGCTTAACCAAATGGTTATTTCTAGTGGTGAACTGAGCTCTGTGGCCCCAAAGAGGGGCACACATTGAACGTGAAATGACATTTCAGTGTAAAAACACAGCACAGAGCCCTCCAGACACAGGAGCTAAGAACTAAACCTTGGATATCCCACCTACAGTTGCAGGTGTTGAGATCCCAGGGCAGCACCTGCACCAGCCTGGCCCCTGGGACTGGGACTGCAGAAGCTCAAGCCCCCAGGGTTTGAAACTCCACCTGTTTTGCCATGAGCAGCTCCGAGGTTTGGGTTTCTTACACTTGCTGGGGTGCAAATCACCCTCCTGATCCTTAAAATACCCCACAATCAGCCCTATTCATTGCAGGTTATTCACAGACCCCCATGTCCAGGCTTTAACTGGTGATGAGTGCAAAACAAAACACCAAACCCAGCCCATTTCGGCATTAATTCTTCCTTGAAAGACAACAAGCAAATCACAGAATGAGGCAATTACTGCTCTGATGTCCTCCCTTGTTTTTCACGGAGAGCAGAGATAACCCTTGGTGAGGTGCCAGTGCAACACCCAAGCCATACAGATCTCAAATTGATAACAGACTGGCTGAGCAGAACCACCGGGATTTTTTTTTTTTCTCCTAACTCGTGTGCGTATTTCCACCAGAAATTCAAGTATCAGTTCCCTGAAGAAGGACCAAAACATGCAGAAGCCCAGGTGAAGGGACCTGCTGGAACTTCTGCTGGCAGAATCAAGCATGAAGGCTCTTAAATGCTGATGGTTTAGTATTGAAAACAGAATCCCGCAGGAGTTCCACAAGGTTTTTCCCACAGAGATGCCCATTTTTCCAGGTTCTGGAAATGTGACCAACATCCTAAACCCATATCCAAACTCCAACACCAGGAGTCTCACGTGGATAGCTCAGCACTCAATTATTTGAGTTTATCAAACCTGCTCCAGTCCTGTACTGAAAATCTACCTCAAATCTCGCTCTGCTGTTCAGAGGGCGGACGCAGCCTGAGCCACCGAGGTGAGGACACTCCTGAGGGGTGACAAACTCTTCCCAGTGGAATCACTTCCAAATTAAGGCAGAAAACGAGGCAGCGAGAGGGATCAAGTTCTTATTGCCAAAATAAAGAACCAACTTCCTTACTTTCAAACCAGTAATTCAAGGCCCACTTTTGTTGAACTCGGGTTGGGTTGAAAGGGAGCTTAAAGATCATTTAAATTACACCCCCTGCCATGGGCAGGGACACCTTCCACTGTCCCAGATGGCTCCAAGCCCCAGTGTCCAACCTGGCACTGCCAGGGATCCAGGGGCAGCCACAGCTGCTCTGGGCACCCTGTGGTGCTTCTTCGTCACCACCTCACAGGGGAGAATCGCTTCCCAATATCCCATCTAAACCCACTCTCTCAGCCTGAAGCCATTCCCTGCTCTGCTTTCCTTCACAAACTCTGATTTTGAGACGAAGGACCTGCACTTCCTCCGTATGAACACAGGGAACACAGATGGATTCTCCAAGGCAACATCTGCTCCAGCTGGGGAGGCCTGGAAGGACCACGCTGTGCTCCAGGGGAGGCAGCACCCCAGCAGAAAACCAAGGGTTAACCCGATGTTAACACACGTTCAAACTCCTTTACCCTCTCCCCAGGACTTGCTGCTGGGCCAGCATGAGCTCATGTGGGCTGGAAGCTCAGCTGATATCCCAGTTTTCTTACCAGTCCACAGCACTCCTCGGGGTTATATCACCGCTGGCCGCCTGCCTGGAGAGAGCCTTCCACTGGGGCAGCAGGAGGAGCCAACTTTTCCTCCTTGTTTATTCCTATCCTGCCTTTATTTGGAGTCAACAGCTTATTAGACTGGGATTTTAATCAGGATATGGATATACTCGAGCCAAAATAATTCAGAGCTCTTCAGGGTAACAAAGCCACGAGGTCCGAGGGCACCCCAGGCTTCCTTGTGCCCTTTGCAGCAGAGGGAAGGAGCGTTTCTCCTCAGGGCTGAGCTCACTGGTGTTTTGCTGGAAGGCACATCTCCCAGGAGTCAGGAGAGCAGTTTCTTGCACAGCCCTTTCCAGCAGCAGAGAGGTCTCCAGGGTTATCTCCTCAACCGACTTATGGAAGGCAGAGAAGATGGGGAAGCCCACGGGAACGGGAGCTCCTCAGTATCCATAAAACCTGGGGAAAGCCAACTTCCTCTCTGCTTGTGGATATTCCTCGTCCTTCCAACAGCCCCACCCCACCAGATCTTGGTCTCTGCCACTACCTGATCCAGTCCCCTGCTGGCCCAGGAATAAAACACCCACTGGAAAATACAACTCTGGTGCTCTCCTCACCCAACAACGACGGTGCAGGTTTGGAAAGGGATGAACAGTGCCCTCAGCCACCCAGCGAGGGCTTCCAGAGGGACTGGACATGAGGCACCAAGCTCCTACAGACCCACAAATCCCTTCCTCAGGTGCTTTTGGAATGATCCAACTTCCAGCGATCAAGACAGCTTTAAAGCCATTGCACTTGGTCCGAAGTTTCCCCTCCTGGCCTGGCACTGCACCGTGTCCTGCCAGGAGCAGCCACCACGAAGCAGCTACCTCGATAGCCCAAATTTTTTCCCAGTAGGAGCCACCCCATCGGCTGCCCCCTCAGCCCCCTGCCCTGCAGAGGCTGCTCCGAGGAGAGGCTTTTTCCCAGCCCGTGTGGGGGTGAGGACATGTGGAAGCAGTTATTGCACGGGTCTTCTCCAGCTCTGACCTCCACGGCCCTTCAGAGACATCGCACGGAGAAACCACCACAGGGCTTTTCCGTGGAGAGGGGATCTCCCCGGGCTGCAGCTGGCACAGCTCTGGGGTGTGCCCCCACAGGGATGGCGACTGGCACTTGGATCCTGCTCCAGGGATTCCTGAGGGATGGGGGAGCCGAGGGGATGGCAGGGAGGGGTGGCCGGATCCAGGCAGGGGGCTCAAGGCCCCTGGCCAAAATCAACAGCCGAGCTGTCCAAATCCCAAATATCCAAATATCTACAGCCCTCCCCGGGCCAGCTGTGCGGTCTGCAGCAGGGAAGGGAAGGAGCTGAGTCGGTGAGAGCCAGAAATGGTGGCTCCCCTTCCTCCCTCCCTCTGGAAAGGACACCTGACCCTTCTCCCAGCCCTGAGAGCCTCCAATCCTGGGAGGTACAGAAGCCACAGGGACAATTTTTGAGGTGCAGGTGGATCTTGTTTCATGCCAGGTCAGAGGAGCCTTTCTCATGACCACCAAACCCTCTCCATGCTCCCGTCCCTTGGAGGGCAGAAATGGAACAGATCCTTCACAGAAAATGGAAACTTGCAGATGCACAAGGCCGAATACAACAGACTCCACTGGGATTGGGCTCCCAAACTCCCTATGTTACAAGGAAATGGTCACAAACCAACTACTTAAAAATGACCACTTGAGAAGTGTGACATCAGGACCACCAACCACTGCTCAAGGTTCTCCCCAGTCACACTAAATGCCCTAAATGGAAATAAAATGTGGAAAGAGTCCCTGGGGATCCCCGGGGCGCCTTCCCAGTGGGCACCACGAGCTTGGTCCCCTCCATCATCTCCCAGCATCTGTCACTGCTGTCCCCTCCCCAGCAGCTCTCTCAGAGGGAGAAGGGGCCAGTGGGAAATGGGGCTGAAAACCTTTGGATGGGAAGTGTCAGAAAAACGACAGTTTGCTACACGAAATGCGAACGGCACCTGGCCAACCGTGACAGAGCTGTCAGGGGGAGCTCCCGGGGGGAACACGCTGGCAGCTCATGGCAGGAGAGAGCCACGGGGAGATCCAGGACATCCCTCCTGGGCAGGAGGGCAGCCCAGGCAGGACGGGAACTCCTGGGAGGCTTCAGGAGCCAGCTCAGACACATCCAGAGCCATGGGAGTCACGGGGACAGAGGGGATGAGAAGCCAGTGCGAAAAGGGCAGCCAGAGATTTCATCTTTTTCTCTTTCTTTTCCTCTTGAAGAAATGAAGCAGCAAGCCCTGGGAGCAGTCAGCCACCAAAAGGGTTTTTCCAGGGGCTGCTGGAGAGCCCTGGTGCTGCACACAGCAGTGGCTCCTGGCGACTTCCACTGCTCAAAGGGACCCAGGGCTCCAGAGCCATTCCCAAATCCTTGGTCTTGCTCTTCCCGAAAAGGCACAAAGTCCCACACAACAGCATGGGGAGGGAGAGGAGCTGATTCAAACTGCTGACTTGAGGCAAGGAAATTAAGAACAGATACTGGAAAAAAAAATAAAACAACAGAACCAGTTTCCCGTTCTTAAACACGAGGCCGTGTGACCTCGCAGAAGAATCACTTCTGGACTCCTTGCATAAACACACCAGGACAAGCTGGGAAGCAGCCTGGGCTGCTTAAATGGGAGCAGGAAAAAGGCAGAGTGAAGGTGAGGAAAACCTAGAGCTGCAGCTTCAGCTTCTCTCCTCCTAAAGGAGTGTCCCAAAGTTTTGCACGGAGATTTATTTGCACGGCATCCTGGCTGGGGGACACACACAGAAAGCCCACAAAGAGATGGCAGCTGCCTGAGAACTCTGCCTGGCACCCAGCTGAACCAGGCAGCAAGGCCACCCCAAGCTCAGCACCATCCAGCTCTGCCAGGCGGAGCCCAGGAGCAGCTCAGCCATGCCAAGGGCGGCTCTCCCGGCACGGCACAGCCTTCCCTGGGGGCTCTGCAGCGATCCTGGCGCTTCCCTGGCATCCCTGTGCCCAGAGCTCCTGCGCGCAGACATGGGCAGGGTGGAAAGAAATGCCACGGTCACTTGCAAAGACACCTCCACGGGAATGCAGGGACACCAGAGAAGGTCCCCAGCCTCCAGCAGAGCTCCTGCAGCAGCTCCAGACATAACAGCCTCCAGCGGGGGCAGAGCTGTCTGCAGAGCTGTTTCCAAAGGCTTGGAGCCTGTGTGGTCTCGGGTCCAGGGAGACTCTGCACAATAAACCTCTCTGTGGAAAACTCCACATATTTAAAGCATCTTTCACCAGCAAAGGGAAAAAGCGTCAGTCAAAAGCATCAGGCTTTTGATATCACCCACGATACCCCGACCCTGAAACGAGGGGAGATGTGAGAGACTCACCCTCCCTTTGCCCACTGCACGAGAAACCCAAAGGGGCAGAGAAACCAAAGGAGCTGAGCAATCCAGCCAAGCCAGAGCGGGTTTAATATAGAAAAGGGAGTGGGAAATTGTAAGAGGAAAAGAAAAAAAAAAAAAAAGGAGGGAGGTGGCTGGAAACAAAGAAAGTTCTTGGCACCACGCTGCTGTGCTTGGCCCCTCTCCATCAGCCTTCGCTGCCGCAGGCTGCAGGGCTGGGGAGGGGAGATGGGGGCTCCCGTGCCATGGGATGCCAAAGCTTGGAGCAGGAGAGGGAGAGCCAGCCCCCAGCTCAGCGAGCAGACAGCTTGTGAGCCCCTCACTGCTGCTTTGTGGCTGGGGAACTGGGAGAAGGGTGATGCTGGCTGAGCCCGCCCTGGGGAAGGCACGGAGAAGGCACTGCAGCTACCGGGCACCAGGGATGCTGCCACGGGCCCTGTGGCAAAGGGGAGGCAGAAGCAGCAAGGCAGAGCTGCAGGGGGCTGGGTGACTGGGATGGAGCAGCACCAGGGCAGGCAAACCTTCACCACCACCCAAACCAGCCTGACCCAGGACTGCAAAGCAGCCGCCTCCCCTCGCTCCAGTTGATCCCTTTGATTTGTACCCTCTTCCCACCCACTGCTGTACAGCCTGACCGGGCACAGCACGGCCTGAGCACACCGCCAGCACTGCTGGGATGGAAAGGGCACACACACAAGGCTGTGCCAAAGGCAGGGACCCCAAGGACAACCCAGCAGGGCCGGCTCAGACCCCTCAGTCACAACAAAAGCACCTGCCCCCGGTCACAGCGAAGGTCACACGTATGGATTCTTCTGTTTCCTATTTCCCACTGCGGCATGAAACAGCCGGAAGACAGAGATACCCTCCAAAGCTGAGCTGTGGGGGAGCAAGGTCAGAGAGCTGGGGGCAGGCAGAGGCCAGGGATGGCCCCAGTGCTGAGGCTCACTGCTGGAATCAAGTGTGAGCATCAGCTTCCCACACGGAGCTGCTCCCACCTCAGCAGACATGGGCCAGGCAGGATTTGGCCCTTCCACATTCAAGATTTTCAACAGCCTTGAGTAACGTGACTGGGGAAGAAAAACAAAGGAGAATTTGAGTTGGAGTGCTGGTTTTCATCCACAAAGCTAAGAGTGCTCCATTAAACCCCAACTCTGCCGAGGTGAGGAGAAAAGACTGGTGAGCTCTGGGGAGAAGAGCAGGGCCAGGCACGAGGACAGGGCAAAATTCCTACCACACTCCCTGCCTGTGGCCTGCCTCGCTGGGACAGCATCATGCAGCTGACAGGAAACGGGATGAGGCAAGGCACAACCACAGGATACAGCAGCAAAACACCACTAAGGATGCTGAGAAAGCCCTCAAACCTTTAGAGGCCACCAAGAGTCAGACTGCAGCTTCCCCCTGGCTCTCTTTCATTCCTAGTTTGGTTATCTGGGGACACGACACTGCATGGATTTCACACTACTCATGCCAACCTCCTCCTGCCTCATTCAGCTCCTCTGGCTGCCCACAGGACATTCCCACCATACCAAGGGCATGGTCACCCTTCCCGTGGAGACAGCACAGGGGGAGTCATCCCCTGGTGCCCCTTTGAAGCCAGAATGATTCAGAAGGGCAGAAATAACACCGAAAATCCAGGGGAATAACTCAGCTGTACCAGGTGACACCGTGCCAGGTGCCCACCGAGCTCTGCTCCAGCTGGGCAACCAGGGCACCACAAAACACAGCCCATGGGGCACGAGTTCCTCAGAAACACCTTCAGCTCTACAAATATAAGGCACCAAGGAACTACTGAGGCTGTAGATTGGCAGCTCTGTCCTCTTGTCATTCAAACACTCCATAATCGGTTCCAGATAAGAAATGGGGCTGGGCTGGATGAGGAATGAAACCACAAACGGCCCCACCGTGACAAGGAACAGAAAACCCTAACCCTAACCTCCCATCACAGCACAGATTCCACATCAAAAATGTAACACCTTCACTTTTTGAATGTGGTTCTCCTCAAATTTGTTTTAAAATACCTGTAGATTCCATCAACCAGATTCCACCACACACTGTTAATTACTTTCACAACGAAGCTGCCACAAATGAGGTCTTCACCTTGTTGGAAGTTTTGCCATCTTGTTCACTGGGCTTGCAAAATAAATGCTGCACACTTCTTTTAAATTTCCCCTTTTCATGGATACATGGAGGCTGGGAGTGAGAACATAACCCAGCTTTCCCAATAAATGAACCCACCCAAACAGCATGCTGCTCTCTCTTTCCTACTGAATGGATATGTTGGATTTTGGATGGTGCTCCAGAACAACTATTTAAACCTGTGTGACCATGGAAATGTTCCTGGTAGGCAGAAATGGAGACGGGATTCAAAGGCATTGCTATTAACACATACAAACACACACATTGCAGCTGTATCAGAACAAAATATCCTGAAGCTTGCCCAAGGGAAAGAAAACCACCCAAATCTGGATTTAGTAGGAAAAAGCTTTATTTTAGGGCTTCTACTCGAGAATAACAAACACAACACTATAAAAAGGTCCCGCGTGAAGTCCTTTAAAGGAAAATCCAGTCTGTGTCAACTATGGCTTTGTTTTGGGTCTTTTCTGAATAAACATTCATTTATCAGAGACTTGGCCAGACCAGAGAAATGACAGTCTGCTACTCTGTCTCTCACAATGATTATTTTTAAACTTTACTCTTGGACTTTGCCTTCTCAGATTTGCAGGATGGCCCCGGAGGCCTCGCTGGCAGCATCCCTGAACTGTGATCACTTCACACAGGATTGGATGGGAAACGTTACTGAAAACATTACCTCAGCCACTGCCTGAAGGATGGAGTCGCCTTTTTCCTTGGATAATGGGCTGCAAAGAGCCAGAGCATCCTGCAACAAACACCTGCACAAGGATTTCTCACTGCCTCGGGTAATGCCCATGAAAAAAAGCTTTAAAACACAAGTGGAGTTAGAGGGCACAAGGCTGTGCTTGGGTCCCCAGCTGAACCCCAGCTCAGCACCTGTAGCCAGCTACCCAAATCCTGCCCAGCACCTTGCTGGGTCCTTGCCCTGCCGTTTGGGGAAATATTGTGCCTCCTGCTTCATAGCAGAGCTGCAAAAAAACAGCTTTTTGTCTCAGGCAATGCAATTCTTTTTGTATCAATTACCCAGGTGAAAGGCAAACCACAGCAGCCTGAATAGAGCCAGCTCTCCCCACTGCAGGTGCAACAAGGACGTTGAAACACTGGCTCGATCTCACTTTTCTGGGAAAGTGGAATTCATAACTTTGTTCTGTGGCCTCACACGAGCGACACAAGCGCACCTTTGTCCAGCAAAGAGAAGCCTCCACCTGATGCAGAGGAGCCTGAGCAGGGCAGGTCACCACAGGAGCAACAGGAGGAAAAGCCAGCGTGCTCCTCCAGCCTCCCCAGGGACAGGAGAGCTGCCTCAGGGACGGAGCAGAGCACATCTGTGCTCACAGGAAGAAGGCAGAGGGCAAAGGTTTTACATGGACACTTGGTGGTGGCCTCGGATTCACACTGTGCCACCAGCCACTGCCTACAGATGATTCAGCCATGATTTGCTGCCTCTCTCTCTCTTCGCAGGAGGAGGAAGGGGGGAAAAAAAAAAAAAAAGGTTTTGGTTTCATATAATTAACTGGCTTTGTGAATCTGCCTGGTTCTATTGATTCCTCCAGCAAGGCGAGCGCTCCCATCACTCCAGCGCTGCTCGGGGGATGCAGCTGCCTGCAGGCTGCCGGCCCCTCCCTGGGCTCAGCCCTCTGCGAGCCACGCTGGCTCCCGCTGCTGGAATTCGGTCCAAGACAAGTCCAGGGAAAGGCTGGAGGCAGAGGGATCCGCTGAGGAGGCCGAACGGCCGGGCTGCACAGCTGTCACGGACCGTGAGCAGCCGCCTTCTCCCACCGCTCCCGGAGCTCCGGTGTCCCCACCCATGGCCCCGCCATCCAGCTCTCTGCTCAGAAAACATCGCTGTCCCAGTTTTCCAGCCTCACAGGGATTATTTGTGCTATGCCCAACTCCACCCGACTTCTCCATGACGGGCGGAGGGCGAGCAGGGACAGCGCACAAAGCAGGTCGTGTGCGGCACTCGGGGTGCGTGGCCCAGCCGTGGGGACACCGCTGCTGAGGCGCACAGGAGGGGCCGAAGCGAGAGCAGAGGAGCTGCCACAGACCATCCCAGCCCGGCCTCGTTACGGGACCTGACGGCGAAGCCCCGGATCCGCCAAGACAAACAGCAGCGCACAAAGCTCCGCACGTACGCGCTGCTCCGGAGCGGGGGGCACGGCACAGCCGCGATGAGTAAGGCCGGGATGGACACGGCAGGAAAAGGGCACATCTGGAGCCGGCGCCAGGCTCAGCCAGGGCTGATAAAGCTCCAGGCCAGGGCAGCAGGAAGAAGGGGTGATAAGGAGGTGGGTGGCAGCAGCCACGCCGCATCCCTGATGTAAGGAGAGACCCCTCTGCCCTCCCCTCCTGGAGCTGGCTGCCCTCGGCTTTCCTCCAATTGTTGCTCAATGCCACAGGCCAGCCGAGGGGACCTGGAGAAGCCCTTGATCTCCCAAGAGCTCTGAAAGCCTGGCTCTTCTGACAACAGACTCCAGGCAGAGCAAACACCAAATCCGCACAACCCAAATGTGCCACGAACAGTGTGTCACTGGGTCACCCTGGTCTAAGGCAAAACGGGAGGGAAGAACATTTTGGTCTTTGTTTTACGGCTGTTACCAAGATCCACCCACAAGCTCTCCACGGGTGCCTGGAAACACACCAAAGTTTAAATCATAAAAAAAAAAAAATAGCCAAACCCACAACAGTTTGGAAGATGCCCCGGAGCACGCAGGAAGGCGCTGGGCAGGATGCAGGGGACACGAGGGATCCTTCCTAGGGACCGAGCACTACCCAGGGAGCAGAAAGCAAGAGCCGGGTGGTCCCTTGCCCCGGGACTCTGCGACCGACAGGTCCCACGGCCCCGGTGCCAAGCCACTGAGCGGGGACGCTTTCGCCCGTGGCCGCTGCCCGATGCGCGCAACCCCCGCCCGCATCCCCCGGGCATCCCCCGCGGGTCGGCACCGGGAGCGGCGTCTGGGGGGCAGCGGTGGAGCATCCCCACGCTGGCAGGGGGCACCGCGGGACCCCCACGGACACCAGTGAGAAGCACTCCCGGCAGCGCTGCCGCCCTCCTCCTCCTCCTCCTCCTCCTCCGTCCTCCCTTCCCGGAGCTCCGCGCGGGAGCGGGGCCGGCAGCGCCCGGCCTTTGTTCGCCCAGGGCCGGGCTGGGGCACTCACATAGTGCTTGTTGGGGATGCGCCGCTTCTGCACGTCCAGCACCTTCACCTCGGCGATGCTCCGCCTGGGCATCGCCGCCGCCGTGCCCCTCACACCGCGGGGAGCGGGGACGCTCTGGCGCTCGCCGCCGGGACCGGAGGCTGCAGCGCGGCCGAGCCTCCCCGCGCCGCCCGCTCCGGGGGCGGGAGGCGGCCCCGGCCCGGCCCGGCCTATCCCGGCCGGCGGGGCGGCCCCACCGCCGCCCGCTTAAAGGGGCGGCCGGCACCGAGCGTCCCTCGGTGTATCCGCTCCGCGTCCGAGCTCAGCGCCGGAGGAGAGAGATGTTTCAGAGGGCGCAGCGCCTCCCGATCCCTCCCGGGGAGGGGTCCCGGCTTGCCCCGCTTGCGCTCCGCTACCTCGTGTTGGTTCTGCACCCCGCTCTTGTCCCGCCACAAGAGCCCCAAGGCGGCCGTGGGTTGGCCGCCAGCAGCCGCGTCCCTAAAGGATGCAGGGGATGAGCAGGGAAAGGTCTGTCTTGGTCAGGACAAGTCGCATACCTGCGTGGAGAGACTGTGTACAAGGGCGTGTAGCGACAGGAAGGGGGAATGGCTCCGAACTGAGAGTAGATTAAGATTGGATATCAGGAAGGAATTCTCTACCGTGAGCACGGTGAGGCACTGGCACAGGTTGTCCAGGGAAGTTCCATCCCTGGAAGTGTCCGCGGCCAGGTTGGACGGGGCTTGGAGCAACCTGAGATAGCAGGAGGTGTCCCTGCCCATGGAACGGGATGATTTTTAAGGTCCCTTCCAACCCAAACCAGTCCATGATTCTATCCCTGTGAGCCAGGAGCTGACCAACCACACCCACCTCTGCTCCTGGCACTCCCTCCTCTGCCACATTCCGTGTCCAGCTGTGCCCTTGTGCCAGCAGAGGAGCCGGGGCAGTGACCAGGCACTTCTCTACATCAGCACTTACCCGTGGCCTCCGTCTTCCCAGCAGCTCCTCAACACGTGGCATAACCACAGCTCTCTTCCCCCGTTGGGCTTTTAATTACATTATAAAGTTACTCAAGGCTTACACTGGCAGGTCATTAGTTTTCATATGAATTTAATTTAATCATAAACAACTCATCTCACTCCTTAGCGGCTCCTTAAATGTGGCTCTTTTTAATACTATTAACTTTGCTACAGCCACCCCAGAGAATTAATGGAGGTGCAGGCAGGTTGCCAGTGCTTTACTGCCCCTCCCCAAGGGCTCGTCTTCATCCTCCTCCCCCTCAGCCAAGCCCCAGACCACAGTGCCCCTGCAGAGGTGGCTGCAGGAAGGTTGCTGGGTTGTCTGAAGGGGGCATCAGGCCATGGTGACCTCCCTGCTGCCTGCTGGGGTGCAGACACAGCGCTGGGTTACTTGTGGACCAGCTGTACATCACCCGCACCCCTGCCCCAGTCATCGCTCCTCGGCCAGATGTGGAGGACATGGAGACGACCTGTGGAATCCTCCCTCCCTTCTGTCATTCTGACCTTCATGTGGGATGCTGGGGCTGGACCTGGAAGTGCTCATCAAGAGCCTGGGATAGCACCAGCACCTGGAACTGCAGCTCCTGATGTTGTGTGGAGTGCCCAAGCTGGAGCAGAAGGCGTTTTACTGTTTTCAAAAGCCCCAAAAGATGCACAAATCCTCCAAAGGATGGTGAGGAAAACATCCAAAGCTGCTGCTAAGAGAGGGAGTGTACACTGAGATGTGGAGCAACGGAGAAAGCAGATTAAGAGAGGAATAAAACAATTTCTGGTCTTCGCATGCTGAAAAGAAAAATTAAGGTAGAGAAGCAGTTCAGCATCAGCATGGCCTTCCCCCCTGAGCTGCTGAAGCGATTCCATCACTCCTGGCCCCCGGCAGCACCAGGCACTGGCTGGCAGCTAATGAGCACCCAGGAACAAGCAGGGCTTGGAGAGAATCACAGCTCAGGCTGCAAAATGGCTCCTGTGTTTAATTAACGAGTCTAATGAGGGCTGTTGAGAGGAGAGTGGCTCTGCATGCTGCCCACATCACCTCCCCAGGGAGAAACTCTGGGAAGCGACTGTGGAGAGGCAGAGCCTGCCTTGGGCCTTGCTGTGCCTTGGTCATTTATCAAGGAATCTGTCAAGGATTTACTAAAGGAGTCCAAATGAGGGGCTTGTGAGTGACCTGGGAGTCCTGTCCCCGGCCCACACCCCTGGGGATGCTGTGCAGGACAGCAGCACATCCCATGATAAGGTTGGGTGGTACAGGTGCAACTGAGGGGAGTTTCAGGATTAACACGTCATCCCCTGCTGCCCTAACCAGAGGCTGAAGCTTCATGAAGCAAAATAAAATAACATAACTATAATAAAATAACTACACAGGAGAGGTCACGACCGATACAAGAGTCAGGAACGTGCGCTCTCCCCCGTGTCTGTCAGGATCAGCTGAGCGATTTAAAGCAAGAGGGCAAATGACTTCTGAGAAGCCACCCCTCAGCTCGGGTGTACAAACGGGTTTCTGCACGGCTCTAAGTGGACTGCAGCTGTTTGGGCACAGCTGGGCAGTCCCTGAGGTCTGCCTGGTGTGAGGGAGGGAATGGAAAGAGAAAGCAGTGCCCCACCATCAGCCCTGAGCTGCAGAGGGAATGCTGTCTGCAGTCGTCCTGGCATGGAGAGCCCGCTGCTGCTGCTCACTTCTCAGCTTTAGAACTGGGAGGTTGTGCCAGGTGACTGAATGTCCTGGTCCTCCCTGTGTACTGAACAAATGCATCCATCTTCCCTGAGCCACCTCACAAAGATCAGTCAAAAATTCTGCTCCTACCCCTACAGGGGACAAATCCCTGCAGCTGAAGCCCAGCACAGCAGAGCTGGGACCACACCAGGGGTGGATGTCACTGATTCCCAGCTGCCACCAGGGATGATTTTCCACTGCTGTGACCCCTGAATTGCGGGGTTTAGGTGCCACCCATCACAGCCAGGCTGGCAGCAGGCAGCACCCAGCCTGCCCAGGGAGAACAGAACCCATGCAGGGCACATGCTCAGCCCTGAGGACAATGCAAGAAAAGTCCTGAAACCCCGAGGAGAAGCAGAGATCTGGTGGAGGGGGTGCCACAGAGAGTGAAAACCCAGGGAGAAGAGCGAGAGAGCCTTTCAGGAGCTCCAGGGTTGTGCCATCTAGTGAGCGAGAGGAAGAGCAGCAAACGTCCAGCCCCTGCCAGCCTGGGAATCGGGTCCAGAGCAGCCCAGGATGGGCTGCCAGGGCAGTGTGCCCCCGAAACCCAGCCCCATGCCGGCCAGGAGAGGAGCAACAACAACCACCACAGCAAGGCAGGGCCAGCACCTCCGGGGAGGCTCGGATTGCTCAAGCCATGGAGATTTGGCATCAGGAGAATAAAGCAGGGCCAGGGCAGCAGGAGCACAGCAGCGTTTGGCTTCAGAGGGTGTGGGTGATTTTCAAGGACTCCTGCAGAGACAAAGGGAGCACAGATGCAGCCATGGGAGGAAAGCACTCAGGCACAAGCCCCAAGACTCTCCCTGCCTGCCCTGCTTTTGTTTTCCCCAGAGAGCTCCATCAGCCCGAACTGCAAAAGCCCTTGGGCAGCCCAGAGGAGTTTGGAGTCCAGATGTGACAGGACATGAGCCACAGGGAATGCTGCAGCTGCTGCAGCACCAGGAACTCCTCAGGGCTGTCAGGTCTGTTTTTAAAAATTAGGAAAGATTTTTACTTTTGCTCTGTTTTCAGCACAGCACCGGGACAAAATGGGAGTTAGCAGTTATTTCTGGAATATACAGTATTTATAAATGTATGTTGAATCTTCATGGTTGAAGCTCCCCTCAGGCACTGCCAAGGACATGCAGATGAAGTTAAATATTCCCAGATCTCCTGCTTCACTGGGATACACGGAGTGAGACCAGTGCAGTCCCAGTACACACAAACAAAATGATTAATTACATGTCCTCAGCTACTCCATTCCTTACTGTCTTGTGGAGCAAGGAGACAGGAACCCTCAGGCTTTGCTCATCCTTCTCTCTCTGCTCATTTAAAACCTCACCACCAACAATTTCCAGTCCCAATTCCATCTCCTTTTCAGCACCTCACCTGAACTCACATCCTGCACTTTTCCCTGGAGTGGACACTGCCAGGAAGGTCACTTCCTGCCTGAAATCCACGGTTAAATTGGCAGCTTCTGGCACAACCTTCCAAAAATCAGGGCAAACCCACACCAGCTCCATGGGCTCGTGTCAAAGCTGCCCGAATTTAATGTGGTGCATCCTTGAGAGAAATCCATGAGAGCGGCAGGTGAAAAGCTCTGAGCAGGGAACAAAGGCCACGTGGGCTCCGTGGTGGGTTACAGAGGTGGTGGGAGCTTTTGTGAGCAGCCCAAGGGAGGAGGCAGAGATCTCCCCCTGCACTGACAGGGCAAAACATGATTTGCATCCTGGTCCTACAACACACCCCAAGCTCTCCCGAGCAGAGGAGAGCGTGGGAGGAGACAGGGAGGCATCCCTAGGACCTCTTTGTCCCACAGAAACACGGGAACTGCGGCTTTTGTCTGAGATTCCTGTTCAAGCCAGGCCAGCTGATTCAAAAGGAAGAACAAGGCAGACATGCTTTGCACTCAGGGTGCAATACTCACTCCTCACCAAGCAGGGTCAGCCCAGCACCATCGGAACACGCACTGAAGCCATCCAGGGAGCGGCTGCTTCGCTTTCAGCTCCACCAGAATTGCAGCCTATCCCTGCCCCTGAGCAGCAGGAGAGGCTCCAGCTCAGTTTTAAAGAACTGGAGGTTCAGCCTTGCAAAGGTCAAATGCCAGCAGTTTCCCTAAATCAGTAGAATCCAGACCAAAAGCAAAGCTGATCTGAGGGCACAGCTGGCAACCAGGCACAAAATCAGACCCATGCCCAGGTTTCCGAGTGTTACTTTATTAGAGAGGTCTTTACATCAGAGTGGTAGCCCCACTGGAGATACTTTACAAAATATTAAAAAAAAAAACCCTTTTTATTCAAAGCCACATGTTTTAAAATGGTGTCCCCCCAAAAAAAGCAAGCTGGGTTTAATCATGGTTCCTTCTGATCAGGGAACAACAAAAACATCCTCTTTTGAAAGGAGGGAAAATGATAACCACACTGTAAACGTGACAATCAGATGATGTGCTCCCCTTCTAGGAGAGGGACACGGTCCTGGAGCCCTGGCACACCCAGGGAGGGAACACTAAATAGGAAAAGGAGTGGACAGAACCATTCCTACCTCTGTCAGCAAGGCTGTGTTGCCCTCTCCAAGATGAAAATCAGCTGGACTGGAGGAAGGGACAACTGATTTACCACGGGGGCATTGCATCAGCTTTGAGAGCCCCCAGAAACAGTTCCTCCTCATGGCTGCAGGATGTCCAGAGAGGGACCATGCTCCCTGGGCTGGTGGAGAAGGCACCAGAGGCAGCACTGCCCTTCAGCTGAAGGAGGAATGTGGTGACAGAGTGCTGCAGGACAGCTTCCGCAGGCCCCTTCAGGGACAGGCACTGGGCTCTGATTCCTGTGACACAATTTCGTAGAACAGCTCCAGCCTGACCCCAACAGGACCAGGATCAGAACCACTGGGGCTGTTGTAACACATTCCTAACGTGATTAAAAGTCCCCAATCAGCCCCTTGTCCCATTTAGGAACATCCCTTTGCATTCATCAACCTTACATCAGTTCCCAACCTGGCATTACCACATCTCAAAGGTACAATGCACACTTTGGAGATGGGGCAGGAACCCCTCCTATGCTCATTAACAGAGACATCACTGCTGTGAAATCAGAGGAAACCTGGACTGGCCCAAAGAGACAGAGCCTTGCTAGCTTGCAGGAAGCTTATAAATATGGATCAGGAGCTCTAAATGGGTAGGAAATGCCCACCCCAGGTACAGAGTTAAAGACCTGGGGGCTGCCTCCTCCAGCCCAGTACCTAGAAGTGAGGCACATCACATCCCACCTTTCTCTGAAATGCCAGTATATCAACAGAGGAGACTTGAAAATAACAACTTTTTCTTATCTTTTTTTTTTTTTTTAAGCAGAAATATTTTTTTCTTGCTTGAGAAACAGGCCTAGAACAAACAATGTTGTCCAGAGGAAAACCTAAGTGCTGCCTTACACCTTTGGGTTGTGTAAAGAGGAAGGTGCTGCCAGTGAGGTCCCTGACCCCCTCCCCAGCTCTGTGCTCCGAGTCCCACCCAGCAGCTCAGCCAAGCCCTGCCTTGTGCAGGAGGACGGGACAGAAAGGACAGAGGACCTGCTCTGCCACTCTGTCCACGACTCCCAGCCTGGAGAACCATCCAAAAAGCTGTGGCACATCACAAGGAGATGAGCCATCAGTGGACAAAGAGATGTCCCCTTTGCATCTCTTCCCTTTGCATCTCTTCCCTTGTTTTGCCGCTCCTTTACTCCTCCCAACCGATGCCCTGCAGCCGTAACCCGCTGGCCAGGCTGGCTGAGCCACACAGCTCCACACAGAAAGGACTTAAAAACCAGTCTCAAGCACCTGTGTGATCCTGAGAGCTCTGGCACGAACACCCTTCACCCTCCACTCATCCCGAAGGCACATGACAGTGACAGACCCTTCACCGTGTCACCGCGGGACCGAGCGCCGTCCCCAACCTTCCCTCTGCACCTGCACTTACACTTCCTCAAGGACCAGAGCCTGCAGCCAGCTGGACACTTGAATCACCCCAGAATCCTGCTAACACAGTGTTAGCTCAGTGCCAGAGGGGCTGTGGTCACGGCAAAGGAACAGCAGAAGCATCTTTGGGAGGACATCGACTCCGTTTCTGCATAGTCTGTGTGGGGAGGAGGGGGAAAGAAAAAACCCAGCCCTCCCTAGGCAAAAACCCCCAAATCACTGTCTCTCTGTGGCAAAAAAGGGCCCTGTGGAGAGGAGTAAGCAAGTGTTGGGGGCCTCAAGGCCAAGGTGAGTTTAAGACGATGCCAAAGCTGCTCTGCCCCAGGCCAGGCCTTACAAAGGACTGGGACAGGAGCAGCCAGGGTGGAGAGAGGGGGTGACAGCCCTGCCCTGAGGGGCTGTTCCTCCTGATCACAGTGGTCACTGCTCCAGTCTGAGCTGACAAACCCAGTGAGCACCAGGCTCAGCCGGGAGGGAGGCATCCAGCCAACAGTGCAAGTACGATCCAGAGAGGGCCCTGCCCCCATTCCCAGCCTGGAGCTCCTGGGAAAGCCACCCCAGCTTCCAGTCAGCATTCCCTCAGCACAGAGGCCACGTTTATCCCAGGCAGAGCGAGGGGACAGGAGGGTGCTGTGGTAAGAAGGGGCTGCTGAGAGGATCTTCCAAGTCCAAGTCACCCCCCTGCAGCCCAGGAGGACACAGCCAGTACCAGCTGGTGGCCTGCCAGGCATTACAAGCTCTCTGAGGAGCTGAAGGGGACGAACTTGGCGTGTTTGGTCGGGGACACTGGCGTCTGTCCATCGGCCTCCTCGCTCAGCTTGAAGAACATCTCCTGCTCACGCTTCTTCTGGTTCAGCTCATCCTCCAGGGCCTTAAGCAAAGAGAACAACACAAGAGCTGTGTTTGAGGTTGTCCTGGAGCTATGGGCACTGTCCCCTCCTGCCAGCCAGCCAGGACACCCTGCTCACATCACACTCAGCAGGCCCCACCTTCTTCCGTGGCCTCAGCTTGTCTCGCCACTCCTTCATGTGCTGGTTGTGGTTCTCATCCAGGGACTTCAGCTTCTGGGTTTCGTGCTCGATCAGGAGGTGACACTTCTCATTCTAAAAACACATCAGCAAACACAACACCCATCAAGCAGCTAGAACTGTGCATCAAACAGGATTTGTCTTGGCCAGAGACATTCAGAGCCCTGAGCTCCACGTTTAGACACGGCAACAAAAGCCTCTCAAGGCAAGAGCAAGGGGACATCAACTCACTGACAGCCCTCTGCAGCCACCTCTCAAGAGGCTGAGACCTGCACAGGCAGCTCTGGGAGACCAAGCCATGAGGGATGAGTACCTGCAGATGCTGGAGCTCGTTGGTGTTGCTCTCACACTGGGCCTGCATGTCCTTCATCTGCGACTCGTGCTTCTGCTGCTGGTGCAGCCGCTCTGCCTTCTGCCTCTTCTCCTCCTGCAGAGCAAACTGGGGGAGAGAAAAGCAGGGGCCCGTGTAGGCAGCATTGCCCTGGTCCCTGGGGCTGGCTGAGAGACCAGCCCAGCTTCCATTATTACACAGGAAAGAAGGAAAAGCCCCAAGGATGCTTCCCAAGACAAGCCACGATGGAGACAGCGCTGAAAAACCACGCGTGATGCCACAAAACAGAGCCCTCTAACCCAGCAGTGGGTTAAAATCTGGAAATATCCGCATTTTCCCAAATTCCCTTCTCCCACCAAGCCAAGCCTCAACTCCTGGTGCCTTTTCAGGCCCTGACCTGTTTGATCTTCTCCCTCTGCTCGGCAGCGCTGCCGCTGGAGTGGATGTGGAGGCTCTTCTTGTACATGGCCATGCGTGTCTTGCCCTCGCTGCGCTGGATTTTGGGCAGCCGGGCCCTCTCCTGCTGCTGCCGGACCTTCAGCTGCTCCAGCATGCGCTGGTTGTAGCGCTGCATTTGCTCCCTTTCCTGCAGACAGACAGGGGTCAGAGGAGCAGGGACACCTCTCCAGAGTCCTGGGGAGAACAGAGAGAGCTGGAGAGCAGATTTGGGACTAGCGTGGAAGTGGCTGGTGACACTCCGGAGGGACAAGAGGGGGTGGCAAGGACTGAACATGCTGTGAAAGAAGGGGCTGGAAGTCTGCACTCCCTGCTCTGGGAACCAACCATGTTAAATCCTGGGCAGTGGCAGATTTCCAGAAAAGCCCCCCAAAATTCCCAACTTCTTGCACATCAAATGCACACAACACAAAGCAAGGCAGCTTTATTGCCTTCTTGCCACCAGCTTTAATCTGGTCCTTTTTCACCAATAATGACCAAGCCCTTTAACTCCCAGCCCACCCTTCCCCCCTTACAGCCCGGAAGGGAAAGCCCCAGGGACACCTGGACACTTTGCTGACCCCCACCAGGGTGGGAAGGTGCAAAGCCTTCACCTTCTCGTGCTTCCGGAGCAACTCATGCCTCTGGAGGAAATACTGGTCCTTCAGCTGCTGCTTGACAAGCTGGTGTTTCTCCTGCTGCTGACGCTCTTCCAGATCCCAGATGCAAGCTTCCCGGTCTGTGGGGAGGAGAAGGAGCAGGAGATAACCCACCCTGGCCTCTCAGCTTGGTCACACAAAGTGTCCCGAGCTCAAGAGACCTCTGTGCACACAAACAGTGCAGCAGATGTTGGGGCTGATCATTCACCTCCTGTTTTCCAAGAGAAATTGGTTGCAAACCATATTGGAGCCTGATTTCTTTCAATTATGAAGCCTAATTGGTTCATATTTGTAAAGCTCTTTGAAGATAAAAGCACTAAGTATTATTATTGCTAAACATTTAGACAGGACCTGGCAAGGCTGGTTTTTTCCACATCCCATCCTGCCAGCTTGCAACCCTGTCACAGCATCTGCTGTGTGGGAAGAGCCAGGGCTGGATAAACCCATGGTTACAGCATTCCCTCCCCTCCCTCACAGCCTTTGCCACCCACCTCTCATGAGCTGCTGCTTCTTGTTGAGGCACTCACGCTCCTTGTCGCAGATCTCTTTTTTGTTCTGGGCAGTGATGTTCTTCATGGCCTGCTCCAGGTCCTCCTTCTGCTTGGCCAAAAACTCCTGTTCCTGTTAAAAAACCAGCAGGGTCACCATGAGCCCTCCTCCTGCTGCAGCTTGGAAAGCAGCTGCTGGCGGTTCAGAACCTGCCAGTCCCTCCAGCAGCAGGGATGCTTCCATCTACTGCACACTTCCCAGTCCTGGGACCGGGGGGATCTGCCCTGAGCCTCACCATGGTTTGTTTTTTCTGGGTGAAGTCGTCCATCTTCGCCTTCAGGTTCCCCTTGCGCTGTTGCCGTGGCAGCTTCTCGACCTCGTTCTTGACCTGTGGGAAGGGAAATGAGCTTTCTCTGCAGATGACTGTAGGTGAGGAACAACCCCACCTCGTGCCACTGAACGGCTCAGGAATCACCCAAAAGCAAGGGTTTCCCCCATGAAACACCAACTGCTGTCCTCGCAAGTTCTGCCACGAGAAATGCCGAAGCCTCCTGGGAAGAAGGAGCTGCAGGGAAGCAGCTTCCCTCCCTCCTATCCCCTTTTTTACCTCCTTCTTCATCTGCTTGAGCTGCTCCAGGAACCTGGCGTGGTCCCGCTCCTGCTCCAGGCGGATGCGCTTGGCCTCCTCGCGCCGGCGCAGGGAGTGCTCCTGTTCCATCCTCTCGATCTGCTGCTTCTGCTGCCGCTCCAGGTTCTCCAGTTCCGTGTCATAGAACTTCTTCTTTGCCTGGCCGGGAAGGCGACAAAGGAAACAGGTCAGCCTCAGCCTCCTCTCTGCTTCACTGCCTTCCAAAAGTTAAAAAGGAAAAGGGAAAAGAGAAAAAAAAGGGGTTGCTCCTGCTTGGATTGAGCCTCTTTACAAAGGAGGGAAACTTCCAACCAACACCTCACACGGTTTGAAGCTCTCTGCTCCAACAGTGCCCTGGAAGGAGAAGATCTTTAAGGTCCCTTCCAACCCAAACCATTCTCTGATTAACTTCCAAATTATTCTCCCTCCACAGAAGCTGCCCGTGGAGGGACCAAGTGTGTGAGCCCAGTTTATTCAATTTACACTCAAAGCCTTGCCAGATTTCTTTCTGTCACACTCAGGCCATGCTGCTTTCTCATTCAAAGGGGTTTTTTTCCCTGTGAATTACAACAGCACTATAAACTGTTTCTCACAGTAGCCATGAAGAGACATGAAAGAAAAGACCATTAAAGAGAGAAAGTCCAGAACAACCCTCCCCCTGTTACACCCTGCCAAGCAAAGGCTACCCGTGCTTCCCAAGCTGCAGGGGGCTTGATGCCCACAAAACCTCCACCTTCCATCCATGCTTCAAATCCCAAAGGGGTTCCTCAGCAGTCCTGTGATGCCCAAGGTTGTCACAACCCGGAGAGCAGCCCCCCTGTGTGAGGAGCTGGGTTCCCAGCTGATTCCCAGGGGATTTCCCTGCCCTCGTACCATCATTTCCTGCTCGAAGCGCCGCAGCATCTGCTCCAGCTGCAGCTGGTGCTTGCTGTTCAGCTGGGCCTGGTTCCTGTGCTCCTCCTTCTGCAGGAGACGCAGCTCCCGCAGCTCCTGGCGCCTGCAGAGGGGCAGGGGGACAGAGGAATGCAGAGTCAGGCAAGGTCGGAGGGATGGGATGGGCAGAGATGGTCACAGCCACAGGCAGAGCATCTCAGCAGCGAGTGGAAGCAGCACCTCCATCCCACAGCACCCTGCCCTGGCTTTGAGCACAGGCAGGAGGGAGATCCCAGCTGCCTGATGTGCTCCTGGGCGCTGGGACACTGCAGGAAGCAGGATGCTACTTCTGGGAACTGCTGGAAAACCATCAGCTTCCACAGGTAAGGCCCGTCAGCATCCACAGCTTCTCAAACAAGCCCTGGCAAAGCTTTTAAAGTGATTCTGCAGGCACTGGTGTCCCCCAGCACCCCAAATACCCATTCTGCCAGCTGGGTTAGTACTCAGTGGTCCTCAAATCCCAACTCAAGCCAAGCTCTGGACTGCTCTGCACCAGCCCCTGTGCTCCACATCCACTCTTACTCACTCCTGGGGGGCAGAAAGGGCAGTTTTCCCAAATTCTGACCCATCTATCACGACATTGCATCGCTCCCCTCATCCAGCTCACCAGCAAATGACCTCTGCTAATGAGCTTTCACATAAATCTGATATTGGGGCCGAGGAATAAGGCAGCCACAGGGACACAAAGTGTTTAGGACAAATTATCCTCTCAGGGAGTCCCCCAAGAGCAGCACGAGGGAGCCTGGTACTGGGCATCAAATGAAACAATTTGTATTTTAATTATTTTAAGGGCCTTTTCATTTCAGTGCTAGAAACTGCAGCTCCTCGTTCTGAGAGTGAGTCAGGGAGGTTCGAAAGCTGCAAGAGGAGTCATCGAGGAGGGAGGAAACACCCATGAATATTAAATGATGCTCCAGGAGTTTAGGACTCCCTTGGCCTTCCTGTTAATGAAGTCTGAGGGGATGCGAGAACAAAAGGAAGAGGAGCCTCTCCAGAAGATTTCTGAGCTTATTTCCATTGAGCCAGGCATCTCCAGCCCTGGGGACGCATTCAGTCATCCCCAGAGGACAGAGCCAGGCACAGCAAAGCTCCCCTTGTCACACTCTTGCTGCACCTTGAGCTGCATCCCTCCTTCCCCTGTCCAAGTGGGAGCAAGACAGGGCACAAGAGGACTTCAGGTCACTCCTGGATTAGCTCACAGAGAGGAAAGCCCTGCCCTCCCTCCACCCCAGTGCCCCACTTGCCTGAGAAACCTCATTTCTTCATCCTTCTTCTCGTCCTCGCTGATGATCTTGGAGGTGGTGACGCTCACCTCCACCCCATCCACCACGAACTTGCGGGTGCGTTTCAGGGTCTTCTTGTGCATCTGGGAATCCTGGGGTGGGCAGGGAGGAAAGGAGGAGCCCGTGAAGCAGCTCCCCAGGGCTGCAACAGCTGGAGCCCTCAGAGCAATTTTAATAATCCACATGGAGCACAACCTGTCAGTGAATTTGGAGATCCAGCCTGGCCACCACAGCACAGAGCTGCAGGACTTCCACCCTGAAGAAACCAGACCCACCTGCCAAAGACCCTTCCTCACCATGATCTAATATGGCTTACTCCCTGAAAAACCCAAATAACTCCTTTCCCCCTCTAAAGGACCAACTCAGAGAGCAATTCTGTGTGTGGCATCGCTTTCCTCCTCCTCCTCCTCCTCACGGAGACCAGGTGTCCTGGGAAAGGTCGTGAGGAGGGGAACATTCCACATTTCCAATCATTAGGGATTGCAGCTCCTGTGGGGGATGGTGGCTCTCCAGCTCACACTAGGAGGTGGGGAAAGTTTTGCCAAGAAAGGTTTTTGGGCACGTTTCTGTGCCGGGAAGCTCTCACTCATGCAGGCAATGTGATAAAGATCTTGTGCAACACATCCCCCTGCCCCCTCAAGTCACAACATTTCTTCTCCTGGAGCTCAGCAAATACCATTCCAGTTATTCTGCCTCTTCCTCTAAGCCATGATGACCTGGTCAGCTCCAGGTCCCAAGCATTCCCAGCCTCCAGGAAGCTTCAGCAAAAGCCAGGAAGCCTGGGAGGTCTTTGTGCAGCCCCTGCTGACACAAACCAGGCCAGATGTAGGGCAGGTTGGGAAAATTGAGAGAGGCACAAGCCCAGATGAACTTTTTCCTGGGGCCAGGTGTCCTAGAGAAGAGCAGCAGAGTGATGGGCTATGGATAAGGTTTAGAAGTCACTTTTGGGGCTTCACACTTGAGCAAGGACAAGTCAGGCTCGTGGCGTGGTTACTTCACACAAAATAGCCACAAGACATCAGACTTCCCCTCGATTTCAGTGGTGTGGGACAGCAGAGGACACGAGAACCTGCAGCAGCTCCACCGAGAGCTTCTCCTTCACTTGAGGACATTCCACGTCCCCCTGGCACAGCTCAACCCAGCTGTAAATGCTGTGCTGGCCTGAGTCCAGCCAGGACAGGCAACACGGCAAACAAACCCTGGAAAGCTTTCCCTAGGGAAGGGTTCCTCCCTGCTCTGTGTCCTCCAGCACCCTCTGGCACCACTCTCACCTTGAGGGAGATGGAACCGCTCTCCCTGCTGAGGGACAGGTCAGCAGACAGGGAGATGGTGAGGTCCATGCTCTCGGAGGCCGAGGTGCTGCCGGAATCCGAGTCCCCTTTGGAGCGGCTGCCGGGGAACGGCGCCGGGGGATCCAGGATTCCATTGGCCAGCTTCTCCTCGCTGAAGTTCTCCAGGAGAACACTCTCTGGTCGCTCCACGATGCTCTTCCTCTCCCCAAGGCTCTTCCTCTCCCCAAGGCTCTTCCTCTCCTCCCTGCCCGGCCTGGGCTCCTTGTTCTCCTCCGTGGAGTTACCCAAATGTCCAGGCTGCAGGATGATGTCCGGCTTGTCCTGGGTGGCCGAGCTGGTGAGGGGTTTTGTGGAGTGGTTGCTCTCCAGTTTGCCATTGTCACTGCTCATCCCTTTATCCGAGACTTTGCCACTCTGGCCATCCTTGCCAGTTCCCACGGAGCCGTTCACAGCGCTGGGCAAGGAGGAGTCCAGAGGTTTCTCCCCGTCAAAACTCAGCTGGCTCGCCTCGGAGGGGTCCCGCTTGTGCTTCCCAGGGGGCTGCAAACACAGGGAAGGGAAATGTTGGGTTTGGCACCACCACTCAACACAACTGCAGGGGCTACAAGGCCCTTCTTCAGAGCAAAGTCACCCACAGCTAAAGAGTTATCGGGAGGAAGTTTCCCTTTTGGGACATCTGCCCTGGGATAGTTCCATGCTTCTCCAGGTTTGTGGCCCCAAGGACTGTGGATCCTGGGTGGAAGGAAGGGGAGCTATGAAAAACTCCAGAACCTGCACATGCTGAAGAGGCAGCTGAGGAATTTGCACACCAAACTCCTTTTCCCAAGCCTAACTCCACTATGGATGAACCACTTCCCTTTGTGACAGAGCAGGGAGGTCGAGACATGTCCCCAGGCAGCTCTGAGATGTCCCCTTCCAAGAGCCAAGCTCAGGGGCAGATCTGCCCAGCTCCCTCCTTGGGCTGGTAGTCTGTCCCCTTTGCTTCCACTCCAGCTTCCCCAGCCTGCATCAGGGCTTATTTTCCTTTTTTTTTTCCCTTTTCCTTTTGATTTTTAGCCACTTTTCACCAGCCCCTCCTGCGAGCGGGCACTGGGCCACCCGCCAGCACCATTGTTTCTCCATGCCCTTGGCAGCCACCAAACCCAGCCCCTCCCTGGCTGAGCAACCACTTCCCCTCCACCTGATGTGGTCCTGAACAGCTTTTGGAGCCTGGAAAAGCTGCCAGGCTCTTTCCCCCAGCACAGCCACACTGGTGAAACTGCTCACCGAGGCAGACTCCAAGGAATCATCCTCCTCTGCTTCATCCCGGCTCTCCTCGATCTCCTCCATCACCTCAGCCTTGGCCTCAGCCACCAGCTCCCGCAGGGCCCTGTTGCTGGTGACCTTGCTGACGAAGGGATGCTGAAAACCGAGCACAGTGAAATGTGTGAGGTGGCCAAAACCACACTTTGTGAGCTCAAGGACGACTTTTGGCTTTCAAAGACCTGAGGGTGTGGTTCTTTCCAGTGTCACCGGGATTAAACCCCAGAGGAATTCCCAGGAGAGACGCTGGTGCTGAGGTTAAGGGCACACTCTGCACACAGATGCTCCCCAAAGCTGCTTTCTGGCAGCAGCCCCCTCCAAAAAAGCAGCAGCAGCATTTAAACAAGGGGACATCTGCCCACAAAATGTCACCAGGAGCAGTCTGCAGGGTCCCTGGGAGCAAACAGAGCCTGGGGGAAGGTTTAATTGGAACGGGGCTGGAATCACTCAGCGCTCACAGCGGGGTGTTGGTGCTGAGCTGCAGCAAAAGGCCGGGGAGTCCCTGGGGTGGGTGCACCAGCACACAATGAGGGCGTGCAGTCAGCAGGGAACAGGAGCTCCCAGGCTTTTGCTGTGATTTTGGGAAGGGACAGGAGGAAAGGAGTTGAATTTCAATCAGGGCTAACCAGGTACAGCCCGAGCTGGCTGCCACATGGGCGCCTTCAGGCAGCAGGAGCTGTTTCTATCCCAGATGGTGTCCACAGGGGCCCTGCAGTTTGCTCCGAAGGGAAAAACACTGCTGATCTTTTCCAGAGTGTTTCAGTGGCTGAAAAGTGCCATGAACTGTCTAAAGAATAATCTGAAACCAGTCTGGGGCTGGTGCTGGTCCCTACCTCCAGCAGCTGGGTAGCACTGGGCCGGGTCTCCGGGTTCTTGTCCAGCGCCTTCTTCAGGAAGTCTCTGAACTCCAGGGACCTTCAAACACAGGTGGTGGTGAGAAATTCAGCAGAGGAAAGGCTTCAAATGGCACAGGGGTCAGCTTGATCCCTTAGCAGGTTCTGTCCCAGCTTGCAACTGGCCACAGAGAGCATTTTTCTCTCATGGAAAACCCTGTGCTCAGTTACTCCGATTATTTGTAAGAGAATCATCCACAGGGCCGGGTCAGGGACCAGGTTTTGCTTTTACCTGTGATGGCAACAGCTGGTGAACCCTGGCCCCTGTGCCCCAGGGCCAAGACAGAGACGGGGAGGACACAGCAGGAGCTGCTTGGGGACAAGGAGCCATCCCCACAGGCCCAGTGGGAAAGGGTGGCTGTGAAGGACCAGGAACCCCATAGGAGGGCACCCTCAGCCTGCAAAGTGCAGCTCTGAGCTCCAGAGCGTGTCCCTGATGTCACTCCTGGCTTCTGAGCAACTCCAGAGGCAGCATTCCCACCCTGCTCTGCTGGGGCTATGCTGGGACTCCAGTGCTCTGCCAGTGATTTGCTGCTGCAGGTTTTATGATTTATAAGTAAATTAATTAATGAATGAAACAAACAAACAAATAAATAAATAAATTATAAAAATTAACTGGCTCGGTTCCTTTTACATGCAGAAGTGGCTTTCCAGACTTCAGGGAAAGCAATTCTGGAGCTCTTGGCCATCTCCACCTTTAGAGAAAAATCTGCCTTTCATACCCACGGGATGTCTTGAGAACAGCCAAGGAGTCACCCCTGGTTTTGGAGGGGCTGGGGGTGAGCAGTAGCTCTCCCTGTGCTGTTCAGTGTGAGCATCCAGACTTAGCCAGTAGTGCCTCCCCAGCCCCTTGCACACAGCTGGGCCTGGAATACAGCTAAAATCCTACTCAAATTCAACAAAACTGCTAAAAACGACTGGTTTTTCTCTGTGTGTGAGCTGGGAGCTGCTCCCCGTGCTGCCCCAAGCCCCCCCTCACCATTTGGAAGGGCAGCTGAGCGTGGGGGGGTCGGACTTGGCGATCTTCAGCAGGACCCTCATGGGGTTGAGCTCGTGGTGGGGTGGCTCAATCTGGGCCATCTCGATCAGGGTGATCCCCAGGGACCAGATGTCGGCCTTGTAGTCGTAGGGAGTGTCCTTCATGGTCTCACACATCACCACCTCTGGGGCCATCCTGCGAAGGGCAGAGCAGGGCCGGGGTGACGCCGCTGCCACCCAGCGCGAGCCTGGCAGCAGCAATTAAACGCTTCAAGTAATCCCCAGCGCTGCAAAAACCCAGCTTTCCCCCCAGCTCTGGGCTTCAGAAGCAGCAGCATCTTTTCCAAGGGGTGCAACCCCCTCCCTCCTTCACAGAGCAGCCGAGACAGCGCCTGGAAACCCCCAGGCCGTTGACATCTGGTGCGGATGTTGCTCCAGAGCATCAATTAATCCCCGAGGTTCCATTCCTTCAGCGAGGCAGGTGATTTAGAGGTTGTGTTGCTGGGGAGACTCACTCCCATGTGCTTGGAGTGCCTTCAAAGCCCATCCCGCCCCCGGGGTGGGGGGAGCAGGGAGAGCACACTCGTGTGCCCCTCGCACCGTGACCCCTGTGCTGGCTCTGTGGCACCACACAGAGCTCCCACACCACTGAGGCTGCTCACAGCTCTGCTCAGGCAAGGAAAAACCTTGGAAATGGCCAAGAATCCGCATAAAAATCCTCCCACCCTAAGGCACTGTGGTCCAACACACCCCAGAGCCGTCAGACCCCGCTTTGGAGCAAAGCTGATTTTCAGGAGCCAAGCTCCTCGTGAGCACAGGATTTCTCAGCAAGCAGGGACTCACCAGTAAGGGGTCCCGATGAAGGAATCTCGCTTCTGCAAGGTTTTCATGTTCTTGGCAGACACTCCAAAGTCAGCTGCAAAGAGCAGTAACATTAGAGGCCAGAGGAAAACTGAAAAACCCTTCTGAGTTAGCACACTTGGCTGAGACACAGACTGGGGAGCAAACACACACTGAAGGCAAGGACGTGATACCACAGGCCGTGTCCTCTGAGCTGAGCATCAGGAATGGAACTTGGTTTGGGGTCCATGACCCCCAGGATTTTCCTCTCCCATTATAAAACAGGCACAACAACTCCCTCCTGCCAAACCTGACGCATCTAGGAGGAAGCTGAGCTCTTTTCTTCAAATAAAAGCAGCTCCATGGCAGATTTCAGGGCTTATTTCCTAGCAAAAAGCCTGATTTTAGAGCAGAAAAACCAAAGTGCTGTTACATTCCTCCACAGCAGATTTCAGGGCTTATTTCCTAGCAAAAAGCCTGATTTTAGAGCAGAAAAACCCTAGTGCTGTTCCATTCCTTCTCTCCCCTCCAGCCACTGCGAGATGCCTCTCCCTGATTTTGCCCCTTCCGTAGAGAGCAGCTGAAGTCAACCCAAATCAAACTGGTCAGACCTGCAGAGGGTACCGAGCCCACTCCAGCTGGGTTTGCTCTCCAGGACAGCCCTGGTGGCAGCTGGAGGAGCTGTCACCCACCTGCAGCCTGAGCTCAGGGTGTCCCTGCCTGGGGGTCACCCTCTGGGCAGTTTGTGCAGATAAATGGGCGCTCTCCTCCCCCAGCAGGTCGCTGGGTGCCAATTAAACTCCAAACCAGAGCGAGCTGGCAAAGCAACCCTTTGGCAGAAGTCCCCCTGTCACCACCAAACCTGCTGTGCAGATAAGAGGAATTCTTCCAGCTCCCAGCACTGCCAACTGGCACCCTGCACAGGATGCTCAGCAGGCCAAAACGCACAGGAATCGGGTTCAGAGAGGGATTAAACAAACTCGGGGAAGAAAAAAAATCCATCGGGGACCTGAGCGTGGCTGTGGTTTGGGGGCTTAGCACAGCACACGGCTCCGTTTGCCTTCTGTGGAACAAAACCTTCCCCTCGTTGCTCCTCTCAGGCAGCAACGAGCACCCCTCAATCCCAACACACTCAGGGACATCCAACCCCCACATCCAGCTCCAGCTGTCCTTGGTGGAGCACGGAGTGCTGCCAGGGCCTCACCGAGCTTGATGTCCCCATCCTGGGTGAGGAGCACGTTCCCAGCCTTCAGGTCCCTGTGGATGATCCTTTTGCTGTGCAGGTAGTGGAGAGCTTCCAACATCTGGCGGCAAATCACCTGGATCTGGGGTTCAGTCAGGCCCCGGTCCAGCTCTGCGGGGAGGGACAGGGATGTTAAACAGGACAGGGACAAAGTGATGCTCCAGCTGAGCAGCAGGAAGGCCCAGGTTACCCAGCAGAGCATGGCAAAGCCTCTGTCCCTGTGTCAGAGCAGCAGGAGACGATGGAAATCAGCTTGTTAAGGTGATTTATTCCCCAAGCCAGCACTTGCTGCAGAATTTCCACCTCTTGGAGCTGCTGGCTCACAGCTCCCTCCTGGGAATGTGCAGCTGAGGCCCTGGAACAGTGGATGAGGGGGACGAGGAGGGGGAGCCAGAAATGCTCGGGATGGGGTCTGAACTGCAAATTCCCTGACAATTTGGGAACACAAACAAGCTGGGTGTCACCCAGCTGCTGTGAGAGGAGGGAGCGGAACTGGGCTGCAGGACAGCAGGGTCAGGCACAGGCATGAACATCAGCAGCTCTCATTCCCCAGGGAACAGGGGAACTAGGGAGTCATCCCTGCTGTGGGGATGCAGTGTAGCCCCCTAACCATCACCAGGGACACACCACTTCCCAAAGGAACAGGATTTAAACGCTCCGAGCTGGGTTTTTGGGTAGCACCAGTTCTTACTCTGTGTGTCCCAGAGTTCAAGGAGTGTTTGGACTCTCTCAGGCACACGATGGGATTTTTGGGGCTGTCCTGTGCAGGGTCAGGAGCTGGATTTTATGGGTTCCTTCCAGCTCAGGATGTTCTGTGATTCTGTGATTCTATTCCTGGTGCTCGCAGGGACACACAGGCACTGGTGTGACCTCCCTGCTGAGCTCTGCTGGGCCACTCCACCACCCCAGAGCGCCTTCCGAGGCCACAGCTCTGCAAAGCATCACCCTTCCAGATGGTCAGCATCTCCTGAGCTGCCTTCCCTCCCTCGGCAAGGCCTCTGCAGTGCAGATCCCTCCTCCAGCAAAGCAGAGCAGGGCTCAGACAGCACCAGATGGGGCTGATGGAGGGACCCCAGCCACTGGGACAGATGTTTGTCCAGAGAAAGGATCTTAACCACAGCCTGGGGGTGCTGGGTCAGTCATTTTGTTCCTCCTTTCCTCACCAAGATCTCCCCTGCACTGGGAGAAGCTGATGATTTTCACTCTCCATGGATTTTTTGGCAAAGGGAGTTGCAGTGGGCCACGGGTTTTGTACATTTTTGAGGGGCAAACCCCAGCTGCTGGTGGGGTTGGGGAGATGGAGCAGGCAGCATTCAGCAACTCTGAATTTACTAATTCTGGGAGCATTCCTGAGCTCCAGCTCCTCCTGGCTCTCGCTCAGGGGTCACAGGGCTACAGCCAGGCCACTCTCTCATGGTTTTCTGTGCTGCCCTTGCCAGATCCTCTAAAGAGGACCCACAAACACTCAGGAGCATTTTCATGTCCCAAGAGATGAGTAAAAAACCCCTCCTGTTGAGGTTTTCCATGGACAAGGCATCACTCCCTGCAGCACCTCAGGAAAGGTATTTTTTCACGCCGTGACTTGGACCCGCTTTAAAGAAATTCCCTAAAGGAGGGCCGAGGTTTCAGGGCTGAGTCAAAGATGATAAATTGGGTTCCTGGAAATAAAAAGAAAGCGAGGCCTTTGGAAAGATCAGGGCTGACAGGGAATAACCCCCGGGGGAGAGAGAAGTGGCTCTGTCCCAGGGCTCCGGGCAAGGTGATGTCAGAGCGTCTCATTGCTGTGCAGAGGGGATGGCACCCCCCGGGTCCATCCACAGAGGGGCTGAGGTACCAGCCAGGGCTGTTTTGGGGTGCATCCCCACAGCCCTGCTCCCTGCAGCTCTCTTTGCGTGGAAGGGAGGAGTTTAAAAAGGGATTGCTGCCCAGTGCAGTTTATGAGAGCTCTGCTGCCTCACCAGATGACTGATACCCTACGGAGGAGTCAGCAGGAAGATCTGGGGACAGTCATCGTGACAGGCACCCAGCTTAAACATCTCAGCCCTGCTGCCCTTCCCGGGGAGCTGTGGGAACGGGAGCCCAAGCACCCAGTGCCCCGAGCAGATAAATCCCTCAATTCAGCTTTCCCCCGCAGCCAGACTCTCCCTGCTCCCCGTGCCTTGTGATCTGCTGATCCCAGCAGCATTTAAATCACAAAAGGACATTCAGGTAGCTCCAAAACCACCCTAGGGCGGCCACACCTTTTGCTCAGGGTATGAAAACAGGGGAACGCCTGGGAGAGAAAGGGCAGCTGTGGCACCCATGCCTGCCATCTGTCTGAGGGCTGCTCCTGGGGTGGTGCCAGGAGGCTGGAAATGCCCTGTGAGCATCGCTCCGGGCACAGGGCAGAGCTGCACTCACCCAGCATCGTGGCATCCACGGCCCCGCCGGGGCAGAACTCGATCATGATCTGGGGGAACAAAGAGAGAGGGTTAAAGCCAGGCTGTGCCTCACTGGGGAAGGGAAGGGGAGACAAAAGCTGCGTTTGCTTCCCTGCGTGGCAAAGCTGCCTCCCAGCCCCAGCCGGCGGGTGGGAGCTCCCCAGCACACATCCCTTGGGCACTCCAAGGATCTCCGAGCCCCGGGGGCAGATGCCACACTCTGCCCACCTCCCAGGGACCCTGCCGTGGCTGTGACCCCCCAGCAGCCCCGCACCCGACGCCCACCCCAGCAGCAGCTTCAGGATTTCCAGCTGCCCCTGTCTGCATCCCTTCCCGCTGCCTTTGGGAGCAGCCCTGCCAGCAGGATGGGATAACTGTCATAGCTGGGAGCTGACGTGGCTGCGAGGCATCAGGCAGGATTTTCCCTGCCAAATGAGGGACGGGGAGGGCTCTCGTGTCTTTAGGGTGGTTGGTTGGTTTTTTTGGTTTTTTTTTAACTATTTTTATTTCCCCGCATTGCTCAGTAGTTCATTGCTCTCTTCTTTGGAGCAACTTGAGGGGAAATTGTGTCAATAGAGAGGGTGAGCACGTTCACCAGACTCTGCCATTTCTCTCCAGGGATGTGCAGAGCCCTGGCAGCCCCACACATCTGCTTGCCTGCTCCCTGCCATCCCTCCCGGCTGTCCCCAGCACCTCAGGGATGCAGCTCCTCTCCCCTCAGCTCTGCACAGTCACCCAGAGCCGCCCCGCTGCCGGCCTCAGTTCCCCGCTCCCCTCGGGGGCTGCTCAGATAAACTGATTACAGTTTCAAGCAGCCAGGGATCACAAGGGCCAAGAGATGCTTCACCTCTCCGACAAGCTCTTCTCCTTGCCGAGGTGACACAGGGCAGCATTCCAGAGCGGTGAAATGCCAGAGTTTACTCCGAGGACAGCGCCTGAGCCGTGTTTACCAGCTCAGCTCTCTAAACCCATCAAGAGGGGGCCACGCTACTCAAAGCAGCTCCAAGCTCTGGCCCAGGAGCTGAGGGGAGAAGGTTCAAGCTCCCTCTTTCCTGTGGTTTGATCCTGGAGCTCCAGGAAAGCCACATCCCACCCTTCAGCTCCTCTGCAATCAAGGGACATGCAGTTACCAGCGGGTGGGAGACAGCTGCTTTGTCCTGGAGCAAAACGGGGAGCGGGAGCTGGGATGCAGCAAAGCTGGAATTGCTCTGTGGGAATCAGCCCAGGTCCAAGGAGTCGGAGAGGGGACAAACTGAGGTGACAAGCCCAGGAAAGGTGTGGCAGAGGCACCATCAGAGGAGAATAACCAGGGGCCAGGGCTGGGGGAGCGTTTGAAACAGGCAGGTGGAAAGGAGCAATGTGGGAAAACAATTGAACAATTCCCAAACCAGGAGAACCAAAACACGTGGCACAGATCCAAGCAAGAGCCTGGCAGCAGAGCACCAGTGGGACATATCAACACTTTCCTTGTTGTTTAATACCTTGAACCACAGCATCAGCAGCTCACCGAGCAAATGGAAAAGCAGGAATTGCCTCCTGCCACAGTTCTCCCCAGGCAGGGAACTGCCCTGTGCCCCATCATCACCCCAAACAGCTCAGGGAGGCTCATTTCAACCCATTGTCTTTGTGGTGTTCCTCCTCACGTTTATCAGAGCAGACTGAAACCACCGGTGGCCACCAGCCCTTCCCAGGCTCCTCAGAGCGAACCCCACAAAATTCCAGTCAGGTTTGCAGGCTGGCAATGAGAAAATCCAGGAAATCAGTCCCTCTGAAGCAGCGTGACCCTGTGGGTTTATCCAGGCACAGCAGGCTGCAGCTGGGCACCGGGAATACGGGAAACACGGAAAGCTTCAAAATAGGCGTTTTCAACAAGGGCAGAGATGCCAAAGGATAATGATGGGTGTGGCCAGATGGTCCGAGCAGCTAAAAAAATAACGAGCTCGTTTCAGGCCAGAAAATCCTATTTAAACAAACACAGCCGGCAATCTCCCAGATCATCCTCCAAGCACACTTCCTTCCAGGAGCAGGGCCAGCCTGGAAAACGTTTTGCCATCGAAGCAGTGGGAAGGCAGGGCTGGTGACATCAGCATCTGTGTGTGCGAGCTGGGAGCACCCACACCTCCTCCTGCTGCTGCTGCTCGGGGTCCGGGAGCCCTGTGGGGTGTGCAGGGAGCAGCCGGGAGCAAACATCCTGTCCATAATGATTTCCTCTGCACAAGAAATGCAGGGACTTCCTCACCCAAGGCTGCTGGGGGCACGCAGCGTTCCTGTGCCACATCAAAGCTGCTACAAATCCCAGGGATCACACACCAGCAACGTTTTAGTTTCCAGTTACAACCGCACCAAAACTCACCGGTGGCTCGATCTCTGAGTTATCTGAGCAACACAACGCAGTGACAGCCACAGCCAGAGCCCCCAGCTCCAAAATCACAGCCAAGGAGCTCACCAGCCCCTGGGCTCACTCCCAGCTCCAAGGGATGCTCTGGCTGCACACAGGAACAGATTTGTGCAGCTGGGTTGAAAGAGTAAGGAGTTTGCTCTCACTGCCTCTTAAAACCTTTGTGATTAAAAGTTTTAAGAAAAAAGGTCCTTTTCTCCTACACCTTTAACAAAACAAAAATGCAGAGGTGTGCATGCAGACACCACAAAATCTTTCCTTTTCAAAAAACCCTTTGCAACGGGCAGCATTAAATTTAAATTTGAAAGCGAAGGTCCGATCAAGTTAAAGGGATTTGCTGGCCACCTCGATTTTTCCCATGGCTCATCCTAATCCTGGCCTAATCACAGCAGGATCTGGAAGCATTTTGGGTCTGACAAAGCAGGACCAGCATCTCCTGCCCAGGTACCAAGGTGCCCCCAGGTGGCACCGGGTCCCGGCTCCTCGTCCCATGCTGGGCAGGACGGCTCCTGCCTCCCGGGTGTGTCTGAACTCCTGGAACTTTCTATAACGCTGAAAAAACCAACAAACCACACACAAAAAGCTTATCTCGAAGATAATATCACCAAACACTGCCCAGTCGCCAGGGGTGGAACAGCTGATGGCCCTGAGCGGGGTTTGAAGCCCAGTTAAGAGGGGAGGACGCGCCCTCAGCCCGGCTCTTACTCACCTGGCTGGCACTCAGAGGGCAGTGCCCACCAACCCTTCCCTGGCAGCACGGCAGAAAAGCCTCTCACGGGCAGAAAGGGACAGGAGGGCGGAAAACAAAAGCCATCAGCTGGGAAAGGTGGGGGCATCTCCTGCCCGGGGCACCCCTGGGTGCCAGGCACTTCCCACGGGCACCGGAGGCCACCAGGTCCCCTCAGGACAGAGCAGCCCTTGGCTGGCAGCCCAGTGGCTGCCAAGGCACCCGAGGTGGCGGCTGCCTGCAGCTTTCCCTGGGACTTTGCTGCTTGTGCAGGGCACGTTGAGGAGGTTGGGGTCACAGAGGTGCTCCAGAGCTCCCAGGGCCATTCCTGTGTGGGGACACCGTGACAAGAACTGCAGCCACCATGGGCATCAGCACCGGCACCGTGCCCCCAGCATCCTCCTGCCCCCAGACCCACCCCGCCTGGCCCAGACACTGCAGCAGAACCGAAACACCTCGGCAATTTCCTCCCCTGATCTGCAGCAGAGGGGTTCACGTTGTTTTTGTGAGCAGCTGCCAGAACCCACAGCATCCTGCTGCCACGGCCACCTCCGGCACCCACGTGTGGCCTCACGGCTCTGCCACGTGTCCGGGGCAGCTCAGAGGTGTCCTTGTCACCCACAGCAGAAAGCACCCCCCGGCACAGCCTCGTGCAGAGGGGCTGGGGAGATAAGAAAAATGATTTTGATAAAGGAAACTGTGCTCCACTTGCAGAGAGAGCTGGGGAAGGAAATGCTGTCGGGTTCCCTCCTTGCCACCCATCACAGCAGGTCCACCTTCCCTCTCTCCAGAGTGTGGAGTTGGCACAAAGTTCCTGGGGGTTTGCTGCTGTTGGCAGCAGTAATTTCCACCTGGGTGTTCTCCAAGCACGGCAAAGGAGCGGGTGTGTCACCAGGCACGCTCAGCAGCTGAGGATTCGGTCCTGCTCCCCGTGGAGCTGACGCTGCAGGGACAGCACAGCAGATCCCTGGGCTGAGCTGGGATGGAGGGGCAGGAGCGAGGAGCCAGATGTGCCCACGTGGGTGCCCCAGCAGGGCACAGCAGGGCTGTCCTGGCACCACCACCCACTTACAGCAAAAGCAGATGAAATACAGCAAAACCAGCAGCTCCCATGGTCCAGAGGGGCAGGAATCCTTCACATCCAGCAAAACCACAACCAAGGGAAAAGGGAAAGAGCCAGAGCGAGCTGGGGCCTTGGCTGCCTCTGGCTGTGCTGGTGCTGCAGACAGGGATGAGCTGCCTGGTGTGAGGGTGGCAGTGAGAGAGGCACAGAACAGTTACAGGAACTCCCAGCTACAGAACCTCCCTGCTCCACGTGCTGGCCTGGCATTCTCCAGGCTGCCTGGCCCTGCCCTCACCCTGCCTGTGGTCCATCTGCTGAGCCAGCACTGCTGTGAGCTGAATCCCACCCTTCCATCATGTCCAGGTGATGGACACTTCTTCCAAAGCTGCCTCATTTGGGAGGCAGCAGGTTGTGAGGGAACAAGGGTGAATTTTACACAGCTGCTTTTTAGCCAGCAGCCCCTGCTTTTCCACAGGGGGATTGCCCGAGGGGGAAGTCTAAATCCTCCTCCTGCTGCAGTGAAACTCGTGGCTGGGAGGCAAGAAGCCACCGAGGCAGCAGCACATGGCAGCATCACCTCGGTGCAAACCCACGGGGAGCGTCCCCCTGCCTGGGTTTCAACAGAGGAGTGCATTGAGCAACAGAGCAGCTGCAGAGCCCTTCCCCACCCTGCTGCCCTGTCATCAGTGCAGGGACAGGGCTGTCCCTCCCAGAGAACCCCTGGAAAACATTTGCCAAGCTCCCTGTGCTGCCAGTGATGAAGATGAAGGTTTTGGTCACGAAATCGGGTGCCTCCCTTCCTCTTCCAGGCACCAGCCTGGTGCCTTCCTCCTGTTCCTCTGTCCCTGCACAGCAAACACAGGCAGGACCCCTCACACCACTCCTGGCCATACAGGAGGAGCCCCACGTAGGTACAGCCCCCCAGTCCAAAATATTCTCTGGTTTTGGCACAGGGTTTCCCTTCAGTGCAATGAGCCCAGGACAGGACTGGGGTTCCTGGAGGCTCCTCAAAGCCCACACGGGATGGGAATACTGCCCTGGATCACAGGTGGTGCTGAGAAGCTGCAGGAAATGGTCCAGACCTGTCCATGAGCGACAGAGGAGTCACAGCAAGGCCAGTCCCTGCTCCCAGCACTGGGATAACAACCCAGGCCAGACAGGCTCCTTCCCCAGCCCCGCAGGAGCAGGGGGATGCTGAGAGCCCAGACAGTCTCCAGGGCTTTTGGTCTTGACTCAGAGGCAGAGCAGACTGAGCAAGCCCAGGAGAGCATCTTCCTGCAGCCCTCAGGCCTGGCTTGAGCAATGCAGGAACTTCCCAGCCCCGTTACCCACAGTGGCTGCTGAATTCCAGCTTTCCCACCCAGCTCCTCAGCATCAGTGGCACCCAGCAGCTTTCCTCGCTACTGCCAAGTCCCACAACACAGATGCTGTGGAAAAGAAAGGGCAGAGGCAGCAGCTGGCTCTGTTCTCAAACTCTGCACATCACCACGGCACTGAGAGGACTCTGACAAGTCAGGAGCACCAGGAGCCAATATCCACACAAATCCCATGGAGGGGATGATCCTGGCCCAGCAACACTGGCTGCAGCAAACACAGAGCACAGCACAAAACACAGGTGGTCATTTGTCCAAAAGCTGCCCAGATAAACGATGGACACAGACTTGAGGCCCCATCCTGAGGCCACTCTGAGCCAGAGGCCCAGTCCTACACACAGAGTGGCCACTGGGACACAGGCAGCAATCTCCTGTGTCCTCCAAGATTCCAGCACCTTCTCCACAGCCCAGCTACGGCCTGGATATGTGAACAGCTCATGTCCAGCCCCACGTATCTGTCAGGGATTTCACCTGCTCCCAACACTTCCAAACACCTGGGTCACTTGGCTCCATCTCCTGTTCCTCCAAGCCCATCACAGTTCCAGCAAAACCTCTGGACACATTTCTACTTCCCAGGACTGAGAAAGAGGCTTCAGCTTCGGAGTGACACAGACACCAGAGACAGAGCCATTCCTCACTCGTGGAAAGAGTGAGGCACAGGAACCACATTTAGTGAGGGTCAAGAGCCACATCCTTTATCTGTGTGACATCTGAACCCAGGGTTCTGGTGGTTAGCAGTGAAGCTACGCCGTCCTGGTGGCTGCAGGAGGAGGCAGGATAAGGAACACAGGATCAGAACTTCCAGGAGCAGATCAGAGTGGGATCAGACCTTCTGGGAGCCGCTCCCTCTCCCCTCACAGCACAGGGGTGTGCAGGACCACGGGGGGTGGATTTGGGGAGCACCACCTTGGCTTTTAAGGCCCATTTGGTCGGATCTCCTCCCTCCCTCCCGGCCAGGCTGTGCTGGAGCAGCTCTGGCTGAGCCTCCCTGTTATCTCCCCAGCCTTCCCCGCTCCGACTGAAGTCCAAGGATTCAGTTTACATTACGGAGCAGAGGGAGGAGGTGGATCACATTCCTACACCCACTTCACTTGGCACCTTCCCCACCAGCCTCCTGCCCAACGCTCTTCACCCCCCACACACCAAAGGGCTGGGAGAAAACGATGCCAAAGGGCTGGGAGAAAACGGGGAGCAGATTCCACCGGTGTTGCTCATAAACCACCAGATGGGCTCACCCAGAGCAAGGCTGAGCTGCTCCTGCTCTTTGCTGGGGCCTGAACACAGGGCAAGGCACAAAACCATTCCCAGCCTCATTCCTAGAGCCCCACGAGGCCAGAGCAGCACCAAGACAAAAGGGGATAACACCCAAGAGCTGCCAGGACCTGCAAAAGCCACCAGCTCCAGATGCAGCCGGCCCTCAGCACCCACTAGAGAGGGCACAAAACAATCCAGAAGCCACCAAAAGCCTCTTGGCTGGCCCAGAGCAGCACAAATGTCAAAAGCTGGCCTGACACGGCAAGTATGCTGTAGGTGGAAGCGAAATAATTCACTCTCTGTAAGAGAGGGCTCCGAGCTTGCCAATTTTCCCTCATGGACAAGGACACCATTCAGAGACTTTAAATATAATAAACCTTTTCTGCCCCCTTTTCTGGACAAAATAACCTACAGAGAAAAATATTTGAAATCAGAAATGAAAAAAGGCTGTCCCCCATAAGGGGTGGGGGGAAGATGGTGCAGGGCAGGAAACGAGGAACACAAAGTTTAGGGAGTTTCAGAGCAGGAAAACTTTGTGGAGAACAAAGTCAATACTCCTGGCGAAGTGCAGAGCTCCCTGCTGATCTTAAGGAAACTGGGGACGAGTTCTTCACATTTAAATCACTGCAAGATGACAAAATATTTCCTTGGACTGCCCCCCACAGTGGGCAGAAATATTCCCATGCCTACTGCAATTTTGGGAGAACAAATTAAAACTCCTTTGAGTTCAACCACAGCGGTTTTGATGTTGCAAAAAGCATCTTTTGCTGCTTGGAGGGCTGTGAGTGGGATCCCTTTTCTCACCAAGTTATCAGCATTTTGAGGCCACTGAGTTCACTTTGCTACGGGATGGGAAGCAAAACTCCAAGAATAATTTCAAACATAAATAGCAAAAAGGAAGAAGTTGCTGCTTCAGTGGGAAGATTCCCCAACCTCAAGTGCCCTGAGACTGTGTCAGCATCTAAAAGAGATGATGCATTTCAGAAGGGCAAAGCTCACTGGGTGAGCTGGAGTTTGACCCAGGACAAGTTTCCCGGTGTCTTTTATTAAGTCAGCAGTTCCAGCACAGCCCCAAAGCCTTGCCTGGCCACGGGGACAATTCAGTGAAGGGGTGGCAAAGGGCTTGAAAAGCTTTCCACTCCTGCCTGGCATCTCCCTAGAAACAACTATCGGTCCTAATCATCCCCAGATTCCCAGCACAAGGTGCCTGGATCCATCACACAAGCTGAGTGTTGCTGTTTAACAGTTTCAGCTTTGAAGTCAATGGATCACTCCAGGCCATGAGGTCTGCAAAAGGACATCCCTCCCTCCCTCCAAAGGACAACTTTCAGGCTATATCTGAAACAGAATAAAGTTTAAACCTGCAAGCTATCCCTCATTGCAGGGTTTAGGCTGAAGCTGGGTTTCAAGGCACTGTCTCCTATCCACAGGGAGTTCATAAATATTCCTTTATATGCAAACACTGCTCCTTAGCATTCCCTTGGAGATCCAGCCAAGTGGGAACGTGGCTTATTGCAATGCAGTCCTAAACAAAGTTTCCAAGTGCTTTGAAAACTGATTTGCCTATAAGGCTTCTTGTCTGCTCTGCTTTTCTTTTCACGAAACTCCGGCCTCCTGTTATAACCCTGGACTGGGATTCAGCACCCAGGACTTACTCCCAAGTGCCATTTACCCCCTGGGGAAACGTTAGGCAAATCCCTGTCTGTGCCTCCACTCTCAGAGCCAGGATAATGACACCAGGTCTTTTATAAAGCATTCCAGGGTGTTCAGATGACAAGGCTGTGCAATCACAAGGAATTATTATGGCTTCAATAACCTCTTCATGCAGTGTTATCCTGTGCAAAAGGTTGCAGACAAAGGCTTCTGTTCTGCTTTGGGTTGTCATGTTGGTACCTGCAGGAGCACTCTTGAACTCGGCTGGGCTGTGGCAATTCTCCTGATACATAAATCAATTTGGGGAGTTGCTAAAAATCATCCGGTTTCCATCTGTTTTAAGGGAAAACCCCCCAGTTTTACCCAGAATAGGATTTAGAGTGACTTGCCAGGGGGCTGAGTGCTAAAGCTCACGTTCACAGCACGGAGTGCACTCGTGGAAGCTGCTGCCCAGATTTCCAGCTGAAGATGATTTAGCCCTCCAGGTCTTTGGGAATGGCCAGGCAGAGAGAAGGGAAGGAGGATGTCACCCAAATCTCTGATCCACAGCATCCCAGCTGGCAAAGACACAGTCCCAAAGCTGGAGCAGAAGTGACCACCAACTTCAATTGCGCTACTCTGAACAGCAAATTGCTGACCCTGAAAATGCAGGAAAGTGCCAAAAAACCACTGGGCTCCATCACTTTTTCCACTTTGCAGCTCTGGCCAAGATGAGGAGCTGCCCCTCAGGACAGGGAGAGGACACTGTGATATCCCTGCCTCTCTCCCAGCTCCAAGCAATGCCATGTTCCGATGTGTGCTGATATCTGCCCACACCTGCTCCTCTCCTACCCACCCTGCTGAAGTTCCTGGGGGTGTTTTGCCGTTCTGCCCAAATTCTGGACTGGTAGGAATTTGGAAACCGGTCCAGCAAACCCCACCCCCACACTGGTTTTCCCAGTGGGGCTGATCCTGCGGCAGCTCCCGAGTGCCGGAGCCCTGCGTGTCCCAGGGAACAGCCAGAGCTGGGAGGGATTGGGATTTATGTTCCTGCAGCTGGGGCAAGGAGGAAGGGAAAGGACTGCTGTTCCTCTAGGACGCTGGTGAGCTGTTTAAGAAAGTTTGGGATCACTTTGTTTTCCTGGGTTTTCCCTCGGCTTCGGCTGCAAACAACAAAGTTCAAGAACTTCTGGGGGAAGTTTGGGACAAAGCTCCAGGAGCAGGAGGCCAAGTAGGAAGGGCTGCAGCTCTGCTGCCTGCCAAGTGGAGTTTTTAAGGGACACAAAGAGCCATGGGATTCCTCAGGGACAGAGGGCTGAGCCCTGCTCGGGTCCAGCACTCACACAAACGGCTCCCCACAGGCATCCAGCCAAGCTCAGGCTGCTCACCCTGCAAGACATCCCTGCAAGCTGTGCTAACCTCCCTTTGCTAAGGAAAGCTGCGGGGAACCTGATCCTGCTATCTGCTCTTCTGTTTGTTTTAAAGAAAAGGCATCGCCAACCCCCGAGCACGGAACGCTGCAGATGCTTTACATAGCCCAGCAGTCGAGTGCATGGGATAATGAGCGCTGCTTTATGCTACAGGATTTTCAAGAATGCCCAAATCTCCAGTCAGCATCCATATCAAAGGGGGAGCAATCCCAAAAGTCCCCGGCTGAACAGGTCAGGGCCTGCCCACAGAAAATGCAAAGGGCTTTTTTTAAGGCGAGTACAAAGAGCAGCACAGAGCCGGTGTCTCTGTGCCAGCTGGAGGAGTTTGTACCCACACAGAGGAAACCCTAAGCTGATTAAATGAACCATTCCCCGAACGGCCCAGCCAGGCAGGGTTACCTGCACGGTACAGCAATCCCTGCTTTGATCTCCAGGAAACGGCTGTTTATTCAAAAACCCGTTTGCCATGGCAACCGTGGGGCAGAGAAAAGGAGGGAGGGGGAGAGAATTCCCCAGGGCTTCCCTGGAAAAGTTGTCCCATCACCAGCAAAGTGGTTCAGCACTGGGGCCAAATGATGTTTTAATTAATTTCCAGAGAATCCTGCAGACTCAGTGCTGGAGCATCTCGACAGGTTCCTGGGTTTCCTGCCCTGCTGCCATCCTGTTGGGATGTCTGGACACAGCCACCATCCCCCGGGAACAGAGGTTTCCTGCAGGAAAGTTCAAGTTCTTCCCAGCAAACAAAACTCTCCTCCCCGCTCATCTTATCACTGCTCTGGCTGCGGGAGGAGACGCTCGGAAACAGCAGAGGGATTCAGCAGCAGCAGATCAAAAGTTCCTCCCTTCCTCTGAGGTCTCAGTCTTTTTTTGTTGTTGTTGTTTTGGAAGGGGAAAAAAAAAAAAACCAACCCCAAACACATAGCCCTCGAGAGGGACACAAAACACAAGAGCTGTTGTTTTTCTTTCCCACGTTGTAATAATTATCAGTGAAAAATCTGTTCAAAGCAAGCAAAGGCCATCTCAGTCCCGTTCCTCAGCCACACATAGCTTTAAAAAGTCCATTTTTAAAGCTGTGTTATATTGGGTGAGGGGGATTTGCTTCTGTGCTTCCAAGTCCTGCATCACACTGCAGGAAAAGAGACTTTGAAATGTGTCCCAGCCACGAGGACTCAAACCAAACTCTTTTTTTAAAAAAGTAGGAGATTCTCAGCTTTCATTTGGTGCCCCCATTTCCAGCAGCCGGGATTTATGCAAAAGAACATGAAATGCCACGGGGCTTGTAATAAAAATAAAATAAAATCCTGAAAGCTCCCACCAGGGCAGTTTTGCAGCTTCCCTGGGCTGTTTGCAAGCAGCACAAGACTTCTTGGCCTCTGCCACGAGCAAAGAAAAGGAGATGGAGGGGGATGGAATGAGATAGGAGCTGCTGGCAGGGCACAGCCTCTCTGCAGAGGATTTATTTGCCAAGAAAGTTCACGCTGGATGCTGTTACCCCACCAGTTTTATTCCTGGGGACTCACTGGGGGTCTCCAAACCCTTGCTCACAGTGGGCTTTGCTCCATCCCACACAAGAGCTGGGGTTTTCCTCCTTTTATACCTGATGCCAATCAGGTATAAAACCCAGAGGGATTCTCTGGTTTGTGCTTTCCTTTCAGTGCTGTGGATTTCCGAGCAGCTGCTGGAGGACGAGTCGCTTCCCCTTGCACAGAAAGGGCTTTTGCTCCATAAATATTTCATGTCCCCTCCCGGCTGCTGGAGCACAGAGCCTGGCAGAGGAGCCACGGGGACCTGACCCAGCTCAGGGGGATGAGGAGGCTTCTGCAGCAGCCACCACAAAGGCGAGGTTTCCTCCCACATTTTCCTTGTTAATTCAAGGAAAGAGCAGCCAGACTGATTTAGGAAAAGCCCCTTCGGGCCGAGCCTGCTTGTGGCACTGAGCTGTGAATTATTCAAGAGCCATCCAGGGGGCTGGGCACATCTGGACCTGCTCACTTGGAATATTCTCTTTCCACGCTGGGCTGTGAGGAGCAAGGAAGCCACAGTGGGCTCCTGACCAGACGGGCACCCCCAGAAGTTTTAGCCAGAGCCACTCAGAGGCAAGAGCACAGCAGAAGCCAGGCATCCAGCATGCAAATGATCCAGGAAAATGCTGGTTCAAACAACTGCACAGACGGAACCAGGGATGGGATATGGGCAGAACAATAAGAGCTGGTGTTTATATTTGGATGCAAATTCTCCCCAGCAGCACTGGTCACCAAGAAAAGGAAGCTTTTGACTCTAGGGAAAACCTGGTAGGGACCAAAAGCCTTGCAGAAGTAAACCAGCCTGGCTTAGTGACTCCCCTCCAAGCCAGGAAAACACTGGAGCATTAACAAAACCAGCCTGAGCAATGAAATGCAAATGCTACTCCAATCATTAAATAAAGAGAAGGATCCTGCTCCCAGAACAATGGCCGGGGCTGTAACGTGGATTTGAGAGACTCCCAGCTCCTGGCCTCGTGGGAGAGCTCAGACAGGAGGCTCTTGTTGCAGTGGTTCCAGAGAGGCTGTTTAATTTTAGTAGGTCGGCGAGCACTTGACATCACAAAGCAGTCCCTGGACAAAGCAGAGCCAAGGAACTCTGCAATCCGTCTTCCCTCCAGGAAGGAAGGCAAAGCTTCCTACGGCAGGGAGGAGGTGGAAGAGGGAAGGGGGGGGGCTGACATTTGAGAGAAGGAACAAGGCCCACGTGGAGGATGCAGGAGAGCAGGGAGGTAAAACCAGGCAGATGAAGCAGCCTCACCTCTCACCCCGGCTCAGGGTGCGTTTGCCTTTTTACTTTAGGCCAGATAAATCCTGGCTGCAGTTGCAATCCATCCAAATCCCGAGTCCCCTCCTAGGAGGGATGTTTGTCCTTCCCTTCCTTAGCAGGGTACGTATTTACTTTGTTCTTGAACGTAGAATCCATCCAAAATACCAACTGGACAACTCAGCTCCCCCAAGAGCAGAAAACAGAGCAGAAACTCTCCAGCCCTCCAAGCTGGGTGTCCCAGAGAACTTGGGGGCTTTATCCACGGATTTTTAAATAAGAAGACACGTGCTGACGTTGCAAAAGGTGCTGCTGAATCAGCCCAATGAAACATCCCTCTCCTGCACTGCTCAGCCCAGGAATGAACCAGACAGGGATTGTGTTACCCCCCTCAGCTCTCGGCACCACAGGCAGGGATCGGCGGCTCCAACAGCTCAGCTCACACAAGTGCAAGTCCCCAAAGCTGAGATCTCTTCTTTAACTCTATTAAATTTACTCAGGGAGGCCACAAAGGCATCTGAGACATTAAAAACAGGAAGGAAGGAGTACCACAGCTGCTGAACGCAGCCTTTGCCACTCTCCTGACTTCCTGCAGTTGAAGGAGGAGCAGATGAATTGGCCGAGGAGACGGGTTTGGAAATCCTCCTGTTCACCTGATTTCCACAATCCTGACACAGGCACAGAGTTGAGTATCCAAGGGCTCATTCCCTCAGCCTCTCCATCCCCTGCACAGCACAGCAAGGTGCCTTTCACACTCAGCTTCCTCTGCTGCCAGGCACTCCGAGAAAACAGCAGGCAGGGAAATAAAAAATAATAAATAAACCTGCCGGGCTAGGGGAGGGAGATGCAGGAACCTGCTGTTCCAGCCCTTGCACCAACCCACTCGATTGCATTTTATGTCCCTGCACCTCCACAGCCACGGGAAATGGAGCTCTTGCTATCAGGTGCCTCTGCATTACAAGTGCTGAGCCAGAAACTAGCCCCAAATCCAAAAAATCCATTGGAAGAGTTACCCTTCCAGCTGATGTTGTAAAAGGGGGGATTTAAAGGAGAGAGGAACTTACTGGTGATGCTTTTTCTACCTTTACAAACCCTAAATGGTGGAAAAAACACAATTTCAGCTTCCCTGTGAAGATCCCTTGGCCTTCCCTTGGGTATTTACGAGCAGCTTTAGTTAGAGGAGAGTTTGGTCATAAAGACAGCAGGGAAAACCCAGGCCCTGATCCCACAGTGACTCATTGCTGATCTTCAAGCAGCTCCAGAGGTTTTGCTCACCATGATCAGCCCCTTTCTGTGAGCAGAGTGAGGATGTCACAGGTCCCTCCTGGGGACAGCCCTTACCCAGAGTTTGCCGTCCCAGTAGAAGGCTCCGAGCAGTTTGACGATGTGGGGGTGGTCACAGGTGGCCAGGATCTCGATCTCCACCATGTAATCCTCCAGCTCATCCTCGCTCTTGGTCTCGATGACCTTGGCAGCTGCCAAAGCACCCGTTTCCTTGTTCTTGGCCTGCAAGACAAAACCAGGGTGAGTCCAGGGAAAGTGAGGAGAGGCTGGAGCACAAAATTCCTGCTGCTCCAATTCCTGCCAGGGTCCACTGGCCCCAGCAATAAAACCAGGAGGGAAACTTGCAGAGGCATTTCAGCTTCCTAAAGCTGCCCACAGCTTCGCAGAGTGGCTGGATGCTCCTTCCTTCCTCCAGGCTCCAAAGCCCACACCACTTCCCATCACAGGGACATGGAAACTTTTAGGAAAGAAGATGGATCCTGTTGTTTGTAGCATGGAGAAAAAAAAAAGGAAGCAAGGAAACCTCAAAATGTAGAATTTTTCTGATGATACCACAGGTGAATTACTAGAAATCCTAAACATGCAAATAAGACAACCGAGACCTATCTGAGGGTGGAGCCGGGGTGGGGGTCGGGCTCTGCTGGCAGGGAACAGGGACAGGAGGAGAGGGAACGGCCTCAGGCTGGGCCAGGGCAGGCTCAGGGTGGACAGCAGCAGGAATTTCCCCATGGAAAGGGAGCTCAGGCCTTGGCAGGGGCTGCCCAGGGAGGTTTGGAGTGCCCATCCCTGGAGGTGCCCAAGGAAGGGCTGGAGGTGGCACTCAGTGCTCTGGGCTGGCGACAAGGTGGGGATGGGGCACAGATGGGAGTCGATGATGTTGAAAGTCTTTTCCAAACTCAAGGATTCTGTGACTTTGTAAAATCCACAGTCCAGCTGCACCAGGAGATGTGTCACACGTGGGAGAGGGGTGAGACAGGAGCTGCTGACTCAGGAGCATCCCGACATTCCCAGAAGTTCATTGAGTCAGCAGATGACGGCACAGGATTCCCTCCAGCTCACCCCCTGCTCCCCACTGACACAATTCCAGCTCCTCCCCCATTTTCCTTCCATCACACCCAGGCTGCCTCTCCTGCAGGGAAACAAATCCATCTGTGGATGGAATCCCTGGAGGAGCCAGCCAAGCTCTGCTTGTGACCTTTCTTCCCGCTCTCCAGTTTACATCTCCGTGTTTGGAAAACCTGCGGGGGAGCTTTCAGGAGGATTAATTCCTGCTGCAAACACCACAAGCCCCCCTGAAGAGCTTCACACAGCTTGGGTGACACTATAACCGTGTGCCAAGGGACAGGCTGGCGAGGGGAGGAAGGAATACTGGGAAAACAGAGTGAGGAAAATGAGGGATTCCTGAGTCTCTGCTGTGTTTTGAAGTCTTGCTGCATTCCAGGAGCTGGCAGGGACAGCTGTGTCCTTACCACAGGGGACAAATCCATTTCCATCTGGGCTCGCTGCCCAAACGCAGGACAGCAGCTCCCGCTGGTTTCAGGAGAAATTAGGGGGTTTCTGTAGCTCAGCTTGGTTGGGTTGTCACCAAGAGAGCAGGGCAGAGGGAGATGTGGAAGGAGCTCAGGGAGAAGCACAGCCCTTCCAACGGGAGCCAGAAGTGCCCCACTGTGTTTGCTCTGCACTTACGGGGCTGCGAGAGCTCCAGGGAGGGGAAGTAAATATTGTGAGAAGAGGTGGGGCTTCCCTTGGAGCTTTGCTTCCCACCGGTGGGGGCCCTGCCAGCTCAGCCCCTGCAGGATGCTGGGGCCCAGCAGGCACCTGGAAAAATCCAGGAGCAGAGCACGGAGCTGGGCTGGGGGTGAGGGTTTGCAAACCCTGCAAATTGTGGTGGGGGAGTGACCACAGCCCAGCCTGGCCTCGTTCACTGGTATTCCTACATCCCATGGGTGACCAGTCCCTGCCCAGCTGGGAGCCCACCTGCACCTGCCTGGTGCTCAGCTTTAAAGGTGACCAGAACAGAGTGACCTCTGCATTTCTCCACCACGCTGAGCCGTCCTGAACAAGTGTTCACCCTCCCTTCCCCACTTCCTGCTCCCTGAGCTCCAGAGGGGGAGCAGCACTTCACCATCCCATGTCCCACGTGCCCCCAGCTGGCACAGGGAGGTCACAGCTTGGGCACCCCAGCAGGAGTGAGAGCAGCATCTCCAAGGGGGAATCAGCTCAGGTCATCACCAACTCCTGATGCAACAACACTTCAGAGCCAGCGAGCTCCCGTGGGCAGGGGTGGCACAGGCATGGTGTGGGCATGAGCCTGTGATAATGTCACTGCTGCAACCAAGGGCACTTCCCAGGAGGGACCAAATTGACCCTCAGGATGGCAGAACAAGCTGGAGTAGGAAGGAGACCTGAGATCACGGGGCAAGCAGGAGATTTTGGAAAATTATCTCCCCTGTAGCGTGGAGAAGACACTGGTTACCCCACACAGCAGCTTTGGGAGGACCAACACTGGTACAGGCTGGACAGTTCATCCCTTCCTGAGGTGCCCACGGCCCCTCTGAGCCCAAATTCCAGCTGTCCTGTTCCCACCACACGACAGAGGGAGATGCACGGTGCCTGGCACGGGCACTCCTGAACTGAGCTCAGCAAGTCACGTTTGTCATCGCCAAAGGTTTGGAATTCCAAGGATCTTCTGCCCAGTTCTCCCTTTTTCTTCATCTGCTCATCCCCCAGCCCTGACACCAGGCCACAGCCACACCCCAGCAGCCTCCCAGACTGTGAGATCCCAAGAAACTGTTCGATGCCAGTTCCTCCTCCACTCCTGGACATTTCAACCCCATGGATAACTGGTCCTTGGGGTGCTAATTAGCCCCCCAAAAAATTAGAGCAGACAGCTGCCAGCATGGTGCCCAGGAGGTGCTGCTGAACTACAGGGGGGTTCATTTCAGTCACTTAAACCCCAAAAACCCCTCATGGCCACCACCAGCCCCTGGGCGAGTCAACGGTGACAGGTCCGTGCAGGAATGGGGCTGGAACGTGCATTCCACAAATGTCACATAAAAGTTACTCAGTAAACCACTTCCAGAGGGTCCTGCCAGGAGCCAAGCAGGAAACAATGCAAAGGATCTTCCTGGAGAACTCTGGAGCAAACTGGGTGCTGGCCTTGCCACTGCTGAACACACCGGGAATACCAGGAAATAGGGGATGAGTAGGATTGCTCCTAGAAGGCAGAGAGGGAAACCACTGCTGGGTTTATGGATTTGAGGGGTGAGAGGTGCCTGCTCAGGTGACAGAAGTGGCTGTTTGGCCTTTGCCTGTGACTCACCCCGCAGCTATTGTGAAATCCAGAGTGTGACAAACACAGGAACTATTTTAAGCCCTGAAAGAACACATTACCGGAAGGCTGGATGGTTCAGGACGGCCAGTTTCTAGGTGAGGCAGAGGAAAGCCCTGCGTGAACTCTCACTGCCACAAAAAGGGGAACTGAGAGCTCCCCCATTGCTTCACCTCCGCTCCTTTGCACCCGGTATCTTCCCAAGCCACGGGATCATCCCTTACAGGCTATCGTGCCACCATATTTTTGGCGTGAGCTCTTCTTCCCCTCCTTGCCAGCCTTGTCCTCATGCCAGGAGAGCTGATGCTTCAGATATCACCCACTTAAAGCCCCAGGAGCAAAGAGCCTGGAGGTCGCAGTGATGCTGCATTTGGGGGGTGACAGCTGGGCCTGTCCCACCCCAGTGCGCTCCTGCTCTGTGTCTCTGTGTGCAACTGCTCCCTCACACACTTCTCGGGGATTATGTAACAATTAATTGCCTCCTGATGAACCTGGCCCCAGTTCCTTGCACCAGTAAACAAACACAGATAGCCAGGCTTGAGTCAGTGCTCGAGGTGGTGTCAAATAATCAATCAATGGGAGCTGGAATGAAGGCACCTCCCCGATGGGGACAGGCGGAGAAAGTTGTTCAGCCTGGAGAAGGGAAGGTTGCCTCCTCCAGTGTCTGAAGGGGCTACAGGGAAGCCAGAGAGGGACTTTTCACAAGGAACTGGAGTGCCAGGACAAGAGGGAATGAGTGTACACAGACAGAGCAGGGTTTGATGGGATATTGGGAAGGAATTCCTCCCTGGGAGGGTGGGCAGGCCCTGGCACAGGGTGCCCAGAGCAGCTGTGGCTGCCCCTGGATCCCTGGAAATGCCCAAGGCCAGGTTGGACGGGGCTTGGAGCAGCCTGGGACAGTGGAAGGTGTCCCTGCCCATGGCAGGGCTGGCACTGGGTGACCTTTAAGGTCCCTTCCATCCCAAACCATTCCATGACTCCCAAGCCTAACAAGCCCCCAAGAGCCACTTCAGTTAGTCTCAATAAATGAGGCCTCTTTGGGGTTTGTTGAAATGCTGGATTCAGGCCCTGGTGCCACCAAACAGAGCAGCTGGTGACAATTTGGATGGGGGCAGCAGCACAGCCCTGGTCCCTCAGCCCCCACGTCGGGCAGCACCAGCACTGCTGCTCTGGCAGCTGTGGCAACACTTCAGCAAGGGAAGGGGAAGTGGCTTCTGAAACACCCAAAAACCGTTAAAAAAAAAAAAAAAAAAAAAAAAGAGAAAACAGAACTGCCTTCCTTTGGTTTTACAAGCAAAGGGCAGGGAAAGCAGCCCCACCAGAGAGCTCAGCTACAGCCACGGCCTCGTTTTCTGGGTAGGCCTGCCAAACACAAGTGTGACCAAAGCACAGCACAAACACCTCTTCTGGCCTTAAAAGCTCAGCAGTGGCCCAGGAAAGGGGGGGCAGAGATAAGAAGCCCACAGAGCAGCACAGCACGTGATGGTTCAGACCTTGCACCCAACCAGCCGCAGAAACAGGCGCAGCAAGAGGGTTTGGGGCTGTTTTGCTGTGTTTTAACCACCCACAGACACCAGGCAGACCTCGTGGGCCTGGGCTGGGAGAGACGTGCAAATAAACAGGCAAGGTTTGAGGAGAGGGAAGTTCCACACTGACCCAGCATCTTCAGCCTCCAACTTGAACATCCTTCAGATCCCCGTCCCTGAAAGAGCACGGTGCTCCAAGTGATCATTCCTGGCCTGGTCTTCATTCAGCCAGTGCCACAACATTGAGAAAATAAAAAAAAATAGAGGGGGAAAAGCCTTTCAGGCAGGTCTGAGTTTCCTAGCAACTTCCTGCAACAAATTTGGTCCACGGAGGGCTGTGGGAGCAGGGGCTGAATGGCTGCAACACCCAAGAGCCAGGGAATGGGTTTAGGCTGGCAGTGGCAGGGCTGGCTGGCTGGCAGCCCTCTCATACTGGGCTGAAAAGCAGAATAAAGAACTCAGCCCTTCCCTGTCTCCAGAGCCCAGGGCTGCCAGGGTGGCCCAGCACTGCTGGCACTTCCCATGGCAGGAGGAATATGGGGCAGGAGCAGCACAACGATGCCAGCAGCTCCGAGTGCTGAGGAGAACCAACACCAGCTGGCTCTGCTGGGCACAGCTCCCTTCTCTGCCTCTCCCACCTCCCCAGAGTTTGGTTGAGCAAATAAGGAGAGGAGCCCCGAGAATACGAGCACATGGAGGTGAGAAAGGTCGGGAAGGTTTCCATGTGCTGGCTGGGAAGAGCAGATGTTTGGGAGGCGGCACTGAGGTGCTTTTCCCCAGCCAGGAGGCAGAAGTCAGGGGATGCAGCTCCAGCAGGAATGGTGCCATGGCTCTGCCCTGTGCCAGGGACACGCTGCCCCTTCCAGCCCCAATCCCGGGGGTGGCACTTCCAGACACTACTCTTGAAGGGAGTTGCGCTCTCCCTTTGCCATGGGAGCAAAGTGTGCCTTTGCTCCTCTTGCTGAATCCCTGCTCCCGCTGGATTCAGGCTGTGCCAGTGGATGGGGGGACAGCAGAGCCACCCCCCATAGCCCGTGGGGACCCCCAGCCACAGGGGGCTTCACCCGAGACTCACAAGGAGAACCCCACATTTACAGACAGCAGCACCCCATGGACGAGAAGAAGAACCTGTTCTCCGAGGAAGCTGGACTCTCAAGAGACAAAACATTTAAAAATCACGAGATGGGCTAGGCAGGGTTTTTCTGAGCAGCAACAATCGCCACGTGCTCGAGGGTGAGAGGCTCATCTGAGCTGTCTCTTGCACGCAGCTGCCCACAGCTCCCACTGGCAGCAGCGCTGCCAAGATCTGGGCTGTGCCACTGAAGTCATTGTCCAAATATTTAGGCCATGGAGAGCTATCCCCGTCCCCTGTCACACCGAGACGGCCGCAGAGCACAGGGCTGCGGCAGGGATGGGGCATCCCACGGCTCCACGAGTTGAAAGTGAGCATCAAGTTTAAAGTTCAGCCAGGTTTAACATTGTTAAACCTTCCCATTCCTCTTTCCCAAGCGAAAAGGAAAACCTTTTTTAAGGAAAATTTAATTTTAAGGAAAGCCTTCAGCTGTTCTAAAGGACAAGACCACGATTCGATCCTACATTTTTTGCGGCCAATCAGCTCAAACTTCCCCTGCTTTTGTTTTCCTTCTCTTTTCTTTTTCTAAGTTAACTCGGCAGATTAACATCTCTCCGTGACACCCTTTCCAGGAATTACAGGTTAAATCGTAGAATCACAGAATGATTTGAGCTGGAAGGGACCTTAAAGCTCATTTTGTTGCTATGGGTAGGGACGCCTTCCATTATCCCAGGCTGCTCCAAGCCCCGTCCAACCTGGCCTTGGACACTTCCAGGGATCCAGGGGCAGCCACAGCTTCTCCAGGCACCCTGTGCCAGGGCCTCCCCACCCTCACAGGCTGGAATTTTTTCCTAATATCCCATCTAAACCTGCTCCCTCATGGATCAAACCAAGAGCTGAGCCTGAATCACCTGAGCCAACCTGAGCAAACCCGGATGGTGCAGGCTGGGATGATGAGCAGAGAGGTGTGCCAGTGACAGGGACACCCTCGAGTGACAGGGACACCCTGGTGCCCACAAACGGCCCTGCTGCTGCTGCGAGGCAGCTGCACAACATCCAACAATCAGCCTTTTATTACCCCGGTTTCAAAGCCGCGTTTCTAGTCCGCAGCATGTACAGCACCGATAGCAGCACGACACATCAGATAACCCAAATTCGCCTTTTTAAGCTCGTCTTGGAGAAGAAAGGAGAACAAGGGCACAAAAGACGCGCTGGTGACTCGCCGTGGCCCCGGGGCTCGGCGGGATGGAGCTGTTTGAAGGCGATTTGAAGGGAATAAAGTGAATAAAGTGAATAACCCCCTTTCCCAGCGTGCGGGGGCTGTGGGCAGCCTGTCCCCACCCTGCCGCCTTATCGGGCAGCCAATGTCCCCATCAGCGGGCGCTGGGGAGGGCAGATAGCGCTGCACAAGAGGCAGGGGAGCGGCACAACAATCCCCCCACGAGAAAGGCAGCGAGGCCCTGGCCGTCCTCCAGGAGCCAGAGGAGCCCCTGCCAACGTGGGAGCTCTCCACGCCCGCAAGAGTCCTCGGGCATCCCTTGCTGCTGGCACTAATGCGAGGGTGAAGCAGTAAAGCCCCGGTTCTGCAGGGCGGGGAGGTGATGCTGCGGCTCCAAGCAGCCAGCACTGCTGGTTTCACCCTGAGCATCTGCCCTGAGAGCAGCACAGCAGCTCAGGGGCAGCCTCTGCCACGCGTCCCTCCCAAATGATGCAGCTCTGGAGCGCCAGCACAGATCCTCTGAGCTTATGAACGGCATCTTAGGTGTTTTCCCAGGAAAATAGCTGTGCTTTTCTTTCACGGCAGCTCGGGAAGGGTCTGCGCTAGGAAGTTTTCCAGGCCTTCCCAGGCTGGCACCCGCTGACCACAGCTCCCGACTGCTGGATTGGAGATCATCCATTTAATGAGCTTTGGGTGAGGTGGTGACAAAGCTCGGTCACCTGGGGGCTGCCACCACATCCTCACTGCACCTCCGGCCTCGCCAACGCCACGGCATTCATAGAACGAGAGCTGGGCAGAAGCAGCTCCTCCCCACCCCCTCCTACTTTTCAGCTTCATTACCCTCTGCCCAACTGGTTCCTCGTGCAGCCAGATCCTCTTTTGCTGCAACGAGACTTTCTGTAAAAGCAGGGAAATCCCAGTCGTTTCTGCTGGCCGCAGGTTTCTTTAGCTCTGCTGTGTACGATCCAGACTCCACCATAAATTTCATTTTTTAAATTAATATGTATTTAAATGAAGACTGTCCTACTTTCAGAAAGCCAGTTCAGCTTTGCTCAGCTGAGTGCACGGGAGCCCAGGACACAGCTCCAGACGGGATTTCACAGGGCAGGAACACCCCAAACACCCGAGGCCTCCTTCTTCCTGCTCACACCCGGCCTCAGAAAAGCAAATCCTACTAAACCCAGCCCATTTTTCCACCTCTCCACACCTAAATTCCTCCCAGAAATTTGTCCAGGGTGCAAAGCCCTGCTGAGGGCTGCCAGACCTTTCCAAGGGAACACAACATATGGCACACGGGGCAGGATGCAGGCACAGGATTCCGTCACCTCCCCACGCTTCCGGGTGTGGAAAAGGGGCGGAAAACAGGCAGGAACTTCACTCAAACATCCTGAAAAGCTCAGGGCCCTGCAAACACTCAGCCTTGCTCCCAGCAATGCCTTCAGTGAGAAGATCAAATGGACTTTAAAGTGATTACAAGAGAATGATTCAAATTGTTCACTGCATTTTGGGCAGCTCCGGTCTCCTGGAGCATGGTGGGTTATTCTGCAGGTTTTTAGTGGGTTACTCTGCAGGTTTTTAGTGGGTTACTCTGCAGGTTTTTGGCAGCTGAGCAGCACAAGAGAGCAAACCTCTTCTTCCACACCCCATCTTGCACTCATCCCCACTTAGGGTAGTGCTCCAGATATAAAAAAAAACCAAAGGAAGGCAACAAAAAAAACCCCGTAGATGAAGGGAAATTGTGCCTCTGGTTATTACCTAAAATAAGGATTTATAGCACAGGGCGCCCAAATAATTTGGGATTCGTCAATGAACAAACAAACTCTTGCATGAGAATTCAAAACCCGCCCATGTCCATTTGCCAGCCGGAATGGAGAACAGGTGGAGAAGAGATCAAAGCAATGGAAGTGAAATGTCGCTAAATACAATAAAATAACCCTTTGATTTCTGGCACAAGGTTAAACCTCACCCTGCTCAGCAGGGTTAAAACTCCACAGAAGCAAAAATTTGCCTGAATATTCAAGTTCCAGAAGGAGTGAACTTCTGGTTGTAGATGTGTGGTCTCCACTGGGACATTTTTATGCTCATGTGGGTGAAAATGGGGATGAAAGGAGCTGAAGATGAGATGTTACTGCCTGGCAGGCAGACACCCTCATCCTACAGTAAATTAAGTTTCTCTGACAATGTTTTTCTTGGTGTGAGGCTGGGGTTAATAACTGAGGCATTCAGATATGACAACAGACTAAAAACCAAACCAGCCATCTCTAAATTAGCTTTATTCTCTAAGTCACCTACTTTGGATACATTATACATGTTTAAAATAGGAAGCATTTAAATAATTATTTAAGTTTTCCTTTCTCTCAGAGGCCAATTAAGTTATTTAACAGTGTTTACCTGGTTCCTGTCACCGCCTGAGAAACCTGAGCAAATAAAAGCAAGGAATCATCCAGGAGTGAGTGTTGCTACACACAAATGGGTTTCCAACACACCTCACAGAGCAGACTGGCAACAGGACTTCTACTGGTGCTGCTTTCAAAAGGATAAAGGGAAAAGGGATTTAAACACGATTTTTAGGACTTGTGTTTTATTAGAAGACAGGATCCTTCACTAAACACTTCCACTCAGTGGGCGTTTAGCACTCACTTTTTTAGAGAGTTTCTGTCAAATGACGTGGTAGACACAAGAAATAAACACCAAATCCCTCAGTCCTGACCTGCAGCCACCTGCCTCCCTTCCTGGCCTATTTATTTCTCCGTTTTTCAAAGGCAATACCTTCTCAAATGATCTAACGAGGCCATCAAACCCCAGCTGCCCATGAGACAATTCCCACCCCCATTCCAAACCGCGCCTGTCACACAGGTGTGCCCTGGGGAGCCTTCGGATCCCCAGCCCGCTCCTGCACCCCAAACCCCCCGGCTCAACCCCTGCACGGGAGAGGGGACATTTCAGAGCCGGGGACAGCAAGAACGCCGCTGCTTCGGAGTGCAAAGTCCAGGGAAGCTTTGGTCTTTGAAACCCCCATCCCTAAACCCCGAGGTTAAACATTCATGGCCCTGGACACGGCTCCTCTTCGCCCTCCAAGTTTCCTGCCGGCGACGACCGCGGGGATACGAATCCCATGCCACCCCCGGAGGCTCAAAAAACTTGGGAGACAGCCCTGGAAGTGTCGACTTCCAAGAAACCTCCCTCCATTCATTGCACCGGCGGGCTTGGCAAGGAGCGCCTGGGTCTCCTCACAAAAGCATCGCTCTGAAAACGGGCGATTCAGGGCGATAAAAACAATTTTTAAAAGGCAAGAAAGAAAAAAAGAAGAAAGCTTTTCTCGCTCCTTTCCCCTTCCCGGAGCGCTGCGTTCCCAAGCCCAGCTCAGCCGCTGTGCCCGCCCGGCTCCTCCCGGCTAACGGGATGCGGGACCGGCCCCGGTGTGTCCGGGGAGCGGAGCCGCTCCGAGCCCGGGCCGCGGGACCGCGGCTGCTCCCGGAGCCCCTCCGAGCACCCACCTTGTAGACTTTGCCGAAGGCTCCATCGCCCAGCTCGCCCACCACCTCCCACACCTCGCCGGGGTCCAGGTCGCGGCGGACGTGCTCGTATTCCTTGGAGCGGCGCTTCTCGAAGGCGGAGAGGCGCAGGATGCGGCGGAAATTGGCGAAAGCCATCCCGGAGTGCGGCCCCGGGAGCTGCGGAGCCGCCGCCCGCTCCGGCCCCGGGAGGACGGAGCCGCTGCGCGCCCGGGGAGCGGCGAGGCGGGACCGGGGCCGGGGCCGCCTCCAGCCGCGCACATGGAGCCCGAGCCGGAGCCGCTCCACCTGCTGGGCTGGGCTGGGCTGCTCGCCACTGAGCCATTGGCCGCCCGAGCCCTCCGCCCGCCCGGCCGGCACCGCCCCGCACGGCTCGGCACGGCCCGGGCAGGGCACAGACACGGCACAGACACGGCACGGCACGGCCCGGACATGGCACAGACACGGCTCGGTCCGGCTCAGACACGGCACGGCCCGGGCACGGCACAGACACGGCTCGGTCCGGCTCAGACAGGGCACGGTCCGGGCACGGCACAGACACGGCTCGGTCCGGCACAGACACGGCTCGGCCCGGGCAGGGCACGGACACGGCTCGGCACAGACAGGGCTCGGTCCGGCACAGACACGGCTCGGCCCGGGCACGGCACAGACAGGGCACGGCCCGGGCACGGCACAGACACGGCACGGCGCAGACACGGCTCGGTCCGGCTCAGACAGGGCACGGCACAGACAGGGCCCGGCCCGGGCACGGCACAGACACGGCTCGGTCCGGCTCAGACAGGGCACGGTCCGGGTAGGGCACGGCACAGACAGGGCACGGCCCGCCCAGACTGTCATGGCTCATCCCGGGCACGGTCCAGCCCGGGCACGGTTCGCTCTGGGTACAGCCCGGCACTGCCCAGCCGGGTCAAAGTTCGCCCTGACCGGCACGGCTCAGCCCCGGTTCGCTCAGCCCCGTCACGGTTCAGCCTGGGTACGGCCCGGCTCGGCTCAGCCTGGCACACCCGGCTCGGCTCGCTTCAGCCGGAGCACAGCCCGGCTCCGTTCTGCCCGTCCCGGTGCATCGGGCCATGGCCCAGCCCGGCTCGGTTCGGCGCCGCTGCTGAGCCAGCCAGGGGGTCCCCAATCCCGAACCAAACAAAGCAAATCCCGGGACCGGCGGGCGGGGAAGGAGCGACCCCCGCACAGCATCCCCGGGGCCGTGTCCGACCCCCGCATGGAAAACCCCGGTGCCGCCCTGCCCTGGCAGCAGAGCCCCGTTTCCTGCTCCCCGCCGTTCCTCTCCCGGGAAAGCAGGCGGACACGGCTGATTTCAAACTCCCAGGAGCGGCGATTCGGCGAGTCCGCCCCGCGGGCACCGCCACGCGCTGGTTTTGGAGAAGACGTGACCCAGCGGGTGTCCAGTGGGAAGTTCGCATCCTGCCCACGGTGGCACTTCAAACCCTCTGGAAAACTGACTCCGCCATCCCGTATGGAATGGGGACATCTAGGGGACCCCCCCCGGCGGTGCAGCCCCGCGTCCCGGCGCTTCCCAGAGGGACCGGACTGTCCCTGCACACCCCGGTGACACCCGCGCCGCCAGCGTTCTGCCCCAAATCCGTGTCCCACCGCCCAGCCGAGGGCACAGGAACGGGGAGGGGGGGCGGACTGCACGCCCCATCCTGAAGGATAATTCCAGCAAAACTCAGCACAGGCTCTCTCTCTGAGAACACCTGATCTTAGCGATGTCTTACAAGTTCCCTGACACATCATTCCCTAAAACATTGGCCTGATTGTCATCTTTCCTTGTCCTTGCTGTTAAAAAAAATACTGGCAGAGTATTTCCAGCTCCTGGAGGTTGATTGAAAGAATCACCTGAGCAGCGAAACGGGATTGGCATTAATGCTCTGAAATTACAGCCCCTGTGTGATGTTTTGGGAAGGGATGCACGGGACTCTGCATCACCTGGGGTTTAAGACCGGGGATCAGTGACATTACAAATACTGCACTTCAGATGTTCCAACAACAGCAGTGCTCTGTAATATTAATTAACCAGCAGCTTGGTTAATTCAGGGGCTTGGCAATTCCCCAGAAAGCTTTCAGACACAGCTCTGCATCCTCCCTGCTCCGTCGTGCCCCGGGGAGGTGACAACGGCCTGGCTGCTCCTGAAGGGTGTGAGGCTCCAGGGAGCTGGCAGAGCCACCTCGATCCATTTCAGCTCTGCTTGAGGATCCTCCTTCCCCCTTCCACCGCCTCCTCCCCTTTGTGAGACAGACAAAGCCCCAAGAGCCTCCAAGCCCAGTTTGAATTCATGTCGTGCCTGTCCCCTGTGTCCCAGCAGAGTGTGAAACCCGCAGGCCAGGCTGTCCAAACACCATAACCAGGCCCTGGCACAAGGAGCACAAAATCCATGTAGGAGAAGCCCCGGCCAGCGATGCAGGAGATCCTCCCAGCTGTGCAGGATGCCAGGGGCACGGGGCAAGAGGGGATTTCTGGCTCACTGGAGCTCATTCCTGAGTACTGCACATGCAATCCTTTCCAAAACCCAGCCATGCTCCATGGTAAAAAGCACTTTTTGGGTTTCTTGCCAAGAGTCCTCCACATGAGGCCTTTTGCAACCCCTCACCCGCTGCTTCCGCCCTTCCCCACCTCACACGTGCAATTCTGCTGTCCTTTAAGATGTTTTTGCGAGCTCCCCTTGGTGCTCCAGCTCAAATCATCCCTCTTCCCACAGGTTTCCCCACTGGAAAAGGTTTAAGGAGAGTGGAATCATCCCAGGCTGCAGATTTTTGGTTTTTCCTTTTTAGCAGGGGCAGTTTGTGCTCTGTGCTTGCACTTTGGGAAGTTTGACTGAAATTCCAGAGCTGGTTCGGCTCTTCCTCTGCACTGCACTGGAGGAGATTAAAGAAGACTGAAAAGAAAAAGAAGACCTGCAAAAGAAAAACGTGGGGTTTTTTTCAGTGTTTCTGGTTTGCTGGAAAAGTCCTTTTTTTTTTTGTTCTCCTCCAGTGATAAGGTGGGAAGGAAGAAGAGAAAACAGGAGAAGAAGACAGGAAGAGAAGACAGGCAGACAGCAATGAGCACTGTCACATTTTCTCTGTGCAGAAATCACACGTGGCTCTCTCATAAATCACCTTATTAATACTGTCCATGAATCCTGAGCAGCAGCTCGTGTCTGTTCCCGGGTGTTAATTGCCTGTGCAGCCTGACTGGGAGCAGTGGGCATTTCAAATGGAATAAATCCTGCTAATTATTGCTCTCAGCGTTGTGCAGGCGATGCCTGAGAGCTCCCTGCTCTCCTGAGGGATGTTTTATGGCTTTCTCCAGGATGGGACCCACCTGAAAAAGGATCAGATCCTGCTGCTCTTTGAGCCAGTGGGCTGAAATGCTGTGGGGAGGGAGAGGGCTGGTAAGGCCAGGATTACCCCTAAAGCTCAGCTTTGATGTTGGGCACGACCTGCAGCTCTGCTCTGGAGCAGGAGCACCACCCAGGGTCAATGTTGGGGGTGTCCCCTGTGGGATTTGGGGAGGAAGGGGAGAAGCCAACCATGGGCACAGGAGGGGTGGGAAAGGAACTCTCAAAGGAGGATGTGGAGCTGCTGGAGAGAGTCCAGAGCAGGCACCAGGGGATCCAAGGGATGGAGCAGCTCTGCTGGGAGGAAAGGCTGCGAGAGCTGGGATTGTTCAGCCTGGAGAAGAGAAGATCTGGGGTGACCTCATTGTGGACTTGCAGTGCCTGAAGGAGCTGCAGGAAAGGTGGAGAGGGACTATTGATAAAGGATGGAGGGACAGGACAAGGGGAATGGATTCAAACTTGCAGGGAGCAGGTTTAGATTGGATATTAGGAAGGAATTTTCCCTGGGAGGTTGGGCAGGCCCTGGCACAGGGTGCCCAGAGCAGCTGTGGCTGTCCCTGGATCCTTGGCAGTGTCCAAGGCCAGGTTGGACGGGCCTTGGAGCAGCCTGGGATGGTGGAAGGCATCCCTGCCCATGGCAAAGGGATTGGAACAAGATGAGCTTTAAGGTCCCTTCCACCCAAAGCACTCCGTGACTCTCTGACAGCAGCTTTGGAGCCTGGCTGCTGTCGGTCACTCTCCCAGCACATCCCAAACCCAGCAGCAGCAGCAGCAGCTCCATGGCAGGAAGCAGCAGGATTCTGGCATTTCCTGCGGGTGGGAGAAGCAGGAGATCCCCTTCATTGTCTGGATGTGAGCACTGCTTGGTGCTCCACGTGTTCTTTCCAAGCAGGAAATCACTGCTCATCGTCTGTTCCTAAACCCTCCTGCCCTGAGCAGAGCATCCCCACCTGCTGCAGGGGCACGAGGAACTGAGGAGGATCACTGCACTTGCTCCTCCTTTCTGCTGCCAGGTCCCTGGGTTACTGTTTTTATGGATAATTCTCCTTTATGTCCAACCAGAGTCTCCTCAATTATTTGTTGGAGGTGGTTGTACCTCAGCCCTGCAGGTTTGCAGCCCCCGCCCTGGGTGGTTTTTAGCCCAGGGAGGTACCAAAGCCTCCATCCTCTGGGCAGTTCTAAAACTCTCCCAGTATTTTCCTGGAATGAAGATTTTTAGCCCCAAATTGTGTCGATCGTGTCCTTTCAGGGCTGCCTGGTTAAAAGGCCGCGTTCAGCAGGGGCTGTGCCCCAGCTGTGAGGGCTCCTCCCGCTCCCCCGGCCACTGCAGCATCCAGATGTTGTGAATCACTCCAACATCTGCAGCTCGTTTCGCAGGGCAGAGCAGCAGCCGTGTGCCAGGGAGGTGCCCTGGGAGCCGGGAACACGTCCGGGATGAGCCCCAGGCCATCAGCTGGGGTTGATTTCTCCCAAGTCAGTCGGGAAACTGCTGGAAATAGGGAGGAGAGCCTGGATTTGGGGTCTTTCTCTGGAATAACTCATGGTAAGGTGGGATCTATCTCCTCTCCAAAATTAGCAGCTGAACTGCAGGGAATCCTAAATGTTTGCAGTCTCCTGCACGGACAAAAACCAACAACAACAACAACAAAAGAGGACGGGAGGGATCCCGGAGAGCCTCCCAGCAGGAGCAGCCCACTCCCAGAACGCCCCCAGGGAATCCTTTCCCCAGGAACACCACGGCCTCACATCCCCGAGCCCCTGGGCTCAGCTCTCGGTCGCCACGGAGAGGCAGCGATTCACAGAGGGAGTAAATCCCAGAGCTGCAGCCCGGCAATTCCCTGGGGGTTTCTCCAGCATCGGGAGGGATTGATGCAGCTGCACTTCAGCCTCCGCCCCCACAGCATCCCCAGGCCTGCTGCAGGTGTCACCTCCTCCCCGAACCGCCCCTCTCCTGTCCCCGGAGCCACACTGGTGTGACTGGGACGCACTGGGATCTCTCCAAGGCTCCGGTCACTCCCAGGGGCGGCTCCTGCTCCGTATCCCCCCGAATCCCTGCTGGAGTGCTGAGGGGCAGCCCCACAACAGGGAACGCCGTGGGCTTCGTTAATGAACCCACCTAATTAAGGCCACGTGGAGAGAAGGGAAGAGAGGCAGTTTTGTCTCCTTTGCTAAATATTGGCTGTTCACCCGTCTTGGGGTGACCTTATGGTGTGTATCCCACATCGCTGCCTATGCCCAGAAATCAATTCCTGTGCCTTTCTATGCCTCTAAACTGAGGATATATTATTATATCTCAGAGGATGTATTTCTAAATTGGGCCAAACTGGAACATCACCCCATGGTTTATTTTCCCCCTCTCACCTCACCCACAGCCCAGTCTGCCACGGAGCCCCCTCCCAACGCTGCCACCGGAGTTTCCCTGAGGAAGAGGGATGGCTGCGGCATGAGGGATTCATTAAATTACAAAATTCCAGCCTCCAAGGGCCTCCCCTGGCCTCCCACGGAGGCTGGAATCCCGCATGGAACGCTTGGAGCAACCTGGGGTAGTGGGAAACGTCCCTGCCCTTGGAAAAAGTTTGGAGCAAGATGGTCTTTAAGGTCCCTTCCAACCCCAAGTGTCCTGTGATTCCATGGAATGGCTGCATACAAAGCTTCGCACCTTTTGTTTTATGTGTATCTATTAAAAAAGGGGGGTATGGATAAATTAAAGACATTATATGCACACACTCCCGTATAAAAGGAATGAAAATTGTATGGGTTTATATCTGTAAGGGGAAACATTTCCAGGAAAATCACACCCTTGGCTGGTTGTAACTCACATCCCAAATTCTACAATGAAATCACCCTAACCTCTTGAGTTTTATTTAAGAAAAAATGGAAATATTTAGCTGTGGCCTACAAAGAATTACTCCTACTCCTCTGATACCTCTGCTAGTTAATCAAGACTATGAAAGCGGTGACCTGAATTAAGACAAAGTGTCAGGGAATGTAATTACAGGACAATTACCCAGATCCATTATTTTTGTTCAGCAAGGAGCTGATCCAGAGCCAGGCACAAACCCACCCTGGGTGTCTGAGCACAGCTCCAGGCCCTGCATTCTCCACGGATTTCACACCTTGTCTGCAAGACAAAACATTGTCACAGCCCCAAATTCGTATGAAAATGTGTCCCTCAAGGGTAGCAGAGGTAATGGAGGAAGTGGAGAATTCCAGCTCTCAACCAAAAGCCCCACTGAGGAAATTTAAGGAGGAAAATGAACACTGAGTGGATTTCTTAAGGCATGGCACGGCCAGGATTATTTTTATTTTTTAAATGCAGGGGAAGAAAAAGTTTTTTGGTTTTTGTTTTGTTTTGGTTGAAATACAGGAAATTTGCACAGCGTTTCCAGTGGAAATTCAGGGTGGTTTGCTCTCAGCAGTAAAAGATCTTTCCTAGGATAAAAAATTAAAAACTCATGTAATTTATCAATCTGGAGATAATCTGTGAAATAAAGCACCAGATAAAAATCCACGAAGCAGTTTGGAAGTTACTCGGTGTTCAAAGCAGGATAAAATTGGAATTCTGGAATTCTTCCCTAAGCGGGGAGGGGAAAAATATTTAAAAAGCCTTTTTTACACAAATATTTGATTCTAAAAGTGTTCCTAAACTTAAGAGGGGAAAGAAACAGCTCCACCCCTGGAATCCCCCCATGCTGGCTCTTTCCTGGGTCCATCCCAAAATGCCAGGGAACGGGAATGTCAATCCCACGGCACAAACAAACGCACAGCCGAGAGCTTTACCATAAAAATGAAGGTATTTATTCAAGAAGTACAAATTTGATGGTACCAGCCATCTTTGAAAGCCATTCCCATGAGGCAGAGAGGACACAGAGCCGAGCCCCTTGCTCAGAGCACACGGAAGCCAAGTGTCCCCAAGTGTCCCCGACGCAGTCCTGGCCATCATTCCTCAAATTCACCTCTTTTGAAACATTCCCTGGACTTGAGAGGCACAAATAGGGGGGTTTTTTTTAAGCCAAGACCAGTTTGTTGTTTTAATAAAGCCACCAGCTCCAATTTCTTTTGCTTTCAATTGCCTTAAATTGTCTCCGGCCTTTGGAGCGGATTCTGATTTCCTAAAGGGGAAAAAAAAAAACCCAAAAAACGGGATTTGGGAATGAGCAGGTGCAGAATTTTCTGGAGCTCAAGATGAACGGAAGGTTTTAAGGCAGGAGTCAGGATTTGAAGTTGTCTCTTTGCCCCGTGGCTCTGACTGAATGGTCTTCATGTGGGAAGTGGACAAATCCAGAGTTCCTCTGGAGCGACCCTCGGAGAGTGGCCCTGCCCGGAGGGTTGGGACACGATTTTCCATGGAAAATCCAGCAGACACGTTGGTTAAAAGTCTCAAAGTCCACTTTAAGGAGCGTGTTGGTTAAAACACCTCATTTTCCAGCTGCCTGCCTGGTGTAGGCTCAGTGAAGTGTCTCCCTTGGGAAGGAGAGCTCCAAGCCCATCCCTCCAGAGGATCCGCGCAGACAGAATTCGGGAGAGGAGAGGCACCTGCAGGACACAGCAATCTCAAACAATTCCTGAGAAGGGAAGTCTTGGAGCAGACTTGTGTCTCCATCAGGAACCACCAGAAGTGTTTGTGGCTGCAGAGAGAACAGCAGGACATTCGTCATTTGGGGAGGAAACACAAACGTGGATGTGCCGGGAAATCCAACTCCGAGGCTTCTCAGGGAATCTGCGAGGCAGCCACCGACATCCAGAGGGGTTGGAGCACGTTTTGCTGTTTTCCAAGGAAGTCCAAGAGTGGACACAGCTCATGCCCACACCCAAAGCAGGTTTTGTTTTTTAAAACACCCTTCTCAAACACCTCTAATCCAGAAAGAGTCCAAGCTGTCCCAGAGCTTCCAGCCACGATCCAGGAGGGATTTGATTACAGGGAAGGGCAAAGGTAAAAAAAAAAAAAAACCAAGCCCCTTCTTCTAACAGAGACTTTTTTCACTTCAAAGTGACAGGATCTGAGCAGCACAGGGAAAAAGCCAAAAAAAAAAAAAGAAAAAAAATTCCTTTTTTTTTTTTTTTAATGTAAACATTCTCTGCATAAGGTGCAGGGTCTCGGATGTCTGTACAGGAACATGGAAAAGTCTGGGAAAGAGCTCCAGAGCCAGAAATGCAGCTGCCCCTTCCACTTCTGAAGCATCACAGACATGGAGAAACATTCAGCATTCACTTTGTCAACACCTACACAGCAAAAATGCTCCCAGAGCTCCGTGGCTAAAAGCATCCCAGCATTGTAACAAAGAGTAGTTTTGTATTTTTAATACTTTTCAGAAAAGGAGTTTACATTATTTACTAGCAATGGATATACAGGCAGAAGCACATCACACTACAGCAATATTTTATCGAGTTATCAACTGACCTTCACCAAACATTATGCACAGCTGCTCCCAAGATTCCCTCTTTCCTCCCCAAAGCAACTTTCTGTGCAAGGCAAAGAAAAGCTGGGGTTGGTTTGGTTGCTCCCGGGCTGAGGTTTTTTGGTGTTGTTACACCCCAAATTCAGGGTGTTTATTAAAAACCCACCTTATTACACCACCAACTCACACCATTTCATTTCCCAAAATATTCCCCAGCTCCAGAGAAGCAAAGGCTTTCCGAAAATGTAGCCCAAGCTGTGTTTTGTGCAGAGGACCCCCAAAAACTGTGATGCACCAAGGCAGGCAGGGACATCTGGGGGGGCTCTGAAGGAGCAGCTGTCACTTGGGTGGGGAATAAAACCCTGAGCATCCTCCTGCAGTGCCCCAAATGCACCTGCAGCACACCTGGGGCTTTTTTGGGGCTCCCTGGCCCTGGCAGGCTCTGGGTGTTTGTGCCTCTCTGCCCTTAGAGCTCTTCAGGAGCGTGACTTTCATCGGGTCGTTACTCCTGGCTCAGGCAGAAGCGACAAGGAAGAGTAGAAAAATCTGAGCTGTGTCAAACAGAGCTGTCGCTGACAGGGTAAAAAAGATGCTCCTGGCATCAGTTCCCAGGCAGAGCTGAGCAGGAATGGCACAGAGGGCTGAGGGGGGGGATTTAAAAAGCCCAGACTGACTCCTCCTCTCTGGTCTGTGTGGTGTGCGTTAAAATCCTGTTACATCATGGATACCCCTGGCTCGGAGGGTGGGGACAGCACCCCGAGGGCCAAAACCCAGCCAGACCATGCTGCCAGCACCCTCCTGCTGCAATCCAGGGGTTATCCATCCTCTCCTGGGGTTATCCATCCTCCCCTGGGGTTATCCATCCTCCCCTGGGGTTATCCATCCTCTCCTGGGGTTATCCATCCTCCCCTGGGGGTGATCCACCCTCTCCTGAGCAGCCCCTGGTTGGTGCCACTTCAGCCATACCCTGCACTCCAATAAAGTTCCCTCCCCTCAGGGGACACCCCCTCTGCTCCAAAACTCATCCCACACTCCCAACCTGCTCCCCTGCTCTGGAATCTGCACCAAACCCCAGCTTTTAGGGCAACCTCAAGGCATTTGAGACACAAATGTTCTCCCAGTGACGTCACAACCTCCAGTTCTATACGTGGCCCTGTCAGCCGTGTACCTTTACAGCTTGTTACTGATATTTTTTAACATTTATTTTGAAATTTTAAATTCTTTCCTAACAGAAATCTTGTAAAATTGTGTTTCTGCAGGGTTATGTGCTCAGTTCTGCTGTCACTTTATACAGAGAGGGTCAAACTCTTCACTGTCACCTCTAAAAGCATTTCACCATCGAATTCTTTCAGGTTTTGATATGTGATTAAGGAGGGGGAAGGCTGGTAAAGAGAATTCTCACAAACAAAATCTCTGTTCTACTCAGAACCCACTCACAACGTGGCCTTCAGAGCATCACCTTTTCTCCCTGCCATCAAACCAATTCATATACAGCACAATCATCTGAACAGTGCTGTAAAACAGAGCCTTTTCCAGCTCAGGGAAAGAAGGAGCAATGCCAGCCCCTACACCTCAAAACCAGCACCTGGTGACAATTGTCTGAATGAAAATAAAAAAAAAATACAAACAAAAAAAATACAAAAAAAAAAAAAGGATCCTACAAAAATAAAAAAGTGATGTTTTAGTGTTCACAGCTCCTGGTTTGCTCCTCCTTAACCCATCACACCAGACATATAAATTATGCCTTAAAAGACCAGTAGTGTCTTCCTGGCATGAAACCATCCTTTGCCCAGAGAAAACCCAAGAGAGATTCTTTTTTTTTTTTGACTTGCTTATGTAGCAAATATTTCCCCCTCCCCTGGAATGCAAAAAGATTTGGCTGCGAAAAACCTCAAGTACAGTAAATCAAATTTGCCTAAAAAAACCTCCACAAGAGAACACTCGTTCCAGGTTAGTATTGATCAGCTCACTTCCACCTTTAAAAATAAAGGGAAGAAAAAAAAAAAAAAAAAAAAAGAAAATAGGAAAGAAAAGCAAGTCACTTTGGTGATTATGAGAACAGGGAATTTTCCTTTCCACAGCTCTGCCACTGCATTTCAGGCATCCTAAAATTGTGGAGCCAGTGGAGCTGTCACAGGTCTGAAACAAAATGAAGACCAAAAAAAGCTGTAGTTGAGTGGGGTAGGAAATGCAAACAAAACGTGGCTCTGTTTCCCAACCATCAGTGAAATTCTGCTTCCACCTGCTGGGATGTCCAAGTGACCTCCATCATCCTGACTCTGGTGCAAGAACTCCCTCAGAGTTCCTGAGGGCCAGAACCTTGACTTCTATGGAATTACTGAAGGAGCAGAAGTAACAAGTTTAAAATCGTCAAGGTAACCCCCCAGCGTCACTTAATTCACAGAGGGAAGACAGAAACCAGGAAGAATCTGCTATTCCCATCTTAGTAGCACGTTTGACTTTGGAGGAAGTGCTTTCAGTGATGGCTTAAACCCCAAGCAAACAGAAATCCTGATTAAAAGAGCAGGGCCTTGATCTCCACCAAAGGCAGTGCAGAGCAGCCAGGGCGACACAGAGCAGCTCCAGCTGGGGGAACATCCCCCCAGCCCCACCGTGCTCTGATTTTTGAGACTACAAAAGGATTTGTCATCTGCTGAAAGGGCCCCTGTTACATTCTGCAGGCTGGGGAAGCCCAGGGCCATGCTCTGTGCTGGTGGGGACACCTCCAGCTGTCCTGGACAGTCACCACAGCTCCGAGGCTGGCTTCCAGTGACACCCCGAAAGCTGGGAACTGTGTGCTATTGCATCCTCACCATCTTCCATGCTTTGTGCCCGCTAGGGAAGCATGGGGAGCTGCAATCCATAATCCATTGCAGCTGGGAGGAAGTGCAGAGTAACCTGGCCCTGGGATGCTGTGGGACAGAGGGGCTCGGGGGCACAGCGCATCGCTCACCTCGGCTCCCCTGAGCACAGCGTCCCTTTGTGCTCTGAGGGAATTCAGCAGGCACAGGCTCAGGTGCCCACGAGCCAGGAAACAGAGGCTGAGCCGGTGTTGGAGCAGGTGAGTTACAGTACAGTACGTGAGAGGAGACAGCCTCACTTATTGCCTGAGCGCCAGCTCGGGAGCCAGCGGTGGCACAGGGCTGCACTGCCACCTTGGAATGTACAACTGCTCGCTCTGAGCATCACCAGGAGCTGCCAGAGAGCAAACCCCAGCCCAGCCCCAGGGCCCAGGGCTGGCCGTGCCCAGCAGAGCCCGGTCACGCCCGGAGGGATCCCCGTGAGCGGCTCCTTCCTGCAGGAACTGTGTGTGCTGCTGATAGGGAACTGGATACATTGATTCGGTTCGAAGTTGGTTTTTAAAATAAAAGTGCTCTCTATTGCTCAGGCCTCATGGATCAGGACACCACTGATAGTTTCAGGATCATTACATAGCTGTATTAAGTGAAAAATCTCTTCCCTCCCTCCTTTCCCTTCCCTTCCCTTCCTTCCTCTGCCCTTGCCCCGTTCCTCCTGCTGTCGTGTTCTATACGAGATCAGGCAAACCCCAGAGGCCAGGTTACATTTTTATGTTTTTGCAGATCTCCATCACAGATGGAATTTTTGCTGGTCATTCCTTGCAACCCATCCACGAGCAGGACAACCCCAGAAGAAGAGAGGGCAGCGAAAACAAACCCCACAACAGAGACGCAGGAGAGAAGAATCCATAAACGAGCAGAAATCAGTTTTCCACCGGGGTGGGATTTGCTAAGGGCTGGCTCACAATGACTTGCACCACGTAGTCCTTTGGGATTTTCAGCTCCTCCAGTTTCATTTTGTCTGCCAGGGGCCTCCCAGAGAAGAACCAGCGCTGGCTGCCCGGCTCCACTCCCTCCACGGCGTGCAGCCGCCGCTTCATGTGGTACACGGTGTCCATGCTGCGGACCAGCAGCTTGAGGTCTTTGCCCGTGGACAGGCGCAGGCGGAGCTGGCACTCGTGCCCGGAATTGGGAGGGGGGTCAGGAATATCCAGAGTCTCCAGGTCACCCTTCTCCTCGATCATGTTGATGGGTGGGGCAAGGCAGTAGACGGGGAGCTGGTAGCGGTTGCCCAGCTCATCGTAACACTCCGTAAGAGCACCTTTAGGAGAGAAGAGGGGGAGAATGAGTGGGAATTCCTGGTACATTTAACACTGGATGTGGTCACTCTGGGAAGTTTTATCCTGCTGTTCAACCACCCAAGAGGTGAGGCCTGAATTCAGCTTTTAAAGGACCAGACAAAAATCACCAAAAAGCATCAGTGCCCCATCTTTGCACACTTGGGGTTGAGATAAAAGCATCCCCTAAAAGCCAAACACTCCTCCCCTCCAGATAAACTTCCAAAGCAGGGAGGAGGGATGAGGATGTGCTGCTGTCATTTCAAGGAGGAATCTTTCAGCAGCAGCATGGCCAAGGTTCAGGACACGCGTGCACCCAGCAAAGGCCACTTGGACCAATTCCAGCACGCTGACCCCGAGCTGTGAAAATGCAGGACAGCGCCGTGAAAGGAGCATTTTGGAACTTCTCAAACATCCCCAAATTGCTGAAATGGTTTGGTACAGGCCTCATGTTTAGAGAGCACTGCCAGGACAAACGCGGCCACCCAAGTCTGCGGCTCCATCGCCGCCACGGCAGCGGCGCCCAGCATGGATTTTGCATTTCCACAGCATCTCTGACTCCCACCTTCAAAGCCCTGGAGTGTCAGGAGGGATTTTTATTTCCCTGAACTCCCTCGGGATAATCTGGAGAACCTGGCTGTGAGCACAGGAATTCTAACACACGCTGAAGCATCAAATGAAAGCTGAGTTTTGCACAGTGTAACTTTATAAAATAGATTCCGGTTTATAAAATAGATTTTGAGCACTACCCTGGAAAAGCAGCACATTTTCCGGGCTGTTTAAAGAATTCAAGTGAGAGAAGGCTGAAAGCAGAGCCTGGCAAACTGAGGAAGCTGCATCCCAAATCCCAGCAGGAATCCCTTCTCTCTGTGGTTAAACCCCCAGCTTCTCCCTCTCTCCCCTGGTCTGAACTTACCTGTAGACCAAATTTCCACATTTTTGCCCCTAGAGGGGGCACGGTCACTTGCCAAATTACCCATCCTTGTGGAGCTGGGAATGTTTGAAGAGGAGCCAAGTCCTTGAGCTACAGCATATTAAAAAACCTCTTTGACTCTGTTCTGCACACCACAGCCAAGTGCTCCTTGTTAGAAACTAAGAGGTTTTTTTAGTTTGAATTTTTTTTTTGTGCTGACACTGAGTTGTCTTTAACTTTGCTGTTTGATCAGCAAAATTATCACAATATAAAATTATAACACAGGGAAATGTGGTGTCACCCAGCCCAGCATAACAGCAGCATCTTCTGCTGGGAAACTTTTGGACAGAAATCCTCTTTTTTTAAGGATAATTTGTGTTGGTGGAAACACACAGAGGAAATCAATAAAAAGATCAATGTCTTTAGGCTTTCTGTTTGTGCAGGTAGCACCAAGGCAGCTGTGCCCTGAGATTTATGAGAGAAAAACAAAGAAAAAAGGAAATAAAAAGATATAATTACATCAGCTCATTACAGTGTTTTACCATTAATGAATTTCAGAGCAAACCAACTTTTATCAAAGCTGTATTGGACCCAAACCCTTTAATGTTCTTTGTCATTTACAGACCCAAGCCTGAAGTTCCCACACTTCAGTTCTGTTTTACAACATTCATTTCACTCCTCATCGATTTGCTAAATGGCACAGGACTGAATTCCAGACATAGAAACAAGTTTGCTGCTAAAAAAAAGCCAAAATCCAAACCTCAACAGCCTTTCAATACAGCTAAAGCAGCTCAAATTTCTTCAAAAGCCACCTATGTTAAAAAGAATGCATCAGCTTTAGAAGAGCACCTCAAAGAGTTAATTTTAAATAACATGGGGGGAGCTTGCTGAGGAATTTCTTCATCATTTATCTCATCGCCCAGCTGAACTAACATCAAGGTCAAAGCTTATGCTATAAACACTGGATTCCTTAATCATCATCAGATAAGCAATATTAAAACAAATCCTCTCCAACAGCAGCTAACTTGGAGGTCTGTGGCTAAAAAGAAATAAATAGAAAAAAGACACAGCAGAGGAAAGCTCTTGCCAATAAAACCCCACAGTCCCATCCCAGACCAAGGAATGGTTTACAGCAAACTGGTAATGTAAGAACAGGTTATTGCAAACCTCACCAGTAATCCCAGTGTTCTGTTCATCCTGGTGAAAATGTCCCAAGTCCCTTCACCTGCCAATCAGGGGCTTTAGGAGCAGATCTATTGATTAAAGAAGGTGATTACTGAGAGCAGCAGCATCCCCTCCACACCAGCACTCTGCACCTGCTGAGGCTGAGCCACAGCTCCAAGGACAGGAGGTGCTGGGCCCCAACTCCAATGAATCCCAGAATTATTTTGGTTGGAAAAACCCTCCCAGCGCATCAAGTCCCAGCCTGTGCCCCATCCCCACCTTGTCCCCAGCCCAGAGCTCTGAGTGCCACCTCCAGCCCTTCCTTGGGCACCTCCAGGGATGGGCACTCCAAACCTCCCTGGGCAGCCCCTGCCAAGGCCTGAGCACCCTTTCCATGGGGAAATTCCTGCTGCTGTCCACCCTGAGCCTGCCCTGGCCCAGCCTGAGGCCGTTCCCTCTCCTCCTGTCCCTGTTCCCTGCGAGCAGAGCCCGACCCCCCCGGCTGCCCCCTCCTGTCAGGGACTTGTGCAGAGCCACAAGGTCCCCCCTGAGCCTCCTTTGCTCCAGCCTGAGCCCCTTTCCCAGCTGCTTCTCACAGGATTTGCGCCCCAGCCCCTCCAGGCACACCCAGCACAGTCCCCTTCAGCCACCTCACTCCCTCAGGCCATCACAACTTTGGGTCAAGTGACCTTTGGGGAGCCTCACACCCTCCAAGGTGTCACAAACAGGCAGAACATGAGGGGGTGACACGGTGGAGCTCCAAAGTGAAGAATGGCTGAGTTAACCAGGAGTTAAGTGTGAGGTTGGTTGAAGTGATGAAGGCAAACATGAGTTATTGGAGAGGAAGAGACGTGATGGAATCACCCCCAGGCACCACAGCAAGGCCAATCCCACCAGCCAGGTGGCAGCTCTTCACCGAGGCACCACAGGAAATCAAACATCCCACCCAGCAAACACCTCCTAACATCGCTATTCTACCTGAAAATCACACTTCTGATCCTTCCTGCAGGATGCATCAGCTTGGACCACACTCAGCTGGGAGGGGCACTAAAAGAATATCAAGCTTTTATGAGAAAGAGGAAAACAAGAGACAAAGAAATATTTTTTCAGGTTTTTTCTGTTACTTAGGCAACCAGGGTCCTTCCAGCATAGAAAGGACGCAGCCTCCTTAAACCAGAGGAAGAAAAGGCAGCACAGAGCTGCTCAGAGCTGCAGGGAACAACCATCCCACAGCCCAAGTGAGCCTCATTTCCCTTCCCTGCTTCCCTTTCCCTCCCCAAACCAGAGCAGGTTCAGATGCCAAAGCCTGGAAGGTGAGGTGGTACTTGGGGAGTTTTCACTGCTGGATCATCCAAAGAAAGCCCTGGAAGGGGCAGATTCCAGGAGGAAAGGAGAGGGAAGGAAGGGTGGCAGACACGAAGATACAACGCAAAAACAACAGCAGATGGGATTATTTTAATGTTTCAGAAGTAACACCGGCTTGGAGAGTGAGGAATTCTGGAAGGCAGAGCTTCTTGTTGGTTGTTCTCCAGGTAGGAGACAGCTTGAGAATTTCAGAGAGAAAAATAAGCAGATGTGATCATCAAGCATAAGGAACGGGAACATTTTGAAATCAATTGCCTTGCAAGCCACAAAAAACTTTGTTTTATGAAGACTATTAGGGTATTTCACTGGATTGGGAAGGGAAAACACGAAAATGGACTGGTTAAAATGCTGCTTCCACCCCATAGCAGCTCAGAGTTTGCACTTACTTATCCTCCTGCAGGACCAACAATTTAAGAGATCTCAATGGCAGGAAGGTCAACTTTTACAGGAGTTATTAAGTCAAGCAAATATGGCCACACTCACCTGAAAACACGAAAAGTTTACTGCATTTGAAACGGCATTTTGGCATTTCCTTAAGCTGCACACCATCCTCTTCAGGAAAATTCTGATTTTCTGTTCATAAGGTGCCTTGTACTTTAAGTTTTAGAGCAATCCTGAGAAGCATTGCTCAGAAACAACCAAAACTTAAAAACTGAGCAGATTTCCATCTTTCTTTTTCCCCTTCTCCCAGAGAGATTTGCTGCAGGAAGAGAAATGAAGACAACACAACCCAAAATGTGGCGTTGCAGCGAGACTCAGCTAATTTAAGGAGACTGTCTGTGTATAACACATTTGCCCAAGGAACAGCTGGTTCAGTTGTTTTTCTGACTGAAAATCTCCATTCCAAAGCCAAGCTGAGCCTGGATTGCTGAATAAATTGGGAATAGTAGAGCTTTCACCTGTGGAGTATTGATTTGAACCCAACATAAATCACTGATGCCTGAAATTCAGTAGGAAAACAAAGGGGTCTCTGGGTCTGACAGCACAGAAATTGCTAGAGAGCAAAGATGAGGCAGAAAAGCTGAATTAGCTCTTCATCTTTATTAGCTGCTGATTCCAGGTCAGAGCTGGGAAATCCAAGATTTCATAAGGAAAAAAGTCCCTGTCCTGATGTGGGAGAGGTGAAAGGTGGCTCGTGCAGAACGGGAGCAGGGCTGGGACAAGAGCAAATACGCAGTGCTTTGTTCCACTCCCCTCCAAGCAGCCCAGACTGGGAGGAGTTCACACCAAAAAGCTCTTCCTGACTTAAAAACTGCTCAATTCATCCCTGGAAGTGTCCAAGGCTGCTGTTACCAATGTGGTTTTCCCATTTTCCAGAGGGAAATGTGTGGGAATACTCGTGCAAGCCAGTGCCTTGTACAGAGGACAGTAAGGCAGCTACAAGAATGAATGGTGTGGGGGAAATAAACTTGAGAATAAACCACCCCCCCATGCTTCTTCCACCCAAAATTTCCATGGGTTATGCAAATTTTAACTGCCAGAAAGCTCCTGGACAAAGGTGCAATTTGGATGCAAAGCCCTGCTCTCATCCCCACCCTCCCTCTGTTACTCCAGCTCCTGAAAGGATGGGGTTTGCAGATAATGAGTATTAAGCATTTAATAATTCTCATTCCCAACTGCCTGAAAAACAGCTCTTCCATTATGGGAACATTATCAGTCTGGCTCCATTCCACGCTGGAGAACAACTCCCAGGGCCAGCAGGAGATCCCAGTGCTCCAGGAGCTGCTTGGTGGGCAGGAGCAGCTCATTCCCACGTGTGACAACTGGCACCAGACACGCAGGGACTGTGCTTGGCACATCACAAGGGGAAAGAGGGGAAAATAAAGAGTCTCCAACATCCTTCCCAACCCCAACAGTCCCAGCCAGCTGCCTTCCCTGCAATCACAGAGTGGCTGGGGTTGGAAGGGACCTCTGGAGATCCAGTCCAACCCCTGCCCAGGCAGGGTCACCTGGAGCAGGTGACACAGGGACGTGTCCAGGTGGGTTGGGGATGTCTCCAGAGAGGGAATCCCACAACTTCCCTGGGAAGCTGTTCCAGGGCTCTGCCACTCTCCATGGAAAGAAGTTTTTCCTCATGCTGTAATACCAAAATAATACTTTTAAAGAGCAAATCCCAGTTGGAGAATCCAACCAAAGATCCCTCAGGTGTATCTAAGCCCTCCTGCTTCAAACTGAGAACAGCTCACCCTAATACAGGGCAGGTTCCTAAATGAACTGATTGTCCAGAGGAATTGTGGATGCCCCATCCTTGGAAGTGTCCAAGAAGTTTCCCAGGCTGGAAAAAGCTGGGATAGTGGAAGGTGTCCCTGCCCATGGCAGGGGATGCAGTGGGATGAGTTTTGAGGTCCCTTCCAACCCAGATTTTGGGAAAAGCCTGCTGCACATATACCATGTGCATCACTGGACTTCCTGATCCTCTCCCTTCAGCACAGCAGAGCACCAGCATCACTTCATTCATTAGCACTAATTAACTGAGCTGAAGGTGAAAGATAATTAACAGTCTACTAAAACAAATACATTTCTGCACTGGATGAATGAGCCACTTTTGTTGAGGTTTTAGCCCCAGTTCCCAGGTGTTCACCCCTTACTGTGCCCCATGTGCTGGAGCGGGGAGAGCGGAGGGATCAGCAGAGGGAAGAGGGATGGGACACTTTGGAAAGGGGGGCTCAGGGCCCTGAACCAAATCCTTCAAAATTTCTCTTAAAAATCCACACAAATGCCAACAACAGCAGTGGCAACCCTGCCAGAAGAGCTGGAATCTGTCACCCCACCTCGCTGACCTGACAGAAAAAGAGGGGAAAGCAGGGAAAAAAGGACCCACACCAGAAGTCTCCAACCTTGCCAGTAGTGTAACTTCCACACATGAGCTAATCCTTCCCTAATACAGCTTTACTAGAGCTCAAATACCCCCAGTCTGTGAAGTTCATCGGGTTCCCATCACTGGGGTTGATAAATAAAGTAATTAGGCATTAATGCTCGGTAGTTGTCATGTTAACAACGCCGTATGTACTGCCACTTCCATATCCCTGTAAAACTTGGATCTAATCTTGCATGGAAGTAACAGCTTCCAAGAGATATTCCATCAGGGTTCAAAGATGACAAGTCATTTTACTAATGAAGTATTCATCTACTACTCTGCTTTGCATGTCATGAAAATAGATGCCTGTCTAGACAGGCTTCTTAGATAAAAATGTAAAAATAAAATGGTTGGGAAAAGAGCTGCTCTGTGTACCCCCTTCGTTTACATTTGCTGTTCTGCATTATCCAGCTTCCTCAAGGGGCTGGAAGGTTTTGGAGGAGAAAAAGAAAGCAGAATATCATCATCACCTGAGGCTGCACTGCACTCCTCCAAGCACAGCAACCCTGGCAGTGTTTAAAGGCCCCAGGTCACCTGTTCAGGGTGAAGCTGAACTCAGATTTACAGAAGTTGTCACTGCCCTAGTTACCATTGATTTTTTTAGTCTGCTGTTCCCATAAATCCAGAGTGAGCACCTGGCACTCAGCATCCCAAATCCCTTAACTAACGTGGTTCCAATGGAAAACTAAATGGGAGGTTAAAATTAAGCAGGGATAGAGATTTCCTTTTTCTTGCCAACCACAGACAGACACAGATTTTGTCCCTGGAAGTCTACAAAGTGCCACGTCCTCACCTTCCTTGGGCACCTCCAGGGATGGGCACTCCAAACCTCCCTGGGCAGCCCCTGCCAAGGCCTGAGCACCCTTTCCATGGGGAAATTCCTGCTGCTGTCCACCCTGAGCCTGCCCTGGCCCAGCCTGAGGCCGTTCCCTCTCCTCCTGTCCCTGTTCCCTTCGAGCAGAGCCCGACCCCCCCTGGCTCCAACCTCATTCCAGGGAACTGTAGAGAGAGAGGAGGCACAGCCTGCCCATGACTCGTTGGGATGTTCCATTAGCAACCGGTGACCACAGAACTCGAGCAGCTCCACCTCCTGTGCACTCCAGGCAGGGAGTTCAACCTCCAAACAATCCCTTGCCCACCGGTGCCCACTCAAAATGAGATTTTGGACAGTTTAATCTGAGCTCCAAGAGGATCTGGAAGGAAATTTGTGCTGACACCGCACTTATTAAAGCTCCAGGTACAGCGGCAGCAGCAGCCCCTCAGACTGAACACCAAAGCAAATGTTGGCTTTGATGGGAGTGTGGAGAGCTCTCCCAGCTGTTTGCAAGGACAACAAGAGGTGGAAAACTCCTAAAACCAAACAACTCTCCCCAGCACCTACCTGTGTGCAACAGGGGAGAGAAAGCAAGCACAGAATGACCCAAAGGTTTGCCCTGCGCTTTTGTTCTGCCTGCTCCCAAACTCCTGTATCCCTGTGCTGGCATTCCAAGACCTGCTAATGAGCCTGGAAGTCACTCATTTGCATGCTCAGTCTCCAAGGATCACCAGCAAAAATGTGAAAGGCTCCAGGGAGGTCAAGCAGCCTGACACGATCCCACATTACTGCCCACATCCTAAAATCAAACCACAACACAAGGCTGGTCCGAGCTGTGGGGGCGGAGGGGATTAAAGGAGGTCACAGGGGAGATTTGAGGCAGCAGCGTCGCTTTATTTGCTCCTCACCTCCAAGGTGCTTCTCCTTCAGAGGAAATAAAATAAAAAAAGTAAATAAAATAAACAACTAAATTCATGATTAAGCACAAAGGTGGAAGATTGAATGTTGGTGCTGCCCCTGAACGTGCACTGAGCAGAGGCTGCACAGATGGTGAGAGCCCAGAAAGGTTAAAAATTCGAGGCCTTGCTGTAGCTGTGACCTTCTCTACAAACCTTCCTTGATCACTCAGGAATTATTAAAAACACCTCAGAGGTTTCATTGTTCCTGTGTAATGCCAAGGATAGAAACCCAGAGTTCATTTTGCTGCAGATAAAGCTACAAACCAAACACTGCTTGCTCTGGGCTGGGCTCAGACTTGGTTCAGCAAAAAAGCAAAGCCCCACTGGGCTTCTCAGTGATAACTGCCAGCAAAAAGCAGCTCCCAGCTCTAGGTGCAAGCAAAGCCAGGAAAATTCTTAGAAATGAGGATTTTTCCAGAGGTCAAGTTGTCTGTAACACACACCCACTGAAGCCTAATAATGACTCAAAGTTATCAGCCTGAGGTATTTATCAAAGGAGGCTGTGGGAGATTTAACAATACTGAAATACCTCCTGAGTGCTGCCCATCCAGGTAGGATTTCCTCAGCCATCACCTGCCCCTAAAATGTTAAAGGGAGAAGCCTTCTGGGGCTCAGACACTTCTATGTCTATATAGGCAAATTATTTTGCCTTGGCTTTGGAGAAAAGTTACCATCTTATTATTTATATTCCTGAAGCCAAACCAGCAGAAGAAGCCAAATGTTTTGGCCACAATCAGCTGGAGATGATGGAGGAGGAGGAATGGGATGGGCCAGGAGCAAGTGAGACACCCTAGGGCTGGCTGAGCCCCTCATTTACCAACCTGAGGACACCAATTCCTCCAGGAACGCCAAATTTACTGCGAAACACAATTCCAGAAGCCAGCAAAGCCACCCCTGGAGAACTCTCACTGGAATCTTCAGGGAGGAGCACATTTTAAACTTCATTTCCCACTTCCATTTTAAACACTTCACATTTCTTCTCCTCATTTCCCAAGCAGACCAAGGCAGATGAAGCTGATAGCCAATTCCCCCACTGTAAGCAGCCAGTAATGGAGTAGAAGTCCACTCCTGGGGAATATTTAATAAACCAGACATCTTGTCCTGACCACTATCAGATACCACAGGACTATTATTCACTTCAGGCAGACACACTCCTCCCTGGAACATCTGCAGCACCCAGACCAACAAGCAGCTTCTCACACGAAGAATTTGAGATGTTCTTTTGTCACGTGGGTTTATTTCGAGCATCTCATGGCCAGTTTGGGTTTGTTGCTTTGGCTTTTTTGGGTTTTTTTCCTTAAAGGAATTAGCTGCAATTTTCTGGTCATGCATTAATAGTTAAAAAAAAAGCCAACCAAAAAGAGCATTTCTAAAAGATGTTGCACAGTCATCCTCCCCACACCAGAAAACACAAACTGAAACCAAAGACAGGAAACAGAGAGGCAAGAGCTACAGGGGAAGAGACTCGAGAAGAGTCCAAGCAATTATGTTGACAAAGCTCCTCAAAATACCTTTGAAAACACAAGAGCAGAAGTTAAAGATATTTAAGGAAAACAACTGGAGGATGGAGCCATAAGTGGGGTTTTTATTTGAAGGGTTGAGAGTTTCTAACCTGCACTTAGATATATAAATATTTCAGCCAGCCACGATTGCTTTGCATCCTGAGGATTTGATTCATTTTCCTTCCACTTGAAGAAAACATTGGGAATTCAGCATCCCTCAGAAAGGATGTGGAGATCTATTTAAAAAAGTATTAATCACAGCAGAAATGATGGAAAGCAGCATCTTCATTGGAGGAGGCTTTGAGGAAAGTGATTCTTTTCCAAGCTTAGGAGGAATTTGGTGAAGCACAGCAACACAGCACATCCTTCACTAGAACCAGGGCCACTTCCCAAGGGGAATGAGCCACTTTTCCAGGGGTGATGGATGTGGAAAATGCCAAGAATCACCGAGGTAAGAGACAGCAGAGGAGGAGGAGCTGCCACTGTGCCCCGAGCAGGCTGGGGGAAGCTGGAGCAGGGGTAATTCCACAGCCAGGCAGGGAGCACTGGGCCTGGAGGTGAAGATCCCTCATCCAGATGGAGCCTCCTAATGAAAGGCAATTCCTGTGCCTGGGCACTGAAAGAGGCAGAGCCTTTGGGAGATTTCTCCTCAGCAGGAGGCACTTTGTGAGGAGCCAGGGCAGCCAGAGCGTGCGGGGCTGCTCTGGGAAATGGATTTTGGGATGAGCTGGAGTCCCCCACTCTGCGAAATGGATTTTGGGATGAGCTGGAGTCCCCCACTCTGCAAAATGGATTTTGGGATGAGCTGGAGTCCCCCACACTGGGAAATGGATTTTGGGACGAGCTGGAGTCCCCCACTCTGGGAAATGGATTTTGGGATGAGCTGGAGTCCCTCACTCTGGGAAATAGATTTTGGGATGAGCTGGAGTCCCCCACTCTGCAAAATGGATTTTGGGATGAGCTGGAGTCCCTCACTCTGGGAAATGGATTTTGGGATGAGCTGGAGTCCCCCACACTGGGAAATGGATTTTGGGATGAGCTGGAGTCCCCCACTCTGCGAAATGGATTTTGGGATGAGCTGGAGTCCCCCACTCTGGGAAATGGATTTTGGGATGAGCTGGGCTCCCCTGCTGCTTGGCAGGAGCCCAGAGGAGCAGAGCACACCCAGCAGTGCCATGGCAGGGTTTCTTGTCACACTTGTCCCTGTCCCTGTGCTGCAGAGCGAGGCCATGACACGACTGGAACCACCAAAATTGAGGTGCCAAGCAGCAAAACCGGGATGCAGCTCCCACCCCTCTTCCAGAGGATCCACGGGTGCTGTGAGGCAGGAAGGGATTAAACCAGCCTGGGGGCAGGTTTATGAAAGCTTGACTCAGTGTATTCACTCCCCATTTCAGTCAAGCTAAGCCTACAGAGGGGACTTGACGTCAAGGTGGTTTAAAATAGACATTGATGTGTAGAAGAAAAACCAAAATAAAAGCACTCTTCTAATGCACACAGGGCCTCAGTGCCAGCAGCAGCTTGGCTGCTTCCTTACAAGACAGCAGCAATTTTGGGTTTTAATCCCTGCCTTTTGGGTGTGTTTTTTTTAACTGAAGTAAAAACAAACCAGAAAAACCTTCCCTCCAATAACTGCTGTCTCCTGAGCAGAGTTTAGGCAAAAAAAAAATACAACCCAAAAAGCAACAAACCAGGAGGCTCAGCTGTAAATTTGATGATGTTCACTACAGATTTTAGAGTTTCCTTCACTTTGATGGCCTGCATTTTCCTCTGAGTACTACTGCTGATCATACTGACAGACATGCTTTGATAGTCCGACCTCCCAAAGCTTTCGTAACTCTGCTGAAATCTAAAATTAGACAGCCACAGTCACCAAAATATCATTCACTCCCCTTTTAAAGGGGCTTTAGGGAAAGCTGAGCAAGTATTTGGGGTCCTCACAGAAAAACACACTGTCCAACAACGTTCCACGTGCGTGGAGAGAATGTAAACCATAAAAAATACCATTTTTAATGAGAATTAAAAAGCCTCTTGAGACAAGCAAGCAATTCCTACAGCTTCAATTCCCAGCAATGGACACAGCACTTGTCAGGGACGAGAGGAAGAAAAACCACAAGGACCTCGTGGCTTTAGGGGCAGCAGTTCACAGGGGATTCAATTTAAATGCTAAAGATGCCCCAGCAAAATTCACAGGACAGATTCACTCCATCACCAATTCATCACTACAACAGGTGAGTCCAATATTGGCACCACACAAAAAGCTCTGCAAAGTCACACAGTTCCACTTCTGGAGCCACTGAATTTCCAGGAGCCATCCATGAAATGGTCAAAAACCTCCTGTATCAATTTGTGGCAGATATTTCTGAATGACTGTGCAAATTTAAATATCAATGCTTGGCTTGCTGGGCTGGGAGCACACACTGACAGCTCAGTTCTCAATGGAAAATAAAATAAATGGACTCAATAAATGGAGATTTTCATCAACATAAATAAAAATGGAGTTTTCAACATAGCAAAGGGCAACTTTTTATATTGACTACAACTGGTGAGTGCTAAAAACACCCACAACCCAAACCTGACAGTGGGGTGCCCATCCCTGGAGGTGTCCAAGGAACAGATTCCAGGGAATTACGTGTGTCTCCTGGAAATTAGGCAGCTCCAGAGGTGGAATTCTGTAATTCTGCTTTTTGTGTGAAGGCAATATTGGACTTACCTGTTGTACTGACGAATCTGTGATTGAGAGAACCTGGGGGTGGCACTCAGTGCTCTGGTGACAAGCGGGGGACTGGTCACAGGTTGGACTCGATGGTCTTGGAAGTGTTTTCCAACCTCAGTGATTCTGGGATTGCGTGTGATTGAATTAGTAGAGTTTTGCTGGAATTAGGAATTTGGGGGAAACACACCATGCCTTCCCCACACTGCTACTCTTGGCTTTGAGGGGGTTTTTTGTTGTTATTTAGGACTTTTTTTAAGCTTTTCTATTTATTATTTCCGCCAAAGGGGAAGAAACTGCTCTATTCAGAGTGGGAACATTTCAGAAATGTCCTTTACTTCTCCCCAGCATCGCAGTGAAATATTCCCACCCCCACTTTTCAGAGTCTCAGCACAACTGAAGAGCCAGAGCTGCCAGGCTGCTCCCTGGAAAAGCCACAGGAGCTGTGTCTGAAGGCACAGAAAAGTTGAAAGCTCAGCAGAGAGACCCTTTCATCACTCAAACAGCACTGAAGGAGTTAAATCCCAAAATCCAGAGAACTCTGCAGCGGCAGGTGAAGTGTCCATGCTGGAATTTATTGCCTCCAACTGATGAGTGTTAAAAACACCCAAAACAACCCAAAGCTGAGGGTGGAGTGGCTTTAAGGGTAAAGGTAACCTGAACTTTATTACCTGTTAAAGGTAACCTGCATTTTATTACAACTTCCCCCTGTAGAAATGGAGTTTTTCAAATCCAGTTTCTGTTTTAGCAACCAAGCAAAACAATGCCAGGTCTGCAAATCTGCAATCTCTGAGACATTAAACCCCAATATCCTGGGAGCTCTGCTGCAGCACAGCAAGTGTTCCATCCTGGAATTTCAAAACTCCACCCCGGCCAGATTGCAATTAATATTAACGACTTGCAGGCCAAGTTCAGCTCAACATTAACATTATAATAAAATACTACACACTCCAACATTTCCTGTTTGATAGCTGAGAAGTGTGGAAAACTCTTCTTCATTAAATTTAAACGGACTCATTAATAAAATAATGGAGGATGTGCTACTTTAAGACAGGAGGAGGAGAAAAAAAAAAAGTATAAATCGGCCATAACGTTATTTCTATTTTTAAATCCATCCCACAGAGTCACCCAAGATAGATGAGAAGTGCTAAGCCCATCCCACAAGCTTATTTATTTATTTAATACTTCTTACATGCTATTTTTACCAGCAGAAGCCAGCAAAAGACATCCATTAGAAAAATTACCCTGGTGAGAGTTTTCCTCACACCAGACAAGTGACAGATCTGGCTGAAAGCGGCCTCAGAAGAGACGAGGTGGGTTTTTTGGGTTTTTTTCCCCCTCCCTTTCCTGTAGGATTCTGGAATAAAAAAGCAATTTTATTTTTGCAGCATCAGCTAAGCCCGAGTCTCTATCTGCAAAATCTGTATCTGTCAGTCCTTACTCACTCCCCAGCCCCCTCTCTTCTCACTCCTCCACTTCCTGCAAGGTTTCATTTTTCTCAGGAATCCGTGGCTTGAGCACAGTAGGGACAGTCAAATGTGGATATAGGGCTGAGGTTTGGGGTTTTTTTAAGTCTCTTGTTGTACACACAGCAAATGAATGAAAGGAAACACCACAGCCCCTGGCATTGCAGCGTTTTGCAGACATCCTTTGGGAGAAGACAAAAATTAGTGAAAGATCTTTCATTTTTTACATAGACTTAAAGGAATTTATCCAGCAAATGTGGGGTTTTCTTAGGAAAATATTTTGATTCCTATCACAAATACAGAGCTCTGAGTGCCACCTCCAGGAATTCCTTGGGCACCTCCAGGGATGGGCACTCCAAACCTCCCTGGGCAGCCCCTGCCAAGGCCTGAGCGCCCTTTCCATGGGGAAATTCCTGCTGCTGTCCACCCTGAGCCTGCCCTGGCCCAGCCTGAGGTTTAATTTTCATCCAAACTCTGCTACAGAAGACAGAGCCTGGTCAGGTAAAGAGCTCCAGACAAAAGAAGTGGGTAGAGAAGGTGAATTTTAGAAGTGCCACTGGTCCCCTGCCACACTCTGGGTCCCCACGCAGAGCCCAGGGCAGGGTGGGAATGACCACAGCAGCTCCATGGGGAAATCCGATGGAATATCCACAGGATCTGATCCTGCTGCACACACCACAGCTGCACTTCTTCACTGCTATTTTCCCTTCATTCCAACTTCTGCCCAAAATGAGCTTTTTGTAAACAAAACCCCAGAGGTTGTTGGTGTCACTCAGCGCAAGGAGAGACCATTTTCTCTACCTGCCCAGAGAAAAGCTCAGTTTGCTGACAAAAGGCATCCCTGGGTCCATAAATAAAGGATTTGATTCATCATCTATTCATACCTGGCACTAACAATGCCTGATGACTGAGGAATATTTGAATCTCTAGAAGCAGCAGCTTTCTCTGGAGTGGGAAGGTCACACTGCATGGAGACCTGTGCCAACAGCTGATGCACAAAAGGGTCACAATTTTGAATAAAAAGCACACAATGCAATACAAAAATCCCCAGTAAACATCCACATCCTGGGTGAAAAAATCTAAATATTCTCTCTGTTTGGAATTCAGCCTCAAGCCAGGCCTGGCTTGGGCAGCAGAGCCTCTGATACAGCTTTGATTTCCGAGTTCTTTCTGAGATATTCTGAATATTCTGCATGTGGGCCTTAGAAAGCAGATTATAACCTGCCAGCAGTAGGCAGGACTCGAAACAAACTGCTGAAAAAACAAATTTAAGAGTTCACATCCATTTTCTTCCAAATCTGGGAGCCTTGAAACTCCACATTACACATCCTGTCTTCTCCTGAGACACACAAGGGGCTCCCCTCTGACCCCAAAGCCAGACTGGAACTTCCAGGCAGGATTAAACTGCTCCAACTCTGCCATTTCTTAAAATCCTCCCTCACAGTTATGCCACTCTAACAAGAGGTAGCAGGGTCTCAACGTGCCAAACACCTTCTTCACATGCCATAAATTTAATGTTTTCCCCTCAAGTGCTGCTCATCTGTGCTCGTGCAACATTTCAGCTGAACGCACAACCCAACACTGCCAAAACAGCTCGTTAATGGGGGCTCATCAAATTCATTAGAGAAATAATATCCCCTCTTGCTGCTCCTGGTTCCAAATCTTCATTTATTAAGAGAATTCTGTTTTTACCAGTCTCTTGTATGGCCAAAAACAGGCTCAGAGCCTCCCAGAGAGGAACTTTCCCACATTAAAGACAATTTTTGAGGGCTGAGCTGCAGCCTGATGTGAGGAAGAGACCCCAGGGAAAGGTAACCTGTGTTTTACTCCACCTTCCCCATATATAAATTGAATTTTCCTGGCACCTACTATTTCTATTTTAGCAACTAAAAACAATGCAGCAACTCCCTTAGGTCTGCAAAAATGCAATCTCTTGAGTTATTCATTATTTCCATTTATCTGAATGGTGACTTAATCAGTAACTTCTTGTCAGCCCCCTCTCACTGTATTTCTATTAGGAATATGGGGGAATGATTAATTTCAGAGTTGTGGAGTGAGGGAAATAATAGCTTGAAAAAAAACCCCACCCAGCAGAATTCTGAGTAACAAAACAAAGGGGAAAGTACCCAAAATACGAGCCTGCAGTTTATCTCACACAGGATCTAACAGCAGACTGCCAGCCCCAAATTTTTGGGAAATTTTTCCAAACTCTTCAGAAGAGAAACTTTAAAAAATCCCCAACAGTTCAAGTGCCAAAGAAACCCATAAAATCAAGAGGGGAAAAATAATCTACTTCCTTACAAAGAGAAGCTGGAAAAAAAGTTATGAAAATCGTGCCTTGGAGCATCCAGGTGTTCCAAGAGATTACAGCAAGTCCCAGGAGCTGCCCATAAAGATCAGCCTCAAACTGAGTATTCCCCACGGACCAGATCATCCATTCCAACTGCAGGAACTCTAAAAAAAAAAAGCAGGTTTTCTTGGTCCCTCTATATGTGCTTGGAAACTCCAACCAGGAACACACCCACACTGAAACCCAGATATTTTAAACCATTCCATCCACTGATTTTTGGGGTAGAAACATCATTATTTCAACCTGTTCCCCCCTTCTGGGAGGCCACGTCCTCCCGAGCTGCACCTACCATGTGGTAGTGTTATGTTTGCACCATCAATGATTGCTTGTGCCAGTTCGTGGTCGTTGCTCTCGAAGGCGTGGGCAGCAGCCTTGAGGGCATCCCAAATCTCCTTGCGGCCCTCGAAGGCCGGGGCTGTGTCCCAAAACTCATCCCTCTTACTGCGGAGCTGCCCGTCCGTCATGGGGTAATCGCTCTTCCATTTGGGCTTCTCTTTCTTCAGCGGTTGGTTACGACCGAGAGCCACTGTGGGGGAGAAAGGGAAAGGGGAATTCATCGAAAGAACAGCACCAAATCAGCTTTTGGTTATTTTGTTTAGGATTTACAGAGCTGAGTTTGCTCCCAGGCAATCCTCAGTGTTGTTGGTCGCCTCCCAAGTGATGCAGCAAGAGGGGCGTTATTTATACAATGCTCATTCCAATTTTCATTTATTAAGAGAATTATGTTTTTACCAGTTTCTTGTATGGTCAGAAACAGACTCAGAGTCTCCTCAATCTTCCCAAGAGGTCAAACCACCGTGGAGCTTAGGAGAAGGGAGGTGATGTGGATGTGGGCCATGCAATTGTCCTTTGCTACTTTTAATTAGGATCTGACCTTGGTTTTGTGCACATGTATCCTCCTGCTTGCTGATTCCCCGTGGAAACCCAGGAATCCATCAGGGTTTAAACAGAATTTACCTCCTCCTCAATAAACACAAACCTATTTGTTTTGCTTTATCTACAGCTATTTTTGTGTAATGGCCACTTGAAGGTAATCGCACAGGTATAAAGTTGATAGATTAAAACTCCCTGCTCACCTCCCCATCAGTGCCTGGTGTTGGAGCAAGAGATTCCAAGTTCACAGAAAACCCACAGGAGGTTAAGCCATACACCCAAATAAGGTTTAACCTTATTCAATCTGACCCCATATGACCAAAGAATTACCTCCTTCCTTTGGTAACTCAGGATGGCAGAGTCTGTGAACCTGGGGTGTAAGTCATGGAAAAGAGGATTTTGTGAGGTGACATTGCCACCTAGGCACAGGAATGAGCTTTCTTTAGATTAAAAAACATCGGAGAATGCTTTGGGTTGGAAGGAACCTTAAAGTCCATCCAGTGCCACCCCCTGCCACGGGCACCTTCCACTCGCCCAGGGTGCTCCCAGCCCCGTCCAACCTTGGACACTGCCAGGGATGGGGCCACACAGCCAAGAACTTCTTCCTCATACCCAATCTGAACCTATTCTCTGTCAGTGAGAAGCCATTCCCCCTTGTCCTGTCACTCCAAGCCCTTATAAAAAGTCTCTCTCCATCTTTCCTGCAGCTCCTTCAGGCACTGCAAGGCCACAGTGAGGTCACCCCAAAGCTGCTCCTCTCCAGGCTGAACAATCCCAGCTCTCACAGCCTTTCCTCCATCCCTCCAATCCTGGTGGCCTCCTCTGGAGGATTTGCACAGAAACAAAGCTCCTAATTAAAAGTAGCAAATGACAATTGCATGGCCCACATCCACCGACCCCAGCTGTCCCTCCAAATCCCACGCAGAACCCAACAATAATAAACTTCTGAATCCTTTCAAGTGACCACAAACATTTATTGCTTTTTGTTTCCACGGGATTGCTTCCATTTGCTTTTCAAAGCAGTGCTGACCGTTTAGCAGATTTCAGAGCAGCAAACCCCAGTGTTTACAAAACACCAAGTTTCCTGGCACAGCCCAGCCTTTCCCAGTCCAAAGCCCAGCTGAGCACACGCAGCCTGGGAGATGCTGCTGGGGCAGCCTCAGACAGTGGGGAGGGAGGCAGCCCTGCACGCATTAAACACTGGATATTCTGAAATTGCAAAAACATATGGGGGAAAACACTCCAGCAAGGAATTGTTTCCTTATTACGGCTTAGCAGCCAGAGCATGAAATCTTCAGCCAGACACAACAGGACACTCTTAAGAAATTTGGGTCAGTGGGCATCTTCCTTTCCATTCCGCTTTAGCTCACATCTGTTTGCACGTGCACTCGGTGAATGCTGGTTTCTCCCACGGGGCCCGCTCCTTGTCCCCAAACATGAATTATGGAAGCAGGTTAAAGGCACTTCCCGCAGCCCCACTGCAAATCCAACAGCCCATTCCTCTCCCTGCTTCCCACTGTGCCCAAGACAGCACTCAGATTTATTGCTCCTCACTCCACAAGAGGCACAGATCCTCACAGCCTCCAAGAACTCCTCCCTGGAGATCCCATCCTTCCTACACAGACAGCAGTGATGATAAACCCAGTGATAAATTCATTTTTTCCTCAAGCTGGAAGGAAGAGTGGTGGAATAAAGTGGCGCTAGAAATGGCTCAAAAGCCAAACCCACTCTACCAAGCCATCCATCCCAGGACTAAGCCTTTAAACACGACGTGGCTTCACCACAAGCCAGTATTTAAAAAGGTCTTTGGCGTGTTTATCGTTTATTAGAAGTGCTTCAAGGATCCCCAAAAAGCTTTATGCCTTCCCTGAAGAAATATTCCTCTCTTTAGCTGTGTGGATAGATGGGGCAGAAAGGATGCGAGAAACTTGGGACATGTAAAAAAAATCATGTGTAAAAGGGCCCAAATATTTCTCTTTCTAGGCCATGTTTTAGTCACCAAAGCAAAACATGAGAATTTCTACAACCAAACTTTTGGACCACATCAAAGGACTTTCCCTTTTCTGTTAACAAAGCTGATAAAGAAACAAACATCAACAGTCGGAACCACTTTAAAGTATTTACAGTGTCAGTTTTCTATTCCTCACTTTGGAAGGAAATTAGAGCTCAAAAGGAAACCTTGACTTCATTTAAGACCATACACATCAGAGGCACCACCAGCTTGCAAGATCCAGAAGAGAAAGCAGCGTCCCCATTAATTTTTCATCTTACATCACTTCGACATGAGTAAGAAATTATTAATACCCTGCTCGAAAGCAGGAATTGTTTTCTAAATGCCAAGAAAGCACGTTCTCTCTGAAGCAATTCTCAAAGTCACCATCTCAGCAGAGGGCAATGGTTGGTATTTTTGGCAAGGGATTTATTTAGAAGGGAGTGTGGAAATCAGTGCCAGTCTACTTTTCAAAAAGTAAAAGATCAGCAGCGACACTCCACAATAAGTTAGGTTGTTGTTCCAACAGTTCAGGCGTGCAGGTGGTGCTGTGCACGGCAAAGAGGGGTAAGAAATTCACAGAATTGAGGTCAGAAAAGTCCTCCCAGCCCCTCAAGTCCCAGCTGTGCCCAATCCCCACCTTGTCCCCAGCCCAGAGCACTGAGTGCCACCTCCAGGAATTCCTTGGACACATCCAGGGGTGGGGAGTCCAAACTTCCCTGAGCAGCCCCTGCCAACATCTGCTTGAAAAGGTGATGATGATGGATCACACACTGGACAGAAGCTCTTGGGGTTCTTTTCCAGTCTTAATGATTCTGTTTAACACCTCAGAGTGACCCCAAACCAGTGGCACACGAGCCATGGGCTGCTCCTGTGCCATCTGTAGGATTTAGCAGCCTAACCTGTTTTCCCTTCACAGGCAGAGTGCTACCCTGGGATCCTCGAGGCAGCTACTCCTGTCTGCCCCACTGAACTCCTGGCAATCAACAAAGTCGTCTTTTTCAGAAGGAAAAATGTATTTCTCCAATCCTTGCAGACTGTTTTATAACCTGAATTGTAAATGTATTTCCCTTCCCCGCAGCTTCCCATCAAAGCAATGAATCTGTAAGGTTATCTGCGCTCCTTTTGAGTGAGCTTATGCAGATAAACCCAGATATTTAAATCAGTTTCTCAACAGAATGTCAAAAATGTCTATGTGAAAGTTCTTTTGAACAGCTGGTGTGTTTGTTACATCGCTATCACTGTGGATATCACTGTGGATATCACTGGTGCCTCTTCCGAGGGCGACCAGATGAGCAGGAGCAGCTGCTACCACAAGATTCTGGTATTAAAAACCAATATCCAGCTACACAATCCATAATTCCTAATTTATACACCCCTGAACTACAGCACTTCATCATCAAACTGGGAGTATTTCAGCCTCAAAGGGTTTTCTGTTAAATCAAACACCACAAAGCTCAGCCATGGGACAGCTCAGAGCTCCAGAGAAGGGCAGGATCTCTGCTTCAGGTGTGACCTGGATCTTCCTCCTCCCCAGTTTCTGCCCTGCCAGGTAACCCTGTATGAGACCCCACACCTGGAACAGCCCTGAAGCAGCTGAGCTAAAATCCTAATTATTTGTGGAAACACCTCTGCTGTCATCAGCCTTACGTGAGCTTTTCCCTCCCACCCCATTCCTTCAAGCATCTTTCACCTATTTCTAAAAATAAAAGTTAGGACGTAAATTTGGCTGTTCAATCCCTGCAAGTGCTCCACAGCAAATTCCTTCCTTTCCCTTGGAAACACAAGCATATGTTGCTTGCAGCATTAGTCCTTTACAGCTTTTGTAAAAAGCAAGGAAACCAGCCCAGTCTGGTGGTGGAAAAACTTCCAGGCATGCAGAACGCACCCAGGGCATGGAAAACCCAGAAGGAGACACCTGGACTGGACACGGTCCACTTTAGGCTGTTGATCTCCAAGGATTCAGCAGCAGCTGCATCCTGGAATTACAAGAACAGGGCCTGGCTGTGCTTCCAAATCCCTGCAGATTTGTGGGAAGATGGACACATAACCAGAAAGTACTGGGCAGGGACACTCCATTGGTGGGACACGAGTTAAGAGCAGACACAGGCAAATATTCCCAGATCAAAATGGGGAAATGTTGTAACAGGACAATCTGGCAAGACCTGATAATATTTTCTTTTTTTTCTTTGTCTTGATTAAGAAAATATCCAAGAGATGAAGCCAACTGCTTAAGCGGTGAGAGCTGGAAAAGATCTGGAGTGACGCGTGAGGAAAGGAGCAGGAATGCCCAAGAAAAGGAAAAAAATCACCACGACAATCTCTTGAATGGGAATGACACGTTCAGGAGCTGCTGTCAGTGCAAAAGATGGGATTTGAGGGCTGTCCATGGGAAGAGGACAGAAACGATGAACTGTGAAGGGAACAACACAGACCAAGAGCTGCAGAGGCCAGGGAGGAGAACAGCCAGGTCCTGTTTGGTTTGAAGCACTCACAGCCCCAGCAGGAGAAGGGATATCCACCCAGGGAGACACAGCTGGAAAAACCTTGGGAACAACCTAAAGCCAGCCAGGAGAAGCTAAGGAAATGTTTTACAAACTGAACCAATGATCAAAACTATTTTCTTTACCAGACTGCTTCCCTGTTGAGGCTCGGCTCCTACCGAAGTATTTTTCTATGATAAATGAAATGCAAATAACAGTTTACTACCTATAAAATTTCTTTTAGTAATAGTCCCAAGGGCTCCCCTCCCCACAATCACTGAGCAGTTCTCTGCTTCATCAAATGAGTCCCATTTTAAATCCATTTTGCTCCAATTTCCTCATAAGGTGTCTTGCAATTTGGTATCAGTATCACGCAGCTCACCCTAAACATTTTCTTTGCGTCGTTCTCCGGTGTAATCCTGAATTACAACGGTGCTTGCAAGAGCCAGGACAAAGGAAAAGTGCAGAAAAGCAGGGAAAACAGGGAGGGAGAAAGGGAAAATTCATTGCATTTAAGTAGCAGACAATTTGAATTACATTAAACAGCATAGGCTTACACAATTTAAATTACATTAAGTAGCACAACAACAGGAAAACAGCAGAATTTTATCTGTTTATTGCTAATTTTCAGCAATTTTATTCTTAAGGTGGTCACATTTTTCCAAGGCAAGAAGAGGATTTTGGAAAGGAGGTGGAACTAGACAGTGGTAAAGACTTAAAAATGAAATATTAGGACAATTAGGCTTTCCTAACAAGGAAATGAATGAACATTTCTAGGGAGCCTGTGTGAGCTTTCCAAATGCTGTGTGTAGATAAATACAGATAGACAGATATAATGTTTGAAACTGAGTTTGATGGATTTTTATGAGACTGCACAGGGTAAAATGAACTCTACTTCCCTGGTAGGAATTCAAGTTATACCCTAAAACAGTTGTGTGCTGAAACACCAGGCTACAAACTCAAAGCAGTATTATAAAGGTGTAGGCAAAGGCATTAATTTTGAGCCAAGTAACAAAACTGTGAAGCTTTTCAGAGCAGCAAACCCAGCAGAGACACATCTGCACACAAGAAATAAACCCACCACCCAACCCCTGGGGCAATTTCCCCTTTCTCCCACCTGAAAGGGGGTGAAGAAAGGAAGAAAATAAACAAAAAATAAAAAAAAATCAGATGGAGAGGGGAAGAATCAGCAGGGACATGAGGCTGAGCAGCAGCACTTAAAGGCAGGCTGGTGCTCGTGCCAGACACCATGTGCTGGTGCTAAATGATGGATGTGGTGCCTCTGGGGACAAGGGGGACCATCAATCACTGGTGCCACCCCAGTGCTCCAAGGCTGGCACACAGCGCTGTCCCCCCAGTGCTGCACGAGGGACGTCACCAAGCATCGCTCAGAGGAGCAGGGAATCCTTCCCTGTTCCTCCAGGCTCTCCTCAGCTCTTATCCAACATGAAAAATTGCCCAGAAGAAGTTGCAGGGAGTAAAATGAAAGTTCCTCTGGTAATTCCAGGCAGCTCTGGACAAGTCCTCCCCCCACAACTTATCCCTGCCTCTGCCTACACGTTAAATATTCCTGCATCAATCCAGAGGCTTCTCAGCATGGGACATAAAACATGAGAGGATGAGGGTATATGAATGAGCTGGACAAAGAGAAAAACTGACTCTAATTACCAGCTGTTACACTGTATTTTCCATTTCTCCCATCATTTTCAACAGGAACTGCAGAAGAAATCATGAATTTCCGGGCAGCTCATCACTCATCATCCCTCAAAGGAGCCGGCGGTGTTACAGCAAGAAATAAAAGCTTCAGCTTTTGAAATCTGCTCCCTCGGTGGTATTCTGGATCCAGAGATCCCAGCTCATCCCAGCACAGGCAGGATCTGTTCAGATGACCCCAGCCCTGGTGCCTGCTCTGCACCACGACATCCTGAACAACACAGGAACTGAAACCAGGTCAGTGCATTTTGTCTGACATGAGGTGCATTCCCAGCCCAGAGCCAGCTGGCAAGGGCAGAATTTAGGCTGGATATTAGGAAGGAATTGTGCTCTGTGAGGGTGGGCAGGCCCTGGCACAGGGTGCCCAGAGCAGCTGGGGCTGCCCCTGGATCCCTGGCAGTGCCCAAGGCCAGGCTGGACATTGGGGCTTGGAGCAGCCTGGGACAGTGGGAGGTGTCCCTGCCCTGAACAAGATGATCTTTAAGGTCCCTTCCAACCCAAACCACTCTGTGTTTCTCTGATTATTATTTACAAAAGCTCTGTGGGTACTCCCGAGTCCTGCCTGCCCACCCAGCCTCCTGCTGGAAGCACAAGCAGAGGAGTTCTCAATCATCCTGATTAAGCTCCTGATACAACAGCTCCTCTGGACAGAGAAAAACGTCTCAGGGAGGGAACACCTCAGTCAAGGGGTGTGCAGGGATGAGAAAGAAACCCTGCCAGGCAGGGCACAGGCCAGGGGATGCCCATCTGTCTCTGTTATTTCCCAGCACAGGAATCCTGGAGGCCCAATCTGAGCTTCCCCAGGCAGCAGGACCAGCAGCAGGAGCTGTAGAACAGCGCTCAGCTCCAGCCCCAGCCTCCTGGGCTGAGGTGAAGTAGCTCCGGGGGACAGACATTATCAACACAATTACCTGTCAGCACTGTTTACACTGGAATTTAAACTGCTCCTATCTCTGGCAGTTGAATGCTTTCAGCTGGATACAGCACTGGGATAAAGATTTACCCATTCCCAACTCGCAGTGTGCAAGCACCAAGACCTTTAATCTGCACCATCTACAGCGCACGACTGGGCTCCCTTTTTTAAAAGCTATGACAAGAACCATTAAGGAAGCTGTCAGCAACACGAAAAATATTCTGTTTAGGATAGGCTGCATCAAGTACACGTTTCTTGTGACTTCTGCAGCGTGCAGCTTAGCTAGAACTCAACTGCAGCTGAGGGCTTGGCACCAGGGCAGCCCCACACGCAAAGCAAGTGCAGCACAGAGCACGGCAGAGCAGTGGGAAGCTGCACAGAGCTTATCTAAAAGGAAAATAAAACCACCCCAGCGCTTTCTGAGGAAGAATGCAACTCAACAACTTCACTTTTAAAGTACTAAAAGCCTTCTGTGTCTCGCTGTCCAGTCAGTTAACAGGGGAACTTTAGACACATCAGATGAAAGTGGAAAGGGTGAATTCCAGACTGGATAACCTGTGCTGGTGCACTGCTGGGACAGGGCACTGCCCACTGCTCCAGGCTCATGTGCAGCACGGATTTAACACCAGGAAACATCCAGCTCGAGCTGCAAACGAACAGTTCAGGCTCACAAATTCCCTTCCTCCTTGATAATGTTCTCCCTCTGACCTCTGCACAGCAAGCAGCTGCATGAACTGCTAATAAAATGATTTAAAGTTTACTGGGGGCTTATATCACAGAATCACTGAGGCTGGAAAAGACCTCCAAGATCACCAAGTCCAACCTGTGACTAATGTGCACCATTGTCACCAGCCCAGAGTGCCACCTCCAGACCTTCCTTGGACACCTCCAAGGAAAAGAAGCAGCATCAAAAACCTTCCAATCCCAAATGCTTCCCCACACACTGACAGGCAAGTTCTGTGTGCTTTGAGCAAGGCCAAGTCGGGGTTTGGCTCAGCAGGGCTTAAAACAAAGCCTGGCTTTATGTTGGCCTGAGCCATGGGAGCGGCGTGGCCACCGCTGGCCTCTGTCACGCAGCCACAGCCCGGCCACACGAGGCCACCACAAATTCTGAGCCGGGGAAGTGACACAGGGCCATCTGTTGGACATCTGGGCTGCGTTTAACACACCATGAGTGCTTCCAACACTGGCAAAATTTTCGGGGATAAAGAAAATAATCAAAGGCAGCCTTATCTTTCACCCTGCCAGAATGACAAAAAATATTAGGTTGATGATTTTCTTTAAACCCTGATGAGGTGTGAGCGTGCTGAAAGCCAGCCAGGACACCCTCCTCAGCAGGCCCTCGTGCTGAGTGTGTTTAAACATGGGGCTGAACCTTCTGGATGATGCCACCAGGGAATTTACTTTATCACAAGTAAACCCAGACTTCATAAAGTCATTGGATGGTTTGGGTTTGAAGGGATCTTAAAGCTCATCCCATTCCACCCTGTGCCATGGGCAGGGACACCTTCCACTACCCCAGGGTGTTCCAAGCCCCAACCTTGGACACTTCCAGGGATGGGGCAGCCACAGCTTCTCTGGGAAATCCATTCCAGGGCCTCCCCACCCTCACAGGGAAGAATTCCTTCCCAATATCCCATCTAACCCTGCCCTCTGGCAGTGGGAAGCCATTCCCTGTATCCTGTCACTCCATGCTCTTGTAAACTTCCCTCTCCATCTTTCTCTGTTTTTTCCCTCAAGTAAATCTGCTCAGGAGGAGCTCAGAAGGCAGCAGAGTTTTCAGGTCCCATCTCAGCACAGCGTTCATCTGGCTTTGCTGCATGAAACCCTTCCAGCAAGCCCTGAAATCTGGGTAATTCAAGGTGGAATGCACAGGACAGATGGCCAACTCCATGTTCCCAAGGACTATCTGGCTGGACATGCCACGCTTGCCATGTAACTCCTGCCAGCACAGCAGTCACAAATTCCAGGAGGGAAGGAACAAAAACAAAGCCTCCAAGTTGGAGACTGTTTTTGCAATGACCAACGATTAAATTAGCTTAGTTGAAGGATCTAACACCATGTCTTGAATTTATTCCAGTGTCACAGTTATTGGCAGGGATAAAGTTTCACATGAGCCAATTAACTAAATGCACTATTACTGTATCTCAGCTGCTTAAGCTCATCAGTTAATTAAGAGCTCAGTGTAAGCTGAAAATAGGAATCTTACCTGTCACACATCCCAAACATACATTATCTTAATGATTTAATTTTACGCTTCCATATTACATTCCTCAGGTGCCTGAGGAAAACTGAAAAGCAATTGCTTGGTTTAAAGAGAAGTGAAAGTGAAAGTCACATAAACACAGATTTATTCTAAGAAATTGGATTTCTCACAATACTTGCTGCTTTATTCAGCCCTATTTTACAGGGTAGATTTTCATGGCAAAGTTAACATTTCACACTTAGTTTTGAAACTCAACTCCTCTGTGTTCTCCTGGACAGTCATCTCCCAAGAAACTCCAGCACTCACGGCTGGATAAAGCTCAGCAGCTGGAATTTGGGGTAGGAACACGACCAACCTCTTGGCCGTAAGGAATTCCTACCCTTCAAGTACATATTTTGTTAAGAAATCCATATTTATCCCAGAGTTTGACACAAGTAATAGCAGATAAGGACATCAGTGGATTGCTCAGATAATTAGAAAGCAATCTAAGCTAAAATGAAGAATGTCCAAGCCTTTGTTGCAACTTGTATAAATATCTGAATGTCTGGTACATCCAGGGGAAAAAAAACCCCAAACCAACCCAATCCTGTAAATGGGAGCACTGAACAAAGCAACCTTAAAACTTCATCCTTTCAAGGCCTTTTTATCCCCCTGTGGATGTACTTGGGGAAAAAATAGCCCTGTTACAGTCTCTGGTCAAGGATTATTGATGCAATCAGAGAATGGTTTGGGTTGGAAGGGAACTTGAGGGACATCCAGTGCCACCCCCTGCTGCAAGCAAGGACACTGCCACTACCCCAGCTTGCTCCAAGCTCCATCCAGCCTGGCCTTGGACACTGCCAGGCATCCAGGGGCAGGCACAGCTTCTCTGGGCCAGTGAATCCAACCCTAAGCTCTTAAAATCCCCCAAATTGGAACATAATCAAGACCTCCTCCTCCCAGCAATGCCGAGCACAGACAGCAACTTCTGCTGCTCTCGGTGAGATGGAAGGACCTTGGAAGAAGCACAGGAAACTGCCCTCTTCATTTAAATTGCTGAAATGAAACGAGATTAAAGCAGCCAGAGCCTTTCCACCTTTAGCAAATTAATCTGATCTCTTTCAGAAGTCCCTGAGCACACGAGGCTTTAGCTCTATTAATGGCCTGAGCGATGCTTGCTCAGTGTTTCCAACACATAACAGCCCTTAAGTAACTTCCTTTCCAAGGCAGGGATCGCAGAATTTGACTGAAAACACATTTAATTCTCCACAACTCAGGGCAGGCTCAAAACTGGCAGCACCACGATGATGCTGGCAACGCTCTCAGTTGTGACATATCCAGCAAGAGCTGGAGCAGGTCTTGGCCATGGCCTGTGCTTGTCCTTTCTAAAAAGGTCCTCACCATAAAGCTCAAGGAGTTTATTTCTCCTGTGTTATCCACTCCAAAGCAAGAGCAGACCTCTTTGTCAGGCCAGATGCACTTTTCCTACTTTTACTCATTATTTCAGACATAACTGATGTAACAGCAGATTAAATAAGTGTGTGAAGATACTGGACTTGAAAGCTCTGCTAAAAAAGTTCTGAGTTCAAGCAGACGTCTCCACTGTTAGAGCCTCTTCTCACCCCTGCTCCCCTTTCTGCAAGGGAAAGTAGTTTCAAACTGGAGGATGAGAAGTTTGACTGGTAATGAGAATTATTAAAAAGAGATTCTTATTTCAGGCATCTGGAAACAAGAGCCCACCTCTCCCATGGCTTTTCAGGGCAGGTATGACGATTTTGTTTAGGTAAAGGAACTCATGAAAAGCATTGGGGAAATAAAACCCCACGCATGGAAACCTGCTGATAGAACTGCACAGTTAAAAGAATTCATAAGAATGGCTGGATGCAAGTCCATGGCAAATTCACTAATTACTGTGCTCTAATGAGCAAAGCATGCCCAGGAAGTGCTGATTCCACAGCTCTGAACAAAGGCACCTCAAAGCCCAGCCCAGGAGAACTGGGGCCACATTTCAGACCTGGGTAAAAGCTGAGGATGAGCAGGAGAAAAATGCACTAAAAAATGTTCCCATGTGAGCAGCATCCACACAGCTCCCCCATTTGTATCATCAAAACTGCCTTTAACACACAATAGTCCCCGCTGAAATACCTTGATAGGAAATGTTCTGTGAGAAAAAAGGCTCCTCATTTATTAACCTTCAACATAAACCAAAAAAGTTGGAAAGTTTCAAAACACAGGAAAAGAAATGGTGCAGATCCCTAAACCTGAATTGCATGGCAAGAGTTCCCTCAGCTGGAAAAAAATCCCCTGATTAATTCATAATAATGAAACGAGACATGTGAAAGGAGGAAGGGTGAATGCAGTGAGCAGAGAGAAATGCACTTCATCAATGGAAGATGCGTTCAGCCTGGAAATTTGGCAGGCAGAGCAATCAGATAGCGACAGAATCCTTGAGTAGGCAAACCTGGAAAGAGTTTCAAGGCAAGATTAGATCAGTTGGTGGAATTTCTAAGCCAGAATATTCTGCTTGACACAGCACTGAAGCAGAGATACAGAAACCTTTGCCGTCCTGGACTTTGCAGAACTTTGTTTGAAGCTGAACTGTCACTAATTAAGAAAACAGATTTTTAACAGGCTCGATTATCAGATCAGGATCTCAGCATCCCTCTGGACAGAGCTGCCAAGAGATGTTAAAGCAGGACACTGGCAGGAACCAAAATGCTTCCTCCCCCACCCCCAAATATCTACAGTATTTTCCTAACTAATGTGAGCTCAATGCAAATGATTAACTCTTGGTAATAAGCTTCCCACCACAATAAGATAAAATGCTAATGTTGTTCCTTCCCACTCCTGCAGCACACCAATCATCAGAAAAAACACGATCAGTCAGAAAGAATTGCAGTTGCATTCCTAAGATAAAACACCTTCTTTGGGATGGATAAAGCAGGAAAAATTAATTTCATAAAGGAACCCAAAGCAATATTGTGAAGAAGTTGTGGTAAGCACCAATTTAAGTAAGGTTACTTAAAAATTCTTGAGGAAAAGTTGCTCCCTGAGAACTGATCGTGACTGATCCCAGGATGGATGAAGGCTGGGAATGGGGAGTGGTTAGAGCCCACCCACTGCTGTCATGTTAAGGATAAAAAAGAAATTTGGGTGACTGTGTTTTCCCCGCTGCTGGGCACCAACACTCCACAAACCAGCAGATTATTTCAATTTTCAAGCTACCTAAAATTTCAATTTTCAAGCTGCCAGAGTGATAATTTAATCAAAAGCCATGACTTCTCCTCCTCACCTTAAACCTAATTCCTACATCACCAAGATTTTGGAGACTTAGAAAGGGCACAAAACTTCCCAGGGAGACAAAGCACATACAGCCCTTGAGATTCACCTCCAACAACAGCCGTGAAGAACCTGTTACATTTTCTAAAGGTTTGTGTTACTTAGGAGAAAAAAATGATACCCCAACTACAGTTCAAGTGTTTTCAGAGGTTTACAGGAAAATAATCTCTGCCTACACTGCTTTAGAAAGTCTCTATTATGAGGTAGAGCTCAAGAATGAAAAGATTATTTACTACTAAAGGATTTTTATTCTGGTACTGCCTTGTAACACCAAACCACAACAGCCACGCTCACTTGTTCTGACAATGCTGCTGCTCCTTTTTTATTCCCAGACGCCAGACTAAAATCATGTATTCCCTGTTCTACTTTGCAGGAGTTTCAGATAAAGCCCAAACTCGTGCCTGTAGTATTTTTTGAGCTATTTTAGCACTGTATTATAAACAGAGCAGCTGGATGCACACAAGGAATGTGATTTTTGGGGATGCACTAAGGCAGTGATGGGATTTTGCTGTAACATCCATGCTGGGCCATCCAATGTGTGCCTGACTGGAAGTGTGTGACTTCAGTCAAGCAATAATCATGTGGTTTTCTGGTGAAATTTGAGCTTTTTTGGCACCAGGACTACTTTTAGATCTGGCTAAACACACAATGGAGATCTGTGGATGTGAAAAACACACAAATGTGTGTGAGAACTCATCTCAAATGAGCATTTAAACCTGTCTCAGGATAATATCCAATATTGATCAGCACTTCACAGAAGGTATTTTTGTTCTAGAAGCAGTTGTATTTATAGCAACCCATGTGCTTTCAACGAACTTCTGTGGGCACAGAGCAAAAAAAAAAATAAAATCACACACACAAAAAAATCAGTCTGCTACGTGTTCCACCGAGCCAAGCCATCAACATGCAACTCACGAGTGAAATCCAACTCTTAAAAAACATAAAGCTTAAATAGCTCTGTGACAGCTTTCCTCTCCTTCAGCCCTCCGAGAGCTCCCCCTCAGCTGGGACCTGTGATTTCCCACCCGTTTCATGAGCAGATTTGCTCACTCCAGGCACGGCAAGGATGGAAATGCCCAGGGAAAGGGAGACACTGGCTCACCCTCAGCCAGTGGGACACTGGCATCACATCCCAGGCAAATCTGGCAATGCTGCTCCTTGGAAGTGGGAAGCACTGGACAGCTGAGCTTCAGCTGAATGTGTTTGACTCCTGCTGCCACCAAATACATTCTCCTTGGGAATACATCCAGCCACGGAAACTGCATCCAACCTTCGGATAACCGTCGTGCTTTCCAAGCTACGCCACACTCTGCTTCCCAAAAACACTTCCCAACTGCTCCTTCCCATCTCTTCTCACCCTGGGGAGTGGTAACAAGCTGGGAGCAGCCAAAGCTGTGCTGGGTAGGAATGGGATTTGTACCTGCACTAAAAAAATATCTAAAATACGTTTGCATGTTCAAAGATTTGAGTGTCCCCTTCCCACTCGGAGCATGTCCCCTCTGAGGGACAGGGATGCAGAGCAATGGCTCAGAGAGGCTCAGGAGCATTTGAAAGCTCACTATTCTGCATTAAAGCCACTCTTCTGCCATACCCAGCTTCTGTGTGCACCAGAGAGGGAGAAAAACACATCCAAACCCACTCTGAAGGCACAAATCCAGCATGCGTGACACAGGCAGTGCTTGGTGACAGCTCTTCCAGGAAACGCTTTGTGCAGTCAGTGCATGGGAATTAGCAATTTTTCCTGAAATCATTTCCCTTTTCTCCAGCCAGCCATTATCCTGTGCTTGCTGATGCTCTGCTGCAGGCTCAGGTGCTCCCACAGCAGCATGGGGCCAAAGAAAACAACTGGTGGAGAGGAGAAAATGGCATTTGGCAGCTGCAGGTGCCCTCTGCTATTTTGTAGGTGCTCTTTTACAAAGAGACTGTATTTACCCACACAGGCAGGAAATCACAGGAGATGAGAGTTCTGTGGCAGGGAAACAAAGCAACAAAGTAAATGCCACGGAGAGATTCTTCTGCTGAATCCACCGTGCCCTTCATCACAGCATGGGAGCAGACATGGAGCTTCACGGCTGAATTTTAAAAATAGAAAGGTAACAAGCTTCCCATCCCAAAGTGCTGTGCTCTGCTTCCGATGCCATTTCAGGCCCTGGGAGTGCTCTCAAAGAGCACACAGCTCCTCTGGGAAAAGGTGAAAACTGCCTTCCTCCATAATCTGTTGTCTGAACTAAGAGAATTATTTATAGTTGCTACATTTATTATACATTATTATAAACTGGAAGCTGTTACGAGCTATAAAATGTTTATCATTTCAGGGGGATGAAAAGTAAGCTATTTATAGAAAAGTGCTGGTAATGTTAGGCTGAATTTATATGTTTTAAGAGTGAACTTTCCCTATTAAACATGTGCAGAGATACCACGCAATCCTTGGCCGTGTGTGATGCATTTTCCCATTTCAGCCTCTCATTTTTTCCCCCTGGGCACTACCTGTCCTTGCTGCAAACGACTGAAGCATTTTTCACTACCATTTGTGAAGTGCCTCTGCTTTCATGTTGGAGAATGTGGGGGAAAACCACATGACAGATCATGCAGAAACTCCCCAAATGCCCTCCCTTCCACCTAATCTGCAGCACAAGGATGTCTTTATACACAGACACACATCTAGAGACAGACATATAAAATCCTCCAGCATGTCTGAGATTCTCCAGAAGCGAAAAATCAGCGCTTCAGAACTGTGCCCATCTCCTCCCACAAATGGCTTTCAAGCAGGGCTTTGAATCTTCCTTTTTAAATCCTGTTCACTGAGGAGAGGGGGAGATGGGAAGGGAAAAGGACACTGAGAAAAGGCTGAAGGGAGGAGCTGCTAAAACTGCTCTAATCCACAATCCCAGCAGCAAGGATCCCCAGAAGTATTTCTGCTTTTAGGAAGGACAATTTCCAAATGTTTTCCATGAGGCCTGAGAGGTCAACTGGATGTGGAGCAGCTCCTGCAAATTGATAGCATCCCATAATTGTTCCTGCATGTATTACCTGCCCAGCCTGCAGTGCCCTTGCATTTCCCAGTGCTGGGAAGTCTCAGGATGAGACTGATGGCATTTTAAATATTTAAGGTAGTCTAAAAAACTTCAGCCTCGCTCAGCATTTAAGAGAGCTTTTCATTTACTCCTAAGGTGGGAACCAGAACAAAAAACACTTTATGCAGTTTGCTGTGCCCAATCTTTGTCCAGCTCTCATTTGCACTAAACTGAGTGTGCCAGGGTCACCACAAGGCAGCAAATGCAAAATTCAGGTTCCAGCTGAACCTTAACTAAACCACAAGAGGCATTTTCCCAGCACACAGGTCAAACAGCGCAGTACCAGCTGACATCCTGTGCTCAGAGGTGTTTTCCACATCCAGTGCCATGAGCATTCCTGCTCCTTTGGGATGCAGCCCTGCAGGATGCTTTGGATCCATCACCTCTTCTGAGACAGACAACTCAAGTCTGAAACAGTGAATTACACTGCAAACACAATCCCCACGTGAGGGGAAACCTTTTTGTTTTCTTAAAAAGCAAGAAAACAAACTAGCCAAAAAAAAAAAAAAAATCCCTACCAAAACTGACACTTCATTTACTTCCTAAGTCGTGGAACATTTCTGTTTTTTCAACTCTAAATTGCCAGACAACACAGAGGCAGCAGATGAAAATGTAACTGAAAACCTCAGAGTGCAAGAAAAGTGTTTTATTTGACTGTCAGGAACCAGGGTAGTGACTCCAGCTTTTCTATTCCCCCACAGAACAGGTCACCCTATGCCTCTCCCTCCTGATTTTGGGTGACTGAACCTCACCACTCATAACGTGACTCTTGCAAAAGAAGCAAGAGTCCTACCGAGCTTCCAGTAAACCCCACAAACCTCCACCCAAAAGCTCCTGCACGTAGGAAAGGTGAAGGTGAACCAAAGGATCCTCCCTGGTTGGGCACCCACACCACCCAGGAGATGCCCCCTGGACACCGCCCTGCTCCATCCTGGCTGCTGGGAGGGACAACTTCCCCCCAGAAATGCTCTTCCCTTCCCCAGACAGGGATGCCAGCAGCTCTGGGAAGGAAAAAATCTCCTGGCCACACACCCGGCTGTGCCTCTGCATAGGGAGCAGCCCATGGAAGGAAAAACAAGCAATTCCCATATTTACTGTCAGAGCAGAAGTTGGGAAAGCCAGGCTGTGGGAGCACTGGGATCTGGCTTCTCCACAGGATAGGACGAATCTTGCACCAGCCACCCACAAAAAGTCATTTGGAACGTGGTGAGAAAGAATTGGGAGGATCAAGAAGCACCCACCAGCCAATACATCATACTTCCCTGTAGAAATTTGGGCAAAATACCCCAAACTTTAAAAAAATTAGGATTAAGAGAAAAACCCACCTCAAATATTTGCATCAAAACCCACCTCAAATATTTGCATCAAAGGCAGCGAAAGCCAAGGCGGCAAACTGAAAATAATTTGTTTAAATATCTATCAGACATTTATACAGAGTCTGGAAAAAAGGATGAAGGTGATTTGTTACATCACACCCTCAATTACCACAGTCCTGTTTTGCTGATAAAGCAGCAAAAACCCATTTATGTTCCCTTCTCAATTATGGTCACTTGGCCACAAATTTTCTACATATTTATATTCTTTCTTTTTTAGAGGTAACCACAGCAACTAAGGCCAACTTGACCCTTCTTTGTACATGCAAGGAAACTCACAGGAATTTGCAAGACTTAACTGCAAGGCAGATCTGTACTTCAGGCTTCAACTATATTGTAATTTGTGACTCATAAATTATATTATTCAACATTCACATGAAAAATAATAGCTATCATATTACTTGCTGCAATGAGAGAGGATGGCTGCTTTGTAGAGTTTATTCAAACTGGCAACTAATAATATTTCCCATTTATCAAAGACCTCCAAAGCACAATGACTGTTCAATTTATTGTATTTAACATTCAGTGAAGGAGGATGTTGTTGTTTTCAACACTGCAATCCCAAACAGAGAAATTAAAATAAATCACTTCAATCTAGAAGCCAAACAAACAATTACATGGAGGAACCTGCCAAAAAGGAAACCAAACAGCTTCATTTGCCAGCCCTTATTAACAGCAAAAATAACACCTTGTTTCAGTTTCTGAGAGCTCCTTGTTATCACCTGGAAAACAAAACCAAATCTAGAATTTACAAATGAAAAGTGTCACAGCATCAGAATAACATGCCAGGAGACGAATACCTGGGACTGAATTATCAGGAGTTGTCAGCACTAATTCCCAGATCCTAATAATCTCCAGGAGGCTGTGGGTGCCCAGCCCTCAGGAAACAGAGTTATAAAGGGCTACTTTTATTCCAAAGCCCTGATAAAACCCACATATTTCCCCCATTTTGTGGAAATCACAGACTCATTTAGACTGGAAAAGACCTTTAGGATCGTTGTTAACCCAGCACTGCCACCTCTGAACCATGGCCCCATGGTGTGCTCCATCTACACACCCTACAAATACATCAGGGATGGAGCAGGAAGGATTTGGAGCAAGTTTCAGAGCCATGCTAAACTTTTTTCATTATTCCATTAAAAAAACCCCAACAGAACCAAACCAAACCAAACCACAGAAAACACCCCACAGTGGGCCCTAACAGCAAAACCCAGCTCTGATTTATTAATATTTTTGCCAAAAGACATCCAGCCCTGTACTCCAGACCAGCAGGAACTACCTGAAACCCAGAGGTGCCTCCTTCAGATGCCAGTGGAAGCCCAGCCAGGTGCTGTGTGCAGGAAAAACCATCACAGCCTGCACCCAACATCTCCAACCCACCGCAAAATCCCTCTGGGAGCCTCTTTGTGTGCTCCACTACAAAAGGGAGGCACCAAATGCTCTTAAGTGCTCAGTCAGGAGCTGCTTGTTTAACCCCCCCCCGTACCAGGCAGGCAGAGAGCCCCACTGTATTAGTGCCATTGTGAGCAACAAATCTCGCTGCTTAATATGCAAATTCCCCTGGTCAGTCTTGCAGAGCAGCTCCATGAAAGCAGTTATTGTGACTCCCAATTAGCCATGTGACATGCAGCCCCGCACAGCACTTCAAGGAAAATATTTAAGAAACTGTTGTCCAGTTGCTGAGAGCAGAGGTGGAGCACAACATTTGCCTTTCTCCGAGTTAATGAAGCGTCAGCACCGCATCCAGCTCCACGGGAGGAATTGATGGTTTGAATAAACTCCCATTCTGGCAGCCCTATTTCCACTTGGCCCTGTTCTCACTGCTGGGTGATGGGGGCAGCAGGAAAGAAGACAAATTTCAAACAGAATCAGCATCTTTGCTCCCAAGGAAGGGCGATAAGAACTGCAGCAGGCAGGCGAGCATCGCGTCAAGGAGAGCTCAGCAGCAATCAGACAGCTGCAGCCAAAAGCCTTAATCTGGAATGACTTGTGCTTCCAGACACTGTATTCCCTGCTTCTCCCTCATTCCACACAAGGAACTGTCTCACTGAACTTCATTCACCAGGTAAGACAAAGTAATATGTGACTCCTGAGAGGGGTCAGAGTCCGCCACGAGAGAATGAACAGGTTCCTCCTTTTCCTTCTCACTGCTCCCCTCAGAAGAGAGGAAAGAAATAAACTGAGGAGCTCTCCAGGAAGGACTTGCCTGTGGGGATAGGAGCTGGCACAGCTCTCCTGATTTTGCTCCACTGAACATACCTGATGTACAGGCACGAGGGCAGAGTTTCCCAGCAGATAATTCCAAGCCCAAAGCTCTTCCAGGAACACAAGTGAAGAGGTCACACAGCCTGGAAGTGGCTGGAGAGCAGCTGTTTCTTCCCTGTCTCACCATCCTGCAGGAACTCGGTCACCTTTGACAGGGCACAGCTGGAAAAGGTGCAGTGCTCAGCTCCTGAAACCTTGGAATTTTAGGTGGGAGACGGCTGAGCTAAAGGGATGAAGTGGGGAAAACCTGTGTCTATAAACCAGATAATGATCACCTTTTATCCTCCTTTAATGAGTCCCCAATAACTCCCCCAGGACACCCACAATTTGGCTCTGCCAGGCTACAACACATCGAGCACCAAGACAAGAACTTTTCCAGTCTATGCCAAACAACATCCTGGTGAAATGAGAACTTGCCAAAAAGAGCAGTGCTAATGAAACAGCTGGTACCAATCTGCAAAGCCCATTTCATTTCCAGCCCGATGGGCAGAGCAGCATCTGTTAAATTCTTGGTGAGGAACCGCCTCCTCCTGCTCCGGTCAGTGCAAACAGAACCCTGCAATAAACTGGGCTTGTGATTAGCTCCATCTCACGCAGGCAGACACACCTGAGGATACACAACAGCTCTCCTGACACACACAGGCATCCTGACCTTGAAAAATGCCCAGAGTAAGAGACAAAGGAAGCACACGTGGCCAGGACATGCCGTCAGCTCTGCTGAGCTGCACACGAGTAACGGGAAGTGCCGGCCATGGACAAAAGCACTGAGGAGAATACAGGGATGTGACAAACCCTCCTCTCAACTCCAGTAACACAATTGAGCACGATTTTGCCACTCCCCACTGCCCTGCAGTAAATTGAAACTGGGATGAATCAGACTGGAGATCTGGCTCTCACTTTCACCCAGCATCGCACACGGCCGCTGCTGTCAGATCGATCTCTTGAGCGCTCCCAATTCTCCAAGAAACTTTTCCATTCTGGGGAAAAGACAAAGCCTTTCTAAAATAAGTCCATCAGTGGCAAGTCAGAAGCATCACGTTTCTGTTCCAAAACACCTTCCTAGGATTGAGAAATGTTCTGGCCTTGCTCACTGACAGCAATCTGAAAGCGAATGTAGCAGGTTAGGTCACAACCCCGGAGCTGGAGGAAATGAGCCTCACTTGGGGAACAGGAAAAAGTCATCTTTCTGCACTGGTCTAGACTCCAAATCGTCTTCACTTGTGCTTCAGCTGGTTCATTGGCTGATGCCTCCAGACAGAAGCTCCCCTGAGAGAGCAAGTCAGGTTTCATGCTTGGCGAGGGCACGCTGGCGGAATTTGTAAAGCTCCGACTCAGCGCAGGCTGGACTTTGACATCTGGGGAGTCACGTTTAGAGAAGACACTCAGAGCTTCTTCCAGCTTAACCTACCCCCCCTTCCTTGCTTGTGGAGAGGCAGGAACAGATCTGTAGCATTACAAAACAGCCTATTGCACACTGGAGCTGATTGTTTAAGACAGTCCTAAGAAGCTCATAATTCAAGTGAAATTTCAGCGCTTCTCACTTCAGCGAGACAACCTTAAGGAACATTATCCTGAGAGCATGAATCAACACGAGCCAGCTGACACGAATTTCACATCTCTTACATCTTGAAAGCCCAGCTGCTGTTGTAATGCACAGGCACAATGGGTTATTTAACCCCACAGCAGCAGTGCCATGCCCCGGGAGCACCAGGCAGGGACACAGAAACCCTGGATGGAGCCTGCCCACCTCACACGCTGCTCTGGGCTGTGCAATCTATTTTACAATATCACCCAAACCCTGGTAATGTGCTTCTCCTATCTCACTTATTTGATATCACAGGTGAGATAAGAGCGAGGAAATTAAACCGAGCCTATTTCTGTGACATGATCTCACCTCATAACACCTAGCTACCAAAGCACATCTCAGGGCAAGCACCAGTGGAGCTTTTAATGCTATCTTTTTGGTCAAATTTTGGGGTATATGATGATTCCTGCCATTCCTTCTCTCTGACTGGTCCATTCTGCTCAGCACTCTTTTTACTGGTTTGCTTTTACTGGTAAAAGCAGGTTTTTACTGGTTGATAAATCTGCTTAGTACAAATGTATTTCAGGTAACCGACTTCTTCCCTTTTTATGAATAGGGTAAGGAAGACTACTCAAAGCTATACAATTCCATGTAATGACACTAATGTGATTAAATCCACGGGAGGTTGTGGAGCCTCTCTCTTTGGAGACATTCCAAACCCACCTGGATGTGTCCCTGTTGTCACCTGCTCTGGATGACCCTGCCTTGGTAGTGGGGTTGGACTGGATGATCTCCAGAGGTCCCTCCCAACCCCGAGTATTCCAGGATTCTGTGAAATCCCACATAGTTCTTAGCAGCTGGAATTCTGGTATTTCCATGAACTCTGTATCTGGCATTAGTCAGCAGATGGTTGGTTCAGATACAACTCCAAGTGCTGCATATTTTAACATTATGAAATAACAGCAGACTCACTGATAGAAAGAACACCCATCAACTGGGACATCCGAAATAAAACCAGACCGATAAGTAACATTCTGTAAGACACGGGGGAACACGCAGACCTAGGTCAGAAATTCTCCTCCTGAAATCTGGGGACCCTGCATGTGTGAGCACTACTTATAAGTCAAGTGTCCTGTTGGTAGGCTGACTTTAAATGACTATAAAACATACACAGCTCAGCTGGAGAACATCAGGGGTCCACAAACCTGAGAGCGTTGAAAAAGCAATCATTCAGGCATTTAGCTGGAGAAAAACAGGAGGGGAAAGGCTGCTGACACCGCAGCAGTGCTTGCACACCGGCTTTGCTCCCCAAGCCGGGGTGCACTTGCACACGAGGGACAGAGACCACGCTGCTCCAGCATCTCCAGCCTCCGGGAATCGCTCCCTTCGCACGCCTGAGGCTGGAGCAAAGCACCTCTCTCGGCTGAAAAACAAGCCCCGGCCCCGCAGCAGTGCCAGGATCTAAGCGAGCTGAGGAATCATTTTCCGCACACCACAAGGAGCGGAGCCCGAGGAAAACAAACTTCGGGAGCCCCGGGCAGGCCCTTTCCCCAGCCTGGCTTGATTTCAGCAGGGGCCGCGTCTCGGAGCCCTCCAGCACTGCCCAGCGACACAGACCCGACACCGCTCCCCGGCACTGCCCAGCGACAGAATCCGCCGGCAGAAGCCCCGGCACAGCCGCCGCCACGCCGGGGCCGCGGGGCTGGGGCGGGGGCAGCGCCCGTGGGGCAGCGCCCGCCGAGCGCCCGCCCGGCCCCGCCGCCCCGGCAAAGTTCGGGCGAATCCGGGGGAGAACCTGAAGGACAAGCCGGGGGATGATCCGGGGCACAGCCGGACGCGGCGCCCCGAGGCCGGCAGCGACAGCGCGGCTCCCCCGCCCGCCGCAGGCCCCGGCCCGCAGCGCCCGCCCCGGGGTCCCTCCGCGGCCCCCCCGGCCCGGCGCCGCCGCTCACCTCCGGTGCCGTCCGAGTTCTCGTTGAGGCTGCCCGAGGAGTCGTGGTGGGAGCCCACACACCCGCCCATGGGGCCCGCAGACCCGCCGCCGAGCCGCCCCCCGCCCCCCTCCCCTGCACCGAGCTCCGCCGCCGGCCGGGCAGGCGCGATGGCTCCGGAGCCGCCTCCCCGCTCCGCAACACCGCCCCCGGGGCGCGGCCTCGGCCCGCAGCCCGGCCCCGCCCGCGGCCGCGGGACCGCCCCGACACCGGCGCAGGGACCGGCACCGGCGCAGGGACCGGCACCGCCACCGCCACCGGCGCTGGGACCGGCACCGCCACCGGCACCGCCACCGGCACCGGGACCGGCGCAGGGACCGGCACCGCCACCGGCGCTGGGACCGGCACCGGGATGCGGGGCCACCCCCGCGCCCCCATCCCGGGAGGGTCCCCGCGGCCGTGGGTGCCGGGCTGTGTTTATTCTCTCCTCACTGTGAGGCTCCCCCGTGCTCTGCTGTGCTCTGCCCCATCCCTGAAGCGTTCAAGGATGGAGCTCTGAGCATCCCGCTCCAGTGGAAGGTGTCCCTGCCCATGGAATAAGATGAGCCATAAGGTCCCTCTGTGATTCTGTGATTTGTCTCTGCGCACGAAGAGAAAGTCCACGCTCAGATAAATCTCTGCCCCAGCCACCCACCCCACTGTTATCAGATTGCCAGTTTGAAATAAAGACTAAGCAAACTCAGTGCTTTTTGGTCAATCTGACCAAGCAGACTTCAGTTCTCTGAAAAGAGAAGTTCGACTTTTGTGCTCTTAATGCCCAGCCAGGTTATCTCATTTCGGCAGCAATCCCGCCCTGGGATCAGGGCGTTACAGCTCCTACACTATCAGACCTATCAGACCCTAACTCAAACCCTAACCCTAACCCCTATCAGATGCACTAGAGCTCCTTGGAATATTCAGCAATAAGTCAGAACTCTGAAAAATGGGAGCAGACAGTGTAAAAAATAAAGTCTGGTAACAGACTGTGCTCTGGGTTCCCCACACGCTCTGCTATACACGGCAGCTTCATGTTCTCATACACAGAGCAGCACAAAACAAAACTCAAGCTGAGCATATTTTTCCTCCATAAAGATGACATTGCAAATGTGTTTTTTGGAATTAAAATAGCATAGCTGTTTGTAGAGTTTCTAGTCACCACGGTGAAAAGAACTGATGGACAAAGGCGTTTTTCTGCCATCAATTTCCGTACATCATCTTCATACCAAAAGCCCAGACAGCCTTTGGGAAGGCTGGCTTGTGTTGATAATTAAAATCCCAAACGTATGAGATAAGCTGAGTGCCAAATGCTGAGCACTTTGTCATCTGAGAACAAAAAGGCACAGAGCTCATCTGCTTTATTGGGTCCAAATGGGAAGGTCAGGCCTGGTAAGAAAGCCTAAAGAACAATTATTAGAGTCTGAGCACATGCCTACTAATTACAACAAAAGCAGAAATTCCTTGTCTGTGCAGACATTTAAACCAGATCAAGGAACCACACAGAGCTCAGTTGTTTTCGTTCCAGATTTTATCTGAGGGCCACATGGGAGTTTGCCTATATATACAGTGTATAATCAAAGATATTGTAGAATCACAACATCAATTAGGTTGGAAAAGAGCTCCAAGACCATCGAGTCCAAGCTGTGCCCCATCCCCACCTTGTCCCCAGCCCAGAGCACTGAGTGCCACCTCCAGGTGACACCTCCAGTGGTGGGGACTCCAAACCTCCCTGGGCATCCCATTCCAATGCCTGAGCGATGTCAGGCTGGGGGGAGGGATCGAATATCATTTATCCAAAACTGTAAGAAATTTGGAAGACAGTTGCAAAGTTTCCTAGGAGTAGGCGTCGATGTATTTTATCATCGGAGTATGGTAATCCTGCAGGGAAATCATGGATTGTGGGGAGGCACTTGGGATGCCCACTGGGGGGGCTTCTCCCTCTGGATATCTGCTGCCTGGTGAGATCCCAAAACTGCCCCTCACTGAGGCCCAGGGGGTGGAAACACAACGTGACTCTGTTCCATAACAGGGTGGCTGCAGGGCTGCGGGCTGGCGTGGGAAAGTCTGTCCCCAGCAGCCAGCAGTCTGCTTGTGGAGCCTTGGAAAAACACACCAGAGCTTGTTATTCTGCGTGTTTGGGGCTGAATTCTTTCACTGGATACCTCGTTGTTCTCACACGGAGTATGGAGCACATATATCTGTGTTTGTGTGCATAGCAACTCTCAGGATGGGCCAAAGGGAATATTGACAGCCTGACCCCACGTTTCAGGATGAACTTGCAATGCACTAACGAAGTACTGAAGAAAAAAACAACCCTTTCTCGAAATGGATTATTTCTTTTGAAGGTTATTCCTCCTTAAAATAAGTTTCCCTGAGCTTTGCAATCAGAGTTTCTGCGCTTCAGTCTCGGTTCTGCTCCAACACCCACTGAGGCCTTGGACAAGTCACATAAACTTGGCTGCTCTGTTTCTATCAGTAGATCAGTGTTTGTCTGCACATCTCTTGAGGGCATGGCCAGGATTAATTAATTCTTACCCTTTTTGACTCTCTAACTGCCTGCAGTGGGTGGGATGTAAAACACTGAACATCAAAAGTGACTTTTCCCCAATGAAAGGGTATCATGGATTGACTGTCCCCCAGAGGTACCACTGCCCTATGTGGTTATGATTATTTGGGGGGATCACAAACCCTGCAGTGCAAACAGCTGGAGGATTTTCTTTGGGCACAAATCCTACTGGACTGTGTTGCCCTGGGAGCACCGGAGGGATGGGGTTTGTGGCCAAGGAATGCAGTGTGTAGAAATCCCTGAGGAGATCTCCACGTGCACTGTGCTGGACTCTGGAGGAGGCACCAGCATGATCAGAGGGATGGAGCAGCTCTGCTGGGGAGGAAAAGGTGGGAGAGCTGGGATTGTTCAGCCTGGAGAGGAGAAGCTTTGGGGTGACCTCACTGTGGCCTTTTAGTGCCTGAAGGAGCTGCAGGAAAGATGGAGGGACAGGACAAGGGGGAATGGATTCAAACTGCCAGAGGGCAGGGTTAGATGGGATTTAGGGAAGGAATTGTTCCTTGTGAGGGTGGGCAGGCCCTGGCACAGGGTGCCCAGAGCAGCTGTGGCTGCCCCTGGATCCCTGGCAGTGTCCAAGGCCAGGCTGGACAGGGCTTGGAGCAACCTGGGATGGTGGAAGGTGTCCCTGCCTGTGGCAAAGGAATTGGAACTGGGTGATCTTTAAAGTCCCTTCCAACCCAGCCCATTCCACGGCTCTGTGATTGCCAGGCTATTTCCTATATAATCCTATATAATAAAATATTTCCTGCATTTCCCCAGGTTTTCTCTCCAGCTGGGCGCTCGCTGTTTGCTCGCCGTCAGTGGTGGTGGGTTTTGCCATCACATGATGATCCAGAGTGATAAATCCCTGTTCTCTGATGATTCAGCTCTGTGTGGGAACAAGGATGAGATGCTGACAAATTGCATCAGCACTGAAACTTCTCTCTCAGGCATCCACATTTTGATTTTTAGTGGTGCTGCCCAGGACAGCACTATCAAAGTCTTCACATTGTAAGTGAAATTGTTCCCAGATTTCTTCCATCCTGCTTTTGACATATGGGAAAGGGAGACACGGCTGATGAGGTTATCAACCAAAGGTCCCACAGGAAGCAGAAGCGGGAAGGAACTGTGGAGTCCAACTGCTCTTTTTCCTCCTCAGACTCTGAAGAGATTCAGCAAGTTGCTATTTTCAGATTTACTTCCCCATGGCTCTTCCTGAAAGCTGCTGAGGCTGTAGCCTCATTTTCACAGGCTGGAGGTTTCCCTGAACAGCATTTCTGTTTAGATGTGGTTTTCAGGAATGCTGGCTCCCATTCCGAACTTTCCACCAGCAAATTTTAGGCTGATTCCAATCCTGTATAATCCATCCCTTACCAAAGTGACTGGTAGCGATCTCCACCACCCGGAGGCAGCGAGGCTGTGTCACAATGATGTGAAACCAGGCAGGGTCTGTTTTCCTGGAATGACCAAGGGAAAGAAAAATGCAACCGAGGAATCCCTGTGGCTGAGGAACCCCACCAGACACCAGGACATCCCGAGCTGGCCAGGAATGAACAGAGTGAGGGTTGTGTGTGTCCTCCAGCACCTCTCCAGGAGCACAAACCCCATTCCTAAAGCCTTGGCACACACCTCTGCTGCAGGAATTGCTGGCTTGGGAAGCTGGAGCTCCTGAGGGAATTTCCATCGTTGGATCGTTGCTGTGAAGAGCAATGTTGTGTTTCTCTCCCGATCTCTGCAAAGCCCTCACCTGCTCCTGGGAGCTTGGGGCTCTTTATCCATCTCTGTTAATAACAAGAGGAAAAGTGATGATACCACTTGCTTTAAACATTTCTGCAAAGCTCTGAAGTTTTGTTTTCAATTGCTGGAGAAAAGGGGTCACCGGAATGGCTAAAAATCACTTTTTAATGTGCAGCATCAGAAATGATGGTAGGAATCTCTGGAAGGGGCGGATTCCACAGTAGGAACCAGGTTGGACAGGGTTTGGATCAACCTGGGATAGTGGAAGGTGTCCCTGGCTGGAATGAGATGATCTTTAAGGTCCCTTCCAACCCAATCCATCCCATAATTCCATGATTTATTGCTTTGTCGCATCAGGCAGGTTTTGCTAATCAAAATATGCATTAAAAAAAAAAAAAAAAGAAAAATGAACCTTGACTGCTAAAGCAACAAAAGTGAAACACTGCTTCCCTCCTGTGGTGACCTCCCTGATTGCACAGCGAGACGCTGCAATAAATGGCACTTTTTAAGTGATTTTTAAAAAATTATCATCATTATTCGGATGCCATTGCAGCCAGGCAGTCGCTCACATCCCGCTGTCCTTGTTACAGCCCCGGTCTGACGAAGCCCAGCTCTTGCTGCTCAGCCAGGCTGGAAGCCCTGAGAACCTTATCTCCTCGCAGGCTGCTCTTTGTGGCCAGGTTCTCCTCTTTCAGCTGCCTTTGAGCGGATTCTCTGCCTGGCTGGGTGCTGCAGTGTTCCGTGTCACTGTGCTTAATAATGAAGGGGCTGAGCAGCAGCCGGACAAAGGGAGCTCCCACCCCCTGCACATTCCCGGTGCTGCTTTGAAGCTGGATCACGGAGCCAGCCCAGGGAACAGGCCACACTTGGGCTGTGGTGATGCCATTCCTGCATGTTCTGCCATTATTCTATTCATTTTATGTTGCATTAATATTTTATTGATATCTGGAGGCTCATTCAGGAGCTCGCATCTCCACCTGAAGTGTCCGAGGATGGTTGGATGGAGCTCGGAGCAAGCTGGGCTGGTGGAAGGTGATCTTTAAGGAATTGGTGGAATTGGGTGACCTTTAAGGCCCCTTCCAACCCAAACCATTCCATGATTCCATGACACTGAAGTTTGGATGTAGGATGTGGTCTGCTGTAGAAAAGGAACATAGCAGGGACAGCATAAAAATATCTGTGATCATGAATAAGCGAGAAGAAATAGGGCAAGAGATTTGGAATTCCTCTTTTCCCTTCTTTTTGCTGTGCAGGAATGAAGGGATGCACAATCAGTGGTGACAGGATAAGTCAGGGATGATTAAAGATGATTAATTAAAGATTAATTTTTTCATTCTCCCAGACAACCAACAACAGGAGGAGAGGGAACAGCCTCAGGCTGGGCCAGGGCAGGCTCAGGGTGGACAGCAGCAGGAATTTCCCCATGGAAAGGGTGCTCAGGCCTTGGCAGGGGCTGCCCAGGGAGGTTTGGAGTGCCCATCCCTGGAGGTGCCCAAGGAAGGGCTGGAGGTGGCACTCAGTGCTCCGGGCTGGGGACAGGGTGGGCATCGGGCACAGGCTGGGTTTGATGATCTGGGAGATCTTTTCCAACCTCAATGATCCCGGAATTCTGAGCAGAGAGTGGAAGAAATGAGCAACGCCCAGGCCACACTGCTTCTCTTTCAGCTCTGAGCTCATGAATACCAAAAGTTCCTCTGGGAGAGAAGTTTGTGAGTTGCCTCATTCCTGGGTTTTTAACTCCCAAACGTGAAGCATTTGCAATCAAAGAGCTATTCCTAGACAGAATATACAGACAGGCCTCTCACTCAGGACTGGAAATTGGGTTCATCTGAGGAGAAATCAGCCAGCTTTTGGCGGGAGGAGAAGGAAGGGTGGAAAAGGAAACATTCTCCCTCCTGTCAGAACGCTTCTGATAAAATTAAAGCTGGAGCAGATGGGGATGGTACAGGCTAATGTTCCCATATGGCAGGATCAATCAGGCACAGAATATGCTGCTTTAAGAGACGTGTGAAACTGATAGATGTTAATATTCCAAATATTTTAGCTTTGGATTTTGAGCATTCTCCCAGGCTGTGGAGCTGGAAGAAGATTCCCGTGCTCAGGAAGGGTTTGCCTGGCCTGCAGTTGTACTTTGGTGGGACATTCATTCCTTCTCTCTATCCTCAGCTGGCTGAGCTCTTGCTTTGCTTCCTGCTTGGTGCTGAGGGCAGGGGCTCAATCAGAAGGGAAATGGAGATGGGGAAAGGAGCAGGAACGGAAACAGAGACAGGGAAAGGAACAGGAAGGGAAATGGAGATGGGAAATGGAGCAGGAAGGGAAATGGAGATGGGAAATGGAGATGGGAAATGGAGCAGGAAGGGAAATGGAGATGGGAAATGGAGATGGGAAATGGAGATGGGAAATGGAGATGGGAAATGGAGCAGGAACAGAAATGGAGACAGGGAAAGGAGCAGGAACAGAAATGGAGACAGGGAAAGGAGCAAGGTCTCGCTGTGCTGGCAGGGCAGGGCCACTGTCACTGCCAGGTGCTGCCTGTTCCATGGTTTTGTGGGACACCCAGGGCAGAGACACTGTCAGGAACCAGGACCTGCCACACTGTCCCTGCAGCAGTTCATTTCCACCTAGAGAAAAGCAGGAATTCTTCCCAGCTCTTAGTTCCTAATCCTGACAGGCAGTGTTCAGAGGTGAAGTATTTAGTGAACGATTCACTTTTATAGGACTGATCTTTGCATGGAAACGGGGAAAACACCCCAAAATCCCAACCTGAACAACCCCCCAGCGTGGCAGGACACATTCACACCAAACTGGTGGATGATTTCACCTGGCTGTACATCAGAATCTTCTCTCTTCTTATCACTCTTGTCTCTGAGGAGCTTATTTCACGTGTGCTGTGCCTCTACAGAGTGATGGAATTGCATCAGGGGTGCTAAACATGGATCAAAATCTGTTTGGAACTTCGGACCATGATATTAACCATGAAAAACAATAACGACAACAAGAGATCCTGGCTTGTGAGCACTGTTGTTTGTCCCTCGTGCTGGACATGGCCTCGGGATGTGGAATAGGATCCCATTGTTGTATTCCCAATAAACAAAGAGGCAGATTCTCCTCGTGCCTTATTAGATGGTCTTTGTATGGGTGGAGGAAAATAAAGTCTGTGTGGGGCAGAGCAGGTGTGAAGGATCCTCCTGGGCCAGCCCTGCTGGGGACGTGACCTCCAGTGCGTGTGAGGAGCCCAGGGAGGGGGACAAAGAGAGAACCCATGGATTCAGAGGGATAAACATCACTTTAATTTCATTTTTGACACTCTGCAAAATATTCCCAGCAATTTAAACTGAAGGGGTGCAGGGGTTTGAGTGACTCTGTCAGGGCTGGGAACCTCAAAGGGAGATAGGTCAGGAGTGGTGCTAAGGAGGAGTCTCCAGGATTCCTACAGGAAAATTCCCTGTTTTGTTGTGGTTAACAAGGAAGCCTGGATTTGGGACAGCTCACATCCCACCTGCGACCTGCTGATCAGAGATACTCATGATAGGAAACACCTGAAAAGATGGGAAAATGGTTTAAATATTGGTATTTATAACATGGGAGCATCATATTCCTGCCCGTGGAAAAATTAAAGACTTCTTAAATCTGTGCTCCAGGCCCCTTGCTGCTGGCTCTAAAACACTCCATGTTTTTGGGAATGGGAGCTGTGAGTGACAATTTCTGAGGTGTCCTTTGACATTTGGCTTCACCAGTGTTCAGTGCCAGGTCTGGGGGCTGGGCTGGCTGAGCTCTGTCACAGAATCCCAGGATCATTTTAGTTGGGAAAGCCCTCCCAGGTCATGGAGTCCAACCTGACCCCACCTTGTCCCCAGCCCAGAGCTCTGAGTGCCACCTCCAGCCCTTCCTTGGACACCTCCAGGGATGGGCACTCCAAACCTCCCTGGGCAGCCCCTGCCAAGGCCTGAGCACCCTTTCCATGGGGAAATTCCTGCTGCTGTCCACCCTGAGCCTGCCCTGGCCCAGCCTGAGGCCGTTCCCTCTCCTCCTGTCCCTGTTCCCTGCGAGCAGAGCCCGACCCCCCCGGCTGCCCCCTCCTGTCAGGGCCTTGTGCAGAGCCACAAGGTCCCCCCTGAGCCTCCTTTGCTCCAGCCTGAGCCCCTTTCCCAGCTCCCTCAGCCACTCCTGGGGCTCCAGCCCCTTCCCAGCTCCCTTCCCTGCCCTGGACACGCTCCAGCCCCTCCATGTCCCTCTTGCACTGAGAGCCCCAAACTGGACCCAGTACTCGAGGTGTGGCCTCACCACTTCAGCTCTCCCCTAAAACATTTGAATGCATAAACCTTGGAAAAAGAAATGTTCTTTGTCAAAAATAATGATAAAAAAAATCTCTGCGCTTCCACCATCTCTGTCAGTGTCAGAAGTTGCTGCACACATTGTAATCAGAAAAGAAACACTCTGAGCACAGGCAGAAGAGATGACGTCATTTGTGTCCCCATCCTTCCAGCGAGGCTTTGTTCCTTATCTCTCACTTTGCATCCAAACATTTGATTTTTCCTGCCTGAGCCTGGGATTCTGCATTTGTCCTCGGCGAGTTTCAGCTGACAGATCCCGTCCCATTATCCAGGTCCATCTGAATTCGGGAGCTGCTCTCTGTGCTGTCACAGCTCATAAAGCTGCATTATCTTTGCTATCGGACAAATCAGTTGTTAATGGGCACAAACAAAACGAGCAGCTCTGGCCCCACCTGAGTTGGGGGCTGCATTTTCTCCTGCTGAGGCACCAAAATGACAGGGCTTTGTTTGTGTTCCTGCTCTGCTCCCATGGCCCTGATCTGCTCACGAGGCTCTCACGCAATCCTGAGCACACAGATTTTTACAGCCAGGATATCTCACATCTGCTTCTGCCCTGTCCATCGGGCTGTTACTGTCAGGGGAGGAAATCAGGTTGATTTGATGTGATTTGCTCCTGAGAAAGCCATGCTGGCTTTTTCCTCGTAATTTTATCATCTTCTAGGTGTTTATATTGATTCTTTCATCCTTTGTCCCAGGATCTTGCCAAGAAATAGAGTTGGGCAGGCTGGTGGATCACTCCTGAGGCTCCTTTTTCTCCTTTTTTAAAGCCAGGGCACTGTTTGTGTCTCCTGTCCCTCATGTCCTGTCACCACCTTCTCAGACATCCTCACTACTGCCTCAGAAATTTCCTTGGATGGTTCACAAGTGTTCTGGGGTGAATTCCTTCAGCTCTGCTGACTCCAGGACATCCACACATTTCCAGAGGTGTATTCCAGCCTGGGGTCAGCTCCTTTCTAGCACCAGGTGAGAGAAAATGATGGAGCAAAGCAGATTTTCTCCAAAACAGAGCCCACACAAAGACAGGCGAGCACCCAAGCTGGGAAATCCTGGCCTCCACATCCCAGGAATTCTGCCTCTCCCACAGATCTGCAGGAAAAACGAGGCTGTGATGTTGCAGCAATTATCTCTGATAACTGCTGATCTCCTGATGCTCCTCTGAGCTGCAAACCACCCTCGTCAGGCTGCTGGGACGCTCTCTGAGATGTTGGTTTCGGACCCAAAATGGTCTGTGAGGATGTCTGGGACCCGAAGGAGGATGTGGAGGTGCATCCAAGGATTTCTGGCAGCCTGGAACTTGCAGGTGGGACTGTGAGAAGGAGTTGGAGGATCTGAGCACGGAGCACTCTCTGGGCTGGGGACCCACTGGTCCAGGGGATAATTCCTGTCTGGGGTCATGTCACAACCTTCAACAAAGACCAGGGAGCTCTCTGCATCTTTATTTGGGTTCATTTTTGCTGGTTTGAACCCATCAAACTCACATTGGTGCAGCTTTACAGAAATGAGAGATGCTGACTCTGAAACCAGTGCCTGGGACACTCCACATCTTAATTTGGGGGCTTGATCTGGCCCACAGAGGGGGCCTCAAAAAAAAAAGAAAAGTGAATTATCGCTGGGCAGGCAGGAGGGGAGAGCCTGGTGTCAGCTTGCAATTTCCAAGTTGTTTATTTCATTTATTAATTATTAACTCCCAGCCTGACAGGAATACATTTACAGTGGGAATGAGAGTGGGCAAGATTAGATCATGCTCATACCTTCCCGAACAATTCAGCTTTTTATTAAATTCCCGTTTATGCTGATGAAATTATTTGAGGGACTATTAACAAGATCCATAAAAATCCCAACTCAGTGCAGCAGGAAGTGGAGGGTTTATGAGGTTTGTGAGAAAGCATTTATCACCTGGAAACACACCCCGGGTAGCTCAGTCCAGTTTGCTTTTAATTTAACTGCTCAAAAGTGACTGGATGCCTTATTTTGTTCACACTTAAATCACCCGAAGCGTTCCAGAGCAGGACTTCCACCGCATTAAGCTTCAGACCACTAGAGAGAGCCAGACTAAAGTCAATGCCCGCTTGTGCAGCCTGAGATGGGAACGACAGCTCAGATTCAGAGCAAATAAATCAAAAAGTGTGATCAGAGCTCCTGCCTGGGTCTCAGGGCTGAGGTGCTGCACCCAAAAGGCCAAGGGCAGCTCCTGTGCCTTGGAAGTCTGGATCCATCTGTGCCAAATGGATCCTGCAAATGCTTTGGAAATTCTGCCCTTTCCATGGATGAGGTTTCAGCATCACCCAGTTTTTGTCCTGGGGCTCTCAAGGAGCTAAATCCCTTTATTGAGGGTTTTAATATTTTATTTCTTGCTTTTCAATTTCAAGGAGCTGATTTCCTGTGTCTAGGGAGATCTCTAGTCTCATATCAGCTATGCCAGGGGTAAAAATAAACAACCAAGGGGATCAAGGAAATTCCTTCTTCAAGGGGTGACATTAACACAGAATCATGAGAAAACTCACCTCAGGAAAAAAACCCAGCCGTAACAGCAGGCTAAATGCAAGTTTTTAACTTGTAAAACAATATTTACTCATAAAAACTGGCTGGCAACTCAAAAAACCGCAATCCTAATCAACCCGTATCCAGCAGAGCCATTTCATTGTGGTTTGTGGCCCTGGCTTTGAGCAGCTCCATCACTGGCAGGGAAGGGACACTCAGTGCAAGGTGACACACACGGGATGAGTTAAATTCCAGCATGTGCCTGTAAATGAGATTTTGGGGAACCTGTTTTCAAGAGCAAGCCACCCGATTTGCTTCCTGAGGGAGGAAAACACACAGCAAAAGAGCAGAAATCCATAAATTCATCAGTTTGGTTTTTTTCTTGGAGTCCCCAGGGCCGTGCCAGAGGTCCTGGATGATGAGCTAGGAATGATGAGAGGCACAAATTGCCCTCTGCAGTGCAGTTCTCTCTGGGTGCTGTCACCCAGCAGTAAAATCCAATTTACAGGGGCTCCATGCTCCCCAGCTCCATCCTCAGCGTTGTTTGCAGGAGGGTGCTGCCCATCCCAGAGGTTTCTGTGTGTTCCACCTGCTGTGGACCGAGGGGAGAGGTGGACAAAACCCTCCCCAGCTGCCTTCTCTGCCCAAGGGGGTGTTGAGATTATGACACCCTTGATTCCTTCGGTCTCCTTTTCCCTTTTTCCCGTGTAAATATGTGCTTCCTTTCCCAAGCACCTCCCATCCCACCTCACGCACTTTCTCTGAGGGAAGGCCCGAGGCTGTGCTGTTCCCTGCTGGAGCTGATTCCATCTCCCAGCTCCTCAGTCACGTCGTGAGGAGCTGCTTCAGCCCCCGGCCTGACAAACACAGCGCTGAGGAATGGTTTTTCCACTTTGCCAGGCAGCGGAAAAAAGGCTCTCCTGCCACTCCTGGAGCCATGCAGAGACGAGCACTTAGTGGGCTTTGGGGAACAAAGCATAAATATTTCAGAAGGGTGCTTTAATAAGTGTTTGTTTGCTCAGAAGCTGTTGGTTCCTTCTTGGGGAGTTGCTATGGTAAAACCACGTTGGTTTAAACAGCAATAATGATTCTCTCCTCGTGTCTGGGTGTACGGGAGCTCTTGCAGATCCCAGTGTCACCAGTAAAGGGATGGGAAGGTGGGGATGGAAGAACAGATTTTGTCTGATGAGATTTTGTCTGATTTTCTGAGCACGTTCTGGTACTGCCTGTCCCAGACTTTGTGTCAGGGAATGGAGGCTTCAAAACTCGCACAGGACTTCGAATTCCATCCTCTCAGCACGTTATTCCTGGATTTAGGAACACCCAATCCGCCCAGGTGGCAGAGATGGGGGATGTCATCTGCTCCAGCACCTTTAGGAAAGGAGCTGGAGTTGATGCTGGAGAACTGCTGCCAAAACGTGCAACAGAGGCAGACAAAACATGAAGAGCCAAAAATAGAAGGGCTGCCTTAGATAAGGGACTGATGGACTTGCTTAAAGCTGTCTTTCTGTATTTATGGCACAGATTCCGGCGTCTCTCACTCGGACTCTTCAGGAGTGCTGGCTGCTCTCTGCTCAGCAGGAGCACACGGCCCTCCCTGTGTCCCCAACGAGAGCAGCAGAGCTTAGCGAGGCACTGCTAAAACCCGGCCAGGAGAGGGAATGTCCTTTGTGCTGCTCGAGGCTTGTTGACATGGGAACGGGAGCTCATCACACGGCATCTCCTTTCTTTCACACCAGCAGGGAACTTTCAGTATCCAGCCCCAAAACCAGGCTCAGAATGCCTTGTGCCGAGGCCAGGCTGTTCCCCTCAGTGGTCAGCTGTCTCTGCTCCCCATTTGGATTCCTGCTGTGTGCCACAGAAAAGCGGGAGCTGGCACATCCAGCCTGGGCTGGGTGGTTTTTGTTGGGCTCTTCTGCTCAGCCTCTGTGTGTGACTCAGGAAACGCAGGCTGGTGCTGCTCCCTGCTCCTCTCTGCCGTGCCTGGATTCAGGGCATCTCTCCAGCACCTTGGAGGTGGTAAAAAGTCTTATATTGGATTCAAAAATTGTAACTGCAGGAATCAGGGTTCTGTAGTGTCTGGGGGATCCTGGGAAGCTCCCTGGAAACACACCCTGGAATAATGGAAGAACCCCCTCAGCTGCCTGCCCACCCCAGCTGTGCTGCTGCAGGAACGATCATTTCCCACATTTCACCTCCACACTTCATCTCCCAGCCAGCTCTTCGTGCTAAAGCTCTATTAACGATGACGTGACACCTCTGAGATCCCAAAAAAGCCCCAAAGCTGGGATCAGCAGTGAATCAGCTGGCAGAGCACAGCAATCCCCTGTGCTCACTCCTGTCACCTCTCAGAGCTCGGGACAGAAATGGCATTGTGAGCTTGCTGTGCAGGCAGAAAACCCACCCAGGCACCTCTGCAGGGACACAGGGGACTGCCAGCTGGGCTGGGATTGGGATAACACATTTGTTGTGTCCTGTATCTCCTGAATTTTCCCTTGGCAAAGCAGCACCTCTGTGCTTCACATGACGAAGCTCGTGTGGCTCCGCCTTGCAGCTGCTAAGATTTGGTCGAATTTATTGCCAGAAGTTCAAAGAAACCCAGTGACTGCTCCTCAAACCCTCTTCACAATCCACACAACACAAACGCATTGTATTTCCAGCAATTCCTTTCTCTCTCCCTCCACGTGGGTTGCAAATTAACTGGGGAATAAGCACTGCAAACATCAATAAATGCTTCATCCTGCGGCCTTCGGGCTTGGTTATCCACCAACAACTCCCAGGGCACAGCCAAAAAATACAGTTCAGTCTCCGTGGTGCTCTGGTTGAACACCTGGAGAGCAGGACAGGACACTCCACTCCTGTTTCCCTCTGCTGCTGTAGCCAAAATTGCCCCTGACGTGGCAGGGCTGGGCAAGAAATTCCCAAGTGAATCCAGGGATGTAACACAGGACAACATCCTGAGGGCTCTCAGGAGATCAGAGACCATGGAGAATTTTTGGAAATTCCTCAGCAACAGCACTGTTTTTACGGACAGAACAGGTCCATTTACTCAGAGCAGAACTTTCTGTGGGAAAAGTTCCCAAGAGAATACCAGAGGCATTGTTGAACCTCAGGTTTGGAGCTGGGAATGCTCAGGGATGGGATTCTCTGAGGGATTTGCTGCTTAAACCCATCCCAGGTTGGATTTTAGCCTTCCCTCCTGCCCACCACCCTCCTCCTTTCCCACAGTGCCCTGCAGGGAGCAAAAGGATCACTGGGAAACCTGGATGTGTTTTCCATACGGAAAAAAATCCTCCTTTCCACCTCTATTTCTGAGAATTTTCACCTGGCTTTAACCCCCCAAAAAAGAAGAAGAAAAAAACCCCAAAAGAGAGAGAATGGGGTGACCCAGGAGCACCCCAAGCAGATTAGGGATGGGAAGGGATTTGGGGACATCCTGAGCTGGCTTTGGGGGCTTTGGCTCTGCTGAGGACTGGGCTTCCCTCGGCATCTCTCCCTAGAAATATTCCAGGACCTCAACTCCCCAGGAAATCCATTCTTGTGGTTTCCTCCTTGCAGCAGCAGGGCAGGCTCAGGTGGGATGTGGTTCAGGATCCCACAGGCTGAGGTGGCCAGGGAGAGTCCCCACTTCCTTCCAGAGAGTTTGGAGCAGGTTTTGGAAAATAAACAAAGCCCAAACAAAAGCTTGTCCAGGAGCAGGGCTGGCTGCTGCCCCTGCAGGTGCTATTTTTACACCTGAAGTGTTTCCAAGCTCCCAAGAGCAGGTCCAGAGGAGACAGCCCCTGGGAAAGGCTCTGCTGAGCCGGAGAGGTTTCTTCCTGTTTATGAAGTGCTGAGATTGTGTTCAAAGCAGGAGGGAGGGACTTTGTGGCCCTGCTGCTCAAGGAAGCCCCGGCTGCAGAGCATTTCCCTTGCCTGGCTCAGTGGCCAGAGAAAACAATTGCAAAAAAACCCCAACACCTCAAAAAAAAACCAACAAAAAAAGCAGATTTTTGCCCTTGGGTTTGGCTGAGGGTATGAAAGAGAAGAATCCAGATTCCAAAGTGGATCCCATCCCAGTCCTGCCCTGGAGATGAGGATCTCCACGTGCACTGGCCGTGCTGAGCTGTCCCTCCAGGCATCCCAATTTGTGTTCCCCACGGAGTAAAAAACTCCTTTTACTGCTCACAGGAGGCCAAATCCATTCCTCACAGGCTCCAGGAGCTCCACATCCTTCCTGTGCTGGATCCAGCATTCCAGAGTGGAGCAGAGGGGCACAATCCCTTCCCTTGGCCTTGTCCAGGTCCCTGTGGATGAGCCCATCCTTCTTCAGGTGTGTCAGCCGCAGCCTCACCTTGGGTCACCTCCACGTGAAAATTCCTTCCCCCAAAGCAGGGGCTGCCCTTCTCCTTTCCCTTCAACTGCAGCCTCACAAGGATTTGAGGCATTCCAAAACAATTCCCTTTTCTCTGAACATCTGAGGGTCACCCAGCTCCTCCTGGTCCTTGCCCATGAGCAGTTTGTGCCGCTCTCCTGAGCTCTGTGACTGCTCGGGGCCTGGCATCAATGGCCCAAAATGACCCTAAAAATCCCCTCCTCGGTGTGGGGTTGTGGCCTTGTTGGTGCTGGGGGTTGGCCCTAAAAGGTTTTGCTCTCACCAGCTGCGAAATGCTCATTTCCCCCCAGCCCAAAGGCAGGGAACGTGAAGAGGGAGATCTCTTTTCCTGGCTCCCAAATGCTCCATGTCCCTGCTGGCTCTCCAGAGGAGAAGGATGAGGTGTGCGTGTCTGGCAGGGCTGTGTTCCCTGTTTTCCCTGAAATCCAGGCTGGATGCAGCCAGGAGGGGTTGATGGGGCTGTGCAGCCTCGTGGGAGCTCTCCTGGTACCCACTGAGTGCTGATGGAGAGCCCACAGCCTCCGCTGAGCTCCTGAATCCCATAAAACCGGGCAGCCGCTGCATTCCTGGAGCACCTGGAGCAGTGTGGATAAATCCAGGCAGCATTCCAGGGAGCACAGCTCCATTGCCCAGCTCCCAGCACGGGGAAAGCTCGGCTTTCTGAGGATGAAGCATCCCAGGGCAGGGAGTGCATCGTTCCTGGTGAGGCAGCAGGGAGCCCACGCCACGGATCCAGGAACAATTCCAGGTTTGGATGCTGCACACGGGAAGGGAATAACTCAGCCCAGCTCCTCAGCCAAGCTTTGGAGAGCTCAGGGATGATTGCAGGGTCAGCAGCTCCTTCCAGCGAGGGTTCTCTGTGTGTGTCCAGCCCTGTCCAGCACCTCGGGGCTCTTGGGCCAAGGTCCAGCTCCTGGACGTGCTGGATCTCACACAAGGTGTCCTTTGTGAGCTTGCAGAGCATCAGCGCCTGGATGGAGCTCTGAGCCACCTGGACCAGTTGCAGGTGACCCTTTGACAGCAGGGAGGTGGAATGGGAGGATTTTTAAAGTCCCTCCCAACACAAACCATTCTGGGATTCTGGGGTCACGGAGAAGCACTGGCCAAACCCCACCCAGGGATGGTCCAAAACATGTCCAGGGTCTCAACCTGAAGAGAAACATTATCCTAATTCAACTCAAAACCTTCCATTTTGCTTCAGTTTTGGATAATTAAACACTTTCAAACCTCCTTTTTTTTAAAAAAAACCCTGATTTTGCTTTGTTCTTTGAAGAACATGTCAGCTGTGAAAACAAATGAGATTTAAAAATTTAAATTTCAAATTTAAAATGACTTTGGTTTTAGCTCCTAAACAGACCATCTGGCTTTAAGAATATTGAAACAATGTGGGCTTTGACTTTATCAAAATGCTTTTTTCCCCCCACCTCAGCTTCTGTGAGTGGAAGGATTTGAAAAATTCAGCCTTTTTTGGGAGAGGAGAAACAATTCCCACGGCATCCTCTTCCAGCTCCTAAATCTTTCGCAAGTCTCAGCTGCCTCACCCTCAAATTCTGCTGTAATCACAGGCTTTTCACCCAATAATTGTTTACAGACAGCTCCTACCTGTTCCCATCTGTGCTTTATCAGCAGCCTCGGCTGGAGCAGCATTTTCTGTCAATAACTGCCAGGAGTTCCCAGGATACCAAATCTGCTTGGGCCACGTGGATGCTGAGAAGCTCAGAAATTGCTGGGGGAAAAATGAACCATCAAAAAGTCCCTTCCAAGGGGGAAAAGGACCAAAAAATGATTCAAAAGCACCATCAAGAACCTCTTTCCCAGCTTTGATCCCTCCGGGGATGTGGGACGTGGGACGTGGGATGTGGGATGTGGGATGGGGCAGCTCTGCCAGGAGCAGATGGGAAGGGAAAAGGAGACAGGAAAAAGGAGACAGGAGAAAGGAGAAAGGAAGAAGGAAAAAAGGAAAAAGGAAAAAGGAAGAAGGAAAAAAGGAAAAAGGAAAAAAGGAAAAAGGAAAAAAGGAAAAAGGAAGAAGGAAAAAAGGAAAAAGGAAAAAGGAAAAAAGGAAAAAGAAAAAAGGAAAAAGGAAAAAAGGAAAAAGGAAAAAGTGAAGGTTCCTCTGGATCCCCTGACTCAATAAGGCAATAAATCCCCTTCACCCAAGAGGTTTATCCAGTTCCTCTGGGCTGTTTTCAGCAGGGAAGGGGTTTTTATTATGGCAATTCAATAAATTCGCAGGGATTCGGGTCAGGAACCTCCTGGCCATGGCAGAAATGCAAAGCTTCAGGAGGCACCCATCCCATTATGGACCTAATTTAATCTCTCTGCAGATAACTGTGATAAGGGGCCAGCTTCATCCTCTGTTCCTCCTCTCCTCATTCCCTGCAGGAGAGAGGTTTCCATCTCCCAACCCCTCCTGTAATTTCTCCCTCTCTGCTGCTTCTTGAAATGAGCTGGAAATGATTTTATTTATCTGGTCACATTCTCCTCTCTGTGGTCTCCACTGATGGGTTCTCTCTGCCCCTTTCTCCCCCTCCTTCTCTCTCTGGGGTTTTTCCTGCTGTGCACTTGGACCTTTTAAAGCGTTCCCAGTGATCCTCCTGGAGAAACAAGGACAGAGGACAAGGGAGGAACCCTCTGGGCCAGGCTGAGCTGTTTTTAGGGACATCAGTGACCCCCTGCACAGCCCAGGCTCTGTTATATTTATTTTATAGGGAATTTATGGGATAAATACACTTCTGTCAGTGCAGGGGTGGTCACAAATGGGATTGGCTGGCGAAATTAGGGTCAGAGTGGTTTGCAGGATGGGTTCCCTTCCTTGGAAACCCTTCTGGGAAGAAATTCTTCCTGAGAATTCCCTGAAACTCCCAACAACGCTCCTGACAGGGAAGGCAGGTCTGCCCTTGGATTCTTTTCCATCCTTTTCCCAGCAGCTGTGGCTGCCCCTGGACCCCTGGAAGTGTCCAAGGCCAGGCTGGACAGGGCTTGGAGCAGCCTGGGACAGTGGGAGGTGTCCCTGGCCATGGCAGGGGGTTGGAACAGGAAGATCCTTCCCAACCCAGGCCATTCCATCATTCTGTGATAAACAGGCAATAAAACTGGATCTCAGAACGTCTGTAGCTGTTAACAAAGAACCTCTCAGTGCTCCACGCTGTTATTTTGCTGCTGCTGGTGATGGGAAAATGGGCAGGGAGCAGTCAGGAAACGTGGCCAGAGCTGCTGATTAGTGGCAAATTAACACCAGGGCCAAGCCTAGAAGGGCAGAGTCCTGCCGGGCAGTGCCTGAATGTAACCCCAGCAGAGCAGCTCCTATTTGCACCTACTTCTGTAAAACTAAGCTTTATTTCTCTACTTCTATTGAATTTGGGAGCCCAGCTTTATTCTCAGAGGGAGAATATTGTCTCCAGAGAGACTCTTGTGGTGCCTGGGACAGAGGCAGGGATCAGAGCACTGCACCTCCTTCATCCTTCTGTCCCCCTGCCATCCTCTGCTCCAAGCAGGAGCAGGAGACTTTATTGGCATCTTCCAAGCCATAAAATAAACGATCCCAAGAGCCCAAGACCGAGTTTGCATTCCGTGCAGAGCCTGGCTCCTGTGCAAACCCCAAGGGAACTGGCAGCTGGCTCCTCACTCTTCCACTCCTTTTTTAATGAAGTGTGGTGGCACTTTGGGGGGGACCTGGATGCCATATGGCACCCCCAGTGACCCCCAGACGGGGCTGGTTGTGAAAGTGGCATGAAATGAAAGGCAAACAGCAGGGCTGTGCCAATAAATGAACGTTCTGTCCTGCCCAGCCTCCCCTGGGCCGTGGGGAGGAGGGTTGGTGGCTCACCAGCTGTTCCTCACCACAGATTATTTGCAGTTGCAGAATTGCTCATTTAGAGCCACTCTGGATGCTCTGGGCTCCAGGAGATCCCACATTCCCAGGAGTTGGAACAACAACAGATTGGAAGGGCTGTCCCTCCCCAGCTTGTCTCAAAGACCTTTTGAGACCCCCCAGTGTGTGTTCCTCTGTCTTCCAGCTCCATGGGATGTGTAAAATAAATTCCTGCACTTGGAGGAAGGATCATTAAGCTCCTCTCATTGAACTCACCATGACGGGAGGAGGGGGTGTAAATGAGCACTGCAGGGTTTTTGTTCATTCTCGAAGCAATGCCAGAGCATCTTTTGCTCCAACTGGAAATTAAAAGCTGATTTTCCTGTTTACTCTCACCCCAGACTCAGCCTTGGCATGTGGAGCCTTGCAGGTCATTCCTGCCATTGATGACCGTGGCACTGAGCTGTATCCCAGGATTTGGGTCTAGGTGGTGGCGTGGCTTCAGTCACTCTCCTGGGGCTCTGCTGCCTGTGCAGGTGGAGGAGTGGAGGCACAAATGTGCATTTTTAGGGCCACTGCAGCAGTGCTGAGGGTGTGGCTGTGTCTCACTGCTCCCAGATTCCTTCCCACTGCAGGTGAGCACAGGGATGGAGCTGAGGGAAAATGCCTGAAGTAATCAATAGGAGCCAAGGAGTGGGATGAGCCCTGCAGGGGAGACTCCTTCACACAGAGATTTTTGCCTCCTTTTCACAGAATGAGAATGATTTGGGTTCAAAGGGACCTTAAAGCCCATCCAGTGCCAGCCCTGCCATGTCAGGGACACCTTCCACTGTCCCAGGCTGCTCCAAGCCCCAATGTCCAGCCTGGCCTTGGGCACTGCCAGGGATCCAGGGGCAGCCACAGCTGCTCTGGGCACCCTGTGCCAGGGCCTGCCCACCCTCACAGAGAACAATTTCTTCCCCATATCCCATCTAACCCTATCCTCCATCAGTTTGAAGCCATTCCTCTTTGTCCTGTCAAATTCAGCTCAGAAATTTGGTGTCAGGGCCAAGCACACGAAGCAAGCCCAGGGAATGGGACAGGCAGCCCCTGACTGTGGCTGTGTTTTACCTTGCAGGGGTTGAGCTGTGCCGGGTGCTGCAGTCAGTGTAAACAGCAGGGTGAGGGCAAGCCAGGCTGGGCCCATAGAAAACAACCTGGCGTTTAATTACTGCCATTATTAATTCATTCCAGCACCTGAATGTGAAATGAGAGAGGGATTCAGCTCCTGAGTGACCCAGAGCTGCTCCGTGGGCCTAAGCAAGGGCCTTTCATGAGGGGAGGTCACTCCATCCCAGTGATGGATGCTGGGCAGAACCTCCTGTGCCACGGTGATTATCCAACTATCACAACAACTCCTGTCTCCTGTGGGTCTTGCCAGGCAGGATTTGTCACTGTCCTGCCCCAAATACCCACCCCAGCTGCCAGGGGAGCAGGGGCTGACTGTGCCTATTCACCAGCCTGCTCTCCATGGCGGGCACTGAACAAACCAGCCAGTGTACCAGGGCTGGGCAGCTGCCACCAGCACCGGGGGCTGCAGCAATGTTCCACCTTGCTCTTCCTGCTTTTCCATCCCTCACAGGAAGAACTCCTTGTTTCCATGCCAGCTTTAGTGCTGGCGCTGGCCCTGCTTTGGTTGAATGCTCTCCTCTGAGAGCAGCTTTCCAGAAAGGACAGGGGCATAGTCAGGCTTTTCTTTTATGGCCAAGACAGAGAGGCTGTGGCCAGGTCCAGCTCAGAGCTCAGGTGAGTGGCTGAGCCCAGAAATGAGTATCACCATGTCCCTCTGGCTGTGCAGCACACAGAGGGCACAGGGACAGAGCTGGCAGTGCTGAGGAGCAGAGCTGGCACCCAAACCAGCCCAGACACCAGGGCTGGCTCGAAGTGATGCCCAATGTTCTGCAATTTATTCCCCCACAGCACAGCTGGGTTGAGCCTGGAGTGCCAGGACAAGGGAATGGGTTCAAACTAGCAGAGAGGAGGGTTAGATGGGATACTGGGAGGAAATCCTTCCCTGTGAGGCCCTGGCACAGGGTGCCAAGAGCAGCTGGGGCTGCCCCTGGATCTCTGGAAGTGCCCAAGGCCAGGTTGGACAGGGTTGGAGCAGCCTGGGACAGTGGAAAGTGTCCCTGCCCATGGCAGGGGTGGCACTGGATGATCTTTGAGGTCCTGACAGTAAAGTGAAGTAAAACAGTGCCACTTCCTCCTCATTTTCCCATTCTGCCTGTTGAGGGGATCCGTAATAACTTGCAGTGGACCATTAAGAGTCACGTGGCATTCCCAAATCTAGAGGGGGTGAAAAATCCCTGGCTCATACTTCTGGCCTTTTTTCCTCTGTCTCAGACCAGGTGTCCTCTGTCCCATGCTGCTGACCCCACTTGGCTCACTGGTGCTAAACAGGGACAAAGTGGGCAGAGAGAGGCTTTGCTGGCTCAGCACCCCTGGCATGGCCAACATCTGCTGCCACCCCAGGGCTCCTCTGTGCTGCTGGGAGAGGGGATCTGCGGCACAGACCTGCCCAAGTGCAGATCCCACGTGTCCCTGGCTGCTGGCCCTCTGCTCTGGCTCCCAGGAGGTTTCAGATATAACCTGCTTCGTAGCTGCTATTCTGGGGGCTCTCTGTTTTCTCCTGCTTGAGCTCCCCAGGCATGTGCTGCTATTTTTTCCGGTAATGCTCAGCATTACCCCACACATTTCTTTTTAGAATAGACACTTTTAGCCCTGATTATGCAATTATTACTCCCCAAAATAATTTGCTGTGTGAGCTGTGGGGTTTGTTTTGGTTTTTTTTTTTTTTCCCCAAATAAAAACAGCAACAGATTTTGCTTCATTTCTTAGCCCTGCCAAGTGGTTTTTCCCAGGAGTAGAATGGGCTTCTCCAGGGAATGTGTGCTTCCCAACACACATCACTCCTATCAACGTGTCTAGCTCTGATCCCTGCAAAAATCACCAAACAGGCCCAGCTTTCATAGTCTTGGACAAGCAGAAAAATATTTATAGGAAAGGAGGACAAGACCACATGGAACTGCGGGGACAATTGCAACATTATTCCCAATTCGGGAGGGCTAAAAACAAATCCAAAGCAGAGGAACTCAGTGTCTCAGCAAGGTGTGATGGTGTAAAAGCACCATGGGATGAGTTTTTTCTGCCTGAGGGAATGAGAGAAGCTCTAAAATGCTCAGCAGGGCTATCCCAGCACCCTGCCTGTGCTCTGCTTCAGCTCCAGCCCTGCTCCCAGTCCAGCTGTGCCCTCTCCCAGTCCAGCTGGGAGCAGCAGCTTTGTGGTTCCAAAGCTGGAGTTGTTGCCAGGCATTGAGGGGGAGCCACAGGGACAGAGTTTGCTGGTGGTGGGGGAAAAGAGTCTCCAAACCTCGTGGGGTTTGGTCAGAGAGGCGGAAGCTGAGCCCTTGGGATGCTTTCATTGGAGAGTGGTCCTGGTGTTGGGACAGAGGGAATTTGGGAATATTCACCAGCTGGATGTCCCTGAGGAGCCTGAGCACGACCCAGGGTGGTGGCAGATGGCACATGGGCCTGCAGGGAGGTGTCTCCTGCTTCCAAGCAGGGGCAAAGTGAGGGCAAGGGGTGCCTGTGCATTGATACCCCCCAGGACAGGAGCCAACGAGTGCCATTGACGTCAAAAGTGACCCCGCCAGCGCCGAGTGTCCCGTTACAGGCAGGAGCATTTAGCTCCAGGAAAATGCCTCCCTGCTGGAGCTGTTGCTGCTGCCAAACATGCCAGAGCTCCTGGTAGACTGGAGAGTCCTCCAAGGAAAACAGCACAGAACTCCTTCGGAGGAGGGACAAGATAAAACTTCCAAGCTGGGCAAAGTGAAGCAACTCCCGATAAAACTCCGGAGGCCAATCTGCCTCCATGCCCTCCCTGGCCCCACAGAGCCACTGTGTGAAGAGGTTCTGAAATTCAGAAAAGAGCCTCCAGAAGGCTCTTCATGCAGGCCTGGAAAGGATGATGCTATCCCATGTTTGTGGGATTTAAGGACCGAGGCCAGCAGAGGAATCTGCTCCCCGGGGTTTGCCCCAGCACCTGGATGGAGCTGAGCCAACAGGACAGGAGATGGTGCTCAAAGCCTGAGCAATCCAGGCAGCTCTTCACATCCCCGTGCCTGCTGTCTGCACGTCCTAAAGCTCCGTGGCAGGCCAGGGGGAACACAGCAGTTTTCCTGTAGGGCTGGGATGGGGCTGGGATCCCCAGGGATGCTCCCTGGATGAGCTGGATGCTCTTCCCGCCAGGGCTGGAGGTGAGCAGCCAGGGCTGTGCTCTCCAGCTGGCATTCCTGCCCCTGGGGAAGGGCTCCAAGGTGAAAGAAAGGAAAAAGTATTTTAGACTGTCCAAGGAATAGCTTGTGGATGTCTGGGAGAGCTGCTGGAGGCACCTGAAGCTCCCATGCACTGTCTCAGGTGTGACATCCACAGCAAGAAGAAAACCATGTTTGATCTTTCCTTTTTGCTTACCATTTCTCACCTTTGCACGAGAACCCACTTCCAGCCCTGTAAAGAGCTTTTTCTGGGAGAGAGGTGATGTGCTGGGTGCTGCCCACCCCACCCTGGCTGCCAGCAAATCCAGCCTGGTTAAATATAGGCTCTGAGGGAGGCCTTGGGAGCAGCACTTCAACCTGAGGTCCTCAAACATGCCTGGAAAAATTCCACTTGGCATCAGGCACTTCACCCTCTGCTGCTGTTCCCTGCTGCTTTTATCCACACAGGATCTCCAAGCTCTGGGCTGTGGAATAGCTGCTATTTTTGGGGGGGGCATTCAATATCTTTCCATTCCCTGACCATTCCTGAAGGTGCTGTCCTCTCCTCCAGGCTGGGACACAAACAAACTTCCCAGCTGGATTCACTGGATTGCAGTGGGGCAGGACCAAGGGCTGGCTGGGAAGGTGTTGGGAGGCTGAGGCTGATGGGTACCCAAATATTCCCCATCTGCTTTGGGATTTTTCTGTCACAACCTGTGCAGCAGTACCTTTCAAGAGCTCCCACATTTCCTTTTTGAACTGCTGCTTTTCCGAGAAGGAATTCTTGTACCTTCTCTTTCCACCCAACATCTGTGGCTTTTGTTAGGAATTTTGGCTCTCAGAAGAACAAAATGCTTTGAGCATCTGTTCTGTTCTCACACCAAATCACACCTCAATCACCCACACAGCTCTGTAGCAGCCGGGGGGTTTGGCTGGGATTTCGGTGTGGAGAACATGGATTTCACAGCAGGGCTGATGCAGAGGTGCTGTAGGGAACCTGCCACAAATCCTGGGGGGATATTCCAGCTGCTTTTTTCCCTGCCCATCCCTGCCAGGCAGCTGGAAGAAATGAGCTCTGCCCAGTGCAGGTGTGCAGCACAAAACCCCTCAGTTTAGACGTGTAGGATAAGCCTGGCCTAAAGCTCTCCAGACAAACACAGATTTTTTGAAGGCGAGGGGAAAGGTGCCTCCTGCAGAGGTGTGGGAGATGCCTGAGGGTTTCTTTGGTGATGTCCCACTCCTCTGATCCCAAATTTTACAGACTTGCAAAATCCTGCTGCTTTTTCCTGAGCTGGCTCCCATCTCTAGGCTCGATCCTCACTGCTGTGAGCTCACGCTCCTGAAATCATGAGTGAGAGCAGGAGGTGGAGAGGACACAGCAAACACCAGATGAGTTCTTTCTCAGGTTTATGGGAGGGAGTTTGTGTTGTAAAGCTGTCAGGAGGGTGGAACACGCAGATCTGGGGAGTCAGGCCTTGCTCCCCCACGCTGGCCAAGCTCCTGTGCTGTCCTGGTGTCACTGGCAGGGTGGAGACAGGGCCTGGCTGGGCTCTCCATGCTCTGATTTTTATTTGTTTGGATGCCTGATCTATCCCCAGTTGAAAAAATCCTGCCTGTTCCTCAAAGAGCTTCCTGAACTCATCATTGCAGGGGCAAGAAATCCAGATTTCCCTCATTCCCCAAAAACCCAAAACCTAAATACGACCTCATTCATGCCTGCAGAGCATCCCTCTCCTCCTGCTTCCATAGAAAATGCTATCAGGAGAGCATTTGGGTATTTTTAGCTCCTTTTAATTGAAGTGGCAGCTGGAAAGCAGGAGGAGAGATAGCACCACACTGCCAGCCAGCTCCTACAGGTCCAGCAGCTTCCACATGGACACGTGGGGATTCAGGACAGGTCCCTGAGCACCTGGGACATGTTTGGGGCAGCTCTGAGAAAAGCCACAGCAGCCAGGAGCTGTAAAAACTCTGTGTCCTCCCAATCACCAAGCTGAGCCACAAGTAATTCAGGTTGTCACCCTGCTGTCCCCAGCCCCAGAGCACAGGCAGCACTTTTCTCTCCACTGCTGGAGGCCTGACGAGTCTGGAGTCAATATTTGCCACCCCTTGTGCTTGTTAGTGGGAAGAAAACATCTCACCCAATGGTTTTGTTGTCCAGTCTGTGTAAATGTTTCTATTTTAACGAGGGACAGTGAGCAATGAGAGCTCTGCCCAGTGCAGCTCTGCTGTCCCTCCAAGCCCCAAACCATGGGGGTGCCCCCTGTTCTCCCCATGGGGGATCCCTGCAGTGGGAAGGGCACCTGGAGGGCTGCAGGCAGCTCTGGGGCTTGTCTGTGTCACCCATCTGAAAATCAGAGAATCCCAGAATATCCTGAGCTGGAAGGGACCCACAGGGATCAGAGCCCAACCCCTGGTCCTGCCCAGACCCCCCAACAACCCCACCCTGGGCATCCCTGGCAGCGCTGTCCAAACGCTCCTGGAGCTCTGGCAGCCTCGGGGCCGTGCCCATTCCCTGGGGAGCCTGGGCAGTGCCCAGCACCCTCTGGGGGAAGAGCCTTTCCTGATATCCGACCTAAACCTCCCTGACCCAGCTCCAGCCATTCCCTGGGTGCTGTCCCTGTCCCAGAGAGCAGAGATTGGAGCTGCCCTCGGGAGGAGCTGCAGACCCCGAGGAGTCTCCCCTCAGTCTCCTCCAGCTGAACATTCCAAGTGCCCTCAGCAGCTCCTCCATGGCCCCTCCAGACCCTTCCCATCCTCGTGTCCCTCCTTTAGATGCTCTCCAGTAGTTTTAGATCTTATATTGTGCTCTAGCAAATTTTTCCAGGATTTAGTGCCCACTCCCAAGTTTTTAGGACATCTCCAAAGCTCTGGTGAGGCCGTGTAACCATCCATGACCACTCTTGGGCAGCCAAGAGTGGCTGTGCTGGGCTCACTGCTGTTCTCTGCCATGACATTAAAGGCAGCAGAGCTTTTATTGCTGTTGGGGATGTGAGGAGTGTGGAACATCCAGCTGGACTCCTTCTGTCTGCAAAATGAGCAGGCTCAATCTGGAAACAGTTGGGAAGAAAACAAATGGGAATCACTGCAATGGCTTCTTTCTGAATTTACCTCGGAGAGGAAAATGCCGTTTCCCAGTTTTTCGTGGTACAAGGAAATGTTCACACCTCAGAAACAGGGTGGTAAACGTGGTTAATCTAAGGACTACCAGCCACAATTAATTCCCTTTGCAGTGTCTAATGGCTGGAGAGGATTTCATCTCACAGGATAAACCCATTCCAAGGCAATTTCCTTTATTATTCCAGCTTGCAAATTGCCTGTTCCTATTGGGCTTCGACGCAGGTCTTTTGAAATTTAACACATCTGCCAGTTTATAAAGTCATTATTTTTAATTAATAGATAAAGTTCCTCCGTTATTCTCCGAATTAACTCCAGCTGAGGAGGAGACAGAGCCAATAAGTGGCTGTGTGTATTCACTGGGAAATTCTCTCAAAATGCTGTGATTAAAGGTGGAGAAAGGGATTTGGGCTTTATTTGGGCAGATAAATGGAAAAGCAGAGTGAAATATTCCTTGCAGATGCCAACCTGCCCTGCTCCCATGGACCAAAGAGGAAAGTGGCCTGGGAATGGCAGCGACCTTTTTCTGGGAGCACTGGACAGTTGTTCCTGTCCTGCTCCCCACGGGGCTGAGCTTGGTCTGGGTTCAGAGCAGCTTCTCCTGCAAGGTCTGGACACACATGGAAAGGTTTGGGAAGAAGGAGGAGGTGGAGTAAGGATGGGAAGCTGAGGTTCTTGGCTTTTGCTCGGCCTGCACCAGTGTCCTGGCATTCCAGAAAAGCAGTTTGGAAGAGGGATACCAAACACTGTGAGTTTATTCCTGGAGGATTCTGGAGGTCTCTCCTGGCTCCTTGAGGACTCTGTGATTAAAGAGCTCCACTTGACCTGGCAGGTTTGCTGTCAGCGATGGAAAGATTAAATTTAGGACAAATTGATTATTCCACAGTGATGTGTCTCAATAGTGAGGCAGGAGTTGAAGGGTAACAGAGTCCCTTAGAACAACCTAAAAAATACATTATTTATACATCAAAGTAATTCCTGGATCTTCCTTTGCCCTGTGTTGTTCATGGCTCAATCACATCCATCATCATGGAAAGGGTTTTTCCCCAGGAACAGTCCTGGCTTCCAAAGGAGAGGTCACAGTGACGGAGGGATAGGGGAGAAGCTCCCAAAATCCAAGTGGAGAAGGCAGGGTGTTCTCACAGAATTCCATCCATGGGGGAATGGGAGGCAAGGAGGGGAAAAAAAAGAAAATAAACAGTGAAGATCTGTCAGGGTTTAAGAATCTGTTAAGGTCAAACATCAGTTTAAACATGAAATCCAGCCCAAGCACAGCCAGATCTCAGGAAATCACAACTGAAATATAAACCAAAAATGAGATTGTTTATTTGGCATCAAATTGGACTTTTCAGGATATTCTTTTCAAGTCATAAAGATGAAGAAATTGTCTCAAATTGAAGTGGCCAAGGAAAGAAGTGCTGTGAACAGTTCAAGCCTTGCTCCAGTGACTGGCCAGGCTGGGTTTATGAGCTGAGAGTATTTCCCTGGACGTTCATGGGGTGTTAAATCAATCCACAACTTCAGAGATTGAACATGGGAAGAAACCATGGTTATCATTTGATTTTCAGTGCAAGGCATGAAGTTTCATGGGACACCTCCAGTTCTGGTCCCTCCTGCTCTGTTTATGCAGCAGCAGAAGTTTTCAGGGCGATGTCTGCAGATCACTGGGACCCAAAGGTTGCTGAGAAAGGCAGTTTCACACATTCTTCACAGCAAACCACGTATGTGACATGGAGAAAAAAAACCCTTTATCTTCACTGGGAAAGTTTTAGCTGTCCATAAATGAAAACACACTTGAAAAGCTCTTGGAAAGACATCAAAGTTTAGGCTAAAGGCCAAAAAAGGACAGTTTTCTTTGTTGCTATAAAGGGCGAAGGAGCCAAGCCACAGACAAGGACTGTCACTAAACTGTCTCAGAGGACCTCAGGGTGGCAAAGCCAAAAGCTTTGGCCCTAAAATTTGCCTGAAATGAAACTGGGGATTAGACCTGGGAGAGTTGGGATTGTTCAGCCTGGAGAAGAGAAGCTTTGGGGTGACCTCATTGCGGCCTGAAGGATCTCCAAGAAAGATGGAGAGAGATTATTTACAAGGGATGGAGTGACAGGACAAGGGGGAATGGCTGCAAATGGACAGAGCTGCTTCATCAGGCTGGAGCTGTTCAGAAAAGGTTCCAGTCTGAGGGGGTTTCATGCATGGGATGTTTAAAGGGAAAACAGATAAATGAGGGGAGAAGTGCAATTCCGAGGCTGCATTTGGATGTTTCAGGCAGTGGCACATTCCAAATGTATAAACAGGCACTGCTTTTACTGCACCAGGATGTCCCAGCAGAGGGTCTGAACAGCTGAGGGATGTGGGGACCTCCTGGTCCAAGGCCTGGCTCTACCACGGCATTCCACTGGCTCCTGGATTTAGGAAGTAAATCAGGAAGATAAATTGCTTGACAAACAGCAAAGGTCCAGTTAATCCTAACCCTGCCAGAGCCTCCCCAGCCTCACAGGAAAGAATTACTTCCACATATCCAACCTAAATCTCCCCTCTTTCAGTGTGCAGCCATTCCTCCTGTCCTGTCCCTCCAGTTCCTGATGAATTGTCCCTCTCCAGCCTCCTTGGAACCCCTTCAGATACTGGAAGAGGCTGAGGGGTATCCACACAATCTTCTCTTCTCCAGGATGAATATCCCCAACTTTTTCAGCCTGTCTCCATAGGGAATGTGCTCCAGTCCCCTTATCAACCTCGTGGCCCTATTACAGAGCAATTTTTCAGGAAATTCAGGGGAAAATGCAGGGGAGAAACTGTAAATGACGTCCCCTGAAGAAGATCAAGAGCGCTGTGAAAGCTTGGAGAGAGGAACTGCTGAAGGGCTGCAGTGAATTCCCAGCACAGTTTCACTCCATCCACCCTCCTCCAGATGTTTGCCTATAAAAGGTTCACTTAAGCTCCATTTCTTAGCTAAAAGGGTTGATAGCAAAGATCTTTATCCTCTGCCTGGCTACTACTCTGATGAGCCAAATAGACAAGCCCTGCCAGGGAAGAGCCTGTTCTGGGAGCTATATTTGTAGCTGTGAGAACACAAAAAGTTATGCCTTTGGAAAAGAATTCCCTGATTTCTCAGATGTCCTTCTGGACCCTGGCCTGGCAGCTCATTTCTCTATCTCCAGTTTTCATCTCCAGATTCCTCCAGTTGAGCAGCCAGAGGTTCTGAAGGCACTGGCACTCCGAGTTCTTGCTGCCCTGGAGAAACTCATCCTCAGAGGGTTGTTAATCACTGGGTTTGTTATCCTGCAAATGGGGGCAGGGATGGAGGAGCCTGGATGGATTCTGGGAGCTGGTGCAGAAGCTGGGGAGCCTGGGCTGAGCTCACTCCCTTCCAGAGCACCACAGAGACAAAGCTCTTCCAGTTGTGCAGCTGAAATCCTGCACAGGCTGGAGGCTCCGTGGCCTGAGGAGCAGGAAGGAGATGCACCCATGGGACACTGTCCTGTTCCCAGCCACATTTAAGGGTCAGATGAACACGCAGCCCTGTTTAAAGAACCAGAGTGACCACACTGGAGCCTCAGCATGTGCTGGGGATGTTCTTGGCCTCCCTATCCTGCTTTGTTATTCCCTCATCCAACCCTGGCCTCACTTCCCCGCCAGCGCCCACAGACCTGCACAAAGCTCCTCCTTTCCATCCACTTTATTGTTAAATATCCCAAAATCCCAGCAGCTCAAGGGACACCTTTTCCATTTGGTTTCTTGCTTGCCCCTGGCAGGTGGGGAGGAAACTTCCCCTCCTGCAAACAGCTCAGATATCTGCTCCTGATCCAGTGTTTTTCCATTTTTCATGGAGTCACTCCCAGCTGTGAGGGAGTGGACAGCTGCTCCTGGCCCCAGAGGTGAGCAGGAGGGATCAGCCAGGGAACATCTGTCAGTGGAGAAGGTTCGGGGCACGGAGCTCAGTCCACAGCGTTCGCTCCCTGCAGCTCCCGGCTGCAGGAACAGCCAGGAAGAAGCTGTTCTCCCAGGATGAGCCAGGAGAGGGGATACAGGGAAAAGAGGGTCAGTGGTGGCAAAACAAAACACATTCAATGCTGACAGCCTGCAGGGATGGGCCAGGAAATCCAGCAGTGCAGGAGAGACTGCAGGGAAGCAGCTGGAGGAGAGTGGCTGGAAGGGGGATATCTGGGAAGGGCTGGAAAAGCCCTGCCTGGAGTGTGTCCCTCCTTCTGCACCGAGTGGGATCTTTAGGCTGGAGCAAAGGAGGCTCAGGGGGGACCTTGTGGCTCTGCACAAGTCCCTGACAGGAGGGGGCAGCCGGGGGGGTCGGGCTCTGCTCGCAGGGAACAGGGACAGGAGGAGAGGGAACGGCCTCAGGCTGGGCCAGGGCAGGCTCAGGGTGGACAGCAGCAGGAATTTCCCCATGGAAAGGGTGCTCAGGCCTTGGCAGGGGCTGCCCAGGGAGGTTTGGAGTGCCCATCCCTGGAGGTGCCCAAGGAAGGGCTGGAGGTGGCACTCAGAGCTCTGGGCTGGGGACAAGGTGGGGATGGGGCACAGGCTGGACTTGATCTTGGAAGACTTTTCCAACCTCAGTGATTGTTTGACCCCAGCATCTCTCCAAAGCCAGGGACCTATTCCCAGTCTTTTCACAGTCACAATTCTCCCCCTTTGTGGGTGACAGCTGCTCTTGCTGGCCAGCAGAGCGTGGCTGGAGGAAGCCATTAATTTGTTTTTCTATTGAAGTTTGATAAAAAAAAAATATTTTCTTGTGACCATGACCAAGAAAGGAGGCAAAAGCACCAGGCAAATAAACAGTGCTGAGTGTCCCTCAGAGCTCTGTTTATGCTTCTCCCCTGAAAAACAGCTTCTCCCCAGTGCAACGCTCCGGGATAGAGCTGGGGAAAGGGGGAGAGCTGGGAAAAACAGCCCAGGCAGAGCAGGGGGTCCCTGTCACTTGTCCACACAAAGGGACAGCCACCCTGAGTGAGGTGGGGTCATGTCCAGCTGGGGACAAGTGTCCTGCAAGAGGCATCTCTGCTTCCCTTTCTCATTGATGGAGGGGCTTGTGCACATCCCAGCAGGAATGTGGGAGAGGAAAACCCTCCTGGATTTGCCCTGAGCCATCCTCAGGAGACAAGAATGTGTCACCTGCAGGAGCAGCGATGTTCAGGATGGACAGGCCAACATTTGCCAACATTTTCCCTTCCTTCCCACTTGGAGCTTGGCTGCCTCTGCTTTTCCTCACAGTGCCAGAGATGACCACAGTGGTGCCAGCTTGGTCTGAGAGCAGGTGGGAAGCGGCCAAGCCACCCCCAGCGTGTCACTGCCCACGTCCCCAGGCAGAGAGAGCAGCAGGGACAGACAGGGAGTGCAGGGACGAGGGGCTGTGCCACACACGTGGCACCTGAGCTGGCAGCTCAGTCCTTCTTGCCCTTATTCCATCTCTTGGGACCCAGCCAGACAATATTGATCCCCTTGGAGGTGAAGGGGTAAATGCTGGCACCTGCAGCTCTGGTCGATGCAACCCAAATCCTATAAACCCCCCCCTCAAAAAGCTGCACTGAGATTCCTCCCTGGGCTGGGTTTGTTGGCAGCTCTTGCCCGGTTTAGGTGGCACAGGTGGGCACATTCTGGGAATCAGGGGCTCTCCTGGCTGGAGAGTTCCTGTTCCATGGCCTGGCTGCAGAGTGGACATGGAGAAGGTAATTTCCCTGAACTAGAGCATTTCTGAGCAGTGCCATTCCCAATGATTCTGTTTCTAATCCCTGAAGGGATTTTACAGAGAGATTGGGAAGGACGAGGCTGGATCCATTTTGGAAGAGCTGTGATGGTTTGACAGAGAGGAAAAATCCTGGTCTTAACCAGCACATTCCTGCAACTGCTCTGCATTTCCATAAGAGGAACTGGGCCACAACCTGCTTGAATTGTCCTCAGATCTGTAATTTTCCCCCCAAAATGTAATGTCCTCCTTGTGAAACCTCCCAGTTCCTGACCTGAGCCCCCAAAACAGTCTTTGCCTTGCTCCTTCTCGCTTTCAAAGCTGTGTTTCAGTGCTGAGCAAAGCAATGCCCACTCACAGATTGTGTTTACAGCAGGATTTTGGATCTTCCAGTATGAAAAATGCTGCAACTATGTCAGTTATTCCCTTTCCCATCAGTGCAGAGCAGAGAGTTCAGTCCCCTTTGGGAAACTCTTCTCCATAATTAGGAAAGTGTCACGGAAATTGTTTATCCTAATCAGGGAGGCTGGCACTGTGAAGGCTGTGAACTCTGCAAGCTCCCCCAAAACAAACTGAGCTTTTCTGTGACCCCTGGTGGGGTTTAGCAGAGAGCAGGGGACTGAGGGGAGGATGTGTGGCACTACTGAGGCAGATGGAACTGTTCTGATGCCACTGGCCTGGCAAGGATGGTGCTTTGCCAGTGAAAGTCCTGCTTTGGGGCCATTTCCAGTGGTTTTCGCAGTGAATTTTCCTGAGGGAGTTGGTTCTCCTCCACATGGGGACAGAGGTGAAGTGAGGCCAAGCCTTGCAGGGAGAATTCAGCTTCATTTTGGTTGATTGGGGAAGATCAGTTAAACAGAATTGGAATTTTGACCTTAAAGCCCATCCAGTGCCACCCCTGCCATGGGCAGGGACACCTCCCACTGTCCCAGGCTGCTCCAAGCCCCAATGTCCAACCTGGCCTTGGGCACTGCCAGGGATCCAGGGGCAGCCACAGCTGCTCTGGGCACTCTGTGCCAGGGCCTCTCCACCCTCACAGGAAAGGATTTTTTCCTTCTTGAAGACTTCAGAGTCCTCCTCCTTCTCCTGCAGAGCCCAGGTCACCCCCACAGACACCAGAGTGGTGGCAGGAGGTGGCTGGGAGAAGATGGAAATATCCCAAACACACCAAGCTTGCTTTTTCCTCTTTTTTTTCCTGGCATCACAAATGGATCGTGGAAACAAAAGGTGGAAAAACGAGCAGAGCATGAATACAAAAAGCAAATGTGGGGATTCTTGGTTTGTGCTGGGCTGAGCCATGGCCTGGCTGGTGTGGGACGCTTGGTGGCACTGCAGAGGTGGTGAGGTGGCAGATGGCACCTCCAGACCAGCTGCTGGGGAAGGAGCAGCATTCCAATGCCAGTTTGTGTGGAAAGGCTCTGTCCCCCGGGATGCAGCTCAGGGATGTGTGACTGTGCCCGAGTCATGCCAGGCTCTCTGCCAAGGGGCTCCATGAGCTGCATCCCTGTCCTGCACAGCCCAGAGATTCCCATTGAAAGCCCTGTGCCAAATCTCCACTCTTTGGAGAGCCATTCCAAGGAGGAATCCCACCTGGGGGACACAGGAGTGGCTGATGTGTCAGATGGATCTGACGGAACACGTTTGGCTGATGCAGGTGTACTCAAAGATGGTTTTGGCCCTTTTATTCCACTGCCGTTCGTCAGCCCTCATTAAACCCAACCCTGCCCTGACAAAGCACTGGCAGAGAGACTGCAGAGCTCAGCTTTGTCCCTGGGACAACTTAATCTTCCTTCAGGCTGTGGCTGCTGTGGAATAATAAAGCTTCCCTGCTCGGATGTGCTCTCCCAAAGGTCACATCCCTTCCCAACACCCTCTCCAGTAGCCCCGGGCTGTTGTGGGAGGGGAAGGGAGTTTCTGTCCCCACGAAGGGATGTACTGCCAGTCCCTGCTCCCTGCTCCCGTTTCAGAGTGTTCCCCCTGCCCTGCCCTGCCAGGCTGATGCACCTTTGGACCGGCTCCACTGCTGGAGGAGCCCCAGCCCAGTCTGAGCACCCAGAGCATCACTGCAGCTTCTTGCTGGACTCGTGTCTCTCAGGGTTTGCTTCTCCCCATCCTGTGCATCTCTGCACTCCCAGGAAGATGCTGCTGTGAGGGCTGGTGAATCCCACAATCATAAAGGTTGGAAAACACCTCCAAGGCCATCAAGTCCAGCCTGTGCCCCATCTGCACCTTGTCCCCAGCCCAGAGCACTGAGTGCCACCTCCAGCCCTTCCCTGGACACCTCCAGGGATGGGCACTCCAAACCTCCCTGGGCAGTTCCAATGCCTCACCACCCTTTCCATGGAGAAATTCTTCCTGAAATTCCTTCTTTTCTCTGTTTTTGATAAGCAGCTTCTCAGACCTGTTTAACTTTCACCCTGCTCTTCACGTGGCCTTCATTTGTTCTCAGCTCTGCAACAAATCCACCTCCTCTGCAGTGCTACAGCCTCCATGTGCCTTTGCAAAGTTTAATTGTCCGGAGAATAATTAAGCTGAGCTTCTCTTTCCCTGCTGTGCAGCAGGAAGGTTGTAAGAGCAGCTGAGCTCTGCCACTGGGGTTTGTTCCAGCCCTGTCCCTACACCACACCTGCCCTCAGTGGGGTTGGGGCATCCTGGCACCGATCCCTCCTTCCCACAGGACACCTTTTGCTCCTCACAATTAAGGCAGGAGTGACAGCAAAGCTGCGGCTCCACAAAGATTTTGTGTGATGCTTCTGCACCGTGGTGGTCAATCCTGAATTCCAGAGGGGAAAACACCTCATTTGACCCTGTTTTGGGGAAGTGTGCCCTGCACCATCCCTTGCTGCTGCTGGTGTGTAAACCCAAAACCCCTGTGCCAACTGTGGGACAGCTGAGGAGGGGACAGCTCACTGGCCACAGTCTTGGAGGTGACTTTGACTTTGGTCCTACAGTGGATTGATGGACCAGAGGGAATTTTTTTAAGTAGGAAGCAATGGAGATGGATCAGGATCCTCCCACAGCTCTGTACCGTGGGACTGGTTTGTTTGCCATTTGAATTATTTCTTTTATTCTTTAACTTCATCGGGGCTCAGAGAGGGATGTGGAGGCTCCTCCTGAGAGCGAGCACTCCAGAGCCACTCATTCCCAGGGAACAACTGCTGGGAACTTCACCTGGCGTGGCACAAAAGCTCTGCTGGTTGGCAGGGTGGATAAAGCCTGAATGGATAAAAAATATCCCAGGAATGAGAGGTGCAAACAGCTGAACCCTGGCCAGCCCAGAGGGAAAAACGCTGGCATATGGATATGAAGGGCCTGCCAGGGAGCAAACTCTGGGGCTGCTGATCCAACGGGCATCCCTGCAGGAATTGGGATGGAGAGGTTTGGAGCACAGTTGTGGGAGGGAGTGCTCCAAACCCACTGCGGTGCTGAATTTCCAGCTTGCTTGGACCTGACAGCAAATGTCCCCTGTGTGTGACCATTCCAGGCCCTCAAGGTGTTTCCTACATCCCCCAAAGCTACCTGGCCCGTTTAGGATCCCAATCCATGTGCTGGGAGTGTGGTGGGAGAAGGTGGCACTGAGGACTCAGCTGTCCCCTGCAGTCACCTCAGGGCTTCTGGAACACCAGGGTTGGCTTGAAAGGGGCACAGCTCGTCCACAGTTCACATCTTGGGGCGATGTGTTTGCACATCTTGGGGGGATGTGTTTGCCCTTCTCACTGGAGGAACTGCTCAGACCAAGGCTTTTCTCTCAGGGCATTGCACACTCATATTTACTTTCAAACCCTTAAATTCTATGTCATACTCAAGACACTTCTCCCAAGGAGCAAGAATTATGAGGCTATAAAAAGGCAATTTGTCAGCTTGGAAATGCTGTTCCAAGCTTTGATGGATTTCTGATAAAATCTGAGACCTGCCTTCCAGAAGACAATCAGGAAGGTTACTGGGAAAGCAGGAAGGTTTGGGAATGTTGGGTGTGAGGGAAATGAGGACATCAGAGGTTCTTTCCTGAGCCTGAGTGAGGAACATGAGCTGAGCTGATACTTCTGGAGAGCTGAGTCACCTTTTTGTAAGGTTTCTTGCAGTGTGCTGGGGCCCCTCTGCTCTAAACCATCATCTCATGTGGAGAACCCTGCAAAGTTGGTATTTCCATGAATATTTCATGTTTAATGTGAGCCAGAAGAAGGAGCAATGCATAGTCAGCTGTGAGTTCATCCCCAGGAAATAGGATCACTTCAGAAAACACATGGAATGCGTCACTGCTCATTAATTATGCAGAACTTAATAAATTGCTGGATACAGACTGAGCTCAATTGCTCCATTTTTCCCGTGCACAACAGAGTGGAACTAAGCCCTGCCAGATTTGGGTTTCTTGTGTTTCAATTCCTCTGGGGGGAGCATGTGGATATTTCTTATCAGAAACTTGGAGTGAGAAATAACCCTCTTTGCTTATCAGTGGCTCCTGGAGCCTGATCAAAGGATGTTTGCTGTGCCACGGAGCTCAGTAGTGCCTGACTTGGAAGGAAACTCGTTTCCTGCCACGAGTTCTTCCATGCCTTGTTCTTGGATGGAATCTTTATCCCTGGATCTCCTTGTCTTTCTATCAATCCTCTGTTCAGATGTACTCCTTACCCAGGGGAATGCTGCCAAGGAGATCTGTGGGATTTTGTCCTCAGTAGATTGAAAATTTTGGGGAAAATGCTGTTCGTGGGAGAAGGAAATGATTTACACATTTTTGGGTCAGGTTTTGTGAGTGTTTGTGTCCCACAAGGATTTCCCTTCCCCCAAAAGTGCTGAAGTTTTTTATTTTGACAACTTGAAAGAAACCTCTCAGCCTCATCTTCCAGAATCACTGCTCGGTTTTTCCCTTTTGAAGTATGACCTATATTTTAGAGAAAAAGTGAAAAAGAAGAACCAATGCTCCCCAAACAAAATAAATCTCTTGTTTTGGGTCCAGTTCATCTTTTTCACCACTCTTTTGCACAACAACAGAGGGGAAAATGCAGCTCTGCTCAGGCTGAGCTAATTAATTTTCCTCTGCTTTCTTTGTTCACCCACCAAGCTGAGAAATTGGCTGTTCCTACAGCTTTATTTGGAAATGGGCTGGGAAAGCTTCTTATTCAAACAGTGAGACTGTAGGAAATACCCCAGGGATCTCAGGAGGAATAACACCAGGGGACAGCACTTGGGCTGGGAGCATTCCTCTCTTTTAAAATCCTGTTTTTTACAAAAGAGAAAGAGAATCCCCGGGAATTAGCGAGGGTGATGGCTGCTTTTCAAGGAGCAGGGTGATATAAATGATCCCAGTGCCAGAGGTGGTTCCCGTGGTGCTGGGAATGTCACCGTGGGGCAGGAGGAGCTGCGGGCCGGGCGGAAGGGAGGGAGCAGGGCCTGAGTGACTGAGGCACTCCATGACAGGGCTTTGGCTCTGTTTTCCCGAGTTATTTTTGCTCCTAACGAAGCCCCGGGCTGGTGGAAATGAGCTCAGGAGCTCAGGGCTTCCTGTGGTCACCTGCCAAGGCAGAGGCGGCCGGCCTGGGAGGCTGCAGGGCCTGCCCGGGCTGTGCCAGCCCCACCACGCTCCCCTGGGCTGTGCCAGTGTCCCCGGGCTGGCCAGGGGCAGGGGACAGCCCCCACATGTCCCTCAAGGGACTCCTGAGCCACAGCCCCGAGCGTCCCTTCTTGGACTCTGTGTCCGGCCCAGGGCTCCAGCAGCCTCCCCAAAACACAGCAGAGCCTGTCTGCATCCTCCCAGGGGATGTTCGCATTCCCAGACCGCTTCCCAAGGGAGCACTTGGCTTTTTCCTGAATTACTGAGTGTATTCCAGAGCAATTCCACAGAAAGCCTGGGATAAATGAATCTTTTCCTCTGCTGTTCCAACTAGTCCACGATTTCATTTAACTCTTGGGACACTGAACTCATGGGAGGTTTAAGTTGTTTGGAAATGGTGCTGCAGGAGGTGGAGAATGGAGGTGGCTCAGCAACTCCTGCTTTTCCTGTGGATAACGTGCAGCTGGATACTGCCAGTGGATATGGAATACTGGACACTTGGCTCATCAGAGTAGTAGCCAGGCAGAGGATAAAGATCTTTGCTATCAACCCTTTTAGCTAAGAAATGGAGCTTAAGTGAACCTTTTATAGGCAAACATCTGGAGGAGGGTGGATGGAGTGAAACTGTGCTGGGAATTCACTGCAGCCCTTCAGCAGTTCCCTTTCTCTCTCCAAGCTTTCACAGCGCTCTTGATCTTCTTCAGGGGACGTCATTTACAGTTTCTCCCCTGCATTTTCCCCTGAATTTCCTGAAAAATTGCTCTGTAATAGGGCCACGAGGTTGATAAGGGGACTGGAGCACATTCCCTATGGAGACAGGCTGAAAAAGTTGGGGATATTCATCCTGGAGTCTGGGACTGAAGGACATGGAGCTGCTGGAGCAATTCCAGAGGAGGCTGTGAAGTTGCTGAGGGGACTGGAGCACCTCCCATATGGAGGGGCTGGGAGAGCTGGGAATGTTCAGCCTGGAGAGGAGAAGGTTGTGTGGAGACCTCACAGCCCCTTCCAGAGTCTGAAGGGGCTACAGGGGGGCCCGGAGAGGGAACTTCATCAGGAATTGGAGGGACAGGACAAAAGGGAATGGGTTCACACTGACAGAGTAGGTTTAGATTAGATATCAGGAAGGAATTGTTCCCTGGGAGGATGGGAAGGCCCTGGCACAGGGTGCCCAGAGAAGCTGGGGCTGCCCCTGGATCCCTGACAGTGTCCACACCAGGCTGGACAGGCTTGGAGCAACCTGGGATAGCGGAAGGTGTCCCTGCCCATGGCAGGGGTGGAATGAGACGATCCTTAAGGCCCCTTCCAACCCAAACCATTCCATGATTCTAAACCAGACCAGCAGAGGGGGAGAACAGGTCCCTCTCACCCACATGGTGCCCTTCTCTTCCTCCCCACCAGCTCAGTTTCAGCTCCCAGCCTTGGGAATGTGTCCTGTGGATCTCTCCAAGGTGAACACGGTGTTCCCACTGGCCTGGGGATCGCTGCCTCCTTCTGTCTAGGGATGGGAAAATGAGCAGGGAACACTTCAGCATCCTGATCTTTCCCAATGAAGTGCTGGGTGTGGGAGGGCTGCACAACCAGCTCAATGCTTTTTGGGCTACAGCAAAATTCCTCTCTAATTCCCCAGCTCCCAGGAACATGGAAGGCCTATCCTGGAGCAGTTTCCAGCAGGGACACCATGAACAAGTCAGCCTTAATCTTATTATCTCAATGATGCTCTTAGCCTAAATCAGCCTGGCATCCTTTTGATGTATGTCCAGGATGGATTGTATCTCTCCCTGTTGGAAAGGCCACGGAGAACTCTGTTCCTGGGCTGTAAATAAAGGGAGAAAAGAAAAATCTTCCTTGTTGATGAAGTGTTTTACTGGCAAACTGGCAGCACAAGGAACGAGAGGGAAAGAGGAATGATCAGAGGTCAGACCCTCTGAAAATAGCGTGACTTTTGGGGAACAAAGCCCCTGCACTCCACGAGGAAATCCCAGGCACCAGCACAGGCTGGGATGGCCCTGCTGGAGCAGGAAGGTGGCACCAGTGACCCACTGCAGCCCCCTCCAACCTGACCCATCCTGGAGCTCTGGGATGTTCCAGGAGTCCATACCTTCACACCTGATGATGATAGGAAGCAGTTTTTCTCTTCCTTGTGCCAAAAGGTGCTGAATGAAAGCCCTGTGTAATTCCAGGGCGTGGTGGGTGACAGCACCATGATATCACTGCCTGGCAGTGCCAGCACCCTGCTCTCATGGCACAGCCCGGTGCCTTTCCAGGTGTGGCAGCAGGAGATGGGATCTCACCTGCCTGAACATTCCAGCGTGGCACTGACTCCAGGGAAGAGAGGAGGAATTTTGGCTTCAGCCCCACACTTCAAACTGATCTCAGCGGGGTGGTTGTGTAAGTATTTTAAATTTTTTTGAAGACATCATCTCATAGGGTTATTTAATCAGCCTTTCCACTGTTGGATTTTTTGTCTTCACAAAGCTTGAACCAAAAAAAGGGATGGACCAGAAATGAGGGTGAACCTGCCCAATCTCCCTGTTCAGGCCACAGAACTAAAAGTCAGCTGAGAAAGGAAACACGAGAAGCTCAATCAGATCTCCACAAGTCTCTCCATGCCATGAGCATGGCTATTAATGGACACTGATAAGGGAAATAATTCATTTTTAATTGTCAGGATTGCTCTCTCAAGCACATCCCTCCAAAGCTCCTTTTGCTTCCCCAGGGCTCACCCTTTGGCTGAAGCCCCTTTGTGAGAAGGACTCAGTTCCCACAGGTTTCCAGCTTCCCAGCCCTAAACAGGGATGTCGAGGTTGCTCAGAGGCTTGGGTCTGCTCAGATTCCTGGATCTGTTTCCATCCAGGAGAGTTCGGGGCTGTGGGTGAGGAGAGGAGCCTTGCAGGAATTAAAAATAGGCAGGGCAACGCAGGCTGCAGCTGGCAGAAAGTCCAGCTGGCATAGTCAAGGGAGATAAATTCCCGGGAATTTTAGGGTTTATGAGAGAGAATAATTCCCTGTTTTTCTCTAGACCCGTAGGTCTGAGCATCCTCTCCTGTTCCAGAGCTGTGGGTGCTGTCTGCTGGCCTCCGATCCGAGCTGTGCCTCTAATTGTTGTAATTAACTCACTGTGTGAGAGTTAATTACAACACATCACTGCCTCAGAACCCACAGAGGGAAAAGAGACCCCTTGGCACAGCCCATCCCACAGGATCAAATCCCTTTGCCATCGATTATCGGCTTTCCCAGGGCACTGATTTGCCAGAAATTCCCCTCTGGGCTCCGGGCTGAGGAACCTCCCTGGCCCCAGGGAATTTTTGTCTCTCAAGTGTGAAATTGCAGCAGAGGGGAAGTGGAGAAGGGACATTAATTCATGGGACAGCTTTGCAAAGATAATTTGTATTTCCCTCATGCAAATGCTCCAGGAATATGAATGACCTCCTGCAGGGACTGCTCTCAGTTATGTTTTGTTGTCGGAACTAAAATTAGGGATTGAATTTACCTGGGACACAAGGTGGTGGGCAGCAATGGGATTGCCAGGAGCAGGAATTTGTCCCTGTTATGACAAGAATATTCTCAATATGACATATCTTATCATTAATAAAAAGCAATAATTTTAATTAAAAATATAAAAATTTCTGACAGGTGGAGATGCTCATTTGCAATGCAGATCCCTCCAGTGCTTTTATTTGGGAGGAAAAGGATAAAAATGAGCTGGTTCCAAGGGATTTTTTTTTCGTTTTTCATAGAATCATGGAATCATCCAATGGTTTGGGATGTAAATATTCAAGGCCAGGTTGGACAGGCTTGGAACAACCTGGTCTAGTGGAAGATGTCCCTGCCCATGGCAAAAGGTTGGAACAGGAAGAGCTTTAAGGTCCTTTCCAACCCAACCCAGTGTGGGATTCTGTGATTCCAAGAAGGAGAACGCAGCCATGGATATTTGTCCTCAGAGCTCCTGATGGTTATTAAAGATAAAGGTTGGAAGGAACAATCTTTTCAAAGCCAACTCAACACCAACGGCTCTGGGAGAAAAGCAAAAACCTTCAGGGACTTGAAAAATGGTTGAGGAACATTCAATTGGGGATTTTTAGATGTGAGTAGAATGAATATATATAATAGATTATAATAAATATGATATAATAATATAATATGTGTATGCCTAATATATATCTAGAATACCTGTCATATATCTACATATAATAATATATTACATGTAATATCTATATGTGTGGCCTGAGTTATTTAAGGTCTTAGATAATACATGAATTATTTGATGTTTTATATATAGCACATGGCATTAAAAAAAACCAAACCCTCAGCATCTGCCAAGAGAGCCCAAAAACTGTCTCTGGAAACAGCCCAGATCTTTTCCAGTGCATCTATAAAGAGCACCTGCGTTCAGTGGTCAGCAAATGTTGCCCAATTGATGGCAACTGTTGTCAACATCAACAAAAATAGATGGAATAATGAAAGATTTCTGCTGACATTCTCAGATACAACGTGTGCAGTTTCCACCTAGCCACAAATTCCATTGGCTACAAGCTGAACAGATTTTTTAGGGAAAAATTATCCGGGGGGAAGCTGCCAAAACTCTCATTATTCCCTTGGTGAATGCAATTATTGCATTGCTGGTATTGTTCATGTTGCTTTTTAAAATGTTGTCATGTTCATATAATATTTAATAATATCATATTTTGTTCTAAAAGATAAAAATAGATTTCAAAAAGCATCAGGGGCCGATACCTCTTCTGCCACTGTAAATGTTCCCAAGCCTTAAAGAAATCCCAAGAGTCCCATCAGAAATCTATGACATAAAAAAGGGCTGATTCCTGGTGCATCTGAACTGAGCTCAAAGCCCTGTGGAAGGATGAGCCTCTTCCCTAAATAACTGATCCAAGTGTTGCTGGAAGGGAAAGGAGACAGGGAATAAATCCTGTTTTTTCCAAGTGTTATTAAATTAACTTTTCCCCCATCGTATTATTGGCAGAAGTGCCTGATTTGAGCTGGGTGAAATATTCCAAGATGCCAGGATTTTTCCCATAAAGGAAAAATACATGGGAATTTGATTCCAGTTGACAAGTTGGGAATCATTAGGATAAACAATCTCCTTAGGAAACTAACCCATCCTAGTCCCTGGTAATTGTTGTGTAAGTTCTCGGCGTCCTGAAAAATAAATTAATTAAATAAATAAAGGTGGGGAGGAGGAAAGTAATTAAAATAATTGGCTTCCTAATTTGCTTGATCAGAAGCAGCAGCATGGATTTGATTCCCTAGGACAACGTGTCCTGCTTTGGAAAAGGAGGAAACACTCCTTGTCCTGCTCCAGTGGGAGCTCCAGAGCAGCAGAACAGGCTCAGTTTGACTCCCATCCTGCCCTAAAAGTGCTGGTATTTTCCCAGGACAAATTCCAAGGCTGGAGGAACCGATGGATAAAGTCAACAGCCACAGAGAGCACTCATGGAAAAGCCTCTTTGCCTCATGGGTTTGAGAGGGAGCTAGAGCAGGTGCCTTTCCCGTGGATTTTTGGCAGCGGGAGTTGCTGCTCCCTCAGGGTGGGATTGGCTCTGCAAAGATTGGGCACTCCCAGACCAATATGAGGTTGGAATGTTGGGGTTTTTTTCTCCAGCCAGGAACTCTTTTCTACAGTTCAGAAACTCTCAGCAATCAGGAAAATTAAAGGAAAAGAGGAAAATTAAGCATAAAAACCTCCAGAACTCAGAGAGCTACAAGACATGAACAACTGGCGCTGTTTTCGTGGAATCATGGAATTATTCAGGTTGGAAAAGACCTCCAGCATCATCAAATCCAAGCTGTGCCCGATGCCCACCTTGTCCCCAGCCCAGAGCACTGAGTGCCACCTCCAGGAATTCCTTGGACACCTCCAGGGATGGGGATCCAAACCTCCCTGGGCAGCCCCTTCCTTCTGTGAATCCAGCAGTCTGGCTGCTCTCCTGGAATCCCACCAGATCCCTCTGGATTGTGGCTGGAGTCGGTGCCTGTTTGCAGGGGCTGTTCCCGGGCATTTATTCCAGATTTAGGGTCCCCACTGGAAGCCCACAGTGTGTGAAGAGGGAAGAAAATCTCCCCATGTGCTGGCACACGGATCTGCTCCAATTAATTTCAGGGATGAGCCCCTGAATGCTGCACACTCATCTCCCCACCCTTGACCAAGGTGCTTTTACATCAGGAGCCTCAAATCCCCACTTCCCAACTCTCCTTTTCCAGAGGTTTTTTTGCCCAGGCTGGGTAAGCCTTGCTGCAGGGGAGGACACACACAATAAACAGCTTTTCGAGGCTGATTTAATGCCTCACCAGCTCTCCCGTTATTAATCTACCCACAGAGGAGGTTTATTGCTGTGTCTACCACAGACTGATAAAGATTATCACGGAATTAATTCCCGACAAGTGTGCTGTTAGGCTTGGAGCCAAATGCTCCGAGTTATCAGTGTGAATAAATACTTGAGCATAATTTCTCAACGAGCTTGTCTTAAATGGACTTCTAAGGCCAAACCTCTGCAAATAAACGCTGGGGAAAGTGAAAAGAACAAACGTCACCGGGTTCTTGCATCACATCCAACAGATGTGACATGTTTGGTGCAGGGCTCAGGGTGTCTGTGATCCAGAAATACCGCCCGGGTTTCCCGGAATGTGGCAGAGCTTCTCCTCTGACCTCAGCATCTTCATCCTCCTTGAAGAAGGAGCATGCATCCTTCTTGGTTCTTGACCTTCTGTCCTCACACTTTCTGTCTTGCACTTCCCAGCAGAGCCCTGAGACTTTCATTTTCAGTGAAATCCTCCTGCCGTTTCATTTTCAGTGAAATTCCCTCCTTTCCTGCTGATTCTTTCCAAGGAGCCACCAGCTCAAAGAGACACCGAAGCTACAGAGGCTGGTGATGAGCACAGAGTTCAAAAGCAGCCAGAAACGTCTGGGCATCGGCCAGAAGCGTTTTCTGTTTGTGCAAGTGACAGAAGAGTTTCCATCATCTGTTGAAAAATGATCCTAAAAATAACTTTCCCTCGAGTGCTGCACAGCCAGAGACCTGTGCAGAGGACACGGGTGCTGGCAGCTTGGGGACCTTCACCTGGGAGAGGAAGGGGAAGGGATTTGAAACTAGGGAAAGGCCAGGACCTTTCAAATACTTCTTGGAATACTTCCAATCCTTTTTCTTTCCAGCTCATCTCTTGCCTGGGTTGCATCTCACAGTGTCAGGACCATATTCTTGCTGTCCGTATGGAATAATCTTGCATTTCCTTTACTCTGGGATCTGCACAATTTATCCAACCCTCTTCCTTCCAGGAGGAGTCACACTGCTGCTGCTGCTACAGGGGAGGTGTCCCAGCAGGCTGCAGTGAGGCTGGAAGAAAACCTCTGGGAGCCTTTTAGAGACTTGGCAGCACCTCCAGCTCCTGTCTTAGCTAAAGGCTTCTTCATTCAAGGTGCTGGAGCACCAGAGTGGTGCTATCCTGCCTGGATGATCCCCAAAACCCATCTATAGGCTCCTGGAGCGGCCACAGTAGGGGGAAGGTGGTGGGAGAGAGAAATGTCCCCAGGCTAATGGTTTTTTGCAGCAGGGCTTCACAAACACTCCCACAAGTCAGCCCATGGGTTATGAGGAGATGGGAACTGGGCCAAGCTGGGCCCAGTCCCACTGTGGAACCGGTGTCTGTATCTTAAACAAACCAGTCAAAGAAAAGCAACGTCTCATCTTTGTGTTGGAAGATATCCCAGCACAAGGTCTGTTTGCCCGGCTGTGGAAACTGTGGTTGAGGAGGAATTTGGGAAGGGGAGCGGCAAAAAAGTCAGTGTTTTGGGGTGGGACGGAGCCAGCTGACACGTCCATCTGCCCAGCAGGTCAGGCTGTGGTGACATGGGCTGCTGTCCTGCTTCAGGGCTGGGGGCAAGCTGTGCCTGTCCCCAAACAGGACACGAAGGAATGATGGAGACACTCAGACATATAAAATGTGGGATGTGGTTCAAACCCTGCCACTGGCAGGAGAGAGGAGCTCAGATTTGGCCAGTCCTGGTGATCTGAGCATTTGGAGAAGGCAAATGTGGATCTCCCTCTGCTTTGAGGGGCGGAATTGTTTGTGGAGCCCACCAAGGCTCCCAGTGCAGCTTCCTCAGGGTTTAAAAGAAGCCGTGACATGACCACGGCCTGCCAATAACTGCAGGAGACAAGTGACACAGTTAAGTAGAAAAAGGATGAAAAAAATCCTGCTGGCATTCCCAAGGTAAGCAGAGCAAGGGAAATATAAAACTGGGCAAGCAGAGGGCTTGTCCTTGTGGGAATCCTGTGGGCTCTTCCCTCTGAGAATCCTGTGGGCTCTTTGCTTTATGAATCCTGTGGGCTCTTCCCTTTATGAATCCTGTGGGCTCTTCCCTTTATGAATCCTGTGGGCTCTTTGCTTTATGAATCCTGTGGGCTCTTCCCTTTATGAATCCTGTGGGCTCTTCCCTTTATGAATCCTGTGAGCTCTTCCCTTTATGAATCCTGTGAGCTCTTCCCTTTATGAATCCTGTGGGCTCTTCCCTTTATGAATCCTGTGGGCTCTTCCCTCTGGGAATCCTGTGGGCTCTTCCCTTTATGAATCCTGTGGGCTCTTCCCCATTGGAATCCTGTGTGTCACATCAGGCAGTTCACAGTGCGCTCTCAACAGGAGTTTCTCACCAAAACTATCTCCCTTCTTCACCCATAAAATTGTATTTTAAAAGAATTTTGTTATAAATGGGATTTATGAAGTTGGCCTTCGTAATTAGCCTTACGAGGGTTTACGGAAATAAGGGATTGGTATATGTAAATTATGTAAATAGGTTAGTGTTAATTGTTCAGGTTTCTTGTTATGTGTTTTCGTTATGTGTTACCGAGTTGAGCAGTTAATTGCTCCGGTTACATTTAATGAGTCATAGTTAAATCAGAGTGTATGTATGTTCCAACTATCCCTGTAACGTCCTGGTTCTTGTCGTTATTAAACAGTCAATAATGTTCAATTATCACGAAATTCTAATATAAAGGGTTATGGCCAACAAAGGTTGAAGGGGACTTTCCAGAAAGTTCTCCGTAGAGTGTCGATCAGGATGCCAATCAAGACGAGACCCCTCCTGATCTCTGAGCATGGTCCAAGTGGGCGGACCCAGACCGAGCCTGCCCCGAGTGGGCGCCATAAAGTTGTAACTTTTCTATTTTTCAAATTCTGTAACTTTTCTATTTTTCAAATTCTGTACTGCTTCGTGTGTACCTGTGAAGTTTCTTGTACACAGGGGTGTGCCGGGAATCTCAAGTGGATCTATTCTCCCTGACTGACACTCTTAGGGTGTGAGGGCAGCTGCACGGGCCCTGCTCCATGTTCCTCTGCTCAGACCAGCCACACAGCACTTCATCTTTGTGTTCTGGGTGTCCTAATTGTTCTTTATTCCTTTGTTAATAAATCGTTTAAAACTTCACACTGTGACGCGTCGCTCTTCACAAATTTTTAATGCTTTTAAAAGTCCCCGACTGCCGCAGAGGGTGGGGAGTATCCAAAGCTTGCTCCTCCTGCCGCTGCCTGGAATGACCTCAGCAGTCCTGGCAGCACCTCCCGGCCCAGGAGGAGCAGTGCTGCTCAGGAAACTTTATGGCAGCAATAAAACACTCTACACCTGGATTTGGGATGCCTGACTGCTGGAAAATGCTTGGGAAAGGCGCTGGTGGAGCCCTTTAATTATGGTTATTTCGGGGCATGTCTACAACAAACCTCAGTTGCATCAAAATAAATAAAGCAACAAATCCTGGTGATGCCATTATTGCCGTGAAGGGGAAGCTCTCAAAGGTTTGCTGAGGGCACTCTGCAGAGGTTTCCAGAGGCTGAAGGTGGCAAATTGGCTCCACGGTTTTTCCAGGAGAGGAAGCCCATGGGGCGAGGCAGGGTTGGACCTGAGCCCTCCCGGCGCAGCTCAGGCGTGGTTTGCAGGCTCTGGCTGCGGCTCCTGCGAGCCAGGCTTTGTCCCCATCTCCTCTCTCTGATTGCCGGGCTGTCCCCGGGAGGAGCAGGGTGTAAATCACTAATTAACGCCTCCATCCAATTTGTGCTGCCTGGACATCTCCGGCACGGGCTCCCGGGAGAGGGATTCCCTAATCTGTTCCTAATCACCGAGGCTTCAAAGCCACTTAAAAGGCTGTGCCTGCCGCTTGTCCCCCTGCAAACATCCATCACATTCCCTCCGATGCCACGGCCGGGAATTCTGCAGCGCGGGGGAGGCTTTGGAGCGCTCGTCCAGCATTCCTGACATCCAGCTGGTTTTATTGGCAGCGGCGATGATGTTTTAGGAATCCCCTGCTGTTTGGAGGGGATTTCAGGAGCAAACAGGGCACCAAGGGCAGCACTTTTGAGTATTCAGTCAGGTTTAATGCTGCAAATACACTGGATATGAGTTAAAAGGTTTGGGAGGCAGCGGGAGGGACCAGTGTGTTCAGCATCAATCCGAAATAGAGAATGTGAAGTAAGAAACTCAATAAAGACATTTTAAACCAACAAACTGATTCCCAAATAAACCCAACCCCCTCCCTGGTCAAATCCGAGGTGTTACAGCAGCCTTTAGACATTTAAAACTTTAATAATAATATAAAAAATTACCTTAAGCACTTATTGAAGTTGAGGCAGCAGCAAATCTCATTCTGGCTTAAACTCAACTTGGTGACACATTCCCATGGCAGGGGGCACATCCCAGTGAGTGTGATCTGAGAGGAAATCACATTTTTAATTCCTCCTGGCATTGCTGCTGGTTGCCAACCTGCTGGAAAATGGCATCACCAGTAATCAGAGCACAGTCCCAGTCTGTCACACCGGTTTGCCAGCCTGTTACTGGGAGGACTTTTCTATCTGTACATTTATCAGTCTTTTCACCCTGAAATATTTGGACAGCATCACCAATAAATAAATAAATAAATAGGCTCTAATTTGATGCATGCAATCAGCTGTGAGCATAAATTTTCCCCAGCAGCATTTAAATTTCCATACAGCCAGTATTTTTCTGAGTAATCGAGAACCGAAATCTCATCCCCAACAGGGTTTTGATGGAGGCAGCGTGGCTGATTTCTTTAATTAGTGGCAATCATGCAGCATTGTATTTAAAATGTACACACAGCAAAGATGGGGGACCCATCTTGAGCCAGGGGCATCTTTGATGATTTCAAATGTGGAAGTTTCTTTGGCTCACAGGTGAAAAGGGGTTTTGGCTCAGTCCTGGGGACCAAATCCAACCCTTTTTCCAGGGGCCATCCAGTGCTGGAAGGGACCTGAGCAGGGCTGTGCATCCTCACTCCTCCTGAGCCACCTCACAGAGAGGGGCTGGAAAGCCTGAGCATCACCAGGAGCATCCCAAACCAGGCCTAAAACTCCTTCCCTTTCATGAGAACCAAAGCAAATCTTTTCAAAGTTAGTTATTCTTCCCAAGAGATTCATTTTCAGACCAAAAAAAAGAGATTTTAAAGCTGTTTCTGTTGCCAATGTGAAGAGCTCAGTTAGTGTGGATATTGTGATGACACCTTAACAGGCTGCTGCTCATCTCTGGGGTCTGTGGGACTCGGAACTCTCTGCTCTTCACATCCCAATTTAGGGGAATCAGGCCTTAATTTGCCCTCATAAATGATGTTCTTTCCTTTCGAGTTGCATCATTTTGGATGTGATCCTCCTCAAGAGGCAGGGACCTTGTTCAGCAGCTTCCTGGGAAGGGGAAGGAGCCCTGAATGAGTTTGGAAAACCAAACTGGCTGCTCCCAGCAGTGATGTGGGGACAGAGCACAGCAACAGCTCTTCCTGCTCTGTCCCATCCCAGTGGGAACAGCCAGCCCACCTCCTCCAAATCCCTGCTGAGTTCTGCTCATTCTCTTTCTCCCATTTTTGGGGAAGAAATGGCCCAATCCTGACCATCCCTCGATTTGGGCAGCTGATACCCAGCCCTGCCTGTGCTGGGAGTTAGGTTTTTGCAGTGTGGGAGGGTGTGGTGGTGTTGAAACGCTTTCTATTCCTTCATCAGCATTCAATTTATTTAAAAAATAAATAAAAATCCCCGTGAGCCACAGTGGATTGTTTGATCAGCAGAGAGCTGGTTAGCAAAGGAAAAAGGGTGGCTGAGCTCGGTGCAAAATTCTTGGAAATAATTCAGGGATTGCACTGGAAGGAAAAGACCCCAGGGCAGATGTGACCAGAGGGGGATGGAATTCAGATTCTGCTCAGTTCTCTCAATAAATCAGGAGTCTCTGGGTGGGTACTCCCAAAAACAGAGAGGAGCTGCAAATAAGGGTGCTGAGCCACCTTTCCCACTGGAAGCTGGTTTCCCTTGGAAGCATTTTATGGGATAAACTGGGAGATAACAGCACTGTGTGTGTCAGAGAATAACTGACCCTCACTCCCATTACATCCCCGAATGCTTTCATCTCCCTGCTGTTTATGGCCCAGGATAACAAAATCCCAAAGGATCCAGGGGCACCTTTTCAAGCACAAGTGCTGGAGGGAAGGAATCCAGCCCCAGCTCTCCGGTGCATCCATGGCCAGCTGCTCCTGTTTGACATGGAAATTGTGCCTGCAGGCAAAACCTTGGCACCTCTGGGGAGTTTGTTTGGCCTCAGAGAGCCCTGGAGCAGCTCAGGGATGCACAGGGAGAACCTCTGGCATTGAATCCACCCTCAGCAGACACAGGTGATAGCTTCAGGAGGCTCTGCTGCTGTTAGGGAGCACTGGAATTTCAGGAAATCGTTGCCAAATTGGCTTTTGTGCCTGTTCATCATCATCAGCCCTTCCACAGCGGGGTATGGGCACGGACAGAGATGAGCCTGGGACAGAAGGGATGGGATTGGGATGCTTTGGCAGAGCTCTGCAGGAGGATTTTGCACAGAAGCTGCACATTCTCCACTGAGTTTGGCACGTTCAGCCCTCTCCAACACCTCTGGCATTTCGCAGAGCAGAGAAATAGATGCCAAACTCATGGATGGCTCCTTTGGATGCTCAGGCAGAGCCAAGGGAAAGCAACCAGCCACAAAATTCCTTCATGAGGATCTTTTTTCTAGGCTGGGAGGGGAAACTGGGAGAAGCTTTGTGGGATGGGGCTGCCAGAACAAGCTGCATCCATCACCAGCTCCATTTTTTTTCCCTGGAAGAAGGGACAGCTGTTAATTTATTTCTTTGTCTCTGCTCCATGAACAGGATCAGGGAAAAAACCTGGAAACAGTGGGACAAAATGCCTCTGCACATGGTGATGTACACAGAGATGGAGGATTGATGCTTGAAGCAGTGGAGGAATTCCAAACATGTTTTCATCTTCTGCATCCTGCCTTTCATGCCTGCAGCAGTGGGAAAAATGTTGTCTTTACACTTCTGCCTGGAAAAACAATTAGGAATGTTAATTGCACTGCCCAGGAGGTGGAACAGGGGCTGGCCAGGAAGGAATTTGTCTTTGCTCATAAACAGGAAGGCTCAACCTTTCCCACCATTCTCCGGGAAGGTGTCGGGAGGATTTCAAGGAGCTGGAAAATGGGACTTCAGTGGGAAAAGCAGCACAAGGAAGAAATGAAAATAGGGAACAACAAAGCCAAGGCACCATCCAGGAGCAATCTCTGCTCCCCTCCTGCTGAGGGGAAAAGAAGGATGGAGGCACCTCAGCTGCTCTTTGGAAGTTCCCCAGGATTTTCCCAACACCCAGGAGCACCCAACATTCCCCCTTCTCCCCTAAATTAGAGTTTTCACGGACAGAAGTCTGAGTTATTCACAGAACTCTGTGTCCTGCTCATCTCCACCATTATGGACTGATGGGGGTCCCATGGAAAGGGATTTTTGGGAAGGAAACCATTCCTTGCTCAGGTTGAAACTCTGAAACTCAGTGTTTCTCCTCAGATTTTGACTTGGTTGTTGAACCTCGAGGTTTTCTTTCAGAGACATGGCTTTTATGGTGGAAAATGTGACAGATTTTCCTGATTTCAGGTCTCCACCTTCATCCCTGTGCCGAGTGCAGCACGATGCAGGACACTGGCAATGTGAACTCTGCCCCTGCAGGCTCTCAAAGCACCTGAGCTGGGGCTATTGAATTAATTTCATTTTTTTTTCCTGCAGAATTTATGTAACCTGGCCCACGATTTTCCCTGCCAACAATTCCCAGTGGAAATATAGATATCAGATACGAGCTCTGGTTATCTCTGGATAATCTGTGTGCAAAAAAACGGGTGAAGCTGAAAGTTTTGAGCCTCCTTTTGCGTTGCTTTTCAGGTTACTTATCCTCGGCTCTTCCCAGGACACAGAGAACTAGGGCAGGGCACTTGGATAACACCAGGCAAGTCATTTCCCCTCACTTTGCTTCACTACTCCCATCAGGAAAAGGGGAAAGAGGAATATTAACTTCTCCTTGAGGGGATAATGAGCTGGCTGCAGGCTCCTGAGCTGGACAGCCCATGTGTTATTATTTAATACTGGATAACCAAAATCATTTCCCACGGGGCTTTGGGATAACATGGCCTTTAGTGAGTGTTAATTGACTTTTCTGTGAAGCACCCGATCTGTGCCTGCATCCCTTCATCAAAGCTGTAACAACACAGCCTAAACGTCCAGCACATATTTAAAAAATCAAGTTTCCGTTGTGCCCTGCTTGCCAAAAGTGGTGTGCTGGCCCTTTTTGCAGTGATTCAGAGTGTCCGTTCTCCCTCCTGGCAGTGCCAGCTGCCGGCAGAGCGCTGACGTCCGGGATGTTCTGGGAGCAGCTCTGCCCCAGGAATTGCTGCCGAGGTGCCCCAGGGACCTGAATCCCATCCAGTGCCGAGGCAGGGCAGGAGCAGAGGGTGCTGTGCCACAGCTGAGGTTTGTCAATGGAATCACGGCCTGGAGTGGCAGATCCCAAAGGAGCAGGGCGCCATCTCCCTCCCCTAATTCCCAGAGCCACCGGGAGTTGTTGGCAGGGAAAACTGTGGGTCAGGTTACATAAATTCTGCAGGAAAAAATTAAAAATGATTCAATAGCCCCAGCTCAGGTGCTTTGAGAGCCTGCAGGGGCAGAGTTCACATTGCCAGTGTCCTGCATCGTGCTGCACTCGGCACAGGGATGAAGGTGGAGACCTGAAACCAGGAAAATCTGTCACATTTTGGCTCTGTCACATGACCCACTTTGGGTCCTGGCCATACTGGATGAAAACAGATGGGTGAAGACAGATTTCCTGTAGGGATATTCGGCTCTTTCGATGTTCCCCCTCCTGCTTGGAGCAGCCCCAAGCTTTTGGAGGATGTCCGGGAGCACCAACCATAGGGATAATATCCAACTGCAGGAATAACCCCCTGGAACAGGGCTGTTTATTCAGGGACATGCCCTCATTTGTAACTTCTGGGCAAGTTCAGATGGCTCCAAGTCCTGGGATTCCAACCAGCACTTCCTGAATAGGGAACAGAGGTGTCCTGGCACCAAGGGGAGCTGCCTGGAAAGGAGCATCCCTGTGGAGAAACTGAGACTCTTTGTGTGCTCCTGGCACAGCCCCTGGCACAGCCCTTGCACTTTTCATGGGGCTTTTTCTTCCCTTCCTGGCATTCTGAATTTTCTTTCCTTGGGAAGCTCTGGGAAGAGGGGGCTGCCAGCGGTGCTTCCGCCAGATTTAAAGAGGGTTGCTCCCCACAATTACTGTGGGGAAAAATGCAAATTCCCAGCCTGCAGAATTCCTTGGCACAGGCTGTGCCCAGTGCTGAGACCCCCTCCAGCCCTGGATAACCGGGAGCAGCTGCCCTGGGCTTGCCCAAAATCTCTGGTTTTGGTTTATATTCCTTTTTATTGAGGAACACCAAATCAGAATCCCAGGATCACTGAGGTTGGAAAAGATCTCCAAGGTCATTGAATCCAGGCTGTGCCTGATGCCCACCTTGTCCCCAGCCCAGAGCCCTGAGTGCCACCTCCAGCCCTTCCTTGGGCACCTCCAGGGATGGGCACTCCAAACCTCCCTGGGCAAGTCCAGCGCAAGATGGGCCTGGTCTGTCTGCAGGAACAACATCCAAAGTTTGTCCTTTCAGGTTCTCTTTCCAAACCGTGGTTTCTTTGAGCCCCTGGCCTTTCCAGGGATGGATTTGTGAGCTGTCATTGTCACCTGGGGCTGGCCCAAAGCCCCCATGTGCCATCCCAGAGTGAGCAGAAAGTCCTTCGGACATGGATGATTCCTGACTGCTCCAGCCAAACCCTGCAAGGCTCTGCCTTTCCCTGGGAGCCTCCCAAACCATCGGGGCCTGCTGGTGGAACCAGCCAGGAATCATCTCCCAGCCTCAGCTGCTGCCCAGCAAAGTCTCCCTTGCTTGTTCCCCAAAAGCAGCAGCTTGGTGTGTCTCCCTGTGGGTCCCAATTATTCCTGTCAGTCCAACATCCCACTCAAATCCAAGTGATTATCCATGGATTATTCACAGAACAAATGTATTTGCACCAAATGCACACGCCCAGGCTCAGGAATGACATAACTCATGCCTTGGGTGGTCAGCAATGACATTATGGCCTGAAGGTATTTCTGGGACATCTGTGATGGATTCAGAGCAGTCAGCAAGGACTTGGCTCTTCAGGAAGTTTCTGGAACTCCCAGTGCACTCCCAAGGCTTTTGCTGATTCCTTGACAGCTTTGGAGGAAGTTAATTCATTGCAGGAGGTAAAACTGTCAGGAAAGGCTCCTGAGGCCATAAAAAGCCTGTCTGAGTATTTAACTGGAGCTCGTGGTTCGTGCAGCTCCTGGAAGGACAAGGAAGGATTTAGGATTGGAAACGCTGTGCAGGTACTTGGAGGCTCGGTGTCAGAGCGGTTTCAGCAGGATAATTCCCTTCCTGCTCCCCTTCCTGGGCTTGCTTTAGACACATATTACAGTCTAATCCTCAGTTTGCTATTTTTTTCCTGTCCCAGAATTACAAAGGTTCAGGATTTAGGAGTGTGAGGCTCAGTGGGCTTGAAAGGAGCTTTCCTGGAGAATCAGACTCGCAGCAAATTTTCAAGGATTCACTTGAAATCCCTTCTAAGAAGGCTCCTGCCAAGCCTATCCAAACAACAGGAGCTTTTCCATCCACCCTACTGGGCTTTGGGAAATGCTCTGTGGCACAGCAGGGAGCTTTTGTCTGGCAGAACAAGCTCTCCTGAAAAGAGATCAGATATGGGAGCAATCCAGGTGGCCCTTGGTGGCCTTTTATTTCCTGGTGCTCACTGGTTCCATTCTCCAGAGGGAGAGCAGAGAGGCTCTGCTGGGAAAGGGCTGCACAGGGCCTGGGATGGGGCTGCTCTGGTGAGGAGGTGATGCCACTTGGGGGGAGAGATGCTGGAAAACAGGCAGGAGGTGTCTTCCCAGTTATCCCTGCCACTTCATTTGGATGAGATCCATTAGCTGTGCAAGGGAAAAGTCCAGGTATTTTATGCCAGGCTGGTGAGGATTTGGGAGAACTGTGCAGAGCTGGTGACTCCCCATGAAGGGCTGCAGCTCCAGTGCCAGGGCCACGTGGAACAGCGACAGTGGGAGGCACTGGAAAGGGGCTGTACGTGCCTGGTTTGTGCCCTTGGAGTTATGGTTCTGTCCTTTGCCACTTGCTGATGTCCAAACATCATTTCCAGCGGTGCTAAAGAGCTTATGAAACATTCCCGTTTCCCACTTCCCCAGGAAGGAGCACCACAGAACCCGTTCTTTCGTGCCTTCTCATGGTTGAGCTCATTCCAGAGGTCAAGTGGAGCACAGGAACTGTGGACACCTTCCCTGGGAGGTGGACATCCCTCCAGGAGCCAGGAATTCAGGGGTATTTATAACCTGTGCCCAGGGAGAGGAGAGGGCTTGTTTTAAAGGAAAATAGGCAGGAACAATCAATATTTGGGAGACTTCTGCTTCCTTCAAATTCCAGCCAATACCAGGACAATTTTTTTCACTGGAGAAAGAGGTTACAAAGGAGGAAAGCTGCTTTTGAAGGCCTCTACCCCACAAATATCCCCAAAACTTCAGGGAGGTGAAGCAGGAAAAATGCATCCTGATAATTTGTTTGTGAAGTAACTTGGAGTGACACAAACTTCTCCCTGGAGCCCAATGTTCCCAGAGTTGTTATCCTGCTCCCTGGCTATCAAATAATCAGGAGAGGCAACGAGGAGAATTTTGGCTCCTGGCATGACCCATTTTAGAATCCCTCTTCCTGGGAGAAGGAGAGGCCTGATCTCTTTGGACAGAGGGAAAGCTGGGATCACAGCAACCTTCCCAATAACGCAGGGGAATTCCCAATTTGCATTTGTGGGGTTTTTTCCCCACCCACACAAATTTGCAGTGGCTGATGGGAGGACAGTCCATGTGGGAAGCTGCAGGGCAAGGACTGGAAACTGGAGGAAGAGGGAACATGATGGTGAGCCAGAGAGAGAATTATCCAGGAAAAGGACTATAAGGAATTGTAGGAAAGAAGGGAAATAGCAAAACCAGGGTCAGATGAACAACGTGCTCAATGGAAGAGCAAGAGTCAAGGAAGGGACAGCCTGGAGAAACAGAGGGAGAAAGGAGGCACCTCACCCCAAATCCCCTTGGCCACTGCCACAGCCAGCAGGGATTTGGGAACGGCAGCAGCCGAAGGCTGTGAATGCAGCAGATTTGAGGGAGGTGGCTGAAGAGCAGCCCAGGGATCCATCCCATCGCAGGGAATGTGGGCTGCTCTCCAGCCCTGCGGGGTGAAGGGCACTGCACTCGCCCCAGGAAGACGCCAGGCAAGGCACCAAGAGCACGAAAGGAAACAAAACAAAGTCATCGGCATTCGGTCGGGACTTCAAAGCTCCGTGCCACGCCCGGGCCAGTTGTTGCTGTTCGGGCCGGGAGCCAGGAGCCAGGGCTGGAATGAAGAGGGGAAAAGCTGCTTTATCTTGTTCTGCTCGAAACCTGTGTCAAACCGAGCACCTGAGAGACAGGGAGAGAGGAGAAAGACTCAGAGCTGTGTCTCCAAATACATCTTAGGGCCATCAGACCACGTTAAAAGCTGACCTAGGTGACATTTGTCCTCTACATCAGCTCAACGTCAGCATTTAGCACCCAAACCCATGAAAATTCCCAAGTTCCCAGGCTGCTGAGGGATCCCAGAAAACGCCACCTCACAGCCAGCCTGGAGCTGAACTTAGGGAGGAATTGTTTGGTGAGGAACAGTTGGAAAGCTGCTCTTGCAGAAGGGGTTTGTTGACAGAGAAATTGGGAGTCCAGAGTTTGGTAAATATTTTTTAAAAGCTGGAAGTCTGGCTTATGTTCACAAATGAGTAAAATTAAAGTGCTGACATTCTTCCCAGGAGTCTCAAGGGGACTCACATGGAAAAACTGCTATGAAAAGTTTATAAATGGTGGCATCACTTGTTAATTTTATTAAAATGTGTGCCCGCACAGCAGCACTCAGGAACGACTGCCTGGGGGGTTTTCAGGCAACCTGCTCCAGTGGAAGGTGCCCGTGGTGAGGGGCTGGAAGGAGCTGATCTTTAAGGACCCTTCCAACCCAAACCATCCCGGGATTCTGGGATTCCAGGAACCAGCCAGCAGAGGAGCCCAGCAGAGGTGAAGCCAGCACTTTTTGCCATACGTGGGATGTCAGCGCCTAGATGATGAGCAGCGACTTGTTGGGATGCTGTGACTTGTCCTTGTGCCTTGGGGCTCCAAAATCATCACTTTGGGCTGTGGGAGCAGTGGAAGATGTGGCTGTTCCCAGCTCCATGTCCACTTTTGTGTGATTTGGGGCTGTGGGGTTGATGGAGCTTCCTCTTGTGCTGTGATTCATCACCTGCAGCCGGGGTTGTGTCACCCCAAGTGCTGTGGCAGCGTGGGCAGCGTGGGGCTGGCTCTGCCTCCCGCTCTGTGCAGCTTTGGGCATCACAAAATAAATGTATATCGAGTTATTGGTGTCCCAAAAAAGGGCTGTGGAGGTGGTGAAGGCCCAGCCTGGAGTGCAGCCTCCTCTGACCATCCCTGCCCAACTCATCCCCCAGAGCAGTGGGATGTGGAGTTGGGGTCCAGGCTCTGACTCTCAGCCCTGCTGGTTTGAGGTGCAGCTTCTCCAGGAGAGGTGGCAACCTCTGAAATCAGCCCTGAAATGAGCCCAGCTCGTGTTTGGATGGCTCATGACTCAGAGGTGTGAGTAAATGTGAGAACACTCTGCAGCACAGCCGCTCTGATGGGAACACTCCCTCTTTCACACGCTTTGGAGGTGATTTTTTAAAAAAAAATAAAATCTAAAGGGGCAGAATATGAGCAACAGCCAAGGAATTTATTTGCCCATGTGCTTCCTACCTCTCTCTCACATCTCTCTTCTCCTGCAGCTTCGCCCATGGTGCAGATCTGGGTGGAGTAGAGGGAATAAAGGTTAATTTTCTTCGTGGGAATCTGTGTTTTTTCACACGGGGTGGCTGCACTTGCACACTTTGCTCAGTGAGGGAGGAAGGCAGAGCTCAGGGGGGAGTGGCAAGAAGAAAAAAGCAGGTGAATGTTTCTGAAGCAACATCTGCTCAGAGGAAGAGGTTGTAGAGATCTTGGCTAAATATTCCTGAGACAAGAACACGTGTCTGTAAATGGAACTGGACTTTAGGGGGAAATTATTATGGGATCAAGGGAGAACACGGCAAAACAGGAGTGGGGTGGGTGCAAGAGGTGATGGAGAGAGCCTGGGAATGGATGTCCATGGAAGAACACTGCCTGTGGCACCTCATGTGCCTCACCCAGGTTAAAAACCAGCTCCAAAAGGGAATTTGGGTTCCTGATGTCCCCCAAGAGAGGCTGGGTGTGTCTGGTGCCTGGGCTGGCATCGGGTTCACATTTATGCAACCCCCCCCAGCAGTGGCATCTCTTTGCCAGCTGCCAGAGTGAAATTCTTGTATTTTGAAGGCCTCACACGTGGAACATCAAAAGCAAGAGCAAGGACTCTCCAAGCTAAATCCAGGCTGGCAGAAACCAGTCCCTGTGTGAGCTCGGAGAAAAGGCTGTGCACTGGTATCTGGGTGGAGCTGGGTTTGGGGATTAGCTGAGATCAGTGAGTGACTCCAGGGCAGCAGGAGCTGATTTCTGTGTCTGGGGCCTGTGAGAACCAGCTGGGAGTGACTGAGCCAGGCGGGATCCCTTTGGAAACCATCACACCTCACCTCCCTGCAGTGCTGTGCTAAAGGCTGAAAGCAAAGCTGTCCAGCTGAGGTGGCAGCCCCAGGTACCTGGGACATCTTCAGCTTTCATCATCCAGACCCACTGCTCTCATTTTTTACCCAAAATAGAGCATGGGAATGGTCTTGAGAGCACCTGTGATGTTTTTATCCAAGGCCGTGGAGAGCACAACAGCCTGGAGCAAAGGAGGCTCAGGGGGGACCTTGTGGCTCTGCACAAGTCCCTGACAGGAGGGGGCAGCCGGGGGGGTCGGGCTCTGCTGGCAGGGAACAGGGACAGGAGGAGAGGGAACGGCCTCAGGCTGGGGCCAGGGCAGGCTCAGGGTGGACAGCAGCAGGAATTTCCCCATGGAAAGGGTGCTCAGGCCTTGGCAGGGGCTGCCCAGGGAGGTTTGGAGTGCCCATCCCTGGAGGTGCCCAAGGAAGGGCTGGAGGTGGCACTCAGAGCTCTGGGCTGGGGACAGGGTGGGGATGGGGCACAGCTTGGATTTGATGGTCTGGGAGATCTTTTCCAGCCTAAATGATTCTGGAATTCTGGGAAGTGCCACTTTTGGGTGCCACTGAACCTGTGCTGACAGTGGGATAAGAGACAGAGCAGACACTGGAAGGTTCTGTAAGACCTTGGAGACACCAGTGAGAAGAAGGCAGGAGAAACAGTAATTGGGAGTAAATGGAAATAAATGGGAAGGTTCGAGCTGCTGACATATGAAGGGAAATGGAAGTGGCACAAATTAGGCAGTGACTAATGGGACACTGCAAACAGAGGGACTCACACACCAACGAGGAAAGGAAAGCAATTAGGGGGATAGTTAAGAGGAATGGCATGACTAATTGAAGGAAAGTGTCAGCTGAATGTCAGGAAATAATTCCTAAGTGGGAGCAGCTCAAGGCTGTGGAACAAGCTCAAAATGAGATTTCCTGAGCTGTTCAACCCTGAGTGAAACACTCAGAATCCACCACGGACCTGGCAACAGCCCAGGCCTGAGCTGCTTCTATCGGAGCCTCTGCTCTTGTCACAGTTGTTTTAAAAACAAAATGATGCTCAAGTCCATAAAACACAGCTAAATTTCCACTCAGCCTTCGCCACAGGAATCCTTCATTCCTTGAAGCTCCTGGTCAGGCACAGACCTTTGGTTCCATAAAACAGCCACGGAAAGATCTCCAACACTGATTGAACGTGTTTGCCTCGAAGCCTTCCTTCTCCTGAAGTTCACAGAAAGCCAAACAACCTCAAATCCTGATTTTATCTTTATTGTCCGCCCTGGAAGGTGCAGTCATTTTCTGATTCATTTACTCCTGTGGCCAGTGCCAGCTCGATCCCTGGAACTGCCTGTCTGGGAAGCTGCTGCCTGCCTGGGATGGGTGCTCTGGTGTTTTCCAGCTCAGATGGAGCTGATTTCCACTTGCCATTCCTTTTTCAACATCCCCTGTGCCATGAGAATAGGAAAAGAGGTGGAGTCCCAACAAAACTTGTGGAATTCTGAGCTCCAGGGGAAGGGAATCCCAGAATTGGTCATAAACTCGCGGCACAGGGAGTTTGTGTTGATCCGGAGTTTGATATCAAGAGATAAGGAGCACTTCCAGATCTTTGCTTCCATCCCTGATGAATACAGGGCTGCTCTGCAAATCTGGGCTGGTTCCTGAAGTTTGCCAAGAGTTCCCACCATCTCAGACCCCACTGGCAGGGAAATTCCCTGCAAATTCAGCCCATCCTTGCTTTCCTTGCTGTGTCCCACGCCACAGCTCCTTTGTGACCAAAGAAAACTGGATGTGGCACTCTGGGCTGATGACAAGATGGGGATCAGGCACAGATTGGACTGGATGATCCTGGAGATCTTCTCCAACCTCAATAATTCTGGGATCCCGAAAGATTTCTGGTATTGTTTTGAGATCCTGGAGCGGGAAGCTTTCCTGAATGGAAATTCCTTCCCAGCCTGCCGAATCCAGCTGCCTGTGGGATGTTGAAATTCCTGTGGTGACTTCAGAGCAGTGCTAAAGGCTGACTGAGAAGTGTCACACAGCAGAGGTGTCACTGCAGGACTGATTTACACCATAATGTGAACTTCCCAATCCTGGAAAATTGGGAACACAACTCAGCAGTGAGGAGAGAGGCTCCCTGGGGAAGGAGTGTGAGGCAGGCACAGGGCTTGGACAATTATCCAGGGACAATTCCCAGCACACTCCGGTGAACTCTGCTCTGCTCACCACGAGCCATAGCAAGAGGCAATTAATATTACTTAACTTTTGGCTGGTTTTCCCAGATTTGGTGTTGTTGACTCATTTGGGAGCTGCATAATTTCTTGGGAAAGGTGAAAGGTTTCCAATCAGCCAGGACAGAAACAGAAAAAAATCACTGACCCTGTGGTGGATGTGGACTTTCCTCTGACCTTCAACTGCAGTTCCTCAAGCTGCAGTTTTTAATTTTCATTCTCGTTTTTAATGCAGAGTAACTTTCTTGTAGCCTCAGAGTTTAAATTCGTTTCTGATTTCACTGATTTGTGGCATAATGTTGTAAAATTTCCATCTGGTTTTGAACAGAAAAGACCTAATTTGGGGTGTAAATGAGTCACAGACCTCACAGGTTACAAAGAGATGGAGGAAGAGAAAAAGAGACTGGGAGGGTGGGACGATGACATCCCTTTTTATGTGGCACTGATGCAACAGCACAGATAAGGAGCTACAAAGGCTACAAAGGTGAAAGTAATTTACGTTAGCAGAAAATAAAGCATTAAAAACAAAGGGGTTTTTTTGGGTCACTCATTGAAAAATGAGCTCCGCCTGCGGGAAATCACCGGCGAGTGGCACATGGTGAATGTCTGCTCAACATCCTGAGGACTAAAAATGTTCTTGGCACTCCAGGCCCCAGCTCTGCCCGTGTCCCTGTGCCATGCCACCCTCCAGCAGGGCATGGTTTGTCCCTGCAGTGGGTGAGGAGGAGCTGAGCCCTTGGTAAAGGACAGCTTATGGTGGCCTGGAGCTCTCTGTCCCCTTGGAATGTGTGGTGTGTCCCATCTGGGTAGTCCAGGATAACCCTGCAGCCCTTCCCAAACACGCCTCAGGGCAAAGGAATCGGGATATCTGTGCAGCTGATCTTCCAACAGCAGCTTCTGCAGAAACCAGGGAATTCCTTGGGCTTCCCCTTGGGAAAACCCAGTGCCTCAAGGGGAATCCCTGTCCTGGTGTCACAGGAATGGCACTTCCCGACAGGAGCTGTGGCCTTCTCCTCCCTCTGGTCCTAAATTCAGCGGTACCGAGGCACAACTGTGTCTTTGATCCATCAGGATCAGGAGAGCAGGGCTGTAATTCCTGCAGCAGCTCCGCAGAGGAGCTGCCAGGGCTGGGGGGCAGTGCTGGCTGTGTGCCCCACTCCCCCAGGAGTCAGGGATGCTTTGCTGAGTTCCCACCTCAGCTGGAGCTCGCTATCCACATTTCCCTGGCAGGAGAAGCTGCTGAGGGCAGGAGCAGCCCAGATTTGCTGCAGGGCACAGATGCTGTCCTGCACTCAGCCAGGTTTCTACGGGGACCCATCTTCGGGCTCACCTCAGAAATCCTCACTTGGAAAACTGTGGCTATCCCAAATTCCTTCTTCCCTCCGTTCTCCCCCAGCCACAAGCCCCATACCTTCCTTGTACTGGAGCAGTGCTGGAAGCTCTGTTCCTGGAAAGGAGTCATCGAGGGACTGATTTCCAGCTCCACTGCGGGCACCAGCACCGCAGCAACTGCTGGCTGCACTCTGTGTCCAGCTGCTCTGTTCCCATAATTGAGTGGATCTGTTCGAGAGCCTTGTGCCCCCATCTGCTGGCACTCGGTCCTGGAAAGAAAAATAAACACTGAATTTTCACTCTGCTGGTTTTGCCTTGAGTTCTGTGCCCTCAGCAAGATGTCAGCTCTGTTCTTCTACCGTGTGTGCATGAGGAAAGCCTGGAGAAGGATCCCTGGGAATCTTGTCCAGGGAAAGATTTATCAGCTAATGCTGAGCTCCAGCAAAGTTTTCCCCACACGTGTCCAGAATTCCTGAATTCCTGCTCCCAGAGCTGCCAAGCTTCACCTTAGGGATGGAGAAGATCAAGAGGAGGATGAGGAGGCTGCAGGAACAGCTTGGGGGTCTGTGACCCTGCCACCCTCCCACTGCTGAGCGGGACAGGGAGGATGAAATCCTCTGGGATTTGCCATCCTGTTTGTCACCAACCAAGGATTGGCTTCTGCTGGTGTCAAAACTGCTCAGTGGGGATTGTAAACCCCAAATTGGGGTGGTTTCCATCACGACAGAGATGCTGAGACCTCTTGGTGTGTTGTCTTTAGACTTTCCTTGGAAAAGGTCTGGTCTGGAGCAAGGTGGGGACACACTGAGAGCTCCCTGTACAAATCCCTTGGGAAGCTCTACATAAAGGGAAGCCAGCTGAGCGCAGAGGGAAATAAAAATCATCCAGAACTGCATCCAAGCATGACTTGTATCCTGCTCTGCATATCTGTGGAAAATTGGTGGCCAGCCCGTCTGCTGTGGGAAGCCTGTGGGGTGACAGCAGGATGGGACATCCCAAGGGGCCCTTTGGGGTGCGGGTGACTCCAAGCAGCCCATCCCTGGCCCTGTGCTTCCTGGAAAGCCGGGAGCTGGCTGTGGGAGCAGGGCAGGGGAGATGAGACCTTCCAGCTCATCGTGCTGAGTGCAGCACCCTGCTCCGCGTCGGACAAACTGCTTTGCCCTTTTCCAGAGCTGCCTCCGGAGCTCTCGGGGTCACGGCGGTTCAGCCACGCCAGCTCTGAGGTGGAATTTGTTCCGTGGTGAGAACCAGCGGGAACTCCAGGCTGTGGATCAATGGGAGATCCGTGTGCAAACTGCATGGAGTGAGTTGGTGATGGACAGAGAGGCTGAAGGCTCAGGAGTGGGCGAAGAGAGCAGTGGGACCATTCCAGGCCTCCACTTCCAGGGGTGTTGCAATGCTGGTGATGCTGAGCCTGTGGATAGTGGGAAAACACCCAGGAAATGATGGGAATTTGCAGGTTTGGGCCATGAATCCAGTGTTTTTGGTGTGGGTGTCCCGGTCTGGTCATGAATATCAGCCTGTGTCCCCCACAGCTGGCAGCACACACGTGGTGACATGGCCTTGGCATCATTTAATGCCAACATGCACAAATGTCACGTTCTGATTGTAATTAATGAGTTCTAATTCAGATCTCATCCAAAAAACCCTGCCAGGATGAATTTTATTTGCATGGACTTTCTGCTCATTCTCCTTTCAATGCCAAAACCCACTGGATATTGCCCAAACCCATTTGAAACGCTTAAAAAATTCTGCTTCATCGCTGCATTACTTGGTCTCCAGGATCTACAGAAGTTTCTGCTTTAAAGATGTGAAGGAATTTCTTCCTGACTTTTCCAAAGTATTTTACCCCCAGGCACACAAGCGGGAACGTGGCAGTGAAGTGTTCTGGGTCTCTTCCCAGCAGTGACCCCACTCTTAAACAATCCGCTCCCAACCACTCCCCTGATCCAGTGTTCCCACCTGGCCAGGGTGTTGATAAGGCAGGAGGCTGGGATGATGAATTGATGGAGGTTTCCCTGTGGAATCAGACCATGCCATGATGGATTCCTGACGTCAGCAGGCTGTGGAAAAATCTGGAATCCCAGAAAACACGGCCAGATCCTGCTGGCCTGCTCTGGGAGCAGCAAACAAACACGAATTCCCGGGATAATGCCTGGAAAAGCCTTACCCTGGGCATGGTGCTGTGCTCCTGCTCTTTTCCTGCCGGGATTGGAGCCCTGCAGAGCTGGCAGCGCTTCCCTGCCTGGTTCAGAGCTTCAAAGCCTGCTGGTATTTCCTTTGAGTCGTCTGGGAGAAGAGGCTGATAAGGCTGGCCCGGGGCTCAGGGAGGTGTCAGAGCCTCTCTGTGCCTGCCTGGAGCTGGAGATTCCTCCAGGGACATTCCAGGGTTGGATTTTAGCTCTCCTGGGTACAAACTGGGATGGCTCCTGGCAGGAAAAGCTCCCTAGAGAAGGTCAAGCCAACAGGAACCACTTGAAGGACAGATATCACACCGTGGAAGAGGGTTAGGATGTTCCAAACCCCGTACCCCAAAGGTTTGCAAACTTCCTCAAGTCCCTCTGTGATGTTTCCTGCTTCCAGACCAAGTTTGATGCACATTTCTGACCCTCTGAAGGTTTGGAAGCACTTTAAGGACTTTTTAAGACAATTTTGTTGTCCCTGTCTGAACAAGTCAAAGTGAGCGTACAAAACACATGGATAAACTTTGGAGTAGCATCCCTGTGCCTGACTGTGCTCTGGTTCAGGGGGAATTCCATCGTTTCTTCAGCAGGAAACACGCTCGGTGCTCCAATAAATGTAGCAGGGATGGAGCCAGGACTTTGCATTTCAGCACAGGGTTTGTTCAGAGAGACCCAGGGGAGCTGGAGGAGTGACAGCTTCCACAGGGCTCAGGCAAAAAGCTGCATGGGGTCACTTCCACCCCTCACTTCCAACTTCCCCTGCGCTTCCCTGAGGTTCTTCCAAGACAAACAAACCCCTGTTTGCCGAGGTTTTCCCAACCCTCCCTCTGACACCAGAGGAGACAAATTCCCCAAAGCTTTTTGCAGCAACTGCTCCTGAGGACTCTCCTGCTGCTGCTTCCTCCCAGATGACTCCAAGGTGCCAGGAGATCCTTCCTGTCCCATCCAGTTGGCTTCACGGTGGATGAAGTTGGAGAAAATAAATGGAAACCCCAACAAAGCTCTCGTGTGCTGTTGAGGGAGCTCTGCTTGGCATTAAAGGAGATCTGCTGCCAGGCTGCTGCTGAATTCCAGAGTTTTATTTCCTGGGAAAACAAGTGACCCAACAGGGCCGAGCTGCAGCTGGAAGAGGATGGAGTGGGATGGAACTTCCTCACTGCTCCAGGTCCTGTGGCAGTGGGAGAAACCTTTCAGGGCATACAGAGAGCGTCTGGGAAATGGGAATTGCTCTGTTACTGATTGCCTGCGTGTCCCTGGGCATAATCTTCCCATATTTCCTCTTCTCTTGGATTACAAAACAATTGTATTGATTCTGTTCCTCTGCTTCTGCAGGCAGCAGTGAGGACCTTGAGAGGCCTTTGGTCTTCCAAGTTGTGTAGATAGACAGAAATTTAAATACACGTGTCAGACACTGAACCTGGTGCCAAGCAAAGGGATCGAGCTGGGAGAGGTCATCACAAAATTATGTCTCACTCTGGATTGTGCCAGAAATTCCCTTTGGTTTTCTTTCCGTGGTGAGAGGCTCTGTTTACGTCAGAAAGAATCTTCAGCCTTTCTGCACCAGGCTGGGAAGCTCACAGAAATCCTGGGATGAGGCTGATGCTGTCCAGAGTCTCGGCCAAATGTGCTGTACAAATCCCGGAGTTTCCCGCACGTTCCAAGCGTCTCCAGATGAATTTAAGATGTTCAGGATCGAGGAGACGTGGAAAAAGGGGATAAACCATGGATGGTGTCCTGTAACACCAGCAGAACATCCATCCTGCACGAGAAGTTTGTAATTCCACTCATATTCCCAGATGGCACCACCAAACGAGGGGAAAACCTCCAGAAACTCCTTGTGGTTTCAGCTTTAATAACCCTGATCCCCATTCCCACCTTTCCTCAGTCTGGAAAAGCAGGATGTGTGAAGGTCCCTGACACTGAACTGACATTTTAATTGATTTTCTTATCATCTGAAGCGTTACCAAGTCTTGTCTTCCTCTCCTTCTGATCAGCCTTCTGTTGGAAAGGAAGAGGAGAATTCCAGAAAACACCTCCCAGCAGGAAGCAGGAGCATAAAGAAAGATCCCAAGGAGGTTTTTATACAAGTGGCCAAACTTTTACCTCCATGGACAGTGTGGAATCTTTTCCCAGGTGTTCTGCACACCTGGAACAGGAGGAAAAGTCTATTTTTCCGTGGTTTTTTTATTTTTTTTTCAGGAATCCTCCTTTTAAATGAGTTTTGGATAGAGGAATTCAGCACTAAAAGTCTTTATCTATTTATCAGTCTTATCATAACCAAGAATCAGTAAATGCCTTCTAAATCTTGCCTTTATACAGAAAACAAGCCTATTTTGTTATGTTAGTGCTTCTGTGTCTAAAGTAGGAAATCCCCAGTTTTTATGGATTTACCTTTCACATTATGAAATATCCCTCCTGGCCCTTAGATACCCATTCAGTTCTGCTTTTCTTGTGGTAAACAAGAAGAGCTATTACCCCTATCATAAATGAGTTTTGTTTTTCTCTCACATTAGCTCTTTGTCTCCTTAGGAAAAGCAGAGACACATCCAAAAAGTCCTTTCCATGCATTTTTTGATGCACAGTTTTCCTCATTACCTTAAGCTCAGAGGCCAGTTAGGATTTCCAGGAGTTCTCCGAGCTACAACTCTGAAATGTTGTAGGATTTAAAATGCAAGGAGACATTACAGCCACAAGCTCCTTTCAGTGCTCACAAATGCAAACCTTCCCTGGATGGAGGAGAAGGATTCCCCTTCCCTGGATGCAGGATATGGATTTCGTGTTGTTTTCCTATTAAAACACTTTGGGACTCTCGACCTTCCTACCCTACATGGTCAGATATGAAGACAATTCCCTGCTCGGAGCCCTGCCAGCTGATGGCCCAATCATTCCTCAGGGCAGCGTATTCCATGCCCTGAGGATGGAGTGCAGGATGGAAATCCACGAGGATGAGTTGGATTTCTACCCTGTGGAATTGTTCTGAGGGCAGAGCCAAGCCCAGCTCCACCGGGATGGCGGATTTTAGGGATACCCCTTGGAGACTGGCTGCAGAGCCATCTGCTGCTGCTGCCCGACAGGAAGCTGTAACAGGATCCCAGAGGAATCACCTTTCCAAGGCAGGGAGAGCACAAGGGTGATCCCCATGGAATACCAAGACCAGGAGCTCTGGAGCAGGCAAACGGAAGCTGGAATGTCTTATAATTACAGGTGCTGCCTGGGCACTGACAAATTAATTGTTAGACAGTGCTGGCTTGTCAATACTGCAAAAATTCCCTCTAATTGCACATTGCTTCTTCCCTCTCATTTCACCTTTTCCTCTGCCTGCATCCATGGGAACATTTATCCCCGGAATTCCCTCTCTGTGAGCTCACGCATCCCATCCCAGTGTGCTGGAAAATGAACCTTTAATCTGAGAGGGAGAAATTCTTTCCAAAACAATAAGGAAAGAGCTGCTCCTCTCTTGGAAATAGGTGAAAACATTTTTGCAGCAGCCATTTCATTTCTTTCCTCTTTGTTTTTCCTACCCTGTTAACATGTTTTAAAGTTAATTACGATATTCCTGTTGTCAGCAGGGCTCTAAAAGGGACTCAGTGCATCTCTGCTCCATTCTAAGGCAAATTTTCCCTTCTCTCCTGAAGCACTGAGGGGATAATAAAAAACTCTTCCACAGGACATTAAAATTTTCCTTCCCACCAGCAGCTGTGAGTCATGTCCAGGCACAGAGGTTTTCCTTGGGGAACAGAGGAGGTTCATTAACACCCACAGCAGCTCCTCCAGCCTGTGGTGCTCAACACCCTCACTCATCCCATTTGTCCCTTCAGATCCAGCCCCTTCAGCTCTACTTTAATAAAACAAACGTTCACCCTTAGGAGGATTCCTGACTTTCTTAAATCTCCTGTCTTCTTCCAAGAAAGGCCCTTTAGGCTGCTCTTTTTAGTCCTCTGCTGTCCTGAACTATAGGAACAAAAGGGGTTTTAATCAATATCTCCCAACTATTCCGAGCCTGGAGCAAAGAGAGGTGCAGGGAGCAGGCACAAAGATGTGGTTTGTGAATTTGGATGCTGGCAGGCACAGATTTGCTGACTTTAAGGAATTAAAATGCGAAAAAGTGGATGAATGAACCAGGAAAATCCACAAGATTCAGGGAATCCCCTGCCTAGAGGAGAGAGCCCCAGGATTTTCCCTGTTCCTCTCCTGCAGAAAGGATGGCAGTGGTGCCTTCCAGGCCTTTCCCTGCCCCAGGGCTCTCCCAGCTCCTTGGCTCTGCATCCATAACATCTCTGATGTCACTGCTGGTGGCTCAGGAGCAGGAATGGGGGGATTAAAGGAACATTTCCTGTGAAAGGGACACCCAGGTGCACATGGCCTGGATGCCAGAGCCCTCCTGCACTCCAGAGCTGTTCCCTGTGCTTGTTGGAGGGCTCATAACCAAGTTCCTGCCCCATTCTGATGGTGTCTCACAGAGGGCTCCAGGCAGGAATATTTTCCTGCCCTCCCCTGTGGCGCTGACAGGATTTGAATGCCCCAGCTCCAGGCGCTGCACAAATTTAGAAAGATTTTATCTCCAGAGAAGCATCAAAGAGCTGAGGGCTGGGTGTCTCAGGGCTGGGTGTCTCAGGGCTGGGCCAGACGCTGGAATTCCTCCCCCCACAGCGAAATTCCTGTGAACTGGGGTCTCCCACATCTCCCACAAAAGCTGCTGACTTCATTTATAACAACAATAACCCAGACTGCGAGGACTGGGTAATTAATGAGCTTTAAATCTCTGTGGGGAAGGAAAGCGTGGGTGACTTGGCTGGTGATGACAGTGCCAGGGCCAGACCCACGGCCTGCTGGTTCCACTCTTGCTCCCAAGGAGGAGGTTGTTACTCTTGGCACCACATTCCAGAGAGATGCAGCCACTCCAAGCTCCTTTACCTGCCCCAAGGAACCATCCACATCCCTGGCTGGGAATGCTGGACTCAAGCTGCCAGCAGGTAAAGGAGAGGGGTGATGTTTATTTTAGTTTAGCTTATTTAAAGCCTTATAATTACTTTTCATCTGGCTGTATCCGTAATTATTTATTCTGGGCTTCGAGCAGGACTTTCCCCTTTCAAACTGCACCCACTTGAACTCAGCAGCTGCCTTAACTCATGCCATAGGAATGAGCTGAGATTTCCAGGGAAAGGGAATGCAAATCTTCCTGTGAAATCAGCTACAGCCACCCTGCAACTCTAAATCTGGACAGGGACAAGGCTCTTTTCCAGATGAAAATTCTGGGATGCACTGCCCGACATCAGACACTGGATCTGTCCCACACCTCCCTGTGCCTGTGAAATCCCCCACAGCCTTTTAACCTCAGCCAGGCCCTCAGGAAGTGATTTCAGATGTTGTGGAAACTAAAGGAGTGAGTTGCTCTCAAATGGCAGGGACAGGAGCTCCTTCCCCTCAGTCACCTCTTGTTTTTGTGGGACAAAGCCTGGTGCTCCCATCAGTTCTTGGTGGTGACAGCTCCTGCCCTGCCTTAGGCCGAACTGAGTGTCCAAGCCACCCACAAGATGCGGCCCCAACCCTAATGGGGACATTGTGTTGCTGTGATCTCCTCAGTCTCTTTATTTCAGCCGTTTAGGAGGTAAAACCAAGGATCTGTGCAAATATCTGGCAAGAAACAAGGGATTTATAAACCGGTGACAGACAAGAATTCCTGTTTGCTGTTCCCTGGTGTCCCTGCATTGTCAGCTCCGGGGTGGAGATGCTGGTGCTGGACCACACCTGAGCCTTGAGAATCAAAGCTGCTAAAGGGACACAGACCTGCGGAAGGGGCGAATTTGAGCTTGCCAGGGCTAATTTTAGCACGAGGCAGCCTTACATCATTTTCCTCAGGGCTGGCAACATCCAAAAAAAAATTAAAATAAAATCAAGCCCAGATTAAAATCGCCCAATTACTACCGCGCAGCAAATAAAAACCCTCGCCAGAGATGTAATCTATTGTGCCATTAAATCCCGGTACCACACAAAGCCCCGGTCCCAGATACCATCTCCGAGGTGGATGCCGCACACAATAGCCCATCTAAAAGCAATTACTGGCATTGTTTAAGGAGTTAAACTGGGTTTGTTTAAGGAGTTAAGCTGGGTTTGTTTAAGGCGTTAAGCTGGGTTTGTTTAAGGCGTTAAACTGGATTTGTTTAAGGAATTAAACTGGGTTTGTCTGACATTCCAGAGGGGCTGAGGTGCGGAAAGAGCCCGGGTGGTGCCTTTCGCTTCCAGGGGCTGCTCTGCCTTCAGCGCCACTTCATGAATGAGAAAATGAGGATGGAATAGAAGAGGTGGGATGTGCGACAGGAGCTGGGCATGGGCTGCGGAATTGCCCCGGAGCAAGGGAATGACCCAAACTGGGTTCACAGCACGGCCAGGCTGAGAGGGAGCGAGCGGTGGGAGGGTGGAGAGGGAATTCTGCCTGTTGGACACCTCACCCGGACACCTTCGTGCTTCCCACCCTTCTTGCGACCAGACTCGGCCCCCAATTAAGCAAATGAGGTGATCGTAATCAATTAAACAGTCTTTGTATGGTCTGGGAGTGGCTGTGTCCAGGATTCTCAGTGTGATGGTTTTTCTCAAACCCAGTCACTTCTAAAGGATCCTCCTGTCCCCCAAATCTTGCAGAACTCAGCCAGTGACTTTCTTTTAGGGCATCCATTCACTTCCATGCTCAGAGCAAAATCCCCGTGACAATTCCCACTGGAATTGTCCGGTGCCTGTGTAAAATGGGAGGACTGAGGGTTCAGCCAAGCAGAGTTGAGGCAAGCCTGGGAGTAACCTAAGGCCCTTTGGAACTGTGATTTTCTTTTTCCAGCAAGGTTTTCAGGGAAAGGATGGGATCTTTTATGTTATAGCCACAGAAAAAACCAAACTTTTTAGGACTCTCTTGTGAAGTTGCTCAAAAAGAGCTGACAGCAGTGGATGCCCTCTTAACATGCCTGGAGGAATAAGGAATTGCTGCTTGTGCTTCATTGAGGGAAAACAGAAAATCATGGGCACAACGACTGCAAAGGTCCGTGGGATCCAGCAGGAAAAGGTGATTAAACCAAATTCAACCCCCTTGGGTTTGCCCCAGAGGAAGAACATCCCTGCAGCACCCACCACAGCCATCCCACCCTGCAGCAATTCCTCCTCAATCCATCCCCTCGCAGCTGAGGCAAAGCTCAGCAGCCACTCAGCTATTTTGGGTTTGATACGAGGCAGATTTGATAAGAAAGCTCTCAGGAAAAACCGAATTTCCTCTTGGACTCAGCAGAACTGGGCACATATTCCGGCACACGGAGTTCCTTTTCCTACAAGCTCATGCAGCAGCCTTCTAAAATTAGGAGTGAGGTGGAGATCTGCCCTCCTTGCTCACAGAACCAGTGTCCTCAGCTCCAGAACTCACCTTGGGGGCACAGCAGACCCTCCTGGATGGAGAGGTGGAGAGGGCAGAGCTCCTTGTGCTGTTTCCATGGAATATCTCCTGTATCCATGGCCATTATTTATGGGAGTCAGAGCTTTACACCACCGGAGGTGCCACAGAATTTGCCTCCTGCTTAATGACACTGAGAATTGTCTGAGCAGCTCAGGACCCCGGGAAAAAGGCAGGGAAAAGGTTTTAAATCAGAAGGCACCTTCAATCCAGCCAAAATTCAGTGCATTTGTCTCGGAATCAGCCTTGCCCTCACACCATGAGTGTGCACCTCCAGCCCAGGCTGCCGGGAATTTATGGCCACATTTAGGTGACCTCATGTGGCCCCACTGCAGCTGGCTGGTGTCCCCTGTGACCTGCTGGTGGGGGTGATGGAGCAGAAGCCACTCAAAAAACCCCCACGTGTGGCAAACTCCCTCTCTGCAGCCTCCCAGGAAACCAGATCTGGGACAGGGCAGGAGAGCTCTGCTGGCACCACGGGTCAGGGGGCACTGGCAGGATCAAGCTGAAGTGGGAGGTGTGGGCTGGAGACAGCGATCTCCTGTGCTTGTGAAAACCGTGTTCAGTCATGGGAAAAGCAGCGAGGAGAAGAAAGAAGTGGCGATAAGCATCTTTTATCTGCGGCTGTCGCTCCGCTGCTCTCTCCTGCTTCCTCTGCTGCCCTCGTGTTGTGTCCAGGGTTGATTTACGGACCAGCAGCTCAGTCTTTGGCCCAGGGACGATGAATGCCTGGTGCTCAGCTGTTCCAGCCCTGTCATGTTCCACACAGATGCCTCACTTCTCACCGGGACCATCGCTCGTGTCCAGCGGTTTCCTTTTCCCTTGGTCTGGGCTGAAACACAGTAATTGCTTCCCTGCAGGTGCTGGGGCTGCAGGGGTTAAAAGCTGGGGTCTCCCACACCCAGATACCCTGGAGATGCACGGGGAGGAGCAGAGCATCCTCCAGCCCTGCTGCACAAGCTCCTGCTTTGCTCAGTTTCCCTTCCCTCGGGTGGGATGAGGTGGGGACAGTGGCACGTGTGGGAGCTTTAGGGAAGCGCCAGGGTCAGGCAGGAGCTGTCCCAGGCACTTCACACCATCCTGCAGCCCCCAGAGTGCAGCAGAACCCCCTCTGCAGGGCACAGCGTGGGCAGTGTCCCTGGGGGCAGAGGTGGCAGCATCACCCCCTTCCAATGAGGCAGGAGTGTCTCTGTCCCTTCTACTGTCCCTCCTGACACAGGTGAGTGCAAAGGGAGCCCTGGGCTTTCCTCCTGCTCCTGGAGCAAGGGGACAGCCCAGAGCTCCCTCCTGGCCATGCAGGGAGCTCCAGAGAGAAATGAGCCAATAAAAACCCCACTTCATCACTCAAACCCTATTTCTGATTGCACCGTTCTTCCAACAAGGATAAAGGAGAGATTAACGGGGAGCAGAGAGTCAGGGCTGGCTCCCTCTCATGGCTTGGAGGCAAGAGAGGAAATGAGGAGCCAGGAGGCTGCACTCTGCTCCCCCAAAAAACCTGCCCAGAGCACCATGACCTGACCCTGCCAGGCTGCTCTGAAGCAGGAGCTTGAGGGAGCCTAAAGAATCATGGAATGGGTTGGGAGGGACCTTAAAGATCATTTAATTCCACCCCCTGCCATGGGCAGGGACACCTTCCACTGTCCCAGGCTGCTCCAAGCTCCGTCCAGCCTGGCCTTGGGCACTGCCAGGGATCCAGGGGCAGCCACAGCTGCTCTGGGCACCCTGTGCCAGGGCCTGCCCACCCTCACAGGGAACAATTCCTTCCCGATATCCCATCCATCCCTGCCCTCTGGCAGTTTGAAGCCATTCCCTGTGTCCCATCTCTCCAGGCTCTTGTCAATAGTCCCTCTCCATTTTCCTGTAGGTTCCCTCCGGCACTGGAAGGCTGCAATTACATCCCCAGAAGAAGGCACAGGTGACCCACACAAAGCGTCCCCGTCCCTCCTGACAGCCACACCCGGCACATCCAGAGGAATGCAGCCGGAAAAAGAGGGGAAACAGAGGGAATCCCAGCTGCCAGGTTGTCCAAAGGGTGCCCGGGTGTAGCTTGGGATGGGCAGCAGGGGCTGGTGTGAGCCGGCAGCCGGAGGAGGAGCGATCCCTCCCCGCTCTCCGCATCCCGCTGCTGCCTCCTCACACCCTCCCCGCGGCGACACCACTTCCCTGCAAGGAATTGCACAAATTCCTCTGCCGCCAAACACTGGTTTTGTTGAGGATTGCCACTTCCGAGCGCTTGCCAAGAGCGTGATCTGGCCAGGCTGCTTAACTCCAGAGTGTTTGTGATAAACATCTGGGCAGGCAGGGTTTAAGGAGCTGCCAGCATCCAGCTCCTCACAGTCCTCAAGAAAGTCTTCCATGCCCCAAAGCCCGGCTGTTTATTCCAATTAATGTCAGTTGGGCTGATAAAAGTGATTATTTCTCTCTGCTAGCCCTGCTTTCTCATTGATCCCACAGGCTGCTCTTCAAATGCCACTCAGCGAGGAGGGAGCACACATCCAATTATGAAAAGGGAAAAGATCAGCGTGATGACAAAGCACCAGTGGGGCATGAAACAAATGAGCTGTGTCTGGTTTTGACACCTTCCAAGCCCAAGAAACCCAGAAGGAGGCATTTTGGGGTTTTCCCTCCCCCCCAAAAAATTCAAACTGAACTGTGTTCATAACATCTCTGAGGTTTGGTGTTGTGTTTGTTCAAAGAAGAAGCCTTGAAGCTGCTGGACATCTAATAATTACTCAAAAGCACAGGTAAAGTCATGCAAACCTCAAGAGCAAGTCAGACTTGGGGTGATGGAATTTATTTTCATGTGAGGCAAATTCCTGCCTTTTTTTTGGAACCTGTGGTCACTTGTCCCACTCGGTGTGGGCCACAGCTGTGTAGTCAAAGGCAAAAATCGGCTCAAGCCATGGGCCCACTCTGCCACACCTAAAAGGTGAACAAAGATTGCCAAAGAGGAAATCGAAGGAGAAAATCAAGGAACGAAAATCAGCATTGCTCTGCTTCCTCCAGCACGGCCTCTTAACCAAAGCCCAGGCTGAGGTTTCTTCGAACAGAGCACAGCAAAGACAAAATATCGAGCTGTAAGCAGGGCTGGCTCATCCCTGCACCCTGGGCCACAGATTTACAGAGTCCTGCAGCAGCCTCTGGAGAGGGATTGCCAGAGACAGGGATTCCTGGATAAAACACTTGTTGCAAAACAGAGAATTCGGCTTTGTCTCTCTCAGAGCTGGGGTTTCCCACCACATCCCCAAATCTGCTTCTCTTCCTGGCAGGGCCCAGTGCTTTCCGCAAGGCTGAACTTCTGTGGGATGAACATCCGTACGTTTATTAGGATTGGGGATTTAAATCTTTTGGAGTGCTCGGATTTGGTGTCAGAATACTCAGAAACAGCCCAGCAAACTCACCTGGTCACTACCTGACATCTCAGGTGCCTCCTAGAGCTGTCACACCAGCTCTTACAAAAAAAACGGGGAACAGGGAGCTGAGATAAGGTGTAGCTCCCACACCTTCTGCTTTTCCTTCTGGTTCTGCTCTGTGCTCCCACTGCTACATCTCCTCTGTGCCCCTGCTCTTCCAGCAGCTTTTGGCCGTGTTTTCCCTGCAAAGTGAGCGCTGCTGGCCCGGGACAGAGGGAGGGAATGGATGTTGCACCCAGCCAGGGCTCTCTGAGCCCCTGTGGGTCACAGCCCTGCCGGGGTGAGGTCTGTGAAAGCCTCGGTGCCACAAACTGAATCCAGCAGGTCCCAGCTGTACCCGGGTGTGTGTGCAGGGGATGGCCCCGTTTATCTTATTTATCTTCTAGGCAGGGGAAGCTGCAGGTAATTAGCTCAGATCATTAGCTCCTCCCAGCGCCCCTGCTTTCCCAGATGCCTGCAGTGGGAGGGGGTGATTTCTGGATCTTCTGTTCCCTGTCTCTTCATTTTTAAACCTCTGAGGTGTGTGGATGCAGAGGGGGAGTGTGGAAAGAGCAGGGAAGCCGCCGGTTCCGGGAGGTCCCTGCCGAGACAGACACTTCATACCACTGAAACTGCCTTTAATGTCATTTCCTCATTCTCATCTGCCCCTCTGCTTTAAACCACAAAACTTCCTCCCTTCTCTATAAATAGCCCCAGCACAGCGGACATGGACACCCAGCGGGCTGTGCTGTGGGGACATTGGGGTCAAGACTGCAAAAAGTGGGAAACCTGGCCCTGGCACCTGGCCCTTGGCACCGCAGTACTGCAGGAAAAATGAGGCACAATCATGCAAACCCATCAGATTCCAACAGCTGATGAGTTTCAGATAAGATTCAACATCAATAAGTGTTTAATTGCTGACAAAGGCAGGTGTCTGGCACTGCCTGTGCCATGGGAGGGCCGAAGTGCTGCATCCAACCAGGGACCGACCTGCAGCTGCTGCTGGTGGCATTGGGGCAATCTGGGCAAAAACGAGTCTTTATTTTCCCCCTTTCTGTGGCACAGGGAAGTTTTAGAACCACAGCTTTCAGCTGTCACCTCTGAAAGCCCCCGGGGCCAGCAGAGTGAGATGTGTCTCTGGGAGAGCGGCGTTGGTTCAGAGTGATGGCAGAAATGAAACTCCAGAGGCAGCGTTATCTCCTGTCAGGCTAAGAGGAAGTTTTCAGGATTCCTTCGCCCTTATTTAGCAAATTTGTTTGTTTTGGAGGGAAATATTTGTGATAGTGCCTGGCTCTGACCACATGCCTGGCTGCAGCATGGCCGGCCAGAGTGTCCAGTGGTCACTCCCTGCCTGGTCAGTGCTCCCAGGAGTGAGGGGCGTCTCTATCCTTGACCAGCTCTGAGATTTCTGTGGCTCCCGCACTTGGATGCACCCACTGGGGTGCAGCAACAGCACCGAGCTGGGGACTGACAGGGATGGGGACCTGGGTGACATCCTGTCACGAGGTGTCACCAACGAGGATGGGCTGCCAGGGGTTCTCCAGTGCCACGAGCCCCAGAGTCCTCAGGATTTTCCCGGTGCCGTGTGTCCTGGTGGCACCCAGGGAGCACACAGGATGCGTGGGTGAGGTGGGAACGCTCCGCGCAGGCAGCGTGGGGACATTTGTGACACAGGGCGTGCACGTGGGGCACTGCAGGCAGAGGCCAGGCGGACACGGCGGTGCGTGGAAAGCACAGGGTCACGCCGGGGCGGGGAACAGGAGGGGGCACACACGGAGCAGGGAGAGCCCACGGTGCGGGGACACGGCGGGGACGCGGCGCGCGGGGCGGGGACGCGCGTGGGGCAGGCGGGGGTGGCCGCGGGGTGCGGGGGGGCTCGGGGTGCGGTGCCGGCTGCCATTGGCTGCGGCGGGCTGATGTCACGGGCTGCTGTCACTTAAAAGCTCCGCGGCGCCTAACGGGCTGGGACACGGGCTGGGACACTGCCGGGACACTGCCGGGACACTGCCGGGACACTGCCGGGACGGGAGCGGAGCGGAGCGGTGCCAGGTGCGCGCAGCCGAGCGGCCCCGCACCTGTCCCGCACCTGTCCCGTATGCGCGGCCCCCGGAGCGGCGCCGCGGCTGCCGAGCCCTGAGCAGAGCCGAGCCACCCCCCGCCGCCCCCGGGGCTGCCGCCGGGCCATGGCCGCGGCGGGGACAGAGCTGCCCGGCGGCAACGCCAGCGCCAACCAGAGCGCCGCCGACCCCACGGTGTCGCGGGACGTGTGGGTGGTGGGCATGGGCATCCTCATGTCGGTGATCGTGCTGGCCATCGTCTTCGGCAACGTGCTGGTGATCACGGCCATCGCCCGCTTCCAGCGCCTGCAGACTGTCACCAACTACTTCATCACCTCGCTGGCCTGCGCCGACCTGGTCATGGGGCTGGCCGTGGTGCCCTTCGGGGCCTGCCACATCATCATGGAGATGTGGAAGTTTGGGAACTTCTGGTGTGAGTTCTGGACCTCTCTGGACGTGCTGTGTGTCACGGCCAGCATCGAGACCCTGTGCGTCATCGCCGTGGACCGGTACTTCGCCATCACCTCCCCGTTCAAGTACCAGAGCTTGCTGACCAAGGGCAAGGCGCGCGTGGTCATCCTGGTGGTGTGGGTGGTCTCGGCCCTGACCTCCTTCCTGCCCATCCAGATGCACTGGTACCGGGCAGACCACGAGGACGCCATCCGGTGCTACGAGAACGAGATGTGCTGTGACTTTTTCACCAACCAAGCCTACGCCATCGCCTCCTCCATCATCTCCTTCTACCTGCCCCTCGTCGTGATGGCCTTCGTGTACGCCAGGGTCTTCCAGGTGGCCAAGAAGCAGCTGCAGAAGATAGACAGGAGCGAGGGGAGGTTTCACACCCAGAACAAGGAGCAGGAGCAGAAAGGGGGAGCCGGGCACCGCCGCTCCTCCAAGTTCTTCCTGAAGGAGCACAAGGCCCTCAAAACCCTGGGCATCATCATGGGCACCTTCACGCTGTGCTGGCTGCCCTTCTTCATCGTCAACATCGTGCACGTCATCCAGGACAACATCATTCCCAAGTACGTGTACATCCTCCTGAACTGGCTGGGCTACGTCAACTCTGCCTTCAACCCCCTGATCTACTGCCGGAGCCCCGACTTCAGGTACGCCTTCCAGGAGCTGCTGTGCCTGCGCAGGTCCGCCCTGAAGATGTACGCGAACGGCTACTCCAACAGCAACGGCAGGAGCGACTTCAACGAGGAGGATCACGGCTACCCCCTGGCCACGGATAAAACCTGCGACTTGCTCTGCGAGGAGGGCTCTTTCCCTCGCCCCGAGGACTTTTTGCACGGCAAAGGTACTGTGCCCGGCGGGGCGGGTGCTGGGGGCTCCGGCGCGGCACGCGGGGGTGGCACAGAGGAGCCTTTCCAAGGAGAATCAAGCTCCTTTTATAACAACAGTGATTCTCTTCTAGAGAGCGCCTGAAACCTAATGGCTGCAGGAAACCCCGAACTCAAACTCTCTGCAAAGCGGGGCCGGCCCCGGGCAGGCGGAGGGGCTGCCGGCAGCCCCCCTGGTTCGGGGGTGGGGGATGCGAGGCTGTGCAGAATGCTCGTCCCTGGAGGGACTTCCTGGCCGTGGCCGGGACTGAACTACCTCATGACCTTGCTGGGAGCTGGGAGCGGGGCTGGACCCCCCCTGCACCGGTGGCAGCCCCGCGGGACTGCTCCCGGTCCCTTCTTCACAACGCAGCTGGCGGCCGCGGGGGTGGCAGGACACCTGGGGCGGGGGCGGTAGGATTGTCCAGCCCAGGGGACGGCGCCGAGGTGGCATTGTGCGACAAAACGGCGGGGAAGGGATGCAGGGAGCGGGGCTGAGCGCGGCTCGGCAGGCTCGGGGCTGCTGCCGGCGCTGGGTCAGTTTGATCACCGCCCAGGAACTGCGAGCGCTTCGCGGGGTTTTGTTTTGCCGAGTGCTACGGGACTTTCTGCAGGAAAAAAAAAAAAGAAATAAACGGAGCGTTTGCCTAGAATGTGAGCCTGTGCCTGCGGGACTCAGGAATGTGGCACTGGGAAGTCGGGTGACACGCGGCGACAATCACAGCCCAGCGCTTTGCGGCCAAGCAAAAGCTTGTAAAGCGCCCGGTTTGTTTAACTCCAGGGCTCGGATGACAGCGAGCCGGGGAGGTGGGAGGGGAGGAGGTTTGGATTTTCCATGGCACCTTGGAAGCGCAGCTCCGGCCGCGGGACGGCTGCAGGTCGCTTGCGGTGCGTGCGGAGGGGTTTCTGCCCCGTGTGCCAGGCTCTGCCAGGCGTCCCCGGGCAGGACAGGGCTGCCTCTCCGGGAACAGGACGGTCCCTGGCTGGAGGGGAGCGGCGATTTGGTCTGGGGGCGCAACCCGCTGCGACAGGCTGGACCCGCGGCCGGGAGGATGTGCAAGTGCGGGGTTCTTCCAAGAATACTTGAGAAAGGTGCAGGAAAAGCCGCTCCCGGGACCTGCCGGTGCTCCGGGGGCCGCGGTGTCCCGGGGGATGCTCGGGAGCCACGGGGGTGTTGGTGGCGTTGTCGCTGGGGCCGTGCCGTGGTCAGTTTGGGGGTGTGGGGGTCGCTGGGTGCCCGGCAGGGCTGGATGGGTTGTGGGTGGCGGGTGAGCAGCCCGGAGCCAAGTCCCGATGCAGGAGGAGGCAGAGGGGCTTTGGGGCAGCGCCGTGCCCCGTCCCGGAGGGGCCGTGCTGGGATGGGGGTGGAGCGGGGTTTCGGGTTACCGACACCTCCCGGCAGTCCCCGTGTGGCCCCGGCTCTCCTGGCTGCTCTCGGGACCTGCCCCGAGCTCCGGTGCCGACAGGGCTGGAGGGGAATTCCCCCGGATGGGCAGGGAGGGTGTCACTGCTGCTGCTCTCTGCTGCTGCGAGGTGTGGGGACAAACTCCTCGAGCCCTCACACCCCTCAGGGTAAAACCCAAGGCTTTGGGAACTCCTACTGCTCCTTTTGTTCTTTCCCAAAGCGGTCCTGATGGAGAAGGGTGCTGGGAAGGAGGAGCAGCTGTAGGAGCCCTCTCCTCTAACCCTGTGACTGACCCGGCTCCTCTTGGTCACCTTCGCAGCTCAGCGCTGCAGCAGGGGCAGGGAATGTGGCTGAGAGCCCTTCCCTCATCTTCTGTCTGCCTGTGCCCTCACCAGCGCTGCCCCAAGGCCTCGGAGTGTGAGGCAAAGGAAGGGTGTGGTGAGACGGTGACACTTTGTGGCGTGAGAGGCCGCAGGGCAGCCCCTCAGATAAACATTAACAGGCTGCTGAGCACCGGGCACCCGGGGCAGGAGCGGGGCTGGCAGTCAGGTGCTCTTTGCTTCGTGTTGCACAAGCACCGAGAGGTGAGAGGCTGTGGGGTGGTGTGGAGTCGGTGTAGGAGCACACTCGGTGTAGGTGCACACTCGGTGTAGGTGCACACTCGGTGTAGGAGCACACTCGGTGTAGGTACTCACTGCAGATGCAATGTAGCTCATTGCAGGCTGTGATTATTAAATAGCATTCAGGGGAAATGAGAATTAACCTTTGATTGCAGAGATCAATATCTCCTGCTTGTTTTATCTCCTGTATTTTGGCTCTCGCCAGGCGCCTCTATTCTGTGATGCCCAGTGCACTGTGGGTTTGAGGGTAGCAAGGGCACAGAGGGACAAGGTGTCCCACAGTGATGGGGTCAGGCCAGCCCCCAGCAGGCTCAAATTCTCACCAGTTTGAGGCAGGACCCTCTGGCACAGAGAATTCCCATGCCCACATCTCTGTTGTGGTTTGTATTTTCACTGTGATTAATTATTTGCATTTCGGTAGCACTCGTGGAGCAGGATTTGTTGTCCAAATAATCGCTCTGTTTTTTTGGCTGCCTCTTCTTACTTCAGATATTGTGGCTGTGGGTAGCCAAAGCTGAGAGTTGAGCAAGTGATTATTTACAGAAGCACTCCAGCATCCAGAGCATGTGGACGTGGAAGGGACGGGGAATTTTGGGCTGTTTGCACTGGACAAGTGACCTCGGTACTGCAAAGCTCAGCTGCAGTGTCAGGAAGCCTTTGCAGTGGAGTCTGAGAGCTGAAGAACTGATTTCTTTCCTCTAAGGCAATGTTAGTAAAACTGGTGAAGTAGAAACTGCGCTGTTCTGGGGGCAGCTGGAATCAACAGAGAGAAATATTGGAGGAAAAAGTATTCTGGCACCACCAAAGCCAAACCTTTCCATGGTTGGAAAGAAAGAGCTTTGTCCTGCTAAAGTATTTTATATTGAAAAGGTAGTTTTAGAGGCAAGTTAAAAAATGGAGCATTGATGTCAGGAGTCGCTGTTTAAACTGGATTTTAGGATTTTACACTGGCAGAGAGTTGGCTCAGCTTAAACACATCTGACAAAACACACGGCGGTGATTTCATCCGAGGGAAATCAGTGACAGATATTAAATTCTTCCTGCAAACAGAGCAGGCCAAAGCAAATGCTGTGCTGCTGGCTTGTACCTCCTGCCACTGCCACAGAGGTGGGGACACAGAGGGGACACAACCCCCAGGTGCTGGTGTGCAGCCAGCTGGAGCTTGGCCCTACATCCACTGCTTTTATCCACTTCGGCCAAACAGATTGGTTTTGTTTTTCAAGTCTTGGTGGAGTGAACGTCACAAACACGGCTTTGGTGTTGTTACAAAATACTGCCCTCGCTGTGGGTCACGCTTGGGATCGGGGCAGCTGCAGTTCCCACATCAGGGGTGTCTTGGCTTCCTCCCCCAGCACAGGAAGCTGCTGGGTTATGCCAACCCTTTGCCTCTCCGGAGAATTCCTGGACAGCTTTGGCTGTCTGGGCAGCCAGGGCTGGAAACGCTGCTTGCTGTGGCGCTGGGGAGATGTGGAAGTGAACAGGGAGCTGGCAGAGGGAAAAGGGTCTGGGTGGGGGAGGGCAGAGGGAAAAGTGGCTCGAGCTCCTTTTGAGGACTGGCTGTTCCCAAAGTGCCTCAAATCCCAAATTGTTCAGCAGCTCCTGGAGTCCAGCGTTGCCCATGGGTGCATCTTGCACTGGCCTGGGGTGTCAGGGCTGTGCCTGCCCCAGGAGCTGGGCCTCACCCTGGGGTTCAGGTGAAGGTGAGGCCCCAGCACAGCAGAGAGGGAGGGCAGAGATACCAGTTATTAAATGCCCCCAAGTGTTTGAGAATCAGCCAGGGATGAGGAGTGTGGAAAGGAGAGCCCGCAGAGGGAGCGGGTGTGTGAGCAGCACCCAGCGTGCTGCTCCTCAGCTCTGGCCCCTCACAACTGCTGGGCTTTGCAGAGCTTGTTGCAGGGGTTATTTACTGTAAGAGTCGTGTTCGTGCCACCCCAGGAGGGCACTGCCAGGCTGGCTCGCAGTAAACAGCAGCCTGGACTTTATCTCCAGCATCTCTTTCCCTTCTGGGATAGAATCACAGACTCTTTTAGGCTGGAAAAGGCCTTGAAGGTCGAGTCCAGCGTTAACCCAGCATTCCTGTTGATCCAGATCCCTTTGCAGAGCTGTCCTACCCTCCAGCAAGCCGACGTTCCCCTCCAATTTAGTGTCATCTATGAACTTAACGAGGATGTACTCAATCCCCTTGTCCAGATCATTGATGAAGATGTTAAACAAGACTGGCCCCAACACTGAGCCCTGGGGACACCACTGGTGACTGGTCACCAGCTGGATTTATCCCATTCCTCACAACTCTCTGGGCTTTTAACCCAGTCAGGTTTATCCCAGTGAAGAATGGACCCATCCAAGTTAAAGTTTCTCCAGCAGAATGCTGTGGGAAACAGTGTCAAAGCTTAATTAAAGTCCAGGTAGGCGTCATCCCCAGGCTTTTCCTCATCCACGGAGTGGTCATCCTGGCACAGGAGATCAAGTCCCTGTTTTCCAGCCCAGGGGGTACCTGGAGGACAACTGCTCTTACTCCAAAAGACCAGGAAGGCCTTGAGTACCTCAGCCTCTCCCTCATCCTTTGTGTTTCCCCAACAAAGGATGGAGGTTCCCCTTAGCCCTCCTTCTCTTGCTGATGTATTTATAGGAACATTTTTAATTGTCTTTTCTGGCAGCAGCCAGGTTAAATTCTAGCTGGGTTTTGGTGCCTCTAACTTTTCTCCCTGCATCACCTCCCTGCATCACCTCCCTGCATCCTTGTTGTCCTGAGTTTCCTGCCCCTTTTCCAAAGGCCCTAGACTCTCCTTTTTTCCCTGAATTCCAGACAAAACTCTCTGTCCTGCCAGCCTTGTTTTCCCCCCTGCCGGCTCATCCAGCACACCAGCACAGCCTGCTTCTGCACCTTTAATTCCAGCTCCTGCTGCCAGGAGTCTCAAACCTCCCCCCAGACTGAGGAAGGGCTCTGTCCCTCCCTTTGCCAGCCCTCTGCCTCCCGGAGTTTATTTTCCCTGGGAGATGAATCCATTTCCCAAGGAGATGGGTTTATGAGCACTCTCATTCCTCTGGCAGGAGGGAGCATGGCTTGCCCTGCCTGTTCCCTTCTCTGCTCTCTGTCAAAGTGCCACCCTAAAAGCAGCAGGGAAGCTGAGGTTTCCTGACCAGGCAGTGCCTGGCAGTGTCCCTGGGCTGTGGGGACGGAAGGGCCACGGGGGGGAAGGTGCTGCTGCTCTTGTCACAGCGTTCCCCCCGTGTTCCCCTCCCCAGCTGCCGGGGCAGCCCCTTGGCTGACCCCACTGTTTGGTAACTCCTCGGTCTGCAGTGGGATCGGGGCCCAGAGCGGTTCTGCAGGTTCAGGGGAGCACAGGCTCTTGTGAAAGCTGGCCTGGCCTGGCTGTTGCTGTCGGCAGACAGGCAGTGCCACTCCAGGCTCCCTGAGACCGGTGTTTCGCAAGATGAGGGTTCCTTTCGTCACTGTTGTCCCACTCTGCTTGGTTTCTCAGCTCCGCGGCCACCTCGGCATCTCCTCCCTGTGCAAAAATCTCTTCCAGTGTGAAAGCTTGGCTGTCTCTAAAACTCCGACCCAGCAGCCCCAGCATTTCCCCCCCCTTGTTACACTTTTATTGGAGCTCTTCTGCAAGCAAACATGAGCGCTAATCTCCCTTGCTGGGGGCAAAGAATGAACAATGAACACACAGCCCGGGCTGTGAGGATGCTCTCACTTGGCCACACCCTCTCATCAACACATTTCTGTGGGGCACCAGCTGCCCCCACAGCAGCCTGGAGGTGCTTTCTGTCATATTCCAGAGCGGGTCAGGAATATCCCAGCAGCACTGGCTCCTGGAGATGCTGTTCTTACAGCTGGGCAGACCCTGTGGAACAACCTCTCTCTGTCGTACCCTCGTGTTTGCCTGGCACGAACAAAGCCCAGCCAGCTCAGTTGGGGTTTTAGGGACACAGCCTGGGTCCAGCCGGAGCTGGAAACGGGAGTTTCCACAGCTTGGAAGGAGGTTCTCTCTCCTGGAGTGTTGTAAGAGCAGGACACAACCCCGATACCCCTGGATCGGGCAGTTGGAATTGCTGTGGGTAAAGGTGCTGAATCAAGCACAATATTTAAGGGGGCACCGAGCTTTTCCAAACTTTCACGTGAAAAAAGTGGATTTGCTGCTCCTCCGTGCGTGACATTTCAGTTTTCCCATTTTCCCTATGGAAAGGAGCATCCAGCTGAATTTCTGTGCGATATTGCCAGTACCAGTGGGAGAGGATTGGGAAATATTTCCTTGTTTCCTGTCCTTGGTAGGTCGTTTTTGCACAAGTGCATACCTAGATACGTGTGTGTGTCCATTGTCTGTGCACAGCAGTACGTAGATCTGCACATAAACAGGGAAGTGGAAAGGCTTTGCTGTGCCAGCTAAATGCAGAGATGAAGATCTGTATGTTCAAAACTCGGAGTATTTATTGCAGCTCCTACTGACTGACGTGTTTAAATAAAGAGGGTTTATGGGGTTTATGCTCTAGTCAAGTGTGCATGCTTAAAGCCATTTCTCCCATGTTTTCCAACGTTTTCCCAGTGAATCCTTCAGGGCTCATTAAAGAAAACCAACGCCTCAAGGAGCAGGGAGGAAACACAGTGTGGATAAAAATGTCATGAAATTATGCAGTGCTTTGAGCCCTGGCAATGGGGACGGGGTTCTGGGTGCTCAGCACTCTCTGGTTTTCCCCTCTCCCATCAGGATCTGCAGACAGGGGTTTTAAACCCCACCTGCTTCTCTGTTTGGACTGGCAACAGTGGCAGCCTTGGATGGCTCCTGTGTTCCCACAGCAGCACTTCCAGCAGCTGGGAGGGTTTAATCCTCTGTTGCTGGTCACCAGTGCCAGATCCCCTGGGACTGGGAGGGAGCTGCAGCTTCCCCAGCTGTGGGGGCTTGGGGTTTGGGCTGGAAGAAGGTGATGGGGTGACTTGTCCTGCAGGAATGGGGTGGCAGCAGGACGGTGTGGCAGGAGTTAGGACTTTTTTAGGATTAAAAAGCTCATGGAGGTGTTTCCTTGGATAAACATCCACTCTCCTGGCCTGTCCTCTGTTACCTGTTGTCCTGATGTCCCTCTTGCTTCAGGTGGGGCTGAGGAAAGACCATGAGTGATGCAAAGCAGGATCGCAGCCCAGCGTGTTGCAATGACAAGGATTTTGTGCCCTTTGTGCCACCTAAGCCCACGGTGGAAGCCTTGGCAGCAGAGGCCACTGCGTGCCCAGCACATTGCGAGGCTTCTCCTTTCCACAAAGAACAGCAGGGAATTGGTGAGCAGCTCGGACAGGGGGAGATTGCACCAGGCACTTCCAAAACACATCAGATGCCCAAACTATAATAATTTGTGCTTTCCAGGTTTAGAGAGCCCCAGCCATCGCTGACTGCAGGAGGGAAAAATCAGCCAGACCTTCGGCATCTGTGGGGGAGCAGCAGCTGCCACCCATCTTCCCCTGTTCCTGTTAAAACAGGACATTCCTGCAGGGGACATTCCACATCCCATCCTGGAATGGTGGTTGGTCTTAAGAGGTGCTCAGAGCCAGTCCTGGTTTCCCAGCACGAGGTGATTGCCCCGAGGATCCCAGCTGGCTCTGGTCCTCCAGGAATGCCAAAGGAAAGGCTTTGGGGAGCCACAGTGGCCACTGGCAGAGCCTGAGGGCTCACAGACACAATTCCACAGGCACAGAAGCCACAGCAAGGGGATCTCCCAGCCCTAAAAACAGTCCCTCAGCAATTCAGGGAGGTTCAGGCTCTGCAGCCTCAGCCCAGGCCTGAGAAATGCATAAACAGCCACGTGGCCTCTGGCAAGGCCCTTCCAAGTCCTTTTTCCCTCATGTAAATATTTTTTCCTCTTAAGTGTATGCAAGTGTGAAAAACCTCTCCTTAATCTTTTTTTTTTTTTTTTTTTTTACCTCCCTGGCTGAAGGAAATGCTTGTTCATCCCTGGGTGGGAAGAGCTTCATTTTGAAATCTTGCAGCTGAAGAGCCACGCTGCTGAAAACATTTCTTATCGCCCCCAAAGCCATCCTGCAACCAGATTAAATGGTGCCTGTCAGGACATGACCTCCTTGGTGGCTGTTGGATGGAGGTCCCATGGGACAGCAAATTGTGAGGCAGCCTTGAAGAAGTCTTCAGAAGCAGTGCAGAATATCCCTGGGACTTCAGGATTCCAAAGCCTGAAAGTCCCACCCTGTTGTGTTGGACATGTGAGTGGAAATGTGAGGCAGTTTTTTCTGAGAAAAACTGGAGCCCTAAATCAGTTTCTTGCTGCCTGACCCTGAAATCAAATGTTTTTTTCATATCAGAAGTCATATTTTCTGATAGTTGGTTGTGACAGGAAGTGTGTCTGTGTGCAGCAGAGCTGGTGGGAGCCCCAAAATATCTGCAGGAGAGCAGGGTGGGGGAACTGGGTCAGTTCACTGGGAAATCTGTTCTCACTGCTCAGAGCTTTCCTCCCACTCCATTCCCCTCACCTGCTTGGCAAAGGCTGGGATCAGGCTGCCACCCCTCTTTCCCAGCCCTCTGCCAGCTGAGCTCTGTCTCCTGAGGATCAGCAGTTGTTGCTGCTTGTGGTTTCTGAGGCAAAAAGTATCAGTGCCTTGTGCAAGAGAACGATGCTGAGATAAACCTTTATCAGCCTGGCCTGGTGGTGAGGCCTCAGCAGAACCCAAACCCTGCTCTGATGCTCTGCCTTGACATGAGAGTGGCTCGTGACCTTCTTTAGAGAGCCAAGCCAGGCTCATGAGCTGGGGTTCAGCTTTACAGACAAAAAATCCCTTTGGCACAGCACTGAGGCAGAGGGGAGCTGCAGAGGGCAGGAAAAAGGGAGAGCACAGGCACAGAGAGAAGGTTTGTGACTCACAACAACGAGGCCGTTCTCAGTGATGTGATTTGCGCCACTCACTTGGAGCTGGCTCCGTGCTTCCCTGTCCCTCCGGGGCTCCCTGCTGCAGAGAAAGCCCCTTCTTCAAAGGGGATCCTCGGGGTTCCTATTTATAGCAGGGAAAGTGCTCCAGGAGAGTCTCCCAGCCCTGAATGAACATCTTCCCGGGAGCAGGGCATGCACAGGCTGTTCCCCTGCAGCCCCGGCCCCTCCTGCTGACATTTGCCAGGCTGGAAGGGACGCTGGCATCTCCCTGGTGCCGCAGGTGGTGCCACACGAGGTGGTGGCACAGCCTGGCAGGGCCTGGAGGAGGCAGGGCCAGGGCCAGGCTGCTCCAGCGGGGCTGCCCGGCCCCTTCCGTGGTGGGAAGCGAGGGGAGCGTGGTGTTCCCAAAAGGAAAGGTCAGAGCCGGGGGTGAGGAGCCTCCAGGGCAGAGCCAGCAGTGCTGGCTGGGACTCTGGTTTCGAGGCAGGACTTGGGGATGTTGGCCAGGAGAGGCAGGAATTGTGGCCAGGAGAGACAGAATTAATTGAGGATGGGCGGAAAGGATTGTTGGTTTGAAGGGAAGCATGAAGGGCCCTGCAGGAGTGCAGGATGAACAATTCCTACTGGCCTGGAATGTCCCCCTGGACCTCGGAGAGACCCAGCATGGGGTGCTGGGTCCATTGCAGCTGCTCAGGTTTGGTCTCAGGCTGGGCTGGCTCCAACCCTCTGATTCCAAAGCTGTGCTAAGGGCTGCAGGATGGGATTTTAGTTCGCCACCGTTACATGGCCCAGCTTTGGGAATTTTCCTTTCCCATATGATTTACAAAACCAGAGGCTTGCAATAAACTCAGAGTGGATTCAGGGATGGTTTCTTTCTCTGCCCAAAAATTCCATTTAGCACTCAAAACTTGGAAGGGGAAAGATAATGGTAAAACTGGACAACTGTTTTAGGACATGTTTGGACAACTGCAGCTGTCTAAGGAGGCTCCCATCAGCTCTGCCATGAAAGTCAAATCCAGCACTGAGTGGTGATGGAAGGAATCTCTGGAACATTGGTAAAGAGAAAGGTGGAGGCAACCAAATAACAGAGGCAAAGTGAAATATAGCCCAAGGAGAGTGTAAAAAGATGGGGAAACAATTCAAGATGAGAAATCAGTCCTAGGAGGGAAAATGACTCGAGCACCAGCAGGAGACTCAAGAGGCTGGATCCCCTGGAAAGGGAGGGAGAAGGCAGGAATGGGCTGCAGAAGAGGAAGCAGGGCTGGGAAATGCTGTGAGAGCAGGATCTGCACCTCAGTGCAGGCAGCCTGACCGGTGCCTCTGCCCTCCCACGCTGGCCATTCCCCTGTCTGCTCCGGAGCTTTGTGGGGAGGAAGGTTGCCTCTGGAATGAGCAGTAGCTTTGCTTCCTTCTCAGAGCTGCTCTGCTGCCTGCCAAGGCACGGCTGGGAGGGCATGGAGCAGGCGTTCCTGTCATTCTGGAGCCGTGGATGCCTTTGGGGTGAGTGTGTGACAGGTATGGAGACAAACCAGGACAGCCGTGCTGCCCCCCTGCACGGGGATGGCCACGGTGATGAGGAGGTGGGAATGGGGAATCACAGAACCACTGAGGGTTGGGAAAGACCTCTCAGATCATCGAGTCCAACCTTTGACCACTTTGCCAGCCCGAAGAGTTGGAGGGGAAATGGGGTTTTCCCAGCTGAAGGGCTGTGGGAAGGGGTTGGGTACCTGGGATGCTGCTGGGCTTTGGCACCAGTGTTGCTCCCAGGAGTTTTGCTGCTCTTAGTTTGCTCTTTATTTATCACCCTGGGCTGTCTCCACCCCAGTGCCAGGGGAGTTGTCCAAGTGTCCAGCCTAATTTATACTCCCAGAGCTGGGAAGGGGAATGTTGGTTTATTTTTAATGACAATCCCCTCTGCCTTGTGCCATGGGGCTCCAGTTCTGGGAAAAGCAGAGAAAAAACACCCCCAGGCAAATGAAACCATTTTGCTTTTACCTGCAAATGGCATCAAATACGTGCATGATGCCAGGCAGCAGCTGTGGTTCGTTTGGAAGGACCAGGTCAGCGTTGTCACCTCTCCTGCTGTGTCCACCCCACTTGTCCCCGTGGTGACCAGGGCTGTGGCCCTGCTGTGTCCAGCGCCCTGGGAACAGGAGCACCACTGTCATTGCCACTTTGCTGAGGTGATTTATCCTTGGGCAGCCCCAGAGGAGGTGAGGAGTGGCCCAGGGAATTCCAGACTTCCCATGGGAAGGTGGCAACCCACAGGATGGGGACCTGGGCAGGACCGTGGCTGGATTAGGGATGTGAAGCATGACCCAAATCTGGACAGGAGCTGTCCTGCTGTGCAAGGAGCCCTTGGAACATGGAGATATCTGTCCAATGTCTGTATCCACTCCTGAAAAGCAGCTGCCTGGGTTATGCAGTCCCTGGGTGGAGATGGTGCTGCTGCTGACACACACACAGGACTTGGGGGTGCCCAGATGTTCCTCCCGGCTTTGTGTGTAATTCCTCAAGACCTCAGTCCTGTGTGAGGCACCAAGGCTTTGGTACGAAGGGCTTGCTGAGCAGCAGGAAGACAGAAATGCAGCGTGAAGGTGTCACCCTGCTCCGAGGTGACAAAGAGCGGGGCCCAGATTAGAAACCAGTGTGTGCCCTGGTGACTCATCGCCCATCCCGGTGCCACCTGCCACTGCCGCCTGCCAGGACCCTGCTGCCTGCAAGGGCACCGTCCCTGCTCACATGCCCAGGAGCTGGGAGAGAGGATGCTTCCCAATTACCGCACATTGTCCATCCTTGGCTGCCTCAGCAGGAATCTGAGCCCCAGCCCGATGCAGATGCACCCAGGGATGAAACCCTTCTCTTTCTTTGCCAGTTTTGAGGGTGTCTGGGAGACACCTCCGTCCAGGTCTTTCAGATCACAGGGGAGACGAGACACCAGAGCTAGACCCCCGAAGGATAAGACACAATCCTTCACTCCAGTCATGCAATCCTTGCCTGGCAGTAGTGGAAAGCCATTTTCTGCTGTATTTTTTCAGTCTTGAGTAATCCTAACCTAGAAGTGACTGCATCCCCTTCGAGCTTATTTCATTAACCTTAAGTACCTGCTAAATTCTCTTCCTCCAGCCACTGAGGAAACGGGTTGTGTTTGCAGAGAACTTTCTTCCTTCCCCCTCCCCTCTGGCGTGATTTGTCCGAGGGTGCCTCTTTCCATTTCTCGAGGATGCCTCATGTCTCTGTGAGTGGAGAAGCCCGAGGTGATTGCATCAATGCAAACGGGGCCGGAGGTGTCACAGGCTGATCGTGGCAATTTCGGGACAAACGCTAATTATAGGGACAGCCAAGCCGGGCCCACTCTGGGGCTTCCCACGAGGAAATGCCCTGTGGGTTCAGCCAGGAGTTCCAATTCCTTTTTGTTACAATTAATAACAGAAACGTGCTGATTTCTGGAGGAACCACAGGGATGGTTTATCCTGCTCAGAAGTTGCTTGGAAGTTTTTCAGGCAGTGTCTTTGCCGAAGGAAAGGGGTGTCCACCTCTTCCCTGGATAGATGGGACAAGCCAGAGGGACATCACCTCCTAAACCTGTGTCTCCTGCCCTTGCTCTGCGCTGCTTCTCTCCGCAGGAATCCTCACCCCCATCCACGGCTCCCTCAAAGGATGGCGATGGGAATAACGAGCACTTTGTGGTTAATGATAGAGACAATTTAGAGATGAGCTGCTGAGGGATTAAAGGGCTGCTGGACTGGTTTCGGAGGTGAGAATAATGGAGCTGAATAAATGTGTGGAGCTGAATAAATCCCACCCGCTCCTCCTTTCATCTTCCTGACATGGAATCCGTCAACGTTTGACTTCCAGTAATTTATGGAAAGCTCAGTTATCATTCCCAGACCCTTCCTACGGATTTCTGTGCATGGGAACCACTCTCTCATTGCACAGCACAGGTTTTTATTGGCCACTTTATGTGATCCTGAGCCCAGCTCTGTCCTCCTGCCTTCATAGGGAGCCTTGGGACCACCAGGGTGGAGGAACCAGACAATGTCACCCAGCTCTGTAAAAAGCTGGGGTCCTTCAGATTTCAGTGCTGTTATAACTATGAAGGTGATTCAAAATAAAATACACCTGAAACCCTTCCATATCAGGCCCTCCAAGAGCTGTAGGTGAGCTCCTTCAGCTCCTCTCATTCCTGCACAAGTGTTGGGACCATCCATTTCCAAATGGGGTTTCAGGTCACAGCTGGGCCTCTCAATCTTCCTAAACAGGAGGGAAATTGCAGTAAATAAGTGACCAGAATGAAAACCTTGCATCCCCTTAACATCCTGCCCCTGCCATTTCTGCACATTCCTGGACTTTTCCTTCTGCAAGGGATGTCTGTCTCGTTTCCAGCCCCATCTCTGGGAATCAGGAGGACAGACGGGGCTTGCTGTCATTGTGCACAACTGGGATTTGCCCTGGAAAGGGCGGATAAAGCAACCCCAAGCTCCTTGGCTGAGGACAGAAGTGCTGCTGCTGACAGGGGCATGGGGGCAGGGCTGCATCCATCAAGTGCAGCGGGTCACCGTGACTGAAACCATGAGATCACCAACGAGCCGAGCTCCACCCCGCAGGGAAATCTTTTTATATCTCCCCACGGCAGATGCCAACCATGTGCTCACTGCCTGCAGAAGGGGCTTGCCAGGGAGCCGAGCAGGAGAGCCCCGCGGGCTGCGCTGCTGTCACCGCTGGGAGCCGGGCTCTGGGAAAGCGGGTTGTGTTTACCCAGGTGCGATGCCCGCTCCACCCGTGGGTGCCTGGCCCTGCCTGGGTGCTGTCTGAGCTGCAGAGCCTCTGCAGGGCCGTGTTGTGTCTGCCTGTGATAGCATCAGCACCCGCTGCCAGCCCCGCTGCGGCGGCGCCGCTCGGCTTTGGTGAGGGAACCAAAGCTCGCTGTGAACCCAGCCGTGCCGGAGCGTTTGCCACACAGGTTCAGCCCTGTAAGCCCTGGGAGTGTTCACCAGGCCTTGGCACAACTCCTGTGCTCCACCCTTTGATGTGGGTGAGGAGGATCAGGGAAAAAATTAGGGATTTACTCTCATGGAGGAGCAGCTACTGCTGAGCAAGCGATTGCCCGAGGCGATTTTGGGAATGAGATTTAAGCTCTGGAGCGGCTTTGGAAACAGTTAGTGGGGATGTGTTGCACAAGAGGCCAGCTGGGGCTCTGTCCCTCTCCCTGCCCCGTGGAATTGTGCATTTCTGATCCGATCGTCAGTGATTTAATGGGATGGAAGATCCGCAGGATGCCTCAGGAGCAGCGTCCTCCAACATCCAGTGATTTAACCAAAGTGCAGGAATTGCTGCTTATACTCCTCCAGGTTGTCTGTGTGACTCCAGCAGGGATGAAATAGATGTGTCTGCGATGGGGTTGCTTCTGTGGGAAGTGAGAAATGGGGTCAGTTTTAATCCATGAAGTTCCATGAGGAGGGGGTGGGAAGGAGAGCTCATGGGTGCTCCTCACTGGGCAGAGAATGAGGGGCATAAAGTCTCCAAAAGAAGATTTTCCTCTTGCCCTCAGGTGGGAGACAGCAGCATGAGCAGGTGGAGAGGATATCCCTGGTTTTGTGGGAGGGAGCAAACCCCTGGCTGAGCGCTCATTTACCAGGCGCTCTTGGACTTCCTACAATAAAAATCCTTCTGCATTTTCCCCTGACACCGAGATATTTTGCATAAAACAGTCAAACCGACCGCCCCAACTCCATTTACAAGTTTTCCAAGAAATCCTCGGAGCGGTCGGAGGAAATCAGAGTTCAGAGCTGAATTCCACAAGCGATGACGCCGAGTCTGGGGAGGGATTTGCACTGCTGCAATCCAAATGTCCACAAATGCTTCTACCTTAAAATGTGGGATGTTTTCAGTGTGGATCCCCTCCAGGCAGCCACAGGCACCAGCTGATCCCCCACTTCTGTCAGATCCTTGGCTCTTTCCCATCTAGAGGATCGTTGGTTGCTATTTTCTTGTGAGGATTTGGTGGTGTCTCCGTGTTTTTCACATTCCACGACCTCCTGAGCTTGGCACGTAGCAGTGCTCCCACCTCTGTGTTTCACAGGATTGCAGGAACCGGGAGGGAACTCTGGAGATCATCCCAACATCCCACCAGAACCCCCTGCTCGCAGCAGGGCCAGGGAGAGCAGCTTGCTCAGAGCTTTGTGCTTGGATTGTGGCAGGAGGGAACTGAAATCTCATCCCAGACCTTCCTTTGTGCGGAATCTAAAGGCAAATGGAGGAGAGAATTCAAAATCCCATCCCAGACCTTGCTCCGTGTGGAGTCCAAAGGCTGGTGGAGGAGAGAATCCGTTGTTCCTACAGGGAGAATGTTGTTCTGCTCATTGTTTGGCTTGGGTTTAAGCCTGTATTAGTTGGAGTATCTGCAGAGGAAATTGGGTGTAAGCCAGGCTTAAGGACAAGTCCACACTCTGCTGGCATCACACCAAGAAAAGGGAATTATAGTGCCACAAACCAAGGGAAAAATGTTGCCTGCATTGGTTTAGATGGGATATTGGGAAGAAATCCTTCCCTGTGAGGGCTGCCCCATCCCTGGCAGTGTCCAAGGCCGGGTTGGACGGGGCTTGGAGCTTGGGGTAGTGGGAGGTGTCCCTGCCATGGCAGGGGTGGCACTGGATGAGTTTAAGGTCCCTTCCAGCCCCAGTCATTCCATGATTCTATCCCTGCTCCCTGCTCCCTCTGTTGGGAACAACATTCAATCTGTTCAATGATTTTAAAACCCCCACAAGACCCAAAGCAAACAGTGTCCTTCCACTTCCCCAAAATTCAACAAAAGAGAGAAAAAAACCCTCAGAAAAGCTGGGACAAGGGAAGGAGAGGGAAATGGGATAACAGAGCTTTTAAAAGCCTGTTGCTTTGCAGCTGTTGCCATCCTGGCTGCTTTCCAGAGGTACTTGGATGATCCTCTGCCAGGAAAAAAAGAAGTCCTTCAAACCCATCATTTGATGGGGACATTATTCCTCAGCAAAGGAAATGAAAATCCAGGTTGGGGATTTCAGAATGGAACTGCACCCGTGTGGGAGCCGGGGATCTTCACTCAGGTAGATTTGAGCAATATCCCAGTGCTGGGAGATCCTTCAGGTGGGGACTAAGGACACAGAGGACCTGGATCTTCAGAGAAGTTTGATGCCACAGCCAGCAAGTGGAGATGTGGAGTTAATCCGGTGCCTGGCCGGTGGGGAAAGCTGGACATGTGCTAAGGACTGACTGGGAAGTTGTGTCCCAGTTTGGCTTCGTGGCACTGGCTGCTGGATCCCAGTCCCTAGGAGAGCTCATGGGAAAAGGGGATAAAATAAGCACAACCTGGTGCAGGGGAGGATGGCAGGGGAGAAATGGGCTGATGGATGCTTTGTAAAGTGTCCAGAGGCATTCCCAAGGCTGGGACCTGGGAGTCAGGGATGAATTCTGCAGGAAAGGTGCTGCAGCAAACCCAGGAGCATCCCCCTGTGTCACCTGGAACATCACCTTGCACAGCCAAGCACGGAGGTGCCCTAAAGCCCAGGCTTGGAACAGCAGAGTGGGAGGGATGAGGTGGAATTTTTTCCTTTCCTAGATAAAAGCGATCATAAAACAGACTAAATCTGGGGTTGGGACGCTCTGGGGGTTTTTTGTGTTACATCTTGGCTTCTTATCAGGCATTCCCAGGTTCTTCTTTCCCCTTGAGCTGTGCAGAAGCACCTGATGGTTCCTCTCTTGTTGCTGTGCCCTGGGATCCCTCTCACACCCTGCACTTGGAGCAGATGCTGTTTGAAGGTTCCGGGAGGAATTGTTGGCAAATGGGGGATGACAGGTTGCAGAAACAGGATAAAATAGCAGGAGTTTCCAAGGAGAGACTGGAGAGGCAGGAAAGGAAAGGGGGGGCAGTCTGGAGATGAGCTGTGCCAGGCCTGACTGGGCTCTGAGACCCCTGCTGAGGTGCAGACTGTGCAGGGCAAGGCTGGCAGATTCTCCTGGTTCCTGGAGGGCTGGAGCAGGAAATTCCGTCTTTCTCTGCCCTCATTCCACTCTGAATCCTTGGATTGCTTGGGGAAGAGCTGCTCAACTGCCTTGCAGAGAGCTGAGTTAGTCCCAGGGTTGGGCTCCATTTCCATGGAGCTCCCACGGAGGTTTCCACAGGGTACACTCCAAATGGAAGGAAGCAAATCTAAGATTTATGGAATCACAGAATACCAGAATGGTTAAAAATCATCTCGTTCCACCCCAGCCATGGCAGGGACACCCTCCACTGTCCCAGGCTGCTCCAAACCCCGTCCAGCCTGGCCTTGGGCACTACCAGGGATCCAGGGGCAGCCCCAGCTTCTCTGGGCACCCTGTGCCAGGGCCTGCCCACCCTCACAGGGAAGAATTCCTTCCCCATATCCCATCTAAATCTATTCCCTTTCATTTGGAAGCCATTCCCTGTGTCCTGTCACTGCTGTTCCTGCTGATTTGCAAAACCACTTAGTGCAAAGCACTAAGACAATCCACAGGGAATTTTTTTCCTCTTCATCCTCTCCTTGACCCCTTGGGAAATGTCCCATGGGAGCCATTTCAAACTCCCCCTGTGACTCTGTGGGCAACAATCCATTCCCATTGACTGGAAAGGGAATTTTGACTTTCTCATCAGCTCTTCACCCTGTGGAACGGCTGTCCTTGAGCCTGGGATTAATTAGGGCTAATGACCAAAAATGTCATTATCATCAGGCTTCCACCTCTCCTAGGGCTGTCCTGAAGCAAAAGAAGGGAATGTAAAGGAGTGAATTCCAGCTGGGAAGTTGTTAGCAAGACCGTGCATCCCTTGCTTTGTGGGGTGTGGCTGATTCACCCCGCTGAATCCAAGATTCCCACAGGTGAACAGGCACTGCTCAGGACCAGAGGCTGCAAGGTTTCCTCGGCCAGCTTCTGTTTTGAATATTTAGCTTTGCCTTGTGAACCTTGAGGAATTCAGCTCCCAGGGCAGAGGAAATGTTGGAAGGGGTCAGGCGAGCTGTGCTCTGTCCGTGTCACTGGGAGCAGCCAGCAGCATTCCAGGCCAACATCTGATTTTGTGCTTTTACGAGGCAGATGTTTGGGAGAAGGGATGAGCTGTTTACTCGAGCTGCCATCTCCCAGCCCTCCTCCCTCCGCGCGCGCTCACGCCCAGAGCCCATAAACAAAGATTCCTGGGATCATGCCGCTGTTTGGGCTGCCCTGTCTTCCATCAGGACAAGCTGCCAACCCTGCTCCCCCTGCACCTCAGTTGCACTGGGGAATAAATCAGTGAGGGCTAAATCCTCTCCCGGCGACACGGGGATGAATGCGGGATGGCCGCGCTGACGTCAGCGCTGGCGTGGAACTGTGAAGGGGAGTTTGACTCCTTGATTTCAAAGCAGTGCTGCTGATTTACACAAAAAGGGCTTGGGCTCAGCCTGTCCTAGGCCTGAACAGCAAGGCGGGGTTTGCTCTGGGACGCAGCGCTGACGGCAGAGCGGTTCCGTGGATTTTGCTGGAATTAAGTTGATGGAAATGAGTTGTAGCTTGAGCACGCTCTGGGTCTCAAAGAGCTCCAGGTCATTAATGAAGGAAAGGATAAATCCTGGGGAAAGTGATTCGTGCCATTGCCCGACATTCCTCCAGGAGAGTCCCACAGGGATGAATCCCAGCCTTGGGGTTGTGTGGGGCTGATGATGGAGAGCAAGGCAGTGGTGCCCTCACACCCTGATGGACACCAGGCAGATGTCCGTGGAGGAACCGGAGATCCCAGCTGATCCCAGCATGTGGAGGAACAATTTCCACCAGGGGAGGAACTGCCCCTGGAAGTGGTGCCAAGAGCTGGCCTGGAGGGGTGGGAATGCTGCTCTTGGCTGCACTTTTCTCCTCCAAGAGGACACAAAAATTGTTGAAGGCAGCAGTCAGGGTGTTAATCCTTGCTCGCTTGTTCCTCTAGATTTTCCCACCTTTTTTTAAAGGATTAGAAGTGAAAGAATGTAAAAGAGGTGCTGGCCCCCCTCTGCTGTGGCTCCAGCCTGCAGCCTGTGGGTTTGAGCAGTCTGTGGATATTTCTCCTTGAATATTAATATTAATAAATATGGATATGAAGTGGATATTTCCTCTTGAAGCTCTAGGGCTTCCCAAACAACCTCACTGCCTAAAGGGAATTTGTAAAGGAGCCTGGAATTCTGGTGGCTGCTCTTGGGGAAGCTGGAGAGCCCAGTGGGCACCTCAGGGCCTGCCAGCCTTGCCCCATAAACGCCCCTGGACACAGGGTGATTTACACCCCTCTCCTGGTGGCACCTGGTCAACTCTGAATTGTTCATGAGTGACTTTTTTAATGGCTCGGAGTGGCTCGGGTTGGCCAGGGTGAGATGCAATCATGTGTGGCACGGCTGCTCTCAGGGTCTAGGAGGAGCACTGGGTGACCTGGAGGTGCCACCGAGCAGGATGTGGGGTCAGCAGCTCAGGCTGGACCTGGCACCTGCTGAGAGTGACCCAGAGGTGCCTCCTTGTCCTGCACTCAGCTGGAAGGCGCCCGTGGAGGTGCAGGGAGAGGTAACAGAACCCTGTCCCGGCTCTCCCACCCGTTTTGTTCTCACTGAATGGCTGCTCACGGTGGAGTCTGCTAGGAGGGAAACCAAACTGGGATTGTTGCCATGGAAACTGGAGTTTGGATGGGAAGCTCATCCAGTGGGGCAGCAGGAAGAGGGCTTTGGACTTCTGCCTCCTGTCAGACTGTGTGGCTCGGGTTGGAACACCACACAGTCATTACTGTGATAATCTTGTTGTAAAATATCCAGAAACATCGACTTCCTCTGTTTTCCTGGGAAAAACGAAGCCAAGATCTCAGCCCCCGGCCTGGGAAGGATGGGGGTGATGAGCAGCACCACTCTAACGAGCAAAGCTCTCTAATTACGGCAGCAGCAATTAAGTCCCAGTGGTGAGGGATGCAGAGCTGGAGGCACAACCTTGCTGTGCTCCGTGCTTCCATTTCCTGAACGCAGAAATGGAATTATTTTGGAATATTCCCTTTTCCTTCCCACTTGAACTCCACAAGCGGCTTTGCCCTGGGAACTCTGGGAATGGTTCAGGCTTCCTTGGAAGCTGACAAGCACCATCTATAGGATTGCTGCAGAAGAGGCCTCGGGATCCCAGCTGAGGAAAAAGGGCAGAGGAGCTTCACTCTGAGTTTCCAGATTTGTTCTGGAAAAACTCCAGCGTGCTCAGCATTCCACAGCACACAAAGTCACGGCTTTCATCACCCACCCCTCATGTCTGGCTGGATTGTCCACCCTGGATAAACTGCTGGGCCTTGGTCCCACAGGGGAATGTTGCCTGTGGAAATTGCTGGAATTGCAGAGCCAGGAGTATTTCACACGGGGGTTTTCTAAAGAGCTCATAATCTGCAACATTTCCAGTTTTCCTCAGGAACTGCAGGGACAGGACAAGGGGGAATGGCTTCAACCTGAGAGAGAGGAGGTTTAGGTGGGATATTGGGAAGAAATTCTTTCCTGAGAGGGTGAGGAGGCCCTGGCACAGGTTGGGAGGGAAGAAGGAAGGGAAGAAGGGAGCGAGGAAGGAGGGAAGGATGGATAAACACACTTTGCAGGGCAGATGGAGTGCAAATAATCTTTTTAAAGAGATGCTGGCAAGGGACACTGGTGCAAATCATCCCTGTCACGTTGGAACTTCATCCTTGATTTGCACAAGAAATACAACTCCAGTTTGGATACCCAGAATTCTTCCAAGAGAGGCATTGTGTTCCCAAAGAACAGATACGGGGGTTTTTTTCCTCTCTGCAGATCCATTTTGGCTTTAAAGCTGTTTTTTTCTCCTACACGCACAGATGATAATCTTTTACATGTCCATATTAAAAAATATCACTTCCAGAAAATAAAAACACGGGCATATTCTGTACTTGTTCCTTTCTCTATCTCCAAATTAATTTCCCATTTTTCCACCTGACTTTTCTGTCATTTGGTATCTCCACAACCAAGGAAAGAGGTTTAATCTCTCCCCTGGCTTTGGCATCTGAATCCCTCCCCTATCCCAACCTCTCCAGGCTAAATTAATGCTGTTCTCCTTCCTTTTGTTTCCTCACAGAGATCCCTGGATGCCCAGGAATGGTCGAGAGCTGAATGATCCAACCTCTGTTCCTCACCACCCTGAGCTCGTGAGGGCTCTGAAGAGATGGAGTGGGAGCACGGCCTGGCTTCCCTGAGCCTGGGGATGCTGTGGGAAGTGACTGCCTTGGCAAAGGTCCTCATCCCAACCCATCGCCCATCGCACAGCGCCTCCAGGAGAAGCTGGGGAAGGACAACCAAGGGACCAGGAGAGGCTCTGAGAGCCTTGGAGGACACTGGGAAAGAAGCTACAGGGAACTGAAGGAGGGAATGGCCAAACCATGACAAAAGGTGCCGAGGGGTTTTTTTGCCCTTGGAAAACCCTTTCCAAAAGGGAGCACCAGGGCCAGGTGTGGTCTCCAGGTGGTTTGGAAGAGGCACAGCCAGGTCACTGCCTCATGGCCAGGTCAGGAGAGCAGTAGGACGTGCTCATGGCAGCCTGTCCACGCCCTGCTTGGGGATCCAGGTGAAACAGGAATCTGTCCAAGACCAAGAGAGAGAAGCGTGGAAGATTCCTTCTGTTCATTCTGTGCTTGTTTCTCCTTCTGGTGTCTTCTCTGTCTACCTCTTCTTCTCTAGAGAGCACGGGGGGCCCTGACTGTCACAAAGGAGCAGAAGGATTGGCACAGGGCAAATCCTGCCCCGTGCAGATGGAATGTGCCCTTCGTTTGCTCCTTGCTCCCAAAAACCTCCAACTGTCCTGCCTGGACCTCGGCCACTGGAAAGGCTGGGACCTGGCCATCCCTTTCCTTGCAGGAAGTCACATTTTAGCAGGACCAGCCACCCTTGGGAGCCAAGATTTACCGCCTGAGGCTCATGACAGAGCATCCATCCCTCTCCTGCAGCTGTGGGAAGGAGCACATTGAGCTCCTGATTTTGGACCGTGGAAAACCCATGGAGCAGAGAAAGAGATGGAGGGAGTGATGGTCTCAGGCAGGAAACAGCAGGAAAAACTGACTGAAATCCATAGGAAAATGTGCACCTTGGACTCGGCCCAGCTGCAGCTCTCTGGTCACTGAGCTGCTCCCGGAGCTGGGCAGAACGTGCTGGTACTGAACTGTGGGAGCCCCATCTCAGACCTTCCCTCTCGGGCTTCCAGCTGCAAAACCTTTCCCTCAAGTGCAATCCTATTTATTTATTTATTTTTCTCGCTGCTTGATGTGAAGCTGCTAAAGGAGCCCCCTCCCCACAAACACCCAGGGCTGTGGGAGGGCACAGAGCAGAGGGGCAGGACACAAGGACACCTCCCAGCAGACCAGGAGCAGCCTTCTGGTGAAGGTGTCCTGCTGTGCTGGGAGGGTTGGGCTTGGTGGCCTTCAAGGGTCCTTCCAACCAAAGCCATTCTGTGGTTCTGGAAGATTTGAAAAGGGTGCCCCGTCCCTGGAAGTGTCCGAGGATGGTTGGATGGAGCTCTGAGCAGCCTGGGATAGTGGAAGGTGTCCCTGCCCATAGCAGGGGGTGGAATTAAATGATTTTTAAGGTCCCTTCCAACCCAACCCATTCCACGATTCTATGGACACGGGGTGGACACGCGGGGCAAGAGCAAAAGCTGAGACCAGAACTGCTGTCCCTGGGGTGAGGGTGCAGTTTTGATCTTTCAAGGACTAAGAGCCAGCTGGGCAGGGCTTTGTTGGGAAGGACAGAGGCTGCAGGGCTGGGCAGTGCCGCTCTATCCCGATTTTCTTTGTGCAGGGTCTGTGTCTCTGCGAGAGTTGCTCACCTGGGGGGCTCTCCGGTGCCCTGCTGCTCTCCCACAGCTCCCATGCTTTCAGGATACCCTGAAATCCCTTGGCACAGCTCCCAGCTGCTCCAGGAGAACCTGATTTCTCTCTTCCCTCTGAAGTGCTTTGTCCAAACCTGCCAAAGGGAGATATTTCCCAACAAGAACCTGTTCCTCAGAAGATTCCTGGCTGGCTCCAGTCCCTTATTACACACTGGAAACACTGTCCTTGGGATTGTTTCCAGGTTAGGGACATGCAGGGGGTCATGGCAGTTCTCTTTCTCCCCAATCCCTGATGTGCAAGGTTGCAGAATGGAAGGGATGAAGCTGTTCCAATCATTTTCCAGCCCAAAAGCAGGGACCTGCTGCTTGCTGCCTCGCAGAGCTGTCCAAATCCCTCTGCCCGTGACCCTTCAGGCTTGTTCCATGGATTCCATCCCCTGGTGGATCTATTTTTAGGCGCCCTGACCCCGGGGTTATTGTGCTGTCCCCTGGGCGGTGGCTCCGTGCTCCATGGCAGGAGCTGCTGGGAGTTTCCCACCTGTGTTTTCCCCTGGAAACTTCATTCCATTTTCCCCAGTGCTGCTCCTCAAGCACCTGCTGTTCCTTTTGTCCTGCCACTCGACCAGTGCTCCTCTTCCCCTTCCAAGAGCCTCCCTGGCTCCCTGATTGCTGCCGCTCCCTGTCCTTCCCGTGGCTCAGCACAGGATGAGCCTGGGCATTAATGAGCCTGTCAGAGATCCAAAGGCACCCCTGGAGCAGCCTCTGGGCTGCTCGCTCCCTGCTGTGGGGTGCAGGGAAGGGGCAAACAGAGCCTAAATGGTTCAGCGTTGGCACTGAGCACTCGTATCCCAAAATATCGGGAAGAAATCCTTTCCTGTGAGGGTGGGGAGGCCCTGGAATGGATTTCCCAGAGAAGCTGTGGCTGCCCCATCCCTGGAACGGCCGGGTTGGAGCCTTGGAGCACCCTGGGATAGTGGAAGGTGTCCCTGCCCATGGCAGGGGATGGGAATTAAATGATCTTCAGTGTCCCTCCCAACCCAACCCATTCCGGGATTCTGTGCTCCGTTGGGGAACAATCCCTGGTAGGGACAAGTGCACGGCCAAGGTCCAGCTCAGCAAAGCCCAGCCTAAGCACTGGCAGTGGGGATGCTCCAGTATTCCCTGTGCAGCTGGACTGGGAACGGGTGGGGGAACAGGGAATCGTGGTCTGTCCTGCCTGGAAATCGCACCCACGGGCTGGAGCTGCAGCTCTGCGGGGAAGGAGAGCTGCAGGGAGCTGGGAGCTGGCGTGGGGAGCTGTGTGTGCAGCTGAAGCACCGTGGGGAGGGTCAGAGCTCTGTTCCTGTCACCGAACAAATCGTTCCGACAAATAAAGAATGGAAAGCCCTGCTCTTGCCACTCTTCTTTTCCACGAGTGGCACCACAGGGAGGGGCTGCACGTGGCCCGTGGGAACAGAAAGATGCCAGGGCAGTTTGGGAAGGGCTGCGGCTGCCAGAGGGAGAGGCTGGATGCAGGCAGGATGACCAAGGGGGTTCAAAACACGGAGTGCACCGGAGCAGGTGGCAGAGCCTCTCCATGGGTTCCTGGGGCTGGCGGGTGATGGATGGCAATAACTCCAGGTGGGAATGGGCTGGGGGACCCGGCTGGAGAGGAGCTGAGCAACAGCAGGGCAGTGGGCGTGGGGCTGTGGGAGGAGGAGAGGTCAAAGGAACCGAGGAGGAGAGGTCAAAGGAACCAAGGAGGAGGAAAAAAGAGGGTGAAAGGCGATGAAGAAGGTGCTGAGAATCCCAAGGGTTTCACAGGATGATGGCAGAGGAATCTGGAGTCCCCTGTGTGGCCCTGTGCTGTCCCCTGGGCTGGTTCTTCACCCAAATCCCAGATCAGCTCCTTGATTCTTCCTCTCCATCCCAGCTGTTCTCCACGGTGCCCCGGGACAGGGTGGCACTGACAGCCGTGCAGCTTCCCAGGACCGTTTGGCAGGGGAAAAAATTGGTCCCCAAACAAGGAAAGAATCAAAATGATACATTTCCAACTGAATTACTGACGAGGCAATTAATCACCACAATTAAAACTAGAGGAGATCCTGGAGAGCCCTAATCCATAAAGATGCTCCAGGCAGCAGCGCCCTGGGGGTTTGCACTGCTCCAGCAGGAGCTGCAGGCAGCACTGCCGGGGGAATTTGGGAATTGCATCACAGCGCAGCCGGAAAAGCTGCACTGATCCCTGTGGGGTCACCCCCTGCTTTTTGGTGCCACTGAGAACCCCCAACCTCAGCAGCTCATCCCTGCTGTCTGAGCACACTCCCAAAGTCACCTCCTGTGCCACCCACCCGCATCAGAGCCTTGCCCAACCTCTGAGGCCTCCAGCGTGGATTTTCTCCAGCTCCCATCCTTTGAATCTGGATTTACGGAGCTCTGGGTTAAGCCCAGGGTTTTGGGACTGGATAAACCCTGAGCCTGATTTGCCAAGAGCCCACACAACCTCCAGACAGCCCAGAAGGTGTCCAGACATCTTCCTCAAGTTCCTAAAGCTTGAGAGCAAAGAGCTGCGAGGAGACGATTGCAGCACAGGGCTGCAATAAACCCTCTCTTCATCCTTTCATGGTCCGAGGTATGAACACGAATTTCGGCAGCTTCGAACCTCCCGAGAGCAGCATTGCACATCGCTCTCTCAAAGGGCTGCTAAAGAGCATTGTTAAGCCGAGATGTCAGCGCTCGCTGGCTCAATGGGGCTGTTTTACGAGGCACTTTAATCCTTCCAGGAATCCAGCGACCCCTTTTCCACCGCGGATCCACTCCTCGCTCCTTTTCTGTCCTGTTTGTTCCCCCGAGGCTCTGGCGCCGTCACCTCCGGCAGCCTCGTGGCTTCCAGATGTACACGGGTTCCTAAAAACCCCACATTTGGCCGGATTTGGGGCTACCCGGCAAACAGCAGAGGCTGCAGGGAAAGCAGGGGCTTCTCTTGAGACTGCTGCGATTTTTAGGGTCATTTTGTCAGCAGGGCTGCCAGGCCCTTGCAATCCCTGTGGGATGCCTTCCTGTGGTGCCCTGCGGCTCCTGGGCATGGGTTTTGCTGGAGGATGGAGGAGGATTGAGGGGCTGCGCCCTCAGAGAGCCACGGTCACCCCAGGCACAGCCACATCCCCTCGGGATGATCCTTCATCTCCCAGCATCCTTTAAAATCCCGCTTTAAAATAAGCAGCAGGTCCTTTCCCTGCCTTCCTTATTTCCCTTTTGGGGGTTGTGTCTCTTTCCCTGCCTTCCTTATTTCCCTTCTGCGGGCTGTGTCCCTTTCCCTGCTGCCTTAACCCCAATACCATTCCTGAGGTTTTTCCAACATCCTCAGTTGGTGCTTCCTGGGGCACAAACTGATTTCTGGGTCTGACAGCCACATTTATTTCAATTCCAAAGGCACAAATCCCAGAAAACGTTGGATTAAACAACCCCAAGCTGGTGGTTTACCAGCATTTTGATTGCTGTAGGAGAGTGCTGAATTCCCAGGTGCTCTGGGTCGGTCTCCATGGAAATTGGTAGAGATCTTTGGATTGCACAGTCCTGAGGCTGAGGTTTTGTCTCATCAGCTGAGGATGTGATGGGGGCTGCTCTGCTTTGCTGTTTTTGTCAGTGAAATTCCTAATGAAAATGGGAATGTGCCCAGCCCAGGCCGTCACCTGACAGCGGGAAACGAAAAACAGGAAGAAGGGGCGGTACAGAAATGGAAATTACGGTCATTAAAGCCCCAAAAATCCCATCAAAATAAATCTGGGCATTATAAACACTCGGCTGCTTCATCCATGCTGCTTCTCCAGAGCTTGTTGTGGCTGGAAACTGGAAAAGCAGGGAATTATCCAGCGCTGCTGTTAACCATTAACTGCTTTGCTGCAGGTTCTGGCTGCAGCCTGCGTGGAGAGCCTGTGTTTTTAGGAGTTAATTTTCCTTCAAAGGCCACCCAAGCCAATAGAAAAGCTGGACAGGAGTCCAAGGATGCAGGTGACAACGAGCTGTGTTTGCAATGGCAGCCAGGCAACCGAGCAGGGAGCTCCAGGTGGCCCCAGGTGGCTCCAGGTGTCACAGCAGCCACATGGGAAAGGGGCTGGGCCTGGAAGCTCAGGATCTAAATAGTCAAGACGGGACAAGGAGGAGAATAAAGACAGGCAGAGGGGACTTCCCAGGGGCAGCAACAGCATCCACAGGTCAGGGAAACGTCAGGAAATAAGGGCCGAAGGAAAGGAGGATTCTTCATCAGGGACAGACAAAGAGGGATGGGTCCATGAAAGAGGGGATATTTAGGCTGGATATTGGGAAGGAATTCTCCCCTGGAAGGGTGGGCAGGGTGCCCAGAGCAGCTGTGGCTGCCCCTGGATCCCTGGCAGTGCCCAAGGCCAGGCTGGACGGGGCTTGGAGCAGCCTGGGACAGTGGAGGGTGTCCCTGCCCATGGAATTCAATGATCTTTAAGGTCCCTTCCAACCCAGCCCTTTCCATGATTCCGTGGCTCTGGGACCATCCCACGGTGGGATAAACTGCCTCTCTAGATGGGATATTTTCCTACAAAAGCTTTGGAGCAGCTCAGCTGGAAACATCTGCATCCATCCTGGCAAATCCCGGCCACTCTCCGCAGCCTTTTCCATGAGTCTGCACTGGCACAGGCACAGGGAGCTGGCTCTCTGGGTTTGCCCCTGGGCTGGGAACACAGCAGTGCCCTGCTCTGGGGAGCAGCACATTCCCATTCCCGTCCCCTCACGTTCCCATTCCCATCCCCTCACGTTCCCACAGGAGCATCGGCCGCTGCTTCCTGCGAGAAACATCGGAAAAATCGTAGAGCCAGAAAGGAATTCCACACCAAGCAGGTTTGGGGCGAGGTTCAGTGTTCTGTTTGTCAGCTTTGAAAAATCATTTCAGATGTTTGTTTGTAGAAAACAAAGAAGTCACAGCTCCCCTTTCTTTGTTCCCCGTTCCAGCGGGAGGGGAGTGCACTGACCCAGGGATTGTTCCTCTTCCTCCCACTCTCCTTCAGCTGGAGAAGTTCTGTGATTTTGATGGGTTTTAAACAGCAGAGGAGGAGGGTGGGGGAGAAATGAGAGCACCCTCTGCATCATCTCCACAAGTGCATTCCAGGACAGAGCAAACAAAGAGGAAATTAAATTTGCCACTTCTCTTTTATCATCCAAACCGAAGCGAAACAAATGCGTCAATCCAAAATGAAATTCTCCCCGTTTCAGAAGCCTCCCCCGAGAAAGTGTGATCAGAAATGATTAATTTTTTTGGAGAAAAAAGACGGATTTGATGGAATCGGACTCTTTGATCCCCAAGTTGTGGCTAAGCAGGGTGCAAGGGCACTTCCAGCTCTCCATCCTGTGGCTGCAGTTGGATATTTCCTGCTGGTCCTTCTGCAAACTCTGGATGGTTTTGGTAAACAGGCAGAGAATCCCTCAGACATCCCGCATCCCATGGGAAGCCAGGCACAGGGCAGATTTCTTTTGTGAGGATTTTGTGAGGATTTTGAGAGGATTTTGTCAGGACAGGTAAGAGAGGGGGAATCCCTGCTTGGTCTCCCATCCTGCCACCTCCACTCCAAGCTCTGGTGCATCCCAGGTGCTCCTGCTGGGATAACAGCAGGAGAAATTCCAGTGGGCTCCAAGCAGCCCTGGCTCCAGGGCATCACCTGTTGTTGAGGCTGCCCTCAGAGGGAGCTCGGAGCTATTTTTGGAGCTGCTTGAGGGCATCGAGGATTAAGGAGCCTCAAACGAACAAGAGAGAGCTCGGATCTGCTCAGCCACAAACTCTGCCCCAGCTGGGAAAGGAAGGGCCAAGCTGGGATCCTTGGGAAATTTAGGTTAAATTTTAGGGAAAATTCTTCCGTGGGAGAGTGGGTGGCACAGGGTGCCCAGAGAAGCTGTGGCTGCCCCTGGACCCCTGGAAGTGTCCAAGGCCAGGCTGGACGGGATGGAGCAGGTCCAGCTCCCAGCTGACAGCACTGGGGACAATCATGACAAGGGACAGGCAATGCAAAGAGCAGAAAAAGCCACACAGGGACTTCACAGGGCAGGATTTTCTTGCTGAGAGGAGCCAGGTCACGTGGTGGCACCCATGGATGCCAGAGGAGCTCTGGAGCTGACGTCCCTAATAAAGATACATGGAGGACATGGCCCTGGAAAGCTTTCAGAGCTGTTTCCATCCTCCTGCAGCAAACCTGGCCCTTCTCCTGCCCTGCAGCTTCCCCTCTCCCTTGGGTGCTGCAGGCAGAGGGGACCTTTAGCCCAGCAGATGCAGTCCTGAAGCCTCATCAGGGCTCCTTTCCATGTGCACGCCAATCCCAAACCTCCAGCAGCTGAGGGGGTGTCTCCCAGTTAAATGAGCCAAAAAAAGAGGTGGTGACTCCACTGCTTCTCCTGCCCAGGAGGGGCATCCCTGGAGGTGTCCAGGGAAGGGCTGGAGGTGGCACTCAGTGCTCTGGGCTGGGGGCAAGGTGGGGATTGGTCACAAGTGGGACTCGATGATCCTGGAGGTCTTTTCCAACCTTTCTGTGATGCCTTAAGAGGCCTCCTAGACACAGAGACTGGACAGGAGTAAGGGAATACAGGCAGGGATTTATTTGAAAGGCCTTCAAAGGTACCCCTGGGGGCCAGAGGCCACTGCCCAGATGGACCCCAAGGTGGACCCCAGGTCACGAGTTCTTCACACTTTTATAGGTTTGGTTCATTTGCATAGCAGGGTTAATTCTCCAATTAAAGCTTCAGTTAATGATGGAATTTCCCCAAGCTTGCCCCCCTTTAGAGGCTCTTTAGTTTATACCTTTTGGGCCTAGGACAGTCTGGGTGACCTCGGAGAGCAGACCCAGACAGGCTTTGTTATGTCTGCCCAGCACAGAGAGCAGAAATGAACAGGCTACGAGAGACTCCAGAGTCACACACTGGGCAGTGCAGGATTTGAAAAACAGAAAAGTTAAAACCTGAGGCATCATTTGACCCCGGGATTCTGTGACAATGGATGAATGAACAAAACACAGCACCAGAGAAGAGGAAAGGCAGTGGGGTCAGGCAGAGGGGACACAGCAGCACAGGGAGCCTGGAATCACAGCAGCTCTCCTGAGGAAAATTCCCTGAAAACTTCAGGAGAAGCCCAGGGTTCTGCCCCCATTTCCTTCCTCTTCGGCACTGATCCATAAAACCCCCGTGTGCAATGGGAACACAGCCAAAACCCCAAAGCAGTGGCCAGCATTCCCGATATCCCGAGCCTGCAGCTCTGGAGCAGTGCGGTGCTGGGCTCATGGAGGCAGCCAGGTTTAGCTGCAGATGTGTCCCGGGGCAGATTCCAGCGGATCCACAGCTGGGGAGTCATGACTGGCATGGCCCAGCCCCAGCAGTCCAGGATTTCCCAGGGAGAAGGGAACAAGCCCATCCCCAGAACAGCAGTGAGTCCCAGGTCATCAGCTGGGACTTCCCTGTGCTTCTCCAGCCATCGATTCCCGGGGTGGCTGCACTGGGAAGAGCCAATGGGCAGTTCCAGGATGTGCTGGAGCCTCATCCCACGGCACGGCCTGGAATTGTGGAGCTGTGTCAGCCCAGCAGCTGCATCTCCAGGGCTGCTTTCCAGAGGGAACCACTTTGAAGGAAGGAAACCCGTTTTTAAGGATTTTTCTTTGCTTAGCTCAGCACTCAGCACCAGCTGCCTGATGAAGGAATTCCCTGAGGGATCCCTCCCTTGCTGAGACTTTTTTCCCTTGATTTTCTCCTTGCAGTGTGGGATAAATTTCCTCAAACCCACCCTCACCTCTGTTTCTCTGCCACAGGCTGCAGGAGGAGCCTTTCAGCTCAGCACTGATCCTTCTGCATGGCTGGGGAGAAGACACAGAATCCCCATCTGTCCATGGACACCTCTTCCAGGATATTCCGTGTCCCCTCCTGCCACCCAACAGTGCAGTGAGGCCAAACTCTGCTCTCCCTCTTTCCCAGGCAGGGAAGGCTCTGCAGAGCACAGATCCCAGTTCCCAGGCAGAGGAAGGGAGGTTCATCCCTGCCTGCTCAGCTCGTTCCCCATCCGTGGTGTAAATCCCAGGATTTGGGTCTCTCCTACTGCCTGACGTGTGGAGATTCCTCCCTCTGAGCTGGGTGGGAGCTGCAGTGAGAAAATGAGGTCATTTTAATTAAAAAAAAATACAGAGATAATGTCTGGGGAAGGAGAGAAAGGAGGGAATTTCCACTTTCACTTCCAAAACGCTCTGCCAGCTGAGGGGTATGTGGGACACTGGGAAAAAGGCTGGAGAAGAAAGACTTCCACAGAGCCCTGAGGATGAAACGTTGAAGAGATGAATTTCACCCATAAAATTCCTTCTGCTGCAGGAATCCAGACTGATAATCGGATTGACAACCCTTCAGATCTCACTTAGGGGTCTCCTGGCTGCGTCATGCTGAGCCATCCCTGTGACCTTTGCAATATTCGGCTTTTTGGGGAGAAGCAGAGGGGGAGCTGTTCCTTTGAAGAGTTGAGTCACTGGAGAGCCCTTCTCGCTTTCTGCAGTGGGTACCTGAGAGCTGAACCCAGTTGGGGTCTGAGAGCTGAACCCAGTTGGGGTCTGAGAGCTGAACCCAGTTGGGGTCTGAGAGATGAACCCAGTTGGGGTCTGAGAGCTGAACCCAGTTGGTGCCTGAGCAATGAGTTCAGTCGATTTCTGAGTGATGAATTCCGTCGATTTCTGAGTGATGAATTCCGTCGATTTCTGAGTGACTTCTCTGATGGGACAAGCGACAGCTGCTGCCCCAGCCCTTCATCCAAGGTGACTCCATCGAGTAGTGCTGGCTGAGCTGAGCTCGGAGCTGGGGCATGTCCCCAAGGGGAGGGACAGACCCAGATCCTGCGGATGCAGAGCTCACCTGGAGCCCCGGGAGCGTGGCTGCCACCTCCAGCCCTGTCCCAGGACAAGGAGGGGGTGACAAACCCGTGGCACTCTGAGGGACATACTCTTACCTTCACTCTCAGCCCTGCAGGCAGATCTCTCAGGGCACTGTCAGGCTGTCCCCTGGGTGGCATTTCCAGCATGAAGTGTCCCCTCAGGTCCCCAGGGCGGGTCTGGCAGCTGGCAGACTTGGCTTTCCTCTTGGCACCTGGTTTGTTTGTCATGGGAGCTCTGGTCATGTTCCCCTGAAGGTTTTGAGAGATAAATAAAGCTCCTGCCAGGCAGGAGGGATTTCTTTCAGCAGCAGCCATTTATCCTTCATGGCTTTTCCTAGGATTTATTGCCTGGCTTTTCTTCTGGAGCAGAAAAACTCAGAGGTGCCTGGAAAATGTTCCTTCTGCCGGTTTTTGGGGGGTGTTTCTTGAACCCAAACTGCATCTCCCCCCTCATTTAAATGGTTGTAAATCCCACATCGCTCCAGCCCCTGCAGCCCTCACACACAGCCAGGCCCTCCAGAGATCCTAAATTTCTGCTTTTTCCCAGAAACCTCTCCCAAGACCTCACATAACCCAACTTCCAGGGCCCCTTCTCAGGGGATTATTGGAGGCAGAAAAAGGAGCCTGACTCACTGTGCCCTGCACCTGCGGCTGGAATTCCCCCCAGACTCGCGGCAGGGCATGGCAGGGCTGATTTTCCATCTGCTTTTCGGGATTAACCCCACCCAGGGCAGTGCCCTGACTCCATCCTGCCGTGGGCAGGTGTCTCTGCGGTGACAGAAGTGTCCCTCACGCCTGGCCTGTGGCCTGGGGAATGTAGCAGGGGCTCACAGCAGCTTCTCACACACACACATCCCTGTTTTCCTCCATTTCCCCCCCATCCTCAATGGTTTTGAAGCAAAAGCATGGAAAATCACCAGGAGTTCTGAGTGGGAATTTCCATCCAGAGAGCTGAGTTGTGTCTGGATTCCCGGCCCAAGTGCAGGGATAAATCCCAGTGTGAGATGCATTCCTGTCTTCTAGTGATTAATGCAGCCTCCAGCAACATCCAACACTTCTGCTGATGCAGGAGAATTTATAAGCAAGAGGATCATTTACTGCGTTAGGGACTGAGTAACAGTTCTTTCAACCCACCCATCAATAAATTAAATTAAATTAATGGAAGTGGTCATTCCCCCCATGCCAGGGAATCCCTGAGTGACCAAGGCCAGGCTGGGATAGTGGAAGTGTCCCTGCCCGTGGAATGAGATGATTTTTAAAGTCTCTTCCAACCCAAACCACCCCATAACTCTGTGATTTCTAAAGACAGAGCTTTAGTCTGGCGAAGCCTTGTAGGGAGAGAGTGGGACAAGAACAATAAAGAGGCTCTGACATGAAATCCCATTAATTGCAACACAATCTGGCAAATGTGTTGCTGGCTGCCAGATTTGCTCATTCTGTGAGCAACTGCACTCCCACATCCCTTCACCAGGAGCTCATTCCCCACGTAAATCACAGCAGGATCCTTCTTCAGCCGCGAGGATTCCTCCTGCTTTTGCGTTTTTAGCTGTGGTTTCTGGTTTAGAACATGCTCTGTCCCTCTGCTGGGGCTTTTTCCTGCATTTTCCTGGAGCAAGCAAAGCATGATCCCACCAAATCCCTGCTCTGCGTGGAGCCAAAGCCCAGCTGCCCATGCAAAGGTGCCTGTGGTCAGTTTAGGTCCTGCCATGCAAAATCAGGGGAATTGTGACTTAATTAAGGAGATAAAAAGTGAGGTAATTCCAAAAATAGCTCATGTGGGTGGGCAGACCCTGTCCTGGGCAGTGGGGCAGAGCCAGGCTGGACCCCCAGGCCAGGCAGGGTTTGGGGTTTCAGCCTCTCTGTGGGTTTGACATCAGAACCCACACCTGGAACTCAAGGGCTCGGTCAGGTCGGAACATTTGTGGGGGTGCAGTGAAACCCCACAGGATCCCAGGAGCTGTGTCAGTGGCTGGGGGGTCTCCATGAGCAGACACTGAGCTCCTTTCCCTTCCCACCCTGGGAAAAGCCCTCTCCCTGTCCCTGGGAATGGGCAAAGCTCAAGATGACCCCACCAGAGCCAAAAGCTGCAGGTGGAGCTGCACAGAAGAGGCCAAACCCAACCCCACAGAGCCCAGGCTGGCCCTGTGTGGGATGGGGGGCTCAGAAGCTGCTTTCTCATCCAGGCTTCCCACTAAACCACAACTTTCCCTGAGCCCTGCTCCAGCAGACCTCATTTGACATGGAATTCTGTGCACCAGGCTGGAGTGTCTGTTTCCCAAAATATCCCTGACAGGTGCCCTTAAAATCCTGGCACCAGAGTCACAGCACCGAGCGAGATCCCAAAATGGATTTCATCTCTTTGAGCCCAACCAGATGCAACCCTGGACCTCCAGGTCATTTTTATTTGTCCAGCTTCTCTCAGGAACAGGGACTGGAGAGCAGGAACATCCCCGTGCCCACAGCTCCCATCTGGCTGCCAAGGCACAGAGCTCAGGGCTGCGGCAAGCTCTGGGTTAAAATCTGGTTATTAAAATTATTAGAGAGGTTTCTGTGCCCTAATTAAGGTGCAAACACAGCCAAAGTCAACAGTAGAGATTTTTATTTAACAGTAAATGTGAGGTGCAGAGGGATGGGCAGTGTTTGGATGGATGGATGGATGGATGGATGGATGGATGGATGGATGGATGGATCCAAGAGGAAATTTGGAACATCAACTCCATCCCCTCCTGCCTTTTGCCTTCTGAACTCTCCTGCAAAGGCAGGAAGCTCTCTGCAGGACAAGCACCACGTTTTCCAATTGTTATTGTCCCTAGGGATGTCATCGACTGGCAGAGAGGGATTTTGTGATCCTCTGCCTCCTCTGGGACCTGTCCTGTCCCCTCTCCTCCAGCCTGGCATTCCTGGGCAGGGCCAGCTCAGGCTGCAGGAGCTGCAGGAGCTGCAGGAGCAGCTCTGCCCTGCCCGTGGTGGCTGTGGGGACCCTGGAGGTGACAGTGGCACGGGTGGTGCATCAGTTGTGTGATCACACAGGGCCTGAGTCCTTCAGAGCTGCAGGATTTCATTCGAAGGCCACAGGGGAATTCCTCATTTGTAAAAATGCACTGTGTTCCACAGGGAAAAAGAAAAAAAATCCCCAGGGACGTGACTGAAACCAACCCAATCTCCAGCAGCGAATCCAATCGAGTTTTCCTGTTAAGCACGGGTCTGGAGAACATTGGATTGAGTCACTTACGGCGCTGAATCGATGGGAATCTTCTGGAGTGGCTCCAGCAGCAGGAGCAGTTTGTGCTTGCAGAGAGATGAATGTTGGTGCTGCCCAGTGCTGCAGTGCCACTCCTGCCACGGTCCCCACGGGGGGAGGGGGGTGACACAGGACGTGGGCCACCAGGGAAGGGTCCCCACAGCGTGGCAGCTGTGGAAAAATGCCCTGGAAATATGTAGGAGGCTGTTGTGTGGCAGCTGGGGAGCCCTGTGGTGTCACAGAGCACAACCCACAGGTTTTCCAGGGCTGCTGATAACAGAAACCACAGCACCAGAGGGTCCCAGAGTGGGACGGGTTCGAAGGGACCTTAAAATCATCCAGTGCCACCCCTGCCAAGGGCAGGGACACCTCCCACTGTCCCAGGCTGCTCCAAGCCCCAATGTCCAGCCTGGCCTTGGGCACTGCCAGGGATCCAGGGGCAGCCCCAGCTGCTCTGGGAATTCCATCCCAGCCCCTCCCCACCCTGACAGGGAAGGAATTCCTTCCCAATACCCCATCCATCGCTGCCCTCTGGCACTGGGAAGCCATTCCCTGTATCCTGGCGCTCCAGCCCTTGGAAATTGTTTCTCTCCATCTTCCCTGTAGCTCCTTCAGGCCTGCAAGGCCACAATGAGGTCACCCCAAAGCTTCTCCTCTCCAGGCTGAACAACCCCAGCTCTCGCAGCCTTTCCTCCCAGCAGAGCTGCTCCATCCCTCGGATCATCCTGGACCCTCCTCACCCAGGACCAGAGGATGCTCTCCCCATCCCTCTGCACTCTCCATTCCCAGGATCAGGCTCTCAGCTCCCTCACCTGGACCCTCTGCCCACCCCACAGAGAACTCCAGGCAGACTTTGACGTGTCCTGGGACTGTGCAACGAGCAAGAGAGCTTCACGTGTACAACTTCCGTCGCATTTGCAGGTTTAGAGCAACCAATTCCATCCCTTTTTTCCATGGCCAGAAGGAAAGTCCCAGGGAATTGGAGTGATGCAATCCCTGAATCATCCTGTAAAGAGCAGTGGTGGGCGAGTGCTGGGTGTGAATCACACAGCTCCTAATTGCAGCCCCCGCTTGGCAGCCAACTGCCCAAGTTGTTGCCTGCTGTCCTGTTTTTCCTTTTCTTTGCCCATTTGACAGTGGCTGTTCATTACAGCCTTTTTTGTTTGGACTTTCTGAGCCTGTTGCCTTCGGCTCAGGGGTGCCAGTAATTTTTTAATGAATTTTCCCCAGATAGAGACAAACAAAAGAGCCGGAGGAGAGGGTTTGATTTCCAGCCTCTGGGAGCGCTTTATAAACAGCTTAGCTGATTAAAAAGACAAGGGTGCTCTTCTAATAGCAGGTTTTGTCAGGGTTCAGCTAATTAATTTCAGAGGAAAATGGAGCATCTTGGTGAAGCAGCCACTTGAGCTCCTTTCTCTGTTCAGCTTCTCTTTGGCTTCGTGATAAAATTTCTGTGTCTCATTTGAAGGGGGTTGGAAGTTAAGGATGGTTAAGGTCCCTTCCAACCTGGCCAAACCTCAACCTGCTGCCCAAATCCCTGGAAAATGTGGGCAGGGTGGGAATGAGGAGCTGTCCATGCTGCAGCCTCAGCATCCCACAGGATAACACAGAGGAAAAGTTGCTGGCAAATAAAACGAATTCAAATTAACCCCCCCTGTCCTCTCCTGCCACACTGGGGGCTCCTTACTGGTAAGAAATCAGGTGTGAGAAGAGAATGGAGAGACTGGCATGGAAAACTGGGATTCATGGAGTGGGGAGAAGTAGCAGGGAGTCTGTGTGACCTCCCAAAGGTGAGGGGCCAACCCCATTCCCAGTTTTGCTTGGTTTTCCCTGAAATCCTGATCATCCCTCAACTCTCCCAGGGCTGGGAAACACCAAGACAGGCGAGGCAGTGCCAGGCTGGGGGAGCTCAGCAGAGCCCAGAACTCCTTCCCTGGGCACCAAAAAATCAGGATACTGCATCCAGCAGGTCCTGCTGGATAAAAGCAGGTTCGTTTCTGCAATCTCCAACCCCGTCCCTACTGCCCTCCCCTTGCTCCACCTGTGAAATAAATGTCTGTTTTTGTGCTCGGCCTCTGCCTGCTCCCCCCGTACTGCTGGGGAAATGAAGAGCTGTGTTTATTCCAAATGGCTTTATTGGAGCACCAGGAAGCACAAATCAATTCCCAAACGAAGTCCAGTGGTACCCCAGGAATCAGAGCTGACAAACGCAGAGATTTGCTGGGTTAAATTAATAGCGAGGCAAGATAAAAGGCAAGGCAGGCCATAAAATGAGTCAGCTACAATAAACTCCCTGAAATTCAGAGCTCAGCAGTAAATAAGCAGCAGAGGGGTTTCGAAAATCAACATGGAAAAGCAAATTCTGGGAAGGCCTGAGTGCATTTTGCCACGGAGGAGTCGCTCCTGCCTTTGCTGCCTGGTGGGGGCTGCAGGAGGAGAGCAATTTCACAGCAAAACCTTCCACTTTTGCAGCTGTTTCGAGGAGACGAAAATTCAGATTTCCTCGTGTCCTCCTCCTCTGGTGCTGCTGGGACCAAGAGCTGGGGCTTCCCTCTCTGGTTGTGGTTTCCTGCAGAGTTTGGCAAACGCTGATTTTTGGCAAATAAATGAATGGAAGAGGTCAAGCCCTGGGCAAAACGGGAGCAGAGCGGTCAGCACCCACCCCGCAGGACTCCCAGGCACCTCGGGAAGCATCACCCAGGGCTGGAAAGGTGATGTCCTGCTGGGAATCACCCGGGAATGCCGCCCTGGGCGGGCGGGGTGTGGCACAGGGGGGATCTGGGGATGTTCCCTTCCCCCTGCTGGAAGCAGCAATGGGAATTTTCTCTTTCTCTCCTTCCCCGGAGATACTCTCTTTGTTTTTTGGGGGGTTTGTTTGAGTTTAATTAATATTACCTCCTTTTCCCATTGCAGCGAGGTGCTCTCCTAAGCGGCTTTTCCCACTGGAGCTGTGCTGGGATGTCCCCAGCAGCCACCTCTGGTCGCTGCTCATCCCCAGTGACAGGGACCGTCACCCAGGGCAGCACCTGGGGCGCTGCCGGCTGAGCTCGCTGAGCATTTCCCCACCTTCTGTGGGGCTGCCCCGGCTTCTTCCGCCGCTCCTCTGCCCTCTAATTAACTAATGAGGCGTGATGAGGCCGTGACGTGCACAAGGAGTGACAGGGCCGCCGAGTGTGGCGTTTCCCTGGGGCGCCCTGACAGGATTTGGGGGGGGATGTGGTAATGAACGCTGAAATGGGAGCACCTGGGGAGTGAGAATGGCTCAGAAAGGCGCAAAATTCTTCAACCCCGTGGGTTTTCCTGCATTCCCAAGTGGCCACTGCTGGAAGGAGGGGTGGGAGAAGATCCTGCTTTTCTGGGAGTCTGTCCCTCCTCAAGGCACTGGGACACAGATTTTTTAAACCCCCCCCTTTTTTTTTTTTTTTGAGGATGTGGCTAAACCTCTTCTGGAACATTCCAGGCTTGGAGCTAATAAAGCTTAAATTCTGCTTAAATTAAGTTACAGGTTCATCCCTTTGGGTTTCGTCGCTTTTTGTTTGTGAAACTCAATCCAATGATGCATAATAATAATAATAATAACAATAACAATAATAATATTAAAAGATTAGCTGACGAGCAGGAAATCAATCCCTGTCTCCTGGGCACTCACTGAGTATCAGTGATTTTTTAAAAAAATCCATTTTTTTAAATAAACATGTAATTACTGTCTAACTAAAACTGAATTAACAGGTTCGGCCGACGTGTGCCTGGGTGTGCAGCGGCTCTGGCTGCTGGGGGTGATTTCTATAAGCTCCAGCTTGGGCTGGAAGAGATCCAGGGAAGAGATGCAGGAGCAGCTCCTTGCCATGGTAACCCCTTCCCACCTGCCAGCCCGGGCTGTGTTTTTCTCAGGCAGGCTCTGAGTTTGAGGTGCTGTTCCTCAAAAACTCATCAACCACTGGGTGCAGCCCCAGCCTTCCCAGAAAGTCCTGCCTGCAACCTGAAGAACGTGGAGAAAATGCAGGATTGCCTCTTCAGAGTGAAGCTTCTGGCACCGAGCTGGTGGAAGAGAACTAATTAAATTAAATATCAGGAAGAAATTGAGGCCCTGGCACAGGGTGCCCAGAGAAGCTGGGGCTGCCCCTGGATCCCTGGTAGTGCCCAAGGCCAGGCTGGACGGGGTTTGGAGCAGCGTGGGACAGTGGGAGGTGTCCCTGCCCATGGCAGGGGTGGCACTGGATGAGCTTTAAGGTCCCTTCCAACCCAAACCAGTCTGGGATTCTGAGATATTGGCACACAAATCCCAGCACAGATCCCAGATCCATCAAGGCTGCTCCTTCACTGCTCCCAGGGTGAGGTTTAACTCCTCCAAGGCCGAGCCCTCCAGCCAGCAGGAGTGAGAACACAAAGTGTGGGCTGGGAGGGAGCAGAGGAGCTCCCTGAGCGTGGCTGGGGGAGCTCTGGGAGGTGCAGGAGGGTGATGTAGGTGTTTACACAACCTCAGAGCCTCGTAACAGTTATCTCTTACTGGAGTCTGATGTGTGAGAGGCACTGCAGTCACCCAGGACAGGTTTTGGCTTGAGCTGAGTAAATCCAGCTTAATTAATGCTCCTTGGAGCCACATTCCCAAGGGAATGTGCATCCACTCATCTCTGCATCCTCCGGGGGCTGAGATCAGACATCCCAGGAGCTCAGGGTGATGGCTCTGGCCCTGTCACTCACCTCGCTGCCTGTCCCCGAGAGCCACCAGCACCAGGCACAGGGTGACACCGAGGGCAGCTCCCAGCAGCCTTCTGGACGTGACCTCTGCTGCATCTTTTCCCCACTGAAGCACCACTGGAGAGCGATTTTCCAAGGGGTTTTCCTCAGAAAAATCCTGCAAAGCATCTCGGCACTGAGGACATTCCATCTTCCTGGTGCCTGGTTCCAGCAGCTCTCCAGGTGCCATCCCCTGCTCCTTTTCTGCTGCTTCAGAGCAAGATGGGAAGAGCAGGACCAGCAGAGGAATGGGCTCCCAGGGAGCTGAGCAGCCCAGTTTACACCTCCCAAGGCACCTCCCTTCGCTCCTGGGATGCCCAGGAAGGGCTGCATTGGCAGGTGGACGGATGCCAGAGCGATTCCACATCCCCACAGCTCCCAGGAGCGGCTCCAGTCCCCCTTTTCTGCTGCTTCCCTTCCTTCCTCTCCCACAGCGCCGCTCTTCGTGTCAGATTTTGAGAAGTGAACCCAAAACAAGGCAGAAATCCAGATGTTGGGAGAAAATCCAGCCTGCCAGGGATGTGGAGGACTTTCAGGGAAGCCTGGGGAGGGGAGGACAGGCGCTCAGAGAGCAGCAGCTGGCCCAGGGACACCCCTTTGTCCCATTGTGGTTCGTGTTTATTTTTTGTATCAGCCAAGGCCTCTCGCCCTGGTTTGAGGGCAAGGAAAAGGAAAGGGCTCGTTTCCCTAAATCCCACAGGAATGGCAGCTGTGGTTTGGCAGGGCTGGGCTGGGAATGCTGCGAGAGCCCGGCGGTGGCTGGGAGGCTGCTGAGGGAACGACCTTTAGCCTGGAGAGCAGGAAATATTAACGAGCTGTTAATTAGCCCAGGGTTTCTCTCACCCTGCACTCGTGCACAGGTTTGGGCTGGGGGGTGTTGGCAGCATCTCGGCCACCCAAAAAAAGCATGAGGAGAACAAAATGTGGTGGAATTTCGCTGTGGCATCACTGAAGCAACATCTGCTGAATTCCACAGGCAGCAGCCTTCCTGCCAAAAAATAAACCACCAGAGGTCCAGTAGGATTTGCAGAGTATCCAGCAGAGACTCTTTCCTAAGTGTCCCTTAGGCTGTTGTGTCTTTCCAGGTGAAAGTACAGCAAGATCAAGGGAATTCCAGTGGAGATGAATTCAGAGAGAGCAGAGGGGCCCATGGTGAAGTGCTTTGTGCCAGTTTGTAGGGCAGGTTCAGAAAGAACTTGAGAACAAAGCAGCTCCTGCCTGGGAGTTTATCAAAACAGCATCAAGAAGGTTTCAGAAGAAAATCTGTCAAGCCCAGCAAAGGATCTTTGAGGAGGAGTTCAGCTGATGCAGGAAGAAAGGACCGAGAGAAGGCAGGACAGGGACAAAGCAGGTCCTGCCATCCCCAAATCTTCTGGGGTGCCAAATAACTCCCAGAATAGGCACAGAAGACAGAGATGGCTCAGAAGGTCCTGCCAGGGTTCCCAGGGATGCATCCCTGCCCCTCCGGTGCTCTGCCACCACCCAGAGCACACAGCTCATCCTTCTGCCACACCATGAGGCAAAAGTGGGAAAACGCAGCTGATGGGTCAGGGAAATCTGGGAGAGACTCCTGGGCTCTGGAGTCATAAAGGAATTCACTAAATCCTTCCAAAGCACTGGAGGAAGGGATTAATATTGCAGGAATATTTTGGGATCGAGCCTGGCTTGAATCTCAGACAGGGCTAGGAAAAAGTTGTGCTTCCATTAAACAATCAGCTGCAAGGAGCTGAGGGTGTCCCAGGGAGGATTAAACCCCACAACCAGCGCATAAATCCTGCAGCAGCTGCTCCCCACACACCAGAGTGGGTTTGTGCTCTTGTGTGGCCCCAGAGCAGGGGGAAAACAAAGAAAAAACCCAAACACAACAGCAAAAGAAAACCACCACCCCGTAACCAGAGCACAGAGGGAGTTTTGGTTATGTAAGGATTTATTCCTCCTTCCTCAAAACCCATCTGCTGCTCAGGAGCTCTTTTCTGTGTGTTCATCCCGATGCCTGGACTGCATTCCAAGAGTCTCCAGGACCAAATGCGGAGTCTTTTTACTTTCCCTCCCCTCTCCTGCAGTGTGACAGGAATTGCTGGCACTTGTGCTGCTTCCTACACTCGTCCCCAGTGCTGTGGAGAGAAGAGATTCTGGTGCCACTTTTCCTGCCAGGTTCTTCCCAATTTTCCTGCCTGGTTCTTCCCGGTTTTCCTGACTGGTTCTTCCCAATTTTTCTGCCAGGTTCTTCCCAATTTTCCTGCCTGGTTCTTCCCGGTTTTCCTGACTGGTTCTTCCCGGTTTTCCTGCCTGGTTCTTCCCAGTTTTCCCACCTGGTTCTTCCCAGTTTTCCCACCTGTTTCCTACCTTTTTCCCTCCTGTTTTTTTGCTTATTTCCTGTCTCTTTCCTGCCTCTTTCCTGCCAGTTTTCCTTCCCGCCTGTTTCCTGCCTGTTCGGCACAAGAAGAGAGAAGAGGAAGGAGAAGCAGCAGGGAAGTGACTCTGGATGGGGAACAGTGAGGCCAGATGTAAAAATAATTCCCAGTGGGGGTTTGAAACTTCTTGTGCTGAGGTGGCATCAGGCAGGGGGCAGTCCTGGAGCTGCCACCTCTGCTGGCACTGCCCGCAGCCACCTGAGTGTCCCTGGCACAAGGTGAGCTCTCAGGGCAGGGCCAGCAGCAGTGCAGGAATTCCAGGCCTATTCCAGCTCTTTCCATCCCTGCACACCCCAGTGCAGAGAGGGAAATTTTATTTAAGTTGCTGCAGCCACAGTTGGTGACTCCTGGCTCTGGCTCAGCCTCAACCCCTGCTCCTCCTCCGCCATACATATTTATGAGCCCAATTATCCCTGAACAAGCAGGTTGCTGTGCAAACAAATGATTTTTAATCTAAATTACCCAGTTTACACACTCCCCCCAGCTCTGCTGAGCAGAACAGCTGGTGTTTACCAAACTCCTCATTACCGATCCAGGCAACACTGGGAGATGCTGCCCAGAGAGGAGCGGCCACCTCTGAGATAAGCTGAGCTCGAGGTTTATCTCGGCTCCTCCACATCCAGCCCAGTTTGCAGCACTGTGCCATGAAGGAATGATGAAAAAATGTCTGCTGATAACAACTGCTATTGTTGGGTGCTCTATTTCTGCAGGAAAGAGTCATTCCCACGAAAACCCAAATAAATCCAGCTCTCTGCCCATATCTGTATTTCTATTTATCAGCATTTCCTTTCTCCTGATTCCACGGGAGGCTCACACCAGAGCTCAGATGATGCAAGAATTATTCCTGCCGTGGTATTTCCACTGTCCAAGAACGAACATATGTGAGAGAAATCCAGCCCCTCGTTATTCCAGGCCTGAAATGGCCCCCTGAGGCATTCAACAAACACGGGATCACGGTGCCAGAGCCGGGCTTTACGTCAGGACTGGGAGTGCTGGTGCCTGGCAGGTCAAACTGGGGAAGGATTGGAGTAGCAAAGCCAAAGCAGGGATGTTCCTGCAGCTCCCGGCAGCCTCTGGAAGCGCTGGGAAGGAAGGCGCTGCTCTGAGCGGCATGTGCTGCTGCACGTGGCTCCCACCAGGCCTATTTCCAGCCTGGCTGGCTGCAGGGAGCAAGGAAAACTCCTGGCCTGGGCATGGAACAGGCAGTCACAAGTGGCTCAGGAAGGAGTCACAAGCCACGGCACACCTGGTGTCGGAGGAGATTTGATCCATCCTTTCCCTTTCCCCTATTTCTGCCTCCGCCCGTGGAGAAGGAGGACGCTGGTGGTCGATGCCTTCTGCAGGATAATTCCTGTGTTCCCACATTCCTTCTCTTCCAGCCTTCTCCTGGAGCAGCAGCACAGCTCTGGCCAGGCTCTGCACCCCTCAGCACCTCGAGGGTGCATCCCTCCTGCTGTGTCCCAAAGAAAGCCCCAGGAATGAGGGACAGCATCCCCTTCCTGGACAGGATGACAACCCCCAGCCTCCAGGAGCTCAGCCACCACCTGGTGACCTCCTCTGGCACAAAGTCCCTAAATTTCTCTGCCCAAAAACCTGGTGCCTGGAGGGATGGAATATCCTCATCTTCCCTTGGGCACAGGCCCAGGATTTGGTGCACACAAACAACAGCTTTAAATTTCACTGTATTATGGATTATGATCAGCCCTGGCCTCCCTGAGCTCTCATCCCACTGCACCACAGCACGTGGGAGCAGACAGGCAGATGAGGGAGAGGGAAAATGAGCTTTTATGGATGGTCCCGAGGAGGAAGACTTTTTTTCCCTGCAGACACCACAAATTTGGTTTGCTGTGATTTAAGGAGGACACATTTGGTTTCAGAGCAGCTCCAGAGTCCCTGTGAATCAGAACATCTCTGTTTGACTCCTGGAGCTCGGCTGAGTTAGGCCAGCTCAGACGCTGAGCCTGTATTTTAATCAAAGCCCTCAGAGCTTCCCGAGCCATCCCAGCTCCTCTCCACAGCCTGATATCCGATCGTCCATCTTCCTCCTGGCACAAAGATGTGAGACGGTGCTTTTCCCCGCGTGTGGAAAGAATCATAGGAGGTTAAGGGGTTGGAATGGTCCTTGAAGACCACCTAGACAAAAAGAAAAAGGGGAGCTGCCTGTAAAACGGCTGGAAAGATCCTTTCCTGGCTCAGTGAGCACCAACCACCCGCACTGAGATCAGCTGAGGAAGGTTTTGGGGACCCCGGAGCTCGCTGGATTTCACCCAGGATGAAGATTTGCCTCCTCCGGACTGGGGTCTGAGGCTGCCCGGCAGCACCGCAGGAATGCTCGGTAAACAAGCAGTAAATATTCATCGCCCCGGTGACAAACGCCTCGACGGGATTGGAAGAGGAAGCTGAACTCAGCGTTTGCAGAGAGGAGAGAGGAAATAAATATTCTGCGTTTAACAATCCCAGGCAGGGCAGCACGGGCAGGGAGGTGGCGGAACCGGGAGCGGGGTCTGGCTGTGAAGCCCCAGATGGCCACTGGTTGTCAAAGCAAAGAGATGAGCTGGGAAAACTGCTCCTGATTCCCTGCGCTCCTGCCCGGAGTGAGAGCCGGGCTCGGGCTTTGCAGGGGAGCCGCTCTCGCTGCAAAAATGGGCATTTATTGCTCTCTGGTGGCCAGACGGGCTGAGCAGCAGAGCCGCGCACTCCTGCCGTGCGCCCGGGAGAACCACTCAGGCTGGAAAATCCCCCTAAGATCACCGAGTCCGACACCAAACCGTGTCCCCAAATGCCACGTCTACATTTAAACACCTCCAGGGATGGGGACTCCAGCACTTCCCCGTTCCAGGGCTCTTTTCCTGTGCTCCTGCTCCAGACCCTGAGGCTGGATGGTGGGGCTGGGGTGAGGGTGGGCTCTGTCTCTGCCCCAGCAGTTTTCTCTGCCCCCGGATGAGGCTGGACCAGCCCCTTTCATCCTCCTCACATCCCAAATTCTGTCTCTCACTGCCAAAGGCTTTGGTGGTGCTCTTTACAGGAGAGGGGTTTGGCAGAGGTGTCATCACAGACCTCGTGGAGCAGACGAGGATAAAAACCAGGCATCAATAAAGGAGTTGCTATTTCAAACACCTTTGGGCCAGGCTGAGCTGCTCCAAAGTGTGGGGCAGCTGTGGGGACAGGCAGGCCCATGGCAGCACTTCCCTGTCCCCATCCTGGGCAGGGCACTCCTGAACCTCCCTCCAGGAGCCCAGCCCTGCTGCACCCCCAGCTCCAGCACCGCTGCTGGCACCTCATCCTGCCTGGATATCCTGCCCTGGCTGTGCCCACCTCCGCTGTGGGCACAGCCCTGCTCCTGAAAAACAACAGAAGGCTCCCAAAGGCTTGGGACAAGGAGCCCAAACCCTTCCAGCTCCTCAGGACGTGGCGCAGGACCTCTCCTGGAGAGCACACGGCCCTTGCACGGCGCTGCTGGACGGCTCCCACTGGTGTCCCCAGGGTGGCAGATTGGGTCACACCACGTGGCCACCTTCGCTCAGCCACCGGGGCCGGTCCGTGGCACAGCCTGGCGTGCCCTCAGGTCCCCCTGGGGCTCCGGGGATGGCACCCAGCTTGGCACGGAGCAGGGCTTGCAGCTCCTGGTCTCCCAGCTCGGCGGCTGCGGCGAGGGCCAGCAGGAAGTAGGAGGCTGCATCCTGTTCATCCTGAGCAGAAAGCACAGGGCCAGCGTTAGGAAGTGGCTTCAGTGGAGGTCACGGGGCAGGAGGGAGCTGGAGCAGAGCCTGGGGGTGCCAGGAGGACCCAGGGACACCCGATTTCACCGGAATGGTGCCGAGTGCCAGCACTTCTTTCCAAATTCCCTCCCCCCCACACCAGAAGATGTGATCTCCACCCTCAGCTCTCCACCCAAGCCACAGAACCACGGGAAACCTCATTTCTCACCTTCAGCTTGTGCAGGGCCAGGTTGCCCAGGTGCCAGTAGACCTTGCAGTAGTACAGGGCCTCTGCTGAGCTCTGCAGCACAGGGGGACGCATGGCCAGGGTCTTCAGGTAGCAATCCTCGGCCATCTCATACATGTGCAGCAGGTCATAGGCTGCGGCCAGGCGGTGGAAGGCAACCAGCTCCTGCAGCTGATCCCCTGGAAAAGAGGTGGATGGAGTCAGCCAGCTCCTGCCATGGATATCCTGGAAAAGAGGTGGGTGGAATCAACCAGCTCCTGCCATGGATCCCCTGGGAAAGTTGTTGATCCAGCTCAATCCATCCCCAGCCCTGCTGAGCCACTTTGGATGCATTTTCTCAGCAGCCTGGGGGCATGGACACCTTGGAGAGGAAACAGAGCCATGGGCAGGGCTGTTGGTGCCACAGCTGGACAGATGGGCCCAGGAGTTTATCATTTTTTACAGGTTTTTTTGGGTGCTGGAGGGCTGTTCCAAGACTGGTCCCATCCCAGACATTTCAGCTGGCATTTTGCCCATCCAAGCTATTTCTGTAATGGGAAGGGGTGAGGTTTTTAGGAGAACCAGGGCAGAGAGGAACTGCTCAGTCCTGTGCCTTCAGCAGACTTCCTGTGCTCTGGGGTAGCAAAAACCCTCTGCTGTCACACAGCTGGAAAAAGGGGAAATGGCCTAAAAAAAAGGCATGATTTAGGGTATGTCCAGCAGCCTTAGGAAAGCAGGAGATCCCCTTTTCACATGGACACTGTTCTCATGCACAGGAGCCAGTGACTCCCAGTGCCCTGTGGGGGAAAATCACTGACTGACCAGTGACTCCCAGTAACTTTTGGGTGTAAATCACTGACTGACCAGTGACTCCCAGTAACTTTTGGGTGTGAATCACTCACCGACCCTGAGGCTGAGCCTGGCTGCCAGCGTGGCAAACTCCAGAGCCTTCTCATAGCCCTGCAGGCCAATCTGCAGCTCTGCCAGTTTATTGAACAGCCTCAGCTCTGTCTGGGTGGCCTTGAGTTTCCTGGCCAAGGGCACAGCACCTCCCTAAGGAGAGAGAAAAGTGAGGCCAGGGTGTTCCTGGAGGGATCAGCACTGCCTGAGAGGGGTGGCAGAGCAGCAGGACAAGGACCAAGGCAGGGGATGAGGTGGTGGAGCACTGCAGGTTTTGGTTTTAGTCCCTTCTTTCCCTTGAAAATGAGTTTTATATCCCAGAGCGCAGCTCTCAAAGCCTGAGCCTCACATCTCTGCCCTTCCTTGGGTGCCTGGAGTTCTGACTGGGTGTCCCCAGGAGTGACCAGCTCACACCTGACACCACCAGGATTTGTAATGGAAGGAGCCCGTTCCCAATCCCAAATGATCTCTGGGATTTGCAGAAACCATCTGTGCTCCAGGCCTCCCACTCTGGCACCCTCAGGATCACCCCATCCCTGTCCACCCTCCATCCTTTTGGTCTGCCCTGGGGCACAGCCCCCCCCCAGCCAGCACCTTGTGGGGACACAGGGACAGAAGTGCCCAGAGGCCTCCATACCCTGTAGAACTCCACTGCTCGGTGCCTCTTCCTGCTGCCATTAAAGAAGGTGTCACCTGCTTTCTCGTAAAGATCCATGGCCAAGGAGAAGTTGTCCCATTTCAGAGCAGTCTGGATGGCTGCCTGGAAGGAAAAAGGGGGCTGCAGTGACATTTGGAAAGGCAGAGACATGGGTGTGATTAAATAAACCCCAAATTTTAGGAGCTGCTCTTCCAGTTTGCAGCTCAGCTGAGAAAATAATGCTGGAGATGGAGAGAAGCCAGGAGCCTTCTACTGCAAGGACTTCCCTGGCACTTTTCCCTTATTTATGGATATTTCAATGGGAATTGGTCACTTGGCACTTCCAGCTTCCTTTGGCACTCCTACATCAATGAATTCACTTACTTTCACCCCAAAATCATCTGAACTCAGTCAATAGAAAGGAAGAGAGGAAAATCAGTGCCTGAGGGGAAGGCAAGAGCTCCTCCTTCCAGCAGCGGGTTTACAGTGCTCAGAACTTCCCCTTCCAGGTTTTCCAGCCCCAAAAGGCTGTGATGGGAATGGGACAGCTCCAGCCACCTCCTCCATACCTGGAAGTACATTTCCACCAGCTCGTCCTCCTGTAGAAGATAATAGAGTTTTCCTGCCTGCAGCCAGGCCTCTGCTGCCTTCATAGCCTCCTCGAGGTCGATGAAGATCCTCAGGCTCTGCTTGGTGCAGTCCAGGGATTGTCTCAGAGCCCTGTGATGGCAACAGGCAAAAAGGCATTTCAGAATCTCTCTCAGCTGGCCCCACACCACCTCCCCATGGCACTGATCCCCTGCCCGCTCCTCCTGCGGTTACCAAAGTTTGGGGACAAAAGGACTTTCTGAGCTCTGAGCAATGTGCCCTGATAGGACCATGCAAGTCTCCATGCTTTAATGCTCAGCCTTTAATGGTCATTTGGCCACCTTAGGACAATCCAGGACCCCAGCAGTCCCACCCAGGCTGCTCCTCGCCCCGGTGTGATAAAGAGGGGCTCATCCAGGTCACCTGCAAACCCAATTTTTCCCCCTAAACCAAATCCCAAAGTCAGTCCCAGCTCCACATGGGACCACAGGCAGGGAATGTTTGTACTTACACCTCCCAGACAGCACCTGGCACCCAAACCCCCACCTCAGCCCATTGTTTGGCCCTTGTGCAGCCAGAGGCATCTCTGGCTAGGTGTCCAAGCCCCTTTTCCAGCCCCTGTTCACTGGAGGACACAAGGACAGGCAGCAGGATGAGCCAGCAGGTTGGAAACAAAATCAGCAGTGTCCAGGGCAGTTTGTTTGCTTGGTGTCCCTCCAGCTGTCCCGGGAGCCCAGGGAATGGGGTGCTTTGTGATCCTAAATAGCACCGTTCCCATGACAGGCATCTGCTCCCTGAATACCTTCCCCCTGAACTCACCGTGGCCTGGCTGGGGAGGTGAACATCCCAGCTGGGGACAGCCCTGCCCATTTGTCCTTCTGGGACGTGGGAGCCTGCTCTCCACTCTTTGACCCATTTGCCTTCAAGGCCTGTGGCCTGTCCCAGCCTCCTTCTCTCCTCTCCTGCCCAACCCCATCAGCCCCACGCAGGTGTCAGGCAGGAGATTAAAGGTGAGCTGATACCGGGTTTTAAGCACCTTCCATGGGTCCTAAGTCCCTCCCTGGGGACAATCTCCCAGCAGATATAGGGAGGGCAGCCTTGGCAGCTGAGGCTGAACCCAGACTTACTCAAAGAGCAGATAAGGAGCCTGTTTTCACCGGGGAGTGGTGATTAATCACTGGATAAGCCTCCAAGGGAAGCAATGAATTCCCTGTCACTGGGTCAGCTCTGCTGAAGGCTGGACGTCCTGGAAACCTGTGTTTGGCCAGACTCCAGTTCTATCTGGGACAACGTTTGCCCAGCTTTGGCTGGCATTGAGCTGTTCCCTCTCACAGCACAGTGACAAATCTCAGAACCAGAGCTGGGGGGCAGCTGGAGCCACCACACCCCTTCCCACCCCGCTCGAGGGACACCCCAGGAAAGCCACTGCCCTCTGGCAGCATCCGACAGCCCCAGCCACTCACTCAGGTGTGCCCAAAGCCTGGTAGAGCTGGCTGAGGGCCTGCCTGGCATTGCCCTCCAGCTCCCTGTCCTGCAGCTGCCGTGCCAAGGACGCCCAGTGCTCGTGGTAGGTGATGCAGGCCTGCAGGTCGGGGCACACTTTGCTGTAGAAATGGCACAGACACTCAGTGGCGTGCAGCTGACCTGTGTGGCACAGGGAAAGGGAGAAGGACAGGTCAGGGGACAGCGCTGGGGACCTGGCAGGGTGGAACACTGCCCTGCACCCCTCTGTACTCACTCCTCAGGTTCTGCCACTTCAGGGCAAACCCCAGCGCCAGTTCATAGCAGAGTTTGGCGTCTTCCATCCTCTGCCTGTCCACCATGGCCTGTGCCAGCCACAGCAGCACCTGTGCCAGCTCCACGTCCAGCTGTTGGTGTCCCTGGAGCTCGGCGTAGAGCCGGACTGACCACAGCAGGTAGAGCTCGGCCAGCTGAGTGGCACCACACGAGAGGCTCAGCTGGCCCAGGTTAGCCAGGGACACGGCCTGATTCCTCCTGTTCCCCGTCTCCGTGGCCTTGTGCAGGGCCCACAGGAAATTCTCTGCAGCCTCCTGAATGTGCCCTTCGCCCCTGAGGGCCATGGCCAGGAGGTTGTGCACGGCCCCGCCCTGGGTCTCGCTGTCCGTGCCACGCAGTGACCGCAGCAGCTGCCGCAGGATGGCCCCGGCTGGGCCCGGCTGCTGCTGCAGGAGGTACATCCACCCCAGAGACAGCGAGGTCTCAAAAGCCTCCTCCTCCCCCATCAACCTGCCCAGGGCTGCAGCCCTGGCTGCGTAACAAACTGCCCCATCCAGCGCCCCATGCTGCAGGTACATCCTGGACAGGACGGCGCAGAGCGTCCTCTGGCTGGGCACGGCTCTGCCCTCGCAGCAGAACTGCAGCGCTTGCTTGAGGTACAAACAAGCCAGTGCTGGGATGCTGCTCCTGTCCAGCTGCTTCCCCAGGAGTTTGGAAGCGTTTTGGAGGATGAAGCCAGCTCTCCAGATGGGCGTCGGTGTCCCCCTGGTGCCGCTGGGGACAAAGGACCTGGCGGAGGCCAGCGCGATGTTTGGCAGGCACTTCTTGTCGTAGAGGTGGCACAGGGTGGCAGTGGCATCCAGTGGGCCAGCACAGGTGGTGCTGAGACACTGGAGATGCTCCAGAAAGGGCAGCACCTCCTCGGTCCTGCCCAGCTGAAGGAAGAGCTTGACAATGAGGAAGCAGATCCGGGCCTCCAGGGGAGCGTTGCCCACAGCGATGGATTCCCTCAGGATGTACGTCAGGAGCTCCAGCTCGTTCTCTGAGCTGAAGGAGCGGCCAGGCAGGCACACGAGCAAGGTCACCGTCTTCCCCAGCAGGCAGGAGAACTTGTGCTTCATGTTCTGCTTCAGGTAGATGGAGGCCAGGCTCACGTGCAGCGCTGCCAGCAGGGGCAGGTCCCCAAAGCCCCTGTCCAGGACACTCATGGCTTCCTCAAAGTACACCCGAGCCTGGGAGAACTTGACCTTTTTGATGCAGAGCTTACCCAAGAGGAAACAGAGCCTGACGTGAGCCCAAACTGAACGAGTCCTCTTGGCCCAGTTCCGGGACGTTTCAAGGTACAGGACCAGTTCATCCTCATCAGAGAAACCATAAAAAGTGGAGTGGAGAAAGGAAAAGCTGAGGTCATAAAAGCTCTGAAAACTGGGCACAAAATTGTCTTGGTTTAGGAAGGTCAATATGGGGTCAAAGACATCAGCATCCTCCATGTGCCCAGCATTGAGGTCAATGAAGAATTTGGGATAATCCAGGTCGTCCAGCTTCTCCAGGAGAACATCTTCCAGTGTGGCAGGGGCGGCTTCACTGCCTGGGCTGGACAGCTCCGAGGTGCTGCTTGTAGCCCAGTCATTGATTTCCTCCCAAGGCTGGAGCACTTGGATTTCTTTACTGCCACGGAGAGCAGCCTCTGGAAAGGACAGGGAAACCATAGTGGGATTAGAAAGAAATTCTTCTCTGTGGCTGCCCCTGGATCCCTGGCAGTGTCCAAGGCCAGGCTGGATGGGGCTTGGAGCAGCCTGGGATAATGGAAGGTGTCCCTGCCTGTGACAGGGGGTGGCACTGGATGACCTTTAGGGTTCCTCCCTTACCTAAACCATTCTCTGATGTTTCCTCATGTCTAAATTCACCCTCAGAAGTCATCACCAAAGCCTCCCCCTCTGTCCCCTCCTCATACTCACCTGGTGGCACTTTTGGGAACATGGCTGTGGGTTCAAAACCATCTGTACAAGGAGACAAACAGAAAACAAAACCCCAAATCCTTGGCCAGTGTCAATGTGCAGAAATCAGCCGAAGTCCCAAATCCACCCACTCCAGCAGCTGCCCCCAACTTGGGGCTCTCCACGGGGATCCAGGGGCTGGGAAAGGAGAGGGGACACTCACCCAGCCGGTACACAGAGGTGATGTCAGTGCATGCCAGGTCCCCCAGGAGGGTGGCAAAGCGCTGCTCGTCACCATTGCAGGGCACGTGCAGGACCGGGGACTTCTCCTCTTCGCTCAGAAACACGAAGCCCTTTCCCCTGGGGTGGGGCAGGAGAAAAGAGTCAGCGTGTCCCCAGCCCCTGACACTGCAGCTGGCCTGTGGGGTGGGGTGGGGTGGGATGGGATGGGATGGGATGGGATGGGATGTTTTCCCATCCGTTCTCTTCCTCCCACCACACAAGTTCTGCTGCAGATGAACACAGGATTTTTGGACATCTTCCCCATCCAGGTTCTCCATGAAGGAACAGAAAGGTACTAGAGGAAAGGACCTATTGGGTTTTTTTGGAATCCAGAAGCCACAGGACAGCACCTGATCTGCTCTGTCCCTTCTGGAGCATCAGAGAAAAGTGCTGCAACTCAGCTTGAGTGACTCTGAGTGAGGAAAGCCCAGCAGACCTTGGTTAAAACCTTGTCCTCCCACACCCATTCTTGGAGAAGAAGCCTTTTGGGATGGGCATTGAACGGGAACCACCAACAGAGACAACTGCCTGAGTCAGGGTGGGATTTGTCACCCTCCCTTCCTGGACAGCTCTTGCCATGTCCTCGGGAGGGTGTGGGATTCTGCTCTGTGCCAGTGGCCATTCTGCCTCCACATCCAGGGGCAGGAGGATGGGAAGCAGGACTTGGTTTCCTCAGCAAGGAATGCTCTCTCCACCCTTGCCAGGCTCCCAGCCCTCCAGAGCCACAAACTGAAGACATTTCTAGGACAAACTGGGAAGCCAGCTTGCAGGAAGCCAGATTAGCCCAGGGCTGGATCTGTTCCTCTCCAAGAACCACCTGAGGCAGGTGAAAACATTGCTTTGTCTGGGCTGCAGCAGAGCCTGGCCAAGGCTTCTGCTCACACCTCAAACCCACCCTCTGTGGAGGTCCTGCAAAGCAAGGCTAGGCTCTCATCCAGCCTTGAGCTGGGATTTGGAGCCTCCCCTCCCTTTTCTCCGGGATTTAATTTAAATAAACTCACAGAGGTTCGCAAGCCTCGGGACTGACGTGTCGGGTGGGAATGAAGCCGATGCTCCCGGTGCTGAGGGATTTGCCCACAAACCAGGGGAGTCCCGGGATGAAGAAGCCAATAATTTCTATGTGGTCTCCTTTGGAGAAGCTCAGCTCATCCCATGCTGCTCCTCTGTGCTCCTTGGTGGCAATGCACCTGCCTTTGACTGGAAAAGCAAGGCAAACAAGGGAATGTCAGTGGGATCCCTGCTAAAATCCCCTCACTGGAAAAGACCTGGGCAAGGAGAGGCCATGATTCCAGCTGGAGACGGCTGCCTCTCTCTCCCCTAAGATTTACTGTGATCTTGGATCCAGATCTCTGCCATTTCTCCTTGAGGAGTGGATTATGATAAAAAATAAAGGAGGGATGGATGAACTCCACACTGGAAATATGGAGCTTCACAGACACCGCCCTGTCTCAAGTCTGCCAGGAGTGAAATCTTGGACAGTTCAAATGTCCATCCCTACATGACCAACTCCCAGCTGCAGAGACCTCCTGTGTCCAGCATGCTCTGAACTGGACTGGGCTGGGGTTGGTGGGTGGATGGTGGGCACAGGTTGGACCCTCACAATTTGAAACCTCACTCCTGAAAGAATTAAAGGAAACATAAAATTGAAGGAACACACAGTGGCAGAGGGGTGTCACCAGCAGCTCTCTGCTCTCTGTGTTCCTCAGATCATCTTTCTAAGCACACACAATTTGCAAGCTCTGATCTGCATTCCAGAGAGGCCAGAGATGCAGTTGTGGCCAAATCCAGGTTTCCAAGAGCTGTCACTCACCAATGGCCTGCGAGCTCGTCCCGCTGATCTCCTGGGAGAGGCCAAAACTCACAGCATAATTCTTCAGGAACCACCTGCAAGGCAAAAGGGACCCTCACTGGTCCTCCCTGAGCAGTCCTGTCCTCAGGCCAGCCCCAGGGATGGTGTCACACACAGGGGAAGAGCAGGATAAATTTGCCATCTTTGAGGAAGATTTCTCCAAGTAAAAGGAGCTGTGGGTGTCTTTGAGGCTCAGCCAGGTGACCAACAGGAAACCCCCCTTTAGGCATTGCCTAAATTTTTTCTGCCACTTCTTCATCTGTAAGCCAGAGATAATGTCCTGACCTAAATCAATACCTTACAGAAATGACAGCTGAAGTAGGAGCATGTCCTTGCTCTGTCCCACTGGCAGCACCTGCATTGATTCCAGTGGCTGTCTTTATGCCTAATGTGGATCCTCATGGAATTGTGAGCAGTTTCACAGCCCAGCCTTGGTTCCAGTCATGCATCAGGATCAGGAAAAGATCCTGCTTTGAGCCCTTTAATTCACCACTTACTGGTAAAAGGGCTGTGGTATCGGCTCCAGAGCTGTCACAGGCACCACGCCTCGCTGCCCAGTCAGCAGGGACATCCCTTCCCACTTGGAATCCTGTCCAACACTCTTCACATGGATCAGCTCGTTCCTGCAGAGCTGCAGGCCCTCCTCACCCTCCTGCTCCGACTTCCAGACTCCAGGCGCTGCCCTGGAGAAAAAGTTCCCTGCGGAGGGAAAGAGTCAGAGATCAGATCGGGGCATCAGCACAGGGCTCCAGCAGAGGATTTTCAGGAATTCCCATCACACCTTCCTGGAGGAGCAGATCCATGTAGATGGTGGCCAGGTGCTCTTCATCCACGGTGACCCTGAGCTCTGTGTCCTCCACCAGGGCACAGTCCAGCCAGAACTCCTGGCCAAAGAGGAGCTGCTCCAGGCAGGTCCCCACATACCCTGAGAAGCCAAGAGGGGGATCAGGGTCAGCATCTCCCTCCCTGGGCAGCAGGAAGGGTCTGTGGGGACAGACATGAGGCAAAAGCTTCTAATTTTGTCTCCAAAATTTCCCAAAAGGAATCCTCCTGAGTGTCTTCCACTGATCCAAACAGAGATCTCATAAACAGTGGACTGCAAAGTTTTCCAGTTCATATTCTCCCTGTCCACCCTGAACATAACAGCTCTGTAGTGTCAGACAACGCCTTCTCCAAAAACACTTCTCACACTTAGAGCTTGGAAACGTTACCTAAAGTCAGATACGTGGAAAATTTCCAGACTTCCTCCAGGGTTTTGAAGGTGAGGAAGAAGCGATCCTCATGTGCCTGCACACAGACCAGCCTGGCTGACAGCTCCTGCACAGCACAAAAGCAGGATCAAGGGAGAGTCCTGGAGCCTTGAAATCCAGCAGGGAAGGAGAGTTCAGTCCAGGCTGGGATTTGTAGCTGGGATTTGTTTATGTAAAACCCAACCTGAGAACTCTGTGCCCATCCAGAGCTGTCACCTCCAGCAGGGACATGGATTTGGTGATCCCAGCCCTGTGAATTCCTGGCTATTTAGGGTCAGATCCCCCAAAATGGCACAAGGCTCAGCTTTGCCTCTCACTTGCCATCATTTCATCTCCCCCATCATTCCAGTCCCCTCCAAAGTCCCCTGCGGTGGCTTGGGAGGAACTTCTCATCTGGGTTTGGCATTCCAGCACACATCCCACCATTCCAGGAGCACCCCAGCGCACTGGGATGGGGTTTCTACCTTGAACAGGGCACAGACACGTCTATCATCACTCTCCAGAGCCCACAGCTTCTTCCTGGCAGCTTCCTGGAGCTGGGAATTGCAGCATCGGGAGGAGCGGCTCTCGACAGAGAAGGAGAGCGAGATCTCTTGGAAAGGAGAAGAGCAGCATTAAAGGGGAGGAGGAGCTCTGTGGCACCCAGAGCCACCCCTGCCACCCAGAGCCACCCCTGCCACCCTGCCAGGCCCACCAGAGCCTCCAGCCTGGCTGTGATGCTCAAACAACACCAGCCCAGCCCGTCCTCCCCCTTCAGCCACCAAGGTGAGACTCGAGGCACTGCGGGAGTGGATTCAACCACAGGAAATCTGGGAGATCCCACAGGCAGCCCCTTACCTGGTGGAAAGCTGTCCCTGAGAGCCAGCAGCACCACGGAGGGGTCCGGGGAGCCGTGTCCTGCCTCGGGAGCGGGGCTGCTCTGCTCTGTCACCCCAGCCTTACCTGGAGAGGAGGGGACACAGCAGAGCTGCTGGAAAAGGTGGAAGAGGTTTTGGATCTTCTGCCTCAGCTGAGAGCTCCTGGGAGCACAGCCCTGCAGATCTGGCTGGGGATTGTGTGGATCTGGAGCCACCCTAAAGTCTCGCTCAAGGTTGGAGAGATCCATGAGATTGGGGCCTAATTCCATCATTCCCTTGTTGTCCAGCTTTTTTTTCCAGTGCTGGAATGGCTCTGGAGCGAGGAGATTTTCCCTCCTTGCTCCTGGACAGACCCTCACTGAGCAGATTTGTTAAAAGGGCGAATCCCCAAGAGAGATTTCGCTGGAGGAGGCCTCAGCTCCCCAGCACAGGAGAGCCAAGGCCTTGCAAAACTCTTTGAAAACCAAAATGAGATTTTCTCCTCTGGTGGGTATCCCACATCCAGGCTGCATTCTCCCTGCTCCACACACCATCAACTATTGCCATAAAGGATTCAGGGCCTGCAACTCGAGGTGTTAATTATGTTAACGAGGGCTGAGGCACACAAAACTCCTGCCCGCTCTTCCACAGCTGCATTGGTGGCAGAGGGATAACCAGATTAAAGCCCAATTTCTGTCAGTAATCAGATTGGGTTTGCAAGAGAAACACGTACCTGGAGATGTGGAGTTTGGTAAGTCCCTGCTGTGACCACAACTCTGCTCTACAATTCTTTCTATGGAGCCAGCTTTGCCAGTCACTCACATAAACTGGGATTTGCTAAGTCACTCACATAAACTGGGATTTGTGTGCAGAAATATAATTCTTATTTAGAGAAATAGAATTCTGATTTAGAGCTAGCAAGTAGAAAAGAACAGCCCAAGGCTGGACATGTCATGAAGTAGTTTTTCTTTGGAAGAAAAAGCCCTACACTGAACAAAGTCTTAGCAAAGGATTTCATGTGGCAGCTCCATCCCTTCCACATGTGGGGGAAACGGAGAAGGGGAAGCGAAAGGAGGCTGAGGCAGAACTAAATCTGAGCTGGCTGCTGCCATTGCTCCACTCCCGCCTGTCCTCGGCCCTCCCTGTGCCCCAGCAGACCCTGGCAGGGCCTGGGGATGGGTACCTGCTGCCACTCCCCAGGGATGGGTACCTGCTGCCCCTCCCCAGGGATGGGTACCTGCTGCCACTCCCCTGGGGATGGGTACCTGCTGCCCCTCCCCAGGGATGGGTACCTGCTGCCCCTCCTGAGGATGGGTACCTGCTGCCCCTCCTGGGATGGGTACCTGCTGCCCCTCCCTGGGATGGGTACCTGCTGCCACTCCCAGGATGGGTACCTGCTGCCACTCCCAGGGATGGGTACCTGCTGCCCCTCCCCAGGGATGGGTACCTGCTGCCACTCCCAGGGATGGGTACCTGCTGCCACTCCCAGGGATGGGTACCTGCTGCCACTCCTGGGGATGGGTACCTGCTGCCCCTCCCTGGGATGGGTACCTGCTGCCACTCCCAGGGATGGGTACCTGCTGCCACTCCCAGGGATGGGTACCTGCTGCCCCTCCTGGGGATGGGTACCTGCTGCCACTCCCCAGGGATGGGTACCTGCTGCCACTCCCCAGGGAATGGTACCTGCTGCCCCTCCCCAGGGATGGGTACCTGCTGCCACTCCCAGGGATGGGTACCTGCTGCCCCTCCTGGGGATGGGTACCTGCTGCCACTCCCCAGGGATGGGTACCTGCTGCCACTCCCCAGGGAATGGGTACCTGCTGCCCCTCCCCAGGGATGGGTACCTGATGCCACTCCCCAGGGATGGGTACCTGCTGCCATGTTCTTGTCCTGCCACCATTGTCCCCGGCGCTGCAGTTGGTCCCAGCGGGGCAGGAGCTCAGGGGAGCGGGGCCAGCAGGACTCACACTCCTCACCTGGGGAACACGGAGGGTGGGCAGAGGTGTCCGGATCCCTGGCAAGATTCTCCCTGCCCGAGAGGTGTCCGTGGGATGTGCCACAGGAGGTGGCAGGTGGGACACTGCTCGTGCCACCTCCGCCAGCAGCAGGACAGAGCCTGTCCATGGGTGCCCAGAGCCAGGAAGGGGCCAGGGCTCACTCTGGCTGCTCTCAGGGTTCAGTGTTTATTTTCATTTGGGCCAGAAAGGGAACTGGGAGCTTTTTTTTTCAAGGGACCAATTGAAACTGTGGCTGGGGAGTTGTTCCCGGTTGTGCCAGTGACTCAGTGACCTCCCCGGTGCCAAAATATTTTGTAAGAGTGGGCAGGAAACAGCTCCAGCCCCGAGCCAGGCAGGTCCCAGCGCTCAGGGCTGCACTCCTGGCCCCAGGGCTGGGTGCCCGTGGCACCTTCTGGCCCTGGCTCTGCTGGGGGACACGCGGCCACAGCGGCTGGCCCTGAGCCATGTCCCTCGTCCAGCTCATTGGGACACGCTGGAATGGGAATGGTGCCTTGGGAGATGCCAGCACCCCACGGGCTCTGCTTGGGGGGCTCCTGGGCAGGGAGGGTGGCAAGGAGAAAAGCCAACAGCATGGGAATAAGCCAACCCCCCGAGTGATCCTGTCCCCTCCCTGGCCAAGCGTGCTGCCTCACTCCCTGCACACCCCAGTCCAAGAGGAGGGGCACCAGGAGCCATCCCAGGAAAGGCAGGCAAGGAGCCAGAGGGGCCAGTGCTCAGTGCCAGAGTGTCCCCATGGGTCCCATCCTGTGGGACAAGCGCCACAGCCACAGCTCCCGCAGCCCCGCCGCGACAGCAGAGCCCTGTGGGCACCTTACCTGTGCATCCCAGCGCCAGGTCCTGGTGCCAGGGGGTCCCCAGGCAGCAGCCCATGCGTGCAGTGACACCAGCAGTGACACCAGCAGTGACACCAGCAGTGGGCTGGCAGAGGCAGGGCTGCTCGCTGCCCGCCCGGCACCGCGGCTGGGCACGGCCACAATGCACAATGCCCCCTTTGAGCGGGCACTGGCACGGCGGGGGCGGCGGGCACGGGCTCAGGGAAGGGCTTGGGTTGGAGTCACAGCATCAGTCAGGCTGGGAAAGGCCTTTAAGTCTGGCCACAAACCTGATACTGCCAAGGCCACCACCAAATCGTGTCCCTAACTGCCATATCTATGTCTTATAAATGCCCCCAGGGGTGGTGGCTCCACCACGTCCCGGACGGGCTGTGCCAGTGCTTGACAAGCCTTTACATGGAGAATTTTTTCCTATTGTCCAACCCGAACCTTCGCTGGTGCATCCTGGGACCATTTCCTCTCCTCCTGTCCCTGTTCCTTGGGAGCAGAGCCCGACCCCCCCGGCTGCCCCCTCCTGTCAGGGACTTGTGCAGAGCCACAAGGTCCCCCCTGAGCCTCCTTTGCTCCACTCTGCCTTTGCCTCCGGGAGCGCAGTGCCCATCCCACATGGCACATTCCTGGCATTCCTCCTGGGGACTCCCTCGCTCTGCCAAGCCTGCCCCAGCTTCCACCTGCTCCCTCCCAGCTGATCTCCGCCCAATTCCAAAGGCAGAGCTGCTCCCGACGCCGCTGCCAGCACCTCCCTCACCTGTGGGGACACCCAGACCCAGCTGGGGCCCGTCCAGCATCCTCCACCCGGGGCTGGCTGTGATCCTGCACTTCCTCCTTGCCCGATGCTTTTCCCGTGTCACCGTGGGGACAGCTGGCAGCACCACGGGCATCTCTGCCAGCTACATCCAGGTGAGTTCCTGGATCTCACAGCATCCAGGGGTGCTGCAGCCCAGGCACTGCGGGATCCAGGGGACTGGCAGGGCTCACCTCACCCCCGGGGTCAGGGCTGTCCAAACCCCAGATCCAACACCGCCAGGGATGAGCTGGCTGCTGTGCAGGATCCCTTGGGCTTCCCAGGATGAGGACGAGTCTCATTCCCTCCTTGTTCACATCCTCAGACCTTTCCCATCCCCCAGGATCAGGATTTGGGGTGGCTGGGTGGGCTCACTGCGCTGTGGGTGGTTTGCAGAGCATCTCTGGGCAAGAACAACACAGCCCCTGCAAAATAAAACCCAAAAGGTTTAGGGAGAGAACTTAAGGAGGTTTTTTAGGGATGGATTTTTACTCCAGCAACCAGCCAGTGCCACCACTGCAGGGATTTGTGTGCTGGGGTTGCTCCAGGAGCATCCCGGGCTGCATCACAAGCCATGGCAGTGCTTTGAACTTCTCCAGAGTAGGGAATAATTAATCCAGGGAGTAATTTAGGCCAGGCTGGATGGGGCTCTGAGCACACTGGTGTGGTGGAAGGTGTCCCTGCCCATGAACAGAGGTAAACTTTAAGGTCCTTTTTAACCCAGACTTGGTGGTCTCCATGATTCCATGACCCAGAGAGGGAATGTCAGGATTCCCACGGCTGGCACAACTGCAGTGCCCCTAAAGCAAAGCATGAGCAGTACCTGGCTGTGGGAATGGCAGGATGGAACCCACCTGCATGGAGCTGGCTGGGAATTTCCACACAAAAGTGAAGCCAAAGCAAAAGCCTTTGCAGGGAGGGTTGCACTGAGCGATGCTCCTGCACAGCCAGAGCAGACTGGAGGAGTGGGGATTCCTAACCCAGATCTCCAAATCTGGGGTTGCCTGGAGAAGGGAGCATCCTCTCCATCATCCTGCCGAGCCCCAGGTGTCGGGGGGTTCTCCGGGCTGGGGTTTGCACTCCGAGCTCTGGGGCTGCAGGAAGGTGAGAGCTGGGCCAGGCCAGCGCTGCTCCCCCTGTGGCAAAGGCACCGCCCGTTCCCATCCCTCGCCAGCCCTGGGAAACTGCACATCTAAAAACCTCCCCGAGCTGACCTAGGGGTGCTCTGCCGGTGCAGGAATCAGAGGGGGAGCTCAGCCTGCCTGTGCTCGGAACGCACAGATGGAATTTTGTGATGGATTCAGGCACATCTTTGCACAATTGCTGCTTTGGTCCCGTGCTGTCCAAGCTGTCAGACCTTGAGCAGGGCAGGGTTCTCAAACAAAGCTTTTTGCCTTCCTCAGAAGGTTCTTGGTTTCAGCAGTTCCTGCTCACCAATTAGCATCAATTTCTTCTGCACAGGGGAACATTTTATTTTTTTTTTTTAGTCCACAGAATGGGGGGTTTTGCTCATTTTCTAAACACAAGTGTCTTCCTCTGTGGTTGTGAAATTCCTTTTTGTTTTTAAGTCTACCTTAGCAACTCAGCAACCAAACCCATCCCTGTACAAGCAAAGCTGTCACCTCCTGTTTGACCTGAACTGGAATTTGCCTTTTGGCCAGCAAGCTGAAAACCTCCCATTCCGCTTCCTACCTCTCTGCCTCTCGACAAATCCTGGATCTCCCCCAGAGGGCCTCCATTGCTGCAGCCTGGCCTGGAAAAGCCCGGTCTTGAGAAGTATGGAATATTTCCTGGAGTCTCAGCCTCTTCCAGAGGGGGGGTCTCTGCCTGTGCCAGCTCTCCAGGGGCTCTGTTCCCTTTGCAATCCCAGTGCCAGCCGGCCACACTTCCCTCCCCTGGGCACGGGACGGGATGAGAGCGGCTGTGCAGGCACCCCTTGGCACGGGGACAGAGCTGGCACCGACACCGCAGCTCTCCAGGGCTGTCACCCGGCCCCACCCAGCCCTGGCACCAAACCCCCTTTCCCAAACCCAGCTCTGGTTTCTCCCGTCCGTTCCCAGCACCCAAACCCAACCTGTCCCTCCCCACCGTGCTCATCACTGCCACAGCTGAGCCTCAAATCCAGCCTTCAACTCCCCAGCTCCGCGGCCCAACCTGGAATTCCAGAGGCGCTGGATCGCTCCAGCACCTGCCACCAGCGCGTCCCGGCTGTGTGTGCTCAGCTGGGGACAAAGGGCACAGGCAAGGGACAGCCCCGGCGACAGACAGCGGCTGTACTGACCTGCTCCCAGCTCCCAGCTCCGCTTCCCTCCCGGGGAACTCCTGGATGAAATTCCAGCCTCTCCAAGCCCCGAGGGAACGCTGCAGTGCCGGGATGGAGCTCCCAGGGCTGCGGACGTGTTTGCGGGGCGGGCGAGCGTGCCCAGCGCTGCCACTCCCTCACACGAGGGCAGGAATTCCTTCCAAGAGCTCCTTATCGTCCTGGGAACCTCCGCTTCCCAGCAGAGGTCAATGAGTTACCCGGGGCTGGGCTATCAACAGGACACCGCCGGCTCCCGGAATTCCCAGGCACCGAAACAATTCCAGGGAGGCTTTCCAGGGGCTCGGTGTGGCCAATCCCAGCCGCAGGGCTCTCCCATTCCAGCCAGGAGCAGCCTCTCCCGGCCTCACCTGTGTCCTGCTCGCGGTCCTTGGGGCTGGGAACCTTCCGTCCTCGCCGTGCGACAGCGAAATCCCGGGAGAGGCATTCCCACCGGGAATTCCAGCTCCGAACCCCCCTTCTTGCCTGCCAAAATGCAAATCCAGGCGCACAGAACAAGAGATCTGTGGACCCAGCAGTATTTGTGCATCCCGGCTAAAGTCCGCGGCAGAGGGAATTACAGGGAATTTTTTCCCCTTGGAAACAATGAAACAGTTAATCCAGAGCTTTCCCGATGTTTCTGTTTCCTTCTGAAGCCGCCCGTTCCTCGGCAGGTTCAAAAACGACGCCTCGTGGCTTTTCAGCTTGTTATTTCAAACTGAACCTGAAAGCAAAGGAAGTCAGCCCAGAGCCGGCTTCACCGGAGGAAGAAGCAAACATAAAACATGAAAGGTCTCGTCTGAGGCCAAAGAAACTCTTGGTTCACGGGTTTGATCCTCTGGTACGGGTGGGAGCACCCACTTTGGGGTGAGGTGGAGCGGAGCTTTCCTTCCCTCCGCCTCTGCAATGCCCGCGGGGGAGCGCTGGGACACGGGCAGGAGCACCGGGGCCATTTCCTGGGGCCGTTTCCTCGTTCCAGCGCTCTGCTTTTGCTTTCCTGGGCACCGAGCAGCGATAAGCACCTGCCCCCTCCAGGTTTTCCACCCTCCTGCAATCCAGGACCCCTCGGGCTGCGCACCCGGAGAACCTGCCCCCAAGACTGGGTGGCTTTGGGACAGCATTTTCCCCGGTGATTTTTGGCAGCTGGGGCACTGGGGAAGCGGGGTTCATGCATGGCTGAGGACACGGGGAAATCTCAAGGCTTTCACAGCCAAACTGCTGTGGCCAGTCCCTGAATGCAGCCAGGCTGGCCTGGCTTTAAGGTGTTCCTTCTCATCGATGGCCCTCACTCGGGAATTTTCTTCCACCTCTAAACCCTTCCCTACTTTTCTCAACACAAGGCAATCCAAAGCTGCGGCTGCTGCACTGGGAATTCTGCTCCATCCCACAGCTAAAGGGTTAAGAGGGCTCCGGGGCTGAACTGAGCTGAACTCAGCGCTTCGTGTTCAGAAATGCTGAGTCCTGCTCCTCTTGTATTGTATTCAGCCAGAGCTGGAGGAAATGAGTACTCTTGGAAAACTGGAAAACTGGAAAACTGGCTCTGTGTGTGTTGGATGGATCCGTGTGGCTCCAGAGGCTGAATCCTCCACTTGTCATTCCAGCAAAAACTCCAATAGCCACGGCTATTGCTTTGCCAGCAACATAATAGAGCATCTCACGGAATGCTGTCAACATTGAACAAAATATTGACTTTCTCTGTTAATGTTTAGCTGTGATATAGAATTTGAAACTGGACTTTGCAATATTTCTTTATCAGATTCTACTGCAGGGACTGTAATTATGAATTTAGAGAAGGGATTATTCAATATTTCAACAATTATTCGCCATATTGGCAATATATTTGATATAGATTTATTTCCACGGGTGGATTCATCAAAATTTTTATTCTGTTTTGTAAAATTGAATAAAGGCATGTAAGATAACGATATAGACTGTCATTACTAACATCTTTTAAAACTGACCCTTCAATTCTTTTTACTATATTTGCTACGTATGCAGAACCTGCAATCATATTAAAAGGTTCTGGAAAGAGCTGAAATGCTCTGACCACAGCTGCCAGCTCCACCACTTGAGGAGAACCTTCCACTTGATAAGAACAGACAGGACCAGCCTTTGCCACAGCGGGAGCTGTGGTTTGAGGTCCCCTCCCTGGCACTGGGCTGTGAATGCCAGGAATCCTCGCTGCTCCTGCCCCTGAGCACTTCTCCAGAGGCAGCAGCTCGGTGTCACCACCCAGGGGAGCAGTGCAGGGTGTGGGGTTGCACTGGATGATCCCGTGGGTCCTTCCAGCTCGGGATATTCCCTGATCCACGCATTTCAGGGTGTGAGGGGCATTCAGGGCATGTGAAGGGCAGAGCGCACGGCACCACAAGCACCATCCCTAAGGAGCTTGTCCTAAACTTTGCAACAGGAATGCCTTTCCCTGCCCTTCCCCCTGTGCCCAGTGTCACCTCAGGGACATCGTGGCGTGTTTGGGGCCCGGCGTGGCCTCCTGCAGCCCTCGGGAGGGCTCCTGGACTCCCCAGCCAGCAGCGCTCGGCGCATCCCTGCTGGATATGAATGGTCGGAGCCATTAGATGGCAGCAGGAACCGCTGCTCAGCATCCCAGCATCGGAAAACGGGATTGCCGCCCTGCTGCCCCCAGCAGCTCCACAGGCTGGCAGAAAAAACCCCAAACCCTGTGGGGCTGCAGAATTGGGACCGCCAGGAAAAACGAGGGAAGGTTCCGAAATAGGGGAGCAGCATCCTGAGCAGCAACAGGGACACGAGAGCCGGGTCTGGAGGATATCTCCAGAGGAAATAACCCTCTGGAGCCCTTCTCCAAGGGATTTTTGGGAGCTCACAGCTGGGTATGACTCAGGAGTGAGTGGTCAGCGAGGCCACACGCAATTCCAGCGGGGATTTTATCGTTCCTGAGTTAAAGTCACCCCGGGTCAGGTAATGCTCTGGCAAATCCCACTGGGAATGTCCAGCCAAGGTTCATCCAGGTGCTGCCTGGATGGAGCTGACTGAAAATCAGCAGGAAAAACTGCTCCAAACATCAAAGCTGCTCTCCTCTGAGAGGTTTCCAAAGGAAATGGGTTTCACTTGGAAATGCCTCTAGAAAATGAGACTTTCAAAATACTTCATCTTCATGTTCAGTTTCCCTTCCAGTCTCTCGTTTTCTTTATTATCCTCTGCTTTTACCCTGGTCCTATATTGCCACTGGAACAGAAATAAACAGGCCAAGGAGAAGGAAAGATGACAAAGTGAATTTATGTGAACCACCCCATCTAATTCCCACAGCTGGAGCTCCAGCTGAACCATCCAGTGAGGGGACCATATTTAGAGAAATCTTTGGATAAAACAGAAAAAATATCAATATTTTTAGACTTCCCTCTGGAAGAAAAAGAGAAAATCTAATTAAGAAATTAATTGCTTATGCTGATCTAGTGGGTTTTTTTGAAGTGCTTAATGATCCGAGCTTCTTGTAAAGGTGTTGGTCTCGATGCCATTTCCTTTTAGAAAGCAACAAAGCAGCTCAGCGAGGCTCAGCATCTTGTTTTGATATTTCCAGGGTGGAACATTTTGATTTTTCGACTTCCAAAGCTTTGCTGCTTTAATTTTTTGTCCATAAAGCTGAGGCTGAAATCAGAATGAAAGCTTTCAGTTTAAGCCAATTAATCCAAACGCTTTGAATCAAAGCCTGGGATGTTTGCACAGTGGTGTTCCCTGGGAATTTATTTCCAGGGTCTGCATTCCATTTTTAGACTGAGGAAGAGAAAAAAAGTGAGATTTCCTAGAAAAGAGATAACCTGCTGCTTACCTGGGGCGAGCCATTCTGCAGCTCAGAAGCGGAAAAAGAAATTATCTCCCCTTAATTACAGCATTTGGCCTCCTCCTGAGGATCTGGAGACCTGGCCTGAGCTCCAGTCCCTGGAGGTGCCCTAAATTCTGCCAGAATCACCCTGATTCCCGGTTTTCCCATGGAATAATATGAGGAAGGAAAAGGGAATTATTGTGATAATGCCACTGCAGCAATGAGAAAGCAGCAGCATTTCCCGAGGTGAATCGCTCCTTCTGAGCAGGGGGTGCTCCCTGAGGAGCGCTGGGAAGGCGGGAGGAATTCCAGGCAAGTTCTGGGAGTGCAGAGATCCCAGAGCTGGGCTTCCCACAGGTGGTTCATGCTGGACAAGGCTGTCCATGAACACCTCGTGATCCCGACCCAGTGGGAGGAACTCCTTCTTCCAGCAGCCCTCGCTGCTCCGGGGTAACTTCCAAGGGCAAACTGGAAAGAACCCCGACTTCCCCTGCCCTTCAGTGGGACAGCAGGGCAGGTACCTCGGGCTGCAGCTGGAATCGAGCTCCCTGTGCCAGGCAGGAGCTGCCAGCTGCGCTCAGCGGGGCGGCTGTCCCCAAAAAGGGGTCACACGCAGGGTGTGACACCGGCATGAAGCAGCCCTGAGCTCAGGCGTTAAGCCCTGCCAGAGCCTGGGAGCCCCGGCCCTGCTGTGGGACACAACAACAGCTCCTCGACTTTTCCAGAGGGCTCTGGGGTGAAAGATTTGGAGGTTTGGGGAAAACCACTGGATTTCAACGCCCTAAAACTTTTGCCATCGCTGCACCTTTAGCCTGGATCATGCAGCACCTCTCCTCTCCTGGTGTCCTGGTCTTTCAGGAGGGAGTGTGAACATTCCTGAAGTGCAGGGCTTCTGCAGGGCTTGTTTTCACTCACCTGCTGGTGGTTTGGGAATATTTGTTGCATTTGACCCAGAAACTCAGCCTTGGTGAGGACAAGAAGGGAGGAGGATGCAGGAAGATGGAGCCAGAGGATGGAGCCAGAGGATGGAGCCATCCCTTCGTGGCTTTGCAGGATGGCTCTGGGTACAGATGGGCTGTGGTGCATCAGCTTTGCCTGGAGCACATCCAGATCCCACCCATTCTCCACTGCCTGGGTGCTTTTTTCACTGCCTCTCTTTGCACAGCTCTAAAATTAATGCCTGGAAATGAGAGTTTGCTTGAAAATAATCTATCATTTGATTATCGCTTTAATGCAGGCAGCCCGGGGAACAGCTGCCTCTGCCAGGCTGTGTCTCCTCCTGCTGATGTGGGGAATTGCTGGGAAGGGCTGCTGGGGATACTGGAAGAGAGCCAAACCACTGGCAAATGCCTTGGTGGTGGCTGTGAGGAGGAGGAGGAGGAGGATGAGAGGGGACCTTTGCTGAATCAAGCACCAGGGCCCCTCTTAGAACACCCATGCCCAGTTCACTGCCTCTGGTCCCATTTGTGATCCAGGGAGTCACAAATTAAAATATTCATCTCCATCACATGGAAAATAATTCTGTCATCACCAGGAGTGTCTGGCTCTGCACTGGGGCAGTGGGCAGCAGCATCTGACCGCTCCTGACCTTACCCCTGCCAGATCCCACCTCCCAGGGGAACCAGGGACAAGAGAAAAATGGATGGGAACTGCCCAGTGAGGCAGAATTTCCTCCCATGTGTCCATCCCATGACACAGCCCATGTGCCACGGTAGAATGGGGTCTCCAGCCCCCTTAGGCTCCTCTGCTGCCTTTTGGGAACATCACAGCCCCGGACTTAGAGGCTTTTTTTGGAAAATGTCACCAGCTTGTGATGAGTCAGTCGAGCCTCTCTGCAGCCTGCCCACTGCTTCGTGCGAGGCGTGGGGCTGTCCCCACGGGCATCTCCCTGCTGCTCTTTGCACTCAGATCTTCCTGCTGAGAGAGGAGAGGCTTCTGCCGGCAGCGCTCGGGCAGGAGCTGAGCCGGGGGGCTGGGGCTGGCAGGGCTGGGTTTGGCCAGCTGGAGCCCCAGGGGCAGACAGACAGACAGACAGACAGACACATCCGTGCTGCAGCACCCGGGGCGAGGGCTGCAGCTGGGATCTGCAGCCGAGGCATTTCCACTCCTCCGGGGATCCTCAGAGCCCGGCAGCAAAGGCTGTGCACCCAAATGACTCCCAGTGGAAGGGGAAGGGAAAACCACAGGGAGACCTCTGGAAGCTGGTGCCGCGCACACGGGGGGTGTGTGGTGTCCAGGTGTGTCGGGAGGGATGCTTCAGCTCCAAATAAACCAGACACGCCAGAGCTGAGGCTGCTGATGGACCATCCCGCCTGTGCCTCGAGGATGAGGGTGTTTATGGGATCCTTTAACTCTCTGACCTCTCCTAACTCTGTCTCTCCCAGCTCTGGGACCTGCTATCCGATATTTCCCTCATCATTCCTCATGTGTGCCCAAGCCCCGCGGGAGTGAGGAGGGATCCCCTTCCCTGGGGGGCTGTGGGAGCAGCATGGGGGCTGCCCCTGCAGCCCCGGGAACCAAAATCCCTTCCCAGGGACGGCAGCTGAGCACGGCCTCTCACGGAAATGCAGGGCAGAGGCACATGGAGAGGTACTGAGCCCGATTTCTCAGAATTCCTGGTGCAGGTGTGGCACGAGATGGGTTTGAGCCCAGCTCCCGGTGATTCCACGTGCCAACCAGCAACTTCCAGCTCTCCAGCAGGTATCAGGCATCAGGGAAAGAAGGAACTCAGTGACTGACCGGGTGGGGGAAGTTTGGTTCAGGTGACTCTCAGCATCTCACAAGGGCATGGAGGAGGGATAAAAACCCAGTGTCCGGGGTGGGGGGATAATTAAATGAAATTAGCACCTTTTTCTCCTCTGTCCTCTTATTTCCATCACTCCTGTGTCCCTTCCCACTGAAGGATGCAGGGTTCCCCTTCCTCTGCACAGCCTGAGCTCCGTGGGACCTGCAGGTGTTGAACGGAGCCGGAGCCTTGTGGGAAAAGCACATCTAATAATTGCTGTGCAAATTCATGTTGCAGTGCAGAGACACAAAGGGATGAAAGGAGGCTGCCTCAACATCCTGACATTTCCTCCTTTCTGACTTCTCATCTCAGGCATCCCGAACATCCTTTTATGGCAGGTTTTGCAGGCAGCTCCCTCAGACAAAGGAAAGGAAATGGGATTTCCAAAACACCCCTGGGCCGGCGCTGATGGTGAGGGGCTCTGAGCAGCGCCCAGGAGCTGCTGGCAGAGCTGGGGAGGTGACAAGGGCTCCTTGCTGCCACCTCCACAGCACCAAAATTCACAGATGCCACTGCAGGGAGCACCTGCCACCCTGCCCGCCTGGCAGTGCCCACTGCCCTTCGCTACAGAGCAGCTCTGGGACCACCCAGCTGGGCAGGGGATGGAAGGGAAGAGGTTCTGAGCACGCCGTGCTCCTGTGCAGCCCTCTGCAAGCCCAGCCTGCCTGTGCTGGAAATTTCAAGTTGTTCTAAAGGCAGCAAGTTAACAAGATTTGGAAACCAGGTCAGCAGAAGGAGCTCAATTAGCTGCTGAACTGTGGGGACCAGCTCACGTCGTGGCCTCTTATTGACTCCTCAGATGGGCATCATTGACACCACACACGTCAGGCTGGCTGGGATGGGGGCCTTTCCTCGAGGAGGGGGCACCTGGACACTCGTCAGGCACGGGAAACTTTACAAAAGGCCAAACTCAGTGCCATGGGACAGCCCGGGCCATCCCACCGTGCTGTGTCATGGAATCACCACAGAGCTGTAGAATGGCCTGGGTTGGAAGGGATCTTAAAAATCACCCATTTCCAACCCCCCTGCCATGGGCAGGGACACCTTCCACTGCCCCAGGCTGCTCCGAGCTCCATCCAGCCTGGCCTTGGACACTGCCAGGGATCCAGGGGCAGCCCCAGCTGCTCTGGGCACCCTGTGCCAGGGCCTCCCCACCCTGACAGGGAGGAATTTCTTCCCAATATCTAATCTAAACCTCCTCTAAAGCCACTCCCTCTTGTCCTGTCACTACATGCTCTTGTAAACAGCGTCTCTCAATCTTCCTTGTATCAGAAGCTCTGTTCCCCCCAGCCTTGCAGGAACCTCCAGGCTCCCCCTCCTACCGCTCGTCCTGCTCTTCCCTGAAGCCTCAGGGGAAGGGACTGCCAAAGGGGACAGGCAGCAGGGCTTGCAGGGAGCCGGCAGCACCGGCACGGCTCACGCGACCTGCTACCTGTCTAGTCACGCCGCAACAAACATCTGCTGCAGACAAAACAGCGAGAGAAAGGCAAAGCCAAAGGGCCTCTCCGAGCAGCTCTCCAGCCCCAGCAGCGGGAGGGATGCGGCGCCTGTCACGCTGCATGAAAAACCTCTTTCATTAATGGCAGGGCTGGAGCTCAGATCCGGGAATCACAGCAAGAATCACGGCTCGGAATCCCAGCGCAGCTTCCTGGGGGCTCCGCAGGCTGGCGGGCACAGCCCCGGCTCCCTGGGCTCCTGGGGAGCAGCCTGGGTATGGGTTTGTTCTGATAGGGAGCGTTTCACCCACAAAACAAGGAGCTCAGGGCTTTGAAGCCCTTCCAGGAATCCTGAGGTGCTGCCAGCAGGGAAGGCTGCTCGCTGATCCCGAGGGAAGAGCCCCTCTCCATCCTGTGCAGACATCCACAGCTCCCTTCCCGATCCTGGCGTGGGACAGACACCCAGGCTGCCAGGAGAGCCGGCGGTGCCAGCCTGGACAGCTGCGGGAGGGAATCTTGGCACTGGAAGAAATCCAGTTTACTGCATGAACTGCATCCCTCTGTCCCGGGACAGCATTTCTGGGATGCCCAGCCACGGCGGGGCCACGCTGGAGAGCAAACAGGGCAGAGCTGGCAGCGGTGGCACCCAGGGCTGGGCGGGAGCCCCGTGGCAAGGAGGGACCAGCCAGGGGGCTCGGGGGCTGCAGGAGGGGCTGAGGGCAGGACAGGGAGCAGCAGGGCAGGGCTGAAAACAGGGCAGCTGGAAGGGCAGGGCAGCGCGCAGGGCTGGACTGTGGGCAGAACTGAAGGCAGGGCAGGGCAGTGGGCACAAGAGGGCAGCGGGCCGAGCAAAGCAGGGCAGGACAGGGCAGTGCCAAGGCTGAGCATCTCTCAGCCGCCTCCGGCTCCGTGCAGGGGTCCGTGTCCGTGCGGCCACCGCCCTGCCACGCCCTGCCTGGTCACTCCCCTCCCGGCCCCGCCCGAGGCTCCCGGGCCGGTCGCTGCCCGCGGGCGGTGCCGCCGGGCCGGGGCGGTGCCGGGGCGGTGCCGGGGCGGTGCCAGGGCGGTGCCGCCGGGCCGGGGCGGTGCCGGGGCGGTGCCGGGGCGGTGCCGGTGCTGCGCGGCCCCGCCGCCGCTCCCAGCCGCTATAAGCGGGCGGCCGCGGCCGCGCTCCGCAGTGCATGGCCGAGCCCCGACCGGCCCCCGCCGCTCCGCCACGACCCTCCCCCGGACCGGGACCCTCCCCCGGACCGGTCCCGGCCGCCCCCCGCAGCCGCCAGCCGTGACCTTGGCATCCGCCAGCCCCGGGGACAGCCGCCGTGGGATGCGTTAGCCGGCGGATCGCACGGGAATATTTCTGCTGGGAAAAGGAGAGCGGCAGCCTCCTCCCGCGGCCGGGGAGCGGCAGGAAAAGCGGATTTAAGGAGCATCTTTGGCCCTTTGTTGGATGAGAAGGACGGGGAAGGAGCGGCAGGATGAGCACTAGCAGTGAGTACGGCGTCCTCTCGCCTCGGCTGTGGGAGTGGGGCTGATACCGCACCGAGCTGGCTGGGAGGAATTGGAAAGAAAATGTCATAACAGCGCTGACAAGCCTAGTGGGATGGAATTTTGGGTTATTTTCCTGCCTGCCTTTTGCTTGCCTGCTTTCTGCCAGGCTCTGGCTCTGCCGTGTTTGATGTGGGCTGAGCCGTGGTGCTTATCTCCACGGAGTACTTTTCTTGGCTTGGGTTTCTGGGGTTTTGGAGGGCAGAGCATCGACTGAAATGTCGATACGCAACATGGTGAGAGGCAGCCAGGAGCGCTCTGACAGGCACAGCCTCACTTGCTGCTGCCTCTGCCTGGGAAGAAATGGATGTGAGGGGAGGAGGAGAAGGGCGAGGAGAGACCCAGAAACCTGAGCAAAGCACAGGTGCAATCCTGAAAAAAACCCAAACCTTCTGCAGCTGGGGATGTGGGTGTTCCTATTGTGCGTGTGAGACAGGGACAGAGGCACTCATGCGCCGTGGATGAATTTCTAAAGAAGCAGAGCTCGGAAATGTGCTGCATAAGATGAGAACTGGCACCAGGCTGCTCACTTTGGATTCTGTGCCCTTGTTGGAAAGTCTGGGAAGATTGATCAGGGTTGAGCAAGTCACAATCAATTTCTTCTTCCTGCCTGATGTGCTGGGTGACAGCTGTGCCCACCTTGCTGGCGCAGCTTCAATCCCTTCCTTTAAAAGCAGCGAGCCCCTGGCAAAGGAGTTGTTGTCGATGGCCACCTGAGGGGCTTCTTCCAGGGATAACCCCCCCAGGGAAGCCCCTCTGCCCCTCGCGTGGGTCCTGGAGCTGTGTGGGGAGCGGAGCCCTCCCCCAGGCACCAAACAGCAGAGCAGCAACTTCTCCATTGCATTGGCGTGCTGAGGTTTCTCAATCCGAGGGCTTGGGGTGGTTCCCGAGCAAAACACCGTGAAAAATGCCGTGGCACGCTGCGAGGCAACAGAACAGGTGATTCCAGCTCTGTTGGGCTGTGTCACAGGCGAGGAAACTTTCCAGGTGCCCGCTGCCCAAGCCACACCTGGGACAGGGGCAAGCCCCCCTCCCGGGGGAGCGGGGCTGGCGCTGCCTAGGTGGGAAACAATAGGGACTGATTCTTTCCGAGCCTGTAGGATGCCTGCTAACAAAGGGTCCTCCCTCTGCTCCTCTGGGTGAGCAGCTCGGCTCTGGTGCAGAGGACTGGTGGGATCAGTGGCCACCGTGGTCAGGTGGGACTGCTAAGCTTCCTCTAAGCCAATTTTGCCAAATGCCTGTTGGTTCCTTTTGGGATTCCTTCCCAGCTCTTAATAGCTGGCTTGGCTGCTGCGGGAGATAAGGGCTGTTTATGGCGCTGGTGTCTTCTAACTCTCAGATCGTGCTGCAGAACTCCTTCAGCTGGGGCCTCCCACACTCAGCGAGGTGCCAGGGAGCCCAACCGCGCTGCCTGCCCGCTGTTCTGCCCTGACTCACGGGGAGAGGCCACGGGGCAGAGCCGGGACTCCCTTGGGAGCTGCTCCTCCTTCTGCCACCGCCTGGCTCTGTGGCCCCGGGCACATCACCCAGCAGTGCCAGCAGCTGCCAGGGCTCTTGCCAAGCCCTTGGGGGGCTCTGCAGTCTTTGCCTAAGTTGCCATTCCCCCCTTTTAAGTAGCCACGTGTTTCAGTCAAGGCTTGGCAACTCTGTGTCATCTCCTGGTCACTCGCTGTGCTGGAGGTTGGTGATTTATGGGTCACTCCAGGTCCCTTTGGGACCACACCAGGGGTGTGCAAACCCTGCAGGGCACTGGCTCTGCCCTGTTGGGCTCCCAGTTGTTTTCCCAGCAGCTGGGGTGCTCTGAGCAGGGTTTGGATGCCCAAATGCTGCCTCTCTCCTGTTCCCAGCCATGGCCCGAGCCTCTCCCAGCTGGCTCTGGGAGGCAGGCCGGGGTGTGGGGCCATCTCTGCTGTCAGCAAGTTCTGGGACCGGTGTGAACACTGCCAAAAGCTGCCTCTGCCCATTGCTGCTGCCTCTGCCCATTGCTGCTGCCTCGCCCAGCTCTGGCCATCCCTCCCCAGCTTGTAGCCCTCAAATCCCTCTGCCCACAAGGCACCAAAAAACAAATCCCGGGAGCCTTGTGCCAGTGCCATCTCCATTTCACCCCCCCGATGCCACCTGGCACTGACCTATCATGGGTTTTTTCCCCTTCTGCTGGTGGCCAGTGGCTCAGTGGAGCTCGGTGCCACTTGTCAGAGGCTTCCCAGCCCTGCCAGCATGGCCAGCTCTGCTGTTTGGTTTTTTTGGCTGTTTTTCCCCTCAATCCTGTAGTGTCTGAGGGCTTGGATGTGGTGGGATCCCCCAGGGGCACTCCAGTCTCCCCTGGTGCCCAGGAGGAGGAGGATGGCTGAAGAAACCAGATTGTGCATAGATTTATGATGTCCAGGTGTACTTGGGCCTGCAGGGCTAAAATTCTGGGGCTGGCAAACCAAGGAGAAGCACAGCTGAGGATGAAATGCCACCATCTGATCTGTGAATTCCCACCACTGCTTCCCGTTTTGCTAACGCTTCTCTCCTGCCTGAAGCAGGTGTGAGGCAGGAAACCTGTGGCTGTGGGCCACTGCTGGCCCCAAGCCATGCTGGTGAGCAAATCTGCGAGGACTCCAGGAGCTCTGGGCAGGATTTGCTGGGTTTGTCTGTGGGGATGCTCTATGCACAGCACACCTGTCCTTGCTGAGGGGATGGGGGTTGCTTTTCACCCTGGATTTGAGGACCCCACGTCACCATCTCTCCCGTGATGAAGGCAAAGCCAGATGGAAAATGTGTATTTAAGGTGAAGAGGTAAAACCACTCGATCTCAGGCCCAAACTGTTATCCTGAGGCTGCAGAGCAGCTCAGGTGGCCCTGAGGGTGGAAGGGGTGGGAAGGTGGCCTCTGCTCCTGGGATTCCAGGAGTGCAGTGAGGGTTTGGAGGGCACGGTGTCAGTGTTTACATTCGTTAGGCTATCACTGCCTCTCACTAATTGGTTACAAATGGATTCCTGCCTTAGCAAGCAGGTCTGTGGTGCTGCTTGGCATTTCCAGGGGAGCTGGAGCTTGTAGGACAAACCCTTGGGTAAGACAACGTCCCTTAAAATCACCCCCTGGAATCTCCTCTGCCTGCAGCCAGCATCTCCCTCGGAATCTGGGCAGGGAGTTTGATGTGACTGATGCTGTGTTTGTGCTGAAAGGGTTCAAGCTGTCACTGCCCCAAGGATTTCAGCCTCTGGAGTGGGAAGGATCCCTTCTGCTGCTCTGGAGGGAGCCAGCAGGTCTGGGTGCTGCAGGTCCATGGAGTGCTCTCTGTGAGTCACCCCGTGGGATTTGCACATCATCCCTTTTGGCCCAGCTCTTTTGGGGTGGGAGAGGGGCTGCTGCCAGTCTGGGCACTGGTTTTGCCAGGAGCAAGGTGCCCCTGGTTGGTCTGGGTCTTGCAAAGGACATCCCAGCTCCTGGGTTGAGCTGCGTTCAGCAGGATCTGGATCAGTGTGGTACTGGGTGATTGGGTGCACAAACCTGGGATCTTCCAGATTCCCTTCTGTCTCCAGTGTGCACCTGGAAAAAGGAGGCCAGAATCTGATGGCAAATTAACTCAGGGTGGGCTGAGCCATTTATCCCCATCCTTGGAGCAGCTGGGAGCCTGTTGGAGCACGGAGAGCTCCCGAAGAAGGTTTGGTATGCCAAGTGGAAAGTTTCATCCCAATCCCTGCCACCTCTCAAATTCCTGCCGAGAGGCTCCCCTGCTCTGAGAAGGAGCTGTGGGGAAAGGCTGGACAGCGAAGCATTTGGGAGGGGAGGCTTCCTGACAGACCCTGGTGAACGCAGCATGTTTGCCTGGTTATTTTTGTCTCCCTTAAATCGTGCTCCCGCTCAGATCGTGATCCTCTAAGCGTAATTATGCCGTAATCTCCAGGCACATGTGGTTACAAGGTGTTTACCAGCAAACTCCATTAAGGCCCTGTGTAATTAAAGAGGAATCCCGTGGTGCTGCACATCCCTGGGAGCTCCAGCTCGGCTCCTCAGGCAGGTGATTCACCAGGTGTCCCCACCCTGTGGGGCAGGACCTGCTGGGGAGCACAGGGAGGTTTTTTCCCCCCATGTTCCAAAGTGCAGGGAACCCGGAGGGATCAGCTTGTTGATGTCATGAGCAGGGTGTTTTCCAGAATCTGGGCACCAAGGGGCACTCCCAGACTCCCTGCCCACATTTTAGTCCTCTCAATGCCCTGACTCCAACAAACAACCAGACACAAATCATCCCCTGTTTTCCTGGGCAGCCTAGCAGAGGGACAATCGCCCATTGCATTCACTCTGCTGCCAGAAAATTCCGATCCCAGGCAGCAGCTCTGTCCCTGGGCTGGTGGATGGGCTCTGTCCTCTCTCCAGGCTCTCTTGCCAGCCCTCTTTCCTGGCAGCTGGCCCTTGGAAGAGCAGGAGCCACGGAAAGTGGCCCTGCAGGCCCGTGGAGTGCGTGCTGTAAGGTCGATTGAAGCGACTGAATTCTTTCAAGGGCCTACCGTGCTCGTCTAAAATAGACAGCACATTTTCTAATCACCAAGTGACGAGTGGGTTAGCAGGATAACAGCATTTGGGATGCCAGCAGGCTGGGCTGGTGACAGGAGTCCGTGTGCTGCTGCCTTTGCTGGGAAGGAGGGAACACAAACCCACCCAGTTCCTGCCAGACCCCGCGGTCCTGTCGTGATGGGGCCATCACGAAGTGGTTGGGACACCTCATTCGGTATTTTTGGTTCTCAAATACATCAGTGCCTGAGCTGGGAGCGCTGCAGCACCTCCAGAAAGCATCTGGGGGTGGAGCGGTCGCGGCAGGAACTGGGATGAGGAGGGATGGAGAGTTTTGCAGGATGAAAGGGAACGTGGAGGGGAAGGCCCAGGTGCCTCAGGCGCAGGGATTTTGGTTGTGGGGGATTGGAAGCCTGGAGAAGGGAAGGGGGTTGTGCTGGGTCCTCCTGTGCCCAGTCAGGGTCTCAGGGCATCCCTGGGGAGTAGAACAGCTGGAATGCCTGGTTCAGAGGCACTTGCTGGGACATGTGGTGGGGATCTCCCGGTCACAGGTGCTCCCACAGCCCCTGTGGGCACACCTGGCTCTCCAGGAAAGGGCTGATTGGGGTTTAACAGGCCCAAAGCGATCTCTCACAGCAGCAAACTCAGCTGCACAGGTCCCATTTCTCTGCTGGTGGCTCAGGTATTTGATAAGCCCCAGTTTCTCGGTGCATTTTTCGGCTCAGGTGGAGTTTTCTGAATGCTTTATCAGTATCAGCCATGAGCCCTGGCCTGGGAATTGATGAGCTTTCTCCACTGCCTGGGGCGGAGAGCAGAAAGAAAAAGGAGCTGCTGCTGTGGTTTCTTTACCCAGCCTGTCTGACCTTCCTTTCTTCTTCCCCTTGCTGGCCTGGCAAGGTCTGCACAGCCCCAAGGATCGTTTGTTTTTCTGTTTGTGGACATTTTACTCCCCTTCCATTTTGAATCAGCTTCTTCCTGAGTCTTGGAAAAGGCTCAGAGCTGGGAAGGTCCTTGTGGGAAGGTTTCTCTGAGGAACGCAGCAGTGTAAGGGGGGGTGGGCAGGTGCTCGAGGTTTGAAGCCATCCCTTTGGCTCCTGGTTTTCCTTGGCAACAAGTGGCACATTTTGGAGAGCTGTGGGGTAGGGAAAGCTTTTCTGCTGCAATGCCAGCCTCAAAAACCTTTCCTCAGCCCAGCCTGAGCCTGCAGCAGCCTGAGTTTGAGTCCCAGGGTTTGACCTGTCCTCAGAGCAGGGAGTTACGTGACTGTTTCCCAGATATGCAGCCAGGCTGCAGGATCAGACAAGCCAAATGTGGAGCAGGACTCGGTGTGAGCTCCCAAATCCACGTGCTGGGCCCTGGGGAACAGCCCCCCTCAGGAACACCTCGCTTGTGAAAGCACCTTGCAGGGCCCTGCCTGTCCTTCCCAGCATCCCAGCTGTGCTGCCAGCCCTGGGGATCAAGGAATTTTCATGGAATTACAGGATGGCCGGGGATGGAAAGGACCTTAAAGTTCTTGTCCCACCCCCTGCCATGGGCAGGGACACCTTCCATGGACCAGGGTGCTCCAAGCCCTGCCCAACCTGGCCTTGGACACTTCCAGGGATTGCTCTTGCTGGAGAATGGGAGCTATTTTTAAATCCTCTGGGGGACTGGGTGGGTCGCTGCCTGCCTCAGAGGCACTTGCTGGGACATGTGGTGGGGATCTCCCAGTCACAGCTGCTCCCAGCCTGGGTTCCCAGGGCAGGCACAGAGGGTCCCAGCAGGGTGGATGCCCCAGGGTGGCTTTGTTTCACCCCCTGGTGAAGGAGGAGGAGGAGGGGGCAGCAAAGCTGTGCGTGGAACCCATTCCTGAGGCACGGCAGGAGCCACAGCCCCTCCATGGCCCAGAGCTGCCTCCCTCCAAAAGAAGGGGGTTCCTTACCCTGGCCATGCAGCAGGGCTGGCTCAGGGCTGGTCTGGCAGCTGCTGCTGCCCTGCCTGTCTCCTCTGCACTGAATCCCCGAGGGCTTTTTCCTAAAAGAAGGAATCAAATCCCCTCTGGCTGTGCTGGCCGGGGTTGGGGCGGTGAGTGGCTCTCTCAGGCTGGTGTGGCTGCAAGCTCTGTGCCATCCGGGATGCCCGTGGTGACCACAGGAGCAAGCAGGTCCCTGGGCTCACAGCAAGGACCCACAGCAGGTCCCCATGGTGAACCAGAGAGTGGTCAGGTGCTGAGACCAGCAATGGGAAGGTTCTCCTTGAAGCCAAACCCAAAGAAACGAGGGCTGGGGCGGGCAGAGGTCCCAGAGCCCCTCCAGGGTGGTGCAGACCCCGCTTCTCTCAGCACCAACCCGTGTGGGGCACACAGGGGTGAGCAGGCAGCTCTGCTCCGGGTTTCCCCTCTCTCTGCTCCCCTGGCAGCAGCCCTGGGTGTGATGGAGCACGGCCGGTCCCCGCGGACCCTCCTTCCCTGCGCTGTGTGTGTGTCCGGCGTGTCCCTCCCTCCGTCCCCATCCCCCGCTGGCACCTCCCGCGCCAGCTCCGCTGCTCAGAGGATGGAGAAGGTGGAGCAAGGTAAGATGAGCCCGCTCTCAGCTCCTATAAATAACAGCGCCAGCCCAGCATCGGCTGAGGGGGGTGGGGGGGACCGGCTCCGTCCGTCCGAGGCGCAGCCGGGCTGGGCGAGCAGCGCTGCCGTGGGGCCAGCGCTCGGCTCCTGCGCAGCCTGAGCGCCGCTGTGCCCGCACCCCCGTGGCAGTGGCAGGAGGGCATCCTTCCCCCGCGGTGGGCCAGCCTGCTTCTGGCTCTTGCCAGGCTGTGCCGGGGCGCAGGTGGCGTGGGTGGGGGGTCTTTGGGGTGTGGGCTGGGTTTGTGGCCAGATTTCGGGACAGAAGGGGATGGCAGCTATTCCACAGGGAATAAGCAGATTTAGGAGGGGCAAGAGGGGCTTGTGGGGTTGATGTAGTGCCTGTGGGGATCAGGAAGACCTGGGTCCTGTCTGTTTGTCCAGGCTGTGCCTTGGGGGTCGGTTTTGCTGGCATTTCCCCAACCTTTTGCCCACGAACCAAGCAGCAGAGCAGCTTCCAGGTGCGTGGGCACACAGGGAGAGCCAAGGCAAGGAAGCCATCCTTCAGCTGGTGGCAGCTGCTGCTCCATCGAGCACGAAGCTGGATGATCCCAGCTTGGAGCCTTTGATCAGGGAGCAAAACCATCCCTTCATCCACCCCCAGATGTGATTTGAGAGAACTTGCACTGGTGTCCAACCATCTGGCCCAGCTGCCCCACCAGGGGAGGAGTGGGCTGGATCTGATCCTTCCCCTCTGGAAAAGGAGGCGCCTGGATGAGCTGGCCAGGGAGAGCTGAGGCAGTGAGTGTGGATGTTCTCCCCTCCCCTGCTTTTGAAAAAAAAAAGGAAAAGTCACTGCCTGCACGGTGAGTTATGTGGTGATGACTCCTTCTGATGGGCTACATATAAAATCCCTCGCCTCCCTGAGGATGCTCCCCGTTGAAAGCTTTTATGGCATCTTAAAAATAGCCACAGAGGGGGAGAGAATGAGAAGATGGATAGGTAGGTGGATCCCTAATAAGGAGAGAAGAGGAAACAGCTCGAGAGGGAATGGAAAGACTTTGGTGAACGGCATGTGAGTGATTGCTGAGGGAGGGGGGTGGTGTGGCCATACCGAGCCGCTGAGCTGCGTGCCCAGCGGGAGCAGGAAACCCTATAAAAAGCCTGCCTGGGAGATCTGTGCCTTGCACGTGCTGGGGTGAGCATCAGCCCGGGCTGTGTCTCCTGCAGGCACTCGCTGCATTCTACAAGTACCCGTTAAAAATAATCCTCAGCTCTCGGCCCGGCTGCAGCTGCTGCTCCTGCGTGATCCCCAAACAGCTCATCCCTGCTCCTTCCCTGCCCGCAGCCTCAGGCTGGAGCTGAGGGATGAGCTCGCTCCTGGATTTCCCTGAGCTGGTGGCCTTTCCCACCTGGGCTGTGCTCTGGGAAAGGTGCTGGGAGCTGCCTCTGCCCTGGCACCTTTGATTTGTAATGCCAGGGGTGAGATGTGGGGATGGTGGCACTGGGCTGGGGCTCCGTGAGGGCACAGCTGCCGGGGCCTGGCTGGAGCAGCATTCCCAGAGCCGCTGGCAGGGGTGCCCTGCAGGGGGACAGTCCTGCTCTGCCGTGTGGCATTGCCAGCACAGCGGCTCCAGGACCCGGGGAGGGGCTCCAGGCCCTTTGCTGTGCTTGCAGCAGTTCTCCCCATCACTCAGGGAAGATTTTCCAGTGTCTCCAAGAAATGCTAATTGCTTTGGCTTCTCTTGGTACAGCACAGCCACTGGGCACAAAGGGCTCTTAGTCAGCTGAGAGATCTGCCAGATCCTCCCTCTGGATCCCCTGGAGAGCTGGTGGAGTCTGCCGTGACCACTGCTGAGCCCCACATCCCCGGGTCCCATCTTCTCCCCAAGCTGGCCCGGACCTGTGGTCCCGACATCCAGTGGCACGAGGCACTGTGACCTCTCTTTGGGATGTGAAACCCCCCAAACTCAGCCCCCGGCAGGCACAGCGTGGAGTCAGTGCTCCCCTTGCGCTGCAGGAAGGGTGGCTGGAGGGATAGGGAGTTTCCCATCCTGGGAATGTGGCAGGAGCCATCAGTGGTGCTCTGTCTGTCCTCCCAAGCCCCTGGGGTGCCACTGCCCACCCCAGCTCTGCCCCTGGCAGGAAAAGCCCTGTGCAGGTGGCTTTGTTTGGTGCAGGCAGCTGGGAAACATTCCTTGGCTTTGCCCCTGCTCGAACTGCAGGGAAAGAACGCTGCTAACAAGGCTCCTCTGTCACAGCCGCCAGCCTGTCACATCCAGGCTATCTCCCTCTTGCTTTCTCGTCTTTTTTATCTTTTTTTTTTCCCTCCCTCAGCTAGACAGGAACCCAGGGAAGCAGAGGCTGTGGGGGTTGGCACTGCCCAACTCTGGGGAATAGTGAGGCTGGAGAGATCCTGCCTGATCCTTGTGGGTGGCTCTGAGCTGGCAGCACTGTCCTGGCTGGAGAGTGTCCATCCCCCTCCCCACCTGGAGTGCTGCATCCTGCTCTGGGATCCCAGCACAGGAAAGGCTGGGAGAGCTGGGATTGTCCAGTCTGGAGAGGAGAAGCTTTGGGGTGACCTGATTGTGGCCTTCCAGGGTCTGAGGGGAGCCTGCAAGAAATGTGGAGAGAGACTGTTTACAAGGGATGGAGTGACAGGACAAGGGGCAATGGCTTCACACTGACAGAGCACAGTTTGATGGGATGTTGGGAAGGAATCCTGCCCTGTGAGGGTGGGCAGGCCCTGGCACAGGGTGCCCAGAGCAGCTGTGGCTGCCCCTGGATCCCTGGCAGTGCCCAAGGCCAGGCTGGACATTGGGGCTTGGAGCAGCCTGGGACAGTGGGAGGTGTCCCTGCCCATGGCAGGGGGTGGAACAAGATGAGTTTTAAGGTGTCTTTCAATGCCAACCATTCCATGATGCTACCTCTGGTCCCTGCTCCCACCTTGCCTGCCCTTGGCTGGGAGCATCCCGTGGGTGTCCAGAGGGAGCACTGGCCAGGAGAGGACTCAGGCAGCTGCCCCAGCCCTCTGTGCCTGCTTGGCTGCTCAGGTGGCAGCAAGGGTCCAGTTTGGGACACAGTTCTGTTCCCTGGCAGGCAGGTTTTGGCTCACTTAACCAAAAGCACAACAAAGCCCGTGCTCATTTTTCTCCTGCTGAAAGGGAACTTGTTCCCTGGAAAGTGCCAGCTCTGCCGGGCCCATTGATTGCTTGTTAATTGTCGCTAATGAGGAGCTGGGCGAAGCGGCATCCAGAGGCTCTTGGGGACAGACTGTCGCTTCGGCTCGGGAGGGACATCTCAGCGGGGAAGGGAGCCGTGACCTCGGCGTGGGTGAGCTGAGCTGCATGAATGGGTTCGCTAACGAGGAGCGCTCCAATTCCTGCGCCTGCAGCTCGGGAGGGCAGCGCCGTGCCCTGACTTGGCGAGGGTTAAGAGGATCCCCGGTGCTTTCCCGTACACAGATGGATTTATTTACACGTGGAGAGGTTGGGATGGAGAGGTCTAAACTGATGCCTTAAGAGGCCTCCTAGACACAGAGACTGGACAGGAGTAAGGGAATACAGGCAGGGATTTATTTGAAAGGCTTTCAAAGGTACCCCTGGGGGCCAGAGGCCACTGCCCAGATGGACCCCAAGGTGGACCCCAGGTCACGAGTTCTTCACACTTTTATAGGTTTGGTTCATTTGCATAGCAGGGTTAATTCTCCAATTAAAGCTTCAGTTAATGATGGAATTTCCCCAAGCTTGCCCCCCTTTAGAGGCTCTTTAGTTTATACCTTTTGGGCCTAGGACAGTCTGGGTGACCTCGGAGAGCAGACCCAGACAGGCTTTGTTATGTCTGCCCAGCACAGAGAGCAGAAATGAACAGGCTACGAGAGACTCCAGAGTCACACACTGGGCAGTGCAGGATTTGAAAAACAGAAAAGTTAAAACCTGAGGCATCAGAACCCACCCTGCCCAGGAGGGAGGGCTCAGCCTCTGTGGCCCATGAGCAGCTGGACACGATGCCAGGGCTTGGCCCCTTGCCGCCAGCCCGCCAGTCGGAGGCTGTTTTGTGCCCAGCCCTGATGAAAGGCACCAAGGGCTTTTAGCAGGAGCCAGCCGTGTCTGCCTGCCCGGAGCTCCCCACGCTGGCAGCCTCCCCCTCCTTTGGAAGTCGGGATTCTGGGCGTCCTGGAGAGCTGAGGAGAGCACGAGTGTGGCAAGGAGGAGGGGAGGGGATGAGGTGTGTGCCGAGCCCCTCGTGTGCCCGGGGCAGTTCATTGCCACATCCCCATTGTCCCCAGCCAGGTTTGGCCCTGCCTTGCTTGGTTCCTCTTGCTGAGGCTCAGGATGTGGCTGGAGGGGTGTGAAGCCCCCTTGGGAGTGTCACACTGGTGCAGAGGTGTGTTTGTACTTGAGGAGACAGCTCTCCCACGGCAGCAGCTCCCTGAGTGCCCGTGCCCTACTGCAGCCACTCCTGTGGCACCCATGCCGCTCACCTCAGTGGTTCCTTTTATCTCCTCTTTGCTCAAATGGCTGAGCTGCTTTACCAGTCCTTTTCCTGGGAGTGTTCTCAGCTTTTCTCCCATTCCTGCCAGGTTTCCATGTACCTGTGACCTCCTCCCGCCCCCTGGGTACCTCCTCCTGTCCTCACAAGTGGTGGGTGAGGCCCCAGCAAGAGGCTGTGTCTGCGGCTCTGCAGAGGGGGATCTTCCCTCTGGGATTTGTTATTTCATTGGAATAAACAGCCACGTGGGATGTTATTTTCCATCCAGCTGAGGGAGGTTGGAATTGCTGCTTTCTGCCCCAAACCCTGATGTCTGGTTTTGGATTCTCTGCCTTTGAAGTGGGGAGGAGAAGCAAGAGTGGAGCGTGTGGATGCTGCTCGTGTTCTTGCAGGGCAAGGGCTGATGTCAAGGGATTGGTGGTTGCACCTCTGCCTCCTACTCTGACCCTGGTTTGGGGTTCAGGTGAGCCCCAAGCCATGCAATGAAGTGTCATGTACTTTGTTTTCCACTGCTTCCAGGCTCCTTTCATAATGGAGACAGCTGTGGGCTTGGGACTGGCTGTTGCTCTGTGCTCCGCTTGAGGGTCTCACTATTCTGACCCCTAAAATACCTTTCAGGGGTCTCAGGCAGCCCTGCACCACTTGGGAAGCAGCAGGACAAAGAGCTGGCACCGCTGGGCTGAGAAATGTGCCTGGACTCCAAAACTGGGGCGGAGTGGGAGAGCCCTGAGCTGGTGGGATGTGTGTGACCCAAAATCTGAGCCAACCCATCTGTGCCAACCCATCTGTGCTGGGGAAGGGGAACAATAACTCCATCCATCCATCCATCCATCCATCCATCCATCCATCCATCCATCCATCCATTCCCTGAGGGTCTCTGAGGTCTGAGAGCCACCTCAGGGGGTGGAAAGGCTCCTCCTGTGTCTCTGGCAGGTGTCACCTCCTGCACCACAGTGGGACATCCTGGGGCTGCCAGGCTGGGAAGGGGGACAGGAGGGATCTCTGCCGGGACAGTGGGGCCGCCAGAAAATGTCTCAGTGGGGCGCTCAGAGGGTGGTGGTGCTGAAGGTCATCCCAAGGGGAGCAGCCTCGAGGCAGCTCCATCTCCCACCACCGTTGTTGTCCCTCCCCACGGCTCCCCCCTGCCCCAGCCTTTGCTCCATGACTGTTTGCCTTTCCTGCTTTTTTTCCTTCCACCCCACCTTCCTTTTCTCTTCCCTTTCCCCGTTTCTCTCCTGGCAGCTTTGTTCTCCTGGCTGTGTACCGGGGTTGCCATGGTGACTGCCACAGCATCTCTGCATCCCGCAGGAGTGGTCCTGCGCTGCCCTGGCCATGGCGAGTGGCAGGGCACCCTCCTGCCCCTCCCAGGGGCCACCTGCCACCTCCTCCCAGGGATGGAATTCCCTGGGGACATCCCTGTGACACATCCTGGTGTCTGGGGAGAGGAGGGGACGGCGTGGGGTGGCCCTCAGCAGCTCAGGCTGGGGCTGGGGCGCAGGGCTGGCTGCACGGCACAGCTTTATTGCTGCCAGAAACATTCCAATAAAACCTTCCATAAATGTTTTTTAATGAGCAAACCCTACCTGAGGGAAACAGAGGAGCTGCTGCAGCGCAGGGAGTCCCCATGGGTGTGGAGGCAGAGCTGCTGGTGGCCTTCTGGTGTCGATTTGCAGATGACAAGATCTCCTTGCAGTGTGTGTCAGAATCGCTGGGCCCCTTTCAGGAGATAATTAGGATGACGTGTTATTAGCTGATTACTGGGGAAACATACATTTACCGAGGATTTATTCTGCACCCAGCATTAATCTCCTGTATAGCTGCTAAACCCCCATAAATAATCTGATTTTGATAATCAATTGCCATTGCAAGTTCCCCTATAAATCTCAATTAAATGCACATTTAACTCGCATCAAGTTGCCAAATTTGCTTGTGCATGTGCATCCTGCTGCTTGCCTGGGGCAGATGTCTGGGGATGTGCAAGCTCCAGTCTGTTTTTCAGACAGCCTGAAACCAGAATGGGCTCTGCCAAGGCAGAGCAGCCCCAGGAACAGCACCGCTGCTCTCCCGTGGTCCCACATGGAGAATCCAGCACATCCCAGCTCCCTGCTGCTGCTCCCACGTTGCTGTGCCTGGCTCTTCCAGCCTGGGGTTGGCAGTGAGGGCAGCAGGAGGAGGCTGTGCCTCTGCACCATCCCCGGGAGGGGAGATGGAATTGCCAAAACCCATGTGGGGGCTTTCAGCAGTGCTTGCCTGGGGTGGAAGCTGAGATTGGCTTGGGCTTGGTTGAGTCCTGGCCACCCTTGGGCCACTGTAGAGACTTTTCCAGCCTTAGTGCTGGTGGAGGGCTCAGAGGGTGGGGACATCCTGCAGGGAGAAGGTGACCAGCAGGACAAGGTGCCACCAGCTTTCTTTGGAGCTGGAAGGAGATTCCAGCCATTACCTGGGCTCTGTTTGCTGTTGGGGCCACACTGACTTATTTTATCTCCTTGTCTTTGCAAGAACTGCACCTCAGGGAGGGCAGGGAGAGCTGGGTGGTTGTGGCAGAGCTCTGATGTGTTCCGTGCTGGGGACCTGGTGGGGGCATGGCAAACGTCCCGCTGCCTTTCAGGGTGTGGGATTTTGGCCTCACCTGGGCTGCTGCACCCCAGAGGTGAGGGTGGTTTTGGATGGTTTTAGAATGCAGCCCCCCATCCCTGCTGTCTCAGGGGTGTCGGCTGGGGCTGTGATGATCCCAGGACTGCACTGGGGGAGCCATAGAAGAAATTATGAAGCTCTTCAGATGGCTGGGAAGATGTCAGAGAGCTCTTCCTGAGCCTGGCTGGAGCCCAGCCTGCCGATTGTGGTGGTGTGGGAAATCCACAAACGTACAGATGGCAGGAGAGCAAAACCTGCTGCCTTTTAATGGGGACAGCGTTGTGCCCGGCCACAGCGGGCAGCAGCTGAGCGTTAGCAGCTTTGGGTGAGAGCAGGAGCTCTCAGGGCCCGGCCCAGGGGGATTCTGCCTCTCCTGGGGCAGCAGCATGGGCCTGTGGAGGAGCAGGGATGCCCAGCTGTGCACAGCTGTGTGTGCTGGTGGCAGCCCCAGGCAGGGCTGGCAGGTGCCACGAGCCCCAGGCTGGCTCCCAGGGGTGGCGTGTGACCACTCCAGCCTGCTGTGTCCCTGGCACTGCTGAGTGCATCCCTGCCTGGCACATCCTCCCTCTGAACCCACCTTTCACCTCTGCCCGCTGGGGTGGGTGGTGGCTCACAGAGAGACCTCGGATGCTGCCGTTTGTCACCAGCCTGGCACCACCTTGCCCAGGTATTGCTGCACCCCTCGGGGTGCCCTTCTGTGCCAAGGGGCTGTGTGGGCTCCCCAGAGCTCTGTCCCACGGGGTTTGACCCCAGCATTGAGGATGGGGTTGGAACGATGGAATCAGGCAGCAATGGGCTGGGGATGTGGGGTTTTCCAGCGCTATCCCGTGGGTCAGAGAGGCTGCCCTGCACTGCTCGTGGTGCCTGGAACACCACAGGTGGAGTCCCCATCCCTGGAGGTGTCCAAGGAAGGGCTGGAGGTGGCACTCAGTGCTCTGGGCTGGGGATGAGGTGGGGATTTGGCACAGCCTGGACTCCATGGCCTTGGAGGGCCTTTCCGACCCAAACGATTCTGTGTGGCCACGGGGCTGTCCCTGGCATGTCCCTGTCCCCCCCACCTGCTGCATCCACCTCTGCCACCCATATGCAAGGCCAGGTGTCTCAAATGAACTCCCTGCGGGGTGGGGACAATCTTTTTAGGGCCATGTAAAGGCTCCATTTGTTGCCTTTAACAGAATTAGAGCGGGGATCATGGTAGATTTAGAAAAGCAGTCAACACCTTCTGTGCAGGGCCCCTGGAGGCTCTGCTCAGCTCCCCCTGGAGGGGCTTGGCACAGTTTTTGGGGGATGCTCTGTGTTAGAGGTCTGCAGGAGTGGGTTTCATCTCTTCCAACCCCATAATTTGCAGGGAGTTGGATTCAGGAGGGCTCCAAGGGGATGTGGCAGTGCCCTCCCTGCGGCAGCCCCAGATCTGAAAGAGCTCTCAGTTGTTTTAGACAGCACCTTCCCAGGATATAAGAGCAGCTGGAGGAATTTGGAGCCAGCCAGGGAAGTTTCTGCTGGAGTTTTGCCCCCAACCCTGAGCTGTAACTCATCCCCTGGAATGGGACTGGCTGGGGGGCTGCTGCTCTCGAGCCTCCTGTCCCTCTGAGCACGTGCTGGCGGCATTGAGAGGGCTCTGTAACAAATATCCCTGCCCTGCAGCCTATTTCTGGGGCCATCGTCCCCTCTGTGACGCCAGGGCTTGCTTTGCCAGCTGTCACCCCCAGCCCAAATTCCCATTTCGTTGCATTAATATCCATGCAGTGCTTCTGGATGGGGATTTGATTTCAGCTGGCTCTCCGGAGTAGAAAGAGTTAAAAATAGCAAATCCAACACCCCTCATTCCCTGGCTGTGACGCAATCTCCCAGGTTGGAGTTACAAAGCCGCCAGGAATAGGGTTTAAAATAAAACAAGGGAGTGCTCTGCACTCTGCAGAGTGGGAGAAAGCAGCTCCAGCCTGGAGGAAAGACATGGAGCAGCCTCTGGATTTATAAAACACGCAGGAGTTTGTCCCCCTTGCGGTGCTCATGGCCAGATAAGCGATGCTGCACACACACAGCGATTAGTGGGGGAATTCAGGAGGCTCTCAGCCCACCAGGGAATCCACAGGAGAACTCAGGAAGGAATGAGCTCAGTGCGCTCTGCTCGGCAGCACCTCGCCAAGGCTCAGCTGGACACTAAACCCGGCCAGCAGGGCAGGGATGTGCTGGATCCAGCAGCACCGAGGCTCCTTGGCAGCTGCAGGGCGCAGGCAGGGACAGAGCAGACGGATCCTCTCCCAAAAGTGCTCCCAGACTCTGGAAGCAACAGTCTGCTGCAAGGTGGCGAGGTGCCAGCCTGGCTCTGCCTCATCCAACGGGGCTGCTTCTCTGATCTGGCAGAGAAAATCCTAAATCCCCACGTTTCTCTCTCTCAGACGCTGCCCTAGTTTAAAAATGTCAGCTCCTGGCTTTTCTTTTGTAACATTTTAAATATAGCACCCTTTCTGTTTTCTGATGGATGCGCCATATGCTGGGGAAACGGCACCCGAATCCACCGGGCTGGTGGGCGGGGGTTAAAGGGAAAAAGCATTTCCATACGGGAAGCTGCAAACACAAAACACAGCAGCAGCGAGCAGCAAATCCCTCCTGCAGCAGCCAGGAATAAGCTCCTTTCTGTCCCGCCTGTCTCCGGGTGTTGGTGTGAGGAGCGAGCCTGAATGTTTCCATTGTGTCACCTCCTGTCCCGGCCACCCTGGCACTGCCTCCACAGCGCCCAGCAGGAGATGCCACCATCTGACAGCTGCTTTGCCCTTTCCTTTCCTCAGAAAGCTCCTTTGCTGCTTTCTCTTTGGGGGTTTTAGGGGGATTTTCCAGCTGGGATGGGTCCCTCGTGCTCCAGCTCGCCCAGACTGCTGCGGGCCGGGCTGGGGGTGGTGGTGGGTGGGTTTGGCAGCCAGGGGACGGTCCCCCCGGGCTCCCTGCACTCGCACACAGCCAGGGCTGTCTCCCAGCACTAAACACAGCCTCCGTTTAGCAGGAAATCTGGCCTCAGCAAAATGATGAGCTCAGGCTTTTCAGCTTTTGGCCGGGACCTCAAGTTTAGATTATTCCACTCTGCACATCCCTCAGCTTTAGGACCAAGTGTAGCCCCTTGCATGGACCCCCCCAAAACCTGTCCAGCCCAGCTGGAGCGGAAAATAGCATCCTGTGGGCTGGGGCTGGGTCCAAGCCTCAGTCAAGGTCGCCCCTCCTGCTCTCTCTGGCTGGGGCTCCCCCACTTGTCACACCTCAGGAATCAAATCCAGGGGAGGAGATGGACTTTGGCCACTGCCTGGCTGCCAAGGTGGCTGTGTCCCTCGAGACCACCCTGCCAGGGGAGCAGGAGAGAGGCTGGGGTGGCCCAAAGCTCCTGCTGGCAGTGCCAGCTCAGGTTTGGCTCCATGCCCGGAGGGTGGGGGGGATGCAGTGAGGGGTGTGACAGAATCCCAGAATGGTTTGGGTTGGAAGGGACATTAAAAATCATCTCATTCCACCCCCTGCCATGGGCAGGGACACCTCCCACTATCCCAGATTGCTCCAAGCCCTGTCCAAACTGGCCATGGATGACCACAGTGGAGGAGGGGATGTGGGGAAGCTTTTCATATTTGCTCTTGCTCTGCAGCACCGGGGATTTGGGGCTGTGTCCCCTGGGTGTGACAGGTCCAGCAGGGCACAGGGCAGCTGCTCCCAAGGGCTTGGCCGGACACTGGCTGCGGGGTGGTGTCCTCCAGAGTGTGGCCTCAGCTGGTCCTGCTGCCCCTGGGATTCACAGAGGGCCACCAAGCACAGCCACGTGTCACTGTGACTGCTCAGACGGGGTTGTGCTCACCCAGATCCCTGTCCCAGGCTGCTGTGTCCCTGTTCCCAGCCCAACCCCGCTTTTGTGCCCGTGCACATCATCCCCCTCACGCCTCCCCGCTCCTGCCCTGTTTGTTTGCATCCACAACAGCTCAGGCCAGAGTTTTTAAGCTGCACCAGATGTAAGGACCAAATCCCATCCTCAGCCTCTCAGCGGGGTTCCCTCCTCAGCTGCTTCCAGTGAAGCTTCCTGCAGCCCAAAATGCCGATCCCAGGGAGTGCTGCACATCTGCCAGGGCTGCAGGAGCTGCTGGGAGCTGCAGCAAACACCGGGAGCATGGGCAGGGCATGTGTGGGAGGCGAGAGGGCAGGAAGGTGTTTGTGCCTCCTGCCGTGGTGCTGGCCGTGCTGGTGTCGGTTTTGGGTGTAAAAGGGTTGGGTTTGTGCCACACCTGGTGTCACCTGTCCCCGCTGGGGCAGCTCCTCCCTCACTGAGCTATTCTGGGTCTCCTCCACAAGCCTGACCTTGTGTCAGAGCAGGATTTGAGCTCAGGGCTGGGCCCAGCTGAAATCCTCGCAGAGATTTCAAGAGCAGGGGATTGCAGAGGTGCAGTGTCCTTGCTCCTGCCTGGGAAAGTGGCAGCTCACAGCTGTCCTGGGCACCCACCCCAGCACAGGACCTGCCACCAGCCCTGTGGTACCTGGGGACAGCTCCCTGCTCCAGGCTCGCCAGGGCTCCTGCCCTGGGCAGCCATGCATTGCAGCAATTATTAATTAAAATGCAATCTATCCTTTCTCATCCTCTCCCCGAGACAACAAGAACTGCTAAAACATTCTCAGGGATAATAGGGAGGGGAATTAAGCAGTTCCTGGGAAATCTGAGCTGTGCCTTTTGGAGATTTCTCGCTGTTCCTGGAGCCCACGATTCCCTGTTGGGCTCTGCATCTCCAGCCCCACTGTCTGGAAATCCCAGTCCTGCTGGGAATGCAGGGGGAAAAGCACTCTGAGTGTGATGCTGGGTGTGGGGATGAGGATCTGGGTGTCCCATGAGGGATGTGGGGGGCTCAGCCTGGAGCAAAGGAGGCTCAGGGGGGACCTTGTGGCTCTGCACAAGTCCCTGACAGGAGGGGGCAGCCGGGGGGGTCGGGCTCTGCTCACAGGGAACAGGGACAGGAGGAGAGGGAACGGCCTCAGGCTGGGCCAGGGCAGGCTCAGGGTGGACAGCAGCAGGAATTTCCCCATGGAAAGGGTGCTCAGGCCTTGGCAGGGGCTGCCCAGGGAGGTTTGGAGTGCCCATCCCTGGAGGTGTCCAAGGAAGGGCTGGAGGTGGCACTCAGTGCTCTGGGCTGGGGACAAGGTGGGGATGGGGCTGGACTCCATGGTCTGAGAGAGCTTTTCCAACTGAAACAATTCTGGGATTCTGTGGCTAATCCTAGTGGAGAGCAGCTCCTGGTGCAAACATGGTGCCGGGAGCAGAGCTGGGCAGCAGCCAGGAGGATTTTCCCCCAAATCCCAGTTCCATCCCAGTTGAGAGGCCTGGTGTGGGCAGACAGGCAGCAGCCTCCCTTGGGGGTCCCAGTCCCTCCCAGTGTGGGGGGCTGTGGAGCCCAGAGCTGTGCTGGGAGGGGCTCCCGTGGTGTCTGCAGAGACACAACCATGTGAGCACCAGGAGCCCTGGCTGCAGCTGCAGTTCCAGGAGATCCTGTTGCCATGACAAGCTGTAAGAGTGTTATCCAGGAAAAAAAGATCCAGTTGGGGATGGGAGGGAAGGCTGCCAGTGTGGAGGGCACATGGATCCCATGGGAATTGCGCTCTGGTGTGGCTGTGTGGCTTGGATGTTCAACTGCACAGGTTGAACCTCTGATCTTCCAGGGTTACACCTCCAGGTGCTCCAGCCCCTTCCCGAGCTCTGTGCCCCCCAAATTCCCACACCTGGGGGTGCAGAGCCCTGCTCCTGTCCCCTCACCCTCCTCCAGCCCCCAACAGCCATCCTGGCACGGTCCTGGCAGGAAAGGGAAGGTGTCAGTTCTCCCAAATAGTGACAGGACAAGAGGAAATGGCCTCAAGCTGTGCCAGGGGAGGGTCAGGTTGGACATCAGCAGGAATTTCTGCATGGGACGGGTGCTCAGGCCTTGGAACTTCCAAGGGAGGTGCTGGGAATGCTCCTTTGCCTGGGGAGTGTCATTGCAGCCCTGAGTGTGAGGATGGCACGTGCAGCTGGTGCTCGTGGTGCTCCCTGGCCACTGCCAGGCTGGGAGTTCTCGGGATGCAGTGGAATTCTTGGGATACAGCGTGTTCCCTGGCTCTGCACAGCCCAGGGTGGAGCTGTCAGGCTGGGGGAGCACTGTCGTGCCTTTCTGTTGTCTGCACTCAGGTCATCAGGTCTGAGGAAGAGCAACTTTTCCCTCTTTTTATTGGGAATCTGGGAAAATCACCGCAGCAGCAGCAGCCAGTGCTTCCAGCAAACCAGGCTGATCCCAGATCCCTCGCTCAGGACACCCCCAGGGTGCTGCTGGAATGGGGCTGGGGGTTCCTGCAGGGCAGGAGGTGAAACCTCTGCTGAGCCCCAGCGGGGTTTTTGGGTTTCCCTGGCACATTCCAGCCCTGCCTGTGTGGGAAGTAAACATCCTGCAGGCAGGCACGGGCAGCTGCCTGCGGCCAGGTCAGCATGGGAAGGCAGTCACGGCTTCCTCCACGCTCATTTGGAGAATAATTTCCACGGATGCAGCCAGAAACAAATTCTGCTGTGCAGGCAGGGCCCTGGCTGTTCGCTGCTCCAGCTTTTTGTTTGTTTTCCTTCCAACCTCTTGATTTTTTCCCCTTGTCTCCTTCCCTCTTTACCCTTCTCCTTTGTCTCCTCTGGGCGTTTTTGACCTCCCTCCTCTCTCTTTTTGCAGCGTGTCCCCGTGTGACCCAGCTCCCACGCTGGCATAATGTCCTGTCACGCCCTCGTGATGCCTTGGCACCTATTTGGGCACCTGCCACACTCACAGCCCTGCCTCCCGCTCCCAGCTACAGGGTGTTCCCTCCCTCGTGTGATGCCAGCGCTGGCCCAGCACCCCCAGCCCCGTGCCCTCTCCCATGGCGGCATGTGCCCCTCCAGCTCCTTGGTGCCATCCTTGCAGCACCCACAGCTTGTGCCCTGTGTCCCACCAAGGGAGTGCCAGCGGCGGGGGGCGAGGGGCCAGCGTGAAGCAGGTGGGAGCAATAATTGGTCCTGATCTAATTAGGGAAGCCTAGGGCTGGATTAGGAGCTGTGGCAGTGGAGGGTTTTTAGCTGTAAGCCACAGATGGCTTTGCCTGGGAGCCAGGAGAGGCTGGCATGGACTGGAGGGGGTTCATAATCCCACCTGGAATACTCTCCAAGCTGGCTGACAGCTTTGGGAGCAGCCCAGTGCTGGCTCTGGGTGAGCTGGGTGGTCCCCGCTGCCCCCAGCCCGCTGTCCCACACCGCCTGTCCCAGCCCAGTCCTCGTGGATTCAGTGCAGACAGTGGCAGAAGCAGCCGGAGCTGCTCCAGGCTCAGCCTGTCCCACAGCAGATCCCTGCTACCCGTCCTCAGCCCATCAGGAGCACTCAGCCCGCCCCAGCCTAAAAATGTAAATATTCAATAAAGAACCACGGGATGCTTCTGGGTTTTACTGAGGGGAAGGATCAGGAGAGAAAATCCTCTGCCCAAAGGTAAATCTGGCATTTTCTCCTTGGTGGGAATGGCTTTTATCCGTGGCAGCTCCATGGGGAGCCGTGGGCTGAGCACCGAGATGGCCGTGCAGGGCTCAGATTCACCACCAGAGCCGAGCATCCCGACTGTTGGTCCCTTCCTTTATTTCAGGGATAATTTGGCTGATCCCTCACCTGGGTGCCTCACCCAGCTCTGTGCTGCTGGCACCCCCACAGTGTCAGCTCCTCAGCAGGGACCTGGGGTGGACTCGATGGTCTCAAAGGTCTTTTCCAGCCTCGTTAATTCTGATTCTGTGTCTGGAACAGGCACATGCCCACATGCCGGGGTCACGGCAGCCCCACAGGACGCAGGCTGAGGCTGTCCCGTGCCTGCTGAAGGACCAGCACCATCTGGCTCCCAGCCCATCCTTCCCTTCCTTCCCAAGGCGTTTTTACGGCTGCAGCCAAGCCCTGGCCGCTGCAGGACAGCAGGCAGGAGCCTTTGGCCCCGCTGCTGATGAGAAACCCATATCCCGTGGCCCTGCAGTTCCCACCCTTCCTCCCCGGCCGCCCCTGGGACACAGCACAGCTCCTGCCTGGAGGGGAAATCCTCCCCCTCGCCCTCAGCTCCCCTCTGGAGCCGGCCAGGTCACCCTGGATCCGTGCTGCAGCGGGAGGATTTGGGGTGCAGGCTCCTGGAGTGCCACCTCCTTGTCCCCATACCCCAGCAGAGGTTTCCTTTACCTCGCTCTCTGCCCCCAGCCCGGCCCGCTGTGTCCCATCCCCGGTGCTTCACCCCGGCCTCTCCCTCAGCCTCCAGTGCTTCCAGCAAAATTCCTTCCTGGCCAGTCACTGCCGCCCCTCAGCCTTGACGCCTCCGGGGCTGCTGTGCTGGCAGGGCTGGGCTTCCTCTTCCTGAGCCTCCCCAGCCCTGCTCCCGACCCCCTCCTCACCCCAGAGCCGTGGAATCGGCCCTTCCCGGGGTCTGCCAGCCGTGCCCACGGGGAATGCCCGGTGGGAATGCCCAGCTTTCCTCACCCTCCCCGCTGCAGCTGCATCCCACCGCCAAGCTGTGCCACGCTGGTGCCACCACCCACAGCGGGGTTCTGAGAAGAGGATTTCCAGCCCCAGGGACCGCGCTGGGGGTGGGGTGGGGAATTGCTCAGTGCCGGGGAGCAGTGGGAAGCAGTGGGAAGCTGCTGGAAGGAGTTCAGCCCCATGGAGGTGTGACAATTCCTGCCAGCATCATCTGCCCTGCTCCCCCAGCGTCCAGCTGACATCCAGCATTCCAGGGGCTGGATCCATCCCATGGTGACACCCACACCTCCTTACATCATTCCAGGGGCTGGATCCATCCCATGGTGACACCCACACCTCCTTACACATTCCAGGGGCTGGATCCATCCCATGCTGGCACCCCCTTGCTGCAGGTGCCAACTCTCAGTCCCTGCATCACCCCTGGCACCCACCAGCCTCAGCTTCCCACAGTGGCACTGCCTCTCCTGATTAATTTCAGGGTGAATACTTTGCTTTTCCATGGTCCCTTTCACCTGTGGCGCTCCCAGCACTGTGCAAATATTAATTACTGGCAGTTAATTAAGCTCGGCATGCCCATCCTCCTGTGGAGATGCTGGGTCACAAACACACTGGCAGCAGAGCTGGGTGGGAGCTCCTGTGGATAATGATCCCAACCCCACCTGGAAAAGCTTCTCCCTGATAGACCTTCCCGGAGGGCCAATGGGCTAGGAGAGGGAAATAGGTGGGAAAGAGCAGCACCTACTCTGGTCCCAGTAAGGAAGGAGGGGTGGATCTTTAAAGATGCCTCTGGGTGCCCCTGGAAAGCTGCTGCTGGGGTATGTGGGGCTGTGGGATATGGGGCTGCCGGGGGGGGAACCCAAGCTGCTGGTGGAGCTGTGCCCTGTTATTCGTGTTGGTGGTGAGCAGCAAACCCTCCAAGGCAGATGGAAATTATCCCATTCTCCTTCCACTCGTGAAGGGCTCGAAGTGTTCCAGAGGTTCAGCATTTCCGCATCCTGGTGCAGGGCTGGACGCTGTGCAGGAAGAGCACAGGAAGACAAACAAGGTCGTTGACCCTCCTGAAACGAAGGAGGGGGATTGCCCAGGGGTGGGAATTGCAGATTGTTCATGGGAGCAGCCCTTGGGCACGGTCCCTGCGCCCTCCTGGGGGACTGAGCTCCTCTGCTCAGCCGTGGGGGTTGTTGGGGGGCTGTCCCCCTGCCCGGGTCGCACACTGGCTGTGCACGGCCACCGCTGCCTGACCCCGGGGCTGCGCAGGGCAGCAATCCCTGACCGGAGGTGCCACCTTAATCCGGATCAGTGGGAAATCTGTCAAGTGCCCACGCAGCCCCGTGGCGCTTCCCTGCCTGGCTGTGCCCTCAGCCCGTCAAGAACCGGCCAGGATGCGGGCACAGCCCCACAGGAGCTGGCCCTGGGCAAGTTTTGCGCTGAGAGTGGAGCACAAACGCAGGAATTGTTGGCCCAGATGAGCTCCGAGCAAAACAGGAGCAAAGTGGGGGCAGATTATGGCATTCCTTGGGCAGCTCCCACCCCCTCTCCACGCCTGCTGTATCCCAGCCTGCGAGGCCACTAATGCTACTTACATTATTAGTGGATTATTTGGGTGTAATGAGCTTTGCCCCGCTCAGCTGGCCCTGTGCTCGGGGCTGTGGGATGTGTAATACTTCCTGCACGGGGCCACAAGGCGGGCAGCTGCTGCCTGGAACACAGGCACACAATGCACCAATGTTCCCGGACAAAATTCCAGCCTGGGCTGGAGGTTAAGCACGAATCAGGGAGCTTTGGGCAGCGCTGAACAAAGCGGGAGGGTGAGGGTGCCCTGAGCTGGGTCCTGACCCGTCCCCACGGGCACTGCCAGCAGTGACTGGCTCAGATCCATCTCTGCCCGTGGTGGGGCACAGCTGAAAGCATCTTTTCCATCCTCAGCTCCTTTTCCTCTGCCTTCCTCCCATCAGACCAAGCAAGGGCTTGGCGATGTGTTGCTATGGGCACCAGGAAGTTTTCCCTGGAGACCAGCAGCCCGCACTAAGCGATGCCTGCATGTTCTGACATAGATTATTATTTTTGCCTTCCCCTTTTCTTCATCGTGAATGTTGAAGTGTGGATGAATTCCTGGCTTTTCCCCCTGCCTCTCTGTCCTGCTTTCCTCTCCCAGCTTTGTGCATTTCCATGGCTGTGTCCCAGGGCTTGGCTTCGGCTTCGTTCTGGGCCAGGGTGTGAGCAGTGGGTGCGTGGGAGGAACTTTCAGCTCTGTAACTCTTGCTCTGCTGGAGACCCCTGCGGGGAAGATCCCTGATTTATTCCAGCCTCAGGAAATCCTGTTGGTCCCCTCAGGCAGCTGCAGAGCTCCTGGGCACCCATTACCATCACAGGAGGTGCTGGATTGCTTTTCCCAGGGCTGGTGCCTCTTGGGTCGGGGTTCCCTGCTCCCTTCGTTGTGTTTGGGACCTCAGAGTGATTTAGGTCTAGACTAATTAGTCTCTGCTGGGCTGAGCTCCAGGCCTGACTCCCATTTTGCCACTGCTCTGCTGGCACTTGGCGTCCTTTAGTGTCTCAGGTACCTCTGAGAGCTCTTGGCTTGCAGGGAAGGGAAGTCCCAGCAGCTCTTGGAAGTCAAGGCCGGAGTCTGAGCTTTGCAGGAGGGCACTCAGAGCTTCCCTCGCAGCCCATTCCCAGCAGCTCCAGGGATGGAGGGTCAGCCCATTTCCCGGAGGGAAGCGGTGCTGTGTCTCTGGGCACTTGGCACAGGGAATGGGATTGCACTGTGACAGGGTCTCAATGTCATTTTGACTTCTCCTGCTTGGCTTTTGAAGGCAATAATGGGCTGTTTCTGTTCACTGTCACTTGATCTGCCCCTGGGTGAGTGAGGAGCCCCTGCTGAGTGATCTCCTCTGTCCTGTGCCCCTTCTTCCCTGCTCTGGAGCGACTTCACAGGCTGGCTTTCAATCAGCTGCTTCTCTTGTTCCTGGGAATGCAGTTCAGCCCTGGGTCAGAAAAGCTCCTGCCTTTTGCTGCTCAAGTTGCCCAGATTGTGACTCCCTCTCAGAAATCTTACAGCAAATAAATCCCGTGCTGCTCGGGCCCTGCCTGCAGTGCTTGGTGTGGTGTCAGCCTGGCTGGAGCTCCTGCACAGCCCAGGCACTGCCAGGTGGGGCAGGGAAAGCAGGAGCTGCTCTGGGTTTTCTCCACGTGTTTGGGAATTGCCTTGAGACAGAAGGATCTGTACGGAGCAGGAGGATTTTACCCTGCTGATGCTGCTGGGCATCACCTGTGTGGTGTTCCCAGAGGGGTGAGGAGCAAAGGTGAATCCCAGCACTGTCTGCAGCAGGAGAATTTCAGCTCTTGCCCTGCCCTGCCCTGCAGCCCCCAGCTCCTTCCAGAACCTCCACGCGCCGTGGGGCCGCTCCGGAAGGAGCCGTGGGCCTCGGGATGCTGCTCCTGGCTGAGGAGGTGACAGTCCCACCAGGGCCAAGCACTCGGCTGCTGTGATGTTTGAAAGCTCCTTGACAAATGACTTCTTCCCCCAGTTCCTAAGCAAACAAGGAGGAGCTCCGAAAACACAACAGTTCCTTCCCGTGCTGCTGCCAACTCGGAGCTCGCTGGGCTGTCTCAGAGAGGGTCAGCAGCCACCAGGGCTGAGCAGAGCACTGGGGGCTGGTCCCTGCAGGGTCCTCCTGCACCTGCTATGGGGACAGGAGAGCATCTGGGGAGCTCTGGGATGATGCTGTGACCTCGTTGTCCATGCAGGGACAGGGAGCGGTGCCCAGGTGCTGACACTGCACAGAGCTTGGGACTGCAGACCAGGGAGCCTCTTCTGTGGGACAGGGAAATCCCAAATCCAGACAGGGCTGGGCTCCCATCTCAGAGTCATTGGGTGCTGTCCTTTGCCCTCAGTGCTGGCCTGATGTCCCCTGATGCCACAGCCACCGGACTGAGCTCAGTGCAGTGACACCCAAATCCTAACACACCCTTCCCCTCTCTCCCTCTGCCCTCCCTCCTTTCTGCCAGCAGTTCCCTATCAGCAAAACCCCTACACCCCTGGGAGCGGCTCCTCTGTCATCCAGTGCTACCGCTGTGGGGACACCTGCAAGGGCGAGGTCGTGCGTGTGCAGAGCAACCACTTCCACATCCGCTGCTTCACCTGCCAAGGTAGGATAAGGATGCCCAAAAAGCTGCTGCCAGCTTGTCCCATAGCTCTGGGTGCCAAGCAAAAGGCTGGGGACACACCTACCAGGCCCACTGAGGTGTGGTCACACACCTAAAGGGGGCATGTGGTGGGGCACAGGGCAGGCAGTGCCCCTGAGTGGTGCCAGAGCCACTGAAGGGGTGGCCAATGTCACCACCCTGGAGCCCATCTGTGTCTGGGGGCATCACCGTGTCCTTCAGCTGCTCCCAAAGCAGGAGGAGGAGGAGGGGGAGGAGGCACTGCCAGCCTGGCTGAGGTGGGGAGATGCCCAGAGCAGTTCCTGATGGAGCTGGGGCTGGGTGACACATCCCTGCCACCTGCCTGTGGGATGCAGCTGGGACTTGGTGGCCCCCAGGGCTGGCAGGAGTGGAGCAGAGAGGTTGTTTGGGTCCTCCTGGAGCACCAGAGGAGAGCTGCAGGGCTGTAAAGCTCGTGGTGCGTGGCTGCTGCTGCTGAAGGGCTCCTCAGCACCTTTATTGGAGCAGCTGCTCTCAACCAGCTTCTGCAGGCTGCAAAATCTCCCATTCCTGGGCTTTTTAAAGGCCTCTGGTCTCCCAAGCTCCCTGTGCTGAGCACAATCCCCACCCCCTTGGCCACACTGTGCTCCTCTCCAGGGAGCCATGGGTTTGCTGGAGGTGACGCTTCCCTGGGCCGTCCCCACCCTGCTGCAGCCCCGTCTCCCCGCGGTGTGGGCAGCCCCGGATTTTTGGGAAAGGGGAGTGTCTCAGGATGCCCTCAGGGCTGACCTGCACCTGCAGGGCCCCGTGCTGAGCATGCTGCCCTTTCCCAGCTCGATCCTGCAGGAGCTGAGCATGCAGACAAAGAGCTCAGACAGCCGCTAGCTTCAAAGGGCCCGGGAGCCAGCAGGGAGAGCCTGGCAGCGCTCACTGCCCGATTTCCAAGTGAAAGGGAATAAATAATGAGAGGAAATCCTCCTGTCTCACCTTCCCTCGCAGCTCTCACCTCCTGCCACCTCTGGCTGGCTCCAGCCCCACTGCCTGTCCCTGACGTGTCCCCGGGAGCTGGCACGGGAGTGAAGCCATGGGATGTGCTGTTCCCACAGCAAACAGGGCACAGAGCAGCCTCGTTTTTTCTTGTTTCTGCTTCCTGATGCTGTCCCCAAGCTGCTGGCCTGTCCCTTGTTGCTAACAGGATGTTTGGGACACCCAAATTCCCCCTGCTGGGTACCCCCAGCTGCAGGGAGCAGCTCAGCCAAGGGATGCTCCACAGGACAGGAGCTGCATCTCTGCTCCCGTGGGCCCTGCAGCAGCGGGTCCAGCTGTCCCCTGTCACCCTGAGCTGGCCCACAGGTGCAGGGACAGGACAGAGGGGGCTGAAGGACAAAGCAGAGACCGAGGTGGGCTGTGCCAGCGGGTGCTCAGTCGCTCTGTGGTCCCCTCTCCGCGCTGTCACCTTGCAGGACAGGGGATGGGCACCGTGCCCAGGCCCCAGGATCTCCCTGTGCCACTCCAGTGCCAGGCTCTGCTGCTCTCCAGATCTCTCTGTGGCTGGAGAAGCCGTAGGAGGGAGCTGATGCTGAGGCCGGGGCTGGCCACATCTGCTTGGATTCCTGTGATGGGCTGTGCACCACTCACACTTCCCACGGCAGGGCAGGAAGCGAGGCTGGGCTGGACACCTGTGGAAAAACAAGCAGACAGAGCTCCAAGCCCAAAATCCCGGGAGCCGTTCCCGTCAGGACACGGCTCCGTGTGCGGGGAGCTCATCAGAGGCAGGGCAGGGACGAGACCTCTCCCCAGCTGTCCCTAGGGCACTCCCAGCTCTTTGCCAGCCCTGTCCGCAGCTTCCTGACACCACGGGAGTGCCAAGCGGAGGGGCTGAGCCCCAGCCGGGTGCGGCGGCTCCAGGAGGGGATGCCCAGGCCGTGCCAAGCCGTTCGTGTGCGGTGCGGCAGCGCTGCAGTGCAGGGGCTCTCTCCCGGCTATGGGATTCCCTGTGGGAGCGGCCCCATCCCACAGCCCAACACTGACATCTTGTGGTGCCGGGGGAGGCCCCAGAGCTCTGGTGGGAAGGGAAACCCTCGGAGATACCCGCAGGAAGCTGGAGAGGCGGCAGAGGTGGCTCAGGGCCCCTGGCCCTGCCGTGACGGGTCCGTGTCCTTTTCCCCAGTGTGTGGCTGCGACCTGGCCCAGTCGGGTTTCTTCTTTAAGAACCAGGAGTACATCTGCACCCACGACTACCAGCAGCTCTACGGGACCCGCTGTGACAGCTGTGGGGACTTCATCACCGGCGAGGTCATCTCTGCCCTGGGCAGGACCTACCACCCCAAGTGCTTTGTCTGCAGCACCTGCAGGTGAGTGGAGGTTGTCACCAAGGGTTTGTGACCTCCTGGAGAAGCCCTTGCCCAGAGCCCCTGTGCTCCCTGCTGGCCCCAGGGAAGGAGGGAGATGAGCAGCTGACCCCTCCCCACCTCTTCTTGGCCGCAGGAAGCCGTTCCCCATCGGAGACAAGGTCACATTCAGCGGGAAGGACTGCGTCTGCCAGAACTGCTCCCACTCCCTCCTCAGCACCAAGCCCATCAAGATCCACGGGCCCAGCCGTAAGTTGACTGCTGTCCTGGGATGGATGCTAAGAGAGGGACCATGAGCCCCTGGAGAGGGTGACAGGACGGGCTTTGGGGCCACTGTGCAGCCCTGCAGAGCCACGGGTGTCACAGAGGTGTGGGAGGAGGGACGGGGCAGTGCTGCGGCTCCACCCAGGATTGCAGCTCACCGCTGGTTTCGGAACTCCCCCGGCCTGTTTGTGACCTGGGCAGGGTCACCACCCTGGCAGGCGCTGTCTGAGCTCATGGGGACGTTCTGGAGCTGGGTTTGCTCGGAGCAGCAACCCTGGGAATACTCCTGGGACTGTCCCAGCGCTGGCGTTCCTCAGTGTGTCTGCAAGCACTGAAAGGCTTTTCATGCTCATCCCCTGGGGAACCCCTAGGACTCAGCTGGAGCGACGGGCAAGCTCTTTTGGGTGGGTTTGGCCTTGCTTTAGACCCCAGGTTGCGGGGACCTTCCCTTCCTGCCATGCTCAGCAAGCCCTGGAGGTCAGTGCCAAGACCAGAGCCAGGACTCAGTGTCACCCCTGGTCCTTGTCACCCATGGTCCTTGTCACCCATGGTCCTTGTCACCCAGTCACCACGGTGGCACTGCTGGTGGCAGCTCAGGTGCCGATGGGCCCCACTGCGAGCCCCCCAAGCTGCCTCCTTCCCCCCAGCCCTCAATGGAGGGGACGTGGCAGGGTTGGAATGAGCCCAGGGACAGGAATTCCTCCTCCATGGGCTCCCAGAGCTGCCCAGAGCCAGGCTCTGCCTCCCTCCCGCCTTCCTCTCCCTCCCCATCCCCTTCCCGGCCCTGGAGCGGGGTCACCCGAGGACACCATGCCTTATTCATGGCAGCTGCAGGCAGACGGAGCCTGCCCCTCCGGCACGTGTCCCTCGCAGCCCCGGTGGCCCTGGCAGTGCCACCAGCAAGGTGGCAGGGGAGCTGTGCGGGCTGCTGGTGCATTCCATAGGGAAGGCATCTCTGGAAGGAGGATGCCGAGCCTCTCCCTGCAGCCCCAGCCCTGCAGGACCTGAAGCAGGGAACAGATCCTGCTTTTTTCCAGAGGTCAGAAATCTTCTCCCATTGGTCCGGCAGGCAGGGATTTGGCACGGGGCAGCCTGGGAGGGGCCTGTCTGCTCCTGCTTCCCCCTGGCAGGGAGGGGGTTAAGGAAAACCCCCCTCCAGGCAGACCTGCTGCCCAGGGGGAGGTGAGGACAAGGAGGAGCCAAGGTCAGGGGTCCGAGGCCCATGTGCTTCCTGCTCGAAGCCCTGATGGGAGCCAGGGGAAGCAGGGGAGGAAGGGAGGCCGGTAAATAGCGCAGCGGGGCCGGACGTGGCTGCCGGACAGCACAGCCCTTCCTCTGCCGGACACTTCCCACCCTTGGGGACCTGCCAGGGCAGCGTGGCCCCCTCAGCCCATCACAGAATCACAGAATGAACCAGGTTGGAGAAGACCTTTGAGATCATCAAGTCCAACCTGTGACCCAACACCCCCTCATCAATTAAACCACAGCACTGAGAGCCTGTCCAGGGTTTTTTTTAAACACATCCAGGGACGGTGATTCCACAGCCTCCCTGGGCAGAGGATTCCAGTGCCCAATCACTCTTTCTGTGAGGAATTTTTTCCAACTGGCCCTGGCTCAAACTCATCACCCTGAGGGAGACCCCACTCTGTGCCAGCAGTACCTCAGAGGTCCCAGCTGTCCTCCTGGTTCCTGTGCTGGGGACAAGCAGAGGTGACAGATTTCCATAATGAAATGATCCCCACGAGGCTGCCTCAGGAGCAGGGTGTAAGAAAAATCCCTGGAAAAGGCAGGGCGTGAGTGGAGTGCCAGGTCACACAGCCGGGGTGCCTCGGGGTGACCCAGCAGCTGTGGGTGTCCCTGCTGTGCTGCCGTGTCCCACATTCCCTCCTGTCCCCCCAGACTGCGCCGGCTGCAAGGAGGAGATCAAGCAGGGCCAGTCCCTGCTGGCCCTGGAGAAGCAGTGGCACGTCAGCTGCTTCAAGTGCCAAACGTGCGGCATCATCCTCACCGGCGAGTACATCAGCAAGTGAGTGCCACCGCCCCGCGACACTCCCGGGCTGTCCCCGCGGCTGGGCGGGTGGCGAGGGGCTCGCCTGCCGCTCACCCCCTCCTCTCCCTCTCTCCCAAGGGATGGCATCCCGTACTGCGAGTCCGACTACCACGCCCAGTTCGGCATCAAGTGCGAGACCTGTGACCGCTACATCAGCGGCCGTGTCCTGGAGGTGAGTCCCGGGGCTGAGCCGCCCCATCGCGGGCTCTGTGACAGGAACATGCCCTGGGGAGCTGTGGGAGGTGCCACCCTCCATCTCTGGGGGCCGTGGCTCGTGCTGCAGCATCTCCGTCACAGCGTGACCACCTTCTCCAGAGGGTGGGAGAGGGGAAAACAACACCAGACCTTGGATAGCAGAGCTCGGGAAACACCCACAGTGCCCTGGGGGTGCTGGGACACGTCTGGAGGTGTGGGGACATCAGCCCTAAGCAGCCGCTGCCATGCCCGGCTCTGCTGTCCCCAGCACGCTCACCCCAGCCCTCCTCTGAGCGCATCCCCGTGCCGGCAGCCTCCTGTTGCCTTGGAAACGCATCCCGCACTGCTGCCCGCTGCCGAGCCGGGCTGAGGGGCTGCAGCACCCTCCCCGTGGGCAGCGGTGCCCGTGGAACACCCCTTGGCAGGGCAGAAACCGGAGCAGAGGGTCCCCTTCGCTGGGAGAGGCTTTGCTGGGCAGGAGGAGCTGCTCTGGCAGGGCCCTGGAGGGATGCAGGGACTCCCCAGGGATCCCACCATGGATGCAGGTGGCTGTGGGACACGTTGGGGCTGCACAGCTGCTGAGAGCAGTGAGGGATGGTTTTGGGGAAGGACAGAGAGGTCCATCAGGGCTGGTCCTTCCCATCTCCTGGAACGGATGTGTCCTCTCGTGTTTTCTCTTCTACCCCAGTGCTGGCAAGGAAAAAAAAAGGTGCAGAAAATCCAGTCTGAGGGTAATTTAAAGGCTCAGGAGGCACAGACAGGGAAGCCTGGTGTGATTTTTAGATGGCACAGAGAAGCAGCAATGCTGGAATTGTGCTCTGTCACTCCTGAGACCTCCCCTTCACACGGCTGAGCAGGAGGGAAGGGCTCCCACACCTCTGCCAGCCCCAGGTCGCAGCTGCATCCTAAAATCAGAGGTCCCATGGCTCTGCAGGTGCTGTGGGTCTCCAGCCTGTTCCACTCACAGCCCACCAAGGAGTGATCCCCGTCCCTGTTCCTGCCAGTCGGGCTGCCCTGGGAGCTCCAGCCTGTCCAAGGAAGCTGGAACAAATGGCCAGGAGGCTCCCAGCAGCTCTCCCCAGCCTGGGGGGCTGTGTGTCCCTGCTTTCTGCTGACTCCAGGCTCCTGCCGGGAGCACGAGCTCAGCCCTGCAGCAGCTGCCCCAGGCCGGAGCTCACTGGATCAGCAAATCCGAATGGAGCAGAACAAAGCCCTGACATCAACTCCCTGCTGCTGCTCCTCCCCTGGGCAGTCTGAGCCCCGTGCCAGGGTAGAGCATCCTCAGGCACCCACGGGTGTGAGCAGGGTGGTGTCATCCGGTGTGGGAGGGTGGACCTGGGATTCCTGTCATAAAATCGTGGAATGGGTTGGGTTGGAAGGGACCTTAAAGCTCATCTCATTCCAACCCCTCTGCCCACCTTCCACTGTCCCAGGTCGCTCCAAGCCCCGTCCAGCCTGACCTTGGACACTTCCAGGGATGGAAGCCTGAGCTCCCCACCCTCCCTGGGATGTGTTTGCTCCCAGCATTGAACCATCTGTGAATCCAGAGGCTTGAATTGTCCTCTCTGTCAGAGTGTGAAATGGAAAGGGCGCCTTTAAATAATTTTAGGCATTAAGGAGCCTCCTGGTGCTGTCCCAGTAGCCCCCAGGGCGTTCCCAACTGCTCCGAGCTGCCCAGCCAGGCTTGGATGATTAATGAGTCTTTAAGGGACCCAAGAGATAACGAGCAGGTCCTTTCCCTCACTGCTCCACCAGTATTCCACTACAAGCTGGAATAATAACCAGAATGAAAGGAGCAAGGTTTGTGCATGGTTTGGAGGAGTTCTGGGTGTTCAGATGGTGGGTGGCTTTTGGAGAAGGTGTGTGGTGAAATGGAAGTTGGGAATGGGCTGGGACATTCCCAGGGAGCAGCCAGCCTCCCTCCACATGGACTGGTTTGGGTTGGCACAGGGCTGTCCCCTCCCTGCACTGCAAGGAAAGGAAGAGGGGTCCAAACTCTCCAAACTCATCCTCCTGCCCATCCTAAAACCTTCCGCTCATTTTTCACATAAACTGGAGGGACTGGCTGCCATCTGCACCCAAGAACACTAAATTCCAGGTTGATTTTATGGGCAGCCCACGGGCAGGTTCTCAGTTGCAGCAAATTGCCCTCTTTTTTCAGCCCCCTCTACCACAACCCTCTCCTTTAAAAGCAAAAGCCTCGTCTTCCCTCTGCCACCTTCAATTATTCTCCCTCTTCTTTTGTTTTGTTATGGGTGTAAAAAGTTCTTTCGGGTTGAGCTGTGACAGCCCAGATTCCTCCTGCCCTGAGCTGGCTCCCAGTTCCCAGCCCAGCAGAGAGCCCATAACTGGAATGCTGACAGACACTTTGAGGGGAGCAAGCTCCCAATTTCAGCTCTTAGCCCTGTCAAAAGAGCCAGAGGAGCAGCCCAGCTTCCTCTCATCTGGGGAAGAGCCTGTTCCTGGCACTGAAATTGGAGCAGAAGAGGAGAAAAGTTCCTTTAGGGTCAGGAACTGGCAGTGATAGACAGGGAGGTCTTTGGGGTCCCTTTGCTGCTCCCCTGCTGTGACATCCAGGGCCAAATTTGCTGTTTCTGCTCAAATCTGTAGAGAAGGAGCTGATGCAAAGCACGGCTGCAGAGGGCCTTGGCCATTCCCAGAGTGTCAGGGTTGTAGGGACACTGTCCCTGGTGGTTTGGGACCTCCTGGCTCTGCTTGCTGTTGAACATTCCAAGGAGAGCTGAAGGCTCCTGGTCTGACTCGTAGCCCAGCAGGTTGAAAACAGGGATGAAGCCATGTCTGGTTTTCTCCATGGGATATGGAGGTCTCCAAGGCCGCCCCAGACAGTTTGTTCACCGTGTCACTGTCTGCAGCAGCGAGGGCTGGCAGGGTCACCCAGGGACAGGGGCAGGTCCGTGCCCTGCCGTGCTCAGGGGCTGCTCTCTGCTCGCCCGCACAGGCAGGAGGGAAGCACTACCACCCCACCTGTGCCAGATGTGTGCGCTGCCACCAGATGTTCACAGAGGGAGAGGAGATGTACCTGACAGGTAGGGCTGTGACCAGCGTGGCTGTGGGGGGTTCCTGCTGAGGGGAGTGGGGGGTTTGGTTCCTTATGGCACTTGGAGGGGTCTCTTTGTGCAGCAGTGCCAGAGATCCCCCTCTCCACTGCTCCCCAGACCCTGTGCTCTTCCAGAGCCCTGCAAAAATCACTTCTCTCCATGAAATCTTCCCTGCCACTGAACGGGGAACTTTTTGTCTCCCTGCACACCTGGGCACAGTCCAATTTCTGCTCATTCCAACCCAAAGGATGGAGGTGCTGGGATGCCCCAAGCTCAGTGTCACCCCAGTTTAAGCAGCAGGAACTGGTTGGGTCACCCAAAATCCACCCAGCTGAGGTTTGGCCACTGCCCTCAGTGCTCCAGAGCTGTTCCATTCCTCATCCTGGACACACAGTCTCCACTGCCCTGCACGTTCCCGGGGCACTGCTGCAGGTGGCAGGGACGTGGCAGGGGGACCCGGCTGACCCCTGGCAGGGGGGTGACCGTGTGTGGGGCTGAAACACTGTCCCTTTGCTGCCTTGCAGGCTCTGAAGTGTGGCACCCCATCTGCAAGCAGGCAGCCAGAGCAGAGAAGAAGCTGAAGGTAGGCAGCAGGGTGAGGGGCATCCCGAGAGGTGGCATGTCCCAGGTGACACTGTCCCCGGGTCCCTGCTGGGAGTGAACTGCCCAGACCTGGAGTGGCTGCCCACAGGATGATGGGTGGCCGTGGCTGAGGCTGTGAAAGTGAAATTCAGCCCCCAAACCAGCACTTTGCCTGCTCAGGGGTCCCTCCTTGCCATGCACTCACCTGCCCTCACCTCTCTGCCTCCACAGCACAGAAGGACGTCGGAAACCTCAATCTCCCCCCCTGGCTCCAGCATCGGCTCCCCAAACCGTGTCATCTGCGTAAGTCCAGCCCTGCCCCTCGCCCAGGGCCCCAGGGATGGGAACAGCAACTTCCTGTGCTGCTCTTCAGTGGGACAAGCCCAGAATTTGGGGACAGCACAGACAAACCCCCTTGTCCCAGCAGCACGCTGTGCCACCAGTGCCGTGGCACAGCTCAGGAGTGCTCAGAGGGGCACAGTCCTGCCCTCCCAGCTCCTCTGCCCTCCCCACTGCTGCCTCTCAGGCCTCTCCTCTTACCTGTCCCTGCTGCTGGGGTGACAGTGGGCTCTGTCTGCCCTGTGCTGGCTCCACACTGCGTGCTCCAGCCTCCCTTCCCTTCTCTCCTCCTCTTCCTTTCCGCCTCTCTGTCTCCGTCTCTCCCTCTCCCTAGGCTAAAGTGGATAATGAGATCCTTAATTACAAAGACCTGGCAGCTCTTCCCAAGATTAAAGCCATCTATGAAGTGCAGCGTCCTGACCTCATTTCCTACGAGCCCTATCACAGATACACATCGGATGAGACGCTGGAGAGATATAGCTATGGGGAGGTACCGAGTGTCCAGAAACCCCGTGCTGGGATGCACAGGAACGGGGCCCAGTTTGGGGGAGAACAGTGTGGGGCTTTGCTCATCCCAGTGGGAATAGTGCAGGGAGGCAGGAATGGGGCAGGACCTCTCCCAGAGGCTTGGGAGGGTCTGGGGTGGAGGCGAGGTGATGCTGCTGCTGTAGAGTCAGAAAGAAACCAGTGACCTCAGGACATGTGCGAGGACAGACAGCGCTGTGTGAGAGCAGCGATGGACAGGGAATTCACCCATCACCTCTGGAGCAGCTCTGGAGCAGGGCTGCCCTGTTGGGTGCTGGCCCTGCAGCCCGGGAAGGGGCTTGGGCAGTGCATTTCTGGAAGTGTGATGAGGAGATGCTCAGGCAACACACAGCACAGGACTGTCCTACCTGCCCAGCTGGGGCTGCTGGGTGAGTTCAGGGAGCCCATGGAAGAAGGAGGTCTGAGCAGCTCACAGAGATGGTCCTGCAAGAGCACTTGGCAGTAGCATCTCTTACATCCCCACCCCAAGGTTTTGTCATGAGCCTGGAGTCCTGCAGCCCACCCAGGAGCGTGGCCATGGCCCTCTGTGCCCTCCCCCCTCCACAGAGGTCTCTGAGAGGTGGCAACTGCTGATTCCCCCTGCTGGTTCCTCTCCTGGCCAGGAGCTCCTGCCCAGCATCCTGCCCCAGTCCAGCTCCAGCTGTAGCCCCAGTCCCCCTCACTGCCCGGTGACATGGGGAAAATGAGCTGCTGTGGGACCCCAGTCTGTCACTGCTCCTCTTAACCATGTGCTGTCTCTCTCTCTCTCTCTCTTTTCCTCCTCACTTTGCCTCCTGCTGCCTCCAGTCCCTGGGGACCCTCTCCCCGTACTCACAGGTAATGCCCCTGTGGGCACTGGGGGTCTGTCACCTGCTGCTGCCACACGATGTCCCTGTGCCCAGGGGCTCTGCTGATCATCCCCCTGAGCTGTGGCTGCCCCAGGGTGTGGGGTGACAGGGAGGACACTATCCAGGAGGATCCTGTCCTTCAGGCCCCAAAGAGAGCAGGGTGCAAGTCCTCCCTCCCAGAATGGCCCCAGGGTGCAGCTTCTGCCCTGTGGAGGGAGACACCCATAATTGGGAACAAGCACAGGGAAGGGGACAATCTCCAGGCAAAAAACCTCTGGCTGGACACTGTCACCTGGTGCCAAACCCTGGGATTTGCTGCCTGTGCCTTGGCAGGGGGGAGGCAGAGCAGGCTGGGGACCCCTCCAGCCTCAGAGGACACAGAGTGTCACACACAGAGCACAGAGCTTCCCCAGCTGCCCCAGGCATGAGACCCCCATCCGTGGGACACCTCCTGCCCCAGTCTAACCCCAGTCTCTCCACACCTTCCCCACCCCCAGGACATCTTCGAGAGCTTTGACACGCGGCAGAGACGAGCCTCCAGCCCCGGCTACATCGACTCCCCCACCTACAGCCGCCAGGGCATGTCCCCCACCATCCCCAGGTCCCCCCACCATTTCTATCGCTCAGGTGAGGATTTCAGCTGCAACCCCAGGCTGAGCTGAGCTCACAGCACCAAGCGGAGCGAGGATCACAAAAATGTCCCTGGGATTTCTGTGGTTTCTCCTCTGGAAAGGAGGCCTGGGGTGGCCCATGGTGGGAGCAGTGCCCAGCTCTGCACAGCCCCTGGTTCTCCAAACTCTTGCGAGCGGCAAGGAGAGGCCGAGAGGAATTTGCAGCTCAGGCATGAGCTGAGGCTCGTGGAGGATGGGGTGGCAGGCAGGTGATCTCCGGCTCTGGTGAAGACCCCTCAGCTGCGTTGGTGGCTCTGGGAGGGGTGTGCAGGCAGCGCTTGTGCCCAGGCAGGTCCTTGCACACGCAGATGCGCATGCACGCACACCCCGGAGCATGGCAGGCGAGCAGAGTGTGCCTGGGCCGTGTCTCCTGTCCTCTGGAGCTGTGCAGGAAGGACTGGAACACTCTGAGGTCGCTGCGAGTCCCGCTGCACCTCAAGGGCTCCTCGCCGTCAGCCTCCGCAGCACGCTCGGCTTTCCTGGCAGCGCTGCCCCGGGCCGGCCCCGCACTGGGGTTTCCTCTGCATCCCGTCCGCCTCCGGAGATGCGGGAAATCTCCCCCGCTCCATCACTGCCACTCCCGGGCCGCACGTCCCCGTCACACCCCCCTGACACGGGCCGCCCCCGCTGTTCTAACACCGCTGCATTTAACACCCATTTTCTTCTGCCTCTTGTTCTCTCTCTCGGTCACTCACGGCTGCTTCTGCTCGGCCCCGCGTAGGCACCGAGAGCGGGCGCAGCTCCCCCTACTATAGCCAGTTAGATGTGAGGTCCTCCACTCCAACCTCATACCAAGCGCCCAAGCATTTCCACATCCCAGGTAGGCTCCGGAGCGCCCCGCTGCCGGGGGAGCGCCGTGTCCGTGGCATGCCCGCATGTGCCGTCCCCGCTGTGTCGCATGCGTAGCTCCGCCGCCTGCCTAGAGCCAGCTGGCAGCAGGATCTACCCCCGGTAGAGGCCATCCATAAACAGGACCTACGGCTTGAACCCTCCTCCTTCTCCCCCCGTCACCACCCGGAGGTCCCAGAGGCGCCCGGAGTCTGCTTGATCCTTGCGACATCCCTCTTCTTCTTCCTCCTCCCCGCCCTCCCTCCACTCCCCACACGAAGATGAGTCCCCTGGTGAGAGCCTGTGCCCTCCCCTGCCTTCCCCCCAGGATCACCAGCCGGAGCGTGTGTGCCAGAGGCGTTTCCACACCCATCCGCTACAGATGACTATTTTATACTCCCCCTAGGGCCCGCCGCTCCCTCCCCCCAGAGTCTTCTGGGCTTGCCAGATGCTTGCTCCCCTTCTGCAGGGATTGCAGGGGGCCACCAGGTAAGGGCCACCACCCACTGCCGGCCACGCAGAGCCCACGGGGACGGGGACGGAGCGGGCAGCAAGGGAGAGTGGGTTGGGAAGCAGGCAGAGCTGCCCATCAGCCCTCAGCGGGGTCAGAACCCCGCACCGTCCACCCAGCTGTTGGCATCTCCCCCTGCCCCAAAAGCGGCGCAGCCTCCCTGACGCATCTCTGATGCCCTGGGACAGCACCGTGAGGACACCCAGAGGCTCCCCCAGCTCCCCTCCCATCCCTGCCAGGGTCCGGCCCCGCTGCCCACCCTGCCCTGCCCTGCCCTGCCCTGCCGCTCGGTGGTTTATGGATGGCCCCCTCCCTGCTCCGCCTGCTCCAGGCTCCAGCTCGCTTTCCCTCCCGACTCGCTCTTTTCTCTCTCTGCTGCGGAAAGAGGCTTTGGCTGATGTTGGCTCGCCCCAGGTAGCTCGCAGGCGGTTCTTGCAGGAGCTGGCACCCCGAGAACCCGCCGCGGGTGCCTCGCTGCCGGCTGGCAGGCTGTGCCCGCCGCCCCGGTGCATGCTGTCGCTGGGTGCTCACTGCATGTCCTGTCACCGTGGGCAGCCGGGGCCGTGCTCCTGTGCCCGTGCCGCCGGCCCGGAGCCCTCCCGGGGCACTCGGCGGGCCCGGAGGCGGTTGTGTGATGGAAATGTGGCGTGGGGGTGGTGGCTCCTGCAGGACCCGTGTCCTGTGCGCTCCCAGCACGCCCACACTGACCTCCCCTTCCCCCTTCTTTCTTCCCTTTCTCTCTCTCTTCTCCCACCAGCCGCTGGCGAGAGTAACATCTACAGGAAGCCCCCCATCTACAAGCGCCACGGTACGGTCTGGCTGCTGTGTCCCTGTCCCCGTGTCACCCCGGGAGGGGACCGGCGTGTTCAGGGGCTGGGTGGGAGGTGGGGCAGGCGCCAAGGTGGGACAGATGGACTCGGGGACAGATGTGGCTTTGGACCACGTCCCTGTTGCGAGGGGTGGCGCAAAGGCTGGTAGTGACACCGGGGGTAGCTGGGGGAGGGGGAGCAGGGTGATGGTGGGGTGGCAGAGGGGACAAGGGAGTCAGAGCAGCCTCAGAAAAGGGATGAAAAAGGCAACTGGCAGTTTCACATGCAGCCCTGGAGAAAAATCACAGCCCATGCTGGGTGGCTGTTCCAGGGTGAAACGGGGATGCCGCAGGATGGGGAGGGTGTTTGGTGGCTCTCGGTGTTTGGTGGCTCGCAGCGGGGCTGGCTTGCACTGTCCCCGCTTGCTTCTGCTCACGGAGGGACAGCAGCTCCCCCTGAGCAGTAACTGTGTCTCCTCTCTCTCCCCGGGCTCTCCCTTCCCTCCTGCCCCACTCCCACTGCCCGCTGCTGCCTGCTCCTGCTGCTGTAAGTACCTGCTGGGTCCCCCGCGCCTGCCGGAGGTGGTGGGGTGGCTCTGCCACCTCCTGTCCCTGGTGCTCCTTTCCCTGTGACTCTCCTGGTGCAGCAGAACTCCCCCCTGGGTTCCCCCATGTGCTGCTGAGGCTCTGCCCCCAGCCTGAGCACTCTGGGTGTCCCTGCCATGAGGACCAAGCCCTGCCAGAGCCCCTCTGCTCCCCCCCCCTGCTGCCACCTTCCCCTGGCAGAACCCAGAGAGGCCTGTCCCTCCTGGGTCTGAACCTTCCTCTAGCCCCTCTCTCACCTCCTGGTGACGGGACAGCACAGGGAGCTTGGTGGCCGTGGTGGGACAGGGATGAGCACGGTGCAGGAGCCAGCACTTGTGGTGCCGTGGGCTCTCAGCCGTTTGGGTCCCTTCCCAGCCACATCAGCGACAGCCCCTGCTTGTCGCTGTCCCCACCGCCTGCCTCAGCAGCCTTGTCTCAAGGAGGTGTCAGCAGCTGGAAGGCTGATTATTCCCAGCTCTGCTCTGTGCTGTCCTGGACAGGAATCCATGGCAGTCACTGGGGAGGGAAGAGGATTTGCCTTCATTTGGGGTGGATCCCTGCAGATCCTCACCTTGGCTCTGCCTGCTCCTTTTGCAGACAACCCCTCCGCAGCCACAAAAAGCAAAACCAGCGAGGACATCGCACAGTCATCCAAGTACAGCCCTGCCTACTCCCCGGACCCCTACTACCACTCCGAGTCGGAGTACTGGTCCTTCCAAGGCTCACCCAAAGGTAACAAATGCCCCCGGGGTTGGGAGAACGGGAAACACATTCCTGCCTCCAAATTATCTGGGAGGGAACCCCGCTCTGAGTTGGGTCTGGACACAAAAGTGGGTTGGGCTGAGATACCTGCCAAGGTGACCCCAAAACACGAGTCTCTGGGATCCAATGTCCCCATGCAGTTGGGGACTGTCTCCTCCCTGCCTGTCCCCACTTCTGTCCCCATCTGACCCCTCACGTGTCTCCTTGCAGCTCCCCGGGCCCGGAGGTTCTCGTCAGGTGGTGAAGAGGATGGGTACGACCGGGGCATGCACAAGGTGAGTGCCAGCCCTGCTGGGCACAGAGCCAGCACCAAACTGTCCCCAGTTGGCTCTGGGGAGGAGGCTCAGCCCAGCTCTGCCACCCGAGAAGGTGCCACCACCATCCCTGCTGCCCTCGGCCGTCTGTCCCCTCCTGGCCACCCCCGGCATGGGCTCTGCGGGAGGGGGAGAGCATCACGTTGCCGAGGCACCCCCACCCCAGCACCTCACCCTCAGGAGATGCCAGGGGATGCTGTGCCCGTCCGTGATGTGCCAGAGAGGGCTGGGCAGGGAAAGGAAGAGTGCAAGGTGGCTTTTCCCCTCCTGCCAGATCCAGAGTGGCATCGGGAGGCTGATCCTGAGGGAGGAGATGAAGGCTCGCTCCAACTCCTACGCAGACCCCTGGACACCCCCTCGCAGCTCAGCCAGCAGCAGAGAGGCCCTGCACACCGCGGGCTACGAGGGCTCCCTCAACGGCTGTAAGGCTGTCCCTGTCCGTCCCTCTGTCCCACCCCACACAGCCACAGCCCCTCGGGAATTTTATGGGGTGGAGAGGGAAGATCAGGACAAGGGAAGGGGTCATGAGAGGTCCTGGGCATGGAGCTGGGCTCAGGAGGGCCTTTTCCTCTCTGGAGGGCTCCATCCATTCCCTGTGCCCCAGCTGGGATGGGGCATTGCCCGGTGGGTGTCTGGGCAGCCTGGAAGCGCCGTATGGAGTGGCTGAAGGATCCCTTGGGAATGTGGCAGCACAGCCACGCCAGGCTTGCTGTGACCTGTTTTGGGCCCTCCTGGCACCCCAGACCTGCTGAGCGGCCCCAGGGCTGCCTCGCTGGCATTGCTCCTGTCACAGAGCCCCCAGGGCACCCAGCCCTGTCCTTGGGGCCACGGGGGGGCTGGGGGGCACTTCAGAGCCTGGCAGCACAGGTGGCCCTGTCCATTCCATGCTCTCCTTCCTCATGGCACATCTGCCCTCACCGAGCTGTTTGGGGATGCTCAGGGAGCCCCTCCGAGGGCTGAGGGCTGGGAATGGGCAGTTCTGAGGACTGAGGGCTACTGGGAGCCCCAAGGAGGATCTGTGGGGCTGGGAACGGGCAGTTCTGCATGGCATGGGGTGCTTGGCCCTTCCTGACAGCCGGCTCTGCTCTCCTTGCAGCTCCCCGAACCCACTACCTGGCTGACAGCGGTGAGTGCGTGAGCTGGGCCCTCCCCAGCTGCTCCCCCGAGCCCGGGGGTCCAGAGCCCGAGCTGGGGGAGGTACTGGGACCAGGGAAGGGAGAAGGGAAACGAAGAAGGAGCCGTTGAAAGCCTGGGATAGGATAGAGCTGAACCAGGGCAGAGAGGATGAGTCGGGGAAACTGAGAGAGGAGAATGCGTTGCTCTGAAGGGTGAGGTGGGAGGGCTGCCACAGGAAAGGGATTTTGGGGAGAGGAGTATCAGCACGGGAGGAAGCCAGGCTGGAAATGAGCCGGAGGTGGAAGGAGACAGAGCTGGGTGACTGGAGCTGGGAGCACAGAGGTCGAGAGTGGCCCAGTGGGGGCTGTCCCGGGGGGTGAGGCTCATTCCTGCTTCTTCCCTGATGCCCCTTGGTGGCTTCTTTGCAGATCCCCTCATTTCTAAGTCGGCCTCCCTCCCTGCCTACAGGAGGAATGGGCTGCACAGGGTGAGTGCCTCCTGCTGCTGCCAGGTATTCCTCATTCTCCCAGGCATTCCTCGTTCTCCCAGGCTCCTCCATGTCCCCAGTGCTCCCTTTCCATGACTGGGATGTCCTCCCCCTTCTCTGCATCCCTGCTTTCACTGTTGTGCCAGTCCAAAATGACGCTTATTGGGGTCCAAAGTGCCCTGTCCAGGCAGCGCCTGCCCTGAAACTCCCACAGGGCGATTTTCAGAGGGGTGCTGGTGTTGCTTTCCAGCAAGCACACTTTAAATAATAAATAAATAAAGCTTTGCTTTATATCCTGGGCCCGGGATTGCTTGGGATCAGGAGTTCTGCTCCTGCCTCCGTGTGACCTGGGCTTGTCACTTCACCTCCTCGTGTCCCAGTTTCCCCGCTGCTGGGTGGAGACCTTGGTGTCCTCCCCTGGGGACCCGGGAGGAGCCGCTCAGTGTCTGGAGGAGCCTCCCCCTCACTCCTCCCTCTCTCCATCCCTCCCGCAGCCTCCCAGCGCGGAGCTTTTCCACTACGACAGCACCAATGCCGTCAACTGGGGGATGCGAGGTAAGGGGGGGCTGGGGACCCTGCAGGCATCCCGGGGGCGATGCTGTGGGGCTGCCAACCTCCCGCAGGCAGCTCTGGAAAGGGGGGGGCTGGAGGGAGAATGGGGGGGATCCGGGCGGGGTCTCCGCAGCCTGTGGGGGAGGGTGGTGACAGCAGAGGGGACAGCGTGGCTCATGTCTCGCTTCTCTCTCTCCCCAGAGTACAAGGTAAGACCCTTCTGCTGCAAGGAGCGGCCTCCAGCCAGAGGTGGGAGTCCCAGGGATGTGTCCTTGTGTCCCCAGGCTCCTCAGGGGGAAGCTTTACCCTCTGCCTGCAGGCCCTGCACTCATCCCCTTCCATCCTTCACCTGACATCCTCCTCATCCCGGGACTGTGGGGGTCAGAGCAGAGTCCCCTCCCCTCCTGCCAGGTCCCAAGTGCTTGGCTGAGCAGGATTGTCCCTCAGGTGAGGAACAGAGCAGGGGGGTTGTGCTGGTGCTTTGCTGCTCACGCTCGTGCCTGGGTCGTTCCTGGTGTCGCAGAGTGAGCAGGTTGTTCCAGAGCCACCACGGAGATTCAGGGTGGATCAGAGTCACCCTGAGAGCAATTCCCACCTCTCTGTGTCCCACCCACAGCCCTGGAGTCAGCTGTGCCACCCAAACCCTGTTAAATACAGCAGGAGGCTTTGCCCTCGTCCCCAAGTGCGCCCCAGGTGTCTCGTGGCTGCCCCATGGTCTCCCTGTCCCCATGCAGATTTACCCCTACGAGCTGCTCCTGGTGAAGACGAGGGGGAGGAACCAGCTGCCCAAAGATGTGGACAGGACTCGGTTAGAGGTGAGAAGAGCCTTTTCCACTGGGGACAATCTCCTCAGGGCACAGAGGCACCTGATCCCGCAGGGTGGCCCTGGCAGGCAGCTTGTGGGGCTTGTGGCCGTGTGAGGAGCATCTCCACGTCTGCCCAGGAGCACACGAGTGTCAGGGCACTGTCACAGTGCTCCTGCTGCTCCCCTGGCCGGGCAGAGCTGTCCCCTGTGCCGTTGGCAGGGGCAGGAGGGAGGCAGTTCCCGAGGGAGCAGTGCTGGGGGTTGTGTCACCCCACTGTCCCAGCAGGCAGGGGATGCCCTCAGACCCCCAGCTTGGCCCTGGAAGGTGCCCAGCTCTGGCCCAGCCTCCCATGTCTCCTCAGAGGCACCTGTCCCAGGAGGAATTCTACCAGATCTTCGGGATGACCATGGCCGAGTTCGACCGCCTGGCGCTGTGGAAGAGGAACGAGCTGAAGAAGCAGGCCCGGCTGTTTTAAATGCAGTGCACTATAAATATATACATACCTATAAATATATACATAGAGAGATCTCTATATGGCAGCTCTGTATGATTCTCGGGGCTGTACGGGGCACAGGGGCCCTCTCTGCACCCCTGAGAGTGAATTGGAGTCTCGCAGATCGTTGGATGCTCTGTGTTTCCTTTCCTTCTCCTGATTGCTGTATCGATTCCTGGGTTCTCCCCAGACTTGGTGTCTGTCACTGCTGCCCCACAGGGACACAAGGGCAGGGGGAGGATTTTCCTGCTGCAGCCATGGTGCCTGAGGCAGGCAGAGAGCAGGGTTTGGGATGGGAGGTGGGATAGGGGTGTCCCATCACCTTCTGCTCAGCTGGGCTGTGGATTAGGGGTGGAAAAGGCACTGGGCACAATGGCAGGAAAGCGGGATCTCACTGCAGGCTCCTTAAATCCCTCCCTGCCTTTACATGGCCAGGACTGGGGCACTTGAGGATCTGAAATGCAGAGCTTGGGGCAGCGGACAGAAGTGGTGGGGCCAAGGTGAGACCTGAGCCCCAATCTCTCCTGGCCTGGTGACTTTCCCTGCAAACCCTGGGGTGCTCCAGAGACAGTTTATCCTCCCAGGGTGCTGGAACAGCCACTTTCCATCCACAAACCCAGCCCTTCTTAAACGGAACAGCCAAAGGCACGTCCTGCCTTGGGCAGTTTCTTGCTGCTCTTCAGGTTTGTCCAGGGCTGAGTATTCCAGGATATTCCAGCTGGGAGCTGGGGGAGGGCCGGAGGAGAGGAGTGGGAGATGCAGGTCCCACTAGCTGCTGGACCTCTCCTGGCTTTTCCTGAATTCCCCATCGCAGCTGCCTGAGTGCCCAATGAATCCCTCTGGGAATGAAGGAAATTCCCTCCCCTGCAAACTCTACATATTTGTATCCCAAACTCTATGGGATAACTTCTTTTTTTGCTTATTTTTATTTTCATAAAACGAATAAGGTCGCTTCCACACAAACATCTTCTCTGGTGTCCGTGGTGCTCTGCTTTCCTATTTGCTCGTCCAGCAGGATTTTCAGGCATACAGCAGGACTGAAGAGTCCCAAAAACAGGCCAGGGAACTGGGGGGTACCAGCAGGAGCTGAGGGGACAGCGAGGGATTTACCTTCACCGTGCCATGGGCCACGTTCTGGTCCCCCCTGGAACCGTCCTGTCCTGGTGTCCCCCATGGGGAGTGGATTCAATGCCCTCCCTGCCATCCAAATCTGCCCAGTTTGTTGCCCCAAAATCCATCAGCAGGTTCCCCTTGCAGGGGTTTGCCGGGGTGCAGAGGGCTCAGGGCAGGAGTTTTCCCATCAGCAGCAACTCCAGCTCTGGGAAGTTTATGCCAGCAAGGATAGGGCTGGGGGCTGAGGTGGGCATGGCAGCATTGCCCCGGGAATTGCTCTTGTGTGCTTTAGTGCAGCAGTAAATGAGACGGGTTTATTTATAATTATTTTCCTCATGTAAACCAGGCCTCCCTAAATCAAACTCAACTGTTTGTGGCTGTAGGAATCTTCCCTCTCCAGCAGCGGTTCCAGTGATGAAGCCTGGGGGATGTTATTAATAACAATAATTAACACAACAGCAGGATCTTCTCATTTCCAAAGCATTTTATGGACGGTAACTCTTCTCCACGAGGGCCTGCGTGGCAAAGGTGGGGAAACTGAGGCAGGGCTTGGTTTTATCCCTCAGAGCCAGGGCAGCCTCTCCATCCCCTGCCATTCTGGGGCAGCAGACACTGTGAGGGTCCCTGCTGGTGTCCCAGCACCAGGGAGAGACACCCCAGGTGTCACCACTTGTCCTGGAAGCTGTCCCAAAGCCCCAGAGCAGCTGGAGCCTGGCAGTGCTGGCAGCCCTGGACTGAGATTCCTGCTCTAATCACAGCCCCAAAGGTGATCCCAAATTATGGAAGAAAAGTGGAGCTCAATCCAGAATGGAGAGACGATCAAGCACCATCCAGGCAGGAGCTGGTTCCCACCTGGGCATGGGGCGGATGAAAGGGGCCAAGTGGTCCTGGGCTGAAATTGCCCCAAAAAGATAATTTCTCCAGACCCATTGCTAATTCACATCTTATATTTCAATTATTGCTTTCCCAAGCCATAATTGGGTACATGTGAAACCTCATCCCATTTCTGTCACAACCCGCTGTCCCCACAGGGCTGAGCTGCAGCCCGGATTGTCCTGGGAGTGCCAGGAGCCACCATCCCTGCTGCCACGCCTGGGCCACTGTCACACGGCCCACAGGTCTCCCCAGCCCAGGTCGCCGGGGAGGGACAATGACAGTGGCATGGTCAGGGAGACGCTGGGCACAGCTGGGCACAGCTGGGCACAGCAGGGCACAGCAGGGCCACCAGGAGGGAGCAGATACGGACGGGATTTCGGGGAGGGGAAACAAGGGCTGAGGGGAAGCTGCGCTTGCTACTGGCTGTGGGAATTCGCCTTTTTTCCCCCTAAAGCGAAGTTGCCGAGCCCGGGCAGGTGGAGGTGGCCCACTCAAGACCCCCCACCCTTCCCAGGGGAGACGCAGCGTGGCAGGGGGACCCCAGGCTGTCCCCGCGGGGTGTCCCCGGTGCCGTGCCGGGCCGGGCCGGTGCTCGGCGCTGCCGTGCGCCCCAGCGAGGGAGGGAGCGAGGGAGGGAGGGGCGGAGGAAGGGATTGGCCGCCCCGAGCCAGAGCCGGCCCCGCCGGGCGGCCGCTGCCCGGGACATTCGCCCGCCCGCAGCTCCCGGGGCGGCCGCGGCTCCCCCGGCTCCGGACCATGGACCGGCTCAGCGGTAAGGGGACGTGGGACGGGACGGGCATCGGGCATCCGGCATCCCCTTCCCGCAGCACAGCGCGGAGGGCACAGGGATGCCCGTGCCCGTCGCAGGGAATCCCCGGTCGTGCATCCCATCCCAGCCGAGCGGGCGCATCCCGGGATCCATGTGGGACCGTGCTCGGAGCGTGCCTTTGCTCCCCACCACTCCTCCAGCAGGGCCGGTTGGGGCACGAACTGGAACCAGTTTCTCTTTATTGGTCGGATGGGGAAAACACCAGCAGCCTGCAAGGGAGGCCGTGGGGTGTAAGCACTTGTTAGGGGAAATTGTGGCCGTGGAAAGGGAGGTGACGTTTCCAGATGGGGCTGATCGGGTTCAGAGGGTTTCCTTGTCTGGGGAAGACGCCAGGAGTCTCCTAAAGCCACGGAGGGCCTGATCCCCACCCTGCTGGGGGGAGCTGCCTTCCCACACGTGTGCGATTCCCGCCTGCAGCCCGTGGCATCGGGCTCACCGAGCTCCTGGCCTTTGATCTGGGATCTGTATAAACCTGCCAGGGCTCTGGGCCAGCTCTGCAGAGAAGGTCCTGGCTTTCTGCTGGGGCTGGCAGGTCCCTGGAGGGAGCAGGGGGAAGTTTGCAGGGGGATTGCTTCTTGCTGCTGCTGCTGGTTGCAGCCTGGGGCTGCGCAGGAGGAGCAGGTGGTGACATGATGGAGCACGGGGGTCCTGGCCCTTGACCTGTCCTTGGAGGTGCTACAGAAATGCTGGCCAAAAATGATAAGAGAGTGGCCAGGGGCCTCTCTGGCTCCACGGGCTGGGACCACGCTGAAGTCCCAGGGCAGCTCAGGAGTGCTGTGTCTGCAGCTCCGGGTCAGCACCACAGAGACCCAGGGGTCAAGAGTTCCCCTTCCCGATGTAAAAGGATGGGGTGGCGTTTCCGCAGTGGAAACACAGCTCTGAGGAGTTGGGGACTGGTGGAAACACAGGCACGGTGTCAGTGCTCAGGGAGCAGTGCCAGTGGCCTGGAGCCCGGGAGGGGACAGGGACAGGGACATCCGTCCCCCGTGGCAGTGTCCAGCCAGGGTGGCTTTGCCAGCTCTGAAGGAGGGAGCTGTGGCAGGACAGGGAGTGTTGGCAAGTGACACTTGATGCCAGAGCTGTCCTTCAGGGTCCCAGAGGACATCACTGCTGGGGACAGGGGGGAGCAGAGGGTCTTGGCTTCCCCATTCTCTTGTGGGGTGACCTGATGGGAAATTCCCTGTTCGTACCCCAGCCCACCCCAAAAATCAGACCTAGGACCTTATGGCAGGGAAGGAGGGGATGCCCAGCTGTGGTAGCCGTGTCTGGGCATGGTTTGGCCTCTCCACAGGTTCACCCTGCCAGGGAAGAGCTGTTTTATCCCCGTCGCTGGTGCCTGCCACAGCAGCGACAGCAGCGCCTGCCTGCTTTGTTCTGAGTGCTTGTGATGAATTGCTGTTGGCACCTGGGTGGCTCTTTGCTAATGGAAACCTCCCCCAGCCCCTCCTGCTCATCAGCCAGAGCTGCTGGGTCCCTCTGGGGGCTGTGACTCACAGGGGGAAGGTTCCCTTCCCCAGGGACGGGCTGGGTCTGGCGTTAGGCAGGAGCTCAGTGCCCATTCCCAGTCTTTCCCCGCTCCCTGGCAGCCCCTTTCTTCACCTGGAGCTCTGCTGTATCCTGATTTTATCATCTGCCAGTTTCTTCTCGTTGCCCAGCAGCGCCCAGTGTGGCCCAGCTCTACACCAGTGGCTCAGTGGGGGGACTGGTGCTGTGGGCTGTTGGCAGAGTTGTTTCAGGTTGTGCTGATGGAGAACCCGGCTCCCAGTGTGTGATTTGGGAGGTGATCCTTTGCTCAAACACGCCCGTGCTCACACATGGCTTCTCCTCCCTCATTAGTGTCTCTTCCCTGACCTTTTGAGCCACCAGAATTTAGGTCCTGCCCCAAACTTATCTGGGCTCTAAATCCACCAAAGCCGGCGGAGATGTGTCAGGGATAAACTTGGCTCCAGCTCGCCCACAGGAATGGGGAGGCTGCCGGGATCATTCCTGCCCTGCCGCCTGCGAGCTGGCAGCAGGAATCCTGCCGGTGGAAGGGGTCTGGGGTGGTGAGGAGCACAGCCCGGGCCAGCTGTTAGCGCCGGGCAAGTGCCGAGCTCTCCTCCGCATTGCAGCCATTCCTTCCGCTGGAAACTCAGCCTGTTTATAGCCCGGGGGTGTGGGGAAGGGGGCTGAGCCCCTCAGGGTGGGTAAAACAGGGTGGGAGGGTGGCCCTGGGGATGCTGATGGAGCGCTGGAGTTGTTTGCCCCTCTGGATTTTCCAGTATCCGTGGTGTGCAGCGTTGGCCTTCACAGGGAAATCCTGGATCCGCGTGAAGCCTCCTGGCAGCTCCGGAGGGGCACAGCCCTGGCAGAGGAGCTGATGAGAGGGGAGGGACGCTGTGGGATAGTGTCCCCCAGCCAGGAGCCCTGGGGACTGCCTTAGCTGTCTGGAGAAACCTGCCTCTTTCCCACTCCTGACCTGGAAATGCTCTTTTCCTGTGCAAACGTGCAGAGCTGCGAGGCTGCCGTGCCCTTTGCTGTGGAGCAGCGCCGGAGCTCCCACGGGCCTGCAGGAGGTTCCTATCCCTGCCCAGGAAAACTTTGTTTAAGGTTTTGAAGAAGCTGTCTCATCCCGAGCAGCGGGAAGCCTTTTCAGAGGAGAACACTGGGCTCGACCCAAGCTCTGCCTGCTGTTCCGTGGCCAAATCACTTGCTGGGGGACAGGAGATAACAGTTGAGCAGAGTGGAGGCTCGAAGTGGTTTCTGGCATCCCAGACTCATGTCCTAACCCCTTAACCCTTCCCTGTTACCCACTCTGGCACAGCTCAGACTCTCTCCTGAGGAACACATCTCCTCCTGCTTGTAAGGAACCTTAAAATGAATGTCACAATTCTCTGTCCTGTAAAATCTCTATTAAATGTCACTGTCCCAGGCCAGCAACAAGACAGTTGGGTTGGAAACCTCTCACTGCACAGACAAGGGGCTGGCACCCGTGCCAGGGCACCCACGAGGTGACAGAGCGGGAAGGGCACCCTGGCAGGCAGCAGCCGCCTGTCATCACCCCGAGGCGCTGAAAGCAGCGGCATTTGGGGAGCTCAGGTCCCTGCGTGGGTTCTGGGCTGACAATCTGCGCTGGGGAAGGATGAAATAACCTCTGTGAGCCTCCCCCCAGGGCGCGGCTGCTGCAGCCCCTTCCTTTGCTGCTCCTGATAAAGCCTCCCGTGGCATCAAAGCCGGCTCGTTGGCAGGCGAGGGAAAACACTGACATTTCGTAACAGTTTGGAACAAAAACAGCTTTGCTGCAAGGGGTTTCCACGCTCAAAATACTTCTTTTTTTTTTTTCCTTTTTTTGAAGTGGTTTCCATGTGCATTTGATCCTGGCAGTGATAAGAGGGAGCTCAGGGAGACGCTGGTATGCTCTGATTGCTGGCAATTAGCAGGAGATGTGTAAGGAGCACTTTGAAGAACGGCTTTGGCTTTCTCCGGGGTTTTTTTTGAGCATTAAACCCACCCGAGTTTGCGATGGGGGGAGCAGCTGCTCATTTTCTGGGAAACCGAGGTTGTGAAGGACAAAACCAGGAATAGAACATAAGGAGAAGCAGGTTTGAGAGCTGGTTTTGGTGTCCCGGAGTTAAAAGCAGGTGAACCAGGTGCCAGCACTGGTGGAGCCACCGGCAGGCACCACAGCAGTCGGTCACACCTTGTCACCTTTCCCGCTGGGATATCCCGGTTTTCCTGCCCCTCCAGCCCTGCCCCGCAGGGGTTAAACGGGTAGGAAGTGCTGTGGGATGGTGGCCTTGCCGCTGCACCTGATGCTCCCGGCGGAGCTTGGCAAGGGAAGGAAAGGGAAGGGCTGAGAAAATAACGCTTATCCTGCTCGCCGAGGGTCCTCCGGGGCAGCACGGCCCCAGCCCCCACACCCGGAGACCCTCAGCTGTGCCCCGGCCTGGGGACATCGGGACAGGGCTGGGGTGGCCACTGAGAGGGTCCCAATCGCCCCACCAGGCAGGGGGACTCGTGTCCAGCACAGCTCTGGAACTCCTGGGCATTGTGGGGGTCAGGGCAGGGATGCCAAGGTTGGGGGTTGGTGCTGGGCACGTCTCCCTGCCCCCAGGGCCACAGGGGTATTTCCCCCGCTGGGATCTGTGGATTACTGCTCCCACCAGCTCTGTAAAGAAGGATCCATATCCTGCTGTTGATGGCATTCGGGACAGCGGAGTGGGATTTGGGAAAGCTGATCCGCCAGCTCCTTCCTGCAAATCCCTGCCCATACCCTGCTAGGTGAGGGTTTGGATCCTCCTCCCCTTCTCAGGATCCTGTCACAACCTCCCCGTGTGACTTTTCCTCGCGGGAAGATGTGCCAGCCCTGCTGGCCTCCCCATGTCTCACTCCTGCAGGTCAGGAATTGCATCCCGGAACGTGGCTTTGGGGAATGGGGATGTACAGGCCATGGAGAGGCGTCTCTTGGGGTGCAGAGAGCTTTCCACCCCCACCAGCGGGGATTTTGGGGATGTGGGCGCTGGATCCAGCCCTGGCTGGTGGTGTGGGCTGGTGGGAATTGGGGTTTCCCACTAGAATGCCTGCAATTAGCTGGAATTCCAACTCTTCCTGGAGGCTGAAGTTTGTAATCCCAGCTGTCCTGGAGGCTGAGGTCTGGTGGAGACCAAGGGCTACAGAGAGGTGACAGCTCCAGGTCCCCGCAGAGCCAGCCACGGGCAGGAAGGGGTGACCTAGGGAGGCTTCCCGGTGCTCTGCCCACCACAGAGGGTGGGCACAGGAGTGGGCAAACGCTCGGGGCACCATCCCAGGGCCTCTCCCAGTGCTGGAGGGGAGCCCAAGCCAACCTGTTGCTGGAGTTTGTTTGGAAAAGGCCGACACCAAAATTTTGGTTGGAGGAAACACAGTTTACTCTGGGTTCTGAGTAATGCTAACATCTCTCCTCTGCCTGAAGCTTGTTTTTTATACATTACTCAGCAGGTCTCACCCCTGCCTGACTATTCCTTTAAAGGGCATCTCAAACCTCTCTTTTTCATTCATTATTTAAATGTATTTTCCAGCCAGCAGCTCCCGAGCTCTGCTCCCAGGCTGGTGCATCCTGCCACGAGCCTGCTGAGCCTGGCACCGAGTCCTGAAATGTAGTCTGGAAGTACTAAACCTGTGATCCCATGGGATTTTCCAGGGCTGATTGTGTTGAGCTGGGGCTGGAAACACCTCATACCCGGGGTTAGGAGCTGAGTTTGGAGGCTGCCCACAGCCTGGGGACACGGAAGGGTCACTCAGAGATCTCTCACCTGGGTGATTTATTTGCTCACCATCTCGCTGTGCACAGCTGCAAGAGGGGGTGACCCAAAAACCACCCCTGCTCCTCTGGGGTGGGGGCAGCTGCAGCTCCGGGTCAGGGGGATAAAGTTTGCTTTGGGTGAGCTGCAGCAAACAGCCACAAACTTCTCCAGGAGGCAGAGAAAGGGGGGATCAGGCCCTGGAGGAGGGGTCCTGCCCCAGCACGGGGCACTGGGGGGTCACCGGCGGCCTGGCTCACACAGGAGGTGCTTGTCGATGATTTAATCAGCCTGTTAATTATTACCTGCAGCACTTGTGAAGCTGCTGTGAGGAAGGACATTCATGGGGGACAACAGGGGCTGTCCCAGGGGTTCTCCCGGCAGCGATGTCACCTCAGGGAGCCTCTGGTCCCTCTGATGTCCCATGGCTGTGCTGGGGAGCCGCTGCCCAAGGACTGGGGTGCCAAGGGGGCTGTGTAGGGTGAGGGGCTGGGGCTGATGGGGAGATTTCGCACCCACAGCCGTGCTCTGGGTCTGGCACCACCAGGAGAGCCTCGACCCAGCCAGGGGGTGCAGTCAGCACCGCTCCTTGTGGGGTGTCCTGCTGGCACCAGGCTGGGTGGTTCCTGCCACGATCCCCTCGTTCTGCACGTCTCATTAATGCAATTACAGAGCAAAGAGGCTTCAGTGGCCCCCCGGAGTGAGGGATGGCTCCTGCAGTGTGGGAGCTGCCAGGGACTCGAATGCAGGGGATAGTCCTTGCCCTCTGCACGCTCTGTCAGCCTGTAGTGACACTTCCCTCTATTCAGGACTGCTGTTTGCTCGTTTTAGAGCGGGAGGAGGATGTGAGAAGCTGTGTCTCCTGCGGGAAGGAGTGCGCTCCGAGGGGGATGTTCGGAGCGTTGCTTGTGTCCGATTCCCTCGTGCAGGGCAGAGCTGTGGCTCCAGGTGAGTCCCACAGCTCCCTCTGCTCTTCTCCCGTTTTTGGGAGGTGGTGAGGACTCGGAACCCCTTCTGTGCAGAGAGCCAGGGTGAGGCAGGGCACTGGGAAGAGCCTGGCTGAGGGAGCAGCTCTGGGCTGGACTCGCCTGGTCTCTGCTGGGGTGGGTGAGTGGCTGCAGCAAGGCCTGAGATAAGGCTTTGTGCGGGGCTGTGTGTCCTGGGGGGATGAGCCTCTGCTGGCCAAGGCACTGGGACAGGCCCAGGAGCCTCCATGGGCACTGCTGGAGTGGCTGAGCTGCTGCCACTGGAGCTGTGCTGGGAAAGGGATCCCCGGAGCTGCTGGCAGCGCTGGGGTGCAACTGGAGCAGAGGGGGACACTGATGGAGGAGGCTCGGGAGGCACAGCCAGGGCACCCTTTGTGCTTTTTAACCATTCTGGTGGCTCATCTGCCCCTCTCCCAGGGCTGGAGCAGGATAGAGGAGCCCTCCAAACCCTGCGGGCTCCTCGTGTAAGGGGAGAAGCCGCTGCTTGGGAGGCAGAACCGGGGGGGCCTGGTGCCCCCTCAGGCAAGCAGCTTGCACATTTAGCTCCCAAGACTGATTCTCCAAGGCTATCAGCTAAGGATATTAATTACTGCAAGGCCACGATGATGAGGTCCCCAGGAGCTGTGCATGGCTGCTCTGCCTGCTTGGAGGGACAGTGGGGACGTGCTGAGACTTTGGGGAACCAGACAAAAGATTTGAGCTCGCCTTGTGCTCCTCAACACTCGGGGATGCTGCTGCAGCAGCCAAATTGGGAGCAGGATCCCGTGAGTTATCCCAGGGAGGGTGGCAGGGTCGCAGCCAGGCCGGAGCCAGCCCCAAGTGCTCAGCTCCTGCTGGAATTGTTGGATGCGGAGTCAGAGGCTCTCCCCATCCGCCCCACTCAAGGGGCCCTTGTTTGCAGGGAGGAGATGATTCATGTGCACCGAGCGGCCCCTCAGCAAATCTTCCACTTTTAGGGGATGTTGCCAGGGCTCAAGTGTGATCATTAATGGTTGGCTTTTCCCTAAAACCCCTCCGGCCTGGAGCAGGACACCCTGGGAGGAGGAGGAGGTGTTTTCCAGGCTGCTCTTCCTGGCTCCACCAGTCCATCCCGGACTGCCCCGCACCCAGCAGGTGCTGAGTGGCCGGGAGCAGAGCCTGGCTGGCTCCTGCCACCTCCGGGGCTGAGCTGCTGCCTCTCTCCTGCCCACTTGGCAGGGCAGTGCCACAGCAGTGGCCGCAGGCAGCTCTGTCCTGCTGTCCCCTGCACAAAGGAACAATTCTGGGAGCGCCGAGCCACCCCCACCGAGGCACTTCCTCGCCTGCCTCCTCCTCCCCGGCGGGAAGAAACCTCCTTGGGAATGAGAATGGGAACAGGAACTGCCCTGGGAGCTCAGCAAAGTGCTCAGGAGGCTGTGGGCTTCCTCAAGGAGCAGCGGTGTTGGGGCCGGAGGGGGCTGCCAGCATCTCCTTGGGCAGTACCCTCCGGTGATGCCCGCGCTGGGGCACCCAGCAGGACATGGGGACACGTCCCAGCACTGTGTGGCTCTTGCAGGTGGCTCCACATCAGCCTGTGGAGAGCTCAGCACGGTTTGTGTGCTGCAGAGAACTCCTCTGGGTCCTTTGGTCCCACAGGCACCTCCCTGCAGGGCTCCCCCAGGGGCTGGGGTGTCACCAGGTGCTGTCCCCACCTCTTCAAGGCATCCCAGGAGCTCCAAAGGTTTGTTTGCTGCGGGTGGCAGCTGGAAGGAGCCGTGTGGGGGCAGGCAGAGCGTCCAAGGGCCCTGCCCGTGCCAACAGGAAGGATTTATTTGTGCTTGGGTTTTATTTTAGCTACAGACAATGGCTGTTACTCCCAGCATCCGATTTCCCCCGGCCCCCCTCGGCCCCAGCCATCACCTGGCGCAGGAGGAAGCGCGGCCGGAGGCAGCAGAGCTACAGGATAGGGGTCCCTGTGCACCTCCCACTGCATTTCAGAGCTGTGATTCAGCATCTCCCCTCCCCGGGGCTCTCTCAAGCTGCAGGCTGGGCTTTTCTTGGCATGAAAACTCCATGGGGTTGTTTGATCTCTCCCCTTGCAAAAGCTGGGCCTTTACACCAGGAAACTCCTGCTTTGGCTTGGCCAGAGACTCTTCCTCCTCCTCCTCCTCCTCCTCCTCCTCCTCCTCTTCCTCTTCTTCCTCTTGGCAGGTTACTGGAGCAGGACCTGATTTTGCTGCTGTAGTGGAGCAGGGAGGCTCTGCAGCTGCAGGCTGTGTCCAGACCTTATCTCTGTGCTGGGAAAAGGGTCCTTGAGGAGGGGGGGAACACTTGTGGGGTCTAAAAATAGAGCTGGCCTGCTGTAGGGTGGAGAGAGGGGCTGGAGGGGATGCAGCTCCTCTGCCAGCACCCTGCTTGGTGCTGCTGCCAGGGCAGGATTTGGCAGCAAGAGAAACACCACCCCGGTGTCCTGCATGGCAGCAGTGTCCTGGTGCTGTCCCCTGGGTCACCCCGTCCCAGCAGAGCTGCCCTGGGTCCCCCCAGCCCATCCAGCCCTGTGGTTAATGCTAAAGCCATCTGCTGCCACGGGTCCTGGCCTTCCCAGGCTCAGAGACCTCATGGACGTCTCCCATCCTGTCACAGCAGTGCGAGAGGCTGTAAACGTGAGGAGGAGGGAGTTTGTGGTGTCACTGTCTGTCCTGGGATCTGTGCAAAGCCTGAGTGCAGGGAGGTGGGGTGATCCCACAGGATTTTGGGTGCGGGAGAAGCCCCAGCAGAAAGCAGCAGGGGATGTCCCAGAGCAGGGTGGGCAAGGGACACAGGGTCCCTTTTCAGCTGTGTCACCTGTGGTCACTCTGACATCCCACCCCCTCCTCCCCAGGAGCCCTTTGCTGTTCTGCTGCCTCTGTCCCTGAGCTCAGAGCCCCCCAGGGCACTGCCACCAGTGCCCCCCCTCAGCACAGGAGCCGTGTCCCCTGTCCCCAGGCCAGCTCTGCGGGGTCTGTGCTCGCTCCCAGCAGCTCTTGCAGAAGTGCCTGTGCTGGTCCTTGCTTGCCAGGTGACCTTGGGTTGGTCACACCATCCCCTGCTGCCCCCCAGAGCAATCTCCCCTCGCCTCCTGCAGCCCCCCACCCCCCCGTTAACCTCCTTCAGGCTGGAAGCGTAGGAAATTAATTCCTTGCCTCCCTGATCTCCCCTGGATCTCCCCAGATCTGCTCAGTGTGCCCTCCTGGCATCACAGGCCTCTTTGAGTGCCCACTCCCTCCCCCTTGTATTTTGGAGGATGTTTAACAAGGGAGATGGAGGGGACAGCTCAGCTGGGGGGAAACAAAGGCGCCTTCAGAGCTCTCGGTCCGTGCTGAGTGTGCCCGGCTCGGGGCATTGCTGCTGAGCTCAGCCCCTGCCAGCAGCCCTGGCTTATCAGGCACCCTCAGCTCTGGTGCCCAGCAGGGTCCCCTCGCCCCCCTCCCCGCCCGCTTTGGTGCTATTAATAGAAACCAGGCTGCCCTTCTGCCCTGGGCTGGCCCCGGGCCCTGACACGGAGCTGGTGGCTGTGATGGGACATGTCCTGCGTGTGCAGGGGATGCTGCTGACCCCGTGGCCTGGGCTTTGGGGTGTTCTGGGAGTGGGGGCGATGCTGCTGACGCCATGGCCTGGGCTTTGGGGTGTTCTGGGAGTGGGGGCGATGCTGCTGACCCCACAGCCTGGGTTTTGGGGTGTTCTGGGAGTGGGGGGGATGCTGCTGACCCCACAGCCTGGGCTTTGGGGTGTTCTGGGAGTGGGGGGGATGCTGCTGACCCCACAGCCTGGGGTTTGGGGTGTTCTGGGAGTGGGGGGGATGCTGCTGACCCCACAGCCTGGGCTTTGGGGTGTTCTGGGAGTGGGGGGATGCTGCTGACCCCATGGCCTGGGCTTTGGGGTGTTCTGGGAGTGGGGGGATGCTGCTGACACCACAGCCTGGGCTTTGGGGTGTTCTGGGAGTGGGGGGGATGCTGCTGACCCCACAGCCTGGGCTTTGGTGAGCTGTGTGGGAGCCTGCACAGTCCCCATGCCCTCTGTGAGAGCTCCTGGCTGAGCTGGGGCTGCAGGAGCATGGGTGACGCCCTGGATGTTTGCAGCTGCTGGCTGGACAGGGGAAATCTTGCTTTTTGTCCCAGCTGCTTTCTTGTAGTCCCCTGCCCTGCCAAGCCCTGCAGGGAGGATGTCTCACCTGCCTGGAGATCACCAGCAGATCCCACCCTGCCTGTGCAGCACTCGGCAGCATCGCAGGAGGATTTTCCCCTCTTCCCTCCCTCCCTGCCTCTGCAGAGGGGCACTGGGAGCTGGGTGCTTCCCCCACACCCCACACACGAGGCTGTCACCTGGCAGAGCAGGTCCCCAGCACAGGAGGTGTGAGCAGAGCATCAGCAGGACCTGGCCTGTGGCTGCCTGTTGGCTGTGGGATGTTGTTCCAGCTCAAGGAGCAGGAATCCCATTCCCTGTGGTTGCCTTCTCCTTGCCCAAGGTCTGGGGGGTGCTTGTTCCTCCTGGAGCAGTGCTGAGGCTGGGGCTGCCTGTCCTGGCTTGGCCTGCCCGTGGGAGATGGGCACTGCCCGGTGCTGTGGCCAGAAGGGCTGAGGCTGCTGTTTAGCTTGGCGCTGGGGAGGGAGGAGGAAGCAGAAGGTCTGTGGAGATAGAATGCAGGGAGGCAGGAAGAGCCTCGTGAGCAGCATCCTGGCCCGTGTGCTGGGCCGGTGGCGATTCAGGGTGGGCACGTTGTCTCTGTGCCCAGGGGCTCGTCTTGGCTGGCACTGCTCCGCATCATCTCCCTCCTGCTGGGCTCCCCTTCACCCTTGGGAACACCTTTGGGACTTTGGGCAGCAGTGGTTGGCTCCATGTTCCTTATGTGAGGAAGGAGGATCCCATCAGTGGCTCAGAATCCTTCCTTTTCCCTGGGAAATACACCCCGTGCCAGCCCCTTGCTGCTGCCCAGCTTTGCTCTGCCAAGGGGCAGTGTGGGCACAGCTACAGCCCAGCCAGGGTGTCCCCAAGCTCTGGGGCACACACTGTCCCCTCCTTCGAGCCATCCCCATCAGTCAGCACGTCCGAGCTGCCTCTGTGGTGACCCTTGGCCTCTGCTGCTGTCCCTGGAGACCCAAAGCCAGCTGTGTGCCACCCCAGCTGCGCTGGGAGGATGTTTGGTGGCTGCCAAGAGGAGGGATCGTGCCCTGGGAGGAACTGCAGCTCTGTATTTCTGTGCTCTCCAGAGCTCCGGGGTTGCTGGTGTCCCTGAGCTTGGCCTCTCCCATTCAGGTGCTGGATCCTGCAGGAGCTACCCTGGACAGGGCAGGTGTGTGGTAGAACAGAGGCTCCACTTTGGGTCCAGATCAGGCTTGTTTTGTCTTACCCTGCTCGGTGGAGATAAGGAAGAGACCTGGGATGAGGGTGTTGTTGCAGAAGTGAGGGTGTGGGAGCTCGGGAGTGATTTGGAGTTCAGAGCTTGCCGCGTTCATCCTCCCCATCCTTCCCACCCCTGGCCCTCGGGTTTTCCCAGAGCTCTGTCAGCTGCTGCCATCCCTGTAAATGCTGCCTTCAGTGAGGAATTCTTTTTGTAGCCCAGCTCTGGCATGGAAACATCCAAGTGTTTTTCAGGAGCTTTGCCACTTGGGCACCCCAGACCTGCTGTGTGCTTTTTCTTTGTGAAAACTGGTGGTTTGAGCACAGCAGGAGCGAATAAATATCCCCCAGCAGATGAGGGGTGGGAGAACATCTCAGGGTGGCATTGCCAGGTGGCTCTGGAGATGGCACCTGGATTTCCTTTCCCTCTTTCCTTCCACCACCCCCCAGTGCCTGGCACAGCAAAGGGGCACCAGCAGCAGTGGTACGCAGTGAGGCAGACGGAGGTGAAGTTTCATCTGTGTGGAAAAATACATGTTCTGAGCCTTCTGATAGAGGTCCAGCAGCCTGTGGAGCTGGTGTTCCCATCCAGGCTTCATCCTGGGGTCTGTGTGGAGGTGGAGCATGGAAGGAGCACTTGGCAAACACCACCTGAGCCGTGCTGGGCCAGCTGGGAAAACCCCTCATCATGGGGTTTGCCACACCCAGGGGTTCCAGCCCATTTGGCCTTGTGCTAACCCCAGCATCCCCACATTCCCCTGGCTGACAGGATTTTTCCTGCTCTCTCCAGTGCTGGACCAGCTCCTGCCAGAGCTCAGCGTCCTGCTCAAGCTGCTGGACCACGAGTACCTGAGTGCCACCACGCAGGAGAAGAAGCTGGCTGTCTCCACCATCCTGCAGAAGCTGCAGCCGCCTGCAGGTCTGTGTGCCTCTCCTGTCCAGCGGCTGTTCCAGGGGCAGTGGGTGTCCCCAGCAGGGGAAACCAAAACCCAGCAGGGCAGGGAAAAGCTTCTGCAGGGCAGGGCTGAGCCCAGCACCTGCTCAGCGCCCTCAGGGCACTTTGCTCCCTGCTTTCACTCCGAAGCTCCTCCCTGCCCCGGGAGCAGGGCTGGCGTCAGCCCTGCCATGGATACGGGAGGGCTGCTCCCTGCGGAAACGCTGCTTCCCAGAGCTTTTCCTGCCCCGGGTTTGTGCTGAGCGCAGGGGTTTCCGCGGGAAGGCCGGCGCTGTGCACCTGGGGCTTCACAGTCTGCCCCCTTCCTGCTCTCCTGGGGAAGCCACAGCATCCCTGGGCGTTCCTCCATCCCCGCTGCCTGCTCTGGTGGGGTGGGCTGTGTCCCTGGGCTGGTGTTTGTGGGTGCCAGTGCCTGCCCCAGGCTCAGATCATCCCCCTCAATTCCAGGGAAGGATGTGGACTACATGTACGTCAACACAGCGTCCCTGGGCAACGGCACCAGCTTCGTGGAGTCCCTCTTTGAGGAGTTTGGTACGTGTGGCTGGGCTGGAGGGATGCTCTGGGGGTCACTGGGTGGGTGCACGGTCCTGGAGTCCTTTGGAGGGAGGGTGACAGCTGTATCCTTGTGTCCAGAGTGGGCATCATCGCTCCAGGTGCTTGTTCCTGCTCCCTTGTAGCTGTTTGGGGGCTGGCCACGAGGGAACCCACACACCAATGATGCCACCTCCCAGCACCTTCCCAGGGAAGGATGATGGAGATCCCTGGAGGGCACAGCTGGGATGTCCAGCTCTGCTTTCCTGCTCCCTTCACCCTCCGTTTACCCCATGCAGACTGTGACCTGGGGGACCTGCAGGACATGCAGGAGGAGGAGGGGGACACCAGCGACGGCATTGGCTTGGAACTGGCAGGGAACCAGACGGCCAAACCTGTAAGTGCCCGGCTGTCCCCGAGCCAGGTCTGCTCTGCACCTCACAGGAGGTGGCAGTGGCCAGGGTGGGACCCTTCCCGTGCCCTGCTCCCGCTCCTGCTGCTGCCTGGCTCACACTGGAGGTGTTTCTGCCATAGGTTCCTGTGGATCCTGCTCCTCCACTGCCCACCACTCCCCCTCCTGAGGATTACTACGAGGAAGCGCTGCCCCTGGGCCCTGGCAAGGCCCCTGAGTACATCACCTCCCGCAGTGAGTCCTGCTCCATCCAGGCCAGCAGGAGGGTGGGGGGAGCCCCACAAGCTGCCCGCTGCATCCCTCACCTGCCTGGAAAACCAGGCAGCACTCAGTGGGTTTGACTGCTCACCCTGGGGAAGGAATTGTATCCCACTTCCTTCCATCCCACTTGTTACTGCAAGGAGTTGTTTGCTCCAGCCAGACCCGGAATGGGGTGATGGGGAGAGATCAGAGCCACAGAGGACCAGTGCTGAGATGTCCTGGGAGAGCGTGCTTGGCTCTGCCCCACTGAGCATCCCTGAGGGAAAACCAGGTGTAGCAGCCCCAGCTCCCTCTGCTTCCCCTGCAGACAGCTCCAGCCCCCCCAATTCCATCGAGGACGGCTATTACGAGGATGCAGACAGCAGCTACCCCGTCACCAGGATAAATGGGGAGCAAAAAAACTCCTGTAGGTATCTGGGTGTCCTCAAGAGGGAGGGGCGAGCTTTGGCAAAGTCCGGCCCGAGGTGGGGCTTGAGCAGTGGGTTGGGGGCTGCTGGGGTTGAGGCTGGGGAAGCACAATTTCAGTGTGAGCCTTGCACAGAAATAAAGCAGCTCAGGGCTCTGGGCAGATGCACCTGGGGCTGGCGCTCGGCCCACGGGCATCCCGCTGGGATTCCAAGGGAAATGGAGATGGCTGGTGCCAAACACTGCTGCTTCCAGAGGATGACACGGAATCCGCCTGTCCCGGCACCCAGCCCAGCTCGGTCTGGAGCCCGCTGGGCACGGGGAACCCTGGAAGTGTGTGCGGCACCTTTTAGGGTGACTCCCCTGCTTCCTTCCAGACAATGACTCGGATGCCATGAGCAGCTCTTACGAGTCCTATGACGAGGAGGAGGAGGAGGGCAAGGGCCAGCAGCTGACACACCAGTGGCCCTCGGAGGAGGCCTCCATGAACCTGGTGAAGGATTGCCGGATCTGCGCATTCCTCCTGCGCAAGAAGCGCTTCGGGCAGTGGGCCAAGCAGCTCACCATCATCCGGGACAGCAAACTGCTGGTGAGCCTGGCCTTGGGGGGACAGAAACCTGCTGGGGGTTTGGGAGAGTGGCTGAGCCCAAGCTGAGGGAAAAAAGCACCATCCAAACAAAGCCCCTGCCCCAGGGTTGCCACTACCCTGCAGCACATGCGACCTCCATCTGTGCAACCAGCGAGGGACCCTGAGACCCTGTGCTGCCTGTGAGACCCCCAGCACAGCAGCTGGACAGGCAGGTTTTCCTGAGCCCTGAGCAGTTCTCTCTGCCTCCCTTAGTGCTACAAAAGCTCCAAGGACCGGCAGCCACATGTGGAGGTGCCCCTGAGCACCTGCAACGTCATTTATGTCCCCAAGGACGGGCGGCGCAAGAAGCACGAGCTGCGGTTCTCGCTGCCGGGGGCCGAGGCACTGGTGCTGGCGGTGCAGAGCAAGGAGCAGGCTGAGGAGTGGCTCAAGGTACCACTGGTCCCCCCAGGGGCATCCACAGACTCCCCTTGGCATCTCCCTGCCTGAGCTGGGGAGGGGGCTGCCCTGGGAATGGCCTTGCCCCGCTGGAAGGGGAGGGGGCTTTGCTGCTGTCTCTTATCAGCCGCTTCCCAGGGCCTGGGCGTCTCCGGTGCTGATAGCCCCGGCTGGGGGGATGTTTGCTCTCCCCCTCCTCTTCCCCAGGGCCTTTTCCTGCCTTTGTTCAGGGCCGGGAAGCAGGGGCTGTGGGGAAGGGGTGGCGGGTGGGAAAGGAGCCTCTGAGCACACCTCTGAGTGAGCTGTCACCCCAAATCGGGGAGAACAGGGTGCTTTTACGCACCCAGGACACGCCACGCCTGTAAAACGGGGGTCACGAGGTGTCCTGTGCTGGCAGGATGATGCTGGCTTGGCACCCAAGTTTCTCCCTTCTGAGATCTCCAAAATCCCTGACAAAATGCACAAAACTGGTTGAAGTTTCGAAGGGGCCAAGATGTGAGCAGCCCTGAGCAGGGTTTGCTGCCGTGTGCTGTGGAGAGCAGGACCTGTCCCTGTGGTTCAGCCTGGCGCTGGCACTGAAGGAGCTGAGCCAGGGAGGGCAGCCCTGGCCCTCGGGTCATTTCAAAGTGACAGCTGGGGCTGTCCCTGCAGGTGATAAAGGAAGCCAGCAGTCCAGCAGCGGGCGGGATGGAGGCCCCCACCTCCCCAGCGATGCCGTGCAAGATGGAGCTGGATAAGGTGATGGTTTCTAAGGGGCTGTGAGGGGCTGCTGCGGCCAAACCTGGGGAACACGGGGCTGGGGGACCCCAAACTCCTGGGGCTGCACAAGGAGCCCTTCCCATTGTCACAGCAGCTCTGCAGGGCTGGGAAGCGGAGCAGGAGCTGGATATCCCAGCCCTATGCAGGGGGATGAAGGGCTGGCAGTGGCTGGGGGATGGTGCTGATGGGATTCTGCTCTCCCACAGCGGCTGTCCCAGGAGAAGCACACCTCAGACTCGGACAGTGTGGCCATGGGTGACACCGGGTCCCCGGCCACCCGCAGAGACCACGGCGAGCATGGTACTGTCCCTGTCCCCACTGCCCACCCAGCCAGGGCCAGCTGTGTGCCCACAGCTGGGCAGCATCTGCAGCCAGGCGGGATGCCAGGACACGCACTGGGGTCACACAGCTGCCCTATCCTTCCAGGGAAAGGCAAAAAGAGCGGCCTGGCTGACCTGAAGGGCTCGATGAGCCGGGCAGCGGGGAAGAAGATCACCAGGATCATCAGCTTCTCCAAGAAGAAGCCATCCCCCGAGGACAACCAGACCTCCTCCACCGAGGAGGACATCCCCTGCTGCGGTTCGTGTGGGCTGGGGGCAGAGATGGGGCTGGGGGGTGGGAGTGGGATCAGTGGGGAGTGACATCCTTCCCCCAAGCAGGGCTGTAGGGGGTAAGGGGTGGGGACAAGCTCACTGGGGGACTGTGACACTGCCACAGGCTGGGAAATGCTGCCCAGGCCTGGCTCTGCAAATTCCAATGATGAGTGGGCAAGGGGTCACCCATGTCCCCAAAAACAGGCTTGGGGGGCTGTCTGGTACGAAGCTGGCAGCTCCCCTGGGCCCCGCTGGTTGCGTGGGGGGAAACTTGACGCACAGAAGGGCTGGATGAGTAGGAAGCCATGCTGTAACCTCTGCCTTGTCAAAGCCTGCCCGAGGCGCAGCCGAGCAGGCGCTGATGCCCTTCCCTCCCCCGGCACCCCCAGGCTACCTCAGCGTGCTGGTGAACCAGTGCTGGAAGGAGCGCTGGTGTCGCCTCAAGGGCAACACCCTCTACTTCCACAAGGACCGCACGGACCTGCGCACGCACGTGAACGCCATCGTCCTGCGGGGCTGCGAGGTGGTGCCCGGGCTGGGCCCCAAGCACCCCTTTGCCTTCCGCATCCTGCGCCACGGGCAGGAGGTGACGGCGCTGGAGGTGAGCGGGGTGGGACGGGCCTTAAGGAACGGCTTGCCAGGCTGGGGGAGCGATCCTTGGGGATGATCAACAGCCCATGCAAGCAGTGTCTTGTTTCCCCCTCCCCTGGAAAGCTCAGGGCACCATTTGGGTGAGCTGGGGGCAGCCGCACGGGAACTTGGTGCACAGAGGGGGATTGTGCACAGCAGGACTTTGCGTCAGGAGGCAGCGAGGAGCTGGGAGCTGGGCATGCATCCCAACCCTTCCTCTGCCCTCCAGGCAAGCTGCTCCGAAGACCTGGGCCGCTGGCTGGGTCTCCTGTTGGTGGAGACAGGCTCCCAGACAGCCCCAGAGGCCTTGCACTATGACTACGTGGATGTGGAGACCATTGCTAACATCGTGACGGCCGTGAGACACTCCTACCTGTAAGGCTGTGCTCGTGCTGTGCCAGAGGCTGAGTGCTGGGCTGGGGATGGTGATCCTTAGCCCCGGAGACTCCCTGGAAGGGGCTCAGGCTGGGCTGTGGTTTGTGGTTTGCGGCTGTGATCTCAGGCACAGTCAGTGTCCCGGGGTTGTTCCCTTGGGCAGGATGGGAAGCAGAAAGGATTTAGTCAGTGCTGAGGGTGTGGTAGGGTGGGGTCATGAGTGAAGCTGGGAGAGCGATGCAGAGTTGGAAAGGCTCCCTGAGGGGCTGGTAAGGCTGGTGTGGGAATAAAGACCCCATCCCTCCTTGTGCAGGTGGGCCAGCTCTTCCCAGGATCACCGAGCGGACTCCTCCCGGGTGGTGTACGATGATGTCCCCTATGAGAAGGTTCAGGTGGGCACGACTTCACCTGAACTCATCCTCTCCCACCGCAGTGGCCCAGGGAGCCTTGGCTGGGCTGCAATGGCCCTGCATGTGTCTCAACTCACTCTCCCTCTTCCCAGCAGGCAGAGGAGGAGCCGGGGCGGCCGGGTGGGGCCCAGGTGAAGCGCCACGCCTCGTCCTGCAGCGAGAAATCGCGGAGGGTGGACCCGCAAGTCAAAGTGAAGAGACACGCATCCAGTGAGTCCCCGGGCCCACAAACCTCCCCAGGGCTGCTGGCCAGGGCAGGAGGGACTGTTCCCCAGAGAGATGTGCAGCCACGGGTGGTGGGTGGGCTCAGCTGGAGCACGGGTGCCATCAGTGCAGCCCCTCACGGGCTCTCCCCATGCCCGCAGGTGCCAACCAGTACAGGTACGGCAAGAACCGGGCCGAGGAGGACGCCAGGCGATTCCTGACGGAGAAGGAGAAGCTGGAGAAGGAGAAGGCATCGATCCGCAGCGAGCTGATGTTGCTGCGGAAGGAGAAGCGGGAGCTGCGGGAAGCCATGAAGGGCAGCACGGGTAGGTCGGGGCCGTGCAGCTGCTCCGAGACGCTCGGGTACGGAGCCGGGCTGGCACAGGGACACGGGGCTGGCCACGGGGACAGTGTGGCCGTGAGCTGGGCTGGCTGCAGCACTCCGCCGGGCTGGCAGCCCCACCTAGTGTCGCCGTGCAGGAGGATGGGTGGATTGTGCCAGCCCTGAGCCAGGTGGTTGTGCCAGCAGGGCCGAGGCTGCAGGAGCTGGAGCAGCGGGTGGCGGGGCTGGAGGAGCGATGCCGGCAGAAGGAGGAGTCTCGGGTCGATCTGGAGCTCAAGCTGACCGAGGTGAAGGAGCAGCTGAAGCAGTCGCTAGCAGGAGGGCCAGCCCTGGGGCTGGCTGTGACCAGCAAGGCTGAGAATGGGGTATGCATCCTTTTTTTCTCACTTTCACAGCTCCAGTTTCAACCAGTGACAGTGGTTGGGGTGCTGGGGGAGCAGCACAGGGGAGAGGGGACGTCCCTGTGGCTTTGTCCCATTGTGGACAGTGGTGTGTGAATTAGGTATGATCACCTCAACTTTCACCTCATGACAGTTCGTGCTTTTTAAATTTTTTTTAATCTGGTTGTCAATGCTTCTTGGGTCTCCTAAACTTTTCTTGCTCCCCATTTTCCACAGGAAACTACAAACAAGCCAAACGGGGGCCCCCCGGAGCACTTGGTCCCTGTGAACTGTGCAGCAGAGCTGAGGAAGAGAAGCCCCTCCATCATCCCTGCCAACACGGGAAGCGTGCTGCGGAAAGCCAAGGTCCTGCTTCACTCTCCTCCCTGGCCCCATGGGAAACCTCAGTCTTTGCCCCTTGTTTAACCATGAAATCTGGGAAGTGCAGGGCTGGGTGGGAAAGGGAAAGCATCGCCCCTACAATGCCCAGGGTAGCAGTGAAGATGCTTGGAAAATGCTGAGGTGACCCAAAGCCTCCAGTAGGGAGGGAAACCTTGAAGGGCTCAGTGTTGCTTTTCCAGCGCTGTCTCCTCATCCCTTTTTATTTCTCCTTTCTCTGCAGGAATGGGAAAAGAAGCAGACTTAAGCCAGCCTGCCCAAGGCCCTGACACACTGGGGATCACGCAGGAGCTACCAGCCCCCTTTCTCCAAGACACTGGGAGGGTGCTGGGGAGCCGTGGTGGGAAGAGACGTTCTCCCAGCCCCCACCACTGCGGCACCACCAACGCTATAAACCAGGGGAAGGGGGCGGGAGGGGATTTGGGAGGCGGGTGGGGAAGGGGAGTTCCTCGTGGATCAGGGTCACAAACCACTGGGAGACCCAGCTCTGGGGGGAGCCTGCCCCGGAGCCAGGAGTCCGACACAAACTCTGGGTGCAGGAGGAAGGAGGGGAGAGCCTGGGGCTGCCAGTTTGCACTGCCCAGCAGATGCTCCGGTTTTCAGGATCAGCGTGTGTCCAGGCTGACATTTGCCAAAGCAACCAAGGACTTGTTGGGGTTTCTGGCCCCCTCAGGAGCTGCTCAGGACCAGCCACCTCGGAGATGCCAATTGGTCACCCTGCTTACTGCTCCCAGCTCTGCAGGGTCTCATCTCAGGGTTCCTCATGGCTCCAGCTTGCTGTGCCTCAACCAAGTGCCATTGTCCAGTGTTTCCTTCTTGTCCTCCAGGCAGTAAGGGTGAGGGCATGCTGCCTTCCCTTGGGAATGAAGGAAGCTCAAGTGTCAGCATTAGAAAGCGAATTACCAGTGGACGCTTTTCACCTAAACAGCTTAGAAGTGCTGCAAAGGGCTGGGGATGGAGGCAGCTCAGCTCTCTGCCCTGGTCCCATGCTGTTTTGGGGGGAGCAGGGAAGGGGACAGGGCTGTCTCCTGGCCAACAGCACATCTACACTCTGGCTGCTGCACTCAGACACAGGTTGGTAAGGCATGTGATCAAAATGGAGCGAAGGGAAGTTTAAAAATTTAAAAAAAAATAACAGAAGTGCTATTGGAGCAGAAAAGAGAAATAGAGTAAGGTCACTCAGCATGGGCAGAAACGAGGGACAGGAATGGAGAGGAAAGGCCCCGGCTTTTGTGTGGGGAACAAGGGAGTCACCATCACCCACTCACGCTATGGACTGCCACAATTAACCTCTGGAGCTCGCTCTTCCACAGCCCTGTGTTAGTAGCTAGGTAAGCAGCTTTTAATAAAAACGCTGACACCGGCCTGCTGGGTCCTTTGGCGGAGGGAGCAGTGCAGGAATGCTACTCCTGCTCCCAGGGAAAAGGGTAAGGGTGGGGCTGGGGTGGGCGCAGCACCCCTGTGGCAGTGGCCGCTGGGACAAGCAGCCCCCTGAAAGCACATCAGAGATTCCCACACTGGTTTGGGTTGGAAAAGACCTTAAAGCTCATTCTAAGGGGCAGGGACGCTTTCCACTATCCCAGGTTGCTCCAGGCTCCATCCGCTCTGGCCTTGGACACTTGCAGGGATGGGACAGCCACAGCTTCTCAGAGCAACCTGTGCCAGGGCCTCAGCATCCTTACAGGGAAGAATTTATTCCCAATATCTCATCCAACCCTGCCCTTTGCCAGTTTGAGGCCATTCCCCCTCATCCTTCATGCTGGCTCCCAGTTGTTGGCAGCCTTGGCCAAGGCTTTGGGTTTTGGTTGATGTTTATTCACCACAGGTAAGGCACAGTCGCAGTCTCTTCCAGTCGTTTCCTGAACTAGAGGTGAAACCTGTCCTGTTCTCGCCCCCTTAACCCGCCCAGCCAGGGGCAGGAGCCGTGTGTCCGTGTCCGAGCACTGTGGGGACCAGGTCCGAGCCCCGGGGGGCAGAACCGTGTGCCCATGTCCGAGCCAAGGGGAGCGGAGCTGTGTCCCCGGTGCCCAGGTCCGAGCTCCGCGGGAGGCAGGAGCGGGGCCGGGTCCGGGTCCCGGGGGATGGAGCTGTGTCCGGGGCCGAGCTCCAGGGAACTGGAGCCGTGTCCGGATCCGAGTCCCGGGGGATGGAGCTGTGTCCGGGGCCGAGCTCCTTCAGGGAACCGGGGCCGTGTCCGGGTCCGAGTCCCGGGGGACGGAGCGGCGTCCGCAGCCGAGCTCCAGGGAGCTGGAGCTGTGTGTCCAGGCCCGATCCCTGGGACACTGGAGCCGTGTCCGGGCCCGAGCTCCAGGGAACCGGGGCCGTGTCCGGTCCTAGTCCCGGGGGCGGTGCCGTGTGTCCAGGTCGGAATCTCAGGGGACAGGAGACGTGGCCGGAGCCAAACCCGGGGTCCCGGCCCCTTGCGGCCGGAGCCGAGTTCCGGGGTCCCGGAGCCGCGTGTGCGGCGGCGGGCGGAGCATCCCCTCATCCCCCTCATCCCCCTCATCCCCTCATCCCCTCGCCCCTCAGCGCGGCCCCGCCCGCCGCTCCGCAGGGCCGTGTGGGAGCTGTAGTTCCGCGGTGACGCGGGCGCATCGCCGCCGCCGCCTCCTCCGCCGCTCCCGGCCGGCGCCGTGCGGGGCCATGGCCGCCCGCTCCCTGAGGCGCCTCGGGGCCCTGCTGCCTGCGGGCGGCAAGGCTGGCACAGGCAGGTACGTGGGGCGGGCTGGGTGGGATGGCACGGCACGGCACGGCACGGTACGGGGGGACAGGGGTGGCCCGGAGCCGCGGGGGGGTCGGGGACAGACGTGGCAGCGCCGCGGGGCCGGGCCCGGGCGGGCGCCGCGCCGGCGGCGGGAGCGGATCTAGACCCGGACCCCAAGCACGACCCTGATGCGGATCTGGAGCCCGAGCCGAACCCGCAGCCAGACCCCGACCCGCACCCTGCCGGTGCCCATCATCCCCCGCCGGTGCCCATCTCACCCCCCAAAACGCCACGCTGCCGTTCTCCGCTCCTCAAAACGCCCTGGAGCAGAAATAACCCCCGATAACCAAGCTCTTTTGCCGGAAAAGTGATTTTTTTGGGGGGCTTAAATTATGTTCATTATTAAGGCAAAGCGTTTCCGCGCTCGGTAAGTCACGTTGGGAGGTGGTTTCCTGCCGCTGTGGGTGGGTTCTTGTGTCTCGGCCGGCTGAACCATTTATTCATTAATTACGGGTTTAATGTGCTCCTCGGGTTTTGTTTTTGGTGGTGAGGCAGCACATGTGCTATCAGCGTGTTTTGGGTGGTCGCAGGAAGAGAATCCACTTAATTGTGTCAATATTTAGACAGAAAAACAGTGTCCACTCATGCTTTTTTACGTCACGGAGTATGCCTTAGAAAAGAGAAATCCATAAAGATGCTTTGGTTACTTGAGTGAAGTATGGACAGGTAAAAAGAAAAAAAGCCAAAATGCATGGTAATTATTTTTTTTGTCTAGATGAGAAACACCACCAAAAGACTCTTTAAATGTAATATAATAAATCTGCAGCACGTAATAGAGGGAGCTGTGTTTGGGACTAAGTGTAAAGATGCATGTCAGGAAATTCTCCCTCTTATATGCATGAAGACTGCTTTGCCCCTCTAAAAAAAGGTGCAACGACTGTGAAGTAGGTGAGTGATGAAGCTGAGCAGGTTTCCATCTTGAAGGATCAGCAGGACCTGCTGTTGGTGTGGAACGCTTCATTGTACACAAATTTTCAGCCTGGGTCACCATCAACGGGAACAGCTCCATGAGCAAGGCAGGGCTGGTGGGGTCCAGGCTCCCATCCCAGGGATTCCATACCCTGGACTGGCTTAATCTGGGAGCCCCCTGCCCAATTTGCAGCCATCCTGTGTGGAGGTGCAATGCACAGTCCTGTTCTCCAGCTTCATTGAGGAGGAATCCTCATGGTGTTAAGAGATCACAGAATATCCTGAGCTGCAAAGGGACCCACAGGGATCATCAATCCAGCTCCTGTCCCGGAACAGAACACCCCAGAAATCCCGCCTTGTGCCTCAGAGTGTTGTCCAAATGCTCCTGCAACCCTGGCATGGCCCCCCCGCATCTTTCACCGTCTTTGTGTCCCTTCTTTGTCCCTCCTTCAGGTTTTTCTTACATTGTGGCAGCCAAAACTGCCCCCAGTACTCGAGGTGAGGCCACCCCAGTGCAGAGCAGAGCGGGACAATCCCCTCTTTCCACTGCATTATCTCTGGAGTCACTCCCTGATGAAACAGCACGAAGGAATTGGGAGTAATTAGATTTCCTTCCAAAGCAGGCTCATCAGAGCTGAAACCAGGGCAGATGTTTCTGTGTGTCTCAGCACTCGAGTGCTTTGTCATGCTGATTTGGGAGGAGGAGGGAGTGTTCCAGGAGAGGTGGGGAAGGACTCTTGGGTTAGAGAGAGCTGATGGTCACTTTGGGATGGTCAGAGGGAGTGTTCCAGGAGAGGTGGGGAAGGACCCTTGGGTTAGAGAGAGCTGATGGTCACTTTGGGATGGTCGGGCGCTCCAGAAAGAGGTGATACCGTTGTATCCCTGACCAGAGACCCGTTCTCATCATTGAAATATTAATCTTGAAGGCCAATTGGCTTGAGCCATATGGCTGCAATCACCTCCTCTGCTATTTCTTATCTCTTTGGCTTTCTGTGACATCACTTTGTAAATCTTTCTGTAACACCAACTCGTGTAACCCCCTTCACACACCCAGCGACTTCCACGTGTCTGTCACTTCAGGATGTGTCAGCTTCCTCCCGTGGGATCCATGCCTATTTTTAGGGCAGCTGTGATCAAGCCAGTGTTTAGAAGATGGAGCCCAGTCAGTGGGACAGCCTGTAAATAGCTCCTGCCACTTGCAGGGGAGGATTCCTTTCATCCTGCAGGAAGGAGCAAATTGAGCGGCATTTTCAACCCTGCATGACAGACCTGAAGAATTCCCTGTGGAGTCAGGCTGCGGTTCCGATTTCTTGGCCACAACTTTTCCAGGCTGCACGTGGCACCCAGGGCATGTCCCTGCACGGGGGAGCGCTCTGGGGTTTGGGTTCACGGGCTGCAGAGAGAACTCCATGCAGGCAGCTCCCTGCTCCACGTAGGCAGCTCCCTGCAACTGGGACCGGCTCCTCCTTGCCCCTCTCCCACGCAAAACACACCCATCCCTGCACTGTAACCACTGGCAGGGGAAAATACCTCACCAACTTTGGCTTCTTGGGTGCAGAGGAGTTAACTGAGCTGCACAGCCTATTTTTAAATAGAGTTTCATCTCTGAGGGGCCCAGAGATTTCTCAGCTGTGTTTCGGGTTCTTTGGTGTGTCTGTAACGTGGCTGATTTCCATCCCTGCAGCTCTTGGAAATGAAATGTGAGATGATAAAGGACAAAGCTTGTAGCTGGTGATTGCCATGGATATTTTTAAGTGGAAAGAAAGCCTCACAGATTGATTTTTGAAGGCTTGGTGGAGGGGTCCTGCTCTGTCCTCCTCTCCAGTTTAATCTACTTTCTCTAACTTTGAAAAAGTGCTGTTAATCAGCACTTTTAATAAATAATAAAATGAATGTGACAGGAATGTTAAAAGTCATTTAAGATGGGGTCTTGTGCCCCAAACAGCAGCCAGGGATAAAATACAGAGGTTTTTTCCCCCTGTGTTGGCATTCCTGGAACCCAGATGGTTCTTTAAAGATTAGCCTGAGGAACATCCTATTCTAGAGCAAGTGTAGGTAGAAAAAGCACTTTCAGATTTGTATTATTTGGCATATATAATTTGTTGAAAAGGAATGGTTTGACATACAGGTGATGATTTAAGTACCCACTTAATAAAAACTGCAGATGCAAATGTCCTCAGGTGGGGAAAGGAGGTTTGTCATTAGTGCTGTGGGACATTTAGCAACCTGGTATTAGGGATTTAAATGAGGGAACACCTGGGCTGCTAAACACGGGGTGGGAGGAGATGCCTGGTGGTCTTTGGGCAGACACAGATCTCTTGAGCTGGGCTTTGAGGGTTGAGCCAGTCCTGAACCACTTCAGGGACACCTCCTCCCTGCCCCACATCTCGCATTTTTGGCTTCTCTTTGGTACTGGCACTTGCACTGATCTGATCTGTCAGCAAACCCGTTCAGGGACACAGAGAGAAAAGTCCTCTTGTTTTATAGGGTGCTTTTTCAGCTGGTTTAACTCCTTGAAATTGAATTCTGCTCAACTCCAGTACTGGAATAAAGGGGGCAAAACTGCTGAAGAGCACTGAGGCCTCATGGTGGACCCCAAAACAACCTCTGTGCACGTCTGTGACATTGAGCCTGAGCAATGCAGCCTTGCTAAAGAGTAAGAATGGTTCAGGCCTGGTAATGTGAACTCAGCTGAATCGATTCTGGGGTCTAAATTAAAGTCTCTGTGCAGTGTGGAATAGTTCTGTATAAACACAGGAGTGGAGTTGGTGCCAGCACAGGGATTTCTGGGCTGTGCTGCCTCTCACTGGGTAGATGTGCACTTAGTATATGGAAAACATTGCAGAGGGGGGATAGAAAACATTGCAGGAAGGGGGTGGTGAAAGCTTTGCTCAGAGGAAGAGCCCAGGTGTTCCCAAAAAAGGAGAATACACCTTTCCTTGTTAGGTGTGTACTGCAATATTTCCTGTATGGAGCCGGTTTGGAAGTAAATTGTGTTTTGTTCTGCAGATTCTTCCTGGTGTAAGGTGTGAGAGGGAGGTGTAGTAGGAGAGTGAAACAATCAGGGAATCACTGAATTGTTTAGGTTGGAAAAGACCAGGGAGGTGGTGGAAGTGTCCAAGGAATGACTGGATCTGGCACTCAGGGCTCTGGGCTGGGGGACAAGGTGGGGATTGGTAACAGGTTGGATTTGATGGTCTTGAAGGTGTTTCCCAACCTCAGTTATTCTGTGTTTCTGTGAAAATCTGACTCTTCTCAAGGTATGCCAAAGAAGTGGTGTAAAGCCTCTGTGTGCCACGTTAGTCTAAAATAAAGAGTTTTAAAACACCTCTTTGTGTTTCTATGCTGATTGTCTGTATTTTCTGGAAAGAGCTAAAATTGTGTTTAGAATCCTGTGTACTTTTTTTAAGAGAGCCTGCTTTTAATAACGACACTAATCTTGAATTCTTGTTGACCCTGAAGTTACTCAACTTTGTTTCTTTATTATTTTGTTTCTTTCTTTATTTTAGTTTGTATTTCAGAGGGTCCTCCTGTGCTTTCAGCACTGCAGCTCAGCAGAGAAGTACAGGAGACGAGTGTGGCCCAGAGGATCCCAGTGATGAGCCCAAGCACTCCCTCTCTGACTGTGCCTTGGAGCACAAAGCCATAAAATTGGAGGAGCAAGTCCGAGATTTAACTGTGAGTGTGCTGGTGGCATCAGGAGGGTGCCTTTGCTTCAGTCCCCTTGCCTTGGTCTGTCTTTCGGCCCTGGATTTTTCCCTAAATGCTGTGACACACACATAGCTCCAGAGCAGCTGTGCCCTGAGGGTGAGAGGGTGAAATTCCACCCTGCCTTCCCCAAAAACACCATCTGTCAGCAGGGCACTGATGGTATGATCCTGGCAGGAAAAGCTGGGTGTTGGAGCTGGTCACTTCTTTCACAGCCTTGTGGCAGTAGCTTCGTGCTGATTAGCATCACATATTGGCATGAAATCATGGAATATCCTGAGTTCCCACAGGGATCACCCAGTGCAGCTCCTGGCCCTGCCCAGACCCCCCAACAACCCCACCCTGGGCATTCCTGGCAGCGCTGTCCAAACGCTCCTGGAGCTCTGGCAGCCTCGGGGCCGTGCCCATTCCCTGGGGAGCCTGGGCAGTGCCCAGCACCCTCTGGGGGAAGAGCCTTTCCTGATATCCAACCTAAACCTCCCTGACCCAGCTCCAGCCATTCCCTGGGTGCTGTCCCTGTCCCAGAGAGCGGAGATTGGAGCTGCCCTCGGGAGGAGCTGCAGACCCCGAGGAGTCTCCCCTCAGTCTCCTCCAACCAAACAATCCCAGTGCCCTCAGCTGCTCCTCCATGGCCCCTCCATTCTCGTGCCCCTCCTTTGGACAGTCCTTAATATCTTTATGTCACACTGGATCCAGATTATCCAAGAAGGGAAGTCCTTTTAAGTGCCAGTGTGTGGTGGCAATCAGGTTCTATATTGAAGAGCTCACGTGACTGAGGAGGGGATTAAATCCCACTGTTCTGGGGATAATCACCCTGAGAATCCTGCACTGAGTGAGAAATCAGCTGCTCACAGAGCTGCCTGCTGGAGAAGGGAGGCTCTCAGCAGCAGCCTGGCAGTCAGTGTTTAGCTGAATTCAGTCATTCAGTGCCCAGAATATTTCTGGCCTTGACTTCTGCCCTTCTGAGGGAGTTGCAGTTTTTGGTTAATCCAGTAGGAGAAGGACTTTTCATTTGTATGAAAATGCAGGAGCCCAGCACAACCTTCTCTTTTTAAAGTGTTTCTGAGGGGTTTCCAGTGCCAGGAAAGGGGTTTTGCCTCCTGGTTTGAAGTGTCTTCTCTGTGGTTGCAGGAGCGATACCGGAAAGCTTTGGCAGATTCCGAGAATGTCCGGAGGAGAACACAGAAGTTTGTGGAAGATGCCAAACTCTTTGGTGAGCAGAAGAGCTGTGTTTGCTGCACTGGCCTGCCTGTCTGAGCAGAAATGCTGATCAGCAGCTTTTCTGTCCCCCTGAGCTGCCCTCCCTCATTCATTGCAAAGCTTGGTGGGATGTTTGGCTTGGACTCTTGATATCTGGGCTTAATCACTATTTTTTCTCCATATCCAGCTGTGTCCTGTCCTATCAGGTTTACCCACAGAATCCCAGAATTGTGACTATTTTTTTCTTTTTTAAATAGTCCCAGTGCAGCTGAGTTTAGTTCTGCTGACTTGGTTGAAAATCCAGGTTCTGCTGTGTGCTGAGGGTTGGCTCTGGCAGGGTGTATTTTATACTCAGCTGTGTCATCAGCTTGTGATCTCCTTTACTATATTAACAGCCTCTTCTGCTCCAGTTCATTGGAGGTAGATGCTGCCTGGGGCAGTAGTTGTCAATCTCTAGATTAGATGTTTAAAACTTCTAAAAGAAATATTTTAGCACCAGTGAAACGAGCTGGATTTGTAGCTTTGGCAGCAGAAGCAGGTGAAGGGGGAAGAAACTGCTGTTCAAGCACTGCACTGTGCCAGAACCATCTCTGAGAATGAAAAACTGTTTTTTCTCCATACTGCATGAATCTCAAGAGGTTTGTTGTCAGTTAATTCTAGCAGCCTTGAAATTAGAGCTGCTGTATTTGCTTACCTTCCACCTGTGGTGCTATAAAATGGCTGCTGAGTTTGGGCATCATCAACAACGGGATGATTGATTTTGAGAGGGGTTTTTTGAGCTCTTTGGATTTTATAGGTAGCATGCCTCACACATGAAGAAAAAATTAGCTCTTTATTAGAAATTGCTTACAGAGTGAGATCTGTAGATAAGAGGAAGATCTGAAAGGAGGCTGTAGCAAGGTGGGGTTGGTCTCTTTTCCCAATTAATGAGGGGTAAGACAAGAGGAAACAGCCTCAAGTTGTGCCAGGGGAGGTTTAGATTGGCTTTTAGGAGAAATGGCTTCACTGAGAGTGTTGCCAAGCACTGGCACAGGCTGCCCAGGGAAGAGGTGGGGTCACCATCCCTGGAGATGTTTAAAAGACTCGGTGACACGGTTTAGTGGTGGCCTTGGCAGTGCTGCCTTGATGATCTTAAAGGTCTTGAGCAGCCTAAATGACTCTGATTCCGTGAAATGAGTGGTAATTGCTGGGTTTCTGTCTGTTCCTTTGTTGCATCTCCTTCCTCTTCCTTTGTTCTGTGCCTGTTCACATGTAAAGCTGGAGACAGCACCTGACTATTGCCTCATTTTCTCTGTTTCCCTGATGTGTCATTCCAGTCAGGGAGTTATGATATTTGTGTAACTGAGGGACGCTGCTTTTCCTGGAATTTCTGCACTGTGCAAGAAACCACTTGTGGAAATGCAGCCAATCTAACCCCGTTTTTCTAATGACAAAAACTGCCTGGCTGTTCATGACCAACCCAAGCCCCATTTTGGTCCAGTCCCTCCACAGTGCTTTTAAGCTATGAATAAATTGGGGATTTTGTACTTTTGAATAGCCATGCATTGTTTTTGCTTCCCCCCATTGTGTTTGTTCCCTGTGGAATGGCATTCCTACGACAAAATTATGTCAGTGGGACTGGAGCAGGGGGTGTGGAGCAGAGTCCTGAATGACAAATCCAAGTTGCAAAAATCTGTTTGGAGTGACACATTAATGCTCTGCTCTGTCAGGAAGACCAAAAATATAAATGTTCTTGGTATAGATGTGCATTTCCTGCATATTCCTTCGTTTGGGGAGTCTTTAGATGACTCCTAGTGCTGAAGCTTTGGTTCCAGGAACCAGGAGACACCACCTGGTCTCGCTAAATTAAGTTCAAATCAATGAGCAGCTTTAAAGGTGCCTTCAAACCACTGTGACTTTGTGTCTGTCCTCGCTACTGGAGCTCTGGATGTTCTGTAAACTGTCCTTCACTTCCTTCCTTCAGGGATCCAGAGTTTCTGCAGGGACCTGGTGGAGGTAGCAGACATCCTGGAGAAGACAGCCGAGAGCGCCGCGGGCCAGGCAGAGCCCAGCGATCCCAACCCGACCCTGAAGAAGATCTACGAGGGCCTCTCTCTCATCGAGGCCAAGCTGCAGAGCGTCTTTGCCAAGCATGGCCTGCAGAAGATGAACCCTGTGGGTGGCAGGTACGACCCCTACGACCACGAGATCATCTGCCACGTGCCAGCCGAGGGCATGCAGCCAGGCACAGTGGCGCTGGTCACTCAGGACGGCTACAAACTGCACGGCCGCACCATCAGGCACGCGCTGGTTGGTGTCGCCGTGGAGGCGCAGGAGTGACGTGGCTTCACCTGCTCCACCTGGGACCTTCCTGAGCTGGGGACAGTCCCAGCTGCAGCTGCATGTATTTACTTATTTATTGAGCTGGGTTTGTATCGTGTGATGGCTTCGGGGTCGTGCGCGCGGCGGTGTCGCCGTTCGTTCTGAGGTACTTGTGTGTTTAATAATCCTGTCTGGAGTCCGTGGAGTAGTTGTAGGAGTCCTGCTGTTTGTCAGAAATTTGTGGCACTGTAGCCCCTTTCTCTGCTTATTTCTCCATGAAGGTATGTATGGGGAAGAGGGGAGATAGGGAGAGAAAGGGAAATTCTCTTCTTGTCTCCCTGTTCCATCTCTGAGGGAGACTCCTGCAGTGGCCTTCAGGAGAGGAGCTTCTCTGCCTCACTTTCCACAGCTGTATTAAGGGACTGTAATAATACTGACCTACCTCACAGGGATGTGGTGAGGCTTTTCCCGTGCAAAGCACTGGAAAAAGTCCAGAGGGATGAGTATTATTGTCACCTGGATTTGATGTCTTCCCTTGTCCCCAGACCCCTCGGATGGGGTGAAGATGATCACTTGAAATGACATTTAGGGGCAGCTTTTTCTTATGTTGCTTCAGGACAGCAATCTGGAATTCATGGAATCTCTGTCGTACTAGAGTTGAATAGAGATGAGGGTTTAAAAAGAATTCAGTTGTTAGGTCAGACTAATATTCCTTCTCCAGGTAAAATTCCAGCTTGACTCTTTGTTCCCAAAGGTAAAACAGGGAACGGTGATTTGTGGTGGAGCCAGAAAACTGTCCTCACATGTCTTAATCTCCAACCCAAATGTATATTTTAGAGGAGAGTAATTTCTCTTCCCTGGTGGGTATTTGTGCAGCTTTCAAGCATGATAAACTGTGTGCTCTTTGTTGCAGCTGCTGGCAAAATGGAGCTGTGCCCTTAAGCAGGAAATCTGGACTGTTCTATTTTCTCAGCTCTCCTGTAGAGATCCTCAGATTACACCAGCTTCCAGTCCACATTCTGATCCTACTTTCAATGGTCCTAGCAAATATGAAACCTTTTGGGTTTTGACGCAAGGAGAAAAATCTTCTCTGCTCCAAAGTCTCAAGTGCCCTTGAACCAATTTTAGCAGCAGTGAGAAGAAAGCAAGAGAAGCAGAAGGCTGAGGAAGTGAAAGCTGACCTCGAGCTGTCCTCCTGCTTGGAGGCATGTTGTTGTCACAGCACATATGTATTTCCCACTGGCCCTATTGCCTGGGAGTTCATTTGTCTCAGCTGAAAGGATGCAGTCACTGAGGAGGATCAGAATTTAACCCTTTGCAGAGCAGCAAGCAGTCAAATGACAGAAGAACAGACAAGCCACAAAACCAGGAATGGTTGTTTTTCAGGTTGTTTCTAACTGATTTGTTCATCCCTTCCTTTTTTACTTTCTGGAATTGGATCCATAACCTGACAAATGCACTTCCAAAAACGCATTACTTGGAGTGGATGCCATCGATGGTTTGGTAGAAAATTTATTCTTCTCCCATTCCTTTGCAGGCTTCAGCTGAAAAACCCTTTTGTGGTGGACTTCAAGATTACCACAGCCTTTAATACTGACAGTCTTTCACCTGGGGAGACTGTGTGCAGTCAGTGGGTTGTCATCCCAGAAATTTAGGGAATCTGCACCTTTCTCACCTGCCCCATGCAACCTTTTTTAGTGGCAGCTGTGGTGTGAGTCTGTAGTGGATCCTTTCTGGAGTGTGGGTTTCTGGTTCTGAGGGGGGTACTGGAGATTTCAGCCCTGAAACGGCGCTTCTGGCAGCTTTAGCTCATGGACAGACCTCTTGTTCCGTGCTCTTGTATTATTATCATGGTTTTGGAAGTTTCAGAGATAAACAGGACTTCCTATTGTTCTGCTGAGCAGGTCACCAGGGTACGCTGTTCCTCCAGAGAAGAATGGGTAAAATATGAAATGCGGCGCTACAAATCTTGCTGTTCTTCCTCAAAGGTGAGGAACCCATGTCCTCAGCTGGAAGGAACAGTGGGGTCTCTGCTGCCTCTTCAGCCCCTGCTGTATCAGCTGAGTCTTGCAGTGTGAGGGGAGAGCTGGAAACCAACTCTGAAAGTGAAACTTTAATTGTAAGGAACCGAACAGAAGCGCAGGATTTTACACAACAGACAGTTCTGTGTCACAGAGAGGCTGCAGCTGGGTGTGACCAGGAGCGATGGGATCCAAACCCTCTTTAAACTCACCCATGGAGCCACTGGACTGGCAGAAAAATGTTACAGCCACTCAGTCCAGCTTGGGTTTGCCAACTCTGCCTGTGTCCTCAGCCAGCAGTCACCCACTTCTGCCTTAAGGAAATACCCTAAAATGCACTCCCGACCTTCTGTCTGTACTGAGAGATGGTTTATTCAGCTTGTCTGTCTGGGGGCTGCGTTCACTGAGGCACTGCAGTGTGGCTGCAGCAAGGATCTGAGGGATCCAGTTCCTGTGCAGTCTTTCCCACCCTCACAGAGGCCCTGTCTAATTTGGGGCAAGTTCTTTTCCCGGTCAAACCTACGAAACTTCTGCAGGATCCTATCAGGTTTTATCATTCATGTGAAATGGACCCAGTGCTGAGAGACTCTTTCACAGATGTTACCAAAGAGATAAATCCTGTAGCTGTTGTTTGTCCCAGTTTCTGCTTCCTTTGAAAGGTGAAGTGAAAATGAAATAACCAAACCTGGATTCCATCACAGAATCCAGATTCCCCAGGCAAAATTTGATTCTCTTGCCTTTCAAGCACATTTAATGATGTCTTTTGTCCTGGATGAGATTGTGGAAGGGTGGATTGAATTTCTCCTTGGTTCTCACTACCTTTTCTGCCCTGTTTGTGTAACTCTTGCAGGGAGGGACTGACCCATGGTCACTTTATCCAATGACTATTTAATAAAACACAGGAATACATTAGCAGGGCAGGAATAGCAGAGGAGAGGACCTCATGTACCTTTTAGTTATTTCCACACCTGGACAAGTCTCCAGTGGCACTGTCATGAGCATGGCAAGATCTGAACTCTGACCAGGAGCAGTGCAGAATGAGATGAATGTTGCTTTGTGAACCTTAACTTCTCAGTGCTTCAGCAGCAGAGTTTCTGTTGGAAGAGCTGTGATCACTCAACAGCTCTTAGCAGTCCCTTAATTAAAAAAAAAAAAAAAAAGTATTTAAGTTTTATATTGTGAATAGTGTAGTATTTTTTTATTTTAAAACTCGAGATGTTTTGATATTTCTTGCAAAGTCAAACGAACAAAGTGTTGCTAATCTCCAAAAATCGAAGGCCATTTAGGTGGGGGGAAGATGCATATATATTGTATTTTTTGTGTGTTTCTGTGCTCTTTGTTTACCCAAAGGTTCTGGCTGTACAAAAGACAGAGATGTGTGGGAGCAGTGCAAGGAATTGACAACGACATTTGAGTGGATGTTGGAAAGGGCTGATTTCCTTTAGATGTCCAGATACTGCCCATTTGCTAATAAAACAGAAGAATTGCAGTGGCTTCTCTTGCCTTTTTTCCCTGCCCCAAACTGCTGCTCATTCCGACTCCAGCCAGCTGGGACTGCACACTGGAAGGTTTCTTGCTATTCCTGATCCCACTGTCTGTGAAAAGGACCAGAGCAGCACTTGGCTGAACATTTTATTGATGGTGCTTTAGGAGGACTCCCAGAAATGCACACACACAGAGTTGCTGCCGAGGATTCCTGCCCTGACAACCCACCCAGGTGTGTCAGTCCATGGTATTTCCACACCTTCTGCTGTGTCTGTTCCTGGATGACTGCATAGAGAAATGTTTTCTGCCAGCTTCTGGTGGTGTTGCTTCAGCAGAGCTCTGCCATCAGCTGAAATCTGGATATCTGAGTTTATTTTTGCTTGGCTTTGCTGCCCGTTTGCCCCTGCGTGTGCTGTGCTGCAGCCAGCGAATTGTGCAGCAGTGCAGTTAACGGTGGCTTCATTTACGGGCTGCATTCACACCCGTGGTACCCACAGGCAGGCTGTGATTTCAGGGATTTGTCAGAGAAAAGACGAGGCTTTCTCTGTAAGGGTGTGTTTGTAACAGACTTCATTCTCTGCAAAAATAGCTGGGCCTCCATTCCTGCTCTTGCCGTGCCAGTTGGTGCCTTGTGGGTGGGCCTTGTTCTCCCAGAGCTCTGGATGCCCCTGGGCGCTTCTCCCTGCAATAAAAAGCTTTTTCAAAAGACCATTTACAGATAGCCTTTATGGGGTGAGATCCATATTTCCGTGCTAAAGATCTGCCAGCAAAGCCAGCTATGGTGCCGGGATGATGTCCCATTGTGGGGGCTTTTCCTCATCCTGCTAAAATGCACGGGCATTTCTTGGTGTAACCACGCCAGGAAATCCTGCTGCTGCATTAGGCAATTTCTGGGGCTGCTGGTTTTCCTCTGCAGCAACAATGAGAGTTGGGAGTTCTCAAACCACCATCTGCAGAAAAGCCTTGGGGCTTGGGGCAGAGCATTTTGCTTATGGCAGGATATTCCAGAACTCCTGCAAGCAGGGAGGGGACTGGGAGCAGTGCTGACCTGCCTGGGAGCCCTGCTGTGTGCACAGCAGATTCCTTGTCGCCCACAGCCCTTGGGGAAATGAGGCTGGTTAAGTAAGAGCTTGTTAAAACCCGAGACGTGCTGCGAAGATATTTGTGTGCTGTGTTTTAAGCTGCTTGGGATCGTCATCTCCCCATCCCAGTGGGATCTGCCCATTGTGAGGGCGAGCTGAGCAAAGGTAATTTTTGTCTGTGCCCACCCCAAATATTCCCACTTGAGGTTCAGGGTTGTACGTGCTCCCCATGCAGGAAGGCTGAAGTGGCTCCTGGCTGGAGAAAGGAAGGGGCCTGTGCTCGTGTTGTGTTTCCCGGAGATAAAGTTCAAGTGGATGCGTTCTCAAACAAAATTCTGCCCCTTGGTAAGGAGCCAGCCCTGGGCTGGAGCAGGCTCTGGGTCTGTAATTACATGTCCAACCTGTTCGAGAGTTTTTGCTCAGCCTTTGCTCTCCTTTGTAATCCGAGTAGCACCGGGCTCCCGTGGGATGCCCTTGGCACAAACTGCTCGCTGTCAGGCACCTCGTTTTGCCCAGGGCAGAAAGTCCGAGGGAAAGCTTGAAAAGCCCGTGCTGCTGCATGAGGCAGGCAGGACCCAGCCTGCTCCGCTCAGCCGGGGACCGAGCTCTGTGAGCATCACCCGTGTGCGCACGGAGCACATGGAAAGCGTGCCCTGGCAGCACCAGCGGGAGCGCGGTGCTGCCGGGGCAGTTCCCGGCTCGGGGCCTGGCTGTGGGCCGCGTGTGAGGAGCGGAGGGCAGGGAGATGCTCGCCGCGGCTGTTCGCAGGATGCCAGAGTCCCCCGCGTCCCCTCAGCGCCGCTCCCCGCCGGGGGCTCCGGCACCCCGACCCTGCGGGGCCGCGCCGCCCGGGCCCGGCGCCGCCTCCCCCGCCCGTGCCGGGCTCGGGGCGGGGCGGGCGCGGGGGGCGCGGGGGCCGAGCCTGCGGGAGGGGCGGGCCGGGGCGGGCGCTGCCGGCCCCGCTCTCCGCGCCATGGCCCCGCCGCCCGCCGCGCTGCCGCTGCCGCTGCTGCCGGCCCTGGCCGCGCTCCTGGCCGCGCTCCCGGCCGCGCCCGCCGCCCGCGCCGCGCCGCGCTCCATCGGTACGCGGGGGAACGGGCTGGGCTGGGCTGGGCAGCCGGGTGCCCGCGGTGGGGGCCGGCAGCACCGGGCCGCCTCCCTGCCCCGCCGGGGCCGGCGCAGAGCGTTCCGCACCTCTGCGCGGCCGAGGGGCTCCGCGCCGCTGCATCCCCATCCCCGCGCATCCCAGCGCATCCCCGCCTTCGCGGGGATGCTTCCCCACCGCGGCTGGGGGAGCGGCGGGACCCCCGTGGCCCCGCTGACCCGGCCTCTCGCCGCTCTCGCCCGCAGCCGTGGTGGGCGCCGGGCTGGGGGGCTCGGCCGCCGCGTACTTCCTGCAGCAGCACTTCGGGCCGCAGGTGCAGCTGGACGTGTACGAGGCGGCGGGCGTGGGCGGGCGCCTGGCCACCGTCACCGTCAACAAGCAGCAGTATGAGAGCCGGGGAGCCTCCATCCACGCCCTCAGCCTCCACATGCAGGACTTCGTCAAGATCCTGGGTGAGCGTGGGCGTCCCAGCGCTTGCACGGCATCCCTCGCTGAGCTGGGGGGCTGGGACACCCCCGGGCTCTGTGCTTGGGGCAGTGGGAAGGGTTTCTGCCAGCCCCCCTTGGCACCCCAGGCATGCGGTGATCCCCTTGCTGTCCATGCACCCCTGCCCTGCTGTGCTCTGGAAAGAGAAAGGGATGGGGTGGAATTAGTGCTGGGAGGTTCTTCACAAACTCCCACCAGTCTGTCCCAGTAGGCAGCAGCAGCTCCGTGCGGTGCCCCAACATGATCTGGCTGGGATCCCATGCCTTGGGGTCTCTCATTCCTGATGCTCCTCCAAGAGCATCTTCGCCCATGTCCCTGCTGGGATGTGTCCAGCGCTGGCCTTTCCCAGGAGCCGGGCAGCCCCAGGGAGGGCCAGCCACGCGCTCCCTCTGCTCCCGCCAGGCCTCAAGCACCGGCGCGAGGTGGCCGGGAAAAGCGCCATCTTCAGCGGGGAGCACTTCGTCCTGGAGGAGACCGACTGGTACCTGCTCAACCTCTTCCGGCTCTGGTGGCACTACGGCATCAGCTTCCTGCGCCTGCAGATGTGGGTGGAGGAGGTGATGGAGAAGTTCATGAGGTAGGAGAGCCCGCAGGGCTGGGGGGGTTTTCCCTGGCACTGGGGCGTCACCGGGTGCCCCCTGCTCCCATCCTCTCCAGGATCTACAAGTACCAGGCACACGGCTACGCCTTCTCCAGCCTGGAGGAGCTGCTGCGCTCGCTGGGCGGTGAGGCCTTTGTGAACATGACCCAGCGCTCGGTGGCCGAGTCTCTGCTGGAGGTGGGTGTCACCCAGCGCTTTGTGGACGATGTCATCGCCGCCGTCCTGCGCTCCAGCTACGGCCAGTCCGTGCTGGTGCCCGCCTTCGCAGGTGAAGCCACCTCTCCTTGCTGTGTGACACCCCTCAGTGTCCCCTCTGCGGGCAGGCTGTGGAGCCACCCTCCTCTTCCTCTCTGCAGGAGCCATGTCGCTGGCGGGAGCCCAGGGCAGCACCTGGGCGGTGGAAGGAGGGAACAAGCTGGTGTGTTCAGGTCTGCTGAAGCTGACCAAGGCCAATGTCATCTCAGCCAGGGTGACAGGCATCTCCCTGCACAGCTCGGGTGAGCCTGGGCACGGCTGTGGGTCTGGGTGCACCAGGGTGGGAGGTTGATGGTGGCAGCGTGGGGGTGCTGGGGCTGGAGAGCATCCTGGTCCTGGTAAGGCACTTGGGAGAGGGCCTGGGAACATCCTCCTGGGAATTTTCTGATCCACTGGGACCCTGCAGTACCTGAGGTCTCCCTCTTGAGGTCCCTCAGGTCCTCCTGTGGCACCATCCTTATTGCAGGCTTGCTCCCCCATCCAGCACAGCAGAAGAATATCTGGGGCCTGGGGGGTGGGCTGTGTTCCCCCAGCCCTCTGTGCCCCCACTAGGCTGGACGTCTCTGGAAACATTTTCCCAGAGTCTTAATGAAGTCTTTCTGCCACCCTAAGGTGTCAGCAACTCACCCACAAGCATCAGGTGCTGTGGTCCAGCGCTGGTGTGTACTGGAAAACCAGGGCATGGAGGTCAGGTTGGAAAAAGGAGGGCCAGGGCAGCACCACCTGGGGCTCAGGGCAGCTCCTGACTGTCCCCTGTCTCTTTTCAGAGGGGAGAGCCCTGTATCAGGTCCACTACGAGAGCACTGAAGGCCAGGGCTCGGCTTTCTACGACATGGTGGTGGTGACGACTCCGCTGCACCCCAGCAGGAGCAACTTCACCTTCGAGAACTTCGACCCCCCCATTGCCGACTTCCCCGGAGCCTTCCAGCCCTCCGTCACCTCCGTGGTGCACGGCTACCTCAACTCCTCCTACTTCGGCTTCCCCGACCCCAAGCTGTTCCCTTTCACCAGCATCCTCACCACCGACACTCCCGACCTCTTCTTCCACGCCATGGACAACATCTGCCCCGTCAACATCTCGGCGGCGTTCCGGCGCAAGCAGCCCCAGGAGGCCGCGGTGTGGCGCGTCCTGTCCCAGCAGCCGCTGGACAAGCACCAGCTGAAGACCCTCTTCAGGTCCTACTACTCGGTGCAGGTGACGGAGTGGCAGGCGTACCCCCGCTACGATGCCGCCAAGGCCCTGCCGCCCATCGTGCTCCACGAGAACCTCTTCTACCTCAGCGGCGTGGAGTGGGTGGCCAGCTCCATGGAGATGATAGCGGTGGCGGCCAAAAACGTGGCCCTGCTGGCCTACAACCGTTGGCATCAGGACCTGGAGAAGATCGACCAGAAGGACTTGATGCACAAGGTGAAGACGGAGCTGTGACACCCATGTGGGGCTGGTGGGGTGGGAGCTTTGGTGTGTGGTAGCCTGGGGAGTGAGTATTTATTGCCTTGGGGAGGCCAGGGGGGCTGGGGGACAAGGGACAGGCTGTGTCCCGCTGGCTTGAAGGCCTTCAGGAATACAGTTCCTGCCCAGTGTTGCTGTGTCTGTGCTGTGTGCCTCAGTTTCCCTGTTCCCCTTCCCCAGGCTCTGCTGGAAAGGAGCCTGTGCCTTCTCCTGAAAAAGGGTCACTGTGTTTGGGAGGGATCTTGGGGGGCTTCCCGAGCAAGGCTGGCTGGCACTGGCAGTACATGGGTCCCCCCTGAGCTTCCCAGGTCACACCACAGCCTCTCCTGCCTTCCTGGCTTTGCCTCTGGGAAACCCACAGGTGAGGCTGGAGATCCCATGGCCTCTCCCATGCCCGGAGCCTAACCCTGCTCCCGTGCCCCAGGGATGCAGGGTGGGCCATCACAGGTCCTGCCAGGTGCTCTGTGTTTCTGGGGGTGTTTGGGGGGCAGAAGGGCCTCGGTGGGAGAAGTTGGGCAGGGCAGAGGGGCAGCGTGAGGGGCCGAGGCAGGGCCAGCTCAGACCAGGGCCAGCAATGCGTTTTATTGAGACTTCAGAAGCTGCCCAAACCACCAGCAGCTCTCCCCACTCCTTGGACTGCCCAGCCTGGCACAGAGGAACTTGTGGGAGGGCTGGGGAGGACTGGGAAGGACAGGAGGGCTGGGAAGGACTGGGAAGGACAGGAGGGCTGGGTGTTGCCCGAGCCGTTGCAGCGATGGAGTGAACAAAGGGAAGTAGGGACTTTGGGAAGGGAGGAGACCTGATCCTGATCCTGATCCTGATCGTGCCCAGCCAGAGGGACCATGGGCAGCTGCCTCTTCCTCTCCCCCAGCCCGTAGCTGCCCTGAAGCCTCGGGGCAGTGGGTGTCTGGCTGGGTGATTTGCAGGGGCTTCCACTGCACTGGGTGTCCCCAGAGTGGCTGCTGGGGCTGAGGCTGACGGAGTCTGCAGGGGAATTTTGAGGAGCTCTCGCACAGGGTGCCCACCCTGGTGCCCAGCCAGGTGACCTCTCCCAAAGGGTTGGGCAAGCTCGGGAAGCAAGAGCAAGCTGGTTAGATGCCCACAGGGAGCTGCAGGGGGTATCTGTGCAGCCTCAGAAGATGCAGGTGCAGCCCACAGCGATGGTCTCCATCACCATCTGGTACTTCTTGTGGCACTTCTTCTTCCCCGAGGGCCTGTGCCCCGCCTCGGCCGTGCCCGGGCAGAGCAGGCGGCGCACGGGCAGCCGGCTGTAGATGGGAATGCTGGCCATGGTGCGGTCCTCCTGCATGGTGAAGGGGTTGATGCAGCCAGTGCAGAGGCACCGTGCCTCGGGGATGTCTGCTGGGATCCGTGTGGCATCGTGGTTTATCCTGGAGGAGAGGGAAAGCAGGATAAGGCTGGAGAGGTGGTGATGGGGGCAGTGGGTGGCCGGGGTGAAATGGGTTCTGCATCTCATCCTGCCACAGCCTCCAGCAGCCACCACAGCCCCAGGTGCTGGAGCCCTGTGCTGGCACAGAGGCACCTTGCCTGTCCCAGAGGTCCCTGCCCCGAGCTCACCTGTAGGCCCAGGGGGACAGGCTCCTCCGGTTGGACCTCCAGAGCCTCAAGTTCACCTGGCACTTGGTGTCCCCCGGCTCGGAGCCGTTCCTCAGCTGGCGCACCATGTCCTGGATGCTGTGTTCATACTCTGCCATGCTGCTGTAGGGGTCGTCCGGGGCCCAGGCCAGGGCAGGGGTGGCCGTAGGTGGCCGTGCCAGGCCCCTTCTCCTGCCCTTGGCTGCCTTGCTCTGGTCCTTGGCTTCGGGCACCAGGACCATGGCGAAGGTGAAGATGCAGAGGAGAAGCTGAGGAAGGAGGCAGATGGTGAGCGGCTGCTCGGGCTGCAGGGCTGCCATGGAGGGGGAGCTCTCCCTCCTCTGGGGGATCACCAGGTGATGGCAGGACCACACTGACTTTGGGGTGGCACATTCAGTGCCCAAAGGCAGCGCTGGCCTGCAGGTGAGAAGCACCTGAGGGCAGTTTGCAGGGATGGTGGGCACATGGTCACGGTGAGCTGAGGTGTGTGGCTGCCCCTCGCCCTGCTCGCAGCTGGCAATTTGTGTTGCCCAAAGTGCCCCTGCCTGTGCTGCCCGAGCTGTGCCCAGTCCCCTCCCTGCCCACCCCGAGGCAGCTGCATGCTGGGAGGGACCCAGCTCAGGCTGTACCTGGGCAGCCTCTGGTTTAAAAGGAGCCTTACAGAGATGAGACAGTCAAGAATGGAATCTTTATCCAAACCCTCCTCTCCCTCCCTCTGTGCTCTGAGGACGGTGAGAGAGAAAAGATGCTTTTTCCTTCCCTTCTCCCTCCGGCCTCGCCGGGCCCAGCTGCCGTGAGCTGCCACCCGGCAGGCTGCCCAGCAGGGAACAAAGTTGCTTTCTGTAGTCCTGCTCCCTGCTATTCGTGTCCCTGCAGCGGCCCAGGCAGCCCCACACCCTGCCCGTGGGTGTGCAGTGCTCTGGGGCAGGGACCGCTCGGCCAGGGCTGTTCTCCCCGGCCGGTGCCGGACTGTCCGGCCGGACTGGCGTGGCGTTGCTCTCCCAGGCTGCTGCATCCTCGCCGTGCCAGGCGTGGCAGCGATGGCCCTGGCAGGCCACAGAGGGCACCTCCAAAGCAAACAACCCCAGGTAAACAAGCGTGCAAATAATTCTGTTCGAGAAAGAAAACGAGGAGCAAGCCCTGAGCCGCCGGGGAGGCACCTACCAGGTTTGGAGCCCGCTCCATGGCCGCGGAGGGGTGCCGGCTGCTGTCCTGCAGTGTGGCCGGTCCCTGCAAACCGGGCAGCTAAAAAGGGAAAGCCCCAGCCCCTGGCTGTGCCCCGCCGGAGGTGTGTCCGGTCCCCAAGGTGCCAGGGAGCCTCGGAGCAGACAGGGCAGGGGGCCAGCGTGGTCTGGGACTCGGCCACCCGTCGCCGCCCTGGGCGCTGGCTCCGCTGGCGGTGGCGACTGTGGTCAGCGGCGGGTCCCCTCCGGACCAGGCAGCCCCGAGGGGCTCTCTTGGCAACAACGTGCTCTGGGGAGGGGGTTTGGGCTCTGCTGGTGTCACTGGCATGGTCACAGCCCAGACACGGCCAGGAGGGACACGGCTGCTGGGCTGGCGGAGCAGGAGCTCCCAGGAGGAGCAGGCGTGGCTGTGTCCTGTGCTGGCAGCAAGGTGAGCAGGTAACCTGGGGCTGAGGGCCCACTGCCATCTGCGTGCCACCACCACCGGCAGCTCTGCTGTCCCCAGGAGCCCCCAGACCCTTCTGGCCAGCAGTGAGATGATGGCATCCATCACTCCCTGCGCCCCTGGGCTGTCTGTCCCCAAACCCTTCCCCTTCTGCCGTCCTCCAGCTCCTGCCGTGGGGACACACCAGCTGTGCCCACAGCCGGCCGTGGGGCTGGGCCCTGCATCTGCGGGGTGCTGGTGGGTGCTGCTCTGGCCTCCCGGGGCCAAGTACCGGGGTTCAGGGTGCTGCGGTGGGGGAAACTGAGGCACGGGGGTGCTGGCTGTAATTCCCCGTGCGGGGGCCAGGGGCTGGGATTGCACCCCAGCTCTGGGCTGTCGCTGTCCCTGCGGTCAAGTGCCACGCGATGGTGCTGTCCGCCACCCAACCGCTCCCAGCTCTCCGTCCTTCCCGTCTGCATCCCTCCTCCTTCCTCTCCATCCCTCCCTGCATCCCTCCGCCCCTCCATCCCGCCCTCCATCCCTCCCCGCATCCCTCCGCCCCTCCATCCCGCCCTCCATCGCTCCCCGCATCCCTCCGCCCCTCCATCCCGCCCTCCATCCCTCCCTCCTCCCCTCCAGCCCAGCCGCAGGCGGGTGCCCGGCGCTGTTCCCCACGCTCCCGGGCAGCAGGCTCTGCCCTGCTCCTTCGGTGGCAGCACTGGATGTTGTTTCCCTCCTCCTCCCGCCTCGCTGCACGTCCCGAGGGATTTGAAGGCCCTTGGGCATTGTAGGGCGGTGGGAAATTTCAACCTCCTTTTCCCAGTCCCTGAACTGGGCCTCTAGAAAACTCCATAAATAGGGTAAAGGTCTCTGTATCCCCAACTCATGCTGTCCCTCTCCTCCTGCCAGCCCTGGGATGCAGCAGGGGACAGCCTGGCTGCTCCCATCCACCCCAACCCTTGTTAACATCCCCAAGGACAGCCCCAGCACAGCATTTCGGGGGCTTTGCTGTCCCCTTGGCTGAGATCTGAGCACACAGTGTCCCGTTCCTCACCTCAGGACCTGCCAGAGGAGCCCTGCAACCACCTGCTCGTGCTTCAGGTGTACGGCAGCACCCGGCCTTTGGCCACCAGCATTTTCTGGGCTGCTGAGCCAACCCCTGCCTGCACCCAGCAACTTCACCCCGTTGTGGGACCCCCAGAAGGGCCGGTGGCAGCCCCGGGGCGCCTGCGTGTGCCGCGGCCGCCTGCGTTGTGTCAGCGCTCGGCAATGCTGTTTACACATGAGAGAGGCACAGAGGCATCTATGCCGGCAGCCAATTACCCAGTTTTGATCTTTTTTGGTGAAAAGGAAACCAGGCCTTTTCAGACATGGCCAAATTTGATAAGCTGGGGGAGGCGGGGGCGGGCACGGGAGGCTTTTCCCCACCGGCCTCGCACAAGGGAAGGGGCTGGGATGGGGAGGCTGGGTCATGGCCAGCTCTGCCTCCAGGCTGGGACAGGAGGGCTGGAGGGCTCTGTGTGCCCATCCTGGCTGCAGTGCCATCCCTGAGGGAGCAGGGTGTGCTGGGGTTGGAGTGCTGGAAACCCCCCCAGAGCTCTCCTGGGAGGGGGCTACCCAGAGAGGTGCCCTCAGGTTTTGTACGTGCTCGTCTCTGCTGCTGTCACCTCTTTGCCACACTGCCATGGAAAACTTGGGTGGAGAGCAGGGCCTGGAGGTGGGGGACAGGGATCCAGGTGGGGCAGGAGGGGCTGTGAAGATTGGCTCCACCTGGCCTGAGTAAACCCAGGTGCTTCTTTGGCAGATAACCCTCATGGAACCCACCCCAGCTCAAGAGATGCAGGGCAGTCATGCCATGCTTGTGCTTGGCAGCAGGGATGTGCTGGGCAGGGCTCGTGTGGCAGAGCACACCACGGGGGCTGCAGGTAAGAGAATGCGGGGAAACCAGGCCACAGTTCCACGCTGGCAGAAAACAGCTTTGTGCCTTTTCCCACAGGCAGGAATGTCCCCGTCAGGGTGGGAGCTGCTGATGTGGGGTCTCCAGTCCCCTCTGCCCACAGAGAGTGGTGGGCAGCATCACTGTTGGTGCCACTCTGCAAGGCATGGCCACTTCTCTGGGCACCAGGCAGCTCCAGAACCCGGCTCCTCATGGGGTTTGTGAGGCCCCAGCACACCTGAGCACACACCCACCCCGGGGCCAGGCAGACGCGTCTGGCAGGCGGCTCCAGCACGGCCACATCCCTATCTCTGTGTGAGCAATATTTTCCACTCATCAAAGGAAAGCTCCAGCGAGCTGTCCTGGCCAGAGCCAGCCCTGTGCCGTGGTGGGAGGAGGGCCAGGCCTGGGGGCCTCCCATGTCCCCCCAAAACCCCCCTGGCAGGTAGTGCTGGCCCAGCCAGAGCACGGAGCTCACATCCTTATTTGCACAACGGCTCCAGAGACGCCCGAGCCAAAAAGGCTTATTTTAAGCTTGCTGGAAAAAGAACATTGTTTGGTGGGAATTAAAACTCCCCGTTCTCAAAAAAGGGAAAAACAAAAAGTGCTTAATTCTGCCGGCTCCTGCCATTGCATAAACACAGAGACACGGCACGGCTGGACAGGGCGGCCAGGAATTTGTTGCTGGCATCGAGCGGGATGGGTGCTCTCCTCCCAGCAGCTGTTGTGGGACAAGGACTCATCCTCTTCTCTGCCCGCATTGTCCCAAAAGCCCTCATCCTGGCAAGACGGGTTTTCCCGAGGGAGGGAGGGGGCATTGCCCCGCTGTGGTGCCCGGGTGCCGCGGGCAGGAGGGGTGCCCACGCTGGCAGCTCGCTGGCCCGGGCTCTGCATCACTGCACAATATTATTTACACAGCCCTAATCCAGCTGTCCCGGCGGCCCTCCTGCCCCCCCGGGCGGGGAGCTGGGCGATGCTCGGGGCTGGCTGTAAATCACGCCCTTTGGATCCCACGCGGCAGATAACAGCCAGATCTGGGCGGCGGGAGGCAGAGCCGAGCAGGGCTGTCCGCTGGGGCTGGGGGCCGCGGGGCCAGCAGCACCCCGAGCCGCCAGCCCCCGGCTGGGAGGCTCCGGGGGGACCGGAGGCGTCGGGCCAGGGCTGCCGGCAGCGCCGGGCGGGCGGGGCGGGGGAAGATGCGCGTCCGGCACATCCTGCGCGGCCCCTCCGGCACATCCATCACCCGCCCGGCGTTTACAGCACGGCGCTGCTTACACGATCCAGACGCGCAGGTTCCTCCTGGCCCGCTCCTCTCCTGCCTTTTGTTTTCTTTTGCCTCCTGCTGCTGGAGACAGAGCACCTGATGGAAAAAGCCTGCTCTGCCGCTCGCCGGGCTGGAAACAGCCGCTTCCTTCCGTCCCTGCCCGGCACAGCGCCCGCTGCGGGGCCGGTGGCTGCCCCGGTGCCGCCCTGCCTTGGTGCTCTGGGTCTGGTCCCCGATGGTGGCACTGGGGGGAGGTTGGTGTGAGGGCATGGCACTGCTCCCTCTGGGAGCTCTGTGCGGGTCAGTCTCAGGCCCCCATAGGACAGAGGGGGACAGAACCACGGTCTCCTCCAGGCTGGGAGGCTGCAGGGACCACTGAGGCACTATCTGGACATGGGTCCCCTCATCCTGCCTGGCCCCATACCCTGCTCCCTCCGTGACCCCTGTGCTTGCCCTCTGACCTTTTCCAGCCCCTTGGGCTCCTGGCCTCAGCCTGTCCTGGCTGTGCCCCACTGCCCACCAGCGTAGAGCATGGGTGGGCAATGCTGGCTTTCCAAACAACTCAGTTCTCTTTCCCCCTGCAGCCTAAGGCAGTCGGACACCAACCCCTGAGTGCTTTGGAGGGGTGGCTTCATTTTGTGCTGGATTGCAAAGGTCAGACAGTCCTGCCAGGGTGCCCTCTGCATCCCAGCTCCTGGCTGTGGGAAGGGCTGGTCCTTCAGCCCCGTGTGGGACACACGGAGCAGCCTGGAGCCTCCCCACCGCCTTCCCTGCAAGGCCAGGGGGCTGGAGGATGCTCCCAGGGACGTGCTGCCAGGGCAGCAGTGCCCTCTGGGTCTGTGAGGAGAAAGCCTCTTATTTTAAGGGCTTTGGTGGCTTTTTCTTGTGGGCAGGAGTCCAAGTTCCCAGGGCAAGGCGAAGGGTGGAGGTAAATGGAAAGCTGGGCGGTGGCACTGACGTCTGTCCTGGAGGGTTGTGCTCAAGCCAAACTGTGTCCCTGGGCAAGGGATCACATGCAGGGACCTCCAAACTCCTGGGGAATCATCACCAGGTGGGAGTTGGTGGTTTGAAGTTAGAGCAGACAATCTCCTGTCCCGGTCCCCCTTCCCTGCTCCTGTGTGCTGCAGTCCAGGGAGGGAAGGGATTTACAGGGCAGCACAGGCCAGTCCTGAAGGTCACCTTCAGAGCTGCCCCAGCCCAGCTCGCCCATTGATCACTGTCCTGCCCCTGAAGGGGCTGAGGGAGGCAGGGGCTGTAATAATATATGGGCTGAGAAATGCCCTCCTGCCCTCCAGCAGCCCCCTCTGACGTCAGGCAGCAGATGAAAGGGTTGTAAATTTGGTGTGTTTGGATGGCTTGTAGGAGAAGGGTTTCTCTTATCACGTCCCAGCCTCTTGGGAAGCTGCAAGCAGCCCTGGGGCTCCTTCTCCATCACTGCCCAGTGGCATCACCCTGTTTGCAGCCAGTGGTCCCCTCCCCACCTGCCTGGGATGGAGCTGTCCCAGCCACTTGACCCCTGCCCTTACACCCAGCCAGAGAGGCTGGAGGTCAGCGGGAGCTGGGAAAAAAAGTCACTTTTGAGAAGATACTGAAACTGAATCCGTGGTGAGGAGGGATGGCTGGGCAGCATCTTAGCAAAGGAGTAACAAAAACAAACCCGCGCCAAGGAATCCTGCTTTGCCCCAAATGTTTTTCTTATGGAGTTGTAATAAGACAAGAGCTGTAAAGATAGTAACCTCCTAAACATTACCTTATTAAGGCTTCTCAGAAACCACAGGGCACGACCCCTCTGGGTCATGGAACAAGAGCGCAGCATCCAGCGAACAAACAGAGGCTTACATTACATTTTTCACTTCATTTAGGGAACCTGGTTTCTAATTATAGTGTTTGTTTAATGGCAGCCCGTGGTTGTGCCTCCCTCAAAGCCAGCCCCCCGAGAGCACAGGGAGAGGGGATCAGCAGGGCTGGGAGATCTCCCTGCTGGATCCCAGGGCATGGGATGGGGATGAGCCTGGGGACAGCGAGGGGTTTGGGGATTGGAAGCAGTGAGGGAGGGTCTGTGCCCAGAGAGAGCCCCAGCGTGTCCCAGGGACATCCCACGGGCGCTGTCCCAGCTCAGTGCCGTGCACCAAGGTTGTTGGCAGCAGGGGAAGGGGATGTCCTGCTGTGGGCTGTGCAATGCCCATCATGTGCTCAGTGAGCCTGGGCTCATCTCTGTGCCCCGGTGACAGCGGGCACACCTGCTGGGAGCCTGCTGCTCCTGGACCCTGGCAAAACCAAGGCTTGTGCTGCCAAGGGCTGCTGCATCTCTGTGTGTGCAGCAATTCCAACAAGAATTGGCGTTTTTTCCCAAGTAGCCACCGGGAAGTGCTTCACCACCTGGCTGGCAGCTCTGAGTCCTTGCAGGACACCAGATGCCTGTCCCTGCTGGGCCTGGGCATGCTGCTGGCAGATCCAGGCACTGCTGCTCCCATCCCTGCTCTCCTGGCAGGTGCTGGGCAGATTTCTGTTGCCTCATCCAGCACAGGCTGGTTCCCAGTTTCTCCTTTCCTGCAGCTGGCAGGGAAGCTCCCTCCGGGATGAGGGATGTCCCCGGGACACACACAGAGGTGCTGAGGGGATGTTCAGCTCCTGCAGCAGTGGCTCTGGTGCTGAAGTGATGCTTAAATCTGGGGGGGGCATCAGGGATGCCAAGCACTCCACACCATCCCTGTGCAAAGCCTGGCATGATGGCAGAGAGGCCCTGGCCCGGCCTTTGGGGCTGTCCCAACAGGCTCAGGGGTCTGGGGATGGTAGGAGCCCTCCCTGGGATGTGTTTCTGGTCGAAGTCCTGCCCTGCCAGACTCTTACTCATTTGTCCCCTCCACTGTGCCTGTGCATGGCTCAGGATCCGGCTCCTTCCCAGAAGCCAGGACCCTCTGATGGACATGAGACCCTAGAACCCAGCTCTGTGCTCCCCTCAGGGAATGTCACCACCTTGGAAAGCCAGAGCTGGAGCTGGCGGTGTCTCCCTGTGCTCCCCAGCTCTCCCTCAGCGATTTCATGCAGCAGAGGCTGTTCCTGCTGCTCCAGAGCTGTGCTCCGTGCTGGATTCACTGCCCAGGGGGGCCAGCACAGCCCTGCGTCACCCAGGCAGCGCGGCAGTGTCCGGAGCAGGGACAAACTCCTTCCTTGCCATGCGGGGGCCGATGGAACAGGAGGATGAAGGCGCTCGGTGCCGGCTGCTCCCCGCCCCAGCTGCCAACTGGCTGCTCTCTGTGGGACCCAGTGCCGGCTGGAGGCCGTACATGGACTCATGGGGCCGGTGCCAGAGCTCTCACACAGGCTCCCCGTGCCCCTGGCACCCGGGAAAGGCCCATGTGCCCCGCCACCACCACCCCGCAGGGATCCCAGCCCCGGGGACACTCAGGGACTTCACCCTGGGCTCACAGCAGAGCCCCGGTGCTGCCACAATGCCTTTTTTTCCCAGGCCAGATGGAGCTTTTCAAAGTCATGGGAGTCACGGGACACCTCCAGCCAGGCCAGGGAGCATCTCCGCTCTTCCTCCGCTGGCCGGTGGGACGGGCGCCAGCACCGCCCTGGCTCCCCAGGGCCATCCAGCCCCGCTGACCCCCACCCCACGGGCAGTGGGATGCACATCCCCCCCGTGCACGGTGGTCGGGAGGAAGTGAGTTATTCCAAACAACTTTCTCCGGCCGGCACGGCCCGGGTTCCCAGGCGCGTCGCCCTGGCCGCTCTCCTCCCCCTCGCTTCCCCCAACCCTCCTTCCCTCCGCTCCCCCTCTCCGCCTTAATGACTTCCACATGGGCCTCTGGCAGCCCGAGCCAAGCCTCCCAGCATTGTCTGAAATCTCCAAATTTAGAAGAAATATGAAAATTGTCAAGCGGCCCTTCCTTAGGGGGTAAAAGCAACACTGGGCCTCGCGGCGGCGGTGGCGGCCGGGGGCCACGTGACGGCCCCCCAGCCAATGGATCCCCACGGCGCCCCTGACAGCGCTGCCCGCCGCGGCCTGGCCTCCCCCGCCAGCGCATATAAGGTAAAAAGAAAAGGTTTTTCCAGCTTCTGAGGAGCCTGCGAGGAGTTTTGCACCCAGGGCTCCCATGCGGGCCGCTTCCAAAGGGCCTGCCCGGCGTCGTCGGGGTGCCGCTGGCGGGTTATAATGTACCGGGCACGTGGCCGTGTCCCCGCGGTGCCCCAGGGCTGGTGTGGGGTCGCAGGTAGGTGGCTGTGGGTGCAGGGAGCGGGAGGGGGCACGGGTGGGTGTGTGGGGCAGTGGGGATGGGGAGGTTGGTGCTGGGGCTGCTGTGCAGGGTTGGAGCTCCGGCTGTGCCCGCTGGAAAACACAACTCCTCCGGCATCCCCCTGTGGCAGCCCAGCCCGGGATGCTCAGCACCCCGGGAGGTGAGCGGAGCATAGCCACGAGCAGGGAAATGTGCCGGGTGTTGGGCTGGCGAGAAGTGGCCGAAGCCTCCTCGGGGTTACCTGGGCAAAGGGGTTCCCCAAAATCTGTTCCCTTACAGCTCCGTCCTGGCGCTGGCCTTGGTGGGGCTCGCCCAGCTTTTCAGAGGCGGGCACGGACCCTCCCGGGGCTGGGGGAGGAATTGCTTTCTGCTCCGCGGATGTCTGGGATGGAAAAACTGGGAAACTGGAGGCTCCCACGCAGCGGAGACATGGAACCCCTGCTTGGCTCCTCTGCCTGTGCTGCTGCCGCTTTTGGGGAGAACGAGCTGGGGAGGGAATGGGGCCGGGGCTCGCTGCCCGAGGCTCGCAGGGTGTTGCAGCCGCCGTGACTGGGAGCATCCCGCTGCCCGCGGCTTTTGGGATCCCGGGGCCAGCCCCGCCTGTGCCCTGCTTCTCTCTATCCTCCGGGAATGGCCCCGGCCGGCCCCACGGACGTTATCCCAGCCGGGGGCACTTCCCCGGCTCCATCGCTCTCTGAGGGAATGGTGGCTGCAGTGTGTGTGACCCTGCGGGGGCTGAGCCCTGTCCTGGCCGCAGGGGAGGGCACGGGGAGGGCAGCAGGTGATGGCCAGCAGGGCTGCTGGCCTTGCAGAGGCTCCCCGGGTGGTGTCTCCTCCCTCAGGGCTGCCTTTGTGGGGTTTATGGCTGGCTCTGTGCTCTCCCTCTGCTCCCAAAGCGGCGGCAGTGGCTGTCCCCTCCCAGTGGGTCACCTGGGGACACTTGTGGCTGCAAGGTGCTGTGTCCTCCTGCCTCCTTCCTCTGCAGGGACAACCACCAGGTGTTATTTGGGTCCACCACAAGGACAGTGGGTCCAGCCAGGACACAATGATATCCCTGGGGGGGGTACAGGTTCTGTAGGGGCTCTGTGTCCCTCTGCCATGGGACAGTGACAGTGACCAGGGCACTGCAGCCTCTCAGCCACCATGGTCCCAGTCTGTCCCCACTCTGCTGTTCCTCCAGAGCTTCCCACCTTTGCTGGCTGCTCCTGGGGAAGCGGCAGCATCCTGGCACTGGGATGGAGTTGGGGAGCCAGGGGTGGGACATGACCTGTGTCCCCATCCCAGTGGCAATGTCCCTGGCACGGGGCTGTCCTGCCTGTGCCCAGCCTGGCTCCCCAGACCCCATGCACCATCCAGGGAGCCCTCCAAAGGGTGATGGAATTGCCTCCCCGCTGCCGGCCGGTGGGAAAGAAGTCACCACCCAACAAACACAGGCAGACGCCTCCGCCAAAGCTTTCCCAGGCAGTTATCAGCAGGAATTCGGGAAAGGCTGCGTCTAGACAGGCTGCAGCTCTGGGTGGCTGCTGGATAGAGTGGCATTTCCCTCTACACTTGTCAAGAGAGAGTCTGCAGATGATTAAGAGCCCTTTTTTTCCCTCTTCGTCTCCTTTTCTGTCCAAGAACCACCCTTGTCCCTGATCAGGCTTTTCCGAGGCTTGTTCCTCTGCAGCCCGGGGTAACCTGCCTTTGCTCATCCCTGGCATCCTGCTCCTCTCTGGGACTAAGGGGGAAGAGCCAGTGCTTGGTGCCTGGTGGTTCATCCTGCAGTGGCTCCTGGAGAGCAGGGCTGGGATGAGTGGCTCCTTCAGCCCACGGCACCCACAGCCTCCTGGTCAGTGACTGCTCCGGCCGTGGCACCGCAGCCTCCGGGTCAGTGACAGCTCTGGCTCTGCACTGTGCCGCTGGTCACTGCCACTCCACGGCAGGGTGCTGGGCAGTGGCGTGGCACAGGCAGGAGCACGGGCAGCGCAGGGGCTGTGCCAGGCTGGGGACCTGGCTGTCCCCAGGGCAGCCCCAGCACCCGAGCGTGTGCGGGGCAGAGGCAGCGCCAGCTCAGCAGTGAGGCAAGAGGCTGGAAATCTGAGCTCTGGGGCTGTTTCAGCATGTCCTGGCCTTGGCTGGGAGCAGAAAGGAGGTGATGGGAGCAGACTCCCTGCAGAGTCGGTGCCTGGGCTGCAGCTGCTGGCTCCAGGTGAGGGCTGCTTTGTGCTGGTGGACAGGCTGGGGATGGTCATGCTGTCCATGGGGAAGGGCACTCTGGAGGGCTGGCAGGCCCCTGGGCCAGCCCTGTGCCCCCAGTAGGCACACAGCGTGTGTGGCTGTCAGCTGTGGGGGTGACAGATGTGTGTGGTCACCCTGCCCAGGCGCTGCGTGAGGTGACACATCCAAGCAGGAGCTTCCGAGCAGCAGCACCTTCCCTGTCCTACCATCACTGGAACCTGCTGTGTGCAGTGCTGGAGCTGCAGGGGATGGCCAAGGAGCAGGAGGTCCTGGTGGGGCTGCCCAGGGCTCTGGCAGCCCTGGAGGGCACCGGTGCCACCTGTTCCCAGGGGATCTCAGGGGGCTCAGCCCTGGCTGGGTCTGTGCTGCGATGGGCTGTGACGGTGCCGTGCTGTGGTGGCAGGGACTGGGATAGCGCTGGCAGTGCTGGAGGCTTCCCACCCTGGGCCAGCAGGACCCGTGGGGGCTGGCTGGTGCTGTGGTCCTTGCCCTGAGACCTCTGGGAGCAAGCAGATGTCCCCACTGAGCAGGGACAGCCTGGGCTGAGCTCTGCCGGGATGAGCAGCTCCCCGTGGACAAGGGATGGCAGCAGCCAGGGCCGGGCGATGGGGCTGTGGGGTCTGATGTGCCATGTGTGGGGCAGATGCTCTGTGGTGGCCACCAGGTCACCCTGGTCTTGCTGTGGGACCAGCTCAGTGGCCACTGGTACTTAGGGGAACGTCTCTCTCCCGGCCTGGCCTTTTTAACTGGGATCCCTCACTGCAAATTTGTCTTTTGTTTTTTTCCTCTCCCTTTTCAACCTTCTTTTTTAAATTCTCGTTTTGATTCTTCCCCACCTGCAGCCCCACAATTCCTGCTGGAGGCTCTGCAGGGGAACGATGCCTGTTACACCAGTCCCAGTGTGACTTTTTGCTCCCTGTTTTTCCACACCTCATCTCCCGAGTGCTGGGAACTGGAGCCATTTAGGGCATTTTATTTAGTGATTTTTACTGCTCGGATTCGTGGGCAGCAGGCAGGGCTGGGAAAACTGGGAGCCTGTGAGGGACATGAATTGTAACCTGGGCTCTGCTGGAGCAGAGATAAGGGGATAGAACCAGGAGAAGCAGCCAAAGTTGTGGCAGCTTGAGGAGCACACCATGGGCTGTGCCTCTGCCCGAGGAGACAGAGCCTGGCTGCTCCCTGCCCGCTCCAGGCTCTGGGAAGCTCCTGCATGCCCACCATGCCAGCTGTCCCCTCAGCAGCTCCTCAGAGCCCTGCAAGAGTGGGATGAGGAGCAGAACCTGGGAGTGAGGAGGATGCTGGAGCAGCCTCCCTGCCCTGCTTGGGAACCGTGTCCATGGGGAGCTCTCCCCGCGGCGCTCCAGGTTCCCACCAGCCCTTCCCAGCCGGGCTGGAGGCCGCTGACGTGCTGGCCTGTCCCCTCTGGGACTTCACCCCTGCACCACTTCCTGCGGGCCGGGAATGTGACGTGTAAACAGAGTGGGAAGGCTGGTGCTGGCCTGGGCTCCCACGCTCCGTGTGCCCCAGGGCCGGCCCCGGCACCAGCAGCATCCCCGTGCCCCAAAACACCTTCCAGGGCTGGCACGGGGAGCGGGCATGGGGCTGGGGCACGGGGAGCGGCTCTGGGGGGAGGAAAGCAGCCGAGGATGGGGAGATGGTGACGCGAGGGCTGGCAGCAGCGGGGAAAGGCTGAGGCCGTGGGAAAGGCGGTGACCAGGCTCCTGTGTGCCTTGACTCTTCCGTAGCTTCCATGGCTTCTTCCAGCCACGAGTCCCTGTTCTGCTGCTCCTCCCCGAATGGAGACTCCTCACCCCCAAGGCAGGCTCTGTAGCTGGAGGGTTTCAGCCCCTCACCACAGCACTGGCACCAGTGGGTTCTGCATGGCAGGGACAGCGGGGTCAGTGCCCTTCCCTGCGGTGACAAACAGGGAGGTGGCAGAGGCCTCGTTTGTCCCTCCAGCCATCCATGCCATGCCAGGCCGTGCCACCACCAGCAGAGCTGAGTGCGGAGGCTCCAGCTCTGCAGAGACACCAAATTGGGTGATTTCTCCCTCGCCCTGGCCCCACAAACCAGATGCGCTCTCCCCTCTGCACCCATCCCCTGCTCGCAGCCCCCCGAACCTGCTCCTTTGTTCTTGGCATCATAATTCATCCCAGCAAAACCCAGCGAGCAAGAGCAGCATCCCCCTGGGCCCCCTTGGCTCGTCCCCAGCAAGGGAGATGGGGGGAGATGGGGGCCGCTTGGGCTCCAAATCTGCCTTTTTGACCATAAAAGGGCAGGCACGCAGCCCCGGCAGGAGGATGGGAAAGGGAAGGCAGAGCTATTTATAGCTGAGCATCAGGACCTCAGCCTGAACTCGGGGTTAATCAGCCTGTGACCAGATTAGGATCTCCCCTGGCCCCTCCATTTTCTCATAAACCTTTGATTTAATACCAGCGCTGGCGAGGGAAGGAGGGAGGAAGGGAGAGAGGAGGCACCTTTCCTCTGCAGAGGCCACCCTGGGCTGTGGGGGACAGGATGGAGACACTGAGGGATGGGATGGAGATGTTGGGAGAGCTGGAAGGCCCCAGTGGGAAGGAGCATTGGAGCTGTCCTGCCACCAGCTCGTGCTGCAGAGTGCCAGGGAGCAGCATCCCTGTGGAATCGCTGCAGGGACCCAACAGGCAGCAGGAGCTGCCCTGGGGTCAGCCCCTTACATTCCTGGAGCTGAGTGAGTCCTTCCAGCAAGGGCACGCTCTCCTACATGATCCCAGTCCTCAGCACCCAGGAGAGGTGTCTGAGGGGGTTCTTAGGCAGGATTTACCTTGCCTGGTGCTACCTTGGTGGTGTCATCAGGGCTGTCTGGGAAGCTGATGGATTAAAGATTGTCTGGGGCAGGGATGGGGTTCTGATGGCTGGTAGAGATCTGGATTTTGGGGGCCAGGAGGAGGGGAAAGGGCTCCTGCATGGGATCGAGCATCACCCAGTGCCTTCCACCCTCCAGAGAGCAGGGAGCTGCTCACAGCAGAACCTTCCTGGCCGGGGGGCTCGGGCGTCCCTGAGGAGCCCCAGCCTGGCCTCGCAAGGCTGGGGAATTTCAAGGAGGAACAAATCCCAAGTGCAATTAAAAAAGGACATTTCCTGCAGCGCAGGCCTGCCTGGAGAGGGGAAAGGGCGCTGTGTTGTAACCGCGGGGAGGGCCGAGCTCTGACTCAGCCCAGCGCTGCCGGGAGCAGCTCGGGGTGGCCACGGAGCTCTCTCGGAGCACTCGCCCACTCCTCGCCCTCTGGCATCGCCAGCAGCAGCAGGGGACACGCAGGGAAACGGCTTGGGACAGGAGAGGCTGGAGGTGAGCGGCGGGTCGGGGCACGGGCAATGCCAGCAGAGCTGCTGTGACCATGGAAGGTGCCAGGGGACTGTCCTGGCCATGCCCTGGGCACCTCCAGACACGCTGAACGTGCGCATGCGGCAGTGGCTGGTGGATCCCCAGCATTGGCAGGACCATGATCCAGCCATTTGTCGTTCTGGATCCTTCCGAATCTGTGTGGCGCGTTGGCACCCGCACGAGTGGGATGAGCAGCCTGGGGCTGGGGCTCTCCTGGCTCGGGGGACACCGGTGTCCCCCCCACGGAGGTGCCCCAGCAGCAGTGTGAGTGTGGTGACCAGAGCGTGCTGGTAGCAGTTGTCTTTCGTGGGAATTTGGGAGAAGACCAAGTGGAATCAAGGGGGACAGGGCAGGCCCTGCAGTGCTGGGGTTTTGCCCCATCTTGGGGACACTGCTTGGGGTGTCTGTCTGCCCTGGGACCCTCTCTGGGGCAGGGCTGGGTGGGCTGTGGCGGATGTTTTGCCTCCATCCCGGCGGGATGCGCAGCCCGGCGCATTCCTCCGGAGTTTCTCGGCGTTTCTTCCCCCCCCCAGCACCTCCCCGGGGACGGCAGCTGAGCTCTCCCAGCCCTGCACCACAGGGGCAGACAAGGCTTTGTCCTGTCTTTTCCCACCAGGGGACGGTGGCAGGGGGAGGACAGGGCCATCCCCAGGCCCAGTGCAGGGATCCCCTCACACCTGGGGACCTGGAAGTCACTCCCAGGAGAGGAGACGTGTCCCACACCTGTGGGCTTTGAGAAAAGATGGCTTTGAGCAACAAAGGGAGGATTTTGAGTGAGTGTTTTAAGGTTTTTTGCGTGCACAGAGCTGTTGGCATTGCCGTCCTCAGGCCCATGGGGTGCTGAGCACCCAGAGGGGCCCCACAGCTGCTGCCCAGGACAGGACCCAAGGGCTCGTGGCTCCACGCTCAGCTCTTCACTGCTCTGCTGACTCCCACCCTCTGTGTTTTACAGGCTCAGCTCTGGCTGTCCATGGGGTTTTGAAGCTGCTGAACACACGAGAGGATGGTACAGCCCCCCGAAATGGCCACCACGAGCGATGGGCAGAGCTGATGTGCCACCACGCCGCCACAGGGGCACCACCGCAGGTCCTTTCCTGGGCACAGGCAGGGACAGGCCGTGGGCTTATTTTCCCCTGCCCAGTCATGCAGAGGGGGCTGGATCCCAGGGACTGGAGCCCAGGGACTTGATCCCAGAGGATGGATGCCAGGGACTGGCTCCCAGGGACTGGATCCCAGTGCACAGATCGCAGGGCACGCTGCAGTGCCTCACATCCCTCCTGCAGAAAGCACAGCAGCCCCTTCCCAGGGGCGTGCAGGGCACCAGGCAGAGGCTCTGTGAAGGCAGGAGGGTCCCTGCAGCACCTCCCCTGGTTCTGGGTCCCTGTGGCTCTTGTCACACTTGGCCAGGGCTCAGGGCTGGCCTGGCCATGGCTGGTACAGAGACAACGCCGTGCTGGCCAAGGCTGCTGCAAACTGTCTCTCCTGAGCAATGGATGCTGCAATCTTGGGGCTCCCCAGGGCTCTTTCCCCCCAAAGAACAAGGGGCAGCAGTGGGGGGAGCCCAGCCCAGTGCAGGGGGTGGTTCCTGCCCCGGGTCCCAGCTGGGTGCGTGTGGCCGGGGGGGCCGGGCCGGATGCAGGGGCTCACGGCAGAGATGCAGCATCTGCTTCTCATCAGGCTGCTGGGGCTGTGATAGATGGTCTGTTTATCAGCTTCAGCCCTGCTCAGGATGTTAGTGTTCGCCTGAGAAGGATATTTTTGGGCTCGGTCGCTCCCTCTATCCTCCCTCGCCTCCTGCTTCCCCCCGGATCTTTGCTCTCCAGGCCAGGTGGGCCGAAGCCTTTCCAGACCCAAGGGTGGAGATCCAGGGAGCTTCTGTCCCACAGCCCCTGGTTCTTGCCCATGGGAAGGGCTGGGCTGGGCTCTGCCAGCCTGGGGATGGATCAGGCCAAGGTTTGAGCTTGGGAAGCCGAGGTGCCAGCCAGCTGCAGGCTCTCCTGGCGACAGGGACAAGGACAAGGGCAGGGAGGGACAGCAGGAGCTTTCACATGCTCCTCATCCTCTGGGGCAGGGAGGGATGTGCTGCGTGGCACCCGCAGCCCCACATTGTCCTGGTCACCCCCATCTCCCTCACCCTCTTGCCCAGCTCTGCACCAGCTCTCTGGGGGGATACATTTGGGATTTAGAGGCAGCCCCACCACATCCCCATCCCCTGTCCCTGTCTGTCCCTGCAGAGCTGGGGCCAGGCTGAGCTTCCCAGCCCAGGCCTGTGCTGCCATCATGCTGGGGACACGGGCACACAGCTCTGGAGGCGGGGGACACCTCTTGGCCCGCACCCAGACACAGCCTGGCCGTGTCCCCACCCACGGCCACGCAGCGAGGGGGACCCCGGACACGTCCATGTCTCCCAGCCCAAGGTGCAGTGCTGCATCTCTGGTCAATTGGGAGTCTGAGATGAAGCACTGTAGCTCGGGAAGGGAGGAACTGCGCACCCTGGGGACCCCCCCCGCTGGGACAAGTGACACAAGGAGAGCTCGGCCCTGGCTGCAGGAAAAGGGCTCATCCCAAAGCTCCCTGCAGAGATCCAGCAGGGATAGGAGGGTGGGGAGGTTTTTCCTTGCAGCAGAGGGACCCCTGTGTCTGCTGGGGACCCCCAGCCCGGCTCTGGGCACCAGTGGGAGGGGTCCCACAGAGATGGGAGGGGTGGGGGCTCCCCCCATCAGCCACACACGGAGCCGGGAGAGCGGCGAGGACGCGCCGGGCTGGCACAGAGCCCGGGTTGCCGTGTCCTCAGGGTCCAGTTTTCCCAGGAATCCCTTAGGCACTAGGTTGGGGATTCCTGGAAATACTGTTCTTGGGGCCACGGCTCGGCGGCCCATCCTGTGGGAGCCACAGCCTGCGGAAGAGCCGGGAATGGAGGTACAGGGCCACGGGGAGGGGTGGGAGTGGGAGGGGAGCCCCTGGAGATCCCACACGGGGGGTGATGGATGTCCCCGTGGGTCACCACTCACTGCCAGGGGATGTGGCTGGTGGGTAGGTGGCCTCACACCCCTCCTGCCCTGCCCGGGCCACCCAGGGTCAATAAAGGTCTCCATTCCTGAGTGACTCTGTCCTGGCGGGTCCTTTGGGGCTGGGAGCAGGGTGGGACCCAAGGGGGTGGTGCCAGCACCGTTTGGGGCAGAAAGGTGGGACAAGAACCACCCTGGGGGCTGCTTTCTTCCTCCTGTGCTGTCCCCCACCATGTCCCCCATTCCCAGCCCTGCTGAGCTCCTGCAAAAGGGACACTGATGTGTGATCCTGTGGGGCAGTGAGAGCGTCTTAGGCAGCAGCTGCCTGGGGATGGGCTGGGGGCTCTCCGTGCAGCCCCCCGGGCATCCTGCATTGATCCCTGCCTGCACCAGGGTGGGTGTGGGCAGCACTGGATGGAGACAGAAGAATCCCAGAACCATTTCGGTTGGAAAAGCTCTCCCAGCCCATCGAGTCCAAGCTGTGCCCCATCCCCACCTTGTCCCCAGCCCAGAGCACTGAGTGCCACCTCCAGCCCTTCCTTGGGCACCTCCAGGGATGGGCACTCCAAACCTCCCTGGGCAGCCCCTGCCGAGGCCTGAGCACCCTTTCCCTGGGGAAATTCCTGCTGCTGTCCACCCTGAGCCTCCCCTGGCACAGCAGGCAGGTGCAGGCAGCGGCTGGGCAGGCCGGCAGGTGGCACTGCTGCCTCGATGGGAGCAGGTAGGGACAGCCCTGCCCATCCCATCCCATCCCATCCCATCCCATCCCATCCCATCCCATCCCATCCCATCCCGTCCCATTCCTGCCCATCCCGCACTCGCCAGTTCCCAGCATGGAGCCCCCCGGGCCACCCCACAGGGGCTCCCCCACGCCTGGCAGCAGCAGAGCCGTCCCCAGGCCAGCAGCAGCCGCTGTCCCCCCCTTCCCACCCACCGCTGTCGCTGCCCCCTGCCAGCCCGGGCGGGTGCCATGGGGACAGGGACCCTGCTTGTCCCTGCTCCAGCAGTGGATGAGCCCCACCCCTGGCTGTAAGAACAGTGCAGGGGACACCATGGGCTGGTCAGCCTGGCCTCCGTCACCCCACCAGCTCAGGCGAGAGGCCCTGGTCCTCCAGCCACCCCCACCAGGGACAGGACCCCGGGGCCAGCCAGGGGATGCCACCAGCCCCACGCTGCTGGGCTGGCACACCCCACAGCCGTGTGCCCACCTGGCCTGTTCCCAGCTCCGGCAATGCCACCGGCCCAGCCACCTCCCTGCCCATCCCACTGAGCCAGCGGGGCACAGCCCACCCTGGGGGACAGTGACGTGGGCTGCGACCCCCCACACGCCCCATGCCCACCTCCCCTCGCTGCCTGCTCTGCCAGGACCTGGGAACTCATCTGGAGAGATGGAATGGGCACACAGAAGGGTTTGGGGTCCCTGGATGGGCAAGGAGAACCCGCCCAGGAGGACACCCCAAAGCCAGCTGAGGGAAGGCAGACATGGGGAAAGTCCTTCCTGCCCCTCACGAGAAGGAAAAGTGGAAATCACAAAAGCTCTCTGGAGATGGAAAGCCCAAATCCAAGCGTGCTCCTCCCCGTGACAGCACTGCTGGTTTGCCACGGCTCCAACCGCTCCGTTTCAACACTTTCCAAGCTTTTGTTTGGATTTTGGTTGTCAGGGGGTTGCAGGACATGCCGGGGCAGGAGGGGAAGCCATGTCTCTCACACACCCAAATTAAAAAAATATGGCACTTAGTGGAGGAAATGCCAGCTCAGAGAGCTTTGATTGTTTCCTTCTTTCTTTCCTCCCCCTTTTTTTTTTTCAGCCAGAAAATTCATCAAAGTTGACCCTGTCCCTGAGAGAGATTTAGGTTTGGGCAATATTAGTAATTTCTGGCCAGAAAAAGCTCTTTAATTGGAGAATTCCTGATTGCCCAGGGCTGGGATTCAGCATCCAGCCAGGTGGTTTCCTTGGAATTTTCCAGGTGCATCCCCAGCTCCAAGCACCGGGATTATCCCCAGCTCCAGGAGTGCTGCCCCAGCCACCTGACAGGGAAACCGAGGCACACACAACTGTCTTGCATCCAGAACAACCCAGCCATGGCTCTGCTCCACCCCAGCATGGTGTGGGTGAGGATGCCCTGGGCACCCACAACAGGCGCCGCACGCTCCCTGCCTCAGTTTCCCCGCTGTTGGCACAGGATCCCTGCAGAATGCTGAGCCTCCCAGCACAGCTCAGCCTCCCCGGCTGGCCCAGGAGCAGGAAGGGAAGGGAGTTGTCCTGACTCAGCCGGCAAAACCGGCACCACCTGGGAGCAGCAGCAGCCGCTGGCACCGCCCCGGGCACGGAGCAGGGAGGTGGCAGCAGTGGCAGAGCGGGGCTGCTTCCCTGCTCATTCTTCGCCTCCCTGCTCCCGGCAGGATGAGCTCCACGTGTTCGCCGCTCTCTGCAAAGCACCCAGGAGGGGAGGCCAAGCTGCCATGCTCCCTTTTTTGGGGGCAGTTTTTCCCCTTCCAAGAGTCCTGGGCTGGCCCCACGCTCAGGGCTCCCTGGCAGTGCCTCCCTGCCAGGGTGTGCAGGGAAACACTGGGATATAAAGTAAGGGAGTGGTGGGTGCTGGTGTGGCACCCATGTGCCTGAAACCCTTTGGTGCTCTCAAGCCACCCCCAATTTTGCAGAAACTCGGTGGCCATAAATCCTCCTCTGTCCCCAGGACCACCTGCTTGTGCTTCCCTACTTCGTCTCCATCTTCTCCCAGAGCCAGGTATGGCCACATCCCTCAAAAAAATTTATTGGGGGGCTCTCAGAGCCTTGCTGGAGAGAACCGTGCTGGCAGTCAAACCCCATTCCCAAGAAATGGGAATTTCTTCCCATATATTTATTTATATCCACAGGCTGCAGGGAAACAGCCGTCCCTGTGCCAGGCAGGGAGGTTTGTCCCTGTGGGGTGGAGGTGGGCAGAGGGTCTGGGTGTCAGAGGATGGTTCCCCTCACTCCTAGAGGCCCTCAGAGCAGTGTTTGGCAAACCCAAAGGGATTGGGGAAGGGGCAAAACCTCCCCCTGCCCCAGGGGGGGCAGTGCCAGCCCCACGGTGGCCACGCTCCCCCCATGGCCCACAGCCACAGCCCAGTACCTCAGCACTTCGTCAACGGGCAGCAGCAATCGGCTTAAAAATAATCCCCGGCCGTGTCCTGCACTGGCCCCGGGCTCAGGGCTGCCCGGGGGGCTGGAAATGCCCCTGCCAGGGCCCACAGGGCATTTTGAGTCAGGGCTGGTGGGTGCTGCTGTGGCAGCCCTTGGATGACGCTGGCACACACGTGTCACCCCCGGCAGGGCAGCTCACTGCCCTTCTCCAAGCTCCTGGGATGGTGTGAGGGTGCCCAGGTGCCAGCCCCGCGTGCCCAGCACGCTCAGCCCTGTGGGTGTCACAGCACTGGGCCCCAGCATGGTTGGGAGCACCCCTGGGCTGGGGAAAGGCTCTGGATTGGGGCTTTTTGCAAACACAGGTTTTCCAAGGCTCGGCAGGGCTGGGAGTGCAGCGTGCGCTCACCCACGCACCAGGGCCCATCTGCGTCCCCAGGGCTCTCCCGAGGGTCTCTGCTCCTCCTTGCTCCGCACAGCCCTTCCCGGGACCCTCCACACCCACCCCTGGCTCTAGAGAGCGGCCCCCAGCTCCCTGAGCTGCGCTGGAAACACGGGAATGGGAGCTTGGGCAGCTCCATGCAAGCAGGACGGTGTGGTTCAGGCCTGGGGTCTCCCAGCATCCCAGGGACCCAGCTCAGGAGCTGCCCCCCAAACACAGCCCCACAGGGGTGAGCTGCTCTTGCTGCTGGGATGGGATGGGATGGGATGGGATGGGATGGGATGGGATGGGATGGGGGAGAGGAACAGGGCAGCCATTGATGCCATGAAGATTTTTTGCCTTTTCTTTTATCCCCCTGTTATACCTTTTTTACAACTTCTGTATTCTCAGTGCTTTTTGCCTACATTCTTGGACTTTTTTGTCAAGCTGAGAGACTAAACATTTTAGAAGCTTCGTAGTTAGGGATCAGTGTGCCCCAGGCCCCAAGGTCCTCTCCAGAACACATTCTGTAAACTGAGATAGAACCATCCAGGGGAAGGCTCCTTGGGGAGGGGCGGCTCACTTGAGCCTCTCATTGGGGAATCTTTGATAGATCTGCTAATTAGTAACACCTAGAATGTTATACCCGATCTTTTGGGGTGGGCATTTTGTGGGGTACATTTTGGTGCATATGACCTGGACGTGTGCACCTAAGGATCCTTAAAATAAATCCCAAGGTAAAATCCCTTTTCCCCTTCTAACCGTGTTTGACTCTTGGTTTTAAGACCAGGAAAAGGCATCACCATGGCCCCCCAGGAGCCCTGGAGCAGGGAGCGGGGTGGCAGCCTGGCAGGGCTGTCCCTGCCCAGGGGCTCAGCTTGCCCAGCACTCGAAGCCACCCAGCCTGGGCTGGCAGTCACCACCCTGCTGAGTCAGCAGCAGGCAGGTCGCGTCCCAGCCGGGCTCGCCAGGCCTGCCCGGCGCGCCCCAGCGCCTGCGGTGCCAGAGCTGGTGCCAAACCCGGCTGCCGTGGCCAAACCCAGCTGCCGTGGCCCGGCTGGGCACAGCGGAGGTGGGTTGGGCACTGCCAGCACCCCCTCACCAGCCCTGTGTCCCCAGCATGAGGGGTCTCGGTGGGAGCCCCCAGCACAGCTCCAGGGTGCCCAGAGCCGTGCCCAGAGCCGTGCCCAGAGCCGTGCCCAGCCCATCCCGGGGGAGGCACAGCCCTGCCCGCTCACCCCGCTCCCGAAGGCCTCCGTCAGCAGCTCCCAGCCCCAAACCTGCTCGCCCGGCCCCGCTCCCTGCCTGGGGAAGATGAACCTGCCCAGGGAGGCACAGGGCAGGTTCCCACCGCGTTTCCCTCCTTCCCGCACGCCGTGGGGCCTGGGATGAGGGCGGGTTTGGATCCTGCTGGGGCTGGCTCTGCCCTGGGAGCACGGGCTGAGCCCGGAGGGGCAGCAGCAGCTGAGGGCCCTGCTGCCCGCGGGCTGTCATCAGCCAATATTGACCCAAGGCACAGCTCCGCCTCGGCGCCATGGGCCTGGCTTCGGCCTTATCTCTCCTCCTGCCCTGGGGGAGCAGCCCAAGTCCTCCCACCGGGTCCTGAGGCTGCATTAACCCCACCCCGGGGCTGGGGATGAGCTCCTGTGCAGGGTAAACCAGCGCAGGACCATCCAGAGCAGGGCAGTGCCATGACCAAGGTGGTGGCACCCTGTACCACTCCTAATCCTGCTCCAACAGATCCTCCCCGGGCAGCAAAAAGACACGAGCTGGCTGTGCCTGTGCTTCCAGCTGGACTTTGGTCCCTGCTCCTGGGATCCAGAGGCTGCAGCTGGCTCCCTCCATCCTCACTCGGCTGCATGGAAACAAGCAGGGCAAGCTAAACAAGCCCAGCCACAGAGATGGGAGGCAGAGCCTGCACGGGGCAGGGGCAGGGAGCTGCTGGAATGGGCCCTGTGGGATCCCCTTACAGCAGGGGCACCCCTGGGGTGTTCACAGCCCAGCCACAGCGGGGAACAGCAAGCTCACGGTGTCCCCTGACCCAGCACTGAGTCCTTGTGGGGGTCTGCACCCCGGAGCCCCCTCCCCAGCAGCTGGGCTACCACCACCAGCCCCGAGCCGAGCAGTTCTCGAGGCAGGAACACACACAGCACTTGTCTCCTGTCCACCAGGGAGGATAAAACCCCATCCCGCCAGACCAGGGCTTCTCCTTCCCTCCCAGCAGCCACAACCCAGACTTTTACTGGCCTCTCCTCCTGCAAACAAGCCAGGGCTGGGCTTTCACACGGCCTTTGAGGGAGAGAGTCAGCCCCAACCTGCCCTGCACAGCTTCACACTCCAGCAGAGTCCTGGAGCTGCCGAATGCAGGCGGAGCTGCCGCAGCCCATGAGGATTTCACCTCCCGGCCTTGCCCCAGGTCTGGCAGCTCCTGAAGTGGGTCCATCCAGCCTCGGAGAACAAGGAGAAACAGAGCAACTTTGTACTTGCCCTCAATTAATGAGTGACCTATTTAGAAGAAAATCTGGGCTAAGTGGGATGAAGGAGCTGGAACCGGCTGCTTGGGGGTGGCACAAAGTTGCCTGAGCCCGGCAGCTCCAGAGTCACTCGGGACAGAGCAGCCAGTTCAGAGCATTTTAAAAACTGCCCTGTAAGTTTTTATTGCCAGGGAAAGAGAAGCCCAGTCTGGAAGGAACCTCATGCTGCACATTCCTTCCTTCCTGAGCCCACCAGCCAGGGGACACTTCCAGCCAGCCCCAGGGACTCAGAGGCAGGTGGAGGGACAGGAGAGAGGCACAGGGTGGGCCAGCAGTGGCTGGGGGCTCCCAGGGCTGTCAGCTGATGAGGTGGGAGCAGTGCAGGAGGGGACCTTCCCTGGGGTGAGCAGCCAGAGCACACGTTCTCCTGATGAAATCCTGCTGACAGCAGGAGCGGCGTGGCGGCTTTGAGAAGAAGGCGTTGGTCGTGCCCAGGGAGCACGCTGAGAGGAGAAGCGCTTATCTGACAGGACGTGCAAGTCCGAGGCGTATCTCAGCCTCCAGAGCTCTGCCTCCCGGAGCTGGCAGCCTCCCCTCCCGCTCCCGAGCCTGGGAAAGCCGCCTGTCCCAGCCCAACCCCGGCAGGAGCTGACGCTGCACCTGGAGGCCTCTCTGCAGGAAGGAGCTGGGCTGGCAGCTCGCACGCTGGAAGCCAAAAGCGCTTCCCACACGGCGCTCAGCTCTCCATCAGCAACACCTCCGTGCTCCAGCTATCAGGCAGAGCCAGGCGAGACGCCGCGGGTTTATCACGCTCCTCCTGACGGGAGCTGGAGGAAGGAGCAGCTCATTCCCTCCCCAGCTGAAAGGAAAGCGCTGTTATTTCTGGAGCTGGGCGCTGGGGACTCGGGAACTGGATGGGTGGGTTGGAGAGGGCAGCCAAGCTGAGCGGTGCTCACCCAGCAGATGTGAAACACTTCCAATCCTTCACTGAAACTGATGTGCAGAGCACCGCTGGCACTCACCCGCACCCCAAATTGCAGCCACAGGTTATCCAGGCAGGCCCTCAGCTCAGCTGGCACTCTCCCAGAGGATGCAAGCCCTGACCTGGTCCTGCCATGCTCTGCCCGTGCTGCCAGACCACTCCTGGCTGCTACAGGAGCTGTTCAGTCACTCCAGCAGCTCCAGCACCACTCCAGCCTGGCTCTGCTGCCCCTCCAAACCCCCTCTGCACTCAAAGTGCTGCAAAAAACCTTTTCCTTAGGGGGAAAAAGATATGACAGGTCCCTGAGCAACTGTCCCGCTTGGGGCACACTCCGTGGGCTGTCACAGGCCCAGGGTGACCTCAAGGTGCTTTGTGTTCACCTGAGATCATCCACGGCGGGGTTTAGCACAATCAGGGCTCTTCCCAGAGGTGCTGGCACACAGCTGCAGGGTGAAGGACGGCCTTCCTGGAAATCCCCAGCTTTCCCACTCCCCTGGGCATGCTGGCCTGCAGGCTGGGAGCAGGCAGAGCTGTCACCAGCTCCAGTGCCACCTCCACAGCAGCTGTCCCCACACTGGGGTGCTCCCTGCTGCTCCCCCACACCAAGGTGAGGACCCAGGCAGGGCAGGGGGAGCAGAGTGCAGGTGGGGCTGAGCTCAGGGCTTTGCCAGCACTTCTGAACCCGCTCCGGAGCAGACATGCAGGTGTGCAGAGCAGGGCACACCCTGAAGTGACCAGCAGTGAGCTCCAGGGTGGCTGGAGAGCTGTGGGAGAGCTGGTGTGGAGCTGGGTCAGCCTTTAGCTCCCAGAAAGGCTCAGAGAAGGACTCCAACCCCAGCTCTGTTACCACAGCAAAAATAAAAGCAGCCATGGAGCCACAGAGTAGGCTGCCCTGACCTTCCAGAAATGGGATTTGGGCATAAACACTTCTTTCCTGGAAAGTGTATCCTGGCATTTGGGATTCCTTCCCATCCCACAAAGCTCCCCTTGCGACACCGATCCGGGAGTACCTCACATTCCTGCAGGACCTCGGCTCGGCCACGTTAACAAACATCAGCAGCTGGGAAGTTATTTAGAGCAGCAGGATTGCTCCCGGCGCTGCTTTCCTCTCCCATAACCTGCCAGAGGCCCGGCCAGCACTGGGTGACGGTGCCACGGCTCCCCAGACACACCAGATCCCCACAGGCCCCCCAGCACTCCCCAGGCAAGCCTAGGAAGGGGTTTAGGAACAGCCAAAGCGGCTTTTTGTGCCCTGCTTGTTCCAGTATCCTGAATTTAAACTTCTTCCTAGAGGTTAGAGGGAAGCTGCAGGAATGGGGTGTTTAAGAGGCGCCTTGGCCACAGGGATGCCGCAGCTCTGGGACCCTCTGGCCAGCCCCAGGGAGCCTCAGCAGCTGCCCCAGCAGCCACAATGAAAGCTGGGATCAGAAAGAAGCCACCTTGCCCAGCCACAGCCCCCTGGGCTGGGCAAGAAGCACACAGAGGGTCACCAGCATGTCCCAAACACGGGCAGGTGCCACCTGAGCTCTGCTGGGCACAGCTGTGCCCCGGCTCCAGGCGGGGGTGAAGGGCACCCAGCCCCCCTGGCACTGCCTTTGCTGTGTTTATCCGTCACCCAGCAACCTGCTGAGGAGAGGAGAGGGGCAGGAGAACGGCGCTGGCTCTGCTTTCACAGCCTGAACCCCGGGATCAGCAGGGCAGGGGGTGCCAGACTTTCCCTCAGCAGGGGACAGGGACCAGGCAGCTCCCCCGGCACTTCCCAAGGCGGGGACACAAACCAGAACGCTCCAGGAGAGAGGGACAGGCAGATGCCGGCACGATCTTGGCACTGGGATGGGGTTTGTGTCGGAGCAACTGCTTCATCCCCCTGCTCCCCACCCCGGGAAGGCCATAAACACGTGGAGCACACCCTGTGCCTCACGGGCGCCCAGGTGTTCCCCGTCACGCAGCATCAGCTCCTCCTCGGGACACGCAGGGCTGCCAGCCACAGCTGAGCCAGTCTGTCCAGTGCTGAGATCCCACCCCTCCACAGCCCCAGGGCATCCTGCCCTGCCCGGAGCTGGGATTTTGGGAGACGCGGCAGGATGGGGGGACAGCCGGGTGACAAACCCCGGCAGCAGCTGCTCACTGGGGAAGGCTGAGCGCAGCCAGTTCGGCCACCACGAGCTGTTTGCATGTTGGGAAGCAAAACCAAGCCGCTTCCAATCAGCATCTCATTCCCAAGGCCGTGCTCCATCTCCTGGGAAGTGGCTGGCAGAGCTGGCAGGCGAGGCAGCCCCATGCCCGCCTCACACCCACCTCGCTGTCCCCAAACCCCCGCCAGCACCTCGGGGAGGGGCACGATGTTAAAAGCTGTCAGTGAGAGGGAGAAAGGTCACTGAGCAGGGACTTAACACCCATAATCAGTTTATGGGATTTGTGACCAGCTTCGGGCTGGCTGGGAACGGCGTCAGCACAGCTCCAGCACAGCTCCATCTTCCCATGGCAGGGGTGCAGCTCTGGCAACGGTTATCAACCCTCCCCAGGCTCAAACTGCACAAACCCATCGAATAAAAGCCAGCAGCAAACGCCTCCTGGGCAGCCAAAGGGAAGAATGGCCACAGCCAGGCCCTTCACTTTTTCTCCCCAAAGAAAGGGGGCTTGGGAAGGAAGGCAGGGGCTTCCAGGGTGAGTCAGGGATTTCTGGCTGTACCTGCTGTTCCATGGAGTAGGAGCTCCCCGAGGGTTAAGCGGCACGACCAGTGCCAGCCCTGAAGGGCCATTAACACCCCCCAGCCACCGTGCCCACCCTCCTGGAGCTGTTCACAGGTTCTGACCCCACAGGTGACCCTGAGCACTGGCACAAACAGCCCTGGCCCAACTCCAGCCACAGAGGAGGAGGAGGAACCCAGAGCTCAGCACGAGGCAGGGCAGTGCCAGGGGGAAGCTGTCGGCACACGAGAATGATTCTATTTGCTGCCCAAGTGATTTTTCTCAGCTCAAAGGACTTGCACCAGTTTCCAGCTTCACCTCTCTGCTCTCCTCCCCCGCTGCCTGACTGCAGCTGCCAAGGCAGGAAAACGCTCCCTGCTCCTCTCTGCCCCAGCTGGGCAAAGTCCTGCCCACGGCTCCCACCAGATGAGGATGTGGCAGATGCCATCTGCAGAGGCCACCCAGCTTGGTCTGGCTGCTCAACATCAGAGCCAGCTGCCAGCGCCAGGCTGGTCCTGGTCCCCACTGTGCCCACTTGGTTTTGTGAAATATCCTTGCAGTCACCGGAGATAGGGTCAAGAATCTTTAATTCATCCACAGTGCTGAGCAGCAGTTAAAAAACCCACGAGAAGGAAGTGCAGTGGCTCAGGAGAATCCGACACATCAGGGCAAGCTCTGCCCAGGGCCCAGCCCTGGAGATTCCCAATTAAACACATGATGGTCTCATCTGGAAAAATCCCAGTGCAGCTTTGGCCACAGCAACGCGAGGGACTCACCCGAGGCACGAGGAAGGGACAGGGAGGATTTGGTCCTCGTGCCCCTGCTCTGGTGGCTCGTGAAGTCCCACAAAGCTGAGTCACACAAGTTCCCTGCCCCACCTCTGCCAGGCACAGGATTGTGCCGAGTCAGGCTCCTGCCCTGGGCATTTACAGGGCTGTAAAGTGAAGGCCTGGATGGATCATGCACACAGGGGCTCTGAGTGCAGCAGGGAAGCTCACAAGCCAGTCCACCCTGTATGACAACATGTACACTCCTCCAAGGCCTCCCCACCATCTCAAATTGCTTCCACTCAAAAGAAGTTCAAAGTGTGCCACCTGCAAAACAACTCAAGGCTCGGTGTTATTTCAAGGGTGGGGACAGGGAGCAGCACGGGCAGCCAGAAGCCTTGGAGCTCTTGGGATACAACGGGGTACACAGAGCTCTGGGAGAGCTTCTCCTCCAGCCAGGCATCGATGCCTTCCTGCAAACTCAGAGGGGGAAAGAAATGCAGTTAATCAGCTGTGTTTACAAAAAACAACCCTCATTATCAACAGGAACAAAAGGGGAAGGAAGGGAGACCAGTGAGGGCTGAGCATGCTCAGGTACTTCCAGGAGCAGTCCCTGATACCAACACACCAAGCTCTTCTCTGAGAAAGGAGCTACGTCAACCTTCAGTAATTCATGAACACAAATATCTGGAAACCAAATCACTCCAGTCTGGTGTGAGAATATTCCTTGGCTCCTCCCGATTTCCAGCTACCAAAATCCAGCACTATCCAGTCACATCGAAGAACATCTCACATAATGTAAAAAGTCACGTTAGACATCTCAGTGTAGTGGATTTGACACCTTTAGTACTGAGCTTTGCAAAGCAGCTGAGGCCACTGTGGTGCATTTCAAGAGAGGGTGCGTTTGGAAGGGTTCATTAATGCAGCTGTGTCCCAGCACGAGTCGATCTCAGCTCCTCACAGACAGCCCTGGTCCCACCCTCCCCCGTTCCTGCTGAGCCCAAGCTAACGAGGATCACATTAAAGAGCCATTTCCACATTAGAACAGGCACGGACGCAGTCCTTCCACTCAGGCCCTATTAGGAGGGTGGGCACTTCCTCTGTGTCATCTTTCCAGAGGCATCAGGGCTCGGAGCAGACAGCTCTTCCTCCCAGCCCGCTTTTCCTTTTTGTCTGGAGCCTGCCGTGCTCATCGACGTGTGTTATGACATCAAGCTGATATGAAATCATGATGATTTCACTGCAATTAAGGCAGGAGCAGATGGGGCTGATGGAGCTGGCTAAGCAGCAAATCTTCTAAATTGGAGAACGCTGTCAAGAGAAATTAAAGCCTCGTGCAAAAAGCCAACTTGGGATGGCAGAAAAATTCCACATGGGAGGGAGCACAGGGAGGCAGCCAGCCCAAGCTCCTGGTCAGAGCACTGAAGCACCTCAGCTCAGGAAAACCCCAGCACAAAGCAGGGACAAGTTCCCAACAAAAAACACCTGAAAAAGCTGAGAGAGAACAAGCGCAACACTGCAACAGCGAGGCAACACTTGAGCTTGGAAAATAACCCCTGGAGAGACAGAATTACATAGAAATCAGCAAAAAAAAAAGTGTGCCGCACATGCTGGACAGGCTCCAGACCTACCAGAGACACATCAAGTGTTTTTAGCACAGCCAGGGGTTGTGTTTGTCACTTGTTACCAACACCACACAGAGGAGCAGCCAAGGAGTGACGCTGGTAACAAGTGAGAGCCAGAGCTGCCTCTTTTCAGAGCCTTTATGGGAGAAAAGGGCTCTCAACTGCTTCTAACAAGGAATGGCTTAAATAGGTTAAAAATAATGAAGCAGTACTCTGCACATGAGCACTCCGTGGTCCCAATTAAGCAATCCTTTAAAGGTGGCCTTAGGAAGCCTCGCAGAGTCGTTGTAAGGAGGTTAATCAATCTCTTTGAAACCCTGGATGCAGCTTAGTGAGGTGACTAAGGAGCTGTTGTCACAGCCTAATGTCATTACCCAAATTCTGGCACTTTGCAGGGAGCACGAGGCTGCAGATCTTGAGCTTTACAGCCTCTTGTCCAAATGACGATTCCTTGTCAAGGGCCTGGGACTGCTTGCAGGACTTTTGACTTTGCAGGTGAACCCCTCAACACAAAATGTTTGCAGAGCTGCAAGCAGAAGTCAGGATCCACGGGGTTTTAATCTTTCAGGTTGAAGTCTTTGTTACAAACCAAGGAGAACACACAGCAAACGGGGGTTTGGTGCCATGGGGTCACTTTAAGGAAGGTGGCATCTCATGCCCTGGCCAGCACGCCTGGCTCAGGCTGTTGATGCAAAACATTTGGCCCACACTCCTGTGCAGAATAAGTTCTATTCCCACACATCTGCAAGGCTGACTGGGCTCCAGGCTCCTCCACAGCACCGGCAGCTCCCAGAACTACAAACCAATGCATTTTGACACCCTCAATGTGTTTACTCTCCCTTACAGAGCTCATCAAGAGCAGTTTTGTTTCTAAAACCCCCCTCAAAGTCACGAGCAAATTTAATGGACAGAGAAAATAATTTATTCTCCTGGAACCAAATGATTTTCTCCAACTTTTCAGCAAGTATCTCATGTCAAAGCATGAAAAGCGATGCCACAACAATTCCGAGCAGCCTCTCCAAGAACAGCTGCCAAGAAGGCATTTCATTGATGCTTCTTCCCCTCCTGCCAACATGTGTTGTCAGACACGTTGCCTAGACAGCAGAAATCACAGATAAGGACATCTCACAGTGCTCTAGATACCAGTTCTTACAAACAGACTGGTTTTTATAGGAGGCATTGCTTGAAAACCATCCTTATTTGGATGGGGCAATACTTGGGAGTTTGGAAAACCATCCTGGCCAGGAGCACGAGCTCCATTTCTTCTTCCACCTTGCAGGTAGCAGAGCCTGCTGTGCCTCAGGAGTTCCTGAGTGTGCACTGCTATCTCTGAAGCCCAGCAGCCTCTCTGTCCTCCCCCATTATCTATCCCAGTGTTTTTTAGCACGCAGTGTTCTCCACCTAAACGTTAACATCTCAGGGCAGATCCTTCTTGGACAGAGTACAGGGCAGCCTTGATCCACATCACCATTCCAGGAGTGCACAGTGTCTTATGATCCTGAAGAAATGGTTTTCAAAAGGAAAGAAAGATCTTTTCCAACAGTAGAAAAAGATGAACTGTGAGCAGGAACTCTGCTCCATGCATGAAAACTGTGTAAAAAGCAACCATACAAACAACATTTACACAATAGGCATCTGGCAGCATTTTCAGACACTTTTTTTAATTTATTCTGACATGCTATAAAGGAATAAATTACACTGTTAAAGAATTACCAGCAATAAAAGTATTTCTTTCTTTCAGCTGGGCTAGAATAGGAGTGAGAAGGAAGACAGCCTGGGGCAGTAACCAATGTGAACTCTGCATGGTGCGAGGCTGCCCCCAAGAACAAGAGGAAATCTGGTCATATCCACTTCACAAGAACTTGAAAGAAAATGCCTTGGTTTAAAACCATCCAAATTTTTTTTCAAACCATTCCAATTTTTTCTCCAAATCAGCAATCACAAGTCAGTCCAGCCGAGGCAGGACATGGCAATGCTCGGAGGCTGCCAATCCCGGGTCTGCAAAAGATGCCATTTCATTTTAAAAAATTCCAATCTTATTATAGAGGGCTGGTCTCAAACAACAGGTTATAAAAATGCAAGACTGCCCCTTCCCCCTCAAGGAAAAAATACAAAATTTATTTAAAAACAAAATGAGGAAGAGTTACAACACTAAATCTAAAATGATTTAGAAAGAAATATGACTTCTTTTGCTTAACAAATGGCCTTAAAACTTGGTTTAAAAACAGGGTAATGTAAATTTCTTAAACTGAATTAACAAGGCAAATTAAAAAAATCTCATTTCCTTACAGAAACAGTTTTTAGTTTTTAATGAACTTGTAAACAAAAAAGCTCCCGCTTCAAAATAAAAACAAAATCCCAGATCATATAGATGTTTACAGTGATTACATTTATCTAAGCAACTTACATACAGGTTCAGTTGTAAGATGTTAACTAAATTTCGTGACAAATATGCTGTTTTTCCTTTTATACCAAGAACATTATAGAGTTAATGCAGAGTCCTAAAGATTATCTAGTAGTCGCTAAGTTTCTCTTAAGTCTTCACTTTAGATGCTGTTATTTCTAGCACAGGTAAGCAGGCAGAGTCTTTCATATGCTTAAAAACTGGAATCTTTGGTTACTACCATGTCAGCTGGCTTGGTATGTTGCACATAGAAGCCAACAACTTTAAGAATGTTTTAAGTGTACAACTTTCAAAACCCAGGGAGGAATAACCAGAAAAGAGTGCACAATTGTGAGCATTTACAATTATCACAACTGTTGCCGAAGACTGTTCATGCCATTCTTCCAAAACAATGAGATCTCATAAGCAGTGTAGTTCAAAGTAAAAAGGTAACAAAAATTGGCATATGCACAATTTTCTCCACTTGTGTGTCAACCATTAGTTAACTTTTCCACTTGAAAAAAATGCAATAGAAAACTGGACACCATGTTTCACTATCTCAGTAATATTCACAATTACAGCTGCTACAACTCCAAGTGCAGCATCACTGACACTGCCCAGAGCCAGTTTATACTGATATTAAGTTCTTTACACCAAGGAAATGGTTGCCCACAGCCACTGGCAAGTGTATGAACTAAAATTTCTAGGATTTGGGGAGTGACAAGTCCTGCTCCGATCTGCTCTGCTTTGTCCCATCCTCGTCATGCTCAGAAACCTGCAAGATAAACACAAGGGCAACTTACTGATACGGGATGGAAACGAGCAACAGCCTTCACAGGAGGAGAATTAAACAGCAGTTATGGTCATTCAAAGGGGAAAATGCTGCTCCATCTGGGAATTGCAGAGCTCCTGGTGTCCATTTCCAAAGGCAACCAGCATCTGCCACAACTCTGGAGCTCACACACCTCTCACTCACACCTACTGCTGCACTGGAAAACAGCCTTAATGCACCAGCTGGATCCACATTCCTCCAGCAGGAATTCAGCCCAACAGTTTGAAAACAAGCTGTGTTATTGCCACTAGGAAACAGGATGTAATTTCATAGGATTGTTTTCTACTTGTCTGCAGTGGCTCATGTTTATATCCCTGAATGTCAGGCTGTCATCTGACTGCAGGGTGCTCTCCAGAGACGCAGTACAGCAGTGTCACACGGACACAGGGAAGGCAGGGAAGAACTCACCTTACAGTAACTGCTGGCACTACAAACCCACAGCAGCACGCTCTGGGCAGCCACAACACACGGCAGAAGCTGTGACGGTGACTTGGGAAGCAGCACACCTCTGTCTTTGCAAGGACAGTGCTGACTCACATGACAGGGGAGGTGGTGCACACACAGCAGTTCTTTTAATGTTCAGTATTCCAAATGACATTGAGGGATAGGCAGAGGACAGGAATATACACAAATCTCCAAGAACCAGTTACTGCAGCTAAGCCAGCCCTCCCTCCTGCTCCTTTCTGGTGACTCAGGTGGCAGGGCTGTGCTGTACAGAGCTAACAGGAGCCTCGAGCAAAGATGGCTTTGCCAAGCGAGTTTCCGCTCAGGATGCCCTCCAGCCAGGATGGTTCTGGCCATGGGTGGATTCAGCAGAGCAACAGCCCCGAGTTTTTGCAACAGAAATCTCTTCTCAGTGAAATACAGACAGAGCTGACCTCAGCTATAGCTTGTGCTGTCATCCAGAGAGAAGCAAGTGCAAACAAGTCTTACTGGTCTGACATTCTGTCCAAAATGTATCTGGAGAGCACCCAGAAAATGGCTTTAACTCTTCCAGAACTAGCTCCAGGTAATTTCAAAGAGGTTCAATAACTTGGTTCAAAACCAGTCTTAAAGCACTGAAGGACAATTCTCTTTATCCAGCACTGGTCATATTAAAAAAATCCTGCACCAGAATCAAGACAGCCATAGCACTGGAGTGCAAATTCCCACAGAAAGCCCTGTGATTCCTGAGTTCCCTAATCCTTACTTGATGCACACAACACAAAGTTATGCTGTTTTTCCATTTAGTGTGTTCAGCAGAGAACACTGATTCATCATTTGAACCACTTTCTCCATCAAAGCAGCCAAACAGAGTCAACAAAGGAGAGTGTGGAAAGAAATAGATCAACTCATTGCTTCAGAAGTCTGAATATTTCACAAGAAATGGGAGCCTGAACCTGAGGGCAAAGGACATCCTAACAAATGATCTGCTGCTATGAGAACTCCTCAAACCCAAGGTAAAATGGGCAGGAGAATGTCCAGCTACGGCTACAGAGAGAACAGGGAACTGGATTCAACTCAAAATGTCCCTTGGAAGTCCTGTTAAGACACAGCCCAACCACAGCTGTCAAATGAGATGGAGATACTCAGAGCACACAGAGCACTGCTGGTATGAGGAACGTGCTGCAGAGTTCACTCTTCCCCAGATCTTCACTCCATACAGGGCCAAACCATCACTCCTTGTCCCTCTGAGGTGTTACCCAAACCTCTGAAAACCTCTCTGCTATGTGAGGGACCCTCAAATTGCTTTATTATAACCATGGCTGCAGATCTGATTGACAGGGGAGCAGCAACTGTAGTGTCAGTCCCTAAAAACCTCCTCAACTGGAAACGCTCAAACTTTGTGTATTCTCCATTTCTCCAGACAAGCAGTGAGAAGTATTCAGTTGTCAATAATTCTAATTCTCAAGCAGAGAAGTCTCAGTCTGTTCTGAGCAATCCTGCCACCACCACAGGCATCCAGCAAATATTAATGGACCTGCTGACAGCCTCGCAGAATCTCCACTGCCAGGAATTAAAAACACCTCTCCCAAACTGAGCTGGTAGACTTTATCCTGCAGATTGACTGCTTGAGTCACTTTTATGACTGAGGGAATCTGAGTGTAAGCACAGTTACAAATCACACCTGAACAACTGCTGCACTGGCAAAAGAGAGCGAGCCCAACTTCCCAGAGTCAGCAGAGCTCTGTCTGTTGGAACAGTTCACCTCTCCCAAGTTCCAAACCAGCTGAGCTGGCTGTTACAAAAGACACTGCACAGAGTTCCAGAGAGGGGCAGGGGAAAAAAAATTGAAGAGAAAAAAGGCCATGGACACAGAACAGGTTATTCTGGAACCAAGCAGAATATTTAGCCTGGATAAACCCTAGGATTCAGTGTTAGGATTTAACATGGATCTGTGTTAAGGAAGTCAGGAATATCTGTAAATGAGCACACTGGATAAACAATCGGAGTCTGTACTTCTCGGGACCACCCTGCCCAGATGCACATCTTCAACAGGACTTTATGAACAACTGCACCTGTACATTGCAATTTGCAGACTCTTGTTGAATGGATATGGTTACGAGAGGGGTAACATTGATACCCTGAAGCCTTTTAAGCCACTTCCACATAGGCTTTGCTACAGCAACTACAGAAGAATTTAACTGAAGTCCAGAAAAAAACCCAGGTATTTCATCCTCTCCAATGTGACAGAGCATCCAGGCCATCCAGTCTCCTCCTTCAGCTTAGCTGTGTTCAAAAAAGTCTTCATTACTAGGCAAAATTCCCCACAAAAAGACATGTAGGATTTTAGGAATCTGGAAATGTTTACTTTGATGAAGAGATGAATCCTCTTTAGTCTTCTGATGCTTTAATGCTTGATGGATCCAAAGGACACAAGCCTTTCTGGGTGATGGGGAGGGAAGAGGAGTCATTCCTCAAAAAACCCCCATGAAATTGTGCTAAACCGTCAGGAATTTCAGCTCAGCTATAGCAGTGGGTCTCTACCAAAGGACAGGTGATCAGCAGGGATGTCCATCAGTGAACAGAAATGGTCCAAGGCTCCCTGGCAAAGCTTCCCCACTTCTCGTGCCTGTCAGTGAGCTCAGCTCTGCTCTCTGGCACTGAAGCATCACCTCAAGGTGCAGGCAGATAATCATTTAAACGACCTTTTTTTTCTTTACACACAGCACTTGGTCAGAGACTGAGCCAGGACAGCAGCACATTAAACCTCAGAACACTTCAGCAAAACTGCTTCACCAGCTCACAACCTGATTTTCAGGGCAGGTTCCACTTACAGATCATCACCTCCTGCAAGCCCTTCGCTTTGAGCATGAGCTGTTGTGAGGAATGTGCATTTTTGCTCAAATTATCTTCTCCTGCTCCAACAGCCAACCTCTCCACACTCCAAATTGGGCTGGGTTCTGAACTTCAATCAGAGTTTCCTCTCTATTTCAGGAAGCAATCCAAGCCCAGGTGCTTAATCACCCAGTCTGCTACTGGGGTTACAGCTGAAGGAACTGGTTTCCAGCCTCTATCAGATCCAGCCACACAAGCTGCACTCTTTATGCCAAAAATCTGACACTGAATGGCATTTGTGAAATTTACTTTTTTTTTCAAGAACCACTTCAATCTTGGGAAAAGCAGCAGGTATTTTACTACTTCATTTGTTCTGGATGAAATGTGTTTTTTGATAGCAATTCTGACTAAAGACACCTGGTAAGGTTTGAATGCTGCCACAATATGTGAAGAACAATGTCTGACAAGTTTATTGGAAACACTTCTGCATTTCTTCGATTTCCAGGATTGTCATGTTAGCCAAGTATACAATTTTATACATATAAAAATGATAGACAAGAGGTACTGAAGAGCAGCAGTGCCTCAGTACAGAATTTAAACCTTGCTTCTCTATTCTCAGTCACACAATCTCATTAGTTTCAATTTTATCCACAGCTCAGCTTGAGGAATTGGTTTCATGGCAAGACTGGCTCTCAAATGCACAGATGTGGCAGTTTCATCCTAGGGACTTACCAGACTCAAACTAGGACATTTACATCACAAAAAAAAAAAGTATTTTAAAAGCTTATGGACCATGTGAAAAAAAACCAAAAAAACCGTGTCTTTTCAGAACTCAGTTTTCAGTTATTACACAATTACATTTGAACATGTCACAACATTTCCCTTTGAAACCATAACCTAGAAACATCAAAAAAATCATCAGGAAACCTGAAGCCCCACCCCCGAGCACCCAGATACTTCAGAAAATTGTGACTTGGCAATCCACAGCAGTTTGGGGTTACTGCTCGATTTAGGCAAGGCATTTTGAGCTCACTGGTCCCTTCCTTGAACTGTGGACCAAATGTCTCAATGTAAACCCACTGGAGGAAGCCAGAGCATTCACAATTTTCTCTTCCCAGTGTTTGAGGCATACAGAACAGAACAGAAGCAAACCCACGGCACTGTACCAGCTGCCACAGAGCAGAACCCAAAGTCTCTAGATCCTTGCCTAGTCAATGAGAATTATCCCTTAAGAAGTGTTAGGTCTAGGATTTTGGATTGCATTATATATTTATACATATATAAGGACATATATATGTATATATATAAATCAAAATGAATAAAAATGTCACATTCCCAACACCAAGTCAGTTTCTTGTTTTTGGAAAGTGGTTAATGCGGGAGCAAAAGATGCAGTGGTTAAAAATGACCCAACATCCCCAGAAGAAATGATATGAATAACAAGGACATTTTGGAATAAAGTTAGTAGTCAAATTCTCCAAGGACGTCTTTTGGTTTTGCTTTTGAATTTAAGAGCCAAATGTAGTTTTTAAACCACCTCCTTGATCTAACACTTGGAATTGCCGCCGTTGTCCAAATTCGTGGAATTTTTGTTTTTCCTGTAACGTCACTTGGTTCTTGGCTACTAACCTTTCATGTTACTCTTGGATTTGTCAGTTTGCTTGCCTGTGGGGGTTTGGGCCTGCTGCCCCTGCCCACTGGAAGAGGCTGCCTGTTGTGCTGCTTTCTGCTTTAACATTGTCCAGTCAAATGTGTAGTCATACTGGTGGTTCAAGGTCCTGCAAAAGAGGGAAATATTCTGCTGTAACACATCAGAGCTGACACCAAGCCCTGTCTGAAATCCCAGAACCAGGGGATAGCTCCTTCTGTAAGCTGCTTTAGAGATTATGAATGGTATAGAAATGCTAAGTATTACTAACTGCAAGGGATTCTTGCAGCAAGCCCAAATACCAGCCAGCAGCATTTACTCACTGCTTACACAAAGGTCTGCACTTGTGGAAGCAGCACTTCCTCCCAGCCCAGCTCGCCCACTGTCTGCACTGAGCTTCTGAGCTTTTTTTTTAACACAGATATAATTTCAAGGAGAGACTGCAGTATTGTACATCATTGAATAGGAATTCTTTGGATTCCAGAAACCTGGGGGGAGACTCGAGAGATCAGAACCAGCCCTTCTTTTGACAGGTGCTGTTCGCTGCACAAGGTGGAATTTATGTTCCAGTTGCTCTAACAAGCTCAATGAAACAGCACTATTCTCCTCCACTGAAATTTCTCTCCTGGGAACCACTGCTGGGCCCATCACCAATTCCCAAACATAAAAAGCTTCAAAGACTTCGACCAAGGTGTCAATTTCTTAAGGTACTTGCAACAGGACCTGAAGCATGGGCTCAACCCTGTGGTCACATCACACAGTGCAAAAACAAGAGAATCTTTTCCCTTTATGTTTAACATTGAACAATAATTTTCAGGTCCTTTAACAGCTTTTGAAGCTCTGAAATGAAAGGAAGTCCCAGAAGAACTCCCTACACCACACACATAGGAGCTGCTCTCCGCAGTGCCAGTCCCACAGAGCAGTTCCCAACTGGATCCCTGAGAAGTTTCTGTGCTTTTCCACTTGGAGACTGACCTGAAAAGAATACGGAATAATTGCCTCAGATACATGTAATCTGGTGCCTCTTCAAAGCGCAGGCCACGACAGTAGTTCAGATACATGGCAAATTCTGCAGGGAACCCCTGTAAATCAACAGTGTTAATCAAGCCATGGCTTGCAGCAAAAACCTTCTAATAAAGGCAAAAACATGTACAGCTGTCTGTAACAGCAGAGACAAACTGCTTGAAGATTTGTAAATTAATTCCACTTTGCCCCTAGTTGTTAATTTATTCTGTATTTCAGCACGTGCATTTAATCAGGTACACATTCCTTCCCCGAAGTTGCTACCTCATGTATGGTTTGCAATCGGAAGCTCTCTGCTACCAGAACCTTCAACATATAACTTACTTATAAAGTACTTTTTTCATCCTAATTAAACCTTCTTCTTATTCACTACGTCTCTAAAATAAGTGGTTAATTGTCTACTAAGAGATCCACTCTTGTTTCCTTGATGATCTACTTGAACATAGTAGACACAAGGTCAGTTAACAGTATTAAGTGTGAAAAATAAGAAAACCTCCTTCAAAGATTTGCTGCTTTACGTTTTTAAACATTTAATGCCGTATTAAAGCCTACCTGTAATAGGTAACAGCACACAGAGCAGTGCTGTAAAAAAATCACAGGGTGTAACATCCCTGCAAGTGTTCAAGGCCACACTGGATGGAGCTCTGAGCAACCTGGACTAGTGGAAGGTGTCCCTGTCCACAGCAGGGGGTTGGAACTGGGTGATTTTTAAGGTCCCTTCCAACCCAAACCATTCCCTGACTCTCTGAACAGTTCAACAGTTTGGGAGATGCTGTAGGACTCAGGTGATAGAGATGTGCAGGACTAGAGAGAGCAATCCTTGGTGCTGCTGTCTGAGGTGCAAAAACCCCCCTGTGTTCTCCAGGATCTTAGTTAAGAAGCATGTGGCTGCCACAGTGCAAGAAAATCCTGAAAACTCTAAGGAAAACTTTGGAAAAACAAAGATCATTTGCATCCAACTCCACTACAGCCAGGACTTGAGTTAGGGCAGACAATATGAACCCTCTGGAAGAGGCAGAAGGTGGATGTGGGCAAGCCAGACAGCTCCACCTTGGTTAATTATTTACTTCTGATGTAAAACTTGCGCTGTAAAAGTTGAAGAACTGAACAAGCCTCACCTAAGAGGGCTCTGAGCTTGCACAGCCAACAGTCAGCAAGACCTGAATGATGGTGGCATGACCTTTGCCAAGGAACAGCAGCAAATGCTGTCCTGTTACACACATTCCCAGTCTTGCTGGGTGGCCAAACACAAGGCACTCAGTGCCTGCCAAAGCAGTATTATTCAGCAGCAACTGCCATGTGAGGCTATTTAATATATTGGCTCTGGTTTAAAAAAAAAACAAACAAAAACAAACCAACAAATAAAACAAACAAGACAAGAATTTCCATTTCACAGTATGACATCATTTGGAAACTCTTACCTTACACAAAACCTCAACAGGAGTGGACATTTTCTTTTCACTAATCTTTTCATACTTTTGCTTCTTTGTTGCAGCCTGTGGAACATGTAGGTCACAATATAAGAGATATTGTGCAACACTGGATTAACAAGGACAGCAGCAAAGAAAAGAAAATGACAAAAATCCTTTGGTCAACCGTAAGTATTTTACGTGAAATCTCCAAGTCCCACACACTTATTGCAAAGAGAATGAAGGTCAATCTGGTATTAAGATTTGGACACAGTTTAATACCATTTGTCGCAGTCTAATGCTTCCATCACATGGCACAACTCATGTAGTTCTAGCTGCTGCTTTTGTCCATTAACCACACCAGACTTGCAGCTACATTTGCCAAAGTTGTATTAATTCCCACTCAGTGCCTCATTCAGGGCTGCCTGGTGGTTCAGCACCCTTTGCATTCATTTGCAGCTGAAGAGTTCCAGTGTCCCACAAGCTGCTGCCTTTTTAGCAACTGTGCAGCTGCAACACCAGTGGAATTACACAACTCTCACACCGAGGAAGAAAAACAATTAAAACATGAAAATCAATCACTGGAGTCTATATAAGTGAAATAAGAAATGTCTGCCACGTTTGTAGCTGGCTCCCATACATGGAAATCCTGAACAAGCCTGTTGCAGTTAATAATTATTCAGTTGTGCCATAACCTAGACTGAAGATACCACTGAGGCTGAACTTGCCAGGCAAGAGATTATTTCCATGCTCTCTCTAGCAATTCAAAAAGCCACTAACAATGTTATTTTCTATTTCCCAAAGGGGCCTCAGCCTGCAACAGGACAATAACTGGCAAAGATGATGTCAGCTATTGTTTAGCATAAATTTTAAGACGGTCCAACAATGCACATTTTGCCTGCTGCGTAAGAGGCAGAATCCACAGTCTATAAATACCAAGCTTTGCGAAAAGCTGCTTTGTACAACTGAGGCTAAACATTATATAAACCCACCTAGCAGGCAGAAGCATGATAACCAAACATGAAAAAAACCATTAAAAGGGTGGGGGAGGGGGGAAAAAAAGCACCATAACCTACCTTTAATCCTTGCCAAGGCAGACTGGTTCTGTTAAAGTACATCAATACATAGCCTAGAGACTCCATGTCATCCCGACGACTGCAGGAAGAAAAACACAAGGAATTACAAATTCTGGCATTCCTTACTTTATTCCATAGTGCAAGCATTCAAAAATTTAAATTAAAAAAATAATTAAGGAATAAACCCTAAGATAGGAAGAGGTCCTATTCATTTTTTAAGCAAATATACTCTGTAGGTATTGTGTGTTCTAAGTTTCCATCTGCAGTTTGATTTGGGAAACAAAACTTTGGAAAATGAAAAAAAGAAAAAGAAACACAAAATGTCTTTCCTGCCTTCCTAAGTATCTTCTGTAGAAACTAAAGATTTTCCTGTAGGAACCATGGAATGCATTGCAAGAGAGAACGAGGTTAATGAGGTCAATAAGGCTGTTAACATCATGTAAGTAAAATTTTTCCCTGAACCTTGGCTCAGTCTGGGATCAATCCTGACCATCTGGCCCCTAAAGGCCATTGCTCCTTTCTTCCTTCCCCTTCTGGCAAAAACCCCTGAGCTGTCTCTGATTTTAAAAGACAGCAATATTTATAAAAGTGCATTCATCAGTCTGAGAGGTGCTGCTGCCTTCTTCCCACAAGTCTGTTCCAAGGCAGCTGGAGAATTCCAAAGTGATCCAGCCACGGACTTCACCAAGAACTTGCACAGAAACTCTCACGCAAAAGGCTTCAAATGTTTTCTGCCCTGCACATGTTCCACATCCCCACTCTGGCCACATGAACACCACTGTACTTTGCTCACAGCTTTCCTGACTACCAAGATCAGCACAGTTCACTGCAGTGGGAAACACACTCCAGGATTTTTTTTCCTCTTGGCAAAGTTGCCTCTTCCCAGCTGTGGTAAAATCAGATTTTTTTCCTCTGACTGCCCCTGTGCAGCTGACATCTATTTAATACGAGGCAGAAAAAGAACTTCTTTTTCTCCTCCCTGCTCCCTTATGGGGAAAACATGGTGGGTTTTGCTGCTGCTCTGCCACCCAGAAAAGGATTTAAAGGCTGGCAGGACAGAGTCTACACCTACTACCCCAACAAGGGATCAAAAGGCTGAAAGTGGTATTGCAAACAGGATCACACACAAAGGTGAGGGTAAAACAGCTCCCTAGAAGTGGGAACAGGCTGTAACCTGATCTATCTGCAGATCTTGGTACGAGAAGAAAGAAGCTGGTGATTTTTGTGCTATAGCCAAGCCAACATAACCAGAACAGCCTGGCACCCCCTCAGCTCAGGGGCCAGCTCTCTTTGTTTGTTTCCCTTTGGGGAACAAACAAAAAGCTGTCCCAGGAGAAAATCAGCTTGGCTCCCTAAAGCTTTTAGCACAAGGCCAGAAAAGCACTGCCGTGCCCAGGGAAGAGAGGATTGGCTCCCTCCCTCCCCTCAGCAGCACTACCTCTGAGATCATCTCAGCTGCAACACGAAACCACAGACAAAGGGATGAAAAATGATACTGAGCTCACAAATTCCAGCCTGCAAAACTTGCTAATTCTATTAGAACGGCAGATTTTAATCACCAACCGCATTCAGTGAACCTGTATAGGGCCAAATTATGTTTTCTGAGAAGACAATGATAAATTCAGAAGCAATAAAGGGATTAAGAGTTTGCATCCCCCATCCAGCTCATTGTTTTAATGTTTAATGTCCTGATCTTGTAGTAGGAAACATTTAGTTCTGTAAATCTGTAACAGGTACATTACGTTTGAGAATATGTTGATAAAAGTAGTTTTCAGGATTTGGAAAACAGGACAATCCTCTTCATTATTAAAACAAATAACATTGCAAACAGCTCCTTGAGCACAGCTGTCATTACCTACAGGAAAACATGTTCTGTAACAGTTAACAGGACTAGAGGTTGAAATATTCTGCCATAAGCTCCAGAACTGGTTTCTCTTGGTTACAGGAGTGCATTACTTCTTTGCCTCACTGCTGGCCTGACCTAGACAGTTTAGCAGCTCTTAGCAAGCACCAACCTACATTTCTAATTATACCAGAATTCCCATTACCAGCAGATATGGCATAAAATCCAACTAAATTCAATTTATGGTGTCCACCTAAATTCAAAAGCAACATCCTTTGCAGATCCCTCCTTCACTCTCAGGTGAAACAGAACTGCTTGGAATCTATGAAATGCACTTATTTCAGAAGTGACACCTGTCATTTACCTCCCTGAGCCACGTGCCAAGCTGACTTAAATAACAACTCTGACAGGCAATAAAATACCCTTAAAGAACCTTAAGGAAATTAAAGTAAAAAAGGCAACATGGAGCATTTTAAAGCACCATTTGGGGGTTACATGTTCTGTTGAAGCTGACCACTAGAAATTCTGTCATTCTCACCTTGATTCAAAGGTCAGAGCCACAGACATTCCTGGAAGCTTTAACTATCCAAGAGAGGTGAAGCCACACTCTTGCAGTTACCCATTACAATATTTAGGCACAGGTGTAAGGAAGAGAAGAGAGGCATTCCTTGACATCCCAAGAGTACCTAACACTTCCAAACAACCTCAAGTGCTCTCTCCACTGGACCAATGCTAGGATTCTGTAGGAACAAAATGCCTTTGATCCAGATGATAAAAATGTGTTTGTTGATTAAGCAAAGCTCAAATGTATACATATATCCACACATGTGTACATACCTACAGACATGACTACACCAGAAACTAAAATACAGTGTGAGTGATGATATTTTAAGTCTTGCTTGCAGGCAAAAGGAGAAATAATAGTTTACTAACTTGAAGAGAGTGAGAAAACAGGACAGACACCAGCTTTAGAACTGCTTACAGAAAGGCCTCTCAAGCCAGTCAGCAGTGATGCCAACAGGTACCAACACATCAGCAAAGTGCACCATTTTATGTGTGAAGGGCCTCTGACAGACCCACATCAAAGTACGGCTTAGCCTTTAAAAAGCCAAAATAATACGCAGAACATCCACCTGATGTCTGCAAGACACACAGTCTCTTCGAGAAGCAAATTAGGTGCTTGGATTTTTCCCCCTATCCTTGCACAGGCAGCCCAAAGGAAGAATACTTGCAAAGGGATGGATACACTTTTCATGTAAAATGAGTTCAGACTCTTCAGAAGTTTACAAAGATCACGCTGCACCTTCCAGAATGTTGCACTCACCTCTGCTCAATGCCAAGATGTGCATTGATGCTGGCATACCGAGCTGTGCCAGTGAGATTTTTGTCTTCTCTGTATGGTATGTGTTGCCTTGTCCTGTTGTCCCGGTACTTTTTGGCCAAACCAAAGTCAATAAGGAATAACTTCAAGAAAAATGAAAATAGGTTAGATTCCTATACAATTCCCAAAATTCCCAACTTCTTTCACTAGCCATTAGCTATGTTTTAAGACACCCAGACAATGTAACAGCCTACAGTTAAAAGAAGCAAAGTAACAGTGCGGAGGCGCAACCAGCTTTAACTAGTCAGTTAAAAACTTAATGGTGAATTAGTTCAAGCCTTTCCTCAATCCCCTGGAATAAGATTAGATGGTGCTACTCAGCATCTGTAGCTTAGTTCTATGCTATTTTCTATCACTATTGTAGACTGATGACTGCAGTGCACAGTTGAGGGAGGAAGATGTGTGAAAGCACATCCCAAACCCCACTGGCACCGGAGCAGGTCACACACACGGAGTTAATGGCAGCTTAATACACACGAGGCACATCCTGCAACCTCCTGTCTCAAAGAACAGTGGCCATTCTGCAGAGCACAAGGCCAAAACCTTCCCCAGTAAACAAGACAGCTTGCTCCTGGCTCATTTTAAGGCTCCCAGAACACTGTCACAGCAGCAGGACAAACTCGCTGGTTTTAACACAGCCAGGAAGCTGAAGCCAAGGAACGGGATCCAATTTGGGTTTCTAATAACCAAGCTTGCCCAATGATTTGGTATTTAGCAACCTGAGTGTGTGGTAATTAGTGTGTGGTAATCACTGTGCTGCCAGCCAGCCCACCTACAAAGGGTAATCCAGGCTGTACCTTCTTGGACAAGATTTCAGGACTAGGCAAAAAAAGCCGAGGCAGAAAGAAGTACATAAGGAACCTTTCAAATTCTAGCATTCAGACTTCAAGCTACAAATCCTGATTCCAACACTGGATTAATGCTACAGGATCAAGGACTGCAATCTCTACAGACTGATCAGTGCTGCAAAAGTAACTTGGGTGGGGGAAGAACGTGATGGAAAGAAGATATTGAAAGTTTGATCAAGTCTCACTAAAAACCAACTTAGTATCACCTTAAAGCTGATTCCAGAACTGAAGATACATCTTTAAAAGCAAACTGGAGACTGAAATACATCCAAGGCTGAAAGGAGGGGTCACTGGCACACTGAAAGTGCTGTGAATGAGGAAGTTAAACTCAACGTGAAGTATCCAAGATACTGAAAGTTTCTGAAGTGCACAGTAGCTATGGTTTAGAGTTCTGGTTCAAGAAGATTTATCAACTGCAGTAGCCTAGACAGGAAAAAGCAAAGCTAGAAACCTCTTGGTGTCAGAGCAGAAAACCTGGGGTTGAAGTCTTGCCATGATTTATATGCAAACACAAGGATCTGCAGTTCCACATTTGCTGTTCCAGTGAAAGTCACCCTGAAAGCCCAGAATGCTTGGAGCAAGGGGACATAAATCCAACTACAGTGCTCAGACAGCTCAGCAAGGTGTGGGTCTGGGCTGTGCTGCACCCACTACAGGCAGCTACTCAGTGAGCATGGCTATGCTCCCTAGCTACCAGGAAATCATCTGGTACGCCGGAAATATTTGATATTGAACCCCAAAGCAGACAGTAGAAAGTTTTACACAATTCCTATGCTGCAACTTTCCTAGAAGCAAAGCATGAGCTCAAATGCAATCCCTCATTTTCTGCTTTGGTCCACAACACAGACCTGTAACTGGATATTATTTTCCAGCACCAGCTTCCCTGGGGAAGTTTACTCTGTTCCCTAGCTTAGGATCAGTCTGTATTTCCCTGTGGATGGGTGGAAGGCAAAGGAGTGAGTCCCTCCTGGAAAGAATTAAGCTGGGAGACACAGCCCAACTTGGATGAGCACAGAACGTCCCAATGCCAGCCCTCAGGAACACATTCCCAGATAACCTCACACCACCTTCATTCTGTTTGTTGCACTATCAGCAGGAAACTGGAGAAGTAGGGCACGATTTTTGCCAAGAGCAACTAGAGAAGTAGATCAAAGTCTGTGCCTCTGATAAGAAAGTTTCAGAAGCAGACAACAGAAGCCTGTCAGCTTGTGTACAGCAGGAATCCGCCTGGGATTTAATCCATGGAGACTACTGTGGAAAGCTGTGGACCAATGGCCAAGCTCCTGAGCAGTGATTCATATTCAGCAATTTCCAGCTGTCCTGCTACCAACTGGCAACTGTCTTCCTCTCTCTGCAATTCATCTTCTCTTCAAGAGTTAGAAATATATTATACACTACAAGATAAGCTCCTGCTTCTCCAAGACACAGCTTGTTGGAGTAATTTCAGTTTTTAAGCACAATGGATGAAAATATTAAGTCTTCATTACACATTTGGGGTGATTTTGAACAAAAACTGCACAGGGAGGAGTCTGGCTGAAGTGATAACAGAACTTCTCCACATGCATCCATAGAAACTGCAGGAACCCTTCAGGAAGGCAAGCAGGAGCCCTGCTATTTCATGTCTATCCTTCGCCACATCTTTAGGAGATTGCCTTTTGAGTTGAACGACTGAAAATAAAGCCTGCACCTGAAATCAAGCACGTACATTTAGCCCTATCAAAGTTTAGAAATAATTCCACAATTTAAACAAGCGCCACAGGGAAACATCTTAGTAATGTTACATGTTTGCCAAGTATGTCTGAATAATGCCAACATAAGAGGTGCTTTTGCAAGGTCTACATTCTCCAGAAAAACAAAATAAAAAACAAAAAATAAACCAAACCAAACCAAACCAAAAAAAAAAAAAAAAAAAAAAAAACAAAACAAAAATAAAGCACATGAATTTGGGGTTGAGGTTGGAATAGGAGACAGTTCAGACCTGGTTTAATCCTGAGAAAGATGGGTCCTGAGAAGTACTAACAGTCATGCTTCTTTTCCTCTTCCCCACTGGAGATTCTAAACACTGAACAAACAATAGAGGGTGGCAGTGCATCAAACAGTCTTGCTTACATTGCAACATTGGCCGGCGCAGACAGGCAACACCGAGGCGTTCGAGAAAGAACAGGGTAGCCAAATGCCATCCTTCTTCCACCAAGCACTGTACTTTTCAAAAAAACTGTATGTTTCCATCTTTTTGGAGTATTATTTTTATTATTTATAGTAGTATATCTTTTTTTTTTTTTTTTTTTCCAAGGAGAAAATTTGACAGATGGGACAAGGTAAATTTCAACTGTGAGCCGCTCCAAAATGGCACTGCCTTAACCAGGGATAGCAATGGTGACATTTGGCTCTATTAAAAAAGGACATTCAAGTTTTTTGCTTACAAAAGCAGCCTTTGGTTCCACAAACTGCCCTTCCCCCAAAAGACATTTAGAAAAAGTAAATCTTCAGTAAGGAAGAGGTAGAAGGCATTTAGTCACCTTAAAGTTTACTTTCATAAGCATGCAGGGCTTATTTCTAGCACAGCTGGAAATTCATCTTTTAAGGTGGGAGCAAAATTTCTCCCAATCACCAAATTAAAATTTGGAAAAAAAATCAATTTAATTTTATTTTGTTTTAAATATAACTGACAGGAAGCTACTGGAACAAGATTACCATGCTGTTCTAGTCTTTGTGGCTGATTTTCTTTGAACTGTGTAGAGTCATCTCTAAAAACCTCAAAACTACACTTGGTTACAAAAAGAAACATTAAATACTGTATGGTGGCAAGTGTTTCCTGGAAAAAGCACACTTGATTCCAAACTAAAGGAACCCGTTCCACATTTTGCTCATGTAGAACTATGAATTTGCACTTGGGTCAGGAACTACTTCCCTAATTTCTAACCCCCTGAAACATAAGTGAAGCCCATGCCCACAGACAGTGTTTTACCACCACATCATTGCATGGCTCCCTAACCAATGGGGAAAAAATCTAATGGTTTGTAGGCAATTTTGTCTTTCATTTCAGCTGATGCAAATCTAATGTGTTCCTCCTCTAAAGTAAGCACAGCAGCAATTTCTAGGCCATTAATCCACACCAAGATGAACTGGAGTGCAGCAATGCCAACCTAGCATGACTGTGCAAAAGTATAGAAAAATGGCCCAAAAAGAACAATTGGAAATCAGAAACTAAAACTAGGAAAAAACCAAAATAAAAGTTTTCAAGTTCTACTTTGAGTCATGCCAGAAAATTAAGGAGCCTAAAACTGCTCAACACAGCAGAGAAAAATAGAGCTGTACAGAGTGAAAGTATGAAACTTGGGAACAAACAAAGTTTAACAGCAACAGGATTACATAAAGATTGTCTTTCAGCTGGAATTACAAGCTTTTCCAACAATGGTTGTCTCTAAACACTCAGTGCATTGCACCTCTTCAGACAAGAGCTGTTATCTCACATTATCCAAGCTTTCCCCTTCTAACGCTCATGGCCCTGAAGTTGGCATTCATACAGGCAAACAAAGGTAAACATTTTGATTACTGGTAGTGCCTAACCAGATGAGACATCCTGGGATGGCATATAGAGAAGATAAGTGGGAATCTTGCTTCCAATAAACAGCTTGAACACGTACATTTGTCCTGAAGTTAATTTCTAATCAGTAGCATGCTTAATGCATTGCCAATGCTGCCTGTCTGCCCGAGCTCGACATACAAATTGCAGGATTAAGCATATTTCACTCAAGAAAACTAAAAATAAAATGAAAAAGTTGCCTTCTAGGCAGGAAACATGCACTTCTGACTATGTTTACCCATCCCAAAAGGTGTAACAACCTCAGCCCACCCCCCACCCACCCCCAGCTTTTTCCCCCCCCCCAAAGTAAACTGAGACAAAATTTTTGTTGTACAACAGGTATTCTACAGCTTAACAGTTTTCCATCAACATCGTTGCACCATTTCTTTTATTTATAAAGGCATCTGCATGTTGGCTCTTGGGCTTATCCACAATTCTGATGGTTGAAGAGACTTTACCAGTCTGTCACTGCAACATTTAATGCCCTGCTGACTGGTAGGTCAGGAGCTCCCACGCTGGCACAAATTGTTTTCATCCTAGGAAGTCAGCCCCAAAGCCAAAGATAAGATTTGACTTTAACACAGAGGAAAAAAAATGCTATGACAACAAACATCTTGAGAGAAGTAGTCAAGTATTCTCTAGGGTTAGTTTATAACCTTGTTGCAAGTCTAGAAATCATCTTGCAATCAAGTGCATCTCCCAGGGTGGGTCAGAGACCCACAGCATTTACAAGTGGACACCAAGAAAACCAAGTTCTCACACCCAAGAACTGTGGTTTAGCATCCAAAATAGCAGTTTTAGCAATGCATTTTACAGAAGTTGTGCAGCTGGAATCAAATCACACAGGCATTCCCTCTGGAGCTTGGAAACAAAGAGCTTTGGACTAACCTTATTACAGTGACGCCCAATACCCATTAGGAAGTTATCTGGTTTAATGTCTCTGTGTATAAAATTCTTTGTGTGCACATATTCAATTCTACTGATCATCTGTAAAAAAAACCAGCAACATGTAAGATTTCAAAGAGAGCAAGACATTTCATTAAACCTTCAATGAAAGCATGGATTTTTAGTTACCTTCCTCTGCAGCTTCAGTTTATGTATTTGCTTAATGAAAACCAATTTTTGTAAATGCTGTCTGAATTATTTTTTTGCATGTTAAAATTCCATCATCTTGGTCAGAATCTGGCAGATTAAATACCTGAATATTTCCCAGATATTGAAGTTCGTGCTTCTAACTATAGCATCCTATTAAAAAGTAATTTCTTTTCATTACTTCAAAGGTTTTATAGCTACCACAAGCCAATTTTAAAGCTCACTCCCTCCCCCCTGTCCCCGTTACTCATTCATCTGGTTACTCATTCATCAAACATCACTTTTGCAGGTAACAGTTTTCATGGAGCAAGTCACAACTTGATGGTGGTCCATCCTGTCATATCTAGGCTACCCTGATCCCAGAATATGTGCAGACATGGAGAAACTCTGGCACATCTGTGTCATCATATAGGGCCAACCCATTTCCTGTGGGTGAGATCACAGCCCATGGTTATGTGGCACAGCTCTGCAGCTCCTCAAACACTCACTCCTCTTGCAGGCCTGAGTTGAGTTGTTACATCACAGCCCTGCCAGCTGTTTGCTGGACTGTGCCCTAAAAGCCACTTCTGAGCACTGATATCCCCCATTTCTGCCTGTTTCCCAGCTGACAGCTAATTAGTGTTTATCATCCAAAGGAATACTGCACAAACCGCTCATGGATTCCCTGGAGATGCTGTCACACCCAGACTCTGGCTAAGTGAGCAGGCAAATGGCTCTCTAAAGCAAGCACATCACCCTCTTAGGGCAGCTGAGAGCAGGGACAGCTGACCTTGTCTCCAGACAAATGCCTTGAGCTTCCTTGGCCAAGAGCCTGGGATTCTACAAGCATCTGGCTAAGTGACAACTTGGTACTGACATCAATTACGTAATATTAGATGAAATTTCAACTACCATTGAAAAATTCAACTTGAAAATCCCTCACTGCTTTTCAAGGAGCTGAAGGCAGCACAATCAAGCTATTTATTAAGCAGCAAGAAATAAATATGGCTGCTTGTTTCAGATGCTGTATTCTCATGACCAAGTTGGAAAAATATCAACTGCTATAAAAAAAGACTTAAGAGAGTTTTAGAGGCCTTAATTATGTTGGAGGTAGAGTGGCATCTCCACTAACAGCTTTAAGAACTGTCTGTGAGGACCAAACAAGCAAGACAGTTATTTATTATTAGCTCACTGTCTGGTCCTAGAGGCTACAGGAGGGTGTGAGAGCACAGGGACAGGCAGTAAGAACAGGGACAGACTTGCACGTTGTCACCACAGGTCCTATTGAATCAGATCACCCACAGGTGCAGACTTTCAGCCCCCCTACCACAACCCCCATGGTGATACTGGCAGTGAATCCACCCACAACAGTCTTAATATTTGAATGAAGTTGGCCTTAAAGCAGCAACACGAAGAAGCTGCAGCTGCAGTGCCCTCCCACTCCGTGCATTTTGTAGGGCAGAGCACACAGAAACCACCATTACTTTGTCCTTATTTAGGTCAAGTGTTCACTTAGATGTATAAAACACTGCATCAATAATTTAACCCACTCTGCAGAGAATCCCTCAGGGCTCTGAAGCTGCTCCCACCAAGGTGTGCACATACCTGGTCTGCTAGCATAAGTACTGTTTTCATCGTAAACCTGCGAGAACAGAAGTTGAAGAGGTCTTCCAGGCTGGGCCCAAGAAGATCCATGACTAGAACATTGTAGTCCTTTTCTTGACCATACCACCTGCAACAAAGGAAATGATCCAGCATTAGCAGGAATCCTAATGCAGCCCAGGATACCACCAGCACTCTCAGCTCCAAGGGCTCGTTGCTGACTAATGTTCCATCTCGAAAGCTAACGAGAAATTAATGCTGGTAGTGTCTTATTTTTCCTGGGAACAAAAGTCTGAGCACAAACCAGAACACACAAGTTGGCAATTTTCCCTGAAGAGAAAACGCTACTACACTTCAACGACCGAAATACCAAACACCAGAATGAAAATGCAACCAAAGCAGCAGTGTCCTTATACTGAGGGGTGTGTACAACACCTGGACTGAAATTCATCTGTGGGACACCTTACACTCGCTGTTCCTGCATCATTTCCCTTCACAGAGCCATCCTGACGTGCTTTAGGCTTTGTTTTTGGGTTTGACTCCTCTGCACCAGACCAAAGCATCTCCCTCATAGACTTCTTAATTTATTTCCCAATTTAAAAATGCCAATCAAGTTCTATTGTCCCATTAAGTCGAATATAAAGACTTTTTATCAGGTTTTCAACATCACAGAGAGCACTCAAGTGTCAGAAGAGCAAAAGTAGAAATAGAACAAAATAGTAATTGCAGCTATACTGTGACAGTCACCCTTAAGTGCTTAGTACATAAATTTTGGGCAAAAATAAAGGCAAACAATGCTGTGAGGACAAGCAGAATTCCTTCCATGGATATTTTCCTTTCCAATCCATGTTTAACATTTTCATCATAGCTCTGCTCTATTGTATCTGTAACTGGGGGTGGTCTCTCCCCATCTACGCTGCCTGAGCAGACCTGGAGCCACACCCTGGACTCCTGCACATCTCAGCTGTGAATCTCCACAGCTGAAAGACAGGGCTGGAAATTCTCCTCTCCAGTCCTTCTGCACATCCCAGATAACTATGGTTAAGTGTCAGCTGTGTGTGAAAAACTGCATTTGAAGCTGACATGACACCTGGTTGATCAGAAAGCTGCAATTTTCCCTTTTCTGAGCTCCTCATCCTTATGTCAAGGACCTACTGCCAGTAGTCCATGGAGAATTGCCCTCAATTTCCCAACAACAGTGGCACAGACAAGCTACCCCAAGGATGTATCTCATAATAAGAGCATGCAGATAAAAGAATAACTCAAGATTCAGCTAAAGTAGCAGCTGGGGCTTAAACATCTGTACAGACACTGTATTTCCACTTTAGGCAATGACTCCAGTATACCAATGCATGGCTGTCTGGAAAATAGTTACCACTGATAAAGTCAACAAATTCCTTGGTACTCACAGGATTCCAAGCTTAGCTGGGGTAGTAAAATAAAATGTTTACAAAGGCAGGGAGAAAAGATTCTATATTTGGATTTGTTTCAGGAACTACTGGCCTGTACCTTCCCACTGTCTGGATTCTAGTAGATACCATGCCCTTCATCCTGCATTGTTATAAATCTGATAAAAGTTATATATGAGCTGTGGCTCACACTCCTTGTTTTACAGATCAGTCTACGACCTTTTTTCATTCCCTGCATCAAAATGGGATGCAGAAAATATGTATTTTGAAAGCAGTCATTCAAATGAAATGTTAACAGAACAGCTCTATAAACAACTCCAGAAGTCACAGGTGAAAATGGAACATTACTGTCACCTAAAGTAATGAAAATTGGAGCAAATGACCTGCCTAGGCATTCTGTCCTATGAAACTTAGGTTTCTTGGGGAAAAAAACTAGAGAGTAATGGGCTGAAATGAAGAATCCTAAGGAGTAAATGATGATCTAGATAAAGTAGTATTTTCTTCAAGGGATGCAATTCTAATTGAGGTGCTGAGCGTAATTGTTCAGCACAGCAATGGGTCAGTGCCCAAGAGATGCAGTGTAGGGGAAAAGGATCAAAGATCAGCCTTCACTGGAGCTAAGAAAATTTAGTCACAGCCTCACAGACAAGGTGAAGCTGATGCAAAGGAAGGCCACCCTGGAAGGTACATTTTAAAAACCTTTTTGTTCCTCCACAGGGATCTGTCTGCTGAGTAAGTGCAGTAATTCAAGATGATTGCACAACCTCTGCTTGGCCTATTTCTGTGTATGAACAAGAAAATTCTCATCTCCTGACCATTCTGCGCTGGTGAAAAGCACATCCAATTCTCCAAGACAAAGAAATAAGGCAGAACCTCTTAATATTTCATTTTCATGTTTAGCTGCCTGTAATTCCTCACTGAAGACTGTGACACCTATTCATTTCACTACTGGCAACTGGAATTTCTTCCAAGGTATCAGAGTAACTTGTGTTTTATTTACTTTGCTAACACTCCAACTAAGTTTTCATTTCCCTTGGAACATTTCCAGGGAACATGGGATTAAGAAGTAAAGCTACATCATGTCCATTCAAGGTGTAGGAGCTGCTACTACTGGCAGCTCTGAATTAAAGAACTAATTAGAAGTCTTGTCTTTTCTTAGGAAAACTTGGCTATTAGGATATATGAAAGCTGGTGTCCCAAAAAGAGATCTTCATGAATTTTAATACTTCATCTACAGGGAAACTTGGTATTATCTACTAATATGAGGAAATGATCCATACAAAGCCCTGGGCAACTATTAGGAGGCACTGGCATCTCAGAATACAAGTGTGCCCACGTGTCTGATAGAGATCCATGGACCCTTGTCAGCACACTTGGAAGTTCTTTCCCTTATAGTAAAGTTGAGGAAGCAACACATTTTAAGTAGGGAGAGTTTTGGAGGGGAGTGAAAAGCGGGAGCAAGAGATTTAACTACTTGAGAGCTCACTTTGGGTGGGTAATTACTCTGATTTAGTTATACACAATGTATTATCTCAAGAAGATAAGCTAATTTACTAGAAAAAGTTCTCCTAGTCTTTTTCTAATTGATTCCTACTGTGCTTTACATCCTTAGACAAAACATTAACAGGACACAGTCATGAGGAATAAATAGTTCCGTTTACCCTTGAACGGGCAGCGTCACACAAACATCTGATACAGATGTCACAAACCTACTTGAGCTTCAAGGTGTGCCCAAGCTCCCAGCAGGAAAATCATTCTCCCTTCCCTCATCTGTTTAAAGCTACATATCAAACTATTCCAGTTAGTCAGAATACAGTAAATCTCTTTTATGAAGCTTTCTATCAGAGCATGATTAAAGGCTGAGCACAGTGACCCTAATTTGACTTGAGTGACTTGTCTATGTGACAGACCAAGACTGGCCACGTCACCAAGTTTCCAAATCATGTGGTTTGAGAGCCTCATCTATTACCCCAGCAAAAACACAGAGCTGACATTTTCTAACATCTTGGATTTCAGTATCTGAGCTCTGTGGGAACATCTAAGTCACACCACACAGCGGTTTGAAAGCGTTTCGTTTCCAAATAATACACAACAAAGCAGGTATGATGTCAGGTCATGCGACAAGTGGATGTTTACTTCAACTGCCATGGGGTGGTTTTTTAAACTCTCTTGACTGCCTTGAGACAAGGAAGTGAAGTGTCGATGTATATCTAGGACTTGGTGGCAAATGTTGTAGTCAGCTCTACCCAAACTTAAAATCCTTTTGCCTTTTCAGAGCTGCATCTTTCAAAAAATCAATAATGTCTATTTCAGCAACTGTATATTTTGTAAAGAATGTCAAGGACAAAAGAAACGTTTGAGGAAGTGTTTGTTTATTGCTTGGTTCGTTGTGTTCGGATTTTTTATTTGCTTTACCTAAGAAAACATTTCATTTGGTTATTATAGCATTTTTTTCACATCTTCCTTTGAAAGGGTCAAACAGAACTAGGCCAACTAGCAGAGAAAGGGGGGTGAAGGGCTAACAGAATGCATACACTGGCCATGAAATTCCAGCCCAGTTTCACACTCGTGTGCCACTCACCCAATTCCAGTCATTAACCACCTGTTTCATTCACTACACTGGCAATGATGATAATTACAAGGTAACAAACCCAGCACAAGTACCAAAAATGGGTGAGAAATCAATAAAAGGATTCAGAAGATTCATATAAAAAAAAACCCCAACCATATTTAGAACAAAATTAAGGAAATGACTGAATTAGTAAATGATGGCTGTTACTCAATGGTGAAGAAACCCCAAATCCCAAAATTCTGAAGCCATGGAGGCAATAAGGGTACCTCACTTTGCTTACAGCTTATATAAAAAAGCAGAACATGAGCTCAGTGCCACAAAAAACTCTTCTCACCATCAGACAAACCATGCCAAGACCATTTTGTTCCCACTTAATAAAAGCTCTCCTCAATCAACACCTGTTTTGCCAGGTAACCCATCCTCCACTAAAGGCTTCTGTCAGCTCCATCACTGACTGTTCCCACAGGGGCTCTGGCAACCTGGAATTACAAACACAACTACAGGAGGCTGTGCTTTTGTGAGACAAAAAATATCTCCTGGTGCCTCACTGCAGGGAAGGACAATGCTTCCAACACTGGCATATTTAAACTCAAATCTTTACACTTCCAGAAATGTTTATACTCCCATTACAAAAAGGGAGATTTTGACTTCTTTGACATTACATAAACTTCTGCCATTTCCATAAATTATGGTGTGTGACCCTATGATTACTCCATGTAATCCTATTTAATTAAGTTTCCCAGCACTTGGGTTTTCAAGCAACAAGTGAAAGAGTTCTCGTGACAGAAATGGAGATTGTCAAAAGAACTAAGGTGGATAAAAAAAGCTGTTAGAACAAAAATGTAAGGTGAAGAAGCAAGCTGGAAAGAACTTGCTAATAGAATTACCTGAGATCACTTAATTAGTAAGTTTGACAAGTCAGCAGGCACATGAGGGTGAATATGTGAGTCTGGAAGGCCTCGTGGACACAAAGGACTCAGACATCCTACAGAAATCCACATGGTACTGATCTGGTGAACACTCTGGAACTGTAATCCACTCCTGCCAGCCCTAAGCCATTTACACAAAACTCTCTGAACTGGGCATTAGTCAGATAACGTGACTAAAGAGAAAACACTGACCTCCCTGTAATTACACAGCTCTGATATCCCTGAAAAATACCAAGGAATCCTACCCAGGAAAAGCGCAGCACAGGAACTGTGAAATAACTGGCATCACTGCTGCAAACCCTGTCACCAACTCAGGAAAGGAAATCCAAATCCCAACAAGGGCAGAAAAGAGACTTCAAGGAAGGTGGGAAGATTGTAACCTCTGCAATCATGCATCCAAACAGCACACAAGGCAGTTATGGAGTTATGCAATTATTCTTTATAGATAGAGGAGGATGGGAAGAGGGAAAAGGTTATCAACAGAAATCAGGGGAAAAATACCTGGCAGTTGACTGCCTGTGGGTACAAGCATTATCTTTAGGCACAGAGGCTCTCTCTGTCCAACAACACAATCATGAGCACTGCTCGGCTGGCCTAGAAAGTTGTGATATTGCACCTGACTGATTCAGCCCCTTCTGCTCCCATGTTCTCCCATGTTCTCAGCACAGACATCTCTTGACAAATAATGACAGTGCAGACAAATTGGAAAGTGAATTATGCCTGTAAAAATACACCGAGTCTTACAGACACTGAAGCAACACATAAAAGAAAGGTAATCCATCAAAGCTTCATTTCTAAATTGACACATATTTTGTATTTCTGCTTTATCTCCCCTGAAACTGGAAAAAGCACTTAACTGTTAGCCAGCCAGGAGTAATATAAATGAACTTCACATAATATGGCATGACTGAAATCCTGAAGTGGAATATTTAGCAGATGTCACCTAACGTTAGTTGCCATGGAGAGCATGAATTAGGCCACCCAAGTACTAAATAAAGAAACAGCCATGAACACCCTACGCTATGGAGTTGGCTCCACTCTATAAATAAAATTCTGTATCACTTTTTGTACAGTTCTGAGAGCAATACACTAAGTATGCCAGCACAACTCATCCCCTCAGCAAGGAGGTGGTTTCATCTGCCCAGTGTTATGTTGCAAACGTGCAGCTGACTCCCTGTTTTGCTGAGCTGTTTAATAAACTGCATTAACACCTGGGAGGAAGTCAGGAGTTGAGTTTCCCCTGTAAAAGGCAGGAGTTGCAGTTCAGTGAGAAGGTGAACCATTAATCCGCAGTGGGGACAGCAAACAGCACCAAAGAACAGGATATTTTAGCATTCTTTTTTATTCATTTTAATATCTCTGCTGATCGTTTGCTTCAAACAGGAGTAACACTGACCTCAAACTCCAAAAACTGAGTTAAGGCAGGGAGAAAAAAATTCAAACTGTGGTCTCTTCTTGGATGCTTTGACAAAGTCCACAAAGACCAATTAAGACAAGAGTTTAGACTGGTGGAAAACAGGAAATAAATTTCATTTAAGTATATTTATTTTCTTAATGGAGGAACCGTAGGTATTCATTTAAAAGGTTACCTTCCATTTTATTTAGAGCCACGAGAAGAGGCTTCTGGTTACCTATCAGATGGTTGAACCCTTCAATATGCAGCATTAAGTAATAACACAAAGTTAATTAATAGTAGGCTTTATTGATAGAACCTCTTTTTTTTTGGAGGGGGGAGTAGGGTTTCTTGTGGGTTTAGTGGGTATTTTTCTGTTTTTCTCATGGTGGTTTGGGTTTTTCTGGTGGTTGGTTGGGGGGTTTTATGCTGCAGGAAGTTACTGAGAAAACAGTTTAAAATGAAAGTGTTTGAGAGGTGTGTTTACAGATTTTTAAGAACTGCTAACAAAAAAAAAATATCAACGTTTCAAGTGTTTAAGGCAAATTTGGTTGTGGTAACTCTTAGATTACCAACCTTGCCCACGTATTTCCATTACAGGTAGTATTTAATGAAGATGTATAAGGGCAGATTCTGCTGTTTGTAATTATTCAGCAACATGGCAGTAATCAACCAGAAGCATAAATATTGTAGATAATTTTTTTTCCAGAAAACTCAACTCAGTGAGAATTTCTCTCTGAATTTCTCCACATCAAAATATTTGCAAGTACTGCATTGGAAAATTCAGAAATGTAGAGATTAACTTACTCGTTTGCAAGAGAACTTTAAAAAAACAAAACAAAAACACAAAAAAACCCCACTAAGTCAGTAGCTTTTTGCTTTTAAACTTACAAACAGCTGATCTTCATCAAGGATACATCCAATAGTTGATGAACACCATAAATGGCAAAAGAAATCAAGAGAGGCTGTCCCAGGTAATTTGAATAATTGCTTTTGTGAATAAAGCTTTAACAGAGTTACACTGTGGACAAACACACACAAAAAAAAAAATCAAACACGCTCTGCTGCATTCCTCCAAGGCAGAAGCAGGAATTGGGGAATAGAGGTGGATAGTCCCAACTAATAGGATCAGTGCCCAGTTAACAAGATTACAGCTCAAATTGCTTTGTCACTGAAAAAGAGAGGAAAAAAAGCAAAGGGCAGCTGATGAGTGAGAACAATGAGAATAAGCCCAGCAGAATGCTGGGGCCTGGCCATTGTGTCCTAAAGGCACAGCAGACTGTCACAATGTTAAGCTTGGTTCAAGAGCCTTTTGGGGAAAATTAAGGTAATAATTAAGCAAAATTTGGACATCAAGAACAAAACACAGCTTAAAAAAAAATTCTGGAGTATTAATGAAAGTTTTGTGAAACTTTAAGGTTAAGTTCAGAAACTTTGCTGCTCTTCCAGGAAACAATAAATAGCAAACTTAAAGATATAAAAGGGTATTGAATATGCAGAGAATAAAATTTCCCATTCATTCATTCCAATCTCATTTTTTTGCTATTTTCTGTGCAAATAACATGTTCTATTACAGTGGAATTAAGCACCAAAGCCCCTTGTTCACCCTCCATGACAGGTGAAGGCTCACTGTTGACCCCACAGAAACATTAAACTTTTAACTCAAAAACTCAGATATTTGCTCATTAGTTTCTTGCAATGAGCCAGAAATTCCATCAAATCAACATTAAAGGCTGTAAAAAAAGTGCTTGGTTCTAGATAACTTTAAGGACACTCTAAACATGTGTTCTTGTAATTCTAAGTTGGAAATCACATCTAGAGGGCAGAACTCAGCTTTAGGAACAGGAGCCCCAAATGAATGAGCAATCCCTACCTCATTTATTCTCTCAGCTCTGTGAGTCACAGAACCACAGCAGAGACCACTTGAGTGAGGCAAAGTCACATAATGCAACTTCCAGGAAGTTGATCTTGGCCACTGCACCACTTAAGGAGGTGAAAAATAGAGGAAAAGTCCCTCACTCTTAAATGAGAAACACAAATTTTCACGTTGATGTGTCCAGGATGTGCAGCACTGAGATAAAAGAGCTGCTGAGTTCACTTCATAAAGCATGGCAATGGGGAAAGCTTGGCATGATTCCTTCATTTCCTATCAAATTCTTGTGCTGCTGTTGTTTAAAGGTGTCACATTACAGAAATTTTACCAAATATACTGACTTTCCTTCAGCTTGATTCATCCTTGTGAATACACTGAGCCAGGAACAGCTTATTCCAATGTGACAGCGTATTATTATGAAACAATGGTGGCACATGGATTATCAATGACACATGCAAAGTGACCTAAGTATTGACTTGGATTCAGAGCATCATGAATTCTACTTCTACTAAACACAGAACATTTTAATATTTGTCACAGGAACTGTGCTGGTCCCCTGCTCAGCTTCCTTTTAAAGAAGATAAACCTAAGAATGCCGGTTTAGATTTCCTCAAGCATCACCAGATCCACACAGAAAGTCAACAACCAATTCCAGCAGCCCAGAGAAACCTCTCAAGCAGCATCTGGCATATAAAGACAGATTTACAACTAATGCTGCTTGTGAAAAGAGAAAGAGTATTTCCAAAAAGACACTTTTCTAGAAAAATACTAGAAAGATTAATTAACATTGTGAGAACCTGAAAGGACTGACTGACATTATCCAATAATCACACACCTTCAGCACAATGAGTGAATCAATTTGCTGAGTGTTGCCTCATTTATCCACTCTCAGTTTCTTTGCAACCTTGTATTATTTTTAGGGGGTACAAGAACATCAAATACAGAGGAAAGTTGTAGTTGAAGATAGAGCAAGTTTCTCAACATGCAAGATTATGATCAGTATTTCCCAGGGCATTTTAACCAAACACAAGAAATTCAGCAGTGGAAAAGCCAAAAATTGGCAACTTGGGCATCATTATAGCACCACTCACTCATTAACTTTTCGAAAAAGTAGTTCAAGAATGCCTGCTTTTCCAGTTCTGTGATGAAACACCTGATATCTGCTTGCTCTGGCTGTTTTCCCAGTTATCCCTGTTTTAGCATGCAACTGTACCGTGAAAGCTTTCCAAAATGCAATTCCTATTATTTCAGTTGTGAAATAAAGGCAGCCACGTTTGAGAAAAGAAGGAAACTGTAGTCTCAAAGAAAGACTGCATCTGTTTTCACATCAGCAACTCTGCTGAAGCTGCAAGTATTTAATTCAGGTATGTTGACTGTATCCCTGCAAGAGGCTGGAGTGAATGAGGACAGATGGCCAGGACAACACTGTCTCCTCCAGCTCACATTCAGGATCAGAGCCAGTTGTGTTTGGGGGAAAGGAGGAGGGAGCTACTAACCTCAGAAATGCAGATTTGTACTAGGCTTTGTTCAAATTAATACAGGATCTTGGCTATGTCATCGTGAGAACATTCAAACACACCCTCAATGTCACTATTGATCCTGTACAAAGTCAGGAAGGGTTAAATTAAATGGAATGCACAGTTTGACACAGAACCTAAACTGAAATAGGTTGTGCAGCTCAAGGAACAAAAATCCTTTATGCCACTGCGCAAAGGGAAAAACCACTAACTTTAAAAACAATTATTAACAAAGTTTCAAAAAAAGGAACAACTTATACAAAGTCTCACTGGAGAAAACTGAAGTTTCGTGTAACTCTTTGATGCCCAGATTCAGGAGTTGGGCACTACCCCAGGGTAACAACTCCATAATCCCATGAGGAATAACCCCTCCAGGAGTCCTGCACCAGCGATTTTCTTCCAGATCAGGAAATTCTGAAACCCTGCCGAAAGTTTCAGCTGGAATCCGAAGCAAGGAGCTGCATAATGAGGAACTGGGAGGGATTAATCCCGTACTGGTGACGCATCTGTTGCGGGCAGCAGAAAGGAGCTGCTGCCATTTCATTCCTGCTCCAGGTTCTCCGCAGTCTCAAGGCTGGCGGCTCATAACTATGAAAGGAAAAAGGCACAAGCCCGAGCACGTCCCTTGTCCCACCAGGAGAAGGGGGAGGGTTAATCACGTCCAGCCGCCATTTTCTGAGCGGAGCAGGAAGACATGTTGGAACAAAAAAAAAAAAAAAAAAAAAAGAGAGAGAGAGAGAGGCAACAAAAGAAAGCAGCCATTTCCAGGGCCGGCTCCCAACTCTCTGCCTCTCGGAGAAACAGCCTCCTCACACTTTGTTCTAATGGCCACAAGAATTTCTCACTGAGTGTCTCTCTCTCCATAAAGACAGCAGCCCTGCGGGAGGAAGCCAGCGAGTTGGAGAGCTTGGAAAGGAGCATTTCCCCCCTTCATCAGCCCCAATCTCGCACGGATACATTTCTTTTCATGGTGGTGGCCTGCCTCACACTACAAAGTATACAACAACTGCCAATATATAGCAATAAGCATGACAAAAAAAGTCATACCAACAGTACAGAAACGCCACTGGCACACACGGCCGATTCCTACCGTATATGTGGGATGCCAACTCCTCCCTGCAGGATCTTGTACAGTTTGCTTTCATAGAGCAGCTGGGGGTGCCGAGCCTTCTGAGACTCCAACTTCACAGCAACTTCCTGCAGTGAGAGGGAACAAGGAGTCAGGGCAGAGCGTCCACCGAGCACTGAGGTTTAAGGGGCACAGCACTTCCATAACCCCCACACACCCCTGATGTAAACACTTTCAGGTATATATTTATTTATTTCTGAGCTCGACGTGCTGCATTTTGTGGCGTCTTCAAATAAAATCCACATCGCGGTGATTTGTACACAAATATCCATCCCGGGTCATGCATTTGAGCTAGAGATGTGGAGTCTTCAAAACCACTTAAGCGAGGAAGAACATACGTGGGTGTTTCTTCTTTACAGCTCAGAGCCGTGAGGGGGAGGAAGGAAAAAAAAAAAAAAAAAAAAAAACAAAGGAAAAGCTGGAAAAACAGGGGGATCTTCTTTGTTTCTATTAGTGTTGAAGAAACGAGATACAAAGTGTTCCCCAGCTGAGGCAGAGGAGGAGATGAATGGCGGGCGAGGGACGACGACTTTGGCCGCTCACAAAACACAAATATGTTTAAATATGTTTTCCCACAATGGTTTTCGCCTCTTTTCTCCTCTCCCGAGTGCTCGGTGGGGGAGCCCACGACCGCAGGTCTCTGCTGTGGAAGGGGCAGCGAGGAAGAACCCTCGGTGGGGAGCGGGGGATGAAGACCCTCGGGGGAAAGGGGAGGGAACGAACCCCTCGGAGAGGGGAAAGAGGGGGGAAGGAAGACCCTCGGCGGGGGGAAGGAAGACTCCCACCCCGGGGACACAGAGGGCACAGCCGGCGGCAGGTGGGGCTCGGGGTGGCGATGGCTGGTGCCCGGCTCGCCCCGGGGAGCTGAGGGGGGAGTGCGAGCGGCCCTTACCTCCCCGTTGGTGATGTTGATCGCCAAATAGATGTCCCCGAAGGAGCCCGACCCGATCTTCCGCACCAGCTTGTATTTGCCTCCGACAATGAACTCGGCCTTGGAGCCGCTGCTGCTCGCCATGGCGAGGGGCGGCTCTCGGGCCCTCCCGGCCGGCTCGGCGGGACAACGAGGGCTCTACGGCCGCCCCCGAGGAGGGGAAAGGGGCTGGAGGGGGGAGAGCGGCGCAGCCAAGGACGGTCCCCGCGCTCAGCTCCAGCCGGGCCCCTCGGGCGGGCGCCCCCCCTGCGCGGCTCTGCGCCGCTCCGCGGTTCTCGGCGCGCTCCAGAAAAAGGAGAAGCGGCCCCCGAGGTGCTTGTGAGAGCAGGGAGGGGAAAGGGGGGGGACTCGCGGGGTCGCGGCGGCCGCCGGCCGCTCACTCGGCCGCCGCCGCCATCTTGTGCCTGAGCCGCCGCCGCCGACACAAAATGCCCCCGGCGCGCGGCCGCCGCTTCTTCACCGCGCGGGGCACGCTGGGAGCGGGGCGGGGTGGTGCCGCGCAAACCACGCCCCCTCGCCGCGCTTCGCCAATCACCGCGCTCTCTCGGCGCCCCGCCCTCCAGGCTGGGGCGGTGATTGGGCGCTCGGCGCGGCCGCGCATGCGTACGGAGCCGTTCCGCCAGTCCGGGCGGAAGAGGGCGGGGAAAGCGGACGTGCCCTCACTCGCTCTTAAAGGGGCAGGCGGCGGGAGCGGGGGGGGCGGGGGGGGTTGGGCGAGGGGGGTTGTTTGTGGTGTCAACGCTGCCCGCCCAGCCCTTGGTCCTGAGGCACCGGAGGGTCCGCGACAGGGACTGGGTCAGCCAGCGCCAAGATGCCACTCCTCACGTGGGGCTGTTCCCAGGCTCTTCTCGAAGCCCAGGCCCCAAGCTGTGTGTGTGTGTGAATGGGCTGGTTTGTGGGTAAATAAGTACACAACAACTTCGTTCCATGGAGGTGTCCAAGGAACGACTGGACTTGGCACTCAGTGCTCTGGTCTGGGTCACAAGGTGGGGATCTGTCACAGCTTGGACTCGATGATCTAGGAGATCCTTCCCAACCTCAGTGATCCTGGCATGTTGTGATTCTTTCCATGAGGGTGGCAGAACAGCTGCCCAGGGGTGCTGTGGAGTCTCCCACTCTGGAGACATCCCAAACCCGCCTGGATGCGCTCCTGTGTCCCCTGTTCCAGGACTGGACCCTATTCACAGGTCCCTTCCAACCCTAACAAATCTGTGATTCTCTCTCTGAAAGCCACAGCCTCCTTTCCCCAGCCCGTATCCGTGGGGGGATCGTGGGGCTGAGCTGTCCACGCTCCTGCCCGCACACACCGTGCTCCATCGCCCTTCCTTGCTCCACAATTCACCCCTCAGCCCCTCACCCTGGGCCTGTTGCCGCGCACAGCAATGCAGGTCCTGGGTTATCGCTCCGGGTGAGGACCCACGAGCAGCCCGTGACCCCCTGACAAGGACACCGTGAGCAGAACCACCCGTCACGGCCACATCCCCTGTCCCTGCAGCCTCCACCTTCACTGGGCCCCCACACCCGGCTCTCTCCTAGCCAGGGTCACCCTGACCCAGCAGCTCGTGCTCCAGGGGCTGGTTCTTGCTGTCTGTCTGAAGTGAAATCTCCTCCGTTGCCCCCTCTCTCGCTCTCTCTCTCGGCGCTGTGAGTTTTCCCTTTGCAGGAACACCAAACTGTGAATTCCCAGTGACTCATCATCACTCCCTGTCACAGCGGCGTCTTCTGCCGTGCAAGGCTACATTTGGGAAATGATTCAGTCTGCAGGAGAGAGAAAGCTCCTCCAGTAATGTAGCTCATGGAAGTAGAAGGAAAGCCTACTCAGGGTGTCTGCTTTGAAGGCAGGCAGGCAGAAACTGCCTCCCAGCTTGCCTGGTGCACCCAAAGCCATGGAAGTAATAAAAATACGGATTTTAAGACAAGTCTATGCACAGATTTATTTTTTTTTAATACCTGACTGCTTTGGAGAAAAGTGAGATTGAGAGGTCCAGGTTAGGACATATCAGTAGGATATGAAGGTGGAGGAGTTCTCTCGAAGAACAGCATCCACACGGTGGAAGAAGCTCTTCTTGCACTCACCATGTTGCTTTCTAGCTTGGTAAAAACACTTTCTGCCTGCACAAGTGCAAAAGAGCCCTGGCTTGTGTCCATCTGGCTGTGAGGCAGGAAGGGAAATCTGTGATTTTCCTGAGTTTCTTCCTGTGGTGGACTCAGTGAGCTCCAGATGACTCCACAGTGAGAGACCGGGAGGATTGCAGAGGGAAGATTGGCACTCAGCAATGCCCTGCACAGCAAATATCATCTCCAAGTTCCCCTTGTGTTTCAGGGAGCTTAAATCCAAGGTTTTACTACAGCTCTCTCTGCCTCTCTGATGAAAAAATTGAAATGCAAATGACTCAAAATCAGCCAGATGCACCAGAAGGAAAACGATGCTCCGAGAACGAGCTGGCCTCCAACTCATTCCCACCTCGGCTCTGTCAGGGAGCATTTGTGCAGGCAAGAATATCTGCACTCTTGTCACTCACAGGGATTGTGGATCTTGTGTGGGGGATCTGGGATGCATCACACACTCCTTCAGGGGGCTGGAGCTTCGAGGGCAAATGAGGTATCTTTGAACATCACACCCATTCCTGAAAGCAGAGCCCCGTGTCCTCAGGTGCCCCCTGCGCTTTGCAGACAGCTCGGGGCTGATGTGTCTCTGTCGGCCTTTGGGGTTGCTTTTAATGGTCGCTCTGGATGGGATTTGAGCGGCTGGGAGGCGTTTGGCTTGAGTCACGTATCCTTGGAGGAGCTGGAAAAACAGGTCTGGAGCTCCTGGCCGAGGAAAGAGCCGCACGCCTGGGTATGCAGGAGAGCAGGATCGGCTGGGCTGGGCAATGCTGCCACCTCCTGCCTGCCGGGGACAGCTCTGTGTCCGTGTGATGCCTCCTTGTCCAGGGGACAGCTCCGTGCCCAGGGCATATCTCCGTGTCCAGAGACTGGCTTTAAAATTCCGATTAAACAGCACTGAAGATGTAAGTTGGGAGGGGAATTTCAGGCTGAGCTGACCCGAGGTCTCACTGCTGTTCATACAGGGTGGTCTCTCGTCTTCATCCTCTTTCCCTCCTGCTCACCCCTCGCACTGCCCAGCCCTGGCAGCTCATCACACTCTCCGTGGTCAGCTCAGCTCTCCAAACCTACAGAAAATTTTCCAAACGGTTTCTCCTGTTGCTTTCTCTGGGTTAATGTTCTGCCAGGCTGCTGACTCTGATGGAGCTCCAGGGGACAGTACAAGGGTGGTCCCAGGTTGGCAACGACATGGCAGAACAACACACAGGAGGTGTCAGATGGAAAACTGAAGGAACATCCCCCACTGCCTGGAAAGGAGCTCTGCAGACACCAGGAGAGAGCATGAGAATCTGTGAATTCCCTGCTGACAAGGAGAACACCAGCCTCCTGCCCATTATTATTTTTCACGTCTTTCAGGGCCACTGAGACAATGAAAACATCTTTATATCTGCATCACTTGAGAGAGTGAAAGGAATAAATCCTCTCTCTTCCCTTTCCCAAAAGGCAGGCCAGAAGTCCTGCTGCATGGCCAAGCCTCCAGTATGAGCAGCCCAAGGTCTGATCTGCTCTCTGAAGTGTTTATTGTCTCAGAGAGACGGAGAACCCAAGGCAGTTTTACCCCATTTTCCCTGTAAGTGGACAAAACCCAGGTGCAGACGGAACCAAGACACCACCAATGAGTGTCACTGAGTCCTGGGCTGCCAAAATCACCTCAGAATCCCTTTGCTCTTTGCCAGGAGGGGCAAGTGAGCTTCTGCACGACTGAGGGATGTGTGTGTCAGTCAGACCTGGTTGCAGGTTTGCAGTCCCAGCAGGTCCTGGTCTGGGACACCCTCTCTGCTCTGGCATCTGCCCACACCTCACACCAGCAGCGTGTCCTTCACACAAGGACCTCTGCCCTCCCTATTGAGCCCCTGCCTTCAGCTCTGAGCTGACCTCAGCTCATCCTCCATGCAGCTATTTTTAGCAGAGCTTACGGTGTTTGGGAAAACGGCTGGCAAGGAGCAGCTTGTGCCAGCAGGAACCAAACTGGGCTTGTTCTGGGACCCTGTGTGAGGCAGCTCACCTTCAGACACTCCTGCCCAAGGACAGGTGGCTTTGCCACCCATCTGGCCAAGCCCTCCTGTCCCTCAGGTTCCTCTTGCAGGGCAGGGTGACATGGGGCTCACCAGGGCATTGCAGTGTGGCAGGAGGGATCCAGTCCCTCCACATTCCTTGGGCAGCGTCCTGCCTGACACCCACCCACGCCAAGGGCACCCAGAGGCACCAAAGAGGTGCTGCTGGCCACCACTGCCAGAGCCACTTGTCCCTGCCCTCCTGTGGCTCCCTCCCCTGCACTGGCACAGGGCTGTGGGGAGCCAGCCCAGGGAACTGCTCCAGGTTGAAAATAACTCAGTTTTTCCGGAACAGTCTGACACTGGCAGCCTTTGCCAGGCTGGATCTCAGTGCAAAGCTTCAATGCCAGTGCTGGCACGAGGCAAGAGGCACCATTATTTTTGGCAAGGGCGGCTGCTTTAAGTGTTTGCACGCAACCCTCAGAAAGTTGTCAGCCCCTGTAGTTACAGCCAGCACAGGCAATGCCTTTTTGCCTCAGCAGGGATGTGAGCAGCCATGAAATCATGGGATTTCATCTCCAGCACTGCTGCAGGGGAGGACAGCGGGGACAAGGCTGGGATAACACTCCCCCACTAATGCCAAACCTTTATACCTGACCTCATCGTGTCCCAAGCAGATCCCAGCATCCACGGCCACTGTGCCTTGCTCGTCCTCCAGCAGGGAAAGGACACGGGAACAGGCTCTGGAGATGGGACGTGGCTTTGGGACAGAGCCTGGAGCAGGCTGGGATGGTGGCACAAATCTCATCCTTGCAGTGCTTGGATTGAACCAAAGGTGTTTGTGTCCAGGGAGAAGGTGTCCAGGAGCCAACAGTGCCACTCCCAAACCTTGTAAGAAGTTAGAGGGGACTTCTGCAGTCTGGGACGTTCTTGGCTGTTTGGAGAGAGGATTATTTTTATTTTTTCTTAAGTACTGGAGGAAAAGGGGGATTTTCAAGTTATCTGGATGATTCACAGGAAATGTTGTTAGTGCACAGCTGAAGCTCCAGCAAGACTTTCCCTCAGAGCGTGTGAAGCTGAGGCCCAGACTTTCCAGTGATGTCAGGGTTGAAATTGCTTTGAGTTCTTGAGTGGACCCACTGGGAGGTGAGGCAAGAGACCCTGAAGAAGTCATGGGCCAAAAAAGCTGTAAATGGCAGCACAGCTGATTCACTGCATGTCGAGTGCTGTGGAGAACTCTTCAGCAGCAGCTTCTGTGGTGCTTTTGAATTAATTACCCTGCTGGTGTGCAGAGTTCTGGTATTTGGCAGCCAAGGCACATTTCCTCTGTGGCTGCTTAAATCAGTCAGGTTCAGATCACTGAGGTGAGTCTGCTCTAACACAAAATAATTCAGCTGGTGGATGACAGCCGATACACCTGGGAGTAAATCTTCCTCCTAAGTACAGTTGCTTGAACCATTTTAGGGAACATGGGTTTTACACATGTCCTGTGCTGTGGTTTAGGATGCCAGGGAGGATAAGAGGAACAAAAGCAGCTGGTGCAGTGTCTGCTGCTGGTCCCAGTGCAGGCTCTGGCTGTGCTTGCTGGACATTGCTGCTCTCCAGTGGCAAGAGCCACAGTCTGTCCCAGTGGCCCCATCACCCTCTTTTAGGGGCGCTCTGCATCTCTTTACACATTGGGTGAGAAATGACGTGGAGCTGGGGCAGAGGCTGAGTTCCCGTGCCAGGACACTATAGTCCCTTCCATTTTATTTTAAAGCAGGTTGCTTCCTCCCAAGAAAAACCTTTTTGAGAGTACCCCAGAGTACAGGGCAGAGGAAAGGAGCCCCATCCCTCCTGGGGCTTTTTTGTAAATGTCTGTGTGATTTTTAAACATGATCTTTCCTAAGCCACCCTCCTGATTTCTAAATCCTGGGTGAGATTGGCAGAAGACAAGCTCTGCTGGGTGCTGGGTGCTGGCCCAAGGGCATGGCATCAGGAAGCTACTAAGCAAAGTATCCCAGGATTTGGACTCAGGCTGGAGGAGCTGATTCCAGACAAATTGTGACTGGGAACCTGGGATTCCAGCCCCTTTGTGACCTCCCAGGGATAAGATCCACTCGTATTTTGTCCCTTCCAACAGTCCCCTGCAGGCCTGAACATCTTCTCTACTCAACAGATGAGCTTTTCAGGCCATTCAAAAGCTGATGCTTGCTGAGATTAAAAAAAGCCCAACAATGGGCTGAGAGATGCTGTTTGATTATGCCTGAATTTTTTCTCTCCCCTCCTCCAAAGATCATCATGAGCTCCGGTTCATCTGCGTTTGGGAAGAGCACAGGGTGGAAAGTGCCAGATAAGGGGAAAGGCTCATCACATGTTATTGTCAGCACAGCACTGGAAATATCACTAACCAATCAATCAGCCCCTTCACGCACAAGCATGCCCCACATCCCCTCTGGAGCAGCAGCCAGGACATGTGAGCCCCACTTCAGGGCCTGAGGAGCAGAACAAGCAGATGGAAAGGGAACAGGCTGTCCTGCTTGGATGCACTTGGGAACGAGCTCTGTCAAGGGCTCCTTCACTGATGGGCCCTCAGCGAATTTCAGCACTAATGGTCAGCAGCTCAGCACAGAGCAGGGGCCTATTTTGCAGCTCTTGTCTGTGTTGGACACTCCAGCCAATATTTAAGCACCCCAGGAGAGGCTCTGCAGGGTCTCATGGGCAGCTGGGAACCAGACAAGGACGCTCCAACTTCAGCCCCAGAGCTGGGTGGCTCTGAGACCCTGTGGGGACAGCTGGCATGGGGCTCTGTGACACAAGGCAGCTTGTGGACTGAACTGCTGCTCAGAGGGACAGCCCTGGGAAGCAGCTGGGTGCCTTGAAGAGCAGGGTGCTCCATGGACACCCAGGATGCCAATCTGGGAGCAGCACCAGCTGAGGATGAACCTCCCTTCTGCTCTGCACTGACTGCAGCTCCAGCACACGGCACAGGCTCCCTCTGCATCATCCTCTGCCAAGGGGGAGCAGGTCCTAGCAGGGACTGGTCTCTGCTACAGAGCTGGAAGGTTCAGAGTGGCTGCAGAGTGGCTTCATGATGGGAGCACAGCTCTGCTGGTCACTGCCCTGTGCCTGCTCTCGTTGGCACTGAGACTGGCTGAAAATACAGACAGAACTATTTGCTCTTGTACCCACACTCCTTCCTGAGCAGCTCCTGTGGGTCTGTGAGGTGGTGGCTGATGCCTGGCACAGAAATGTCACCCAGCAAGGACACCTCACCCCGATTACGGTGCTGCTGGCCCAGTCCAAACCCCACTAGCACCTGGGGAGCAGATCAAAATCTGATGTGACTCAGGCACAAGACTCATGACCTCTCTCCTAAGTGAGGCAGTCCCTGTGCTGTCCCAAGGTGTCCTGTGACCCACAGAGTGCCCTGTGTCCCCAGAGTGTGTGGTGGCTAAGCAGTGGCTCCCAACAGCAAGCCTGTGTTCCCTGGGCTGGTGGAGCTGCACTTCTAGGACTGGGATCCCACCTGCCATCCCTTGAGGTGGTTTTTCACTTTGAAGCTTCTCAAGAAAATTCAGACATGTGGGAACTGCCTCCCCTCTGCAGAGAGACAAAAATGGTCTCCGTGCAGAAGGGAAGGAAGGAAGGAATGCTCTCTGCTCACACAAGGTGCTGCAGCCTCGGGGTGCAGAAGGTGATGGCATTCCTTGGGTGAGGAAGTGGTGTGCCACATTCCCGGGGAGCTCCTGGTCTCTGGTTCCATCTCAGGACAACATGTGAGAGCCATGTGAGAGCTCACCCATCCTCTGGCTCCAGCTGTGGCCCTCAGCAGATGTTTGCAGCATTCTTGTCCCAAGAATAGCCCCTGAGCTCCCCCCAGACCTTCAGCCTTAGGAAGAAGCGGTGGTTCTTTGTGTTTAATAACCCAGAGGATTTTTCTTCCATGAATTCATCCAGTTCCTGTTTAAGTGCATCTGTCACATCCTGTGGCGAGGAGCTCCATGGTTTAACTACACATTGCACCGAGAACCACTTCCTTTTCCTTGTTCCAAACTTCCCTCCAGGTAGTTTCGTTTGGAGCTGGTACTCCTGCAGTGGCAGAGCTGGTGAGTAATCGCCCTCCATGCCCCCACACGCCTCCCAAGGCAGGGCAGATCTGCATCACACCCCTCTCCCTCATCCCTTCTCCACGCCACGCTGCCATTCCTCACGCAGAGGCTGCTGCAGAGCTTGGGGCATTCCTGCTTCCCTTCTCTGAGCCTCTTCCACATCCCTCTGGAGACAAGGAAGCGGGGAGAGCTGCAGGCAGCATCCTCAGCGTGGGCACATCACCAGCTCACACAGTGCCCGTGCTTCCTTTCTCATCCTCTGCTTCTTCCCTGCTCACTTCCAACATGCAGTTTGCTGCTTTCTCTGCTCCAGGCGTTTTGGAAGCACCATCTAGCACGACCCCCAAGATTCCCTTCCTGGGAAGGGATGCACCAGTCAGTCCATCACTGGGCTACCAGTGTTAGGAGTGGTTTTTGTGTGTTTTCCCTGCCTTTTCCTGACTTCCTTGGCTGCCTTGCAGTCCCACTGCTCAGGGACATGGACCCAGCAGCTCCTGAAGAGCTCGGTGCTGGAGCCAAACGTGGTCACTTCGCTGGCCCTGCCCTTCTCCAGATAATTTGGGGACACACTCAATGGCTCCCCACAGGTAACATCCCTTTGCTGTGAAAACAATCCCTTCATTTCAGCCCTGCCTGTAACAACTGCTCTGCCTGGCAGGTTTTTCCTCTCTCCCTCCCATGTCCCTGAGGGGCTCTGGAGGGAGGCCTGGCCACACATCTCACAAACCCGGTTTCCTTCCCCAATCCTTGCAGGATGGCCCCGTGATCCCCCTTGGCCAAAGCCAGGCTTGGCAGAGGGTGTCAAGGCTGGTGGCTCTCACCAGCATGGCCTGGGGAGGAGGCCTGGAGCTGGGGTGTGGGCCGGTGAGTCGGGGCGGCTGCAAGCGCTGGGATCTCATTAATAATGGAGACCCATTAATAATGGAGAGCCATTAATAATGGAGACGTCCCTGTGACGCTGCACTCATCCTGTGGCTGGAGGGAAGAGGATGAAGCAATGGCTGCTGACACACAGGGGAGCTCCGCTGTCAGCAGAAGCAGTGGATGGGCAGAGCAACCTCAGCTGGGCGCTGCCACTTTGGCAGGAAGCTCCACATTGCCAGAGCTGGGATAACCCCACGGCTATGGGGAACACTGAGCTATATGGGTTCCCTGGCACCCAGGCTGAGCTGCCAGACCTCAGTGCCACCAGACCTGGGATTCCTGGCCATCGTTTTATATTCCATGGCACGAGCTGCTGGGGTTTTTCCACAACAAACTCCTCCCCGGTGAATCCTCCCTGCTGTGACGTGATGTGCTGCGGAGAGGAGGACGTGTGGGCAACATCATGAGCTGGCCCTGCAGCCTCTCTGCTGTTGCTGAGGCTCCAGGGACCTCTGCATCTCTCCTTCCACCTCAACCTCTTTTCATCCCTTCTGGCTTTGTTCAGCCACATCTCCCTGTTTTCTCAGCCTTGGCACCTGGCAGCCCCACCAGTCCCAGCTCTCTGAAGCCTCTGGTGATTATTTCTCCCAAAATGAAGGGGGACCCAGGCATTAGGCTGCTCCCATGAAAAAGCTCTTGGCCATGAACTTCCCCAGCCTGAAGCACAAAGCTCAGGGCTGCCCAGTCCTGCCCTCATTCCCAGCAGAGCCTGGAGCTGGTGACCTGCGAGGTCTTTGCTTTAGGTGTCCTCGCCGTGCTGCGAGACCCAGCTGAGCCCCTGGGCTGCGTTTCTGCCTCCAGCAGTGAAACAAGCACCCAGTGATCCTCTCAAGGGGCAGCTGTGTCTTGCCAGTGGCAGAGACACGAGCCCCATCACGGCACAGGCATTCCTGGGTTCGTCAGTGGAAAAAGGGAGGGGGAGATTGCACAGGGACTGGCTTGGCAGCTTGAAGGGGCTCTCGCCTCCCTGCCACCCCTCATTTCTCTCTGAAGCAAGAGAAGTCAGCTCCTGCAGTTCCTCCTGCGCAGGCAGCAGCTCCTGCTGTGACTCCAGAATAACCACTCCTGCAGGAATTTGCCTGGAGGAGCGGGTGGGACTCCAGAGGTGTCTGATCCCAAAGGAGAAGGTGACTCTCCAGCGGATGCGCCTCCGCTTGGCTCCTCGCGCCATCACTTTGAGCAGGAGAGCGGCAGCACCCGGGGGTGGCCGTGGGCAGGGGGTGCCCGGGGTACCCGGGCATGTGGGGTGCCCACAGGGAGGAGGAGGAGGAGCTCACGTGGAGCTCCAGCTCCGAGGGTGGGTGGTTGTGATGATGCGGCAGGAGCAGAAATCCTACAAAGTCAGGCAGGGAGATGTCGGTTGGATCCGTGGAAATGAGTAATCAGCAGAAGCCACCAGAATTTTCTGAACTCTTCTTACTTTTCTGCTGCTGCAGGCAGAAAGTCCTCAGTGGGGGCCCTTTGGGATGCTTTGGGCAAGGAGTGTTATCACTGGCATTGCCCCGTGGTGGGGTGTGGGTAGCCCTGTCTGGGGCTGGACAGGCCTGGAGACATTTGTCCTTCCTCCCAGAGCTGCAGGATGCTGCAGACACCTCTATCTCTCCCTGCATTCCTGCCCAGGTGCCCATGGACTGTGCACACCTCTGCATCCTCCACGCTGGTCCCGAGAGAGCGGGTTCCTCTGTCAGGGCACAAATATGGATATCTCGGAATTCAGTGCCCTCACACCAGCCTCTGGCTCTCTCCTTGAGCTGTTGTCACCACCAGCTGCCTCAGCTGGCAACAGGGGCTTGGGACAAATGGGTGAAAGGGCCAGAGTCACCAGCCCTGGGAGAGAAACAGAGATCTTGGGGTAGGAAAAGCAGGGCAAGGCAGCAGAAGGGAGAGGAAAGGATCACAGAGGCTGGTGGATGTGAAGCTTCAACCACAAAAACCTGGATACAGGAGGTTTGTGCTGCTGCAGCCTCAGAGAGGCCAAGAGGGGCTGAAGCCTCCTCCATGAAGGAGGCCTGTGCAAGGCCCATAAATAACCCTCTTGGGCATAAAGAGCTGACTCTTCATTTATTCTGCCTGGATCAAATCCTTTCTGCTTATTTTTAGGCTGTGCTCTGCCTCATGGTGCAGGCATGTGGCTGGAGCCTGCAGCTCCATCCAGACCCCCGGAGCTGACACCGTTCCCACCTGCCTGGGAGCCCTGGCCGAGTACCTGGATGGGATTATCCCAGGCAGGCACAGCCTTCCTTCCCTCTTAAGCACATCAGCCGGGAAGGGAAGAAGGAGGAGGAAGGCATGACATCTCTGTGGTTTTTCAGGAGCTGCTCGTGCTGGTGGCGAGCTCAGCAGAATGAAAACCTTCCATTTCACAGGCTTTGTCCTCCTTTGCAGCGGCTGGAGCTGCCCTGCCTTGCACAGCACACGCAGGCAGTGGGGCTGCAGGCAAAGTCCGCTTCCGAGCCCTGCCATGTGGGAGGAAGTTTTGTGATTAGGACGCACCTGTGAGCACATTCTTCAGCTGCTATTTTTCTCCCCGTGTTTTCCTTTCCATCGTGAATGGCTGATAACAGCCTGTGGTCACCAGGTCCTTTCTAGACGGGAAAGAAATCCAAAGAACAGAAATAATGGAGGAGATTAAATAGAGGAAATGTAACTTTCCTGTCCAAACCTGCTGCTGGGAGAGGAACCCCCGCCTGCTGTTATTAGGCAGAGCCTGAACTGTCGTGCTTTGCATGGCTGGGAGCTGTGTTTATTTTCTGAGCAAGCCCTGTTTAACTCAAAGCTTGTCTGGAGCGTTCCCAGAGAGCCCCCTGATGGCTTTAGCTTTCATCCCAATATCCTGAGCATTAATGTTTGGAGTAGCTGGGAAAAGGCAAAACAGCAAAAGGCTTTGCAGGAGCCCGCAAGTTCAGGGCGAGATGTAGGGTGGAAAGAACCCCTTTCCTTCTGCCGGGATGGCTGCTGGGCAGCCAGATGTTCCTGCTTCCCATGCACCTCCCTCTTCCTGAGGCTTTCACCACATCCTATTTGGAGCCAGAGCCCAGAACCATCACCAGGTATTTCTCCAGCCCCTGGGCTGAGGCTGTGCTCATCACACAAGGAGTGTCACAGGGGATCTAATCCCACCAGCCTCAGGGGGTTGGGTTTTTCCTTAAACGCTCCCAGAAAAGGGCTGGCAGAGCACTCCCGCTTGTGGCAGTGGGTATGAAGAGGGCTGGGCAATGCTGTGCAGGTGGCTCACCCTTGCTCCCTGAGAAAGTTCTGCAACGGGGTTGCACAACTCCTGCTGCAGGAGAAGCCAGTCCTGCCTCCCTCCCTCCCTCCACGGACAGTCCCACACACGGTCCCACGCGAGATTCCACTCCCTGCCACGGCTTGCCAGGTTTGTGTTGGCAGGGTGGGAGCACACCCAGCAGGGTGCCAGGGGACAGCCCACCCTGCTGGAACACTCCAGCTTGGCTTCGCCTGAGCACAGCCCTGGGACACAAACACTTGTGCCCGACCAGCCGGCGCCTGTTTGTTTTCCTCATGTAAGGAGAGCCGGGCCAGGGCACCCAGCCTACTCTTACACCTCCTGGGGAGCCCTGGGGTGGGGACAGCACTGTCACACTGCTCCCGGTGCTCCCTGAGCCACCCAGGTGAGGCGAGCGGAGCCGTAGCCCCAGCCCAGGGCTGGATGGGAGGTGCGGGGTGCCAGCAGAAGGGCAGGAAGGAAACAGCTTGTGCTGAGGGAAGGAGCTGTCAGGAAGGAGGACAAGCCCATCCTGCAAGGAACTCGATGGAGCCAGGCTACCCAGCGTCTGAAAAACCGGACTGGAATGGGAAATATGCCTGAGGGAACACCCGTGGTGTGAGCTGGCAGGGAGGAGTTGGGGCTGGGGATGCTGGTCCTGCCCATGGGATGAAGGTGCTGGGGGAGGAGGGAGCTCTGCCCTGCCGGGATTCCCTTGGCAGCCACTGGAGCATGGTTCCTGGCCTGGATCATCCACAATGTGCTGATGGGAGCAAAGCAGCTGTGATGTGTCTCCATGGCTTTGTTGGATGTGGCAATAAGAGTTCCTGCCCAAGGATGGGGCTGAGAACTCCTGATGGTGGAGCAATACCAGCCCAAAGGGCCCTTTTCTCCTTCAAAAAGCACCTGGGCAAGGACTGAACCCCTGCTGCCACCCACAAGGGAGGAAGGACATCTGTGTGCCCAAGGCCAGAGCCAGGTAATGCCCTCGCTGCCCAGCCGTGTGCGGGTCCCTCCTGTGTCCATGTCACTCCCTAAGCCCATATGGCACAGACCAGCCTGGGAAGGAATCTCCTGGGGTGGCTTTACCCCAGCCACCCACCCAGCCAGTTTCATGAGTTCTGCCTCTCCGTGGGCAGGATGGGATGCAGGCAGGGCAGGCAGGGGGACAGGATGGCCTTTGTGGCACCAGCACTGGCTGGGAGCCAGTGGAGCAAGTGCATGTGGGTTCCTGTGCTGCCCTGTCCAGCCTGTATCAGAAAGGATCCCACAAAGGGACCCAGAGAGAAGGGCTGGAAGTGCCAGAGAGCTTGTCCTGGCCCATGGGGAGTTTTGGATCCAGTCACAGATGCTGCCTGTGACCTGCATGAGTCACTGAAAGACTGAGAGTCCTTTTTCAGTGACACTTTTTGCACACTGCGGGTCAGCCTGGAAAAACCCAGGTGCTGCCATCCCCTCGCTGTGGTCAGGACAAGGCTGAGCTCCCAGTGGGAGCTGGCCAGGGATCAGCCTCTCTCTTCTCAATAGCTTGTTTATAAGGATGCAAACACCTCACCAAGCGAAAAAACCAACTTCATGCCGAGTAGCCACTGGTTCCCCATGCCCTAATCTTGACAACTGCTTCCTCGGTTATATTTTCATTTCTGTTTTCTCTGTCCCCTTTCCCATGCCTGAGCAGCTGGTCAGGGACGGCAGAGCAGAGGGGCAGTGCCGGGACATGCCTCACCTTGGGATAACACGGCGGGAATCCTGTGTGTTTGCGGACGGGCTGTGGGAACACCAGGGCATCCCCGGGGCTGTACATCGGAGCCGCACCAAGGCCACGGACACACCGGGGACCTGTCCCCGTTATTCACGGCAGGCGGTGTGTCCTCTGCTCTGCCCGTGTGTGCCCTGCTGTCCATCCGCAGCTGCTGCCGGCACAGCGCACCGGGGCTGCGATGGAGCGGGGGACACAGGGAGGGCGGCAGCCGGGGGCCGGCACAGACCGGGGCATCCATCGGCTGCTCTGGCGGATGGGAGCCCGTCCCGGGTGCCGGTGCCGGCGCCGACGGGGGCGGTGCTCTCGGGGCCAGCCGGTGCCAGCCGGGCCGGCCGCCAGCCCCCCCCGCCCGCCGGGCGTGCGCAGGGACCGCCCCGCTGAGCCTGCGACCGACCGGCTGCGGCTGCCGCGGGCCGGGGCCGGGCCCCCCCGGGCGGGATCAGCCCCTCTCGGGATCATCCCCCCGCTCGGGATCATCCCCTGCTCGGGATCATCCCCTGCTCGGGATCATCCCCTGCTCGGGATCCCGCCGTGCCGGCCCGGCCCGTGCGGTGTCACCGCCCGCAGCAGCGGCAGCGCGGCCGCGGCCGGGCACGGCGACCTGCGCAACCCCGCCCGCTCCGCAGGTGAGAGCCGGGGCCGGGGGTTTCGGGGGGCAGAGGCGAGGTTGGGCTGGCTGAGGAGCGGGGGTGACACCCCTGGGGCGCGGGGGGAGCTGCGGGCCCGGAGCCGGCGGCCCCTGTGCGCGGGTGTCGGGGAGGGCCGGGCCGGTCCCCGCGTTACGGACAGGGATGTTGGGAGCCCCGCGTTATGGACAGGGGTGCCCGGAGCCCCCCTTAGGGACAGGGATGCTCGAAGGCCCCCCGTTACGGACAGGGGTGCTCGGAGCCCCCCCGTTACGGACAGGGATGCTGGTAGCCGCCGAGGCAGCAGTGACAGCTCAGATGCGGGAAACTGCCTGGGAGGGGGGCTGGGAAAACGAAACCTGCTCCTGCGCTGTCTGCCTGCTCCAACGCTGCCCAGAAATGTCGCGTTTTAGTTTTGCACAATTCCCTTGTCCCACTCAGGTCTCAGGCCAGCGGGGTGAGGGGAGGCAGCGAGGTTTCGCCAGCCTGGCAAACGCCCCAGAGCAGCTGTGTGCTCTGGGGATGCTGCTCCAGGGACACCCCCATACTGGCGTGCCCTGAGCTGCAGGGCACCCCTCCAGGGCTCGGGGAAAAGTCTCAGATCAGGGTTTTCCACCTGCCTCCACTGAATTGGGGTTCTGCTGTCACCCCCAGGCAGAGGACACTGAGTTTGTCCAACAGTTCTTGATGGGAGCCCTTCTGCCTGGACACCTCGGGAGCACCCAGAGGGGTGCAGAAAAGTCTCCTCCTCCGCATGCCCCATAGCAGCCAATGCCATACCGCAGGCAGGGGAGGCAGCCAGATCCCAGAGGGCAGGGATGACAGCTGGCAGGGTGACGTACCCCTGTCGGGCAGGTGGAGGTCCAATGCCATCCCACTTCACTTGCTGTGCCAAGCCCAGCTCTCCTCCAGCCCAACAGTGGGCATGTGCCAGGAAGGGACACTGGCCCTGCTCGCAGCTCGCAGCTGCATCAGCCACTTGTTAGCTGGACCTGGTGGGAACAGGGAGAGGGGCTGCAGCCTCCGAAGTGGGCACCTGGCATGTTGCAGTCCGGCTGTGGAGGTTGGCACTGGCTGGGCAGGCTGGGCAGGGCAAAGCCTGTGCTGCTGCTTGTGCCATCTGGCTTTTATCCTGCCAGGCCACCTCTGCCTTGCCTTTGCTCTTCACCTCCTCCTCCGCAGGCAGGCGGGAGGCCTGGCAGCATTCCTGCCCCCGGCCGGGGTCTGGATCCAGCCCAGCTGTGCCTGCGCTGCTGTGGGCTGTGCCCCACCTCCCCGTCTCTCAAGGCCTTCCTGCCAAGAGCCAAGCACTGTTCGTGATGCTCTGGGAGTTGCTCCATCCTCTCTGGTATCAGAGCAGAGCATGTTTCCCGAGAGGAAAACGTCAGGAATCAGCTCAAATTTTCCACAGCAGAGAGGAGAGGGGAGCGTGCCGTGCCACGCAGGGCACTGGCATTGCATACCAGGGGCCGCCAGTGCATCTGGCAGAGGCATCGGCAGCTCTGCCCACTTCTCCCCCCGTCCCAGTGGCTTTTAAAGCAGCTCTCGCTGTCACAGAAACATCTCTTGTTCGAGCACTGCAGAACCAGTCTTTGTACTTTGAACAGGACCCTTGAACGCCAGGCAAGGCGCCAGGCGCCGACAGCCAGGGCAGGGAGGGAACAACAGGCCCCGGCAGCAAGGAGCTGGAGTGGAGGTGGCAAACCCTGCTCTGCCCGTGGTGACTGGTCCCTGCACAGTCCCAGAGCTGGGTGGCAGCTGCCAGGCCCCTACTGGCACCTGGGGGCCCTCTTGCCCGCACCCCAGCCCCACACGTGGTCACCGGAGTGTGGGCACGTGTGTGTGGCAAGTCCCTGCCTGCCACACGTGGGTGTCTGCAGCCAGCCTGCTCCTGCCTCGCAGCTCTTTATGGTTTTATGGTTTTGGAGTGTCATCTGTGCCATGCCTGGAAATGTGGTTGGGTTGAGTGTCCTTGGGGATGTCCTGTGGGGTGCCATGGACACAGGGGAGGGAGCACGGGCACTGAGCTGGGTTGGGCACCAGAGCACCAGTCCCAGAGCTGCCTTTGCCACCCCTGCAGTGTCCCGCTGAGATGGCAAGTGCAGAGCCCAACGCTGAGGATGCAGCCGAGGCTGAAGAGGCCGTCTATGAGGTGCTGCCCTGTGACAGGATGGAGCTGAGCCAGCGCCTGGCCGTAGAGGAGCTCATCACCACCGAGGCCAGCTACGTCCACAACATCCAGCTCTGCGTGTCCGACATCCGGGCACACCTCCAGAAGAAGCAGGTGACACGGGGTATCCCCCCCTGCCCAGGCACTGGGGACTGGAGGGTGAATCTGTCGAGAGCTGTGAGATGCCCAAATCAGTGCAGGGAGGTCACCAGGTGCTCACCTTCCACCCTGCTGTGCTCCCCCTGACCAGCCAGGGTCTGGGGATGGATGGACATTGGGTCTGACCCAGTACAGCCACCCTGTGACTTTAACCCTGTCCTACTTGGGAGCCCAGAGAGGTCTCAGCATGCCCAAAGCTCCTGAAACAGAACATCACTGCAGCTGCTGGGGTGTCCCACGGGGCAGATAGAAGGTCACCAGGAGTGCCTCTAAAACATGTGGTCCATCTCTGATGTATTTGGCTTAGCCTGGGGCATCTTTGTTCCCTTCAGCTGCCCGAGCTTGACCTGGAAGGACTCTTCTCTAACACCAACGACATCCTCCATGTCTCCAGACGGTTTCTGAAGGGTCTTGAGGCCACGGCCGGCTCGGGGCAGGAGCAGCTGCTCTGCATCAGTAAGTGGTGCAGTGCCAATGGCTGCCCCGTGCCCACCCATGTGTGGGGGGTGTGCCAGCCCAGCCCCCTGCCCCGACACCTCCTGCCCCTGCCTCGGCTCTGGGAAGCGCTGGTGCCACCACACCAATGTCCACCCACGGGGCAAGGCTGACCTGCCCAGCCTGCAGACAGTGATGGGGACAGCACCAGGCCCAGCTTAGCAGGGTGCCTGGGGGGAAGAGCACTGCCCTGGCAGACTTGGCACTGCTCCGCTGGCTTCACCCTTCCAGCAGGCTGGGGAGAAACCTCCCTCTGAGCCCACGGGGAAGGGCCCTCCTCTCCAGCCCCGCTCTCCTTCCCCAGGCACCCTGTTCCAGGAGTTCAAGGAAGAGATGGAGACTGTCTACAAGGTCTACTGTGCCAGCTACGACCACGCCCTGCAGCTGGTGGAGAGCTACCGCAGGGACCCTCGGCTGCAGGAGGAGATCCTGGACACCCTGAATGCCACCGTGTAGGTCCCTGCTGCTGAGCCACCACCTCCCTGGCCCTGTTTCACATCCTGGCTTTGCCCTTCTCCTCTCTGGACAAGCTGGCTGCCTGGATCCGTGTCACCAGGCTGGGTGTCATATCATGGCCACCACCTTTGTGGCATTTCCTGGTGTAATCCCTGGCAGCCTGTCCTGGACTCTTGGGGCCACTTAGTCCATATATTTTATGGTGGACCAAAAATAAGGGACAGGTGGCATCCACAGCTGCTGCCTTCCCAATGCCCAGACTGAGCAGAGAGACACAGGCTGGCCCCAGGGGACCTGCCAAACCCCTCCTGAGCTATCAGTGGGGTGACAAAAAATGTCAGAGCCAGGAGAAGCAGGAGTGGCACTGGAGGAGCTCCTGGGATTTGCTGCTTAGGGCACAGGCGATGTGATTCCCAAAGGAGAGACTTTGTGATTCCTTCCCTGTGGGTGGAAAGGGAGACACTCTGCCAACACCCTCCCTCCCTGCTGCCCACGGAGCAAGCACTGATCCCGTGTCCCATGGCTGGACAAGCACAGCACTGTTCTGGGAGGCAGGACACCCACCCAGGGCTGGCACTGCCCTCGGGGCTGGCAGGGGAGTAGGAGTGCACAGTCAGAAATGCCCCATGAGTTCTGGGCTGCTCTCTCCCAGAGAAGCTGTGGAGAGCAGCAGGGCAGGAAGGCAGCCCTGCACACCAACCCTGAGCAATCCCTTCTCCGTCAGGCCTCACACAGGCGCGTCAGACCTCAGCTTCTTCCTGGTGATGCCGGTGCAGAGGGTCACCAAATACCCTCTGCTGCTGGGGAAGATCCTGGAGAACACCCCGAGCAGTGCCAGTGCCCACTCAGCCCTGGAGGCAGCGGCTCGTGCCATGGCCCAGGTCAATGCCAACATCAACGAGTACAAACGGCGCCGGGAAGTGGGTGAGTGGCCAGGGGGGCTTGGTGCAAGTGGGGGGCACAGCACCCAGCCCAACCCCAGGGGTCTCCTGGGCATTAATTCCCACTTAAATCAGTTCAAAGCTCTCCTGCCCTCCACTTAATCCTGCCTGGTGGAGCTGCAGATTCCTGGAACTCTCCTGGAACTGCTCTGGTCCTGTCAATGCCACTCTGGGCAAGACCTGAAGGCTGCAGGAGAAGGGTGGCATGGGGGGGCTGAGGACAAAACCAGTCTGTCCGCATTCCTGGGGCTGGGGAATGACAGTCCTGCCCTTGGGATAGGAGAAATCAGGCTCCCCACAGATGGAGTTCGCTCTTCTTTTTGGTTTTCCTAGTCCTTTCCTTCTTTGATGTGTCTTGTGCTTATCCTGCTGATCAGCCCCTGTGCTGCTCACCTTCATTGCCTGCTCAGCCATGAAGTCTCCTCTTCTGATCTCTTTTCCCCGTCTTTTGTGTCCTCCCATCCGGGGCAGCAACCAAATACAACAAGGCCGAGCACCTGACGCTGCGGGACCGCCTGGCGCGCCTCAACACCCACTCCATCGCCAAGAAAACCACGCGCCTCAGCCGGCTCCTCATGCACGAGGCTGGCATCGTGGCCAAGGTGGGCAGCCCTCACCCCCTACCTGCACCCCGGCACCTGCTGCCCCTCCTTGGGTCATTTCTGGGGCTTTTTGCTACTCCTGAAGTGCCTCGATAGCATTATTGGGAGCATGGGGCCAGCAGGAGGTGGGGTGGCTGATGCTGCCTCCTGGTCCTCCATCATCCCAAGGACCAGGAAGGATGCAGGGACACGCCTCACTCCCCACCCCAGAGCATTGCAGGGCAGCACTTCGGCCCCCAAAGGACCCACAGGATCCTCAGGCCCCCCAGCAAAAGGAAAGACACCCCAGTGTTCCCCAGCACCACGACCACACCAAGAGCCTTGCTGCCGCCTGCACCCCTGCACCAGTGTTTTGACCCCTTTCCAGATTCACAGAGCCCCTCAGGGTCTCTCCTGCCTGTCCCCACCCTGTGAGCCTCAGGCAGGTGCCTGGCTGCTGTTTCAGCCCCCAGTGATGGGCAGCAGCCCTGCCCACACAGGTGACAAGCTGGCCCTTGCCTTGCAGACAGAGGACAAGGAATATGACGACCTGGAAGAGAAGTTCCAGTGTGTGGCATCCAGTGTGGCCACACTGAAGGAGAACATGGCATCCTACCTGGGCCATTTAGAGGTAAAAACCTTGACCAGGGGTTGGCTTTCCCCATCCAGGCCTCAGGAGCTGTTCCTCCTTGGGATTGTGGAATACTTTCAAGCCCTGTGGAAACCAGTGGCTGTTGGGGATGTTCAGGGATTTGCAGCTCAGCTGAAGTGTGCTGTTGTGTCAGGGAGTTGTACAACATCCAAGGATTGCTCAGGTCCAGGGGAGTTTACACCAAAGCTGAGGCTTTGACAGCACTGGCTGAGCTGGTGTCATTTGAGAATAATCTGTCCTTAAACTTATCATTATTTCAAGGTCTTAAGTGATTGAAGAGGCCGAGTGTTGTTCAGCCTGGGAATTCTTGCTTTAATAATGTGTATGAGGCAGAAACGTCCCCAGATCAGCCCTGACAACAAATTTCCCTTCTGAAATCACCTGGGTCAGCAGCTGCTACGATTTTCTCATGGAAATCCCTTGGGGCATCTGAGGGAGATGAAAGTCTGAGTGCTGGCAGAACACGCAATCCCCAGACACAGCACTATCAGGAAAGCCTCGGGAGATGGCCGAGGGTCCAGCAGCAATTCCTGGGCTGGGAAGACCTTGCAGGAAAAGATTGACAAGGGCTGCCCACACAGGACCGGGGAGGAGGTAAAGGAGTGCGATGCTCCTCCTTTCCAGGCGTTCCTGCTGCCCACCCCACACCAGAGTGACCTGCAGGTGGACGAGGGCCCTGCCCAGCAGTATCGCCGCCTCTCAGAGCGCCTCCAGAGCGCCGTTTTCCCAGAGTTTGTGAGTGCTCCTTCCCTGCACATCTCCATCAGCTCTCCCACCTCCTGCCGGGGCACAGTGGGGCTGGCAGCCAGGAGCTGGGGGCACCCCAGTGTCCCCACAGCCCCCCAGAGCCCAGCTCATCTGCAGTCCCCGACACATGAAGTGAGGGAGCAGCTCCAGGGAAGAAGGAAGGGCAGGGACAGAGACAGAACCCCAGCACAGCTCCTGAGCCCACCCAGGGCTGGAATGAGCTGCAGTTTCTGCCTGCTGGGTGCATCCGGGAGCTGGGCTGCCCACAGGGAGACGGGAGAGGAGACCAGAACACCCCAAGGCAGGGGCAGAGGGCCCTTAAATGGGCTCTGGGCAGGAGAGACTCAGCTGAGATTGGTCTGAGCCATTAGAGGGTCCTGCCCAGCTCTTTCCATGGAGCGCAAGTTTGGAATTGTGGTGGGCCTGAGTGCACCCTCCCAAGGGTTTGGCATCCTATGTGCCCTCAGGGAAAGATGTCCCAGGTGCTGCCCACTCCACACAAGCCCCTCCACAGTGCCCCAGGCCCCTTCCCCCCTGCCCCTGTGCTGGCAGCTGGTCCTGTCTGGGGGGCTCACGTGCAAATTGGGGTTCTCTCACGTCTCAGAAGCAGCGTGTGGACAGGCTGGTGTGGCAGCCCCTCTGCAGCCTCTCGGACATGCTGGAGGGGCCCCAGCAGCTGGTCAAGAAGCGCCTGGACAAGCTGCTGGACTATGAGGAGATCCAGGAGAGGAAGAGCGAGATGGGCAGCGTGAGCTACGACGAGGAGGCAGCCATGAACACCTACCTGGCCATCAATGACCTGCTGGTGGCCGAGCTCCCCCAGTTTAACCAGGTGGCTGTGCAGCTCCTGGAGCAGATCCTGCGCTCCTTCAGCTCCCTGCAGCTGGACTTGGCTGCCCAGGTCCTGCACCAGGCAGAAAAGGAGCTGGAGCAGGTGAGTGGGACCCCTCAGGCACATGAGCTGAGCCAGACCTGCCTTCTTCAGGCTTGGGAGATCTCTCAGACATCAGGGCACTGCAGGTTTGCTGTGGCCCAGCTGCCCTTGCAGATACACAGCTCCCTGTGGAGCATTTGTAAGGTTCTCTCCTCCTCCCTGCCTGGAGAAAGCCAAATTTTCTCTTCTGCACTGTCCTGCTTTCCGTTTGTGGACACTACTGGTAATTTATTGAAGTGCTGCTGCCTGAGAGATCAGCGTGAACTCTGAGCTCCTGAGAGCTCTGTGCCAGCAAGGCAAGGAGGAGAAAGGCAGTTCCTGGCCTGGGGAACAGCCTCCCTCAACCCCATCCCCTGGGAGGTGCCTCCCTGGACTCCTCACTGCTCGGGACTCTGAGCCTGATGGGTGTAAATATGGGGAGTGAGGGCTGCCAAAAGCCTTGGGGTGAGCCAACAGCCCTGGCCTGAGCCAGGGGCAGGATGGGAGCAATGTGCTGCTCAAAGCCAGAGAGGAGCAGCTTTGATGCCATGTGCAAAGTGAATTTAGTGGCCAGGTCTGGTCTCTTGCTTTCTCACCCCTCTCTTTCCTCCTGCTTCCCTTCTGGCCCTACCCAGAGCTCTTCCTCTCTCAGGGTCCTCCCTGATCTCTGATCTCAGTCTGTCTCCACAGCTGCCCCATGGCCACATGCCCCTGCCCAGCTTCTGGAAGGTGGTGGAAGACAGCCTGCAGCAGTCGGGTGCTCAGCTCCGTGCCTTCTGCCAGGCCTTTGAGACCGTCACACCGAGCCCTGGGGCACAGGTAGGGGCTGGGCAGGGCATGTCTTGGGCCAGCTGGGTAAAGAGAGAAATTGAACTGCGGCTTCCCAGTGCAGAAAATCCCCTCGGTGGGGAGGCTGGCTCAGAACGTGGCCCAGGGGATGGCCAAAGTATTTCCCTCAAGCCCCTGAGATGAAACAGCTCAGCTCTGCTGGTTCTGGACACTCATCTCCAAACCTGGGGGTCGAGCAGGGAGTGTGAAGGAGTTTCTCCTCTTACCCTGCCCCTGGGATGTGATCCTGCAGGAAGGAGAGCAGGTGCACGTGGAGGGCCTCAGTCTCCTGTGTCTCATCAAATGCTCCCATGTCTCTTGCTCCCCACCAGCCTCTGACCCCTGCTGAGGAGAGGAAGGTCCTTTCCCTCGTGAGCAAGCACGGCCCAGACAAGCTTTACCAAGTGACCAGCAACATCAGTGGCAGCAAGGACTTGGACCTGACCTTGCTGAGGGGACAGATCGTGGCTCTGCTGCAGGGCGCAGACACCAAGGGCAACACGAGCAGGTGGCTGGTGGATGCTGGAGGTACTGTGAGCACTATGGGCAACCTCTCCCTGCCTTGGCACCAGGGCCAGAGTCACCTGAATCCTCTCCTTATCCTGGATGGAACAGCAGGCCATGGTCTCCTTCTGGGCTGTGCTCAGCCCGAGCCCACCTCAGCTTTGCCATCAGCTGTGAGGTTCAGGTGTCCTGACTGATTCCCCAGGGGAGCACTCGTGAAGTGTCATGGCTGGGAAAGGAGAATCCATGCACATGGAAACATGGAATGCCTTTTTTTTTGGAGATTTCTCCTGGATATCCCCTAGTGATGGACTAGTTTGAGCAGGGCTGCTGTGCCATGCCAGGCAACAGCCAAAATGTCATTTCTGTCTCCTCCAGCCAGCCCTATATATGCCAAGCAGCAGGGCCCCATGACCTGTGTGTGTCCGTGTCCTGCAGGTCCCCGAGGGTTTGTTCCTGCTGCAAAACTCCGGCCCTACAGCCCCGTACAAGTCCAGCAGCCTGGGATGCAGCTGCTGACCCTGGACAGTGGCACAGAGAGAAGGAGACATTCCTACGCATCCCCTGAGGCTCCCAGGCCACAGGTGGCCACCTTCACCCCAACGTTCCAGGTGAGAGTGGGGGACATCCCCGGGGCCATTCCCAGCAACCCCACCAGCTCCCTGCTGGTCCTTGTGTGGGTGGGAAGGTGGACCTGCTTTTCCAGGTGTCCCCCTTGCTGGGACCAGGGTGGACAGGGCAAGAGAACTGTCCTTGGTGGGTCCCCAGTCCCTCCACCCATGGCACTGCTGCGCTGCCCTCTTGGAATTGCCTGTCCTGCCATGTTCTTCCCCCCTTGACTCCCAGCTCCAGCAAGGGCTTCCTCCTTCCTTCCCTGCCATCCCCAGGTGGTCGCCGGCTTCTCCTTCGCAGCCAGGAGCCCGCAGGAGGTGACCCTGCAGGCAGGGCAGCCCGTGGTGGTGCTGGAGCCCCATGACAAGAAGGGGAGCACGGAGTGGAGCCTGGTGGAGGTGAACGGCCAGAGGGGCTACGTGCCCTCCAGCTACCTGGTGACCGTCCCCGTGCAGGACCCCGCGGGCTGGAGCTTGCCCGTGTGAGCGTGGCCGGCCCACACCAAGGGCACAGGATGGGAGCAGCCAGCTTGGCACCTGAGGACACCTCACAGGAGATGCTGGAGGGAGGCAGCCCCCGGCTGGGAAGGTGGTGGGAGGCACCCGGGGGACACGGCCCAGGGACATGGGCACGAGGGTGGCACTTGGGAGGCACCTTTTGACGGGAGGCGTGAGGGTGCCAGGTCCCGTGTGTGTGTGTTGGCACAAAGCAAAGCAGCACCAGGGAGTGAGGGCAGGTGGCTGCAGTTATCCAGGGATTTGCTGAAATCCCTGCAAGTGACGAATGCGTCCTGGGGGTCGTGAGGCTGCACTGCCCCTGGTTAGAGCAGGATCGAGCAGCGAAGGTGCAGCGCTGCAGAGGGATCCTCAGCAGGGCATGGGGCACCTGGGCGCTGAGCACTTGGGTACCTGGGCACTGAGCACCTGGGCACTTTGGGTACCTGAGTACCTGGGCACTGGGGCACCTGGGCACTGAGCACCTGGGCACTTTGGGTACCTGAGTACCTGGGCACTGGGGCACCTGGGCACTGAGCACCTGGGCACTTTGGGTACCTGAGTACCTGGGCACTGGGGCACCTGGGCACTGAGTACCTGGGCACTTTGGGTACCTGAGTACCTGGGCGCTGAGCACCTGGGCACTGAGCACCTGGGCACTTTGGGTACCTGAGTACCTGGGCACTTGGGCGCTGGGCAGATGGGTACTGGGCACCTGCGTGCCCTGTCCCTGTGGCCGCGCTGGGCTGTGCCGCGCCTCGCGGTCGCCAGAGGGAGCGCCGCGCCAGCGCCCAGTGCCCGCTCGGCTCGTACTGGGAGCACTGGTGCGGGGAGCGCGGGGGGACAGCCCGGGGGGTGCGCCCCGCTCAGGGGGCAGAGATCCCCACTCCCGGGACTCCCGGGGCCCCTGCGACCCGCACAGATCCCCGGCGGGCTGACACAGGTCCCATGGAGGAGGTTTTTTTGGGAGAATCAATCCGTGTCGGTCCTGACTTGAGACTCGGCTTGAGAATGGAGACAGCACTCCCTCCCTCCTTCCCTCCCACCATTGCCGAGGTATCCCAGCCCCGTGCCTCAGTTTCCCCGTGGCTGCGCTGTTAGGAGGTGCTGATGGGGCTGAGGTGGGGAGCCGTGCCGTGGTGTCAGAGGGGATTTCAGGAGCCCCCCGGCACTGGCGCCGCACGCTGCCCATCCCTCACCCGCCGCGGGCAGTGGAGCACCCGGCTGGCGTCGTCCCGGCTGCCCTGGGCTCCCGGCGCTGCCCGCATCAAAGGTGCCCCGTGCCGGCTGGCGAGCGCTGGCACGCCGGGCCCTTCGCCCTGCCCTGCCCTGCCCGGGGGCTGCAGCACGCCCGGCCACCCACGGGCTCGCCGCGGGCTCCCCGGTGCGGCCGTGGCTGCGGGCTGGGCAGCGGGGCAGGGCTGGCGTGTCTGTACCCAGCCTTGAGCAGGTGCCAGGCGGGTGGGGACAGGCCCCAGGCACTGCTCTGTGCGTCCCACGTGGGGCTGGGGGTCTGGTTTGAGGCAGGTGGGGCTCACCCTCCTGTGTACCTGTACCTGTGGAGTGGCTGGGGGCAGCCACCTCTGCCCAGGTGCCCCCGAAAGCCCCGAGGAAATGGTCACCCACACGAAACCTGCGAGGGGACAGCAGTGCCAGAGCTGGGGACGTGTCCTGGGGATGCTCCGAGCCTGGGAAAGGCTGATGGGTTCCTCAGAAAGGGAAAATGGGCAGGCTGGGGGCCGAGGGTCATCGAGCAGGGGCTGTGTGTCTGTGCTTGCCCACAGGGCTCACCCCTCCAGCTCCCTGCAGATGGCTCCTCTGGATTTTTCCGTTCCTAGTCAAATCACACCAGGTCGGGTTTCCCTCCCGAGTCACCTTCCTGCCAGCTCAGAGGGGTGCACGAGCAATCAGCCCTGTGCCGGGCAGCCCTGCCCTGCTCCACAGCCCTCAGGTGCCCGAGACCCTTCAGGGGGTTAAAGGTGACAGTGGGACAAGGAGAGCTGAGAGACTGCTGCTGCCTGCGGCCTGATCCTCCCCCTGGAAGGAGATCTGGGGTGGTCAGGACTTGCCTGGAGATCCAGCAGCGGGTGATCCCTGCCAGGAAGAGGGAAATGAGCGCATGGGGCTCCTCCACTCTTCAGATCCGAAGGAGTGAGATAGGATCTGCAGTTCCCCCCAGTCCTGCTGCCAACCTCGGTGGCCAGGGGACCTTCCCCAGGGGCTCTGTCCCCAGGACATGGCTAGTGCTTGACTGCAGGACATGGGTGCCTGCATCCCTCCCTTCTCCCTTGAATTTGATGCCTTAAGAGGCCTCCTAGACACAGAGACTGGACAGGAGTAAGGGAATACAGGCAGGGATTTATTTGAAAGGCTTTCAAAGGTACCCCTGGGGGCCAGAGGCCACTGCCCAGATGGACCCCAAGGTGGACCCCAGGTCACGAGTTCTTCACACTTTTATAGGTTTGGTTCATTTGCATAGCAGGGTTAATTCTCCAATTAAAGCTTCAGTTAATGATGTAATTTCCCCAAGCTTGCCCCCCTTTAGAGGCTCTTTAGTTTATACCTTTTGGGCCTAGGACAGTCTGGGTGACCTCGGAGAGCAGACCCAGACAGGCTTTGTTATGTCTGCCCAGCACAGAGAGCAGAAATGAACAGGCTACGAGAGACTCCAGAGTCACACACTGGGCAGTGCAGGATTTGAAAAATAGAAAAGTTAAAACCTGAGGCATCATTTGACCCCCTTTAGAGGCTTGACAAGGCCTCTATCTTGTCGAGACTCTATTCCAAACTCACTGCACTGCTGCTGCCCTGAGCCTGGAAGTGCCCTCTTGGAGTCACCGGAGGGCACGGGGCTCTTCCAGCCCAAACATGAGGGGGGATAAAGGGCACGAGCGTGCCTTTAAATAGCCTGTCAAGGACAGGCTCTCCCAGGAGGAATGCTCTGGCTGGCCCGGTGGAACATGCCTGTGGCTGGGGGCACGGGGGGACAGCTGGGCAGGGCCGGCTGCTCGCCACGAGGGCAGGTCAAGGTTAGGCATGGCCCTGGCCCGGTGCCACCGTGCCACGGCTTGGCACCGGGGAAGCAGAGCTGTGCAAACAGGGAAATGAATGCCAGGCCAGGGTTTTGCCGTGCCCGGGGCTGATCTGGAGGTGGCAGCGGAGCCAGGCAGGCGTTGCTGCCTGCGACCTGCCCGCCAGCCCGCACGGAATTTGGCACCGGCACAGCCTGGCTGCCGGAGCAGCCTCCGGGGCAGCTCCGGTTGTCCCGGAGCGGCTGCTGCACTCCTGTCCGGGCTGATTCATATCCTGGACGTGCAGGCATTTGGATATTGTCCACCCGCGGGGTGTGACAGCGCACGGCTGTGTCCCCAGGGCGCGGGGTGCCAGCCCGGCCACGTGCCAGGAGCAGGACGGGGCAGCTCTTCGTGGCTGCTGCTCCCTGGGGACACGGCAGGGCCACGAAGCACATCCCAGGTGGAGACCCCGGGATGGCAGGAGGCTGGCTGAGTGCCCAGGTGTCCGTGTGCCCGTTGGCTCTGCTGGGACACCCCGGCACCAGAGAGGTGTGAGAAAAAGCAGCTGCCAGGCGAGCCCCAAGCCCAGGCTCCCAATCCCGGGCCTGTCCCCTCACCACGGGGTGCAGAAGGGGAGAGGGCAGGAAAGGGGAGGAGTGGGGAGCCAGGAGGAGCAGAGTGGCTGCCCTGGGCTGAAGGGCACGGCCAGCCCGAGTGGCTTTGGGCACGGAGCTCGAGTTCCCCCCCCGCCAGGCTGAGCTGGCTCCGAGCAGAGCTGCACTGTTCCAGCCACCTGCCCGTGTGCAGGAGCAAGCGGCCCCCGAGCCCCCGGGCACCCTCGCTGGCCCCTCGTGTGCCAGCCGGGACCAGCGTGGCCCGAGGAAGGGCTGAGCAAACCTGGGGCTGCGGAGCAGGAGGCGAGGTGTGAGCAGCAGCGCTCGCTCCAGGCTGGTGCAGCTGGCACCTGAATTGTCTAATAAAGTGTGAAATTGCTTTCATGCTCTGCTACCTTTGCTGTGCTGGACCGTCATTACGGCCCCCCCTCGCCGCCCGCACCGGCTGCCGCCGTGTCCCGCTGTCAGACGAGCCCCGGGCCGCAGCCGTGCCTGGCACAGCCCCGCAGGACCCCTGTGCCGGGGGCTGCGGCTGGTGCCCAGCGTCCCCTCCGGCCCTCTCAGCCCCTCCGCTGTGCCCACGCCGTGTGACAGCACAAACCGCTGCGGGAGCATCACCGGGATGGGTAGGGTCTCTGCCGGGGGCTGCGGGTGGGTCTCTGCCGTGGGGCTGGGGCTGCCGTCCCGCTTCCTCATCCCACGGGATGCCTTGGGGGTGCAGGGATCAGCTCAGGTCCGAGCCCTGCCCTGCGGCTGTGCCGCTGCCAAAGCCCTGCCCTTGCCCATCAGATAGGGCTCCATCCGGCCGTGCCCGGAGCCGCCTCGGAGCCTGCCGAGGCAGCAGAGAGCTCCCACCTTGGCAGGGACAGAGGGACAGCCCGGCCCCCCCTCGCCGGTGGGTGACGAATTGCTCCTGAAGCACCTGGCTGTGCACAGAAACTGTTCTCCACCTCTAATAACAATAATCAATCATCCTGCTCTGGGCAGGGGATGTGCAAGGTTTTCCAGGGCTGGGGAGCTGGCGGGGCTGGCGGGGCTGGTGGGGGGATTGTGGTCGGGGGGCTCCCCTGAGGGGACACAGAAGTCTCTGCTCGGCTGGTGGCTTCCCTCCTGCACTGCCCACCAGGAGGGCAATCCATGACAGGTACACCCTGCCAGGGGAAGCGCCAGCTCCTCGGGGCTGTGCAAATCGTGATTTTGGACGGAAAAGCAGCTGGGAGCCCAGGTCTGGCATGGGACACAGGGTGCTCCCTGCTCCAGAGGGTCCCACGGGTCCTTGTGCCAAAGGAGCTGCTGAGTGAGGCCCAGGAAAAGGGATTTCTGCAGTGCTCGATACTTTGCCCCGGGGAATTGGTGCCACGTTTTTCCAGCTACTGATAAAGTTTAATCCTTGATCTGGTTAAAGATTTAGCCCACAAGGCAAGCCTGGCTAGGACAGCAATGCTGTTAGTGCCACCGGCTTGGTGACACTTCAGTTTTTTCCTAATATCTAATCCAACGCTACCCTCTGCCAGTTTGAAACCATTCCCCCTCGTCCTGTCACTACTGGAGAAAACCAGTCCCTGGGAGCAGCCAGGCGAGTGCACCCTAACCCAGGAGCATTCCCGAGCCCTCCTTCATTGGCATTCCTCCTCTCCCAGCCTGCACAGCCTGTTCCCAACGCCCCAAGTGTTAATTGAATTACTTCCCCCAGAACTGCCAATGCTTTAGGGACTGGAGCATCTGCACACACCACGGGCAGCCTGCTCCGTGCCTGCTCCGTGCCTGCTCCGTGCCTGCTCCGTGCCTTCCCGTGGGATGCGCCAGCTGCGGGCAAGGAAAACAAAGCGAGCAATGACAAGGCCAGGGTGGTGTGGAGGTGCAAACGCCCCCGTTGCAAAGATTCAGGAATGAAGGGGATGGAGTCCAGTCAGGAGCCCCAAGGGCGGTGGGAAGCCCTTGGTAAGGTCTGCAAGCATCCAGAGGGGCTGGAGAACATCCTCTGCTCCTCTCAAGCTCTCGCTGGGTCGGGCACTCCACGCAGCCCATCAAGGCATCGGGGCTGTTCCTGCATCTCTGCCCGAAGGAGGGGATTTGTGGGTCTAAAATCTGCCTCTCTTAGGCTGCTCCCGACGGGAGCTACAAGCTGCAGACACGAACCCTTTTGTGAGCCCGACCGCATCCCGGCTGGGATTTACCTAAAACAGCCCCAGGGAGGAACGGCTGGGCGGGGATGTGGGGGGAGAGGGAGGGAGGCTGCCTGGTGTTTGTTTTTACTAATGAAGCCCCATAATCAAATCATTTCAATTTTAATTGTAAAGCCAGCAGGCAGATTTCTGTCTCCAGATGGGACGTGATAGGAATAGTTGAAGGCTGGGCACGTTCTGCCACTCACCTTAATGCTGGGAGCACGGCAGATGGGAGCAGCACTGGGGAGAGCTTGGGAAGAGCCTGGTCCCCCAGGGATGAGGATTTGAGCTGGGATCAGACCCAAAGCCTCTCCAGCTTTGTTGACCCAGGGATTCTAACCCCTGGCAAGATGTGTTGCACCATTCCCAGGTCTGAGCAGGGGAGGCAGGAGCTGCTTTCCCTGCTTTCATCTCCCAGCTCTGCCAGGATACATGAAATCTATTTGTGGCTTCCACTTACCATCTAATTTTTTGGGTGTTTGGACTTTGGGAAAAGAGGAAAATAAAGAAACTGGGTCATTTTCTATTTATTTGGAAGAGCTGAGATGTTAACCCTCCAGCTGCACAGAGCTCTGCTCATGTCTCTGTGGGACTGGCAAACCTGGAACAAGTGATGGGGGGGAGGAGAAACCTCCTCCTCCACAAAGAAAATGCACCTTTTGCCCAGCTTCTTGTTCAGGCTGGGGGGAACTGGGTGCAGTGGGGTTGGGGTTGCCCTCCCAATCTAAACCAGTTACCTCAAACAAAACACATCAGTTCGTTTCTTGTGATGGAGAAATAGAGCTGCGTTGCTCTGGGGCTGATTAAATCCCCCAGGCTGGGAGCATTCCCAGCTGCCTACCAGGCCTCAGCAGTCACCCAGGGGCATGGGGTGGGCATAGAGGGATGTCAGGGAAGGGGAATGTCTCCTCTCCTCCCCCCCAGAGAGGTTTGTTTCTCCCAAAGAGGATGAGACCAGAAGCACAGCGTGATGCGGGCAGGTCATGCCAAGTATGGAATACCTTGTGCTCCTCTCAGTGCCTTCCCCACAGCCATAACGGGGCAGAGCCCAGCTCTTATCAGGGCTGGCTGCTGCTGCTGCTTTCACCTCCTCAAGCTGCTGCCCTCCCCATGCCCACAGTCCCGCTCCCAGAGCTGACAGCATTTCTGGAATCCCCTGGAAGGGATCCAGGTGGGCAATGCCAGGCGCAGAGCAGCCACCAGCATCACTCTGGCCGGGCCTCTTCGCTCTTATCAGCTGTCCCTTTTCGTGCCTGAGTCATCAGGGACAAGAGCATCAAATCACAAACAAAGCCATTACCTCGCTAAGCAAATACAGACGAAAACCTCACTTTATTTTTTGAAATTGGAGCCCTGGCTCCTGAGGGCTTGAAGTGGCACCTCCCCTCTGCCAGCTTCCCTTGGCTGGGTCTGCTGCAGCCCCACAGACACCCCGGGTGAGGAGAGGAGGGAGACAGGGCCACTGTCCTGGAAGTCCATGGATTTCCTGGGATGGGGGAGCTCCGTGCTTGGTGCACCCTCACGCTGGTGGCTCCAGCTACACGAACTGGGCACATCCAGCGGGAGTGACAACCCCTCTGCTCTGCCTGTGACACCCATCCCTGCTGCCAGCACAGCCCCCTTTTCCCCAGGGCTCATCCCTGGTGCTTCGTGCTTCCCACATGTCTGCGGCTCGCGCCTCCCCATCCCAGCGCTGATCCAGGATTTTGTTCTTCTCCTTTTTTTTTTTTTTTCCCCACCGTGTCCAAATGGGAATTAAATTGAGGCCACTAAACTCATTTGCTCTCGCAGCCGTGCTGGGGCTGCAGGCAGCGTTTCAGCCCCGGCTCCCCGGAGCGGCTGCCGGGCTCGGGCTGGGAACCGCAGTGTGCTGGCTCCTGCTGCCGTGCCCGGCGTGCTCCTGCCTGCCCCCGGTGCCTTGCCAGCCGCCCCACGGCGAGGCAGGGCTGTGGTTAAGCCCGACCAGACCAAAACATGTGCCCGAGCAATTTCTGCCTCATGTGAGCCGTGCTTGGGGCAGCGCTCAGCTCCTGCTCAGGCTGCTGTGGCTGCGCCTGGCCCGCAGCCCCATCCCTGAGAGTTCTCCCGGTGTCCCGGGGGATTGTCCCACTGCAGCCCTGTGGGGAGGTGCTGGAGACAGGCTGGGCAGCCGCCCCCACAGCCTGGCTCGGCCTCAGGAGCTCAGGCAGCACCACGAGGAAATTGGGATGAGCCGGAGCCAAGGAGGTGGCTGTGGGACATGAGGTATGAGGCAGGGGGTGCCAGGGGAGAGCACCCAGCACCCACTGAACCAGGCAGTGCCACCCCACCAGGGCTTATTTTTATCAGGCAGGAGCAGGAGGAGGAGGAGGGATTCTGGTGATGGGTGAATTGTTCCCCTACCACCCAGGAAAAAGTCTCTGGAAGTGCCTGCGGACAGCAAAGGAGGGCAGACCTGAGTGTGCTGGGAGGGAACAGCTGCTGGGAATTTAAATGACTGCCCGTGAATGCTGGTTTTGTTTTGTCCCAGCCATGGCTGCCGGGGCCAGGCAGCATTCAAACCCTGCTGCTCACGGGGCTCTGTGCACGGAGCTCCTTTGGAAAAACCAGGGAGAAACCTGAGCTGGAGAGGAGCCCCAGTGCAGCACCCTGACCCTGCTCTGCAGAGAAACCAGCAGAGATGGCCAGAGCAGGCAGAGCCACGGCAGCAGGGATGTGCAGGAGCTGGGATGGGGGCCTCTGGTCAAGCTTTGTTCCCGTCTGCCAGAGGGAAAAGCGATGGAAAGAGAAGAGATGGTCAGGAAGTGAGTGAGGTGTGCTTCCTGCATCCTTCCTGCACAATTCCAGCACAGTTCCTGCACACTTCCCTCTCCCGCTGCCTGATGGGACACGGCCCTGGGGCTGGGCAGTGGAGGCAGATTTTCCAGGGACAGCCTCGGGATGAAGCTCTCGCTCTCGGCTCGCCCTCGAGCCGGGGACATGGAATGCTGCCCCGTGACTCTCCACGGCTCCCTGGGGAAATGGAGATGCTGCCAGGCACTGTGGTTTACAGCCTCAGCCCCGGTGCACGCTGCCAGATCCATGCCCTGAAAATCTAGTTTTGTAGGAATAAACAGGATTTCTTATTCCTGTTGCTAATGTGATAACAGCACATCGCAACACAGATGTTTTAATAACACATAGTCCTTTTAATGAAGGGACTTAAGCTAATTTACATCCCAACATTCGTATATGTCCTATTTGCCCATTTATTCGTGCAGCAAATGAAATTAAAGTTACTAAACATTTAGAAGATTACAAATACACTGGAGAAGTGCACCTGTGTATTAAAATGAGGAGCAGGAGCTGCTTTCCTGGCACAGAGGCTGCCCAAGGCACGCGCTGCTGGCTGCTTCCTCCCTTCCTGTGCAGCCACACAGGCTGGAGGGGAAGGCAGCCAGGCACTGCCAGACCCCATTCCCAGGGATGCTGACAGTTGTGACAACCACTGCACTTTTATTTTTATCATCCCGCCAACGCCGCTCTTTAGATCAGCTTTTATTAAAAATAAATAATGCTTTTAAAGCTGGTGCTGGGGCACCAAACTGTGACAAAGGCCAGGGAGGTGGTGCTGAGGATGATTAATGTGATTTTTCCAGCGAAATACTGTAGCAGTTCTGCCGTGCTGAGGGCTCTGCCAATGGGTGTGGGGAGGACGAAGGTGCTGGGTGCCATTCTCAGCCTGGCACCTGGAGCAGGGGCACAGCCCATGCTGGAGACACATCTGGCTGTGGCCTCACCCTGTCTCAGGCCAGGTTTGGTGGGCACATGTCAGGCAAAGGCCGAAGGGATGCTGAGGCACAGAGCCCTCCCAGCCCCTTGGATGTATCCATCCGTCCTTTTTCCATCATCCCCCACCCCTTTCTCCAGCAGGCCCGGCCATCTGAGCCCAGCGGAGTGGTGAACGCTGCTCATCCTCAGGGCACTGAAAAGGGCCATACAACGTTCCCTGTCACCCAGTCCACACCCCGGGGCTCCAGGGATGTCACACATCCATCGAGTCACCATCCTGGGCAGGCCCATGCCAGGCACATCTGCATCACATATGGAGGCTCCTCCCATATCACACCCTCCAGAGGAAGGTGAGGAAACCTCCAGCACCTCGGGGAAGCCCCCAAAGGCTGTGCAAGGCTGGGCTTGCTCCCCCTGGGCAGACTCATCCCGCCCAGGCTTCCCAGGAAGGGGCACCCATCCTCCCGTGTGATGGTACAGCTGCCTCCGCTCATGGCCATGTGCATGAGGCTGCAGCTCCTGCCCTGCTGGGACAGCCCCAGCCGTAAAACCCCTGCCACGATGGAGACTTGTGGCTGAAGGGCTGCATCCCCTGCTCAGAGCTTGTCCAAGACGTGCCCAATGCCTGAGCTTTTCCCACGTCCCGCTCACGGCAACCAGCGGGAAAAGTAACGAGCAAAATCCTAGGCAAACATTTTGGGAATCCAAAATTCTCTCTCTCTGAGCGCAGTTTGGCTCAACAGCTTGGTGGGGCATGGCAGGCACTCGGTGTACAGATGGGGAGGCAGAGTGGCTGTCCCGCGGAGCTCCCGGCTGTGTGCTCCATCAGGGAAAGCGCTGCTGCTCACTGCTGCACTCCCCTTATCCCGGTCCCTCCCCTGCCTTTCCAGGCCAGAGCATTTCTCAGACTGTGCTTTATCCCATCCCTGCTGCTCCTTTTCCAGCGCCACCAGCACCGCTAACAACAACTAAAATCCTAAATCCTGCCAGCCTGGTCCCACCGCTCCGAGGCTGAGCCTGCGCCCCGAACACCACGGAACGCGTGGGCAATGAGTGGCACAGCACTCCCTCCTCCCCCAGTTGTGCAACTGGGGCTGTTGGGATGCCATCTCCAGCCCCCCTGGCTCGCCGCTCCTGGGAAACTCGTGCCCGTCCCTGCGGCAGGCGGAGGAGCGAGGCGGCTGTGTTCCTTACCTCTCGCCGGAGCCGGGAGTGCGGGGAGAGCTGGAAATAGCCCTGGCTGACACAGATACCTGTGCGGAACAGCAGGGGCCTGCACTCGCCGTGGTAATTGCAGACTGCACGGCGATGAGTCAGCCGGAGCCCCGCTCGGGCAGCACGAGGCTGCCCTGCCTCCCGCACCGTGCGGGCAGCGCCCGCCCAGCCAAACCCGGGCCCCGTTGCCGGGGAAATTGATGCTCCCCCCGTCCTCGGGAAGGGGGGCCCAAAGCACAGGAGCAGGGAGAGGATGGGAATGAGAGCATCTTGCAGCTTTTTAAGCTCTCGAGATGCTTTCAAGTGCCAGGAAGGCTGTGCGAGCTGTGATTTGCTGCATTATTTCTGTTGCTATCCCTGCACGGGGAGCTCCTGTGTGCAGAAGAGCTGCTTGCAGCAAGTCAGCATCCAAGCATTGCCTGTTCTGAGGGGGGGGGGCTGAGCCCCACAGCTGCCATCACCCACAAGGGACCGGGGGCCACCCTGGGACCAGCCCTCAGCACTCCCCAGGGTCTCTGGGATGGGCCCCCTTTATCTTAGCCATGGGCAACTGAAGCAGCTGGAGACCGAAGCGGTGTCGGCTCACCCCGAGCTCCTCGGCAAGAAAGCCCCACCAGCAGAGCTCTCCATCCTCCTCCTCCTCCTGGGGCTCAGGGGCTGCCTCGCTGCCGGCGATTGCACTGTCAGGACATTAATAAATAATTAGCCAGCAAACTTCCACCAGGGAGCTTCGTTTCTTCTCCTCCAGTGGTGCTGCCTGTTCAGAGAGGGGAAACCAGGGGAGAGCAGCTATTCCCAGGAAGAGGGGCTGGAGGGGGTGGCATTTCCCCAACCAGGCTGGCGGGTCCCCAAGCTCCTCCACAGCTGACTTCACATTCCAAAGGGATTCGGGGCCAGGAGGAGGAATAGGTAAAATCAATGAGAACCTATTTGGCGGGATAAAAGAATGTGGTTTTATTTATAGCGCTGGCTGGAGCTGAAGTGTCTCCTGCCCAGGGAGACAGTGCTGAGGCGCTGGGGAGCAGCAGAGCAGGGTCTGCACAGGGCTGGGAGATGCACCAGTGCCTGCTGCCCACCCCCCATCACCCAGCCCCACTGAGCCCCCAGCCCCCCACTCCCCAAAGTGCTGCGGGTGGCTTTGCTCGCCAGCTGCTCTAACAGCAGTGTCTGTGCTCAGGGGGTGCCAGGAGCTGAGCACCAGCCCCTTCCCACCACTTGTGCCCAGCCAGGGCTGCAGGAGCTGGGGACAGTGGTGGCCAGCCACTCTGGGGGATGCTCAGAGGAGAGCTGGTGACAAGGGAGGAGGGGGTGCTGCGAGATGGGGGCCTGGGGAGAGATGGAGCCAGCCTGGCAGGCTGGGAGTCACGAGCCAGGGAGATGCCCGTGGACATCCCTGCCAGCAACAGCTGCTTGAGGAACAGCAAGTCCTTGCTCAGCAGTGCTGCAGATCCAAAGCGTCTCCCTTCGCTGCTCACTCCCTTGGCCAGCTCTGCTGGTGCAGGAGGATCAGGACCTGCTCTGGTGATCAAGGCACATCTCTGGGATGAGGCAGTTAAAAGAGAGAGAGGAAGAGAGGCACTCAGACTCTGAGCAGCCTCCAGGGAGAGGCAGGAGGAGTTGCCCTGCTAGGAGCCATCAGCAGAGGAGGATGAGGCCAGCCTTGGTCTCAGCCACCCCCTCAATGCCCCTTGCTCCTTCTGGGAGCAGCTGGCGGCAGGAGGTGGGGTTACAGGAGGTACCCCAGCTCCTGGTGCTGTCCTGCCAGGCAGGAACAGGCAGTGAAGGGAGCCCAGGCAGCACCACCAGGACTGGAGGCAGCTCGACAGGCAGGGATGAGGCAGGTGGGGCAGCGAGAGGCCAGTGGGGTGATATGGATGGGCTGTGACAGACGCTGCCAGCACCGTGTGAGAGCTGCCAGTGCTGTGGGAAAGCTGAGCTCGGCCAGAGCGAAAGGCTGAGCATGAGGGACACGGCATGGTGCAGCTCCTGCCGGTCCCTGGCTGGCTGGTGCCCTGTGCCCGGCTGCTCTGGGGCAGCACGGGGGGACACCGAGCCTGGAACAGCAAGGGGAAAGCTTGGGCTGCAGGCTGGGATGGCAGGCAGTGCAGAAAGAGCAGTGCAAGGTCTCTGGCAGTGTGTTCCTTCCCCCAGATGAAGTGAGGTACAGGATGAGCTGAGTGCCCTGGGCTGCTGCCAGCCTCTCATCCCCAGGCAGAAGGGGCCGGCTGGCCCTGCTGTGCCAGAGCAGCCTGGGGAGGAGGACAGGCTGCTTCAGCTGCTGTGGGTGTGCTGCTTCCATGGACAAATGAGTCACTGAAAATGCCATAAGGAGTCAATGGGCATCCTGGTCCCCTGCTCATCCCACACAGCTGGTGGGCATCGTGAGCCATCGTGCAGGAGCCTTCCCTACCCTCTGCTGTCTGGGCTCTGCCACTTGCTCCGGGAAATTCCCATCTGTTTCAACAATGCATCCACAAAACCCCCTTCTTGGGCCTTTGCCATCACATTTGTCTCCTCAGAGGTTTTCTCGGCAATAAGTGTGTGGATTTACCTGCGCAGCACGCTCCAGGCTGCAGTCTGGGAGAGGAGCAGGCTGCAGGATGGGGCAGGCTGGGGCCCTGTACAACAGTCCCCTGCAGGGGTGCATCCCTCCTGCCCTCAGTGCTGGCCACAGGCTCCTCTGACAGAGCTGGAGCAGCCTCTGCTCCAGGGAAAGAGCTGCAGAAAGCCTGGCAGGTGGCACAGGGTGGGGAGGGACCCTCGGCCAGGTGCACTCCAGAGAGGGGCCTGGGGGGCTCTGCCACGGCACAGGGACAGTGTCCATGGTGTCCATGTGTGCCTGCATGAGGGGTTTGCTGGCACAGTGGGACATCACTCCTCAGTGATGCCGAGGGAATCTGGAGCAGGAATGGCACCCTCTGAACTACCAGAGGCTCAGCCCTGCTCCCTGGTCAAGCCAGATCTCAGAGCCAGGAGCCCACCCAGACCCATTCTGTCCTCAGAATCCACTTTTGTTTCCCAGGTCCCCTCCAGCCCCAGGGGCAGAGTCCCTCAGCCCTGTGGCAGAGAGGACATCAGACTTTCTCCTCCTTGCTGACCATGAAGCATAACAGAGCCCTCCTGTCGCCAGACGAGGAGGAGGAGGAGGAGGAGGAGGAGGAGACAGGAGCTCCCAGGTGCACACAGCTAATGAGGCACAGAAAGTGTGCAGGGAAAGCAACATTCTGTCCCTGTGCTCGTGACTTCAGGTGAAGGATAAGGCTGAGCCGAGCGCTGAGCAGGGCTGTAGGGAAGGGAAAGCAGAGCTCGTGGAAGGGAGCCAAGCAGAGAAACTCAGCGAAACTCGGGGCATGGCACTGCCAACCACTGAGCCCCGCGGGGAGCGGGGCCCCAGCGAGCAGCCTGCACGAATGGGGAGTGCTCCAGGGGAGGGCTCTGGGGAAGCCTGGGGACACCTTCCCCTTCAGCTGCCCCCAGCTCGCCCAGCCACCGGCTTTCAGAGCTCCTGCCAGCTCCTGCAGAGCGCCTTTCCCGGGTCCCCAGCGACAGCGGCCACCACGCCAATGCCCCCGGGGCTGCATTTCATGCGAGTGCCAAGCAGAGAGTGTCACCAGGCGGGGGGCTGGCGGGGACCCGCAGCCGGCTGGGGATGTTGTAACTCGGAGGAGCCCCATTTGCCGCTGCCTCTCACTGCCCGGTCCGTACAACAATTTGCCATCCACAAACAGAGGCAGCTGCAACGTGAGAGCCAGGGCGGGCGGTCGCCCGGCGCGGGGGGCTCCTGCCCAGCCGGCGCTCATTGGCTCCGGCCCCTGTCCCACGGCTGGCCTTTGGCAGGCTCCGGGTACCTTCAAACCCTGTCCCCTGCTGACCGCTGGCCCAATGACATTACTCTCTCGCTGCTGTTTTGAAAGGACATTTGCAAGCTTTTCCTGTTATATTTTACCTCGGTAATGTTATCCCCAGCCCCTCCGGGCTTAGCATCGAGTTGCTGCTGCAGCAGCGGCGCGGTGCCACGGGGTGCTCCAGCTCAGCCGTGGCTGCCAGGCCAGGGTGGGCACAGGGGGCTTAATTCTGCTCGAGAGTGGCTGGCACCTCTTTGGGTACATAAATACGGAGAGCAGCAGAAGCTGGAGCTCTGGCAGCTGCCCCGCTCTCAAAGCTCGGGGTCTGGTTGAGGAGGAAAGCTGTGAGCACACGGCAGAGCTGCCCGGCTCCGTGCACAGGGCACGGTGTGTGACACGGGCAGTGCGATGCCCCACTCACACCACTGCGCTCCCGTCCTGTGCCTCAGACACCACCTCTACCCACCGCAGGTGCTTCTGAGGCTGCCACATGACCGACTTCTAAGAAGGTGGAGACAACACCGCTTATAACATCTTGTCCTCCTTCACCTCTCTCCTGGTGCTTCCAAAGCCCTTTTTTTTTATGAGTGTTATTCAATCAATTCCTCCAGAAACTCCAGGGCACAGGGAAGTGGTGTGATCTCCATTTCATAGGTGAAAAGAACCAAAAGGCACAGAAAAATGCTTGGACTGTGCAAAAGTCCAGAGCAGTCAGGAGCTGAAGTTGGGCAGGTTAACATCATCTTGCAGCCACATGAGCAACTGTACTTCATCCTGCAGGATCCCACTGAAACCCAGAAGCAGCAGCAAGTCCACTTTGCCAAGATGTCCCCATTTTGCTGCTCTGTCCCCCTCCCGCCACAAGGGCAGCCTGACCCCAATGTCACGTCCAGTTTTGCCTGCAGGGCTGGAAGAAGCCCTAACCTGTCTGTTCAGAGGAGAAATGGGGCAGTGCAGGCTGGGCTTTGCTTTCCTCGTGTTCCTCCGTGCCTGGGGGTGTTTGCTGCCAGGGAGGAGGAACTGTGCTTGCACACAGACCAGAAGAGAAAAGGTATTTCTGAAAAACTCAGCTCTGCGCAACTTGCTTTTAGAATGATTCTCAAGTAATTCCCACAAATGTTACTTCCTACTTGAGTGCAGCTGGTGTAAAGGAAATCACGAGATACTCGAGTGAGAACCTCGCTTTTTGTGCAACAAATTCCTCCCAAAGGACTACTTTTGTGGTGAGGCCTTCCAGCCCTGCTTTTTGCCCTGATGGGGCAAACATCCCTCCTGTTCTCAGCTCATCTTCATCACTCCTATCTTCTGCAAAGAAAGGAATGCACTTCGCATCACTGGTCAGCAGGGTCACCTGGGAATTTGACTCTTGATCTTCAAGGAGTTGCACATGCCCCAGAGCGGGGCAATTTCCTTCCTTGCCCTCCTGACTGTGCCGTGCCTGCTGTGAGTACAGCTGTGAATCCTGGCAGGGCATTCCTGGGCCCAGGCCTCCCACCCATGGGAAGAGAAGTTTCACTGCTGGCAGGGCAGCTGGAAAAGCACCTTGGGTAAGGGTTTTGGCACTTGATAACAGTAATTAGTACTAGAGCGCACAGCAATGAGGAAGAGTTGCTTTGTCCCATCCCAGCAGCCAGGCCACCCTGGCCTCCGACTCCCACCACTGTGGCATAACACTCGCTGTCCCTGACATCTCCCTTCGGTGCAAGGCTTGGGATCATCAGGGAAAACCCAGTGTTGCTACATTGCATGATGTTCACAACATGTCCTGAACCAAGGGAGGCCAGAGGGAATTAAAGAGTGGCTGGAAACAGCTCTGCCTTTGAAACAACAGCTAAGAGAACACGGATGGGCAGTGGGCCTTTCCTGCCAGAGGAAGAAGCACTTTCTGTTCACCCCTCAGAGCCTGGCACAGAGCTCCCCACCCCCATAGCGCCACATCACTTTGCTCCATCAGCGCTTTACAGTGACCCTGCAGGCCTGTCTAGGCAGTCTGAGGGGATTCAAGGATCTGGAGCCATTAGGCTGCAGGTGTTGCCACTTGGTTGGTTGTGTATCAGCTAATTCAGGCTGCAGTGCCAAGCCCTGCTCTTTGCCATGTAATTGCTACGGGTAAGTAAATAGAACATTCATGAGATTTTTGGTCCCATCATTAATTATTTCTGAAAGGCCTTTTAGGATACGCCTCAAAACCCCAGACAGAAAGATGACGTGCGTGACATCAAGATGCTCGCAGCAGCAGCTGAAACGAAAACAAGAAAAATCTGAAGATCTTTTTGCTCCTTCACTGCAGTCACCTGGTCCCACTTCAGTGCAGACCCACCGAGCCTGGAAGTGACCCTTGCCCCAACCGCTGCTCTCAGGGCTTATGTATCTCCACATGAGGTGATCTGGGGACTGTTGAGAGGTGCCTGGCGGCGCTGGGTGCTCCCACTTTTAAACGCCGGCAATTTTAAGGTGTGCGTGGTGGCACTGCTCAAAGTGGGTTCCCTCGGGAAGGTGCTCCTGCGAGAACCACGGGCCACTTAAAAAGCCCCGGAAAGCCTGGATACGGCCCCTGCTCTGACACGCTGCACCCAGCACTTACATATCTCAACTCGGAGTGACCCAGCGGCACCGGGGATGCCGAGCACCCCCCCCCTTTGGCGGGCTGGCACTTCCAATGGACACACAAAGTGGTGTCCCACGCGTGTCTGCAAAGCCCCCCGGGGCGCTCCCTCGCCGTGATCCCCCCGTGCCCGGCTCCCGCAGCCGCGGGCGGGGGCTGCGGGCGGGGGCTGCGGGCGGCTCCGCCCCGGCGCTCCGCGCTCCCCGCCCCGCCGGCCGCCCGGCTCCCGCCGCCGCGCCTGCTGCATGCTCGGTGCTCAGCCCCAGCCGGAGGTGGAAGATGGCGGAGCCGGGGCCGGATTGCAGCTCTCTGCTCGATGAGGATCTTTCCTCCTTCGTCTTCAGTTACCTCGCTGACAGCCAGGTAGGGAGCGCGGGGGAGGGGGGCTCTGCTGCGCGGGTCCCCGGCGCGCTGCAGCCGGAGGGGGGGGAACGGACAGACCCCCCCGCTGCTTGCCGGGGCACCGCGGGGAAGAAGAGCCGGTGCTGGCGGAGCGGGGGTGCGGGGACCGGCTCGTCCGGCGGGTGTCCCGCGGGGCTGCGGCGGTGCCGTTCTCTCGGCGGGCGCGGAGCCGCCGCGGGGCTGTGCGCGCCCCTCCCGGGGCTCCCGGGCGGCCGCAGCCCCGCAGCCCCGCCGGCGCTTTCAGCACCACTCGCACGTGGACTCCCGCGGCCCCCCATTCCCCCATCGGCCGGGAATTTGGGGGGGACAGGGGACAAGTTGATGGGTTGATGGGTTTCGGCACAGAACCACCCCCCCCCCCCCCGGTTGTTACGGCCCCCCCAAAGGTGGGGAGGGGGCGGCGCGGTGCAGGGGGTGGGGTGGGGGGGGGCTCCGCAGGGGGCTGCGCGGTGGGGGCTGATCGGAGCCGGGCTGTGGGATGAGTCATGCCGAGCGTCAATTCCACGCATACGGGCTGGGATCTTGGGGGATGGAGGTTTGGGGGGAGGGAGGGGTGCGACAGCGAGAGGGGGCTCGGTGCCGCGAGTCGCCGGCTCCAAAATATGGATGAGCTGTGTTTTGGACGGAGCTGGGTATTAAAATCAGATTAAGGCTCCTTGGCAGCTCCGGCGGGATCACGAGAGCGAGCCGTGCTGGCTATAGGGCTCGCATGCTTTTCCATTTTGGGGGCTGCAAGAGAGGCGCTATACAATAAACCGGGCAGGAGCCCGAGCACCGCCGCGCATTTCGCAGTCGGCTTGATGAGGCTGCTGCAAGTGGGAAGAGTTTTCTGTAGTTATGTATCATCCCCCCGACCCTTCACTTTCATAACCACGGATTACAAAATAGCTCTGATTGTGAAGCGAGCACATTCATCCCAACCCTTGCTCTCTCACCAGTTCAGCCCCGGGATTGCAAACAGCAGGAGCGTGTGTGTTTGTGGGGAACAGGACGGGCACTAATCCTGCCGCCGTTTGGGTTCAAAACAAACAAGAGCTCGAGAACTGGTAAATCAGATTTGCCCGCGGTGCGTGTGCCAGACAGAACCAGGCAGGTCTTGCCACCAGCCAGACTGATGTAGTCCCGGCACCTCTCCTCGCATGCACCAGCGCCAGAGCGCTCCGGCTTGGCACGGGACCGGGCGGCTTCTGGGGGCAGAGCAGGGGGGAGGCAGCCTGGGTTCTTAACCAAGAGCTGCTGACAGGTTGATTACAGCAGAAGGGTCAGGAAAGGTGAGAAGTGGGCCGAGGTTTTGTAAGCAGTTTGTGTGGTTTTTTTCCATTTTATTATTGCTGAGGGAACCGTCGGCTTGGAGGTGAGGAGGCTGATTGTGTGGGATGCTGTCCCTCGGAGTGGGCTGCTTGTGTGGGATGCCATCCCCTGCAAGTACAGCAGCAAGGCTGCAGCTCCCACCAGCCCCTTTGCTCCCTGAGCAGGTGAAAGTTCCTGGCTTCACTTCCCTGTAATAACCCTCCTGTTCTCCGCGTGTTAACCACGACAAGAAGAGCCCCTATGATTGCAGCACGCTCCCGGAGCCTTGTTTCTCTTTTTCTTTGCTTTTTAGTCAGCATTTGATGTGCCAATTTAGGAATCTTATTCCAAAAAGGGACTGCTAAGGGAGGGGGAAGGAAAAAAAAATCCTATGAATTGTCATCCTTCTCTGGTGCAAGCCCACCATGTTGTGAGCATTCCCTGGAAAATTTGGAACTGTGAAATGGCCTGTGCTGAAATGAGACCGTGTTTATGAAACGTGGCTGGCTGTGTCCCCTGTTTTCTCTCTCTGTCCCCGGCTTGCTCTCTGCTGGAGGGAGCAGCACAGGTAGTGCTGGTCCGAAGTCTGCAGGTGTGGGAGGAGAGGAGCAGCGAGGGCAGCGTTGCAGCTCGCTGCAGCTCCCGTGCAGCCCCTCTGTGCTCTCCCATCCGGCGCCTGCTTTTGATAATTCCATTTCCTCTTCTGTCCCCATGTGCGCTGAGGGGCTCAGGGCTGGGATGGGAAGAAAAGAGAAGAAGGAAAAAGGAAGAAAAAACAGCCCCCCCCCAGCTATGATTTGCATGCATTTGCCTAAGAACGGCCTGAAGTTGTAAGCATGTGTTGTGCTTGTACCTTAACCTCTGATGAAACTGGGGGAAGGCTCCAGCCCTGGCTCTGTCACATGCTGCCTTCTAACTGGGAGCGGGAGGCGGGCCGGGCTGGCGCTGACGTCTCTCCCCATTACTACTGTACAGGCCTCTGCTTACAACTGGGTTGCTGACTTCTCAGTGGAGCCCCAAAACCACTTCCCCAAAGACCCCAGTGCTCCAGCACGAGAGCGGGTTATCCTGAGAGGCTACGGTGTCAGGAGGCCACGAGATGATGAATAGTAGCTGTTTCCTTCGTGGAAATTTTGAGGAACTGGGACTCTCCTCCTCTCTCGCCCATGCTCCTCCCCAGTCCTTGCTTTTGCAGTAGGTTTTGAGAAAGGCACAGTTGGTGCAGGTGCCGGGTGATCCCTTCCTCTCCAGGGGAGGAATCCTGAGCAAGGCTCTCGGGGAGATGCGCGGGGAAGGTTTGCCATGGGTATCTGCATCAGTCCCTTAATCATAAGGGTTTGTGCTGAGGGTGCCTGCTAACCTCTATTTACATATCGAGGACAGCGATGATTCACGTGGTACCTGCATTGCTACAGAAAGAAAATCAGGGTTTTTCACTTGATATCTGCCTTTCTCCTGCCAGCTCCTTTTTTCCTTTTTTTTTTTGGGGAAAAAAAAAAAAAGTGATTTTATTCTGCTGCACCTCAAAATGTGTCATTTCTGGGCCTGCTTAATCCATTTTGTGCAACTGTGCTGCTCAGAGGTATGGAGCTGGTTGTAGCTGGTTCATCTGCTGGCACCGGGCACTGGGAAATGCCAGCCAGGCAGCTCTGCCGAGAGCACCACGGAGCAGCCAGCAGCTCTCAGCATCCCTGCGAGAGGCTGGAGCGCTGTGGCTCTTACAGCTTCAATTTGTTTAAAAACCCCAAAGAAAGTGCAGTGGGGGGGTGGGGGGAGGAATAAATAAAAAAAACCCCAGGCTGCTTCTCGGAGGGATGCTTAAAGATCACATGAACTGAAATACAATATTCCCTCTTTAACTTCCCAGCCTCCTGCTAGAAGCTTAATCCATCGATGAGTGCAGGAGGCACAGTGAGCCTGCGCTGGGTTGGCATTTCTAGTGATGAACTGGGGGTGCATCCCTAATTTCTGATAGTCCTCACTGAGCTGAGCGATACCCTGCTTTTTCTGTGGCTTTTCTCTTGAAGATTTGGGGTGGGTTTGGACGACAGACAGCCCGAGGGCCTGTGCAAAATGCATCCTCAGCTGCATTGCTGCAGCGTGGGTCGAAGGGCTGCTGCAGTGCCAGGGCTGGAGAAGGCTGAAGTTGTCTGGGAAGCAGGCTGGCTGTGTCCTGGTGGCTGTTGCCGTGTTGGAGCAGGGCCTGGAGGGTGCTGGGGGTGCTGGTGGCTGTCCCCACCACAGCAGAGGCTGTGGAAGCTGGCGAGCACAGCAGAGTCTGAGTTGAGCCAGGAGAGAGAGCAGCCGGCAGCAGGCGGAGAGAGGAGGGCTGGGCTGGAAGCTGCCCCTCAGAGAGCCTCCCCACACACCTGCCTGCCTTCCCCCCGTGATTCTGACCGGTGTTCCCCACCCTGGCAGTGCCCCAGGGCTGCCCCACACCGCGGGTTTTCCCCCACCTGCCTGCACATCCCTGCCCCGCTCTCATGCCGTAATGGAAAGGCACCTCTCCAACAGGTGAATAATTAAGGGCTCAACCGAGGGCCTCCAGCAAAGGGAGCTTTGTAAGGGAAGAGGGATCTCTCTCACATTAACCTTTCCAATGTCAAAAGCCTTTTTGTAGGGAGGAACTCCACTGCCACAAGCTGTTTGGCATGCTTGGTTGTCTAATTAAAAATGCTCGGGGAATGCCCCTTGCAGCCCCAAACCCCTGGATTTGGGGAATGGGTCCCACATCCCCAGTGCAGGGCTGGGGACAGGGATGCTACAGGCTGGCTCCTGGCAGATGGTTTGTTGTGCTGCCAGCCACTGGTGCCAAGGGCAGGAGCCCACAAGGCTTTGAGATCCCCTTTGGTGGGGCTGGGGGCTGTGGCAGAGCGTGGGAGCTGCAGTGCTGTAGTGACAGGACAAGAAAAATGGATTCAAACTGACAGAGAGAATGGTTAGAGTGGATATTAGGAAAAAAATTCTTCCCTGTGAGGGTGGAGAGGCCCTGGCACAGGGTGCCCAGAGCAGCTGTGGTTGCCCCTGGATCCCTGGCAGTGTCCGAGGCCAGGCTGGATGGAGCTTGGAGCAGCCTGGGACAGTGGAAGGTGTCCCTGCCCGTGGCAGGGGTGGCACTGGATGCGCTTTAAGTTCTCTTCCAACCCAAACCATTTTATGATTCCATGAAGGACACGATTCCCCCTGGCCAGCATGTGCCAGCACCGTGGGAGCTTGGGGACATCACTGGGCTGGGGCAGAGGCATTGAGCAGGGCCAGATTGCTGCCAAATGCCACCACCGAAGCCAGCACTTCTGCGTGCCCATGGCCTCGGGGAGATGGTGTCACCAGGGCGAGGGGCACCGTGTCCCCGTGGGGCTCTGCAGCTCTGGCTGTGCCGGGGAAGGGAAGTGCTGTCCCCAGAGATGCGGCTCCACCGGGACCACGCGTGTGGCACTCGTTGGCCGCCACCGCGGAGCCGGGGACGCGAGGTGCTGGCAGGGCCTCGGCTGCAGACACGTTTGCCGGAGGAATCGGCTTCAGGCTCCCGCAGCTGAGCCCTGCTCCATGGCAACCCGCCGCGGGCTTATATTTCTCGTGACTGCTTGGCAGCCTGGAGTGATTTAGCAGGGGGGATCTCTGTACGCGCCGGAGCCGCCGCCAGCGCGGCCGTGCTGGGGTGACCGCCACGCTCCCGGCCCTGCGGCGCTCCAGCTCCCGGGGCACCCCCTTCCCACAGCCCAGGAGTGGGCAGCGTGGACGGGCAGGATCCCACCACCTCCTGCTGCCTGCAGAGCCACCTTCTCGCCAGTGCCTGGACAAGGACGTTTTAAGCTGCCTGTGCTTGTAGTAACGAGCCAGGGACTAAAGGTTGGAGTTAATGGGGCAGGTGGTCAGGTGAGGTAGTGACCTACTTCCAGGGGCACCGGCACCGTAGGCACTGAGTGATGGTCCAGCCAATGTGTTTCCCTTCCCTTATCGCTCGGCCGTTCTGCTTTTCAGCACTTTTCCTGAACTCTGGCTCACAAAATATTATTTATTTATTTATGGCGGTTGGGTTTTGTTGGTTTTTTTTTTTTTTTTTCTTTTTCTTTCAATGACGGGAGCTTCCAAGAAACGCCGAAGGACTTTGCACAGCTCTGGCTGTGCTCAGGGTCTTGTCAGCCCTGTCCTTATCCAGCCCTGTCTCACTGCACTTCCCCACGTGGAGGCAACAGCCAAGGCCGAGCTGCTGCATTAAACCAGCTCACTGCTGAATTAACACAGGGAAAAGTAAAAGCTGGAAATCTCCTTTGGCCCTGGAAGATCTGGAAACCCCCCGGGGGAGGGGTTCTTCATGTGTCGAGTGTGGTATCTGCTGGTGGGGGATGTGGAGAGGCTGTGGCAGCCCTGGGGACACGGCCCCATCCAGTAGCCAGAGTCACCTTTGATCTCTGCGGGCTCCGGGCTGCAATGTGGAGCTTAGGGAAAATACTTCCCTTATCTCTCACATCCCTCTGTCCCGAGGCAAAGCTGGCAGGCACTGGGAGCTGGATGGGCACCCCAGCACCAGGAGCTTCCTTGGGGGAGCATGATGATGCTGAAGCGTGCCAGGAGCTTTTTACATCTGTGTCCCCACTGCCCCCCAGGCCCCCTGCCCACCCAGCCTGGCGGTGGGGACAAAGGCTGGAGAGACCATCAGAGGGCTGATGTGACACTTCTCCCCTCCCCTGGGAAGAGCAGTACATGCTTTATATGGATGTTTTTGTGCTGAGGTGGCGCCTCAAGCTCTTGCAGGGACTACAGTTGCAGGGCAGCAGCATATCTTTACTGAGATGCATTTTCTGAATTCTTCCTGTGGCCCTGCGGCCAGGCCAGGCCAGCAGCAGCCCCTCTGCTGAGCCAGCGCACGGCCAGGCCCCTCGGTTCCTGTTCCAGTTTGCTGCGAGTTTCACTCAGAGAACAGAAGCTCCTCTCTGCTGTCACTTCTGCTCCCCGCCTTTGTCTGGGGAGGCTGCAGCACCCGGTTTGTCCCCGGCGTACGGGGGGAGCGGTGTGGGCAGTGTCATCCTTTCCCCCTGCCGCCACAAGCTGCCTTCTCCACCTATTCCCTGAGGAACCCTCATTTCCTAATTTTCATGGACGTCAAGAGCAAGGAAATCCTGTGGCGAGGGCCGAGCGTCCTGAGCCGGGGCTCGGAGCCCGAGCTGGGGCAGCCGGCGGCGCAGTGGGGACGGAAGGAAGCCCAGCTGCCTCTCTTCACGTTTGTTCTCCTCCCTCCTGCGCCGTGGAGGGGGGATGTGGCTTTCACAAGTGACAGCTGGGGGACCTGGCTGTCCTGCCACGAGGTGACCCACGGCTGGAGCAGCCCCAGCTGTCCTGGGGTGCAGGGGAGCTGCCGAGCAGTGTTTTTGCTGAGCCTTTCTTTCATTTTTTAGCCAAATTCCTGGGTAGGAGGGAGTCGCGTTATTATTTTTTCATGACGAAAGTGCATCTGTAGCTGCAGGGTGTTCAGGAGACTGCCACGACCCTCTGCATGCACACAGGACTGGCAGGGCTGGGTTGGAGCTGAGACCAGCGCTGGTCACACTTGTCCACGGCTGAGCCGGGGTGACAGCGAGGAGCTGGAGGTGACAAACGTGGCACTCACAGCTCTCCTGGGAGGATGAAGCCGGGACAGGCTCTGGCTCTCTTTCCCCTGCAGAGGCCAGTCCCTCTGCCAGCACGGTGTGGTGACACTGGTGGGCACAGAGATGGTGGCCATGGTCCTTTGCTCCACGTGCTGGGAACACTCCTGGGCTGGGAACGGGACGAGATCCCACTGCCCGCGTGTGGGATCGGGGCTTGCGGGCAGAGCAGGGCAGGGGTTCGTGCCAGGTGAGCTGCCAGCGCCCGCTCCTGCCACACACAGGGCGCTCACCGGGCACCAGCACAGCGGGGCTGAACTTTGTCCAGCTTTAGTCCTCCGTCCTTTGTCCAGCTTTAGTCCTCTGTCCTGATTTCTCGGCACTTTCCCTGCCTCGGTGCAAATGTTTGCAACTTCCATGGCCCTTGGCTTCCAGCTTATTAAAGTTTGCATTCCCGTTGGCTCCCTGCAAACCACGACTGCTGAGCTGCTTCCCTTTGCCCCCCGGGCTCGGGGACCTGCGGCTTTGCCCGTGCCAGGTGTGTGTGGCTCAGAGCCACCTTCCCTCGTCTTAATGACAGGAGGGTTTTCAAACCTCCCCTGGAACAGCATAAACCCCAGAGCTCTGCAGAGCTGCAGATTTAAACCACCAGCATCGTTTCTCCTTTCGAGCAGGCTCGCACACAGTCACGACCAAACCGTGCTGATAATGAAAAGAAAAAAAAACGGCAATTTTTTTTCTTAAAAAGGAAGTTTCTGTTTCTGTGTGGGCCCCACAGGGAGGCTGGCGCATGCGGGTTTGGAGTGCTAGAACCCATTTCCCAGGTAACAGAACTCAAGCCTGTGAGAACTGTGTGGTTTTCTCAGGCTGAAAGGTTGGATGGTATTTGAGCTGCTTTTTTTTTTTCTTGTTGCCGTGTTCTTTTAAGAAGGAATAAGTATGTCTATTTATATATATTTTGAAAATGAAAGCACGTGGCCCATGTCCCCAGAAACCCTCACGGTACGTGCTGTCACCCAGCTCTGGGGGGGACACTGCTTTGCTGGTGACCACCCCCCAGCCCTCCCCAGCAGCTGAACTGGGGAGCAGCCCCTGGAGCTTGGGGTGAGCCGTGGTAGGTGGGCAGGACGTTCTCTTGGGAATTCTCCATGGGACCAGAGGCTTCGGGATGTGGAAGTGGATGCAGCAGGAAGGAAGTTGGCAGCTGAGAGGGGAGCGTTGTCGTGGGGGGATGTTGGGACAGCACCGACGGGAAGGGCTGGAGCTGCTCACTTGATTTATTCCTGTTGACTCCTCCTGCCCATGCTTCGGGTGGTGCTGCCTGGCCTGCACACAGTGCTGGCTTCTCCATTCCTCTGCCAGGGCATCTGGGATGCAGAGCGGTTTCCCTGTGGAGAACAGGGCTGCCCATGAGGGTCTGCTTGCCCTGGCTGCCTCCTCTCAGTGTCCACCTCCTGCCCACTGCCCGTCTGCCCAGAGGAGCTGGAAACCCGTCTGCACATCCAGCTGAGTTGAAAATACATGAAAGGCAGATTATCGGGGGAGACTGTCCTCATCTCTGCCACTCATTTATGGCAGTGCAAGGACCTGGAAATACAGCTTTCAAGTTTCTCTCTGTATTTATGTAACCCAAACGAACTCTTTTTTGGAAAGAGCCACTCTGTCTCATTTAGATACCTAAATATAGCAGCCGCTCTGGAGGGAGGATTAGCCTGTGAGTGCCCTGGCGGGTATGGGACCTTTGTGCATGGGTGTTATGGGGACTTTAAACCTCACTCAGTGGGGCCTGGGGGGATTATTCCCCTTGCCATTATCAGGATGGGCTTGCAGTGTTCCGGGTCAGCGGGGAGCTCACGGCAGTGACCGGGTTGGGAAGCACAAACCTGTGGAGATGCAGACTGCAGGGTTTCTTCTAAATGTCTCAATGCCTTTTGAGGCCGGAGCCCATCTATGCCCAAACACGCTGTTTGTTGTTGTGCCATCACCTCCCCTTGGAGGGAGGATCCATGCTCCAAAGCACTGAGGCAGAGCTGTGCTATGGGGTGAAACCTCCACATCCAGCCCTGCCGAAGGGCCCTGTGGGGCTGCAGCACCTCGGAGTGATCAGGCAGGGCTGCTGGGGTGGAATCACCCCCACAGTGTGGGGCTGGGTGGAAAGGCAGGGAAGTGCAAGGGTCCTTCTGCCCGTAGGTGCACCTCATGCAGCAAAGCCTTTGAGCTCCTTTAGGGAAAGGTGTGGGACCAAGGCTTTGAAGTGCCAAGCTCAGGGACACCCCACAGGTGCCATTTCCCTTTGCCAGGGATGTTCATGGACATTCAGGGACACCCACTCTCCTGGGCAGCAGGGCCTGTGCACTCCTCCGAGATGCAGGTGTTGGCAGGATCCAGGCACTGTGCACATCCCATGGACCCACTTCTGCTTCTTCTCGCACCAGAGCTCTTGGCCTTTGGAGTGAGCTCAGGAGATGGGTCTGACCACGTGGTGTGGGGGGCCTCTCGTACACCCCTGGGATCAGCCAGGCTTGCACCTTGCACCAAGCGTTGACGGAAACTGAGTTTCTCCAGGTGTGCAGGGTGACCTTTGCTTTTGTCTCTTACCATTTCCAGCTGCCCTGCAGCGAGGGTGCCATGTGTCCCTCCCAAGGGAGTGGGCAGCAGCTTTAGTGTGTGTGTGTGTGTGCTGGTGTCGCAGGGACTTGGGGACACACGCTGCAGGAGTCTCTGCAGCTGGCTCGTTACAAGAGAGGACACCCTTGTGTTCCCCTCCTGCTTTGCAGCGCTGACACGAGAGCAGCTCCTGGCCTCGTGCTGCTGCAGGGGTTCCCTGGGATTTGGCGATACACTGGTGTTTCCTGCAGGCAACCAGAGGGTCCTTCAGCTGTCTGAGCACTGTGTCTGTGCTTCTTGTGTTGCTTCCTTTGCACACAGTGGCTCTGCCTCCCTGCACACCTCGTGCCCATCCCTGCCCCTCACTGTGCCCTGTGCCCAGCTCAGAGCTGTGCAGCCTGTGGTGTGCAGGCTCCTCTGCCGCCCCCGCCATCCCTCCCAGGGCAGGAGCCACCTGGCTAAACCGTGGGACCCCAGGGACGTGTCAGTGAACACCTGCATGCCGGCTTCACGCGGTGCCCTTGGACAACCTTGCGAACCCCGGTGCGGCGTCCCCTCAGCTCCCACTGCACAGCAGGGACCAGGCAGGTCCTGTTTGGGTGATGCCCTGCTCAGGTCTGTGTTACTCGGCCCTAGCAGGGTGCAGGTGAAATGGAGAAGGCAGAGGCCGTGCAGTGGAAGGGGAGGAGGCGGTGCAGCGGGGCTCCGTGCGGAGGGCTCACAGTGTCCCCAGGATCCCGAGCTCCCTGGCAGATGGCTGCTGCCCTCCCGCCCTGCTCTGAGGAATACAAATGTGCGGCAGATACGGTTACCCGGCCCTGGCAGCGGTGTTGGCTTTCATCTAGATCAATATCCCTGCTGGCCTGCGTCTGTGGGAGCACTCAGCTGGCAGCACAAGCCTGGCCGGGAGCAGACACCTGCCGAGGCTCTGCTGCCCGCTGCAGCCGCTGCCCATCCGTGTGTCCGGCTGCCTCGGTGTGGAGGCAGCGCCGGTGCCGGCCCCAGCGCTGCTGCCGCGCTGTCCGGCTCCGTCATGCGTAAAATGTAATAAATAGGGCCATAAGCCTTTTACAAAGTCTATTTCCACTCTTGGATCCGGGATTTAATGCATGGCTGCTTGAAGAGGCTGAGGATTTCAGGGGTCAGCAAGGCTAATTGCACTGCTGGAATAAAAGGGTGCGCGGCGAGGATGCTGCGCGCAGGCGGGAAGGGGTGCCGGGGGTCCCGGCCCCTCACCCGCTGCCCCAGCCCCGTGTGCTCCCTGCCAGCAGCCCGGGAATGCCACGGCCACACGTGGCAGCTTGGCAAGGGCTGGGGTCCCCAGGGAGGGCTCTTTCGGGGCCAGGGAGGCTGAGCCAGCTGGGGAGTCACATGCTGCAGGTGTTCGGTTCCCCAGAGCTCCATGGTGTCCCTGTGTGTCTGACCGGGCATGTCTGGCTGGAGCGCTTGATCTTAGATTACCTGTAAGCCAGGAAAAGCCTCCGCGGGGCCAAGGGCCAGTGAGGATCAGGGCTGTCCCGGTGCCAGCTCGGCCCCAGCCTGCAGCATCTCCTTCAGCTGGAAAGAGGAGCTGGGTACCACGCTGCCAGGCTGTGCTGGTGGGCCCCGATGCCACAAGCTGGGATGTGTGTCCTGCTGCCGGGGAGACAGCCCCACTGGGAATGGGAATGCAGTGCTGGGGGTAGAGCCTGGGGCACAGACCTGCATGGGTGCTCCAGTGCTGGCTGTGCTGGGTGGCCGGCACAGGGCTGGGGTCAGGACCTGGACAGGCTTTCCCGGAGGTGCCAGGGAGGGGCAGATGTGATGGGCAGGCTCTGCATCACCAGGACAGCTGGCAGCCACACGAGCCCTGTAAAGCGAGGGGGACCCAGATGCCCCGAGGCTGCTGGGGCTTCGCCCTGTGCCAGCCGCTCGCTCTCGCAGAGCTGGCAGGGCTGTGCTGCCGGCCACGGCAGACGGAGGACGCCAGCTCCGCTCAGTGACTTCGCTGGCTGATCCCGTCATCTCCATCTCGCGCCAAGTGCTGAAGTCGCCATGGAAACCGGCATGGCAGCAGCCTCGCCAGCAGCTCCACGGCATCCGAGCTCCAAGCGCCCGGCCGGTGCCGTGCTGGTGGCGGGCGACCAGTGGCGGGTGACCAGTGGCGGGTGACCAGTGGCGGGCGGCCGGCGGCAGGCTCGGCCACCGCTGCTGATGCCCGTTCCTCGAGGGCGTCAGTGCCGCTGCTGGGCTCGGGGATGCACACAGGGTCCTTCCAAGCGCCGTGGCAGGGCCCGGCCCGTTAGCGCTCCTCCATCCTGCAGAGCCTCGCGGGAAGCACAGAGCAAGAGCCCGATAGTATTGCTATTTTTAGTACCTGCTCACGAAGTTATCTTTAGCTGCACTGCTCCCACCTTCATTCATAACAGCCACGGCACGAGCCTGACTCCTCGCCCTGCTGCTGGAGTGGCTTTGAGGCAACCCCGGCCTCCCCAGGTGCCCCCCTCGCTTGGGCTTCCAGCACTCACCAGCCTTTCCTTTGCCTGTGGAAAGGGATGGGCTGCAAACCCTTCCCCGTGGTGGGAAGTGGAGCTGGAGTTTTTTTCCAGGGTTCATTTTTGTGTGGTGACCGTAACTGTGAACTCTGCTTGCCTTTGCCTCTCCTCCCATGTCGCTCCTGTGCAGCAGGGCCATGTCTTGCCAAAGGCTTTCTCCCTGGAGCATCCCTGCTGGAAGTCCACGCTGGTGCTGGGATTTTGCTTGATCAGTGGAGGAGGCAGTGCCTGAACTTGACTGTTGGGGATGGAATATTTTCTGCTTGTATTTCAGTGGGTGTTTTCATAGGTTTCAAGCTGTGGTCCACCCTTCCCAGCATCTTTCATCTCCAGAGCTCACACAGCTCCTGGGAGGGTGCAGGGGTTTGAAAGGGCTTTGAGGATTCAAGGGCTCATCCCACTGCTTTGAGGCAGCCTCTCGCACCGTTGCCAGGGAAAGGCCTATTTCTCCTATTCTTGAACTCGGCAGTCACCGAGTTCCTCAGGTTCCTGGGTTAATCTGTTCCTGCCTTTAATGAGCTGCCTCATTAAAGTGTTTTTCCCTAATAACCAACCCTCCGGGCTGGGTGATGTTCAGCTGCAGACAACTGGAGACCTGCAGGCTGCAAAGGGCTGTTCAGGCTGCGTGTGGGGTGCAGGAGGAGCACCATCCCTCTTCTCCCACACGGTGCCAAGAAGGCTGGGAAGGGAGCAGCCCAAAGCACCCCAAACTCGTCTCTCCTGGGTTCTCCCACCTGATTTGCTGCACCCACAAACTATAGGGCAGGCTGCACTGGGGATGGCGTCTGCCCTTGGGGTGCAGCAAACTGGGGATACTGGGACTAAACCATCCTGCTGCAGAGTCTTCCTACGAAATGTTCTTCCCCAGGGATGTGCAGCACTGGGGCTGCTCGACGTCACCCCGGGAGCCGAACCTGTGGGTGCACGCCTGCACCCCTCAGGCTGGGAGGCATCTGCCCAGCCCTAGTGAGGGGGTTTGAGCTGCTTGCCTTGGTGCCTGGGAGCTGATCTGGCTGGTTTGGATAAATGGAAGTGGAAATCTCCCTCCCGGGGGCCTGCTCTGTGTGGAGGAGAGCACACACAGCTCGAAGCCGTGGCCTCCTGGGAGCGTCCGTCCTGCAGGTATTGCTCCCACCTGGTCCCCTTGTCCTTTAGGCATCTGTCCCACCTGGTCCCCCACCTCCGTGGTGGCTGCCCTGGGCAGGCAGGGCGAAGGGTGGGAGCCCTTGGAGCGATGGCCACGAAGGAGCAGCTTCAGCAGAGCCTCTGGCAAGGCGGCAGCGCCTCACGGCTGCCACAGCCCCTGTCCCCAGGCCGTGGGTTTTAGGGTGGCAATGATGCAAGGCAGGAAGGTGCCTGGCACTGGGGCTGCTCCGTTTATATATAGCTGACCCAGTTGCTGAGCGGGGCTGCCGGCCCCTCCTGGTGCTGCACTTGGGGTGCTGCGAGGGGATGCAGCAGCAGCAGTGACATTCGGCTGGGAGCGTGTCCTGCATCCCTGCACCCTGCATCCCTGCAACCCTGCATCCCTGCAGCCTGCTCTGGAAGGGCTGGGCTGTGCTGAGCAGCCTGCCAGCCCCTCAGCACCCCTGCCAGCCTCCCCAGTCCACCAGCACCCCAGATCCCCTAGGGAAGGAGGAGCCGCTGGTGTCCCAGCAGAGATGGAGAGGCAGCAATTGCTGCTGGAGGGACCAGTCTGAGGTTGTGCACAGGCTGAGGCAGAATCAGGCAGTGCTCAAGCCCCGTTCCTAGAGGCATCACGTGGGGTTATCCTGCCTCTCCAGCCTCAGCTCACCCCGCCAGCATCCTGCTGCTGTCTGCAGTGGGTGCTGCCGGTATATGAGGGGCTTGAGGGAACTCCTGGAAAGCGTTGGGCTGCCAAAACACATCCTCTCAGTGCCAAGAACCTGTGAGGCAGCTGCTTCCCCAGGGCAGGAAGGAGATAAAAAGAAAATCTCTTTCAAAGGCAGGGTGGCCTCCTCCCCAGGATCAGGGCGTGTGGCCAGGATGCTTTCCCGAAAAGAGCCGCTGTCCCTGCGTGGTTGCCGGTGAGGGGCTGGAGGGGACATGGTGTTCCCATGCTGGTGTCCCTGTGGCTGGGTGTTTCCAAGGGCTGCTGTGGTTGGCACACCTGGAGAAAAGCGAGTCCCTGAGGCAGGTCAGAGCAAAGCACTTGCTGCGGAAAGGGAAATTAATTATGGGCACTTTGCTGCACTCCAAGTGACTGCAAAGGCTGATGTTTCTCCTGTTGGCCGATAAACTAATTGTAATGGCAAAACCTCAACAAAAGCCAGGCTCTTAAATGCTTTCTTAATTAATATCTCTCAATAATCACTTGACGTCAATGACCAATTAAAACTTTGGAGAAGGGAAGTTGTTAAGTGCCCGATACCTTTGCTCCTCCAGTCGCTGCAGCTCTGATGAATCCTGCAGAAAAGTACCGGGAAGGCCAAGCCCGATGTTTTTAAAGAAAAACATTAAGCAGGAAAAACGTGAACATTCACGTGAGTGTCCGCAGGGACAAGAGGAGGGAAGCTGAGCAGTCACTTGGCTCTGCTGCTCCCTGCTGAGCAGCCAGCAAGGGATGGCAATGAGGGCTGGCACCCAGGGGTGCCCCTTTCCTGCCCCTCCGGTGTGCTGAGCCCCCAGGGGCAGCACGAGTGGAAGGGCACCTTTCCAGGGAGTCCATGTTCAAGGGGTCTTTAAGGTCCTGCTGGGTGTCCTGTCCCGTGGTGGGTCACCTCCTTTGTTTGCCATGTGCCTCCTCCTTCCCTCAGCCTGTCTGAGGTCAGCGTCTCCTGGCTCGGTCCTGCCAGGGCCTGAAAGCATCACCAGCTGGATTTTACTGGGTGGGAGCTGAGTGGTCCCCAATCCATCTACTGGGAAGTGGAGCCTCTGGAAAGCTGCCATTCATCTCCCTGCAGTGCTCCTGGCTGCAGCGCAGTGCTGGGAGGGTTAATGTCCTCCTCCTCCTCCTTCTTCTCCTCCTTCTCCTCTCAGCTTCACAGCCATCTTAAAACCGCTGGAGCCAGAGCTGTGCACTTCCCTGCTCCCACTCCTTTTACAGTATGGGCTGGCTGGCCAGGGAGCCCGGCCGGCTCCTCATCCGTCCAACTCTTTTCCTTCTTTGGATGTCCCCTGTTCTGGCTGCACGGGCACTGCCTCCCTCCCACGGGACCCGTGCCCCTGGCGAGGGGCGATGGCCGGGCCCAGGGGCTGCCCGGGGCTGGGCTCAGCAGTCCCAGGGCGAGATTTTTGCCCAGGTTTCTCCAGGACAGCGCTGGGTGTCTGCCAAGGTGGATGCCAGTGGCTCCCGGGCACTGATGGCACTGAGTGAGCACTTTATGCCTGCAAATCCCTTGGCGGGCGTCAGGAAAATCCTCCCGCGGGAAAGGTGGGAGAGGGTCACAGCTGGGAGCCAAAGGAGGGTGAGCAGGGTGGCAGAGGGGGAAGGAGCCTTGTGGCAGAGTACCCCATCAAGGATGGGCACAGGGCTCTTCCCAGCAGGACAGCAGCAGTCCTGGAGTGGGGAAAAAGCAGTGGGAAGCCCTCCAGGCCAGGGAGCCGCAGGCAGGGAGGGCAGAGGCTCAGGCAGGCGGGCTCTGCTCCCCAGGCTCTTCCCCTGCCTGTCACCCCTCACAGCTGGGCTCGGGGGTCCCGGGGGTGTTGCTGGCGGCCGTGGGAGAGTTGCTGGAGCCTGTGCACAGCCCCAGCCCTCTGTGGGTCAGGACAGCAGCAGCACGTGCTCCTGGCTCTGTACCCCAATGCGGCCTCTTACCCAAATACCAGCCACTGCCCAAGGGTTTATGCCCCTCCTGAACCGGGGGAAAGCAGGGGAAAGGCCTCTGGGGCTGAGGAGGGAGGCAGAAACAGGGCGTCCCCGTGTCCCCTCTGTGCTGCTTCAGCAGATGTCAGCACAGGGAGGAGGAGGAGGCCACCCAGGGGTCACATCTGGGGATTTTTTGGGTTGCTGAAAGTCCGCGCATGGGATGGTGCCTGGAAAGGGAAGGAGGGGAGAAGGGGCAGCAGCCCCAGAAGGCACAAGGAGGTCTTTGGTGCTGCGGGTCCCGTGGGTCACTGGCAGAAGCAGCCTCTCTGTGGCCCCCATGGAGTGGGGACACTCTGGGGGTGGCCAAGGACCCGTCATTCCATGAGAGTGGCTTTTTCACGAGCCCCGTGCCTCTCCCTGTACAGGGACAGCAGCCTGGGGTACGAGATCCTTTGTGTCCCTGGGCATTGGCTGCTTCTGCAGCCACCAGGCTCAGCGTCCAGCAGGGGCTGGGGTGCTCGGGGCAGGGACTGTCCCCTCTGTCCCTGCCGGGGCCGTGCTCAGGGGGGCTGTGTCCCACCGTCCCTCCCAGCGCCCGGGTGTGTGAGGGTGGGTGAGCAAGGGTGGGTGTGAGCAGGAGTGCCAGGCAGGTTCCCAGTCCCCTCCTGAGCAGGTGGCACAGGCACAGCGGGCACCAGGCTGCCTCTGCTGCTGCCACCCCTCCATCCGATTGTCCCCAAGGAGCGTTTGCTGCCGGTGCGACCAGGCAGCCCCAACAGACCCCACAGCTTGTGAGACCCTTGAGTGGTCCCAGTACCAGCATGTGGGGTGCAGGACTGCACTCCAGCAGGGACAATTAATGGCTTAACCCTCTCCTGGCACTCCCCAGCCTCCCGCTTGGCCGGTGGGGTGGCTGTGGGGGGAAGGCTGGGGAGCTGGGGGCTGTTTGCTTTGGCCAGGGCTGTGCTGCTGGGGCAGGTGGCTGGCAGTGCTGGCAGCAGGGCCCTGGCCACCCAGGGAGCAGGGTGTCCCAGCGTGACCCGGCCGGGAGCCCCGGCAGCAGCGGGAGGCAGGAGGGATGCCTGGAGTTCCGTCCCGCTTGGCCCCGTCTCAATGGGACTCGGTGCCAGGAGTCGGGGGATGGCTGCGGCGAGTCCCAGCAGTGCCACAGCCCAGCCTGGCTGCCCAGCCGTGCAGGGCATCCCTCCTTTTCACCCCTTTTTCCCCAGATGTGCTGATGGAAGCACCCAGGCCTCCTGCCAAAGGATGGGTGGCTTTCCTGTGGCTTCCCTGCCGCCAAAACCCCGGGATGCTCCCTCACCCAAGCCAGCCACGCGTGCCAGTGCTCAACCTGGATGCACTTGCCGTCTCCCTGGCACTACAGGAAGGGGATCCTTTGCCAAGAACTGGGGTCACACCAGGATTTATCTCTCTTGCATATCCCAGAGGGAAGGAGAGGGAGGCCTGGGGCTCGATGGCACCCATGGCTCCCTGCCCCTCCTGCCCCTCTGCTCCATCTGTGGCTGGTTTGGGTGAGGAAGATCCCTGGATTCTGGCAATGGGGAAGCCACAGGAAAGCCACCCATCCTTTACCAGAGGCCTGGGCACCACCTCTGCTCTCACCAGGAGCAGGGGAACCCCTTCCCACCCAGGCTGGGCCCACTCATGCCAGCACATCTAAACCCTTATGGGATGCAGGGTGGGGGATTTGGACCCAGTCTCATCTCTCAGGAGACACCCAGAGAAAATATTTATGGATTATTTTATGCTGTGCACCCTGTTTGGGCCAGTGTGAGCCTCTGGATGTGTCCAGGCAGTCCCAGCTGTGGGTGAGGAGAGCATCAGTGCAGCCCCTGGCTCCTCTCACACCAAACCCAGCAGCTGCAGGGTAATAAATGAGGAGTCTATATTTAGACACCGTGTCTGGAGCAGCGTCACGGCGTTGCCAGAGGGTTTTACCATTCACCACAGGCAGGTTTCCCTGCTCCTCCAGCTCCGTGCCACCTCTGCAGAAAAACCCATCAAAGACATCCAGCTGGAAGAGCCTCCCGAACAGAAAAACTGATACCTGCACAAAATCTCAGCTCCCACCGAGGGATGACAGAGCAGAGCATTCCAGGGAGCCTTGGAAGGAGCTGGCTTGGGGCCCGTTTCATTTGGCAAAGGCTTTATTTTGTTGCACGGAAGTTTGTAGCAAAGAAAACAGGGATGGAGCCATCCCTTGTGCCACCCCAGCCCAATGTCAGCTCCTGCTGCTGGTGCATCCAGCACAGCTCTCGCCCCATGGAGCTGCTGATCCGTGCGGTCCCTAAACCCCCACAGCAGCCTGGCTGCCCTGGCTGTGCCACTGCAGCTGCCAGGAGCAGCTGGTGGTGGGGAGGCGACAGTTCCCTGGTGGAGCTGGGGCTGCCGAGCCTCCGCTGGCTCAGTTGGTGACAGTGCCTGGTAATCCCTGCTGAAATTCAAGGCTGGAGGGTTGTGCAAAGGCTGCAGAGCCCTGTGCAGAGCCAGGGTGGCTTTCCTGGCATCCCACAGTGTGAAGCTGGTACTGGCTTGGGAACGAGGAGATTTGCATGAAGATTCCTGGTGCTCGGATCTGGGTTTTTCCCTGGATTTTGCAATGTCAGAGGATGCTGGGAACAGATGCTGTCCACTGCTGGCTCCTCCTAGCCTGGGGAGAGTTTCTCCATGCAAATCCAAACACTGAGCCATTGCCTTGAGCTGTGAGTGTGGCAGAGGCAGCTGGTGACAGGAATGGTGACCAGCTCTGCCTAAGCCTTCCTTTGTGGCTCACAGCACCAGCACTTTCTTCCTGCATCCTTCCTTCCACAGGAAGTTTTTTGCTTGGGTTCCTGCACCTCCCAGGGATGGGAAGTGCCAATGTGGGCACAATGCTGGGTAAAACTCCTCAGCAATGGGGCAAACAGCCCCTCCCCACTGCTGCACAGCCCCAGCTCTCTGCTCCCAAACGGGCACGATGGAAGCTGTGGCTGCCTCTGGATCCCTGGAAGTGCCCAAGGCCGTGTTGGACAGGGCTTGGAGCAAGCTGGGATAGCAGAAGGTGTCCCTGCCCATGGCAGGGGGTGGGACTGGATTTTCTTTAAGGTTCCCTCCCAACCCAGCCCATTCCGTGATTCTGTGAAGGGTGCAGGGCATGGACAACCTTCCCTGTGCCCGCCCATGGTGCCAGCTCTGCCTTGGCAGTACGGGGACACTTGAGGACACCCCAAGGACACCCCACTGGCAGAGCTGGTTCTCAGCTGAGCTGGGGGAGAGCAGCACATGGTGCTGGGGGTCAGCGAGCCCCCTGCCTGCCCCCCACGTCCCGGGGCACCCCAGGGAGGGACAGCCCCTCGCCCACAGCAGGCGTGGCGTGTTCAGCGTGGGGACAGAGGCACCCACAGAGCCTGGGCAGCTGCCCAGGGGGCTGGCAGCCATTTGGGAGGAGGAGGAGGAAGGCACCTGGCTGCCAGGCAGGAGTCCAGCTGGTTGAAGCAGCTCCCATGTTGGTTTGCATAACCAAGCCTGGCTCTCACCGCGTCACCTGGTCACTGGGCTGGGAGTGGTGCTGGCTGGACAGGCTGAGGGGCTCCTGCTCTGGTGCCATGCCCACCATGCCCTCCGTGTCCTGCTGCCAGGCTGGGAGGTGCAGGGCTGGCAGTTCTCACCCAGCTCCGGCCCGAGCTGCTCAGCCTGTGGGGTGGCCCAGCAGTGTCCCTGCGGGTCCCCCCGCGGTGCCACACCGAGCGCAGCCCTGCCCTGCTGCCCTGCCTCCCTGCAGGACCCCCTCCAAGGTGACACTGGAGGCTCTGGCAAGGACACCTGGCCAGGCTCCCACACGGCAGCCCCTGACACGGAGGCAGCAGAGGGAGAGGGATGGATAAGAGCTGGTGGGTGAGAGCGAGGCGCAGTGCTGGGAACTGGAGCTGCTCACATGGCTGGGGAGCTGCTGCCAGGCACTGGGGCCGTGCAAAGTGCGGCAAGGTGGCACAGCAAGGCGGGGATGAGGAGCCTGAACCCCCGCCAGCCCTGCGAGGGGTTTCAGACCAGGTGGGATGTGGCACTGCCAGGGTGGCTCTGATGCTCCCAACCCAGAGGTGGCTGCTGGGTCAGAGCGGTTCCTGTCAGATGCAGAGCTCAGGTCTGGATCTCAGGCCAGCCCACCCTGGGGTCTCTGGCTTTCTGCTGATCCCTGGATTAGCTGGGGTCAAAAATGGGGGGACGAGGCTTGGGGGCAGGCAGGCTCAGGGCAGGGTGGTGAGGGAGCTGGCACAGCACATAGAGCAGTTAAAGGATCTGATTTAAGTGTAAGAGATCATGCTTGTGGGCTTCACCCCAACTGGTTTGGGAGGAGCTGAAGGGCCCCCAACTGGTTTGGGAGGAGGAGAGGGGCCCCAGCCCTCAGATGCTGCCGCAGGGAACGGCCAGACCCCTCCTCTCGTGCCCTGTTGGAGCCTGCCTGGGGTTTTGGGGAGGGGAAAGGTGTGGTCCCTCACAGGAGAGTTTGAAACAGCACAAAGCTTTGTGTTTGTGGGTTTGCATGTGCTCCTGAAAGAGCTTCTTGACCTCCTAGGGATTTTTCTATCTGGAGATCTTGGAGCAGTTTCTTTCCAGGGTGAGTCAGTTGTTTGCAGAGTAGGAAGCCCGAGGAAAGCAGGTTGGCAGCTCCAGGCTGTGGCTCCCAGAAATGTTTCCTGCAGAGCCAAAAAGCAGGGACAGAGCCCAGCCCTGGGGGCAGTGGCCTGGCCAGGACACCCGATAGTGCCTGGGTGCAGACCCGGACACAGCAAAGCCTTGTGCAGCCCCAGGAAATCCCCAGAGCAAACAGGTTGTGCTGCTGGAAGCGCCTGCCCGGCCTCCCCAGAGGGTTCTCACCTCCACCATCCACCTGTGAGCGTGTCCATGCCTCCACAGACCTGCTGGGACCTGCTCTCCTCTCACCTTCCCCTGCCTCAGTTTTCCCACAGAATTGGAGTGGTATCAATACTGATACTCACTTTATCCTAGTGACTCCCTGACGCCCACCTGGAAAATACCCAGCTGCCAGCATTCCCCTTCCCCAGCGGCTTTCTGGGCAGAGGCATGAGGTGACCACACTGGTGGTGACCATCCCCTCTGGCCAGGACACCCCCAGGCGCTGTGCAGAAAATGGGCAATGATTTATTTGGGTGTAGCAGGGTGGGGGAGGAGAGGGAGCCCCTGGTTCAGGAGGAGAAGTGGGGGGAGGCCCCTCTTGCTGTCCCCAGTGCCAGTGCTGTGCAGGGCAGAAGCAGGAGCTGGCACGGGCAGTGCTGCCCATTCCCTGCAGCAGTGAGGGAACCTGGCCAGGCTGGGGCTTCTACCTGCACTGGAATATGGGCATGGGCAGGCTGGGCAGGAGGGTAAGGACAGATCTGAGTGGCTTTGCCCTTGGCACGGTGGTTTGCATCCTCTGAGACCTCGTGCCTCCAGCTGAAAACTTCATTTTCATGTGGGAGCCGGGCATGGCGAGGACTCCCACAGTCTCCCCTGGCAGGAGAGCCAGCACAGCCTGTGTCCAGCAGGAGAAAGGCTCCTGGAGGATCACAGTGAGGGTTTGGTGGTGGTGGCCTGACACCCCCAGCAGTGCAGAGCCGTCCCTGGAGCGTGCTGGGGCTGGACCAGCCGGCAGGTCAGGCTAATTCAGGAAGATCCTCCTTGTGCCTTCTTAACCCCAGCTTGAACCTTCCCCGTCTCCTGCCTTGGCCTGATTAGCACTTAAGAGGCTGCTGAGGGTACGAGCAACTCCGAGCAGTGCCAGCCCTGTGGTGTGTTCCTCGGTGTCTTCCGTGAGCCCCTCTGTGAGCCTCAGAGCCAGAGCTGCAGCAGCAAGGCGGGCAGGAGCTGTGCTTTCCTCCCTGCCCTGCTGCCACCTCCCCACAGGAGGGGCTGGGAGTGCTCCCAGCAGGGGACAGGTTGTCCAGGCAGTCCCTGCTCCTCACCAGAGCATCAGCGAGGTGTGAAAAGGCGCCTGTGGCTTGGGGAGGTGAAGGGCATGCTGCAGGTGGTGGTGACAGAGCTGGCAGAGGGGTCACACCGGGCTGGGTGGGTGGCTGGCAGGCAGCAGGTTCTGTCCAGCTGCTTGTCAGGTGTAAAGGGGCAGGATTCGGGCAGGACTTGGGCCAGGTGTGATCTCAGCTCCATTTCACAGCCGTGGATGACACCGAGCGGCAGAGTCTGCTGGGAATTCAGCCCTCGCCGAGCTGGGCAGAGCCAGGCTGAAGTAGTTCAGGGATTGCCAGGACTGCAGGGTGTGGCTGTGGCTCCTGGAAAGCTGAGGGGAGCTTTTGGGAGCTTGGAGGATCCCAAGGCTGTGGCTGTGGGTAGGGAGCACGGCTGTGGATGGGCTTGGTGGCACAGCCACCAGAGAACGTGGCACGAGGTGGTGATGTCCCCATGGGCATCTGCCTCTGAGTGCCACCACAGGTCTGACTCGGTGGTGTGGGCAGCTGGAGGGATGGTTGCTGCTTCCAGGCAGGGATTTGCTGTTGGAGCCGGCTGCGAGGGGGGAAGAGCTGCCAGTGCCAGGGTGAGCAGTGCCCGTGGAGCTGAGCTGGTGCTGGCTGTGCCATGGGAGGATGTTCACAATGTCCTCTGTGCAGAAAGGGCCTTGTGGAGCTCTGTCAGCCTCTGAGCTGGGCACCAAACCTGCAAAGGGGCTGGTGGGGAGAGCAGGGCAGGGACAGGGCTGCTCCTCCTCGCTGGTGTCCCTGTGCCCACAGCAGTCATGTGGCTGCTGGCTGCAGGGACGTCGGAAGAGGAAGGTCTGAAAATAATCGCCCCCTCATGTTTTCCTTACAACAGGAGAGAGTTGCCACTGTGGGGAATTTTTGTGACCAGCAGAGCTGGCTAACAGTCAGCTCCTCAGTGAGTCAGGGCTTGTCCCCTGCCATGGCACAGCCTGGTCCCCTGTGCTGCCAGCCTGGCTCCTGGGGCTCCCCAGCTTGTCTGGAGCCACAGCCTTCCCTGCCACCTCCAGTGGTGTGTGTGAGTGGAAGCAATCCCAAGAATTTCACTGTCTCAATGCCCTGCTGGCCTCAACCACGGTCCCCACTGCTCCCAGTCCCACTGGGCATCTTCTTGGGGTGGCAGGGCTTGTGCCACCTCTTGCTCTGCCCTTGTCCCACCGCACAGGCTGCGCTGCTCACAGAGGGGCAGCAGGAAGGAGGTGGGATGCTGCTGGGGGAACCCTGCCTGCTCCTGCTCCTTCCCCGCCTGTCCCCACGGCCAGGGGATCACATGGCAGGGCTGGAGAGCTCCGAGCTGATGGGACATTTGTCCCCACTGTGCTTTGTGCCCGGCTAAGCACGTGCCAGCTGCTGTCTGTTGGTCCTGCCTTTGGTTTGGGGGAGATAACAAGGAATTTCTTAGAAACCCCAAGCAGTGTTCAGGCCTGGGGCCTGTGCCCTGCCTGGCTGATGCCATGGAGTGGTGACAGGGACAGGGCTGGCAGCAGCCACTGGCACATGGGTGTTTGGGGTGCTGGATCAGCGGGTGGTGCGTGGTGTTTGCCAGGCTGGCTGCTGGCAGGGTTGGTTGTCCTGGGGTGCTGCTGTTTGGCCCCAGGGGTGCAGGATGAAGCTGTCACACCTGGGGAGGCACAGTTCTGAGTGCCCAGGTGTGCTGGCACTGCCCAGCCAGTCCTGGCAGACTGCAGGGACGCAGCACGGCCAGACAGGGCTGTTTCCATCAGGTGGTGTTGAGAGAGGAGGTGGCTCCTTGGGAACAGCCTGTTCCCTGCTCTGCCTGCTCTGTGCACGGGGCACAGCCACCACCTGCCCTTGCCTGTGCCTGGCAGCAGTGGGGGGGTGATTTAGGATGCAGCAGGGTCTCCCTGGTGGGTGCTCAGGCAGACCCAAAGTGGACTCTGTAATTTGGAGCCTGAGGAAACGAGCTGAGCGCAGTGTGAACGTGCAGCTCTGTAACCTGTGATACACTTTGGTGCTGCCCTTCTTCCTAATCCCGACACACCTTTGTTTGAAGTATTCCAGCAGAATGTTGTTTATCCAGGGCATTATTACCAGTATCTCAGGCTCCTTTTTTCTGTCCTGTGACTCAAGGACAGTTAAGTGCGATTTCTTCCATCTCTCCTCCATATCAAAGTTATCCTGGCGAGTTCATGTTTATTGTTTGCGGTTAATGTTTAATATTTCCCATTACTGGCATCTCCTGGTTGATCTTAATTACACCCTTCTAATGTAAGACAAAAGTCAGCGAGCAAGACCGTGCTCAGGCTGGGGCTGGGGCTCAGAGCCTGGCACTGGGCACCCCTTTTCCCACTCAGAACCCCTTTTTCCCCCTCAGAACACCTTTTCCTACTCAGCATGTCTCAGGCTGTGTTGGGAGGGTGTTGTCACAGAATCACAGAACCATTTAGGTTGGAAAAGACTTCTGAGATGATCAGGTCTAACCTTTGAGTCCAACCTCTGAGTCCAAGCTGTGTTGGCACAGCGTGCCCGGCGTGGGGCCCAGCAGCTCCCACGTGCTGCAGCAAGATGGACCAGCAGAAGTTGGTTTGGAGTAGCTCAGGAGGAAGAAAGAGCTGCTATTTGCTTAGTCCAGGCTTTAAATGAGGTATTGCCTCTTGCTGGCTGGGCTGAATCGTTAAAACAGACTAGCAGAAAGTTAAAAAAAGTAATTAAAAATTAACCGGGGGCAGAGGGCAAAACGCCTGGCAGGACAGCGAGGTGCTGCATGCTCCGTGCAGCCTGGGAGGTTCCTGTGTGCCTCTGCCCCAAACCTGGCAGGGGGATGTGCTCCCCTGTGCCGTGTCACTCGCTGTGAGTGCAGGCAGGGTCAGCTCCACGGACCACTCGTCCTTCACTGCAGGGCTCTCAGGCTATAAATATCTGGGGTGTCGAGGGGCAACAGGGCCAAGGCACAACCCGACACCACCTCTCCCTCATTCACAGTGACATTTTGTCAAATGCCACTGGGGAGGGGGGTTGCTTATCTGCTGGCACACACTCTGATGACCTTCACAGCTCTGGCCAGGTGCCTCCTTGCTGTATTTACACTTATTTATAGCTCTCTCCTCCATTGCCACCTCTGCCCTCCTCCCTGGTGCTGGAGCCAGGCTGCCCACCCCACACATCGCCCATCCCTCTGGGCTGGGATGCAGCTGGGGATGAGGAGGGGCTGGCAGCACCCAGCCTGGCTGCTGATGGCCTGACCCCACGGGGACTGTGTGCTGGGAGCTGCAGGGACAGCAGGGTGCACCCCTGCGTTTGGTCCCAGTGTGGCTCATGCCCCCAAAGCCTCCTCGCTCCAGTTCTGGGGCAGCTCAGGAGGGTGCTGGGGGTCTGCAGGCACCCAGCCCTGCCCCCCTAAAAGGGGTGAATGGCCGTGCCCCGTGCCACACCAGCTGTCCCAGTGCCACACCAGTTATCCCAGTGCCACACCAGCCAGTGCCCCACCAGCCGTCCCAGTGCCACGCCAGCTATCCCAGTGCCACACCAGCCAGTGCCACACCAGCTGTCCCAGTGCCACACCAGTTATCCCAGTGTCACACCAGCCAGTGCCCCACCAGCCGTCCCAGTGCCACCTGCCCGGTGAGAGCCTGTCCCGCTGAACAGCCCCACAGTGCCTGTGTCCCGTCTCCCTGCAGGGCTGTGAGCCCCGTTTGAGGTAGTCTGTGATTACAGATTTCCCTGGTAAGCCCAAACGACTCTGCAAAACCCCTGCCCAAGGATTTTCTTTCCTGTTTCGAGTCAGGCTCGGGTGAGGGTGAGGAGGGAGGAACTCCCCGTGGGGCCCAGGGAGGGCTGGTGGGAGCAGCACTTGGTGTTCTCGGCATTTCTCACCTTCTGCTGCTTTGGGTCACAGCCTGAACGCCCCTGGCTGATTTGGGGCTGTGTGTGCAGCACGTGTGGATATATATTTATCCCTTCATGCTTTGGGTAGGCTCTTGGCTGTGGAGGGAGGAGCTGAGTCACCATTTGCTCCCCAGCGAGGAGTGGGCTGCCTGTTCCTGGCTGCTTCCTTTGGCCCCTCCGAGGTGCTGCCTCTTTCCTTCCTTTGGCCCCTGAGTGACAGGGCCACCGCAGGGCACCCCAGGGCTGGTGTGCAGGCCGTGCCTGGCTGCCCTGGCAGGCTCAGGCAGGATGAGGCTCCAGGAGGTGCTTGCCCATGGCCAGCAGCGCTGGCACGCCGGCACTTCAGAGGCTGCCACTCGTGCAGGCTGACTAAGCACGAGCGGTGCGTGTGCCATCACCCGCTGTGCCCGCAGCTCACGCCAAAATACTTGGCCACCACTTCAAGGGGTTGGGCCCAGGGGTTCTGCAGATAAGGGTAATTTCTGCCGGTGCTGCTGTTGGAGTGAGACAGAGGAGAGCACCTGCAGGTCTCTCTGTCACGGTCACTGCGCTGTGCCCAGCTCCCTGAGCCAGCTAAGCAGAGCAGACAATGAGCTGAGCCCTTGCTTGCCCTGGTTTAGGATGCTGTTCCTGCCCTCCCTGGGCTCATGGATACAGCCAGCAGCCTGACCCTAGCCAGCCTCTCCAGTCCTGCTGACTGGGGGGGTTTCGTTTGGGGAGCCCAAGCTGACACTGAAAAAGAGGAAAACATTTCCTGTCTCGTTAATCCAGTGTTTGAATTAGAGCTGGGCTTGCAGAGGAGTCTCGTGTCTCTTCAGAGATAAGACGTCATGTGCCAGAGTTCACACTGCTCCAAAGCAGAACTGGAAGGGACATGTCCCACCTGCTGTCCCCAGGGTGTCGGGAGCCAGCACTGAGCCGGGGCATCCTTGGATGTGGCTGCAGCCAGTGGCTGCAGGTCCAGCCCAAGACACGTGCCAGAGCTTCTGGGGACACTGGTGACAGTGGCCTGCATTGACCACCCTCACAATGGGGCAGGGAGATGGAGCTAACCCGTGTGCCAGCTCCTCGTGCTGCCTCGCCTGCCACTGCCCCGGGAAGGACAGACTGGGGACATTGCAAAGGGACAGGGAGTGGGAGCAGCTGGGGCACCCACCCGAGCAGCCAGGAGCTCTTCCACTGCCGGGAGACAAAGGGATGCTGCACAAGGAGATACCAGGAGCTCTTGGACTGATCTGCTCACGGGTTTCCAGGAGAAGGTTTAGGGGCTGGGGGGAGCTGGTCCCTCCTCACGCGCCGTGCTCAGGGAGGGGCCCCGCTGGCACTGCTCTGGGAGTGTTTAGGGGCAGTCCTGGCACAGGAGGGTTGGCAGGGTGACCTCTGATGTCCTTGTCAGACAGTTTGGAGACCGTCCCTTGTGCTTTCTCGCTACTGCCCGCTCTGCCGTGAGCATGGACAGGGGCTGGCACTGGGGTGGGCACGGGGTTCTCCTGCTCTCCAGCTGTCCCAGGTCCAGCAGCCTCAGCAGGGGCGTGAAATGAGCACAGACCCTCAGTGTGAGGGTCCCTTATGGCCTCCCTGGGGAAGTTCTGCTGCCATGATTGAAGTGACAAACCCCTCACAGCGGGCAGGACTGTCCCAGCTCTGCAGCAGGTGAATAAAAGCCTCTGCAGGGGAAGCTCCGTGCAGCATCCGAGGATCAGCCTATGCCTGGGAATTGTGAACACACCTCTGCTGGGCTCAGGTCAGACCTGGTTCATGCTTTAAAGAAAGCTGAGGGAAATGTCTCTGAGTGGAGGCCTTTCCCAAATGACCTCCACCTTCCAGCTTTGGCTTCCAGGAGCAGCTGCTGGAGGGAGTGCCCAGGCTGGGGCTCCTGCTCCCCCAAAGGACGGAGGGGTTGGCATGGGAGCACCTGTGTAGCTGCCTGGGCATCTCCTCCCCTGGAGCAGGGATTCGTCAGGCACTGCCAGCAGCTCTGTGGTCGCAGCCTTGCTGCAGCACACCCGGGCCAGGTGTCTGGGCTGGAGGATGCCTCCGAATTTCTGAGCATGTCTCCATGGGTGTTTGCTGGCTGCACACCAAGAACCCATGGCTGATCTTCCTACAAAGTCCCGAGTAAAATTAGAACAAAAGTTCACTCCTCTCCCAAGGCAGCAGGAAGTGCAAAGGGTGGGAAAAGGGAGAGTCAGAGCAGATGAGGTCCTGTGCCCACAGGCAGCCTCCCCATCGCTGCTGCCACCCCTGCCCCGGGCAGGGGGCTGGGCCCGTCCCCACCCCTGTGGCCAGCCCAGAGGGACTCTGCTCTCAGTGCTGCTCAGGGTGATGGATTCTGAGCTGGGAGTGATGGATTCCCTCTGGAGCCCCAGCTCCATGGTGGCTGGGCTGGGTAAATGACCCTGTCTGGCAGAGGGGACTGGTTGGAGTGCTGGAGTGCCCATCCCAGTGCCCATGGGGGTGACCCCACTGAGCAAAGGCTCTCCCCATGTTTTTCAAGGAAGAGGAGGCTCAACACAGACAGAGCTGAGTTTTTGGGCATTCCTGACCTGTGGTAGGCAGGAACCTGGGAGCATCCCCAGCGTGGCAGTGGCCGGGCAGTCCTGCCCCGGAGTGCGCAGAGAGGGCAGCTCAGCAGCGTTAGATTGCAGGGGTTTATTTTTACCCAGCCCTGTTGCCAATGGGGACATGTCACATCTGTGGAGTGGATCAAAAGACATCCCGAGCACTGGTGTCAGCTGCTCCTTGTGATCTCAGCACCAGGATCTTTTCCCTTGTGGCATATCAAAAGGAGCAGGAGAATTTGACTGCTCTGCTATTTTTAATTGCACGCACACACGCACACACAGAGACACACGTATATCTGTGTATGTATGGCTGGGCTAAAAATAAAAGCCTCTGCCTGTGTTCCCATGGGAAGATTGGGGGAGAAGGGGGAGACAAAGTTGTTGGAAGACTTTTTTCTGGAGCAGGCGCTAGAGCAGGGACAGGAAGGCAGGGACAAGCCACAGCAGGTAAGGAACACATCTGAAAGGCCAAAGGACATCTGATCCCACTGCAGTCCCAGCTGCCCCTGAGCAGAGGGGACAGAACAAGGGGAAAGGCAGTATCTGTGCCCCCCAGAGCTGGCAGTGACCTGCTGCATGTGCTCTGACACCTGGGAACACAGGTTTTTGCAGGGCAGGTTAGAAAAGCCTCATCCCTGGAGGCCCAGTGAGGAGTATCAGCTCCCAGAGGCACTCAGAGTTGCCTGGTAACACTTTGTGGCACCACGCTTGTGGTATTTACCTGATACACCACTCTCCAGCAAAAAGGTGAAGGGAGGGTGCAGGGAGAGCATCCCCCAGAGTGGGGGCACCTCCCTGCAGCCCCCAGCCCCACTGTGGCCCTGGGCATGGCTGGGACGTGGCACGGGTTCGCCATCAGGCCATAAAACCACTCTCCCCTGCCCTTGCTGTGCCCTCCAAGGAGCTCTCCCTGTGTTCCACCTCCCCTGGGATTGGTCAGGGTGGGAAGCAGGTGAGAAATGCAAAATGGGAGTGAGTGTGTGCACGGGATCATCCTTTGGAGTGTGGCAGGCAGGCTCCTCAGCCTGGGGGAGCACAGTCAATAATCCCAGATTATCCCAATTTGAAAAACAAAAAATGAGGAGAGAAGGAGAGAAAAGCTGTCTTTTCCATTCCTGTGGCTGGGTTTGAAATCCCTTTTCCTTCCCACTGAGTGACGGAGGAGACCCTTCCAGGGTGCTTCAGGAGGAGGGGCCCCCACGTTCCCCCGCAGCCTCTCTCACATGCTCAGATGTTTGCCTGCTCCAAAATCCATTTGCTCTGTAAATAAACTTGCTTCCCTCACTGCCAGAAAACTCCCCTTGGGCAGCCAATGCTGGGAGGAGTCGCACCAGACCTTTCCCCTCCGTGTTCTAACCTGGACACCGAGGCAAAACCAGGCACGGTCCAAATGCCAGGGCAGGCAGCGGGTGCTGGTGCCAGCCCTGGCTCCCTCGGGTGCTTGGTGCCGCCTGGGGTTTCGTGGCTGGAAGCCAGGCCCAAGTGGGGCAGGTGCCAGCTCCTTTCTGTGGTTAAATGGAGATTTTTAGCTCGGTTCCTGGAGCTCCCATCACCCCGTGTGCTCTCAGACTTCCATTCATTTCCGTGCTGTTCTTCTCGTCCTGCGTGGTGCAGGGAGCAGGGTCTGGATTGCCTTGGCAGTGCTTTGGGATGTGCAGCTTTCCCGGAGGGATGTCCCCAAGTGGTTCAGGGCCATGTGGTGGGGACAGGGTGTGAGGCTGGCCCTGTGTGCTGCTGTCCCAAGTCTCTAGTGCTGATCCCCAGGCCTCCTGGGTAAGCTGGATGTCACTTTTAGGGCACCAAGGGCAGGAATTGCCCCTAGGAGCCCCAGCAGCCCGGGTGGCTGTGCTGTGCCCAGAGCATCTGCACTCTGGAGAGACGAGGCTCTTCCCATGCAGGTCCTGCTGTTCCCAGCGCTGGGACACCGGAGGGGGCTTGCTGGCAAGTGCAGGGCTGTTCACAGTGGCCAGTGCCAGGCTGTGCAGGGCTATTGGGTGAAGAGGTGCCCGCCACACCCTGCCAGTGCCGTGTCCTCGCTCCCGGAGCCGTGTGGGAAGCGGGGCTGGGGCTGCGGTGGGAGCACTGGCTGCCCGCACGGGGATGCTGCTGCCTTTGCTGCCCGCACCTCTGGCCTCACGCCGTTTCTCTCCTTTCCTGTGCGCAGTATGAGGTGTCTGGCGAGGAGCACCTCTACTCCGACTTCCCCGAGATCGATCTGTCCCAGCTGGACGCCGGCGACCTGGACTCTGCCGGCTGCTTCAGCGAGCTGCAGTGGGGCGGGGAGCACTCGGAGACCGACTCCAGCCAGTACAGCACCGACGACTCCGAGCTCTTCCAGGTACCCCCATCCCCCAAGGATGGAGGCAGGGGGAGAAGGAGGGTGGGAGGAGGGAACACACACAACTATTAATATCTCCTCCCCAGCTGATTAGTGCTCCATTAATTGGTGCACCGGCTCTAAATGGGGCAAGCGGAGTAGGGCTAACGAGGAGCTGGAGGAGGAGCAGAGGAGGCTGCTGAGCCAGCCCTCCTGAGCTGGATTATTCACAGGGAGCTGCAGCCGGGGTGCAGCGTGTCCTGTTCCATTCCTGGAATGCCAGGGCGGCAGTGCGGGGGTCCCAGCACTGGAAAAATTCCCTTCCCGGGAGCAGGAAGCAGCCCCTTCCTTTGGCTTCCCAGCTCTGGCAGCCCCCTCTGTGTGGGGCTGGGGTCCCTTTGGCAGAGGGGCTGGTTCCTGTCCTCGGCTCTGGGCTGGGATGGATCCATGGCTGGGCCCGCACAGTGAAATGCTGGGGCAGGGGATGCTCCTGGGCACAGGCAGGGCTGTTCCATGTCCCTCTGCTCCTGTCTCTCTTTCATCTCCTGGAGCTGTGAGGACAGGCAGGGCTGTGGGCACGGCACAGGCACGTTGGAGCCAGGGAGATGCAGAGGGGACTGGGCACAGAGCAGGCTGGGCAGCCTCCTCACCTTGCCCAAAGCTCATGCCATGCCCTGGATGTGCCCATCCTTGGGGCTGGAGTCTCTGTGCACTCCTGAGCAGCACCCAGGCCTTTACCCCCTCGGACGCGGAGGCTGTGACCCACTGGTACCAGCTAATCACCAACCCTGGGTTACGTTTTGGGAGGAAGAGGATTTCTATTTAAACAAGGAGATGAAAAAGAGCCTCAATATTTTCTAACCTGCCTGTAATAACAACCCTCTGGCTTTTATGCTGGGCTGATGCTGTGCTTGAAAATGGTCCAGTCCAGCTGAGGGACCTTCATCACGAGACGCATATTTTCCGTGAACTTCCCGGGGAAAAGATAAACAGAAAAGAAATGCAAAAGCCAGGCCGATGAGGAGCAGTGGAGTATGATGAAATGTATCCCACTGAACTTGTATGCACAGCAATCTCGTGCCAATAACAGGAGGAAAAGAAACGGAGCCAAAAATGGAGCATCCTGCTGCCTTTCCCTGGAGCCTGCTCTAGTAACTGCGAGCAAGGTTAGGGCATGGAACAAAAGATGTTTAATTTTCCAACAAGAGGAGAAAAACACAGGAGGCTGTGTGCAGGCAGCAGTCCTGCCTCTGAGCCTGGCTTTACCCCCGTGCTAATTTTATCGCTGATGGTAGCCTGCTTCCCGTTGGACATGGTTTACATTCAGACTGTGATGGAGGAGGACCAAAAAGAAGGAACTCCTGGCCTTCTCCAGCCATTCCTCAGCTTCTGCATCCTCTTCTGGGCTTCAGCACTGTATTGCCAGACTGGAAGGGAACTCCTGGGGCTGTGTGGGACTGGGAGGGCACTGGGAAGGCTGGAGGTGCATCAGCAAAGCCAAAGCCCTGATGAAACGAGGGACCCGAGTCAAGCTGGAGCAGTGGGCAGGGAGGAGGCAGGAGCAGCCCCTGGCCCTGCCTGGCCCAGAGTGAGATGGGCCGTGCACAACAGCTCCCCTGAGCCAGTTTTTGGGTGAACAGCATGATCTGGGGATGCTGATGGGAGACTGGGGAGTGACTGGGGCTGTGCTCTGGACAGGGTCCCTCACAGAGCACTGGGTGCACCAGCTCTAAGTGTGAGGACTGAGAGCCCTGGGGAGCCCCCCTGTGTTTGGGGGCTTTTAGTGAACACAAAACTCAGCGTGGTTGTTGCCACAAGCTGTGGCATCTGGCCAGTGGTGCAGCCTGGGCTGAGCTTCCCCTGTGCCCTCTTGTCCATTGGGCAGTCCTGGCTGAGCTCACAGCTCTTGCACTTGCAGCCCAGTGTCAGGAGAATTTGGGCCAGGAGCCTTTTCATCACAGATCCTGTATCTGCTGCCGTTTGCCTCGTGGTGGGGTGAGGGACTGTTGGGAGAGAAGATGCTCTGATTCATTCTTGTCCTGCTGGGGTGCAGGTGGACAGACTGATCCTCCTTTTCTGGGTCTCTCCTCATCCCATCCTGGTGCTGTGCTGGGGAAAAGCTCTCACTGTGGGGTCACTGGGAAGCGTGGGAGCTGCTGGGGCTCTGCTGGTCCCTCTTGAACATCCTGGGGACCCTCTGCCCAACCTAACACCCCCTTTCTTCTCTGCCTGCTCCTTTCAGATAATAGACAGCGAGAACGAAGCGCTGCTGGCAGCCCTCACGGAGACTTTGGATGATATACAGGGAGATGACATGGGCCTCGCTGCCTTCCGAACTATGGAAGAGGGGGACACGCTCAACCCTGCCACCACCTCACCTGCCCCCTCCCCCAAACCCACCGCCCCGGTCACGGGGGGGCCGCCCCCGGCCCCCGAGTGTGATGAGCTGTCTCTAGTAAGAACCCACTTCCTACTGTTTAAGGTGGATTTGGATGAGCCCCAGATAAGCCGGCTGCATGGGTATGATAGGAAGCCAAGGTCTGAATTTTTTCATTCTAGGCTTAAAACTCTCTTTAACCGTCAATACCAAAGCATATACTTGTATTGTATACGTATACATGTTCTGCATCATTGCTGTCACCTCCATCACCATCCTCACGGGAACAAGCTGTGTGTATACAAATCTATCTATGGATGGGGTGGGGGCGGGTGGCAGAGGGCTGGGGGCTGCTTTGGCAGCACCCACACCTGCTTTTAACCCGATGTGCAGGTGTGGGGCTGCCCGGGGCTCTCCCTGGCTCATCCCGGCCCTGTGCCCACGGGCAGTGGTGGTTGTCCCCCCGGCTCTGCCCTGGCTGAGCTCCCTGCTGGCACAAGAGGGGCTTGCCTGAGTGTCAGCCCCTGCCCTCGGCTTTCAGTGGGAGGGTTTCACCCTCCCTGTGCCTTCCACCAAACCCCCTCAGGGACTGTGTGGCCTCCAGTCCCTCCAGATTTGGTGGCTGGAGCATCCCTCTTGGTCCCCTGCAATATTGGCGCTCCAGCCCCGCTCCCCTTCCTGGCCAGGATTAACTGGCAGCGTTTCCTGCCATCCCCGGCAGGTTCCTTGGGACAGGACACCCAGCCTGCTCCCTCCTGCGGCTCAGAGTCCCCCCCAGAGCCCCCCAGCCCGGTCCCGGGGGTGTCCCCAAAAAGCCAGCAAAGGGGAGGAGTGACATCCAGTGGTGACAGCGTGCATTTCCACCGCCCACGCCCCGCAGGGGTATATATCACACATGACCTGTATGTGTATATATAGGATGTATACGTTGCAGGGGCGGGGGGGAAAGGGTGCTGGGCGCTTCCCCCAACAGGAGCCTCACTCCTAAAGCTGCGGGTGTCCCGGCTGGCATTTCCTGGCGGACCCTGACCCGGGCACCCCATTTCTATCACTCCCTAACCCCCCAGGGCTCCGGGCAGCACGGGAGCCCCAGATCTGTCTCTCCTGCAGTCCCCGGTGCCTACGCAGTCGTCTTGCTGTTGAGCTGTTGTTGCCTCCGGTTGTTAGCGCCCCACGGGCAGAATCTCACATGTTGTTGCTGGGTGTGGGGCTTGGGCTTTTTTCCCCTCCCCCTGACCAAAACTGGGGTTGAGTAGAAGGAAAATGTTACGCTGACCCAGCCGTCAGAAGTGATGGCACTGCGGGTGACCTGGGGAAAACCCCGCTCCCAGCGTCCGTGGGCTTGACACAGAGCATTGGGGAGATCCTCGACAGATCCCACAGGGATTTGCATCAGCAAAACGCCTTGAAAGCTCGTTAATGAGTCCAGGCCCTCTCTGGGTGTTTTGGCTAAATGAGCCTTGCACGGGGACCGAGCGAGCTGTCCAAACCCATCACTCACACCAGTGAAAAGCCTCTGTCACCTCAGGGCAGCAGTGATGGAGTGAGAGGCTGGGATGCCACGGCAGCTCCTGTGTGTCTGACACGAGTGGGGTTGCCCCTGGGAAGTAAATTCCCTCCTGTCCTCACTGCCCTGACCTGCCTGGGGGTCCCTGGGCTGAATGCTGTGGGGACAGGGCTGCACACAGCCAGGCACCTGCCCCACAGCCACGAAGAGGCAGGAAATACTAACCCTAACCCTCCCTGCCTGGTATTTTGTGCCCCATTTTTGGGTCGGATGTTCGGTGATGGATGTGCTCACGCGTGAGCCAAGGGGCTGTGGCCCCCCGGGCGTTTTCTCCTGCCCTCGCTGCGATGCCGACTCCTTTTCTTGCCCCTTCTCTTTGCAGCTGAAGAAGCTGCTCCTCTCTCCGTCGCCTCTGAGCTGTGAGGCCCAGCGGGACGGGAGCGCCCGGCGCCCGGGGACCCCAAAGTGCCGGCCCGCACGGCCCTGCACAAAGGTACTTCCTCAAGCCCGTGCAGCACCCACCTCCTGGGAGCTGTCCCAAAGGATGGGTTGGGGAGTGTGGGCAGCCTCTGGGCTGGTCAAGGGGTCGGGAACAGGCAGGGACTGTCACCTGTGGTGCTCCATCCCTGTCTGCTGCAGTCTGGGCTCTGCAGAACTTCAGACTTTGTGCTGAGTTAAGAAATACCTTGATCTCACTTGAACCCTGAGTTAAGAAATACCTTGATCTCACTTGAGCCCAGAGGGGGTTTGGCCTCTCCCGACTTCCCTGAGCGCCCATTGGGAAAGCCCCAAGTGCTCCCTGGTCACCCCCTCACCCCCCTCCCTGGTGACTCTCAGCCCAAGCCAAGGCCTTTGGCCAGGAGTCCCTGCCTGTCACACTGCAGAGCCCACCCCAACACTTCAGCTGATCGGAAACCCAGCAGAGGGTGCCGTCCGAGATTTTCCTACTTTGCTAATGCTCATTGTGCGGTGCATTAGGCCGGGCAAATTAGATTGGCTGGGAAGAGCAGCGGATCCCTCCCGGGGAGAAGGAGCATCACTGCAGGCAGGAGGGGCAGCACTCGGGCCATGGGGCTGACCCCAGGGAGGTCGGGGTGCCGGGACTGGGGGTCAGGGTGTGAGGGTGTGGGGTGGCTCTGCCAGCCTCCCCGCAGGGCTCAGGGCTGATTTTCTCCTGTCTCCTCTCGGAAGGTGGAGGGTCCCCGGGACAGGAGGGCGAGCGTCCCGCAGGCACAGAGCCGCAGCTGCACCGAGCTGCACCGGCACCTCACCTCCAGCACCTCCTGCTCCCAGACCAAAGCCCCCCAGGCACCCGAGGAGTGCCCCGGCAGCGGCCACCACCCGTCCCCGGCCGACTGCGCCCACCACGAGGACGACAGTGACTCCAGCGAGGACTCGCTGAGCTCCGGCGACTCGGTGGCCGCGCTGTCCTCGGCGGAGGATGGCACAGGCAGCCAGTTCTCGTGCGAGGGCGAGCTGCACTCGGTGGTGGAGCTGATCCGCTACATGCACACCTACTGCCTGCCCCCTCGCAAGCTGCCCGCCCGCGACCCCGCCGACACCAAGCCCCAGCCCTGCAGCAGCCCCTTCAAGAGAGCCAAACCGGACTGTGCCCCCACGCCGGGCAGCGCCCAGAGCCGGCCGGGCTGCGCCTGGCAGGCGGCCGGCGGCTGCAAGAAGCCCGGAGCATCCTTCTCCATCCTGAAGGAGCTGCTGGCGCGGGACCTGCTGTGCGACGTGAGCAAGCCATACCGCCTGGGCAAGCCCGTGTACGCGGCCCTGGCGCGGCCGCCCGGCTCCTGCTCGCCCGTGCCACCCGAGGGGGACGATGCCAGCGGGACTTGCACACCCAGAGCGAAAGCGGCCGCGGAGAAGGGCGAGCCCCGGCAGAGCCCCGGGGCCGAGGCGGAGGCGCCGCGGGAGCTGGGTGGCCTTGAGGTCGATGCCGGGAAGCAGGAGGGCAGCCCGGGCGCGGGGAAGGCGGCCCGCAAGCAGGACAGCGCTGTTTACGCCGTGCGCCGGTCCAAGAGACTCAACCCCGAGCTCGGGCACTGGCTCTCGTTCCTTGACGAGCCCCCCCCGAGTCCTCTGTGCCCCTGGGCTGCAGGGAGCCCGCTCCATGCCCAGTGCTGGAGGGCTTCTCTGCCGAAGAGCCGGCGGCCGAAGTGGAGGTGGGGGGCACAGCCCCATCGGCGGAGCCCCAGCCCCTCTGCCTGGGCTCGCTGGGGGATGGCGAGGTGGGCACTGAGAGCCAGCGCTGTGCCCTCCTGGAGCAAACAGGTGAGGGGGGCTGGGGGCTGTCACTCTGCTCACCCTCCCCAGCGTGCCCGTGCCGTCCCTGCCGTGGGCGAGCGATGCTGGCCGGGTGCTGGGCACTCAGCTGGCAGGAGAGCTGTGAGCAGCCCCTGTGCTGCCTGGCTGTGGGGCCCCATGCATGGGGAGCTGGGGTCTGTTTTCTTTTGGGGTGCTTTTTCAATCCATGGGTATCTTCTGCCTCAGTTTCCCTGTCCTTATAATGAGGTGAAGGAGTTGGTGTGGCCATAACCCAGCAGGGACCAGGTTGTCCCATCCCTCCAGGTCCTTCCCCATGGGTTCACCCTCAGCCTGAGCTCCGGGGTTCAGCTGCAGCGGTGCCCCAAAACCACAGCAAGGCGCAGGTGCAGGAATGGCTCAGCCCTGGCAGCGTGAGCCATCCCTCTCAGGTGGGCAAAGCCCTCAGTGGGCACTGCAGGGGTACAGCTGCACTGGTAACCTGCTTCTCTCCTGCCTTTCAGAAACCCCCAGGTGTCTCACGCTGTCCTTGGCACAAACGTAAGTTCAGATGGGGCTGAAGGAACCAGTCTGGGGCTGGAAAGTGCCTGGGGTTGTGTGGCTGGGCAGAGCCTCTGCAGGCAGCACAGGGAGCTGTGCTTGCAGGGCAGAGTGAGCTGCTGCACTGCTGGGCATGGGGCTGTGGGGAGCCACAGGGTGCAAGGAGCTGGGAGAGTCCCCAGGGCAGGCGATTTTGTGTGTGCTCTGGGGCTGCTCACCCCACTGCCCTTGTGGGATTATTCTGTCAGGCACCAGCCAAAGCGGGAGGGTTCACTTGTGGGCAATGTTTTCTCAGCTTTCTTTTGGGTTTTGGGGCTGTGGTTCACCTGAACACTTCCTCTCTCCTGATTTTCTGCTCTTCTCCAGTGACCCAACCTTTGGGAAGAGAAACTTTGAGCCCATGCTGACTGTGGAGCTGTGTGGGACAGCAGGTAGAACAGGCTTTGAATTTTTTAGTTTTGCAAAAACCTCCTCTAGGAGGGGGCTCATTTACCATAAATTCAGCCTGGAGTCATCAGTTCCAGCCCACCCAGCCAAGGTGGGGCACCTTCATCCCCTTCACACTGCAAACGCGGGAGACTCCCGTGTGCTGCCACATCCGAGCACCATGAGCAGCTCAGGGGAGTGTGTTTGGGGTGGGAGGAGCTGTTCAGGGGGGCCCTGCATGAGCCAGGAGGGAAGGGAGAGTCCTCTGGTCCCTGCTGGGATCAAGGCATCCTTCTTGTTCCCCCAAGTGCCACTGGATGAGGCCGTGGGGGCCGAGGGTGCAGCCCAGGATTGGGGTGGGACAGGGCATGACAGAGGGGGCAGAGCTGACTCCTGCCCTTTCTTTGGGGGGTGCAGGTCTCACACCGCCCACCACTCCTCCGTATAAACCCGCCGAGGAGGACCTGTACAAGCCAGACATCCCCCAGGAGCCAGGCAAGGAAGATGGGATGGCCCCCAGCCCCGGGGGCGCCGGGGACGCGGCAGCCTCACGGAAAGCCCCCAGGAAGCACCCGGAGAGGACGGAGCTGTTCGCCCACCTGAGCCGGGCGGGCGGGCGCCCGCTCCCCGAGCAGCAGGGCTTGCTCAAGCGGCCCTTCTCCCGCTCCTTCGGGGACCATGACTACTGCCAGGTGCTGAAACCCGAGGCCACCCTGCAGAGGAAGGTGCTCAAGTCGTGGGAGCCCCCGAGCCAGGTGGAGACGGAGCACAAGAGGAGGGTCCCGGCCGCCCACTACCAGGGACTGGAGCTCGGCAAGGACACGGGCACTGAGATGCTGTGGAAGGACGGCGTTAAGCAGCTGAGAGACCAGGAGATCAGAGCCAGCTTAACAAAGCACTTTGGCTTTCTGGACAGTGCCCTCGATGACGAGGACATGGTCTTCTGCAAGACCCCTGAGTATGACACCGTCTTTGAGGACAGCTGCAGTGAGAGCGGCTCCCCCGTGGAGGAGGAGGATGAGGAGGAGGAAGAGGAGGAGGAAGAGGAGGAGCATGGCAACACCACGCTGTGCCTGCGGAGAAACCCTCTTTCCAGGACCAGTTTGCATTACTGCTCCCGGAGCAGGTCCAGCTCGGGCTCCTCGTGCTGCCGGTCGCGGTCACCTGCCAGCAGACGCACCTTCAGGTACAGGGGCACGGGGACGTTGGGACTGGTTTTGCCCCCTGAATTTTTGCCATGGTGCAGGGCAAAGCCCCAGTGCTCTCTGCTCTGCTGGCCCACGTAGTAAAGATGCTAATTAATGAAAAAAACCTATGAAAATAATTGGTGCTGCATCAGCCACTGCTGCAAACATCAGCCACGGCCTGAGGAAGCAGCAGCAGAGCAAAGCAGCCAGAGGGTTCCATGGGTGACAGGGCATGGGCAGGGACCTGAGCTGGGCACGGGAAGGGATGAGTGCTGGCTGGGAACACCCTGGCATCTGAGAAAAAACCCCAGAGTCCTTCCCAGTGCTTCCAGACCCCAGTCCGTCCTTGGCTGCCAGTGCCCCCGAGTGCCCACCTGCTGCTGTGTGAGTGTCTCAGCTTCTCACTGGTGTTTGAAGCTTTCCCCAGCAGCTCCCCCAGCCCCGGGCTGACCTCCTGTCCCTCCCTTGCAGGTGTGAGAACGGCGAGCAGTGTCAGGGCGGGAGCGGGCACCGGGGCCAGCTGGAGAAGAGGCGGGAAAAGGCCATCGTAAGTGAGCGGGGACCCCGCGGGGACAAAGCAGCCCCAGCCCTCAGCTCATCTCCTGCTCCAAAAAGCAGCAGTGGAGCCCATTAGCCCTGGCTTCAGCGTGCCTTGGTGCGAGGCCAGTGTTAAACAAGGACATGGGGGTGGAGGGGAGAGGAAAACCCAACGAGCAGGGGAAGCCGCCAGCAATTGGCAACACACGGAGTCCTTGGCACGGGGATGCCCAGAGCATCCTACGCTGGTGCCTCAGTGCACTTTGGCACTGGCAGTTTGTGGGGTGAACTGGGGAATCCCTGAAGCTGCTCAGCTGTCACAGATGTGGCCCTGCTGCATCCTCATGCACCAGGAACTCGTGGGCACACACTGGGAGCTGGGAGAGGAGTGGGCACGTGTGCACACACACACACACACACACTCACACATGCTGCTTTGGCACTTTTTCCTGCAATGCAATTGGATTTTGCCCCTAGCAATTCTTGGGAATACATCCCAGAAAAAGCTGAAAGAGCTGCAAGAATGCAGGAGAATTTTAAAAGAGAAGAAGGGGGTGGTGGCTGGTTGTGGCTGTCCTGAGGGGGTTGCTGTGACCTGGCTGGAGCAGAGACAGCCAGATCCTGGAGATGTCAGGCTGTGTCCATGGCAGTGTTTCCCAGTGCTGGCTTGCAGGGGCTCCTCCACAGCCCATCAGCAGCACGGAGGTGCAGAGTCCAAGCCTGAAAGCTTTTGGTTGCTTTGGCAGGGGGAAGGCCGGGTGGTGTACATCAGAAACCTCTCCAGCAGCATGAGCTCCAGCGAGCTGAAGAAACGCTTCGAGGTGTTTGGTGAAATCGTGGAGTGTCAGGTCCTGTCCAGGACTAACAGGTGAGTGGGCAGTGAGCTGTGGTCCAGGGCTCCAGCAGCTGCACACAGCCCCTCTCCCCAGGCCCCACCAGCACTGCCAGGAGGTGCCCCATCAACCCCCTGGGTAGCTGAGCCCACACTCTTGGTGCTTTTGTCGAGGAGATTCAGTGTGTCCAGGGATCCAAAGGCATCTGTGGGATGGAGGAGTGGAAGAATGATGGGCCAGGGGTGCAGTGCTGCATCACAAGGGCTGTGGGGCTCATCACATCTTGAATTCTTTCTCTGGTTGCTCAGGGGGGAGAAGTACGGCTTCATCACGTACCGGTATTCCGAGCATGCCGCCTTATCGCTGAAGAACGGCCCCTCGCTAAGGAAGAGGAACGAGCCCTCCTTCCAGCTCAGCTCTGGTGGCCTGGGGCGCTTCTTCTGGACCAGATATGCTGACCTGGGTGAGAAAGCAGCAGCTGCTTTGTCTCTTTTATCAGCACAGAGCTGTTACAGCACACTGCACCGCTGAGCCCTGCTCACGCAGGGATCCCAAATCCCTTCAGAGCCTGCAGGAAAAGCCCCCTGGCTTTCCTATGGCTATGGAGCTGCTCATGGCTCAGACAGGTGGATTGGGAAACTGGGGAGAAGAAAAAAAACTGGTGTGAGGCCTTAGGGTGTATTGGCTGCAAAATGTAGCATCACAGCCCCAGGGCAGCTGGGTCTCAGCTGAGCGCAGCCCATCCTGCCTCTGCTGAGTTTCTGCACGGTGCTGGAGGCTTTCCAGCAGAAAACTCCCTTTCCAGGCATTAGAGAAGGCAGTCAGCAACATCTCATTAGCCCAAGAGGTGATGTGGGTGGTTTGCTGCTCTGCAGGACAGATTCACCACGCTGCACATGCACTCTGGAGCCAAAGTGGCAGTGCTGAAATGTGCTGTGGTCGCATTAATCCTTTCAGTGCTTCAGCAAGGTCTCGGGGACTGTGTCACCAGGGTGCAGGGCTGCAGCCTGAGCTGAGGGCCAGGAGCCAAACCCTCTGCTAGTCCTGCATGAGAAATATGTCCCAGGCTTTGCTCAGCTCTCCTCGCTTCAGGTGTTTCACCAACACTGCATGTTTATTTCTGTACCCTCTGCAGGGGCTGAAGGGTTCTGGATCCCACTTGATGAGTGAAAGACTGAGGTCCAGAAAATAAAGCCCCAAGTCTTGACTGACCTCCAGATGCCCAGTCTGATACAAGTACTCCCTGATTTTTTAGCACCTTGCAGTGCCTGCTCTGCTTAGAGCCACCATCCCTTGACTTTGACTGTGGGCACAAATGTCCATTGTTCATCAAAATAAATCCCAGAGCCTCCCATTTTGGGCACAGAGAAATTAGGAAGCAGATGGCACCCCATGAGGAAGACGTTGACTGTGCAGTGCTGTAGGGAGTGGGGCCAGAGCTGCCCCCCTGCCTAAGAGAAGCCCCCTCAGTGCTCCTTACCTGATTTCTGCAGAGCCACCAGTCACCCCCTTCCTGCACAGCCCTGCTCGTTCCTAAAATCCTGCTCGTCCCGATACAGGATGAGGAGTCCCCAGGCAAAGGTGAAATGCAACCACGCCATTCAAAAACATACACCCAAAATGTTAAGCTGCTGTGAGATTAGGCAGCCTCAGTTCTGCTGTGTGCTCAATCCCCTGGGCTTTCCAGGGGCACTCCTGGCACAGGGCTGGCAGTGGAGCAGGCCAGCTCTGCCACTGGCACAGCTCCCATGGGATGGCCCTGTGTCAGCCCCTCCAAATTCAGCTGCACCCAGCAGATGTTTTCACCCCTGGCAGGGAATGTCAGCGGTGTGTGACCTGCCCAGCTGGGCCTGGCTGCAGCAGCCCCTCTGGCCCAGCTCTTTTCAGTGTCCCCAGTGCTGTCACCATCACTGCTGTGTCCAGCCTGGCTGTGTGCAGTAGCAGGGTAGTGAGCAGTGCCCTGCTGTGCCTCAGTTTCCCTCCCCACGAGGCAGAGAGGATGCTGATCCCCCCCTCCCTGACCCGGCTGCCTTCTGTCCCTGCCATCCCCAGACTGCAGCACGGACGAGTCCTCCCCGGCTCCGGTGAAAAGCAAGTACGAGACCATGGATTTCGACAGCTTGCTGCAGGAGGCCCAGCTCAGCCTGCATCGGTAACAGCCTTAACCTTGGAGGAATACCTCAATACCTCAGTCAAGGCACTTCCAATATGTTTACGTTTTCAAAGAAATTATTCAGTCTATGGCAAGCGAGAGAGCGAGAGAGAGCGAGAGCACGCCCGCGAGAGAGAGACTGCTGTCCCCTGATCGATGTTTACATTGAACAAAGCTGCTTCTGTCTGTGAGTCCCCATGGTGTTGATGTCTCACTGCCACACGTTAGTCTCCCCTCTGCTTCTGACTGGTTGTTTTAGGGTGAGCCTAGGAGCCCCCCGGCCCTTCTTCCCCCTCCTGGCCCTCCCCGTGCTCCCGCCGTGGAGTTGCAGCTGTGTTCACCATAACATTTTTTTGTCCGTAGTGTGTGATGATGAAATTGTTCATTGTGAATAGAATCAGGATTATAAACTAATTTTTAATAGAAGAAGAGAAGAAAAAAAAAAAGTATATACTTAAAAAAAAAATGTATTTATGGCTCAGATGTACTGTAATTCAGATTTATTGTACCGCTTCCTTGATTTTTAACTATGCACTGTAATGAGGCACTTGCCACTCAGCAAATGGGGGGTCAGAGCAGTCATGGAGCTGACATTCCCCTGCCTCCCCTGCTGGCAAACCGGGGTGCTCGGTGCTTGCCCCGGGGTCACCCACTTTGCTGTCAAAGCCATTCTTCGTGCTGGCGTGGCCCGAGCCCCCCAGCATCACCCCCATGCTGAGCTGGGTCCTGGTGGGTGATGGAGCCAGGGCCAGGCAGCTGTGCAGGCTGCAGAGGGTGGGAGAGGGATGCACTGCCTGCAGCCAGCGCTGCTGCGGCCTCTGCTGCCTTTGGAGCCAGGAGAGAGGGGCTGGGGGGCTGCAGCCTCATCTGCTGGGTCCTGCTGGCACAGCCTGGGGGATGGATGTCTCCGGTCCGTGTGGAGGAGCTGGCTCCTCTCCAGCTCCTCGGGTGGCTGGAAGACTGGCCAGGCCCTGTGGCTTGATCCACACTCGCTTCCACGCCCTGCAAAGCAAGCGGGGCGAGAAGACCTGTCTGTGCTCCCCGCTGGGCAGGCAGCCCAAAATGCAGCCCCAGATCCAGCCCAAAGTCCAGCCCCAAATCCAGAGAGGCAGGGGGGCACAGCACCCGCACTGAACACCCACCCATCCAGCACCCTGCCCTGTAGCTGATAAGCCATACACGTCCCAGCACCCACCCGCACCCTGGATCTGTCCCGTGCCCGCCAGCGCCCCGGGGCACAGCTCTGCCTCTGGCCAAGGGCCCTCGGGGCTGGATTTAAGGGATGCTCAAGCATAGAATTTGCTTGTGGACTTGCCCTCCATGTGTGGGTGAGGTGGGATGGGGACACAGCCCTGCACCAGCCGCAGCAAAGCCCACCACCAGCCGGCCAGAGGCACTGTTTCCCGAGGGAGCGGGAATCTCGCTGCTCCTCAAGCCATTGCCACTGTCTCCTTTTACTTTTGAGCCCCAGAGACCACTAGGGATTCAGCCATCCTCTGTAGATAGAATATTATAGCCTTAACTCTGCCAATAGATAGATTAGAGTCTCCTGGGGTCTCCCCTCCACATGACTTGTGGGTTTATCCCCGGTTCCCTGGATATGTTCCGTCCTGCAGGGAGAGTGACCAAAGCCTCGGAAATGGCACGAGATGCGATGCCAAGAGCCAGAGCCCTGCCAGGATGCCCCTGGCCCGGGGGCCCGGAGTGCAGCTGGGCTCTGGCAGGAGCAGGAATGCCGGCAGCGCCGACACCAGCACAGTTCCCTGGCTATTCCCTTCGGGAGAGCCGCGGTTCTGACAACACCCGGCAGCGCCAGGGCCCGGAGGCCCCGGCGGGGTCCCCACCCCGCCGCCGGTGACGATCACTGCCAGGGAACAGTCCTTGTGCCATTTCAGCCTCAGCAGTGGAATCGGGCATCTCTCCCAGCCCAAAACCCCCCCGGTTCTCATCCCACCTTAGCGAACACGAGCAGCTCTGGCCGAGACTGAGCATCTGCTATTGGCAATTGCCTCATTGTAGCTTTGCCTTTTTCTGTCCTAGTATTTCCTCACGATGATGATGTTTACATGTGATTGCTATAGAGCTTATGTAGAATGTATATAGCGACACATTTAGGGTGGGTAGTACTGTCCTGTGCTGTGCTGATGTTTTTCAGAAAACGATCAATCCAAAAAAAAAAAAAAAAAAAAAAAAAAAAAAAAAAAGAAAGAAAAACAAAAAGAAAAGCAAAGTAAGTGGAATTCTTCCATCTCCCACTCAGCCAGGGGCACCCATGGCCGGGCCCCGCTGGGGATGCATCAAGGGTGGTGGAGCAGAAGGGTTAGTGCAGAGCTGGGGGGGCTCCAGCCCACTCCTGGGGATCACTCAGTCGCTTCCCAAGCACTGGTTTTGGCGTGCCCAGGTATAAAATTTCCCAGTGTTTCCCTGTGGCTGGGTGCCCTGGGTCGGCCCCAGCCCAGCTGCTGGGTCCCGAGGCCGGTGCTGGGGAAGGGGAGGGCTGGTCCTGCACAGAGCTCATCAGTACTGCAGCCCTAGGGTAGGAAGAGATGCAATAAGTGGTCTTTGTGGTGCCTGAAGCCTATAAGTGGGGTTGGGTTTTCTTTTTTTGGTTTGGGTTTTTACTTTTTTTTCCATTCAATGAGGATGGTTTGTTTTTCCTCCTCCCCAAAAACTCTTTCTTTTCCAGGACTTATGCACTATGCTTAGAGCCCCTTGGGCTGTGTGCTGCCTGCCCTGGGCACTTCCCCCACCTTTTAGGACTGGGTGAAAAAGAAATTTCCACTTGAATTTTTTTTTTTTCTAATTTTTGTGGGGTTTTTTTACTCTAAAGGTGTCTTTAGCTCACAGTGATTGAGTTGGCAGGGAGGTGAGTCGGGCACAGGGGCAGGTGAGAGCTCCCTCTTGAGCTGCCCATGGTTTGGATGCTGACAGGGAAATGGGGCAGGAGCAAAGCAATGCCCAGGCACTGCTGCCAGGGAAGCCAGAGGTGCCCAGAGCTTTGCAGGAGCTGCCAGGGACTGGGGATCCCCCCCTTTTCCAAGGATTGCCTTTACACCCCTGTGGCATCGCCGTGGGTGCCCCTCAAAAAGGGACCCCTCACACCCCAGCCCTCTGCGAGGCTGTGGGATGGGCAGGAGAAACTGGGAGCAAAAGGGTTTATTCTGGTAGGCAATAAGTCAGGAGGAGATTTATTTTTTTAAAACTGTGTAAGTCTAGAACGTCCCCCAGCCGTTTCCTGCAGGTGCTGTGGGGAAATGCTGAATGTGAAGAGTTTCTGATAAAATGCCCCTTTGCTTGTTTTGCACAGGTTTGCCCCAGAAAAACTCGTTGTTCAGGGGGGCAGCAGGTTTCTGGCTGGAATCCAGCGTGTCCCTGAGGCTCCGCAGGGAGGAGCAAACGTTTCTGAGTGTGTGGGCTGAATGCAGAGGACAATCCCAGGTTTTAGGTTTTAGGTTGGATGCTGCCCCAAAGCAAAGGTTTCTCCCAATTCCTCAGCGCAGCTGCCTGCACATGTTTCAGGAAGCAGCAGCTCAGTCACCATGTTACAGTCCTGAGTGTCTGATCCCAGCTCTGGGTCATGCAAGTGAGTTTTGCAACTGCAGATCAACACGGTTTTCTCCTTTTTTGGGGGGATTTTTTTCTTTCTGGACGTCTGCTGAGTCCTGAGGTACATCGGTCTTAGAGCTGAACCCGACACCCTTTCTGTTCCAAGTCCATCCCTGACAATCTCAAGCAATATAGAGCCAAATGCAGCCTTGGGGTTTCATTCTGGGGTTTCATTCCTCTTCCCTCACCCTCCCCGGGGCCAGGGGCAGCAGCAGGATGCGGGGAGGGAGTGTGTGAATGCATGTGAGAAAGAGAGAGAACGGTTCAATTGATGCATTTCTTGAGAAAGGTGTAAGAATTTCACCTAAAAAGGGGCACATTTGCTTTGTTATTTATAAAAAAAAAGCTAAATTCTGTCTTTTTCTTTTTTTTTTTTTAAGTGAAAGGACACTGCTCATAATTATTAGGGGCCAATTCTGCCTCCCTTGCTCATGCTGAGTAAGTACTACTTAACTCTGCAATTTTCTACTTGCAGTGTAAGTAAAAGCAGCGGAATTGATCCCTCTATGATTAAGAATCAAGTTTTTAGTATGGTTTTTTTTTAATTGGCAGCAGTTTTTTTATATTTCACTTAATTTTTTCCCCCAGTTCCATTCTGTTGTGTCCTTATTTATGTAATATACTTTAACCTTAAGAGATGGCATGGATTCTTATGCCTTTCCTTTATTATTATTATTGTTATTATTTTTAAAAAACAAAAGAGATTTATTTCTAGTGTGATTTAACTGTCTACCTTCTAAAATGAGAGAACGTTTTCTTGTATTTTTACATTGTCAGATTCTATAGTTTCATAGATAATTTAACCAAATCGCTCAATGTATTCTCTATATCTATCCAGTGGGTATAAAAGTTCTATTTTAAATTGTGTAAATACTTCAGAACTGGCTTCTTTTTCCAGACTCCCCTGCCGTGGAGTTTCTTGTTTACATCAAAAAGACTGTAGAATCTCTACGCTCATGTACTGTAAATAGTGAAGTGATCTGCCTATAAATAAACGATAACATATATACTATAAAGTGGAAAGAACAAAAAAAGGAACACATTTCTGCTGCTATACTTTAGTTTTTAGTGCCAGTCTGCTCGGGGATGAGGTGCTTTGCTCTGCTGCAGGTGCTCTCCTGTGTCTGCGTGGCTGGCAGCGGGGCTGTGCCAGGGCCAAGGGGGTGGCAGAGCCTCCCAGCTGCCAGGGATGCAGCTCCTGCCTGGCAATATCCCTGTGTGTTGCTATTTTAAGTGTGGCTTCTTCCAGTTTAACTCATGCAGGAAAAAACTGGGCTCTGCACTCTGGACTTCGAGTGGTGCCGCTGCCACAGGACCCCTCGCCAAAGAAACTCCCCAGATGGAGTGGGTGAAAAATGAAGCAGGGCACGCCCCTCGAATTTTCTGGAGTGGAGCAAGAGAGCAGGAAAAAATGTGGAAAAGACTGCAGGTGGTGATGCAGCAGCCATGCAGCGCAGGATGGCACCTGGAGAGCCCCTGGAAGCAGGGCAGCAGGCCCTGGGAGCCAAACTGCTGTCCCAGGCTGTGGAGGGAGTGTTTGGAAGGCCTGGGCAGGGCCACCACGGTCACAGCTCGGGAGCCCCACGCCAGCCATGGCCCTGTGAGGGCTCACCGGGCCAGAGAGGTTGCACTGATTTTATGCAGAACATGGATCAGTGATGCTGCCGGGCTGGAGGATCCCAGCAGCCTGAAAGAAGCAGCTCTGCAAGGTGCTGAGCTGTGCCAGCTGCTGGTTTTTGCTGATTTGTGGCGATTTAGGCAGCAGCTCTACACCTGCCTGTCTCCAGCACATCTGTGGGAGCCCAGTGTGGGTCCCCCAGCCCAGCCACAACCAGCCTCCCACCCCAAACCCAGCCCCTCATCCCTGCCACTGCTGCACCCTGAGTGCAGAGCTGATGGGAAGCCCGTTCCCTGCTGCTTTCCAAAACCAGCAGGCTTCAAGGCCACCAAGGAGGAATGTTTTCCTGAGATACATCAGGAACAGCGATGCCAACAGTGCCAGGACAGATGAAAACATGAACTTGGAGGGGGGAAATGTGGGAATGCAGCCGGGACAGCCAGTGATGGGGTGCCCAGGGTGGGCACATGTGGAGCAGAGACACAGGAGTGGGCTCCCAGGAGGGAGAGGGGCACACGAAGGAAGGGTCTGCGGGGAGGAACAGAGCCACAGCTGAGGTTTGTCCTCCCAGCCCAACCTGTGCCTCCCAACACTGCATTCCCAGGCAGCCTCCTGGAAAATAAAGCACTGATACTGTTGCTGAATACAGTTGTTTACTGAGGATAATTCCTGAAAGCAGACCTTGAGTCTGAAGCGAGCTGTTGGTGAATGTTGACATCAGTTCAGCAGCTCCGTTGGTCCCAGCAATTACTTCCAACCATCTGGGAAAAATCCCAGCTGGACCGTTTTTATTTTGGCATAACTTTGTGATAAAACAACTCCTTTTCACACAGGCAGGCGCTGGTTTTGGAGTAGCTCATGTGGCTGCTGGAGAGGAGGGAGGCAGTGTTCTTTATCTCCTGGACTGGGCACAGTGTGCCTCGTGGGAGGGGAAAATCACTCAGTCAGGAGCTTTTGTGAGGGGGGACAGTTTTGATCACTGCCCTGGGCTGGGCTGGCTGGCACCTGGCAGTGTGGGCAGTGTGGGCAGCACACCCCAGGCTCCAGCTCCTGACCAGTGTGGAATGCCCACTGTTTGGACTTCGTTTCACTGCCTGCTGAGCTGTCCTGGGCTGCTGTCTGGAGTTTCAACTCCCACCTGTGCCCTGAGCAGTGGCATCTGACACCAAATCCGGCCCTGGGCTCTGCTGGCACAGGAGCTCCCTTCAAGTAACACGTGCATTTGCCCACTCCCAGCATTTATCAGTCCCAGGTTGTTGTCCAGGTCCATCCAGGTGTCTTTGCAGAGAGGAACAGGTTTGGTTCCTTTGCTCTCTGGCTGCTGGTCCAGCTCTCCCAGCCTCCCTGCCCACAAGGATTCTTCCCAGCTTTCCTTCCTGCCTCATTTCCTGACCCCTGCAGCCCCATCAAAGCAGGGCTGGACCTTCTGCCATGTTCCCCTTGAAGTGTCCAAGCTCTCAGCTTCAAGCTGCTGCATGGAGTTTGTCCTGTTGCCACTGAAAATGGGGAGTTAAACTCTCTAACACTGTAATTTCAATATTACAAAGTGGCATTACTTTATTTCAGCATGTGGGGGATAACTCCCTATTACACACACAACACCTTGCTAACAGACCAGCTTAAATCCATGTAACTTTTACATATTCAATGCATTTCCCAAAACTCATACCTATATGCTAAACACTCCCTGAATTTTCTGCATATTTAAATCACTCCTCAGAGCTTATTTTCATTGGAGCAGAGTTCTTTTGAGGGTCTGGGGTGGTCGTTTGGGGAACATCCCATTCCTCAAATTATTCTTTTTTGGTCACAGGCCTCCAAAAGCCTTTCTTCTCTTTGAATGCACCCCTGAGACGTGGCCTGGCCAGGATATCCCTTCTTATCACCATTGCTCAGGCTCACAGCCTTTAAGGCTGAGATAACCACTCGCACACAGGACAAAGCAAAGTCGGCTAAAGCGAAAGGAATTCCCGAGACTTAAACACGACTTGGTACAATTTTATTCTCAACACCGAGACGGCCGCGGCCCCTGCCCACGTGGCAGCGAGAGGCAGGAAGCTGGAGAGAGGCGAGGGATGACCCTCCCTTGCGAGGGGGAGGAGGCAGCACCTTTTAACGGGGCGAAGGTTGTTTTTGTCACGGCCGCTTTTTGTTTTGTTCCCTTCCCTCCGGGCTTCCGGCTTCCCCCGCAGCCGCAGCGCCATGGCCGGGGCAGAGGCCGGGGCAGAGGCCGGGGCAGAGGCAGTGGCCGGGCTGAGGGAAGAGCTGACCTGTCCCATCTGCCTGGACATTTACAGGGACCCCGCGTCCCTGGGCTGCAGCCACAGCTTCTGCACGGAGTGCATCAGGCAGGCGCTCCGGTGCCAGCAGAGCGCTGCCCGGTGCCCGCTCTGCCATTCCCCCGCCGGGGAGCTGCAGCCCAACTTCCACCTCCGCAACATAGTGCAGAAGTTTATGGATGTTCCTGCGCACCGGCAGGAGGAGAAGCGGGAAGCGCAATGCAAGGGGAAGGGGGAAAGCTCGGGCCAGCCGGAGGAGGTGATCCTGTGCGATTCCTGCCTCCAGGAGCCGCAGCCAGCAGTGAAGACGTGCCTGAGCTGCGAGGCTTCCCTGTGCCAAGCCCATCTGAGCAAGCACAACGCTAAGAAGGCCCAGAAGAGCCACGTGCTGGTGGAGCCCTGCGGTGCCCAGGTTTTGGCTGAGAGGAGGTGCCCCAAGCACGGCAAACTGCTGGAGTGCTTCTGTGAGACGGACTGGAACTGCATCTGCATCCTGTGCTCCGTCCTCTCCCACAAGAACCACAGAATCATCAGCTTGGAGGAGGCTTTTGACCAAGCTCAGGTAAGAGGCTGCAGGGACAGTGGGACAGGCGTGGGTTGCACCAGGAAAATCCCATGTGCTGCCCATGGCACAGGGCTGGAGCAGCTCCCGAGTTTCAGAACTGCAAACGCAGGGTGGGGGCTAAATTGCAATCTTGGGCTTTTATTCTTAGTTTTGTCCCAGTTTCTCTCTGGGTTTGGCCCTTGAGATATAAAACAAGACGTTACAAACGCTTTTTCCCCATCCTGAAGGAAGAGTTTGGCCAAACTGGTGGGGCTGACTGCTCGTGGCTATGGTTTTAATCCTTGGTGCACTTCCAAGCTGAAGATGAGCCTGAGCTGCACTTATGCAAAGAAAATTAATGACAGAGTAACAGAAGGAAAGCTGCCAACAGGGAAAATGGCTTTATATGTGGCTATTGCACATGAATAGTTTTCAGCTTCAATTTGTCTTTTTTGTGCTTGTAATTGTGGCATTCGTTCAGGGATAAAACCTTCCAGTAAACCTTTATCTACTGATTTGTCCTGGGAGTGTCACCGAAACTGCGGGGAAAACAAAAACCCTCCAACAACATTTTTAATGTTAGCGAGTCAAGGCGTTACTTTATTATCTGGCCAGGATGTTGTTCTGGCCAGGATGTACCACAGAGACCATCTCATCCACACATAGCCCGGGTGTGCAGAGAGAATCATTCCATAACACAGGACATTTACTAGATTTTTCAGATCTTTTATACAATCAAAACTCATAGAAACTAACTGGGTCAGTGTTCATTGGTCCCAAGTTGTGTAGTTCTTAGTATTTGGTCCCCTATTGGATCCGGATTTCTTCGCTTGGTTTTCTTATCAGTCTTTTCCGGAGGAGATGTCTCCAACTCTGCCAGAGGCAGAGTCTGGGGTAGATGTTGGTGGATGGCCGTTGATGTTCTGTTGATGTTCTGTTGATGTTCTGTTGATGTTCTGTTGATGTTCTGTTATCCCTTTGGGGCTACTCCCAGTCTGTGGAAATGCTGAGCCCACCTAGAGAAACAATGCCCTGGAAAGAGGCTTCAGTTCCCTTCCCCGGGGCAAAGGTGAACAAACGTGGCTAAAGTCACATATATAAAATTTTTAAACTGGTATGTTTTCCAACAAGAGCATGCAATGAGTAAACCTTCTGCAAGTCTAGCTCAACCCATGTCTATAAGCTGATCTCATGCATTATGCCAGTCCTATCCTGATATCTCCTTCCGGTTATATTTGTAGATATCTTCTCCTGGAACTCTGGAAGCCCTGAGAAACCACGAAGCTGCGTTGGATAATGTCATAGCAAACCTACTGAAACAGAAGGAGGGTCTGAAGGTTTGTTTCAAGGTCCCATATCACCTCAGGGATGGTTGCATGCTGGTAACTGAGGAGATAAAGTTTTATTTTACCCTTCCCCAGATCAGGGATTCTGAAGCTTTTTTAGTTCCTGGGTGGTTTCTCATGTATTTTTGAGGTTTTTTTCTTTGAGGAACTTTCTTATCAGTCTGGGAGGTACATTCTTAGTTAAGCTTGGAAGTCTGTGCCTCCTGATGAGTGGCTGATGTGTGGCTTTTTTTTATTTTTCCAACCTTCAACTTTTAGTTACTTCTCTTATCCCAGATCAAAGCCAGATTTTTTTCTGAGTGAGAGCTCATGTGGAAAATGTTCCTTACAATTTTGAAATTGTTCTCTTAATAGACTGAAGAGAGCCTGCGGAGGGGACGGCTGGAGAGCCTGCTCATGGAGATGCATCTGCAGCTAGAGAAGAAAAAAGGAGAGGTCCTGAAAGTTCTCAGGGAATACGAGGAGCAACAACTTTCTCGGATTCAGGCAGAGATGAATAATCACAAAAGGGAGAAGGATTTGGCCAGCCATGATGTTCGTCAGCTGGAGGCTCTGAGAAATCAGAAGGACATGCTTCTTTTCACCAAGGTATCTATCAGCATCTCCCTTCCCAGAGACACACAGCTCCATGGCTGGCCTGTGCCTGCACTGTGCTAATTCTGCTTTCAAAATGTCTTTACAGGCTTTTGCAACAATTAAAGCCAGGTAAGCTCTTCCTCAGTTTTAATATCTTTATTGATGATCTGGACATGGGGATGGAGTGCACTCTCAGTAAGTTCACAGCACTAAGTTGGGCTTAGTGTGGATGTGCTGGAGGGCAGGAAGCTCTGCAGAGGGATCAGGACAGGCTGGATCCATAGGCCAAGGCCAGCAGTGTGAGGTTCAGTGAGGCAAAGTGCCAGGTCCTGCACTGTGGTCACAACAGTCTTGTGCAGTTCCAGGCTGGGGGAACAGTGACTGGAAAGCTGCCTGGTGGGAAGGAACCTGGGATTGCTGTTCAACATTGGCTGAACATGAGCCCAGGTGTGTCCAGGTGGGCAAGAAGGCCAGTGGTACCTGGCCTGTCTCAGCAGTAGTGTGGCCAGCAGGAGCAGCGCAGTGCCTGTCCCCTGTGCTGGGCACTGCTGAGGTCACACCGTGAGTGCTGTGTCCAGTTCTGGGCCCTCAGTGCAAGATGGACATGGAGGGGCTGGAGCGTGTCCAGAGAAAGAAACGGAGCTGGGAAGGGGCTGGAGCCCCAGGAGTGGCTGAGGGAGCTGGGAAAGGGGCTCAGCCTGGAGCAAAGGAGGCTCAGGGGGGACCTTGTGGCTCTGCACAAGTCCCTGACAGGAGGGGGCAGCCGGGGGGGTCGGGCTCTGCTCGCAGGGAACAGGGACAGGAGGAGAGGGAACGGCCTCAGGCTGGGCCAGGGCAGGCTCAGGGTGGACAGCAGCAGGAATTTCCCCATGGAAAGGGCGCTCAGGCCTTGGCAGGGGCTGCCCAGGGAGGTTTGGAGTGCCCATTCCTGGAGGTGCCCAAGGAAGGGCTGGAGGTGGCACTCAGAGCTCTGGGCTGGGGACAAGGTGGGGCTGGGGCACAGCTCGGACTCGATGGCCTTGGAGGTCTTTTCCCACCTCAGTGATTCCATGGTTCTGTGATTCTTGCTGCGTGGTTTAGGCAACGCAAGCCACTTCCAGGAATAGATGGTTTGATGGTGCCAAAGCCACCCATTAGTTTGGATAAATCAACAACAACTGGTATTCTGAAGCTTTTCCAGCAATTCCTCCTAAATGTGGAGTTCTCCTTTAAGCCACCACTGCCACCTTTGGGGTACTCCTTTAACAAGCCGCCACCACCACCTTCGCCACCTTCAACGCCACCACCACCTGCACCTACACCTATGCTCACAGCATCTAGTGGTAAGTGCTCATTTGACTTTGTCAAAAGCGAGATGGAGAAGTCGATAAAACATCTTTAAGAAAGGACTGTAATGAGACACCAAGTACACTGAGTACCTCTAGAAGTGCTAATTCCTTACACTGTGTGCTTATTTGCACGTGTGTGTGCAGCAAAGGGAGCTTGTCCTGGGATTCAGGGCTTTGGGGCACGCCCTGAATACACCTTGTTAAAGCAGGCTATGGACAAAGAGGCTTGGAAGTCCCAGGAGTTTTCTGGGAGGATTAAGAAAAGATAATAGCAACACCTCTGTGCTATCCCTTTATTTCAAGGGGAAAGTTGAGAACTCATCACAGCAGCAGCAGGGTGGAGTTTGCTTAGGACATAAATAACCTGCTCTTTCTGTGTAAATACTTCTACTCTTTTGCAATGCTTTGTAAGCTCAGCCTACAGTCCCAGAGCTGTGCACAGGGGGACACTTATCTAACTGAATTGATGAAATTAGGGTTCCCTGGGTGCTGCTCTCTGGATGGTGCTTCAGCCCTTGCTGGCAGCGAGCCTCAGGTCAGGACAGAGGCAGACCCCAAATCTCCACAATTACCTGTTAATCATAATGTGTTTTTTCTCTTTAGGTTTCCATTATAATAATACACAATACCATGGACCTGCGTTTGCGTTTGGATCTTCCCCTTGGCTTTCTTTCAAGTAGCCTAATGAAATACAAAGTCAGTGGCAATCATAATGTTAACAATCATAGAAAGGCAGGAAGAGAAAGAGAAAACCCAACCAAAACTAACAATGCACAGCATGCAATTGCTCCCCCATCACCTGCTCGCTGATGTCCAGCCACTGTCCCCAAGCATCAATTGGTTCCTTCTGGCCATCTCCCCTCAGTTTATATACTGGGCGTGGTGTTCTATGGTGTGGAATGTCCCTTTGGCCAGTTTGGGTCACCTGCCCCAGCTATGCTCCTTCCCAGCTTTTCATGCACCTCCTCACTGGCAGAGCATGAGGCACTGAAAGGTCCTTGGCTCAGGTTAAGCACTGTTCAGCAACAGCCAAACCATCGGTGTGTTCTCAACATTATTCTCTACTGAACCCAAAACTGTACCAGCTGCTGAGAAGAGAATTAATTCTATCCCAGCCCAAACCAGGACAGGACTCCAATATGCACAGTGCCATCCCAGACGTGCAGGGCAACCAGAGCTGCTGGGAGGAGGACACCAGCAACGAGAGCTGATGGAAGCTTGGAATTGTGCCTGGCTTGGATGCTGCCTGCAAATGCCTCACAGTTACCTCTGTGTGTTCCTAGGTCGAAGAAGTGGACAGTGGCTCTCTCACTTTTCATGATGTGTCTGTCAAGGCTGGAGGTCCTGCTAAGAACTTCAGGCTTATAGAGACAGGAACCATCCCTTTGAAGTATCCCATCCATGCTGCCATCAGCATGCTGAAGCTCCTGTAGTGATGTGGGGACAAGGTGTTGCTGTGTATTTCCAGGCCGAGGAATTGTGATCATTGCACGGGGCCTATGCTAAACTGGCATATCAGAAATTAGATTGTGGGCTGCTGTGACAGGGGGTATATCACAGCACCCTGCTTCTTACGGCACGAGCTCCACTTTTTTTGTTCTGTTTATCGTAATGGAAATACCATTAAGTTGCTCAGTTTTGTTCAGCTGTATCAAATACTGTGTTGGCTTCACGCTATTAAAGTTACGTTACTTGCTTGCAAAACTCAATGGCAATTTATTTTATCTGTAAGTTGACAGCACAGCATTAACTGCTACAGAACTAGCCAGCAGCAATGCTGATCTTTGATCTAAAGCAGCAGCTTTTGCCTCTGCCGCCTCTTTCCATCCTGCACATCCAGTGCAGAAGCAAAGCTGCCCTGGGAGGTGAGGAGAGACTGGGGCAGCATTCCCTGCTGGAGACTGAGGGGAACCTTCCCCAAGTGGCTGCCACGGCGTAGGGAAGGGCGGGCCCGGGAGGGAACATTCGTCTGCCCGGCGTGGGACGGGGGAAGGGCTCGCAGGGGAGGAGCTTGCAGCCTCGGGGCTGGGTGTCCTGCTGCTGGGTTTAGTTTCGTTTCTGCTCGCTGAGGCGCTGTCCCTGCAGCCATGGCAAAAGCTTGGGAGGGATGCGGAGGGGCTGGCAGCCTGGAGGCCGAGCTCACCTGCCCCATCTGCCTGGGTCTCTACCGGGATCCGGTGTCGCTGAACTGCGGTCACAGCTTCTGTCGGCAGTGCATCAAGAACATGCTGGGAGCCCAGCAGCATTCCCAGGGCCCCTACACCTGCCCCATGTGCAGGATCCACCTGGGGCCCACCGTGGAGCTGCAGAACAACTTCCAGCTGGGCAACATCGTGGAGGCATTTCAGGCCTCCGCTTCCAAAAGACAAGAGGACGAAGGCTCCGAGAAGGGGAAGACGAGGGTGGTTCCCTGTGAGTACTGCCTGGATGGGTTCCAGGAGGCCGTGAAAACCTGCGTGGTCTGCAATGTGTCCCTGTGCCAGGCCCACCTGAGCAAGCACAACGCCAAGGCTTCCCAGCAGGAACATATCCTGGTGGAGGTGGGAGCAGGTGAGGCGGAGGAGAGGAGGTGCCCGGAGCACGGCAAGCTGCTGGAATGCTACTGCCAGGAAGAGGAGAAGTGCATCTGCGTGCTCTGCTCCATCGCCGGGGCCCACAAGGGCCACGAGGTCATCACCATGAAGGAGGAACGTGACAAACAGCTGGTAAGGAGCTCTTCCCTCCCCATGGCCCCTGGCCTGGCCGCGGGGAAGGGGGAAAGCTGCAGGAAGGACTTTCACAGGAATGGGGAAGGGTGTGGGGGCAGCCCGGCAGCAGCTCCGGGGATTTCCTCTCCGCCCCAGCAAGGGCTGGAACTTGCTTTTCATTGCCTCCTGTGTGTTGCCGGAGCAGTGTGGACAGCTAAGCAGAGGGAGGAGAGCGGAGAAAGGTGTTTGGGGCTGGCCGGGACAAGAGTGGGTCCGTCCGTCAGGGTGTGGGACGTGGCAGAGCCAGCGAGAGGCTCCGCTGTCCCACAGCAGTGAGGTGCAGCCCCGGGCCTGCCAGCCGCCCTCGCCGGGGTGCTCCTGGCTGGGATTGAGAAGTATTCCTGCAGGAATTAGAAAATCCCTTCCTCCACAGAGTCCCGGGGATGCCACTGCTACTGAGCTTCGGGTGGGGAAGGGGGTTTCCCACTCGAGTTCCTTCCCTTGGGCTCTGTCCGTGTTGTAGCGCGGTGGGGATCGGGCTGTGCTCCCGAGTAACCCGTGCCAGGCTGAGGGGACACGGCCGCAAGCTGTGCCAGGGGAGGTTCCGCTTGGACATGAGGAGGAATTTCTTCACGGAAATGTTGTTAGACCTTGGAAGGAGCTGCCCAGGGAGGTGCTGCAGTGCCATGCCTGGAGGTGTCCAAGGAATGACTGGATGCGGCACTCAGTGCTCTGGGCTGGGGACAAGGTGGGGATTGGTCACAGGTTGAATTCGATGACCTTGGAGGTCTTTTCCAACCTCAGTGATTCGGGAATTCCTCCCTCTGCCCCAAATTTTGTGGAGCCAGTGTCCCAGCAGATACAAGAGACATGGGGCCTCCGTGTTCCTGCCTCTGAGTGCAGCTGCTGTCCTTGAAATGCTCCAGAATCGGCTGAGGGGATAAAATGCATTTCCTATGCTCACTCACTGCCTTGCATTTGAAATGGCTGGGCTCAGTTTGGAGCCCAAGCAAAAAGCCTGCAGGAAGCCAGAGCATGGGCAGGAAATGGCTCCCTCTGGACCTCAGGACAGGTCACAGCCTCCTCAGGAGTTAGCAGAAGCATCCTTTGCAGTTACATGAATTGCAAACTAACTTCCTCTCCCAAGTTACATATCAGAATTGCAGGGCTGCCAAGCAGAAGTGGGATGTGTGGGACAGTGGCCATTTCACCAGCTCCACAAACTGCCAGTCTGCTTTGAAGCTGTTCCTGCTGGGAAGTTCACTGCTGTCTTTCCTTCTGCCAGGTTAAACTCCCTGGCACCATGACAGAGCTGCAGGACTCTAAAAGTGATTTAGATACTGCCCTAGAAGAGCTTCAGAAATGTGAGAATCAGATCAAGGTTGGTATCCAGATTATGACCAATTCAGAGCATCTTTCCTTCACAGTTTCCCGGCAGTAAGTGACGGTAACTGTACCGTTAGAAGCAGAAGAATAGAAAGAGAAAAGAGTGGTTTGAGAAACTGCCAGAAGCCAAGGTTTATCGCAGCCTTCCAGCTCCTCCACAGGAGGAACCAGCTGGGGGATTCCACCCTTTATTGTGGCTGCACAGACCGGGTTGCAGGACTGGCAGCCCACAGATTGTACATAAGATGATGTATTTTTAAAGTTTTCTACCTGTTTAAGAAAAGAAAAGCAATTTAAAGCTACGAGTGGGATTTCCAGTGTGTGCCACTCAGTTCTCACATTTGTAGCTGAAATTCATCTGACTTGGTTACTATATCAGGATTAATTTTCAAAAGCCTCTGTTCAGTCAGATATTCTAAGCAAATGTTTGTTGTCTGCTTCCTTCCGAAGCCAGTGCAAAGGATAGATACCATATTAATTGACAGCAGAGGCACTAAACTGAAAGGTGGAGTTCCAGTGCCCCTTTTTCTTATCTCTTCATTTAGACCAATACCAAAGCAGTGACTTCTCAGCTAGAAGCGCAGCTTAAAGATATGAGGACACAGCTTGTTCAGAAAGAGAAGAAGATCCTGAGATGCATTAAGACTATTGAGGAAAACCAACTGGCAGACATTGCCAAAGCAAGGAAGAAAATGGAGCAGAAGAGAGACCAGGCTGAGCAGAATCTTCAGGCTCTCCAGAAGATAAAAGAGCAACCAGATATTTTCCTCTTCCTCAAAGTAAGCAGTGGTATTCTGCTTTTCTTCATGGATCTGCCTATTTCTCAGCCAGGTGACCTTTCTGAAAATCACACTAATGATATTTTTCCTTTTTGTTTTCTCTTTTCTTTTCTTTTTTTTTTTGCAATCCTCCTGGTAGGAACTGAAACTGGTCACAGACAGGTATGTTCCACTTGATACCGCTTGTTTCCTTCTTTGAAAAAACACAGTGTTGATAACTGGGATCAAACCCCACTGCCTGTGCCCCTCTGTGCCACCACCCTGTGCTGCAAAGCTGCTCCCTATTCCGGCTGAGCCAGAGGGCACCACATCCACACAATGAACAGGGATGGAGAGACCCCTGCCTGCTGTTGCACTGGTGCCTTTCAGTTTTAGTTTCCTGGCTGGATTCTGATGAAAACCACTGGCTTTTCCTACCAGAATGCTGTTTTTTATCAGAGCGGCAGCCCCTAGGGTTGTGTTTAGAATAACGCTGTCTTGGATGCACATTGGTGACTCTCCCTCAGATGAGTTCGCAAAGGCAGTTCCTCTGCCTTTGTCAGCAGAGGTAACCAGCTCCTTTCCCACCAAGGTTTTGGGTTGTGGAGAAGCTTGGTAGCTAGAAAGATTTATTATCACTTCTCTTGCAAGTGATACGTTTAATTTATAACTCACTGCTTCCTGTGTGGTGCCTGGGTGTCAGGTGTAACTCAGTGCTGCAACGCCACCCCAACCGTTCCAGATGCACGAGAGGCTTTGCGGCAGCACTGGAGGCCCCAGCTGCACCAAGGGCTGCCTCAAACATCTACCTGGAATTTGGGATGTCACCTCTGTAACTTGAACAGATTAGAGCTGAGTTCAAACTTGGATTGTAAGGATACCTTGGAATCACCGTGTGCCTCAGGGCTGCAGCACAGGCTGTCACTCACAGCTGTGCCACAGGTCACATCCTGTCCTGTGGGACCAAGGTAATTTTCCAGAAACCTGGACCCCATTTGATCTTTGGCATTCTTGTTCTGTCACCACTACAACAGTAAGCGCCTGCCTGCAGCAAGTCAAGGCCCCGTTCACACACGGGGATTATCAAAACACCTCCTCCTCTCTCACTGTCAGTGTGGGAAAGTTCCAGTGCAGGTTGGTAAGCAAAAGGCATTGCCAAATAACTAACAGTATGTAACAATTGGAACTCAACCTTCACAGAGGGCTGTTAACCCAGTCACTGATGTTGCCAAAGCCCTCTCCTCTTTGCAGACTCTGTCCTAGCGAAGAATTCTGTTACCTTTGGATGCTGGATGGTTTTCCTTGGTGCAATGTCTCTCTGTGCCCTAGGATTGCGAGTCTGGACCTGGACACTGAGAGGGTGGACGTGGAGGAAGAGCAGCTGGATCAGAGCATGATTACCCAGTGCCAGACCCTGAGAGAGAAGTTAATGTTGCAGCTGGACTCTCTGCTGCAGGACGTGTGCGGTGAGCGGCCCCGACCCGGCCCCGCTGACGCGGTGGGAAACAGGGAGCTCAGTCCTGGCTGGGGCAGCTCCTTCCACTGGGGCGTGAGGGCTGATGTGGGGTCTTGGGAGTGCTGGGGAGGGGGCAGGGGGCAGGTTTCTGTGGGTAACAAGGAAGAGGTCTGCTCCTAAGCAGCGTAAGGCCAATTTCTCCTCTGGCTGATGTGGTTTCCTGCTCCCATCAACTTCCCAAATTCTGGCCGCTCGGTCCCGCCGTCAAGAAACATCCTCTGTGTTTGCCCAGCCCCATCCCCTCCTGGTTTCCCTCTGACCATGAGATCCAGAGGGACAGTACCGAGCCCTAAACTTGAGTTCATTGCCAGCTTTGTTAACCATTCTTCTCTTTTTTTTTTTTTTTTTTTTAGTTAAACTCGCCAACCAAATGGAGCTGTGCAGGTAAATCGTTTTCTTTGCTTCCAAAATGTTCCCTGCAAATTTCTCCAGTTGTTCATTTAAGGACTGTGTGTCCTGCACTTTTCTGCTTCAGGTTCAAGGAGACCTAAGCAGAGTGTCAAAGGCTGTCCTTCATCTCAAAAGAAGGGAGGCAGATCTATTCACATCTCTTGTTCTGCTGTTAACAAGATGTGATTTGTGTTTTACAAGGCTCTAATATTCAACACCGTCTCTTTACAGTCAGACTTCAGCTACTACTGGTACCTCTTCAGCTACGAATACCAGATGTAAGTGTTCAAAATACCGTCCAGAATGTGTTAAAAATACCAGTTATTCCTCAGGACTCTGCCTTGGGGCTGTGAGTCTTGCAGAGAAGATCTCCCACCTAAAAATGTGATCAGCGTTTTGTTGCATGTATCTCCTGTCCTTGCCAGAGTGTGCAGCCTCAGGGCACAGCTCTCGGAGTCTGCACTGGGCAGAAATCTCTGGGAACTCACTGGGGAAATCATTTCTTCTCAGCCTGAGGGAGACACTGGGTTTGCTTTGGCACTCAGGAAAACTCGGAGCCTGTTCCAGGGAAACACCACGGAGGGGTTCCCAGCAACAGAGCAGGAGCTGGAGCAAACACAGTACCTGAAAGGATTCCCAGACAAATGCAAATGCTGCAGGAGATAGGCAAAGTGTGAACAGTGTTTCTCTGCAGATTGCACTAGTCCAGTGCTCAGATATGTATCTGCTGGGCACAGCAGGGCATCACTTCTACAAGCTCTTTAAATAAAGGTTATTTAGATGTTCTGTGAAAGATTTTTTTAGATTGTTCTTTTAATTGCTGCAACTGAAGTTCAGTTTGCAAATGATTTTCTTCTTAATTTGTAAATTCAAAAGAAAATCTTTGTTTCTTCACCGCTTTTTAACTTCTGGAGCAAATCTAGAGGTACATTTTTAATCAGTGTATATGTCCATTTATTTGTCTTGTGAGCTCAGTCAGTGGCTGTGCTCTATACAGAACCAGACAGTCACTCAAAACAGGTCAGGGCAAAGAAATACTTTTTTCTGAGACAAGGCAAAGCTCTACTTGGAAGCAACTTGTCAAGTATATTTTATTGCTATGCTGATGATATTTTTTTATTTTACAGTACCTGAAAAAGATCCGTTGGAATTGCTCCGCCAGACCATAAGGAAACAGCAGCACCTGCTCAATCAGAAGTGCAAAAAGTAGTTTCTCATCCCCCATAAGCCCAGACGTAAGGGAGAGGTGAAAAACAGATGTCAGAAGTGAGATGGAAAGAAAAACTTAAATAATTTTCAGAATTACCTCTAATACTGACAACCTGCCAAGTGTTTTGACCTCCCCTCCTATCTTGCATTCAAATCAATTCTGTAACGTATGAAAATTGTTCTTAAAAGTGCAAAGAATTAACATGAACATAATACAATCTCCTAACTGCTGCTGCCTTGCAAGCTGTGGCCTCTATCATCTCATGGGTCTAATTGTGCTTTTGCATTGTGATTTGTGCTGACTCTGTTGTCACTATGTGGCTGGATAACCAAATACAGGGCTTTAGCTACTCATAACCATGGCTGCAGGATTTCATGCCATCACCAGGAATCAGCTGTGGAGAGCACTGTTTGTGGGTAGACTCGCAGGAAATCAAGGCTAAAGTTCTCTGTGCTTTTACAGGACTTGTGGCTACAGCTCTGTTCTGTCACTCGTGATAATCAACACGTACCTGGCTTCAGGGATTGAAAATAAACTCAGAAATCCATCTCAGATTTGGAGTAACAGCTCTCCTCCTGGTTTCAATGGACTCTCCAAGCTGTGCTGTGTGCTCAGCCCTGGCTCTGCTGCACCCATCAGTTGTCAGCCTAACAGAAAGAGCGTGGCCAAATTTTGGGAGCTCAGTGGTTGCTCCAGAGGACCTTGCAAATATTCCTTCCTCCTCGAAGGCAGCAAGGCACAAAGGGCAGCTGCTCTCAGCCCCTCAGATGAGGCAAAAGAAATGAGCCTGTCCTTCAGCACTTTCCTGACCTGGGCTTCTCTCTGGCTGCCGGCTGAAGGAGCTGGGAGCAGCCAGTGCAGGTCAGTGCTGCTGCTGCTGCTGCTGCAGAGTTCCTGCAGTGCTGCAAATCCCTGCAGACAGCAACCCTCACTCAAACGTGGGATTTGTAATCCTGCTGCAGCCTCACAAAGCTTTTGGATGAAAATGGGTGTCTAGGAAGGTGGGATTTCTGAGTTAGATGCTAAACTGGTGGTGCAGTTTAATTCCCCCATACATTTGCTTGTTTGCAAAGAGACTGCTGGGAATCTGAGACTTGTTTTAATGTTCTGTGCCTTAGCCTTGAGGAAGCAAAGAGCTGAAAGACTGGATGAAAGCAGCGTAAGGAAACAAGCAGAGTCCAGCAATTATTTAACTAAGCCTTCTAATAGACATCAGCACTCTGAAAATTTTACCACCTAATTACTTTTTGACTCTAGGTGACAATCTTGGACCGTGACACACACTGAGAGAGCAGCAGTTCTGCACAGATGTTTGTGGAGAACACTCTTTCTTGATAGCAATGTAATTTTGACATGCACAGTCCTGAGATATGGACAGAGCTTATTTCTTTTTGGCATCTTTATTTTGATACGATATTGAAAACCATGCAGGTAGAGTCGGGCCTCCCAAGTGGCCCTGCAGTGACTGGTCTCAGGCGGTGCAGGCACAAAGTGAGGGAAGCAAGGCATCACACAGGGCCATTCCTGTTTCTGAGAGCTTTTAGCAACCCCTACTTTCCTGTCAGCTGCCTGCAGACAGATCTGTCTGAAGTCCCAGGAAAACCTTCCTCGGGGTTCTTCCTATTTTACCTCTCGGGAGCATCCGTGGCTGTTGTGGAGCTGGAGGCAAAGCAGAGGAAATTCTTAGCTCACACTCTTCCCATCCAGGATTCATCTTTAATTTAGTACCCCTGCCGTGGAGCGGAGAATTTGTTCTGGGCTGGAAGAGAATTGTCCCATCTCAGGCCCTCGCCAGCATTCCCTGCTCTCTGCTGGAGACTGAGGGGAACCTTCCCCAAGTGGCTGCCACGGCGTAGGGAAGGGCGGGCCCGGGAGGGAACATTCGTCTGCCCGGCGTGGGACGGGGGAAGGGCTCGCAGGGGAGGAGCTTGCAGCCTCGGGGCTGGGTGTCCTGCTGCTGGGTTTAGTTTCGTTTCTGCTCGCTGAGGCGCTGTCCCTGCAGCCATGGCAAAAGCTTGGGAGGGATGCGGAGGGGCTGACAGCCTGGAGGCCGAGCTCACCTGCCCCATCTGCCTGGGTTTCTACCGGGATCCGGTGTCGCTGAACTGCGGTCACAACTTCTGTCGGCAGTGCATCAAGAACAGGCTGGGAAATGAATGGTATTACAGTAACTGCTACTGTCCCAAGTGCAGAGCCCACCTACCGTACCCTCTGAACCTGCAGAGCAATTTCCAGCTGGGCAACATCGTGGAGGCATTTCTGGCAACCATTTCCAAAAGACAAGAGGACGAAGGCTCCGATGAGTGGAAGGCGGGTGCGGTTCCCTGTGAGTACTGCCTGGATCGCCCCAAGCCGGCCGTGAAAACCTGCGTGGTCTGCGAGGCGTCCCTGTGCCAGGCCCACCTGAGCAAGCACAACGCCAAGGGTTTCCAGCAGGAACACATCCTGGTGGAGGTGGGAGCAGGTGAGGCGGAGGAGAGGAGGTGCCCGGAGCACGGCAAGCTGCTGGAATGCTACTGCCAGGAAGAGGAGAAGTGCATCTGCGTGCTCTGCTCCATCGCCGGGGCCCACAAGGGCCACGAGGTCATCACCATGAAGGAGGAACGTGACAAACAGCTGGTAAGGAGCTCTTCCCTCCCCATGGCCCCTGGCCTGGCCGCGGGGAAGGGGGAAAGCCGCAGGAAGGGCTTTCACAGGAATGGGGAAGGGTGTGGGGGCAGCCCGGTAGCAGCTCCGGGGATTTCCTCTCCGCCCCAGCAAGGGCTGGAACTTGCTTTTCATTGCCTCCTGTGTGTTGCCGGAGCAGTGTGGACAGCTAAGCAGAGGGAGGAGAGCGGAGAAAGGTGTTTGGGGCTGGCCGGGACAAGAGTGGGTCCGTCCGTCAGGGTGTGGGACGTGGCAGAGCCAGCGAGAGGCTCCGCTGTCCCACAGCAGTGAGGTGCAGCCCCGGGCCTGCCAGCCGCCCTCGCCGGGGTGCTCCTGGCTGGGATTGAGAAGTATTCCTGCAGGGATTAGAAAATCCCTTCCTCCACAGAGTCCCGGGGATGCCACTGCTGCTGAGCTTCGGGTGGGGAAGGGGGTTTCCCACTCGAGTTCCTTCCCTTGGGCTCTGTCCGTGTTGTAGCGCGGTGGGGATCGGGCTGTGCTCCCGAGTAACCCGTGCCAGGCTGAGGGGACACGGCCGCAAGCTGTGCCAGGGGAGGTTCCGCTTGGACATGAGGAGGAATTTCTTCACGGAAATGTTGTTAGACCTTGGAAGGAGCTGCCCAGGGAGGTGCTGCAGTGCCATGCCTGGAGGTGTCCAAGGAATGACTGGATGCGGCACTCAGTGCTCTGGGCTGGGGACAAGGTGGGGATTGGTCACAGGTTGAATTCGATGACCTTGGAGGTCTTTTCCAACCTCAGTGATTTGGGAATTCCTCCCTCTGCCCCAAATTTTGTGGAGCCAGTGTCCCAGCAGATACAAGAGACATGGGGCCTCCGTGTTCCTGCCTCTGAGTGCAGCTGCTGTCCTTGAAATGCTCCAGAATCGGCTGAGGGGATAAAATGCATTTCCTATGCTCACTCACTGCCTTGCATTTGAAATGGCTGGGCTCAGTTTGGAGCCCAAGCAAAAAGCCTGCAGGAAGCCAGAGCATGGGCAGGAAATGGCTCCCTCTGGACCTCAGGACAGGTCACAGCCTCCTCAGGAGTTAGCAGAAGCATCCTTTGCAGTTACATGAATTGCAAACTAACTTCCTCTCCCAAGTTACATATCAGAATTGCAGGGCTGCCAAGCAGAAGTGGGATGTGTGGGACAGTGGCCATTTCACCAGCTCCACAAACTGCCAGTCTGCTTTGAAGCTGTTCCTGCTGGGAAGTTCACTGCTGTCTTTCCTTCTGCCAGGTTAAACTCTCTGACCCCATGACAGAGCTGCAGGACTCTAAACGTGATTTAGATACTGCCCTAGAAGAGCTTCAGGAAAGCAAGAATCAGGTCAAGGTTGGTATCCAGATTATGACCAATTCAGAGCATCTTTCCTTCACAGTTTCCCGGCAGTAAGTGATGGTAACTGTACCGTTAGAAGCAGAAGAATAGAAAGAGAAAAGAGTGGTTTGAGAAACTGCCAGAAGCCAAGGTTTATCGCAGCCTTCCAGCTCCTCCACAGGAGGAACCAGCTGGGGGATTCCACCCTTTATTGTGGCTGCACAGACCGGGTTGCAGGACTGGCAGCCCACAGATTGTACATAAGATGATGTATTTTTAAAGTTTTCTACCTGTTTAATAAAAGAAAAGCAATTTAAAGCTACGAGTGGGATTTCCAGTGTGTGCCACTCAGTTCTCACATTTGTAGCTGAAATTCATCTGACTTTGTTACTATATCAGGATTAATTTTCCAAAGCCTCTGTTCAGTCAGATATTCTAAGCAAATGTTTGTTGTCTGCTTCCTTCTGAAGGCAGTGCAAAGGATAGATACCATATTAATTGACAGCAGAGGCACTAAACTGAAAGGTGGAGTTCGAGTGCCCCTTTTTCTTATCTCTTCATTTAGACCAATACCAAAGCAGTGACTTCTCAGCTAGAAGAGCTGTTTAAAGATATAAAGACAGAGCTTGTTCAGAAAGAGAAGAAGATCCTGAGTGACATTAAGTCTAATAAGGACAACCAACTGGCAGACATTGCCAAAGCAAGGAAGAAAATGGAACAGAAGAGACACCAGGCTGAATGGAATCTTCAGGCTCTCCAGAAGATAAAAGAGCAACCAGATACTTTCCTCTTCTTTAAAGTAAGCAGTGGTATTCTGCTTTTCTTCATGGATCTGCCTATTTCTCAGCCAGGTGACCTTTCTGAAAATCACACTAATGATATTTTTCCTTTTTGTTTTCTTTTTTCTTTTCTTTTTTTTTTGCAATCCTCCTGGTAGGAATTGAAACTGGTCACAGACAGGTATGTTCCACTTGATACCGCTTGTTTCCTTCTTTGAAAAAACACAGTGTTGATAACTGGGATCAAACCCCACTGCCTGTGCCCCTCTGTGCCACCACCCTGTGCTGCAAAGCTGCTCCCTATTCCGGCTGAGCCAGAGGGCACCACATCCACACAATGAACAGGGGTGGAGAGACCCCTGCCTGCTGTTGCACTGGTGCCTTTCAGTTTTGGTTTCCTGGCTGGATTCTGATGAAAACCACTGGCTTTTCCTACCAGAATGCTGTTTTTTATCAGAGCGGCAGCCCCTAGGGTTGTGTTTAGAATAACGCTGTCTTGGATGCACACTGGTGACTCTCCCTCAGATGAGTTCCCAAAGGCAGTTCCTCTGCCTTTGTCAGCAGAGGTAACCAGCTCCTTTCCCACCAAGGTTTTGGGTTGTGGAGAAGCTTGGTAGCTAGAAAGATTTATTATCACTTCTCTTGCAAGTGATACGTTTAATTTATAACTCACTGCTTCCTGTGTGGTGCCTGGGTGTCAGGTGTAACTCAGTGCTGCAACGCCACCCCAACCGTTCCAGATGCACGAGAGGCTTTGCGGCAGCACTGGAGGCCCCAGCTGCACCAAGGGCTGCCTCAAACATCTACCTGGAATTTGGGATGTCACCTCTGTAACTTGAACAGATTAGAGCTGAGTTCAAACTTGGATTGTAAGGATACCTTGGAATCACCGTGTGCCTCAGGGCTGCAGCACAGGCTGTCACTCACAGCTGTGCCACGGGTCACATCCTGTCCTGTGGGACCAAGGTAATTTTCCAGAAACCTGGACCCCATTTGATCTTTGGCATTCTTGTTCTGTCACCACTACAACAGTAAGCGCCTGCCTGCAGCAAGTCAAGGCCCCATTCACACACGGGGATTATCAAAACACCTCCTCCTCTCTCACTGTCAGTGTGGGAAAGTTCCAGTGCAGGTTGGTAAGCAAAAGGCATTGCCAAATAACTAACAGTATGTAACAATTGGAACTCAACCTTCACAGAGGGCTGTTAACCCAGTCACTGATGTTGCCAAAGCCCTCTCCTCTTTGCAGACTCTGTCCTAGCGAAGAATTCTGTTACCTTTGGATGCTGGATGGTTTTCCTTGGTGCAATGTCTCTCTGTGCCCTAGGATTGCGAGTCTGGACCTGGACACTGAGAGGGTGGACGTGGAGGAAGTGCAGCTGGATCAGAGCATGATTACCCAGTGCCAGACCCTGAGAGAGAAGTTAATGTTGCAGCTGGACTCTCTGCTGCAGGACGTGTGCGGTGAGCGGCCCCGACCCGGCCCCGCTGACGCGGTGGGAAACAGGGAGCTCAATCCTGGCTGGGGCAGCTCCTTCCACTGGGGCGTGAGGGCTGATGTGGGGTCTTGGGAGTGCTGGGGAGGGGGCAGGGGGCAGGTTTCTGTGGGTAACAAGGAAGAGGTCTGCTCCTAAGCAGCGTAAGGCCAATTTCTCCTCTGGCTGATGTGGTTTCCTGCTCCCATCAACTTCCCAAATTCTGGCCGCTCGGTCCCGCCGTCAAGAAACATCCTCTGTGTTTGCCCAGCCCCATCCCCTCCTGGTTTCCCTCTGACCATGAGATCCAGGGGGACAGTACCGAGCCCTAAACTTGAGTTCATTGCCAGCTTTGTTAACCATTCTTCTCTATTTTTTTTTGTTTTTTAGTTAAACTCGCCAACCAAATGGAGCTGCGCAGGTAAATCGTTTTCTTTGCTTCCAAAACGTTCCCTGCAAATTTCTCCAGTTGTTCATTTAAGGACTGTGTGTCCTGCACTTTCCTGCTTCAGGTTCAAGGAGACTTAAGCAGAGTGTCAAAGGCTGTCCTTCATCTCAAAAGAAGGGAGGCAGATCTATTCACATCTCTTGTTCTGTGATTTGTGTTTTACAAGGCTCTAACATTCAACACTGTCTCTTTACAGTCGGACTTCAGCTACTAATACCAGATGTAAGTGTTCAAAAATACCAGTTATTCCTCAGGACTCTGCCTTGGGGCTGTGAGTCTTGCAGAGAAGATCTCCCACGTAAAAATGTGATCAGCGTTTTGTTGCATGTATCTCCTGTCCTTGCCAGAGTGTGCAGCCTCAGGGCACAGCTCTCGGAGTCTGCACTGGGCAGAAATCTCTGGGAACTCACTGGGGAAATCATTTCTTCTCAGCCTGAGGGAGACACTGGGTTTGCTTTGGCACTCAGGAAAACTCGGAGCCTGTTCCAGGGAAACACCACGGAGGGGTTCCCAGCAACAGAGCAGGAGCTGGAGCAAACACAGTACCTGAAAGGATTCCCAGACAAATGCAAATGCTGCAGGAGATAGGCAAAGTGTGAACAGTGTTTCTCTGCAGATTGCACTAGTCCAGTGCTCAGATATGTATCTGCTGGGCACAGCAGGGCATCACTTCTACAAGCTCTTTAAATAAAGGTTATTTAGAAGTTCTATGAAAGATTTTTTTTAGATTGTTCTTTTAATTGCTGCAACTGAAGTTCAGTTTGCAAATGATTTTCTTCTTAATTTGTAAATTCAAAAGAAAATCTTTGTTTCTTCACTGCTTTTTAACTTCTGGAGCAAATCTAGAGGTACATTTTTTAATCAGTGTATGTGTCCATTTATTTGTCTTGTGAGCTCAGTCAGTGGCTGTGCTCTATACAGAACCAGTCAGTCACTCAAAACAGGTCAGGGAAAAGAAATACTTTTTTCTGAGACAAGGCAAAGCTCTACTTGGAAGCAACTTGTCAAGTATATTTTATTGCTATGCTGATGATATTTTTTTATTTTACAGTACCTGAAAAAGATCCGTTGGAATTGCTCCGCCAGACCATAAGGAAACAGCAGCACCTGCTCAATCAGAAGTGCAAAAAGTAATTTCTCATCCCCCATAAGCCCAGACGTAAGGGAGAGGTGAAAAACAGATGTCAGAAGTGAGATGGAAAGAAAAACTTAATTTTCAGAATTACCTCTAATACTGACAACCTGCCAAGTGTTTTGACCTCCCCTCCTATCTTGCATTCAAATCAATTCTGTAACATATGAAAATTGTTCTTAAAAGTGCAAAGAATTAACATGAACATAATACAATCTCCTAACTGCTGCTGCCTTGCAAGCTGTGGCCTCTATCATCTCATGGGTCTAATTGTGCTTTTGCACTGTGATTTGTGCTGACTCTGTTGTCACTATGTGGCTGGATAACCAAATACAGGGCTTTAGCTACTCATAACCATGGCTGCAGGATTTCATACCATCACCAGGAATCAGCTGTGGAGAGCACTGTTTGTGGGTAGACTCGCAGGAAATCAAGGCTAAAGTTCTCTGTGCTTTTACAGGACTTGTGGCTACAGCTCTGTTCTGTCACTCGTGATAATCAACACGTACCTGGCTTCAGGGATTGAAAATAAACTCAGAAATCCATCTCAGATTTAGAGTAACAGCTCTCCTCCTGGTTTCAATGGACTCTCCAAGCTGTGCTGTGTGCTCAGCCCTGGCTCTGCTGCACCCATCAGTTGTCAGCCTAACAGAAAGAGCGTGGCCAAATTTTGGGAGCTCAGTGGTTGCTCCAGAGGACCTTGCAAATATTCCTTCCTCCTCGAAGGCAGCAAGGCACAAAGGGCAGCTGCTCTCAGCCCCTCAGATGAGGCAAAAGAAATGAGCCTGTCCTTCAGCACTTTCCTGACCTGGGCTTCTCTCTGGCTGCCAGCTGAAGGAGCTGGGAGCAGCCAGTGCAGGTCAGTGCTGCTGCTGCTGCAGAGTTCCTGCAGTGCTGCAAATCCCTGCAGACAGCAACCCTCACTCAAACGTGGGATTTGTAATCCTGCTGCAGCCTCACAAAGCTTTTGGATGAAAATGGGTGTCTAGGAAGGTGGGATTTCTGAGTTAGATGCTATGCTGGTGGTGCAGTTTAATTCCCCCATACATTTGCTTGTTTGCAAAGAGACTGCTGGGAATCTGAGACTTGTTTTAATGTTCTGTGCCTTAGCCTTGAGGAAGCAAAGAGCTGAAAGACTGGATGAAAGCAGCGTAAGGAAACAAGCAGAGTCCAGCAATTATTTAACTAAGCCTTCTAATAGACATCAGCACTCTGAAAATTTTACCACCTAATTACTTTTTGACTCTAGGTGACAATCTTGGACCGTGACACACACTGAGAGAGCAGCAGTTCTGCACAGATGTTTGTGGAGAACACTCTTTCTTGATAGCAATGTAATTGTGACATGCACAGTCCTGAGATACGGATAGAGCTTATTTCTTTTTGGTATCTTTATGGCTTAATTATTTTGATTATATACGAACTCTGCTTCATTGCATCTTTCCTTTTCTAATTACACCCTCTCCCCTCCAACCACTCAATTTTTACTTGGCATTTGTCTCATCCTTGATGGAAGCCTTTAGAGTAAAGCAGCTCATTTTAACTTTTGGTTTTGCCGAGCACTGAATGATGTTACTGAATTCAGTTAAATGCATTTCAAGCATTAGGATGGGCCTCTTTCTGTTACTTAGTCTGATGGGGTTTCTGAGTAAGTCAGACGTGCCACACGTAGACCTCTGTGTGTGTGTGACATTAATTAGGGCCTTCCAAGCCCAGCAGGTCAGGGTGAGGAGGAAGGTTTGGCCCAGCTCTGATAGAACTCACAGATGGGAACCAGGCAGTTCCATCTTCTCCATCTCCAAACTTAATGGAAGGCCTGAATCTCAGTGCGCTACCCGTTGTAGAGGGAGGGAAGGGCAAGGAGAGAAAATAATTCATTTTTAGCCACTTTCAGCATAACCCAGCCATCCTCCCACGGAGCTGTACCAGCTGGAGCAGGGCACGGGGCAGGGAGGTGCCCAGGGAGGGTGGGACTGAGGGCAGGAGGCTCCTTACACAAGGCTGGGAGCCAGATGGCACAAAGCTGAGAGCCAGGGGAAATCACAGGCTGACTTTATCTTCTGAGTGATAACACAGAGCTGGGAACCTGGGAAAGACTGGGAAGAGCCAGGGAGAGCCACTGCCTGTGGGGTTCATGGACAGAAGGCTGATAACACCATCACAGCCCACAGAGCAATGTGCCAGGTGGCAGCAGGGCACGGCGAGGCAGGACAGGAGCTGCTGGGCAAAAGGCAAGGAGGGAGGGCTCCCAGGGCCGCCCAGGAGTACCTGCTCGGTGGAACAAAGCATTTTCCAGGATTATTTTGCAGTCTGACAAACTGGTCTGTGGCGATTTGCTATTCCAGAGATGATGTGGTGATCTGGAGAAGCAGCAGGTTTGCCAGGCAGGCTCAGTGGGATGGGCAGATGGCACACACTGGCACTTGTGTGTCAGCAAACCCCAGCTCCTTGGCAGGAGATTCTGGAGCATGAGGAGCCCAGAGGCACATTTCTCCCAGGCCAAAGGTTGCCTCATCACAGAGATATATCAACCATAAAGCTTAATATACCTCGAGAAGAGGAAAGCAGTTGGAAGTGAAATGATTTAATTATCTTAAATAATTGCTTGGATTTTTTCCACCCATTTTTTAGAAAACCAGTCTAAAAATAAGAAGAAAAAAGCCTAGTTTTTTAGGTCCAGAAAAAAAAATGCTTGGGATTTTTTTCTTTTAATATCATGTTCCAAGAAGATATTATTTCCCTGTTTCTTCCATAAAGACATGATGTATTGTATGATCCGAGTTTTCCACAGCCTGTGCTTCTAGAACAAGAATGAAAATGCTGGAGCACCTGTTGCTTGGGTTTGTGATTTCTTATTAGGATTCTGTAGAGTCCCCCCACAAAAGGCTTTGAATGCTTTTGTCATAGATGTCACTCCTCCCCAGGATTTGCTCTGGTTGTCTTGGAGGCACCATATACTTCAAACTCAATTAAAACTCCTGTGGAAGTCCCTAAAGGGATTGGGAAGTCACACTCACTGATGCTTTTAACAATGGACAGTCAGGGGAGAGGGAGGGAGCTCTTCTATTTCCTTTGCAATTGCCTGTTTTGTTACCATGACATCTAATAAACCCTCATGGAGAAGGGAAATGTGTTCTATGGAAATATTCAATATTTCTACAGTAAGATTTACAGCATTTGCTTAACACTGAAAGACAAGAGCATGAATTCTGCAGGATGGAAGTTGGCTTTTTTTGCTCCGGCTGTGTATTAATGGGGTTTTTTGACAGCTCAGGGTTCCACCTGGAATGCAAATATTGGGCAATGTTTGACTTCAGATGGAATGTCTGCTTTTCTGTGCAAGCGGGGAAGGGAAGGCAGACGAGGCTGGGCATGGCCCCTCCGGCCTTGAACCTCCAGCCCAGAGACAAGAGCAGAGCACTGAACAGAAACCTGGGATTCTTAATCCACGTTGTCAAAGATCCTTCATCCTTCCCAGCTGGAAGTACCGCCCAGACAGACCCGGACCCTGGAGCAAAGAACACTGAGGGACTTTCAAGGACTTTTAATGAATCCCAGTGGTACCCCAGAGCAAAAAAGGGCCAGAAATTGTTACGGTTCCCCACCTGCACAAAGTTTAATCTCACTTCACCGCAGATTATCAACCCTATACTTTCAATTTAAAAGGGTTCAGTGCCAAGTAAAGGACCACGAGCGGTCCCGCGGAATCATTCGGAAGTGACCCGGGCCGGGGGGTGGAAGGGGCGCGGCTCTGCCCGGCCCTCCCTGCCCGGAGCGGGGCGGTGCTGCTGGGGCCCGCTGCGGGCAGGCGGTCCCTCCGTCCGTCCGTCCGTCCGTCTGTCTGTCTGTCTGTCTGTCCGTCCGTCGGTCGGTCGGTCCCAGCTGCCCCAGGTGCCCGGGGAGCCGCGGGCGGTGAGTGCCGAGGGAAGGGGGCGGGCAGGGGCTCGGGGGGCAGCGGGGTCCGGCTCGGAGCCTCCTCGGCTGCCGCTCGCACCCCCGGGAGCGGCTCGCAGGAGCCCGCAGGAGGAGAGGAGAATGCACATGGAAGCCGTAAGGAGGCTGGGTAGGAAGGCAGTGGGACCCCGAGGGTGAAAGTGAATGTTAAAAGCTAGCGTTAAAGCTAAATTATTGCTCTGACTTCCCTTCGGCTCTCCCGGGAGTGTAAGCGTTGGTTTGGCTTCCAAAGCGCTCAGCAAAACCCCGCAGCTGCAGGAGGTACACAGCGTGTGGAGTTCTTCTTGCAGGTTTTTAGTAATTTTATTTATTTTTATTAATTAAAACACAACAACCAAGGCAATTGCGTTGTCCGGCGCAATGCCGGTGGGTTTCCATCGGGATCGGAGGGTCTCTCCCAGCCCTGCGGATGCAGCCCGGGCCGGGGTGGGCAGTGTGGGATGCCCTGGGCTGAGCTGGCAGCTGCTGCCCTTCCTCAGCCCATCCCCACTGCCCAACACAGCTCCTCAGTGCTCCACCTTTCCCTGCTATCAGAAAGGGTGGGAGAGGGGCCCGAACACAGGAATAACTTGCTGAAAGGACCTCTTGGCAAACTCTCCGTAAGAAATCCGGGTGGGAGGGAACCTGCTGGAGGGATCTGCTTCAGCCAGGGCAGGGCAGAGCAGCCAACACACTCAGCTGCCCTTGGGAGGTGACACAACTTCCCTGGAATATCTGGCTGCCAGCAGGGAGCCGATTCCATGGGATCTTCCCCAAAAGTGCTGCTGCTCGGGAGAAGTGACATTTGGAGTAGGAGGAGATCACACAAGCGAGGTTTTATTGTCTGGCTTTGTGGGTTTTCCCTCATGAGCAGATGGCTGCTGGTTACTGTGCCAAAAATGAGGCAGCTCTGTCCCCAGATGGGTTCCTTAAACGTGGTTTTCATTATTCACATTATTTTCAGTCTTTTGTGGAAGTAAATGTTTGTGGCTTGAATGTTTTGTTGGAGGATATGAAGGATTTTGTCAAATTCCAAGGTGCAGGCAGTGTTGTTCCAGTGCTTATCTGGGTGTTATCACGGTAATATTGAATTTCCTTGTTGCTCCACAACAATAAAGACATTATTTGAAAAAGGCTGTTGTCCAACAAGGGAAAGGCCAAAGATATAGTTGTCAAAATGCTGTGATATACTTTCCTTTTATATTCTTCGTGGGGCCATTTTCTAAGGGCCCAGCTCTGGTTCAGTTTGTGTGGAACTTGGATTTCTGATTCACCTGCTTCTCCTTTACAGTTCTCCAGAAATTGTTCATGTCTTTTTAGATCATGGATTTAGTTTTTAGTGCATGTAAGTTCTCCTGTCTAGCAAAGGGTACCTGAGGGTGGGGGGTGATCACATGCAGTGACAATTTAAATGTAGAAAAATAAGGAAAACTGAGATGGGTCTTACAGAAAGAATACTTTTGATTTAGTTTCTACTCTGAAATGCTCACATCCAAAGTTTCAACTTGAAGTAGTTGTTTCAGCAGGTGAGTGAGCTTCACAATCCATTTTTCTCTTATTCTCAAGGTGACTCTGATCTGCCACGGAGGAATGAAGTCCAAGCCAGCCCTGGGCTGCAGGGAGTGCTCCCCCAAAAACAGAAGCCAGGCAGATGCTGCCACATCATGGGATCAGAGAGAAAGGCCCAGATGGACTCCAGAAATAGTCTGGAGGTCTGATGACTTTTACAGACTGCAGGACCTCCCCATATCTTTATTTTATGGCAGTCGGTTGATAACAGATACTGGAAATTTCCTCAGCTCTGTCTTGTACTTTTTTTATCTGAAGCGGAGTTTGTGGCAAGGAGACACGCCTGAAAGGCCAAAAGGAGTGATAAAAGTGAATTCTAGGTTGTGTGTAAATAGCAGCTGTCAGAATAAAAACCACAGCAGCTCCTTTTCTAAGCTAAATGTACAGACCGTCCTTCAGTGTCCAAGCCATGAACCAAAGGGGGTTTTCTCAGGGTTGGTTTGGGGTTTTTTTTATGTTTAAGAACAAAATCCAGTTTTATTAGACAAGCCTGGGCTAACGGTTACAAAATTAATACAGGGCAGCATTTTGAGGCAGAAAAGGGTGAAATGAGTGTTGGAAATTGTGTCATTTCCTACTATCCTGACATGGCAAGGGGCAGGAACTGTGTGGTGAAAGGTCCTTTTCATGCCATGGAGAGAAAGCTGTCATGCAAGTCAGCACAAAGACCCAGTATGTGCTTGGAGTTCTGGAGCCAAAAAGGTTTTTACTTAGAACATTTCCCTACTGTCTGGACACAACTGAAACCCAGGCACCCCCTCCCATGCAGATGTTTTACAGCAGCAGTCAGCTGAGCTGTCTGGGGTTTGTCTTGGCACATTTAAGAAAATTCCCAGGATTGAGGGAGCTGCCTGCAAGTCCTGGATGAGGGACAGAAGGAATCAGAAGGATTTTCCCTACTGAAATTTTCACTAAAATCTCAGAGAACAAACTCATTGCTACACATAAAAAGTAGTCTGGGTCGATTTTTTTCCCCTCAGCTTTCACAGCGTTGATTTGCTGAGCTTTGGGTGGGTGAGAAGCCTTTTGATTTGTAACTCTGTGCTGGTAAAATGAATAAAACTTCGTGAGCAAATACAGCTCTAAAAAGTGCTTTTGCAAAATTAGAGCTGACACAGGCTTTTGTAATAGTCACTTGGTCCTCACTGTGTATTTCGGGGGGGTTGTGAGGGCTGTAAATTGTCCCTGAGCACACTTTGTAGTCCTGTACAGGTGGGTGAGATTGGAGACCTGGAAGGGAGAAATGGGGGTCTCCTCCAAGTGTGATCACTGGATCATCTTGGGGTTACCACTTCTTGCAGTGCAGTTTCTTCATTTAAAGATCCTAATTCTTCATGTGGCTCTTCTGAGCCCATAATTGTTCTAAAGCACATTAAAGAAACTGAGTTGGAAAGGATTAGCCAAGGGAAGCTCATCGTTACCAGGTGTCTGCCCTAGCATGTAACAGAGCACAAGCTCTGTGGTTGTGATAGGTCATGATTCAGGAGGAATTTCCCCATGGAAAGGGTGCTCAGGCCTTGGAACTGCCCAGGGAGGTTTGGAGTGCCCATCCCTGGAGGTGTCCAAGGAAGGGCTGGAGGTGGCACTCAGTGCTCTGGGCTGGGGACAAGGTGGGGATTGGTCACAGCTTGGACCCGATGGTCCTGAAGGGCTTTTCCAGCCTCAGGGATCCTGGGATATTACAGCAGGGAGGGATACAGCCCCTGTCACACAGAAAACCCATCCCTGCTGATCCATCAGGCTGTCCGTGGTTTGGGGTCTGCATTTGAAACCCTCTTTTCAGTACCAGTTCAGTTCAGGCTGGCAAAGAGTGGCTGGGTTTGGTTATTTGGGAGGGTGCAGGAGCTCACCCACCAAAGAGACGCTCCCTGTCTAGGTCTGGGGTGAGTGGAAACACCTTTGGGAGTCCCAGCATGGAGCAGGAGATAAAATAGAAACTCCTCACCTGGTATTTTCTGTCAGCATCTGCTGGGTGTTGATAGGTCTGCAGCTCCAGGGACAAGACACCACGGTGTGAGGTGGGACAGTTGGATTCATTGGGTGGAATTACCTTCTGATTGGTTATAGAAGTCTCTGAAGAAGCCATTCTGAATATTAAGTTCTGTAGTTGCTTCAACTCTTGTGGGTTCCTTCAGCTCAGGCTGTCCTAAGACAGTAGGTACCACACAAAGTCACTTCTCTCACTTCTCTCTCCCGTGTTTTTGGGAGACTCTAACTGAAGGGGTGGTAGCAGTGAGTGTTTTAATTAGGAAATACTTCTTTACCAATAGGGTTGTCCAGCCCTGGCACAGCTGCCCAGGGAAGTGCTGAAGTCCCCATCCCTGGAGGGATTTAAAACTTGGAGATGTGGCACTTGGGGACATGGTGGCCTTGGCACTGCTGGGAACGGTTGGACTCGATGATCTCAGAGGGATTTTCCAACCTGAATGACTCCACAGCTCTGTGATGTTGTAGCTGCTTGTGAAATGGTGATTAAGTGAACACATTCTGAGGCAAACTCAAGTGGCATCCTCAGCACCGCCAGTTCCAGTAGCAATTTATTAATTGGTACAGTTAATTCAGATCAATTGGACAATTAATTGGGCAATTAATTCAGTGGTGAGCATTCCATGGACAGAAGTCTGGCTGATGTTTGCACTGCATGGAAAAGACGTGAGCAGCACATAAAATCCATGTTGTCACTGGCACTCTGGGACTGCAGTGCCAGAAAGGGAAGCCTGGCAGTGACACTTCTCAGGGTTCTCTTGCTGCGTCTCACCCCAGACCAGTGAGTTTCTGGCTGAAACAGCCTCACTGTGCTGGTAGTAGCAGCTGTTGGGGCTGAAGGAGTTTTCTGGAGGATTCTGGATGTTTTCTGAAAGTGGAAGTGCTGGCAGTCACTTGGTATGCTCAAGTTCCATTAGGGTTTGTCTCATCAAGACTTTGCTCCTTCCCAGTCAGGCAATATGTTCCCAGTGTTAAATTATTGGTATAATCACCCTGCTTTACTGTCTGTGGACAGCTTGGACTAGAGCACAAGTTCCAGCAGAAGTGTCCCACCTACCTTTCCTTATGCCCATCAGTGTGTTTTCCACTTGCATACATTGTTTTGATCAGGCGCAATTTCCTTGTAAAACCAGCTTTTCAAAGTGTGAGATGCATTTTTTTGCAGTGTGTCATTGGCTGTAAAAAAGCCACTTCGTAGGTAACAAACCTTTGCGGTATTTGGCAGGTGCAATCACGGCATTAGAAAAAGAATAACCCACAAGAGATGTAAACTGAGCTGCACTTGCCTGGAAATGTCCCACTGGAATGGCTGCTGCTCTACAATAAACCCTCTGTCTGGCTTTGCAAGGTGGAACAGGCTGCAGGCAGAGATTTTCTCAGGGAAGCCTCCCAGGAAGGCAGTGCTGCTGCGTTCCTTTCCACTTGCCAACGCTGCCAGCAGCAGGTGTATGCCACAGGGCGTCAGCTTCCCTCCTGGGAAAGGTCATTCCTTGCTTGACAGGGATACAGAGGGGAGGCTCGTTCCCAGTTTGCCTGGAAATTGCTTCGTCTCTGCTGAACTGAGACTTTCAGCCCTTGCTTTTCATAAATGCTGTGTTCAAGTCTCACACTGTACATTCATTTTTGGTTTAATGGTATTTCTTTGTGTTTTTAGTGAGTCCTTGTGATGGCAGTAATGACAGAGACCAGCAACATCCACGCAGTGACAGGAGGGCCAGAAGGAGATGATGCCAAGTGCGGTTTCCGTCACAGGATGTTCCTGGAACCCCAAGAGGAGAAGAAGAGCATGAAGGCTCTGCTGCTTAAGCAAGCAAAGAAAACTTGCAGCTGCACCCCAGCCAAAATTAAAGATTGTGTTTTGGGGTTTTTCCCCATCTTACAGTGGCTCCCTAAATACAAACTCGGGGAGTATCTCCTGGGGGATATAATGTCTGGTGTGATCGTGGGGGTCCTGCTGGTCCCACAGTCCATTGCCTACTCTCTCTTGGCTGGGCTGGAGCCCATTTATGGCCTTTACACGTCCTTTTTCGCCTGCATCATTTACTGCATCTTTGGCACCTCCCGCCACATCTCCGTTGGCATCTTCGGGGTGGTTTGCCTGATGGTGGGGCAGGTGGTGGATCGGGAAGTGGAGAGAGCTGGCTATGACCTGGAGCCAGCTGTGCTCAGTGCCCTGCCAGGCCCGGGAGGGGATGGGAACAGCACCGGCAACGGGACGGCACCGCAGCCGCTCTGTGACAAAAGCTGCTATGCCATGGCCGTGGCTGCCACCATGACCTTCATCTCTGGAGTTTACCAGGTGAGGGGGGATGGACAGACAGCTGTGGTGTGCAAATAGTTGTAATTCTTCTGGGGGGGACTGTCCCCATCCTGCTGGGCTTGCACATGTCCTCAATCTGCACCTCAGGGCACTGTGGGGCAGGAAACTCCTCTGGGTGCTCTCCCTATTTTTTAACAGCTTTTCCTGCCTGCGTTGCTTCTCTCTTGGGGACTGTAAGGACCTGCACATCCACCTCCAGCTCTCGAGGTCTGCTCACCACCTTCCTCACTGTGGTCTGAAGCTCTGTTTATTTTTTTTGCACTAGACCCCATTTCATTGGGCCAAAATGCGGCGCCTCAGCTCCTAATTCCAGTCTTTAATCATTTGCCTTTAACAAAGAAAAATTTAGACGGTAAAAGTATCCCCAGTTTCTTTTTATTCGTAACTGTACTTTTAAAATTTGCTGTTGGCCCATTTCAAGCCAAAACAATGCCATTGTATGGAAAGGATACTACTGAGGATAAAATACATTTTATATATCTCTACATATTCTCTAGAAGTCACTGCCTGCCTAAATTAAAGCAGGTATCCATGTTTTAGAGTGTCATGCATTAACCAGAGTGGGATGATTTTTAGCAGTACTGCAGAGCTGTGGTATTTGAGTTTGTGAGTTCACATTCATTTGTTCTCATCTGTCCAGGGTGACAACCCTGGACAAAATTTATAGGAGGGGAAAAAAAACATATTTGTGATACTTTAAAACACGGGTTTCAGACACAAGCTGGAACTTTTTGTACTGCAAGTTCATATTGAGTTATTTCCGAAATATTCTGGGCCTCCCAAGGTACCCTGGGTTTTGAGTTTCATCCCTGTTGGATGGATGCAGTTTTGGAGTTGTGAATTGCACTTCATATTCCTTGCAAGTACAAATACTTAATTAAGTTTCTTTGTATGAAGAAATCAATTTATCTTCAGTCCCTCTGAATATTAGGCATATTCTTTACAGGCCAACACCCTCAAACTTATTTTTTTCAATCAGAATCACGTGTTCTTTGTATCATAAACTTTACCATAAAATCCTAAAAAGCAAATCTTCTCACACCAGTTAATACAGCCTAACGAGGTAAGCTCGTTAATGTTTTACACTTAGAACAACCTTGAATTAATTACCAAGGCTGTGAGGGAGCCTTTTGTAGAGCTCTGGGCTGATTTCAGCCAGTCCAGATCCTAAACCTTCCCTCTCTTCAGTAATACTTTGAGATTCTCATGGAGTTCCCAGTTCTCTCTGTTTCTATGATCTGCAGCCCAGGAGTTTGCAGCTCACAGACTGAGTCAGAGGCACCAAACTCTGCCGTGCAGAGGACAGTTGGTACACCCAAGCTGTGGGTTTATTGCAGGTTCTGAACTCCAGTGTAAGGCAGACAAAGGCCACCAGAAACGTTTTAGATGCCTGCAAAGTTCACAGAGTTTATAGGAACTGAGAGAGAAATGGCAAAAGCAGACAGTATTTCAAACGTGGGTTTTGGGGTTTTTCCCCCCCCGGTTTTCTTCTTTTCTTTTTTCCTCACCAGGGTAATTAGCAGAGCAAACAATAAACATTTGTTCAGGGGATTGAGACCCCCAAAAAGCCTGATTTGAATACTGGAGACTTTTCTCCATGCTCAGACCATGCCTTGTCCTCCAGGGCCATGCACAATGTTGGGGTTTTTATCCCAGCTGACAAAACCCGTGGGATTTGTGCCCTGATGTGCTGTGTGTGGTTGATTCCTTCCAGGTGGCCATGGGTTTATTCCAAGTGGGCTTTGTCTCCGTGTACCTCTCGGATTCGCTGCTCAGTGGATTTGTCACAGGGGCCTCTTTCACTGTCCTGACCTCACAAGTCAAGTACCTGCTGGGCCTGGACATTCCTCGGAGCGGGGGCGTCGGCTCCTTCATCACCACCTGGATAAACATCTTCAGAAACATCCACAGGACCAACATCTGTGACCTCATCACCAGCTCCTTGTGCTTCCTGGTGCTCATCCCAAGCAAAGAGCTCAACGAGCGCTTCAAATCCAAGCTCAAGGCTCCAATTCCAGTGGAACTCTTCGTGGTTGTGGCAGCCACTCTGGCGTCTCACTTTGGGAAGCTGAGGGAGACTTACGGCTCCAGCGTTTCCGGGCACATCCCAACGGGGTTTCTGCCGCCGCGCCCTCCAGACTGGGCCCTGATTCCCAACGTGGCGTTGGATGCCATCCCCATTGCCATTATTGGCTTTGCCATCACCGTGTCCCTGTCGGAGATGTTTGCCAAGAAGCACGGATACTCCGTGAGGGCCAACCAGGAGATGTACGCCATTGGCTTCTGCAACATCATCCCCTCCTTCTTCCACTGCTTCACAACCAGCGCAGCTCTTGCCAAAACCCTGGTCAAGGAGTCCACGGGCTGTAGGACCCAAGTGTCCGGCATTGTGACCAGTTTGGTGATCCTCTTAGTCCTCCTTGTGATCGCACCTTTGTTCTACTCCCTGCAGAAATGCGTCCTCGCCGTCATAACCATCGTCAACCTCCGCGGAGCCCTGCGGAAGTTCAGGGACCTGCCCAAAATGTGGCACCTGAGCAGGGTGGACACGGTGATCTGGGGGGTCACCATGGCAGCCACGGCGCTCATCAGCACCGAGATCGGGCTCCTGGTGGGGGTTTGCTTCTCCATGCTCTGCGTGATCTTCCGCACCCAGCGGCCGGAGGCGCCGCTGCTGGGCTGGGTGGCTGAGTCAGAGACCTACGAGTCCCTCTCTGCCTACAAGAACCTGCAAACCAAGCCCGGGGTCGTGGTGTTTCGCTTTGAAGCCCCCCTCTACTACATCAACAAGGAGTGCTTCAAATCCACCCTCTACAAGCAAACTGGGGTCAACCCCGTGGGGGTGAAGGCAGCCGAGAAGAAAGCAGCGAAAAGAATGCTCAGGGAGAAGGAGGTGGGGTCTGGGGACAACCAGAGCAGCGTCCCTGTGGATTTTGGGTCGGGACCTGTGGGGTTTCACACCATAGTGATCGACTGCTGTGCAGTGCAGTTCCTGGACACGGCCGGGATCCGCACGCTCAAGGAGGTCTGCAAGGACTACGAGGACATCGGTGTCCACGTGCTGCTGGCCCAGTGCAACCCTTCCGTCAGGAGCTCCCTGCTCCGAGGGGAGTTCTTCAAGGAGGGGGAGGACCACCTGCTCTTCCACAGCGTGCACCAGGCCGTGGACTTCGCCCTGGGCACGCAGGGGCACGGTGCTTCTAAGAACTAACTTGGGAAGATAGGAGCTGGAAAAAATGCTGGGAAAACGTGTGTGTGTGTCTATGCAATCTGCGTGCTCAGTGGTACCTGTGTGCTCAGACTGCAGGGCAGGCTGGTGTCAGCACACTGGTACTGGCCATTCTCTCTGGATTTTCCTGCCAGGTGTAGTGATTCCATAGGAGGTACTGAATGAAGGCAGTTCTCAATCTGATTGTGGCCAATCTGTGGATCTGAGTTTTCACAGGGTCGTTCATCTCATGTCTCCTCTCTGGAACTTTCTGTGTCTCAGTTCTGCTCTTAAGTTGTGATCAGGTCTTTTTTGCAACCCTGTCCTGGTGGATGGGGTGGGATTTTGGAGTATTCTGGACATCCTGTCCGGCTGAAGAATGAGGCAACTCATTTCTCACCCCTCATTCTGGTGTTGCCTTTCCATCACCACACCCTTGTGTTTGCCAAGGAATGGCTGCCAGGGACTGTTTGCTCTGGTCTTTACTGGGCAGTGTTTGGTTTTGCAACCTCCCTGAACCTGAGACAGGTAGAGAAATCAAATCTAAACATGCAGGAAGATACCTTAATGAGTATCTTCTAACCAAGCACCTCTCACCTCCAGAGGTTTTGGCACTGCCTCTTAATTCAGCCAGGCCACAAGGGCATGGTTATCTCATTTCTCCTCAGGCCTTTACTGCCCTGTGCCCATGGAAATGTTGCCTCTCCAGCTTGATTTTAATGATTTCTTTTTTTTCCAGAGATGACTCTCTAGAAGTCTGATTCATGCTTATGGGCAGTCCGTTGTTTTCCTAATATTTAGGAGCTCTTTAGAATTGTGAACATTAGATATGGAAAATATCTAGTTCTTTAATTTTAACCAAAAAAAGTCCCTTCTAGGCAGTTTCTTATGCCAGGCAGATGGAATCACAGGCACCAAAGTGAAAAGGGACAAACAGATTATCCAACATCTGCCCAGATGTGTCCATGTCACACAGACTTTGTGCATGAATGCAGGATTTATTGGCTATAAACCCTTTGCTCTGTCCTGGACTTTATACAATGGGAGTGCACAGACCAATTGGAAAAGGAGGCAGGAAAATTCTTTGCCGAACTTTATTTCACCAGGTCAGTGTAAATAGAACTTTTTACTTCGATTTTAAATTATGTGGAAGTGAAGAGTGCCTGTTCTTCATGCTGAAATAGAAGGGTAGGAAGAGGTTCTCTTTCCTCACAGCAGTAGAATACAATTGTGAAGGCAGAACTGAGAGATGAACAGGTTTTCCTGAGTACCAGCTATACATAGCACACATCCCTGGAAGAGCGTGCTTTCCTCCCAGAGGAGTTTACAGTCTGAATCTCGCAGGTGCTTCACAGCTTTTAAAAGGGAAAGGTGCTGTGTACAGACAATATTCTCATCCTTAATAATTGAAAAATAATGAGTCGGGAGTCAAAAAAGGCATACAATTCAATAGGAATCGTGACATGTTTACTAAATAGATATTTTGAGGTATCTCAAAATTTTCTAGCATATTTCTAAGATATGTTTTGTTTGGGTGTTTTTTCTGAGCAAGGGCCAGTAACTATTCTCTTCTTTCTGTGAAAGCTGAATGTCATGCATCACTTCATTCTGGGAACCTCAAAGAAGGACGAGGCAGCAGGAGGATGAGTCCTTTCTGTGCTGACTGAACTTTCACTACATTTTTAGGACGCCAGAGCAGCATAGAAGTACTGGGGGAGGTGAGGGGTGGCTGTAGCACATCTTGGAAAGGAGAACCTCACTGAGATCCGCCCATTCCGTGTCCTAGAACTGGCACTGGTGAGGAAAGGAGCCTCTGTGTGTCACAGAGAAAAGTCTGTCATACTCAAACCCCACAAATACTGTTCTGTCTCAGCCTTGAGGCTTGTTTATGCCAGGGGATGAATCCCAAATTCTGCTGAATTTCTCCTTTGCTGCCCTTACCTCCTGCAGGAACGTTTTTATTCTGGGCTGAGGATCCTCTGTGCAGTCCGGGGAGTGGAAAGCACTGAACTGGCATTGCCAGGGAGGACTGGGCTGAGCTGTATAAAAGCAGTGAGCGGGGGCAGTGCCCGTGTGGGGAGGGCAGGGTGGAAGTTCTGCTGTAATTTTTAACCAAACCTGTTTTGTGTGGAGTTCCCACTCGGAGCCCTTGGGGGGAAGGTTTGTCCCCACGGGGATGGCAGTGCCATGGCCTGGGGGAGTCCCTGTGCAGCACACTTTGTTCACAGCATCAGAAAGAATCTCTGGAACTTTGAACAGAAGCCTCGATGGAGTTTTTGAAACGCTGGTTTTTAACTCCTGTTTTGCCAGAGGGCAGAGCAGTGCGAGGAGCACTGAAAGTGCTGATGAAAACCGACAGCACGTGGTTGTTGCAAATGTTGTTTTTGTTATCGAAAATGTTCCTGCCTTCCTGCAGCGACTTGTTCTCACTCCTTCGCCCCTGAGGCATGGGCAGGACACAGGGAGAGGAGGAAGGAGCAGCTGGCCAGGAGACTTCAGGGCAGGTCAGCCACGAGTGGGACCAAAGTCGAATAAAAACTGCTCCGGGTGATTCTTTCCTCTTTCCGTGCTGCCCGGGTGGAGATTTTTTTTTTTCAGCTGTGACCATGCACAGGTTTGTGTACCCAAATTCTAAACCTTTGTTTATTAAAAGATGGCTTTGCAGATCCATTCCTGCCTGTGCCAGGAATGGAGGGAGGAGTAGCAATGGTAACCACAAGGAGGATACTCTTCCCACAGCTAGCGGGATGTTTATTTGTGGCTCCTGGGGGTTTAATTACATAAAAGCACAATAAAACAGCCATAAAATGATTTTTCAGGTAATTAAATTAGATTATAGCTAAAAGATGTAGTGCAGTGATTTATGTTTACCTGGAGCACGTTGCATTCGGCCTCAGCGCTGTTTGTGCAGCCTCCAAATTCCATTTCAGGCAAAACACAAGAAACTGTTAAAATGCAACAGCAAAAGCAGCCAGGCAACCAAAAGAAATACTTTCAATGTTCTTATTTAAAGTAACATCCAGGGGTCACAGCATTAATAAGTCTGTATTAATGCACTGCCCTGGTTAAAAGGGAGCTGAAATAAATGCCATTTGCCAGAGTTCAGTGCAATAGGGAGTTCTTGGGAATTAACTGGAGATTAGAGCTTGTTATGGCTGGAATTTCTTAAAGCAGAGGGTTCCAGCCCTTTCCCTTCTAGAACTGGAACCATTTTTTAGCAGTGACATGAATCTGATTTGAGCCCACTGGCAAGAGGCACGTTTTGCTTGAATTTCTTTATGGACCCCTTAAAGCACTCCAGTTTTATCTTTAGGGACTGGAGATCACTGCTTGGAAGCTTTTGCTCCAAAGGATTTGTTTTCTAAAGGAATTCCATATATTCATATACATTACATTGCTGTGTAATGGATGCAGCAGCTGAATAAATCCATTTATGCTTTTGTGATATTCTTGTACTGTCCTGCAAAGGGCTCTCCTGCCTTCTGCTGTTTTAAATGAGCAGTGGAAAGCACGTGCCAGGTTTTTTAAGGGGAAGTCTGCCATACTCACTGCTCTCTGTGCCTTCCCTCATCCCCTGAATTTGTAAACTATGGGAAGAGGGGCCCTCAGAACAACTGGGTTTGGGTTATTCATCTGTCTTCCTTCAGCACCCCAGGCCAGACTGGAAGATGGTGTAAATCAGTTCATCTCTATTCCCAAACGTCCCAACCAGCAAATATCAGACTAAATGAAGAACTAAGAGATCATTAGCACGTTCATTAATGACAGCAGCAGAGCGTTATGGAAATGAACACTCTCAGTCTCAGCTGGGATGAAAATCTTGAGCGCTCTCCTGCTGAATGCCAGGCTCTGTTTTTTTCCTCGTGTGTTGCTGCTGTGGCTGAGCAGTGGCAGCTCCTCCTGACGTGGCAGCTGCCCTGATAAATGTTTCACTTGTCTGAGTGCTTTGACATGGAAACCACTTTCAGTCCACTTCCCAGAACAGGGACAGGGGGCAGTGGGCACGCGGTGCTTATTTGGGGTTTGTACTGACATTGCCAACCTGTGATTTAGTGATGCTGATTTCCTTTAAGCCATTGCAGCTCCACCTGTTCCCAGTTCACTGCAGGGCCAACCTCTGCCTTCCTGATGCTTCTTTTTTGTGTTTTGCTGCAAGGCACAGAATAGGGACTGTAAACAGAAGGATTTGTGTGTGTTGGTGTTCCAGGTGACCTGCTGCTCCGTTTCCACCGTGCTTTGATAAGGCCAAAGCTCCTGGGCAGTAAAGCGAGTGTTAAACAACCCAAACTCCCCCCAGTCCTCTGGGAGAACAAGGGCTGGGGGCTCTGCTGGGTGAGGGGGCCCCCCAGGAGCCTCAGCCAGGTTTGGGGCTGGCAGAGGGTTCAGAGGGTTTGTGGAGGAGTTGGTGCTGCCCAGGAGCCGCCGATGAACCTGGAGGTGTTTTTGTTAAGGGGTTACTGTGACTTTAGGGTGTCGTGCCTTTGTCCACAGTGAGTGTGGCACAAGCCACTGTGCTGAGCTCTGTGTGCCGGGGATTTCTGGGGTTGTGGTTGTTTGTTTTTGTCTAATTTTAATCTCAGTCCACACCTGGCTGTCCCAGCCAGGCCAGCAGAGCTGCAGCCATGGAGGGTGCTCCCTCCTGGGAGAAATCACAGCCACCCTTTTGTCTCTGCTCACTTCTGCTGCTGCTGCCTTCCTTTTGCCACGAGGTTAAAACCTGCTGCTGGTGGGGCTGAAGAGCAGAGGTGGGAATTGCAGGCAGGAAAACATCCTGGCTTTAAGCCAGTCCATGCCCAGAGCCTTCCTTGTGCTGAGGTTGGTGAACTCAGCCTGTGCTCAGTCCTAGGTGAAACTCTTCAGGCAAAAATCTGTTTCAGGGCATTATCTTCTGCTGGGGGTTGGGTTTTTTCCACCTGCTTTGGAAAAGTGATTCAATGCTTGAGGTAATTCACATTTTTTAAGTGGTTTTTTTTTTTAAGTACCATGGCTAAGCTGCTGAAGCTGGGATGCAAATACTCCTGTGCTGCTCTTGCCCTGCAGGGGCTTTGTATCTTCGTGGTTGAATTTGTCCTGCTGGGTGTAGGATGATGTTGTGGGACTCCAGTAGGGATGTAACTCCAGTATTGGTGTGTTTCTCCACACTAGAAGGGTTTGCACTTCCCTGCTGGCACAGACAAGAGGAGTCCTGTCTTCAGTGCAGGCTTTGTACTGGGAATGACCTCGTTAAGTCCCAAGAATTAATTACACTGGGTCATCATCTTCATAAGCCTTTGTAGGATCGACTGCTCGTGTGAAAATCAACCTGATCTTTACAATTTCAGACAAATTCTATCTGAAGTGGAAATAATTCTGAGCCTTGCTTTTTCCTTTGTGATCATTGCAGTGCTAAAAGCAAGGCCTCTGGTTGGGTAAAATGGCAAATATTTAATATATATATATATATATATTTAGTTCATAGCATAATTGCACCTGTCTATTTTATTTTCTAGAGGTTCTGTCAGCTAAGGCATAATGGTATTCTTTGATGTGCAAATTAATAAAGTATTTCAGCATTGGACAGAGAATCAAATTTCCATTGAGGTGAAATCCCTGCTAAAATATTTGAATTCCAGCTCTGAAAGCACTTAGTCCAGATCCCAAAGGGTTTAAAGACTCCACACGGAGGTAGGAAGCATTTTGTTGAACTTGGGTCCAATTTTTTATGTCTGATTTTTTACTTAAAGAAGTCAGTTTTATGTATATTTGAAGAGCAGCTGAGACATGGTTAAGGAGAGGTGAAATCTTATTTTTTCTGACAAGCACATGATGCTTTGAGTCTTTAGTCTCATGTTCCTGACCGTCTCTAGTGCCTTGGTACGTTCTGGGGGATGATTTTTTGAATAATTTAAAATTCAGAATAATTTTAGATGGTTGCAAATAATCCTCTGCAGAACAAACAAAATGGCAAACTGTGCCTGGAGTTTGTTGGAGAATCAGTTGAACCAAACAGGACCTCAAGACTGGAACAGGTCCCATTGGTCAGCAGATCTGACCCGTTTACAAAATAATTTATGTGTTACTGGAGCACAGTGTGGGGGAATTGTGTAACGGGTAGAAAAAAAATCACTTGATTTTTTTTGCTGTGACTTGTCTGTGCAGTAAAAATAAATAAAAATAAGGTGTAAACCCCCGCAGGTGGGTGGTGGAGCACGGGGTGCTGGGGGAGCTGTGTCACTCCGTGCTGGCAGGGACTGTCCCCGTGCCCAGCGTGGGGACAGAGGTGCTGCCACCACCCCCTCCCTCAGTGCCGGGCTCACCCACCGAATGTTTGCAGGGAAAACTGGATTTTGTCACGAGCTGTCTCATGTCCTGCTGCCAGCCCTGTGTCCATCCTCTGCGTGGTGGTGGCTCTCCCTTGCCCTGTCCTGTCTGAGCTGGCTCCATTGTTATTTTTAACTGTTCCTGTGCCTTTTTGTCACGTTTTTAGCGTGGGAGCTTTCTGTCAAATCTGGTAAAATCATTGGGGTTTCTTCAGCACAATTAAAAGATGAGATTTATGGGGTTTTTTGTTGTCGAACGAGTGCTTGATCATGAAATCCCAGGATGGGGGAGGTTGGGAGGGACCACAGTGAGTCACTGGTGCCACTCCCTACTCCAGCAGGGCCATCCCAGAGCATAGGGCACAGGATGTGTCCAGAGGGCTCTGGAATATCCCCAGGGAGGAGACTCCACCAGGACACTCTGCTGGCTCAGGGACAGCTCCTTGTCCCCCAGGATCCCCACATCCTTCTCCACAGAGCTGCTCCAGCAGGTTCCCCCAGCCTGTGCTGCTACATGGGGTTGTTCCTCCCCAGGTGCAGGACCCTGCATCTGCCCTGGGTGAATTCCAGGCAGTTCTCTGCCCATCTCTCCACCCTGTCCAGGCCCTCTGGGAGGGCAGCACAGCCCTTTGGGGTGTGCCTGCTCCTGCCAGCTCTGTGTCAGCAGGGAACCCCTCATCCAGCCATTGATGGGTAAGTTAAACAACACTGGGCCCTGCACTGAACCCTGGGGACACCAGCAGTGACAGAACTCCAGCCTGACCCTGTGCCACCCATCAGGACCCTCTGGGATCAGCCAGCTCTCAATCCACCCCTCTGGCCACCCGTCCAGCCACAGTGCCTGGGTTTGCTCAGGACGAGGATGCAAGAGACAAGGTAGACAGTGCCCGCTGCTCTGCCTTGGAAGATGCTGCAGCTGTAAATTTTGGACAGAAAAGCCAGGTGTGTTTGAGTGGTGAGTGCCAGTCCTTGTTTGGCCTGGCAGTCCCTGCTGAGATGTGCAGTGTACACACAGCTCTGTGCCCTGTTCTAACACCCACACCTCTGTGCCCTGTTCTAACACCCACACCTCTGTGCCCTGTTCCCTCACATCCACACAGCTCTGTGCCCTGTTCTAACACCCACACCTCTGTGCCCTGTTCCTCACACCCACAGCTCTGTGCCCTGTTCTAACACCCACAGCTCTGTGCCCTGTTCCTCACACCAACAGCTCTGTGCCCTGTTCTAACACCCACACCTCTGTGCCCTGTTCTAACACCCACAGCTCTGTGCCCTGTTCCTCACACCCACACCTCTGTGCCCTGTTCTAACACCCACAGCTCTGTGCCCTGTTCTAACACCCACAGCTCTGTGCCCTGTTCTAACACCCACAGCTCTGTGCCCTGTTCCCTCACACCCACAGCTCTGTGCCCTGTTCCTCACACCCACAGCTCTGTGCCCTGTTCTAACACCCACAGCTCTGTGCCCTGTTCCCTCACACCCACAGCTCTGTGCCCTGTTCTAACACCCACAGCTCTGTGCCCTGTTCTAACACCAACAGCTCTGTGCCCTGTTCCTCACACCCACAGCTCTGTGCCCTGTTCTAACACCCACAGCTCTGTGCCCTGTTCTAACACCCACACCTCTGTGCCCTGTTCTAACACCAACAGCTCTGTGCCCTGTTCCTCACACCCACAGCTCTGTGCCCTGTTCTAACACCCACAGCTCTGTGCCCTGTTCTAACACCAACAGCTCTGTGCCCTGTTCCTCACACCCACAGCTCTGTGCCCTGTTCTAACACCAACAGCTCTGTGCCCTGTTCTAACACCCACAGCTCTGTGCCCTGTTCCCTCACACCCACAGCTCTGTGCCCTGTTCTAACACCCACAGCTCTGTGCCCTGTTCTAACACCAACAGCTCTGTGCCCTGTTCCTCACACCCACAGCTCTGTGCCCTGTTCTAACACCAACAGCTCTGTGCCCTGCTCCCTCACACCCACACAGCTCTGTGCCCTGCTCTCTTGCCCGCATGGGCACTCAGGGCAGTTCCCAGCCCACATAAATCAGGGCATTGACTGATGGGACGTTCACCTTGCTCTGCCCCCGCTGCTCTGTGCAGCCAGAATTGGGTTTGGCGTGGCATTAATAACCATAATCAGCATGTGGGGACAGTGATGTGCCGTGTGCCGGGGAGCAGCACCCTCCTGTGGGCCAGGTCTGAATTCCTGAAGTGCGGGAATGGCCGGGTTTGGTGCTGCTTGTCCTTTACAATAGGTGTGGTTACAGCACCTGCTGTTACATACTCAGCCTTGCCAAACCGCTGCCATGCATTTCTGTGTTCCTTGAGATACATCAAGCTGTGCCAGGGAGGTTTAGGTTGGATATCAGGAAAGGCTCTTCCCCCAGAGGGTGCTGGGCACTGCCCAGGCTCCCCAGGGAATGGGCACGGCCCTGAGGCTGCCAGAGCTCCAGGAGCGTTTGGACAGCGCTGCCAGGAATGCCCAGGGTGGGGTTGTTGGGGGGTCTGGGCAGGGCCAGGGGCTGCACTGGATGATCTTTGTGGGTCCCTTCCCTTTGATTCTGTGATTCTATCCCGGGTTCTGTGGCTTGCTCAGGTCATGGCCAGTAAGAGCCAGAAAAACCTGCAGGCAGTTCTGGGCAGCTCCTGTGATTTTATGTCTGCAAATGTGTCCTTGAGTTATGGAAAAGACTTTCCTGGCCCAGCATGGCTCAGCTGTTACCTGAGGATGCCTTTCACCTTAGGGGACCTCTGTGCACAGGCTGCAATTTCTGTGTTGGTGCCAACAGGGTGGAAGGAGCCCTCGATTATGGGGAATGCCTGCAGGAGCTTCCTCCTGAAAAGCAGAGAACAGCCACTGCCTCCAGCAAAATGAGTGTGGTTCGAAGCTGAGATAGCCAGGCCCAGCCTTGACCTGTGCTGCTTTAGGCTCTGCCTTACCTGGGAGTAGCTAACCCCTGCCATCCACGCTCCTGAACCTGCTGGGACCCCAGCCCCATTTCCTGGGTCACAGCCCCAGCTGTGGGGGCTGCTCGGGAAAGGTGTCCCAGGGCTCCAGCCCGTTCAGAGCCCTCCCGTACGAACTCCTGGGACCTTTGTTACAGCTTTTGCAGCACTTCCTCATGAAGAACTTTCATCACCCCTTTTCCCAAAGCTGTTGGCTCCCACTACACCCTGTGACAGCGTCCCCATGTTTGAGTGGTGGGAAATACTTCTCCTTCTATTTAAAATCTGATGGAAGATCCAATCTTGCCACATGGCAGGAGATTAGATCAGGTATTAGGAGAAAATTCTTCACTGGGTTGGAAGCTCATCTCATTCCAAACACATTCCACTATCCCAGGCTGCTCCAAGCGCCTTTCAGCCTGGCTTTGGACACTTCCAGGGATGGGGCAGCTTCTCTGGGAAACCTGGTCCTCACCCCCTAATGATGCCAAATAGCCCGGGCTGGGTGCCAATTCAGTATGAAATAGAAATGTGTCTCCACGTTTCTACTCCACTGTACTCATCTGGAATCAATTTAATCTGTTTGCAGAGTCATTACAGCCTTTTCAGTGATTAGCTGGATCATTTGGAAAAGGGTCATAAGCGCTGGGAATGTGTCATGCAGGGAAAAACAGGGGGACAGCAGCAAAAGCTGGTAAGGAATTTTTTCATCCTTGTGTTATAAATACAGAGTGCTCCCCAAAACCTCTGCAGCTGATGTGCTTGGCTCTTTGTTCCCATCTTCCAGGAGTGAAAATGCTCTTCATTGTTGTTTATTTGTAGGTCCCTTGGTCCCTCTCAGCCCCCCACAGGCAGTCCCGGGGGCAGTGACACTTCTGGCCTCTCAGTATTTGTGTTTTCTTTGCCCTGCTGTGGCCCCTGCACGTTAAACAGCCCTGCCAGAGAACAGGGGGATGCAAGAGCTGCTCTGTTCCCTGGGATGTGTTATCTCTTGCAGAAATGTAAATAATCCCTTTCCAAGAAGCCACTGGAGAGGTTCTGTTCAGCTTTTTTGTCCTCGGGTGCTTCTGTTGCATTTTGCCATCTCAGTTGTGGCACCAGTTCTGGGCTTGTCTCCTTTTCCTTGTTTTTCCCTTAAAAAAGATGACCTTTTTTGCAGTAAATACATTTCAAGTGGAGCTGAACCAGCAGCCATCCAAAAATATTGTCAAATCCCCCATCTGAAGGTAAGGAAAAGCATCTCCCTTAACCTGGCACCTTCACCTGGCTCACTTCCTTTCTTTCTTTTTTAAATAAAACTGTGATCAAAGTGATGGGGAGCAGTGGGTGCAGCCATGTCCTAAGCCAGCCTGGCCCGTGACTTGAGAGGCTTCCAGAAGCCAAATAGACACAAGTGTATTTACAAACCTTGAAGCAATTCAAAACCCCTTGTGCAGTGGAAACCCCCAGAGCAGTTAAATCTGTTCTGAGGAAAACTGGAGGTGCCAGCTTGTCCTGTAAAACAAAAGTGATGCATTGACACAGCAGCACAGGCTTCAGTTTGCTGCATTTACCTCTTGCAAAATGCCTGGATAACAATCCCAGCCCCAGAAAATCTCATTATTTTTGCTAGCTTCAAGCTGGAAAACTGCAAATGCCACTCCTGTGTTTCCTTGCACCTGGAACTTGTTCTCACTGCTCTGTTCCCACCTGGCTGCAGTGGCTGGGGGGGTAGGTGGATGTTAAACTGCTCCCACAGCATGCCAGGAATAAGAACTTTGGATTTCATGCTCTGGAAAGCAGAGGGGGCCGTGCCAGTGCAGGCAGGGGCCTGTCTCCACCTGCACTGTCCAAGCTGAAACCACCCGTGCAGCCCAGCCTTGCCCAGGATGGAGCTGAACGTGGAGAGAGTTTATAGTGGCAATAAAGAGCAAGCCTTGGAGATGCTTTTGGAAACAAACTGTTCCAGCTGTGCTGACCTTGCAGGGGGAAGGCAGCCCAGCCCTGGGTGGCTCAAGGGCACCTGAAATTCCCCGCTGGGTTTCTTTTCTTGCGCTGTTTGTGATGCATTTCCCATGGCAAACGTGAAACTTCTGTGTTTTCTGCCCTTGCCTCACCTCCTCCAGGAAAAGGAATTCCAGAGGTGTCCTCACTGTCACCAAGGGCGTTCTCACAGCCCCTCTGCTGGGATGGAGGATGTGAAGTGGCCTCCCCTCAGTGCCCACAGCCGGAATTTCCAGCACAGAGAACCAAACTCACAGGGAAGCCAGCGGGGAAAAGGAGCTTGAGAACTGGAAAAAGTATGGAATATTTTACAGTGTATAAAAAGTATTTTAAAGTGTATATATATATATATTTAAATAGATATTTATTATTTGAGTATGGAAAAGGAACCAGGAATTTGCACACAAGAAAGGGGAGGAAAAAATTGTAGGGGAGGGTGGCAGGGAAGGCTTGGAGACAGAAGCCTCGGAGAGAGGGAAGAGCAGGGCTCTGTCAGGGCTTACCAAGCTCTGGCAGGGGGTAAAGGAAATCTTAACAAATAAAAGAGCTCCAGAATATACCAATGAAGATGGAGTTTGGAAGGAAAAGCAGCAGCAGCAGGCAGTGGCAGCAGGGTGGAGGCTGAAGGTAACCTAAGTCCTGCCACACATGGAAAAGGTGCTTTGCCCCATTTTTGTGGTGGACAGGGCAGAGATCCAGAGCTGGATCTTCCTAAATAAGATCAAACCCCAAAGATGGATTGTGCTCCGCTGTGTTTCATCCCAGGGAACAATCAGATTGAAAGGTCCAGCCCGGCCAGCTCTTCAATGGCTGACTCATCACTTCTTCAGTGAATTTCAAGATGAATTCATAGAGAAGATGGAAATTTGGGTCATTTGCTCAGGAAGAAGATGGAAAAAGAAAATGAGTGAGTAGAGACCACATCACCCAGGGCAAGGCACAAAATGAGCTGTGACTAGGACCAAAGTGCCTGAAAGGATCACCTTTTCAGGACAGGAGCAATGACAAGGCCAAGGAAAGAGAGAGTCTCTTCCTGAGAGCAGGGGAAGGAAAGCTCTCAACAATGCACCTGAAAATACATGAGCTGTGGAGGAATGGCAGAGAAAAAAGAATTGATATAAATAGATAAAAACATTGAGCAGCTGCCTCCCTACCATGTGCTCCCATTTTCTCCTGCTGCCAGAGAACACGGATGTTTCTTATTTATTTACTCCTAATTACTGAGCACCAGACTTCCCCTGATGAGATAAATGTAGCTCAGGATGCTGGTCTTCCCCTTCTCTTCCCCCAGGGTGTCTCCCCAGCACCTGCATCCAAACCTTGTGGAAATTCCAGCTCTCCATCCCCACTCCAGCTCTCCGAACGCTGTGGGCTCTCAGCCCCCTCCCCAGGCAAAGGCCAAGGTGCCAGGCATTTATCCAGCTGCACAGGGCACGGCACACCCAGCAAAACCTGGGCAGGGTCAATGGAAAAGAGATGGAAAAGAAGGAGGGAGATCAAGGGGAGTGGGAGTGTGTGCTGAGAGGTCTGGTGCAGGTTCTTGGCACAGCTCACAAGGGCAGAGCAGTTCCAGCTGGTATTTATGAGGCTGCTGTTCCCACTCAGGGTGATGAACAGTCCTTTCTTCCTGGCTGCTGGTGCAGTTGCTCACCTTTACCTACCAAATAAAACGGCCCTGCACTTTCCCCAGCTGTGTTTCTGCCCAGCAAAACCCCTTGTTATGTGTGCTGGTCCCTGAAAAGGCTCTGCAAAATGGGAATTGTGCAGATTTGAGTCTTCCCGAGTTCTCCTGGCTCCCTGAAATAACCTGTGTCACCACAGGTGTCAAAAAGGTGTCTCCACACCTTTGCTCTCTGCTTTACCGAGCCTCTGTGAAAAACCACCAGGAAAGGAAGGTCATTCTGGAATGAGCTTTGCTTCTTGGTTTTTGGCACAAAAGCTTGTCCAGAATAGATGAAAACCTGGGAGGAGAAGCCCAGCAGGACCTGAGCTCGCTCAGTTCAGACAGGGGCAGAGCAGGGAGGTTTCTTTCCATTGTTGCCCTTGTTTAGCAAACACTTCTCCAGATCCCAGAAATCCTCTTATCTGGCAGGAGCAATTCTCTAAGCTCTTTCAATCATTCTTCATGTCCAGAACAAGTTGTCAGCCCAAATACTCTCTCAGAACGGTGTTTGTTTTCCAAACACAGCTCTGCTTGGCAGCTGCACCGTCTGCAGCAGCTGGAGAGAGATAAAAGAGAGATGCCTTGGCTCAGGAGCTCAGATCCCAAGGGAAGGGCCACATGGGCCAGGTTTTCCTCTGCTCAGGGGGTGCTTCGAGGTGGAGACAGGTCTGTCCCCAGGGGAGAAGCTCCAGGTGGTGAGGAAACACCCAGTTTGCAGCCAGAGGTAAGATGTGGTGATGTGTGCGGGGCAGGGGAATGGGATTTCTCCTCATCCCAGTTCAGCTCCAAACCGCAGCCCCTCTGGGTCTCCCCTCAGGGGCGTTTTTCTCTGTGTCTCTTGTTCAGTTGTCACGAAAAGGTGTTTTGTTGCAGCTGCACTTTGACTGAAAAACTTGGGGTAGCTCTGGAAGGTGTCTCTGTCACCTAAGCAGCCTGAGAAAGCAGGATGGTTTCATTCTGCAGATGGGAGCCCCGTTTGATGCAAGCCACTAATGCAATTTAAAATCGTGTCATGTTGAAGGAAAAATGAATTTGCAAATCATCTCCCTTACCCACATGTTGATTCCTAAAGTATCCCTTGGAATATCTCAACATTTCCGAAGAAAGTTTTTGCCTAAGTAGCAGTGTCTTGAAGGCAGTCAGAGTTCTCGAAGGAGTTTTAGTTTCAGTGAAATTCAGTGAAATTTCACTTAAATTCAGTGGTGCTCCTGTTTCAAAACAAGAAGGATGGGAAAGAAGGACAGGGGTCTCTGTAGCTCTGCCCCTGATAGGGGGCTGTGGTTAATCAGGTCCATAAGTGACAACAAATGAATCCACCTTGGGAAAATGCCTTTGTTTGATTTGTCTGAGGTTATTTCCCTTGACTGATTTATGAGCTAAGCAGAGCCCCTTGTGCTCAGCCTGCAGCCCTTCATGCCTGCCTGCCATAGCTGCCCTGGGGCCATGGAGGATGCGTCCAGCCAGGAGCCAGCACTGAGCAAAGACACCCCGGGCTCCTTCCAGCCGCAGGAGCCTCCTGCCACTTTTGTCACCTTGGAGGAATACGAGCCCAGGGGCTTCAGCGCCAAAGAGTTCATCGTGGAGAAAGCCAGAGCCGCCTGCACGTGCAGCCCCCAAAGCCTCAGCACTGCCCTGCGCCGGCTCTTCCCGGTGCTGGACTGGCTGCCCCGCTACAACCTCAGGGCCCAGCTGCTCGGGGACATCATCTCGGGGCTCCTGGTGGGGATTGTGGCCATCCCTCAGTCCATCTCCTACTCCCTCCTGGCCAACCAGGACCCCATCTACGGCATCTACACCAACTTCTTCTGCAACATCATCTACGCGGCCACGGCCACGTCGCGCCACGCCTGCGTGGGCTCCTTCGGGGTGCTGTGCCTCATGGTGGGGCAGTCGGTGACGCGGCACCTGCAGCTGGCGGGGTACGGGGACAGCAGCGCTGCCCTGGGAGGCAACTCCAGCTCCCCCAGGAACGGGACAGAGGCCTGTGACAGGAGCTGCTACGCCATCACCGTGGCCCTTTCCTTGAGCTTTCTGGTCGGTCTTTACCAGGTACAGATGTTCACTCTTGGGCTGTTTCCTGCCAGGAATTTCTCTCAAGGACCCTGCCATGCTCCCTGGCAGCGTCCCCACTGCCTGGGCCGAGCTGTCGCTGAGCAGTTCCAGGCTTTTCCACTGGGACAGCTAAAATTCAGAGCATCACAATGGTTTTATGCCCAGGGCTGCTCTGATGGGGCTGCTTGCGAGGAGGCGGCAGCAGGGACCTCGTAGGCTTTTGTGTGGCATCCCCAGCCACAGACCAGTGTTAAAGGTAGGTGTCTCTAGTTTTCCACACCCTAGATTAACTCCTGAGGACAGCTTCCTCACATGGAATGTGCAGCACATTCACAGAGTAGCCAGAGCTGCTAAAGTGGCAGCAAAGCGACATAAATTGCCAGCCACCCCTTCCAGCCCTCCTCACCCATGCTAAAGCTGTGGCTGCTTTGCTTTTCAGATCCTGCTGGGGGTTTTACAGCTGGGCTTTGTGGCTGTCTACCTGTCAGAGCCTCTCCTGGGTGGCTTCGTGACCGGCTCCAGCCTCACCATCATCACCTCCCAGATGAAATATCTGCTGGGCCTGAAAATCCCTCGTCACGAGGGGGTGGGATCCTTCATCCTCACCTGGGTGGACCTTTTCACGTACATCCACAACACCAACATCTGCGACCTGCTCACCAGCCTGGTGGCTTTGGCCATCATCGTGCCCGTCAAGGAGCTCAACGAGCGCTACAAGGAGAGGATGAAGGCCCCGTTCCCCATCGAGCTGCTCGTGGTCATTGTAGCCACGCTCATCTCCCACTACTTTGACTTCGAGCAGCGCTACAAGGCCGCTGTGTGTGGGGACATCCCCACCGGCTTCAGGAAACCCACTGTCCCAGACATCAGCCTGTTTCCCAGCCTGGCAATGGATGCTCTGCCCATTGCTGTCATTGGCTTTGCCATGACTGTGTCCCTGGCAGAAATCTTTGGCAAAAAGCACGGCTACGCCGTCAGTGCCAACCAGGAGATGATCGCCATTGGCATGTGCAACCTCATCCCTTCCTTCTTCTACTGCTTTGCCAGCTCTGCTGCCCTGACCAAGACGCTGCTGAAGGAGTCCACGGGGAGCCAGACGCAGGTCTCTGGGCTGGTCACCTCCCTGGTGCTGCTGCTGGTGCTGCTGTGGATCTCCCCGCTCTTCTACTCACTCCAGACCTCCATCCTGGGGGTGGTGACCATTGTCAACCTGCGGGGTGGCCTCAGGAAGTTCCGTGACACGCCCAGGATGTGGCAGCTCAGCAAGCTGGACACGGTGGTGTGGTGGACAACCATGCTGTGCTCCACGCTGGTCACCACGGAGATCGGGCTCCTCGTGGGCGTTTGCTTCGCCCTGCTCTGCATCATCTTCCGCACACAGAGACCCCGGGCCACGCTCCTGGGCAAGGTCAGCAACAGGGAGATCTACGAGGACCAGGGCACCTACAAACAGCTCAGCAGCATCGCCAATGTCAAAATCTTCCGCTTCGAGTCCTCCCTCTACTACGCCAACAAGGACTATTTCAAGGCTGTTCTGTACCAGAAAACCAGGGTCAATCCTGTCCTGCTGAGGGCCCAGGCACACACGGACACAGGCAGCAGCAAGGACTTTTGGGGCACTGGGTTTGGCTGCCTGAAACAGGCCGGGAGAAGGGCTGAGCAGCCTCCAGCAGACTCCTGTCCCCCGTCCACAGACATGCACACCCTAATCCTGGACTGTGGGGCCATGCAGTTCATAGACACCGTGGGTCTCTCCGTGCTGAAGGAGACACACCACGACTATAAGCAGGTCGGTGTCCAGGTGCTCCTGGCCAACTGCAACCCCTCCATCCGCCAGCGGCTCCGGGAGGGAGGCTGGGCTGGCGAGGCAGGCAGCGCTGGGGGCCAGCTGCCCTTCCACAGCATCCACGATGCCGTGCAGTTTGCTGAGCGCTGGCACCAGGGGGAAAGCGAGGACAAACAGGATGGTCCCCCAGACCCCGTAGACCTGAACTTCCAGGTGTCTTTGTAGCCCTGTGTGCGAGGGAAGGATTCTAACGGGGCTGGGCTGGGGAGCAGGTTCGGTGTTTGGGCCGTCAGAGCGCGCAGAAGGGGCTGGGATGCTCTGCCGGCGGCTGGGATGGGGCAGGAGGGTGGGGAAGGGGTTTGAGGAGGGGCTGAGCACGGGAGGATGCTCGGGATGCGTCCCAAGGTGGGGAGCGGGGAGCGCTCTGCGCCTGCCCCGCGCGGGCGCTGGGGGGCGCGGGTGAGCCGGGAATTGCCGGCAATTCGGGACGGGACCCCAAAACTCATCCCAGTCCCACCCCCTGCCATGGCACTGTGAGCATCATCCCATTCCAACCCCCCTGCCACTGTCCCAGGCTGCTCCAAGCCCTGTCCAACCTGGCCGTGGACACTGCCAGGGATCCAGGGGCAGCCACAGCTGCTCTGGGCACCCTGTGCCAGGGCCTCAGCACCCTCCCAGGGAAGGATTTCTTCCCAAAATCCCATCTAACCCTACTCCCTTTAATTTTGGAGCCATTTCCCCTTGTCGTGTCACTACAGACTCGTGTGAATCGTCTCTCTCCATCTCTCCCGTGTCCCAGGTGCTCCCACCCTCCTGGCCTGTGGCCACAAAACAGCAGCAACAGCAAAGCACTGCCCTAAGACCAAACAAGTGTCAGAAACTGGGAGTTTGCTCAGCCCACGGCTCTTACTCAAGCCTGCTGCTGCTCAGCTGCAGGGCAGGAGAGGCACTTTCCCTGCTGTTATTTCCAGTCTGGGAGTTGCATGATTTCCACAGCTGAAATGACACATTTCCTCCCCAAAACAGGTACCTGAGCTCACAAATCCTTTATAAACTGGAAATCAGGACACCAGTGCCACAGCCTGCGAGGGCCATTGTTCTCCCAGTGCCGGGAAGGGCCTGGGCTTCCCTCCCAGGGCCAGGTCCTGGCTGCAGCTGGGGACACGGTGCTGTCACTTGGTGCTGTCACAGGGCTGCCCCACGCCTGCAGCACCTCCAGGTGTGCAGCCAGAGGAGCCCCAACTCTGAATGGGACACAGGGATTGTTCTTTCTCCTAGGCTGGGATAGGCAGCATCCTGCTGGCTCCAATTCTGCATCCCATGGGGTGAGTCTGGGCTCTGAAGGCTCCACAGCACTGCCAGATCCCAGAATAGCTTTTCTTCCACTAATTCCATCTGTAAAAACACCTTCTATGTTGCACATTTGGTATGTGACCATCCCCTGGCCCTGTCCAAGCAATGCAGCACCAAACAAATCCTGCTGCAGGGAACTGTGGCTTGGGAGCCCAGGGATGGGAGACTGCTGTAAATAAAGCGTGTGGGAAAGGAATCCTGTGGCTGTGCTCAAGAAAATGCCTTTTTGTGCTCAAAAGATGATTCCAAATGGTTTAAAGAGCTTGGTGTGCCCGGCTGCCTGCAGTCCTTGGGGCAGGGCTGTGCCAGGGGGGCTGAACTGCCCAAAGATCTCCTTGCAGGGAGGGATGGATATTTGTGCTCCAGGTGGGATGCAGCTCTTTCCAAGGATCCTCTCAGGCCATCCCAGCATGAGGGAATTCCCCAGGGAGGTTACATCAGCCACAGAGCAAAGGGGCACTTCAGGGGCTCGACAGTGAGGTAGTAAAAAACTCTTGTTACCTGAGCATCCTCCCCCTTTTTTTGCACAGCACTGCCATCGCTTTCTTTACAAGACTGTTTATGGAGAAAGTTAAACTGGTTTAGTTAGGCTTCAGAGGTATTTATGGTCTCAGTGGGGTCATAAAGGCCCAGCAGGAAATAAACCCAGTGCTGATAATTCCTTGGCACGGGCTGGTGCAATCCAGAGCAGAGATCCTGCACTCCTACCATGGACATGGATCTTCATGTGAGTAACCAGGAGAGCTGTGAAAACACCACAGCGATGCCCAGCAGCTTTTAGGGGTGATAACCTCCTTCCCTGTCCTCTCCAGCTCCTGGGATCTTGCTGGCAGCCCTTGCCCTGCCTGTTTGCCCAGCTCTCCCATCCCACCAGTTCCAGCATTCCCTTCCAGCCCCTCAGTCAAACAACCCCGGCCCCCAGCGTTCCTCCTGTCCCCACACACTGCCCAGGCACTCAAGGACCATTGCTATTTTTATATCACTTTCTGTGAAGAGGCCCAGGGCGGTAAATGACACAGAGGAGGGACAAACGACCCGGCCCAAGGTCAGTTTAAAATCGGAGTTGTGGAAGGTCACTCTGGCCTCCATCCCTTGGATCTCCTGGAGGAGGCAGCTGAGGGCAGGAAGGGCCAGTTCCTGCTGGTGGAAGGGCTCCTGGTGAGGACAGCAGCCCGAGTGCCCCTGTTTGCCAATGTCCCAGCTGGGGACTCACCAGGACCTGCCGCTGTGTCCCAGAGCCAAAGGCCGCACCCCAGGATCCCTCCTGGAGCTTCCCCAGCGGCTGAGGAAAGGCCAGGCAGCTGAAAGCAAATGTTATCCCCCCTGGTAAGCAGCTCACCTGTCGTCCTCCTCCTCCCCCTGCCCACTGCCCGGCCGTGGCTCTATAAATACTCCAGCAGGGTGATAAGGAGAGGATTTGCTGCTGAGGCTTTGTCAGCCGCAGTCGGAGCTGACTGTGCAACTGTTAATTATGGCTCAGCAGCAGCTGGACAGCTTTAAATCCTTTTGATGCTTTGAAATGTTCCCTCTGGGGAAGTTGAAGGAGTAAAGGTTGTGGCTGGTGCTGATTGCTTCCCCTCTGGAAAGTGTTGGAGACAGTGATTGCTGCATGGAGGGTTGTTCTCCTCACTCCCAGCGCCTGCTCCTGGAAAAACACCCCCTGGAATGGCAAGGAGTTGCTTCTGCAGCTCTCTAACTGCTGTAAAGCAATTGATGTGCTGCCAGTGTGTGCTTATCTACCTGTGTGCACTTCCCCCAGCAGACAGAACTGAGCTGGAGAGAGAGAGCAGGGAGCTGCAGGTGATGGCACAGGAGTTTCTGGGATAAAAGTCAAGGTTAGGGACAGTTAACGCATCACTGGAGGTGCCCTGGCGACAGAGGAGCCAGCAGAAAGTGGCTTGGGAGAAGCTGTCAGCTCTTGCAGAGGGCCAGAAAAAGAGGAAGGACAGGATGAAACGAGCTGAGGAGGAAAATTGCTCTGGGGAAAATTCATGCAGTGCCCAGGCTCCTCACAGGCAGCAGCGGCCGTGGTCTCTGTGATCTCCTACGAAACAGAGGAGGCAGCCCAGGGGCCGGGAAATCTTCTTGCAGTTGCTGCTTTGCCACTGAACTGCCTCTGCCCTTTTTTCATCCTGGATGGAGAGGAACTGGATGGAGCCAATTTGTCCCACTTTGTGTCTGATGCCTTTCTGCCTTTTAGTCGGGAAGTCCATCAGGGAGAGGAGGCAGATCAAGGCCCCCCTGCTCCTTGTGGGCCCCGTGCTGCCCAGCCCAGGCTCTTTAGTGACAAATCCTGCTGTCCCCTATCACTGCCCAGGGAATGACGCCACCTCCCTGCCTGCTGACGCTCCCTCCTCATTCCAAGCCTGAGCTCTGCTCCCTGATGTGCCTTTAGTCACTCCGACACTCATAACTGAGGCTGGAAAAGCCCTCCAGGATTGAGTCCAAGCTGTGCCCAGAGCACTGAGTGCCACCTCCAGCCCTTCCTTGGACACCTCCAGGGATGGGCACTCCAAACCTGCCTGGGCAGTTCCAGTGCCTGACCACCCTTTCCATGAGGGAATTCCTCCTGGCTGAGGAAAACAGGGAAAGGACCTGGGCGTGGCACAGCCCAGGGCTCTGCTCTGCCCCCGTGGCAGCCTCCGGGTTAATCAGTGCTCGCTGTGCTGTCCTGTGAGAAGCTGAAGCACTTGTTGGCAATAATAACAACAAATACAGTAATTGCCAAGATTAAAAATAATTAAGGAGGCAAAGCCTAGAGGAGACTGGATGCTCAGCTGCAGGGAGCTTCCCTGGAACAACGCCAGAATTGCAAGGAGGTGGTCATGGTCCAGCTCGGGCAGGAGGTGGCTCAGTGAGGGCAAAAGAGGGGCAGAGAGAGATTTGTGCCCCCCCCTGTTTGGCAGCACAGAAAACCTCTGGCATTCTTGGCCTCCAGGAGAGTCAGAAAAGGCTCAAAGAAGGGCAGGAATGTGGTAGAGATAAATGGCAAGGCAGGAAAGGAACTAAAAAACCCCTGAATCAGGAGGAGGTGAGCTTAGAGCATGGACATTAAACTGGACTCCAGTTCTACCTGCACTGGAGCAGCTCTGGTCCTTTTATTTATAAAAAATACATAATTCTTTAATTATTATAATTATTTTATAAATATTTTATATTTATTTGTAAAAAAATCCTTCAGTTTGGTTTCATGCTTCACAGTTTTAGGGCCTTCTGGTAGGTACCTGAACTCTTGGGAACCACAACAGCTCATGGAGATGGCTGTTGCATCTTCAAAATAAAGAAGTGTATAACCCAGATAGTTATAGAGAAAAAGAGGTCCAGAAAAGGAGCTTTTTTTAAAGTCTAAAGGCTGAAAAAGGAGCGCAACAAGAAGAAAACGTCTCTTTTGTTTTCTTTCTTTAGTGCCTGGGGAGTGTTTCAGCAGGTACAATTGTAGTTTCTATATAAAGATTAAGTGTACTGTAAAACACCTGCCGAGCCAGGCAGCAGCTGAGGCTGAAACCACCCTGAAGTTCACCAAAGCAAAGCAGAAATAAAAGTGCTGAATGCTGACATCTCAAACCTGTTTCTATTTCAGACCATCCTTACCACGGAACCTGTGTTCCCTCCGTTACATTAATTTATTCTTTTTAAAGAAAAGGGCATTAATTGGATCTTGGAGCTGCCAGCAGGTGCTGGGCCTCTCTTCCAAATATTTCCTGTGAATGTGGCAGCTGCCAGCGGGGTGTCCCCTGCCAGCCCTGCTCTGCTGTGGGGACAGCACAGCTCTGCTGTATCCCAAAAGGATGAAACCCCAAAGGCGGGGCAGGTGAGGCTGGTTGGGGACCCGGGATGGCCCCGTTGTGTCACACGGCCCCCCTGGCCCTGCCCCGCCCTGGAGCCGCTGCCGGGAGCTGGCCATCAATTTTGGGAGACTCTTGCGGTCCGGGAGCATCTCTGGATGAGGGATTTGTTTAACCACAATCTCTGGAGGCTGGGAGGGTGTCCAGGGATGACCCCAAATGCCCAATTCCCTCTCAACGTTCCCTCAGGTATCCACCAGGAGCCATTACAGAGATAAGGGATGGGATCAGACCACTTTTATCCCTCAAGCACCACAGCAGCTGGGCTGAGTTCTGCTGGAATGCCTTGGGCTCTGTGGCTGGACCATAAGCAACCAATTCTTTCTTTTTTTTTTTTTTTTTTTTTTCTCCATTTTTTTCCTCTTCTTTTTCACCCTAGAAGCTGCATTCGTGCAAATAATTGTGTGTGGCCTCAAGAGAGGAAACCCAGCAGCTGCTGCTGGTGGAAGGTGATTTCCTCTTGCTGAGCCCTCCCCGCCCTGTGCCCAGCCCATCCTTCTGTGCCCCTTATTCAGCCTAAAATATCTGCTGTGGCTGGGAAGCTGCAGAATGACTTTCCTTTCAAGGCTTTGTGAATGTTGCCATGAATTTTGCCCAAACCTGGGTGGAAAGTGCAGAAAGGAGATGTGGAAATGGCTGAAGGTTGAACGTGGCACAAGAGGTGAGTTGAATTTGGGTGGGGAATTCCTGGTGGTTGTTTCCCGGAAGGGAAAGCACCGAATTGTCTTCTGCCTTTATTGGGCCCAGGGCTGGCTGTGCAGATCCCAGCTGTGCCTTTGAATCCCAGCCAGGGAGGGGGATGAGCCCTGTGTCCGTCTTATCAAAGCCCAGCCTAAACCCTTGGGTAGCACAGCTCTGAGATGGGCAGCTCTGGTTTAACCCCTGTGCTGCAGATCGCTGGATGGCATCCTGGAGACATAAAAGGAAAGGCAGGAAACACCATTCTGGGAAGTGGAGCCCTGGCAGGAGCTGAGCACAGGACTCACCCCTTGGCACAGGTTGGTTTTACCTCTGGAGGTTGGCAGGAAGGGTTTGCAAACCACCTGCAGGCCCCAGTCTCTTCTCATCTCTTTGAACAGCTCCTAATAAAGAATCCTCCTTCTTTTCCCTTTTTGTATCTGGAGGTTTTTGATAGGGAATTAATAAGCAGAAATAATGTTGCTTCACCAAACAGGTAAAGGACTTAGGAAATCGGTTTTGCATCTCTAAGGAGCCCCAAACACCACAGCCACTGCTCCCACAGCTCCAGCAGCCCCAGGCGACTCAGAGGGAAAAGCCACAGCAGCAGCCTGAGGTTTCCAGCCAGGAGCAGAGGGTGAAGGGTCCCTGAAGGCCGAGGGGTGGGAAGGGAGAAGCCTCTCTGCAGGGTTAGAATGGTTTGTGTTGGAGCTCAGGGCTGCTCACGAGAGGAATCCGCTACGTGCTGCCATGGAAACAGCAGCCTCGGCCCCAGCATGGTGTGCAGCCATCTCCAAGGGACAATCCTTGGCCTGTCTGGGTAAAATCATCCCAAAATCATCCCAAACCTTGCGGGTGGTGCTGGGTGGCCCAGGGGAAGCCACGCTCAGACAGGACAGGGCTTCTGTCACACGTACGAATGCCAGCACACAGGGCTGGGGATGTCCTGTCTGGACAAGAGCTGGTGTGCAGAGCCAGTGTGAATCCCAGGGGTGTGATGCCAGCAGAGAAGACGCTTCCAGGGAGAGTTTGCAAGGGTTAACCTGGCAGCAAACATCTCATTCAGCCCAGCGAAGAGCAGAAAAATTACTCGGCTTTCATCTACTTTGTTCCAGAAATATTCCATAGAAGAGGGGGAAAATAAATTCAGGGGGGCTTGTGGGCATGCTGAGAGCAGAAAAAGAGGTAAAATTAATCCTATCAATAATCCATGATGAATGATTCACTCAGCTCTCTTATTCACAGCCGCATCAGTTATCCACATGGAATTACACTCACATGGAATTACACACAGCCTCATCTGCATGGAAATGAGGCAGCCCAGGAGGGCTCCACATCCCGGGAATTCATCCCTGTGCTCTGCCAGGGGTAGGGAAGGGGCTTGTGTCACCTCCCTCCCGGCAGGGGACACTGAGGAGCCTGGGGAGAGGTGACACCGCTGTCCCCAGCTCCCCTGCACCGAGGGTCCCCTCTCTTCCCAGTTTATACTGGAGTCTTGTCTCTGGTGTCACCTGTGTGGTCCAGCAGTGTGTCCTGCAGGGCAGAAGGACAAACGCCCAACCACCCCCTCAGCACTGGGGGGATGACTGGAGATGGATCTCTGCTTCCCAGACAGGTCTTTTTCTTCCAAAACTTCCTTGCTGGAGCAGAGAACCAAGAGGAAATTTTTCATTAGAAATAGGATTTTAGAAAAAAAAAAAAAACAACCAGTTAAAAGGAAATGATGGAAAGTTCCATCACACTTCTGTGGCCTTCAGAGAGAGATTGAGAGGGCCCAGGACTTGGAGAACCTCTCCCAGGAGGAGCCTTATCCTTGAATTTCTGATGGAGCATTTAGCAGTTTCCAGCTCACGGAATGTAAATGTGGAATTTGCCTCCAGCTGGTGCTGACATGGTTCCCCTTGCTTTGGTTCCACCTTTGGTCCTGCCATAATAAATATCTCCAAGGGTCGCTCCGAGAGGGTCTTTCAACGCCTGTAAAATAATTCTGTGCCCCCCAAATGACAGCTGAGCTAACCATGAACAGAGATAGTTACCCTGGTAGAAATGAACACAAATGTCCTGCTTTAAAGCTAAAAGTCAGACCTGCCTTAAGCGGGGTTTTAGATTCGTGGCTGCAGGTAGTGCTATAAATAACGTGTGGGGAATAGATCAGAGTGCTCTGCAGACAGGGAGAGTTCCTACCACAGATGGCAGAGTTGGATTATTTAAAGGCCTGTCTGTGTAGGAATCACCAGTGTGACCCCCTTCTTCCTGATCATTCCAGTTTTGAACTATTCCCCACCTCGGCTTGGCTGAGCGCTTTTACCAGGAGTCTGGGAATGTGGATTCCTGGCAATCCAGAGTGCTCTGGGTGTGAATAATGTGATGAGAGGAGGTGGTGACAACAGAGAGACACAATTTGTGTAAGGACAAGCATCAGATGCTGTAAATCAGCTGCAGACCAGAATTTTCCTCCTGCCTCTCCTCTGATTTCCCTCAGAAAATGGACTGGGATCCAACCTGGGGAATCCCAGGAGTTCAGCTGCTGCATCCTGACTTTCCAGCTTGGCTCTGGGTACCAACTGGTGCTGTATCCCAGCATTAGTGCCTGCTCCAGGGGGAATCTCTGAGAGAGAGGGGGAAAGCTTGCATTTAAAATGGAATAGAAGGAAAGTTCTCTCCCAGGGGAGTGGGAGGCTGCGTGATCCAGCAGTGGCTACAACCCTCAGAAACTCAATGTATTCAAGCTCCCTTTTGGATAAAACCCCTCCCACGTGGGCTAAGGAGACCACGCCGTGCTCAGAGGGAACACACCCGAAGCTGCTCCCTGGGGCTGGGTTTCTCTCCCTCTCTGCTCCTGGAGGTGCAGCAGGGCTCCAGAGCAGCGATGGGCTTACACCTGCAGCAGCAGAGGCAGCGGATGCCTCTGCAGAGTGACTGTGATTCAGTCCCGATGAATCACTCAGCCTCTCTCTTCCTCAACCAGATCTTGGGATTCATCATTGTTAGAGCAGGAAGAAAAGGAGGAGCGGAGGAAAAAAAAAGAAGAAAAAACCCCCAGTTCTTTATCTCCCTCTCTAAGCCTCTCCAAATTTCCTGTTTAAAAATTTAATTGCATTTTTGTAGGCATCCCATTCAGGTGGAATAAACCTTTGCTAATCCTGGAGAGGAATCTGCATTAGGAGGGGGTGGGATGGAACATGACCACAACTGGTGGCAGCACTGGGGTTCAGCATGGCTCGGGTTCAGGACAGCCAGAGATGGAAGGGGCTTGGGCTCTGCCTTCTCCAGGCACCAAATCCCTTCCCCTGAGCAGCTTTAACCCTGCCCCAGGCTGCTGCTGGCCCTCAGTCCACTCAAGCACTGAAATGAGAGCACAGAAACCCATTTAACCTCAGTTCTCCCCCTCCTGTAAACCCAGGATGGGCTTGGCTCAGGGCTCCACACTCTGATTTTTCCCTTTTGAGCCATTTTTTTCCCTTTAGGAGCTGCTGCTGGAGATCCTGGCTGGGAACACCTGGGAAGGTAGGTGAGGAGCTGCTCTGAGCACTCAGATCTTGCCAGGAAGAACTACAGTTGTTTGCTCCATGAAGAGGCACCAAGCCACATATATTTATATCTAAATTCAGCATTAAAGCTAGAGCTACACTAATGAGTAGCTACCACTAGTATCTACTATTAGTAAATACTAATAATGTCCACAAAACCACATTAGTACCATGGAGAGGAAAATGAAGACAAACCAAAATTGTTTCAGGAACTCTTTAACTGCTGGATTTAAACTGACCCATTTCAGCTCCACCCAGAGCAGCTTCACTCGCTTTGGGTTTGCTTCTTCGAGTCTGAGAAAATCCAGGCTGTGGCAAGGTGTTTCTTCATGGATTGGATGTGTTTTACTTTTGTTAATGTTATTCTTCCTCTGTCTTTCAGTTTCTATAGTGATGGACAAACACATGCAGCACACACGAGGCCTGGCAGCCTGGGTGGTGTTTGCCTGCACCGCCTGAAAACACCACCAATCTTTGAGAAAGCCACTGAAAAATCTTTGCCAAAGCCCTCCAGATTTTCGAAAAATGAGTCCTGTCAAACAAGCTGATAATGTGTTTAATATACATTCGGGTTTTTTGATGTATTTTGTCAGCAAGCAGCAGATACTGCAATTCTGTGGGTGCTCTGGCTTCTCCTGCATCCACACAGTTGGAGATGTCCCTTTTCCAGGGGCAAGGACCTCAGCTGTGATTAAAGGGCATGGAGTGGATGGCTCCAAAGCAAATCACTTCTCTGAACCTCTGTGTGCTCTGAATCTCCCTGTGAATCCAGTGATCCAGCACAGTTCTGCTCTGAGAAATGCCAACCTGAAGATCTCGCAGTGACTGTGCAAAGGCACTGCAGCTTGAACCCCCAAACCCCAAAGCCCAGCTCCAGAGGTGAAAGGTGAGCACACCTGGAGATGGGGCTGCTCAGATCCTGTGTTTATGCTCAGTCTGATACTTCAACGGGTATTTTAAAAATGCAGCTGATGAGCTGGTTGTGGTGTCCTGCTCTGCCAGGACTGAGCTTTGTTAAGGGTGTCAGGGCCAGATTTCAGCTGCCAAAGCTCCAATAATGTCCGAGGAGCTGGGCTGATGCTGCAAGTGAAAAAGCCTTTGCTTGGAAATGCCGCCAATTTTTTTGTTTGTTTTGAGAAATCCATTGAAAGATCTTTGCCAAAACCCCTCAGATCTTTAAAAAACGGTTCCTATCAAGCAACTTATAGTAAGATGGGCTCGCTCCACTTCCCTTCTGCACGCAAGCCAACAAACCAAACCACCGATCCCTGAAGTTGCTCCGAAAGCCAGGGAGAAGCACCAGCGAGAATTCACCGGGATGAAGGGAGAGGTGCCCACAGCGCCCACACGACTCCTGGGGCACACGGGGCGAGCACAGGGTTGGTGTCTCGGGGGGGACGGCCCCGGCTTTCCCCGGGCGGGGCGGGGACAGGGCCGGGCATCCCCCGCTCTCCGTGCGGGGCGGGCCGGGGGTGGGCGCTGCCCGCGGAGCCACGGGCGGGAGCGCAGCCCCGCATCCGCACCTGGGCGGGCAGGAGGCACCGCATCCCGCACCTGGGCGGGCAGGAGGCACCGCATCCCCGCGCCTGGGCAGCGCCGACACCGCTCCTGCCCCGCCAGGATGAGCGGCCGCGCCGGGGGAGCCGCGCCGGGCGCCGCGGGGCTCTGCCCCGGCCACGGTGAGCAGGAGGCGGCGGAGGGAGCGGGTGGAGAGGGGGTTCGGTGGGGATGGTGGCAAGCCCGCTGCGGGGGGAGCTGTTGGGGAGCGCCGGGAGCGCCCCTCGGCAGCGCCGGGGGTGATGCGGGTGCGGATGCGGGTGCGGTGCCCGATAGCCCCGGGTGCGGTGCCCGGCGTCCCCCCCGGTGCGCGGCGGAGCCCCGGAGCGCTCGGGGGGAGCGGAGGGAAGGCTGGTGCGTGCGTGGTTGCACAGGTAAAGGTGGGAGCGAGCAGCATCGGTGACCGCCGGCCCCGCTGGGATGTGCGGCTCGTGTGCCCAGCGAAGTGCTGGAATGGGCGGCGGGAGGAGCGGGATTGAGGCTGGCAGAGGGCAGGAGCCCCTGGCACAGGGGAGGCTCGGCGGGCTCTGAACGAGTGGGAAACTTTGCTTAAGTGAGGATGAATGGCTGTCCCTGGAAGAGTTCAAAGAGCGGGTAGGTTGTGGCACTCGGGGACACGGTTCGGTGGTGGCCTTGGCAGTGCTGCGGGAGCGGCTGGACCCGAGGATCTCAGAGGGGCTTTCCAGCCTTAACAATTCTGTGATTCTGCGAGGAAGGAAGGTGTTTTCCAGGATTGGGGCAGCTCTGTGCTGTGTCACTTGTGTCCCAGGGTCCAGAGTGCAAAGGCTCCGGTCACACTGGAGCTCTCCAGGCTCTGTATCCGTTCCAAGCTCGTGTCACCAGGGTTAAGCATTTTGTTACTGCTGAAGCTTGCTCAGAACTACTCCAAGAGTGAGGGAAGTTCACAGGAGTCCTGCTCAAGTGTGAGTGCTTTGATTCAGGGGCTGCGAGTGGAGCCAGTTTGTGAATCGGACTCCAGGAGAGACAGAGCTGTGCCCGGGAGTGAAAGAATAGTGTCACTTCCTCAGCCCCTGAGGCATCTTCCCTTGCTCCAAAACAAACCTCACCCTCGGAAACTTGATAGAAGGGTGAGTAACTAAAACATTACACAGCTGCAAGTTTGTGCTGCCTGAGGGAGGTGAGGAAGGAGCCAAGTCCTGGTTTGCCAGCTTCAAGCTCCCAGACAGCCTGGAGTGGTGTTTGAAATGTGTGATGTCATTATGACTTCACTTCTTCTTAAAACCAAAATACTTTCCTTTTAATGGGAACACTGCCCTGTGTTTCTTGAAGGAGGATGATTTTTCTCTGTCCCCTGTTGCTGCAGTTGGCTCTTCTCGCTTGGCACAGGCAGGGTGGAGTTTTTCAGGAGATCACTTGGATGTTGTCGGTGTAGCAGAGGGTGATGGACAGCCCAGCTGAGGTCATTCTCCAGGGAAGGTACCGGGGATGAGCAGCGGTCTGTGCAGTACCACTCCTTGGGGGAAGAGCCACAGGTGTGCCCGGGGACCCAGGGATGGGAGCATTCCCACCAGGAATGGGAGCATTCCCACCAGGAATGGGGACTGCTGTGACAGGCAAAGAGCAGCAGCACCTTCCTCTCCTCTGAGATCTTCCCTCTGCCTCTTTCCTCTGCCAGCCTGACCTTGGCACTGCCAGCACTGTCCAATAACGCCGTTGGAAAGCAAACATGAGTCAGGCTGTGAGTTTGCTTAAGTAACAACTCCTTCCACACCAAGGTGTGTTTGTCTTATTTCCTGAAGCAGGCTCTGACTGGGGACACACAGAAATAGTTGAGCTTGCCCAGGACTTTGTAAACGCTGATTTAAGAGTGCTCTGACTGAGCCTGTTGGCTCATTAAGGCCTTCTAGGAAGTCTCCAGATCGTACATTCAGCTCCTCTGCACCAACTGTGCTCCTGCAAGTGCCAGCAGCGCTTCTGCTTCTCCCCCTCCTCCTCCTCCCCATCCTCTGGAGCCAGCTGGCATGCCTCGAGTTTTCCACGTTTGCTCCCCTTTTCCAGGTATTCCAGGAAGTCTGAGGTAGGACAAAGAGCAAGGGACAGGTGCCTGCCAGAACGGGGCTGAGCCCTCTGGGTGAGAAATGTCGGGAACTCGTGGGTTTCCAGGTGAATGTGGGGGAGATGCAGCTGGACGTGGGACAGAGGATGCAGGAGCCTGTGTTGGGAGCTGGGCTGAAGAGCTGGGAGTTCTCCACCTCTCCTTTGAGGACAGCTCTGCCCTGCTTTCCACACTCCTCCGCTCCTGGAGACAGCAGGATGGGGTGGGGACAAGGAGGAGGACAAGGTGGGGACCCCAATGTCCTCTGTGCTTGCTGCTGCCTCCCACACTGCAGGAGCAGCAGGAGGGGGATGGAATGAGTGCCAGGAAGGTGTGAGGGGCAGCACATTGCCCTGCACATCCAGCTGTCACCCTGCATGGTGTGGAAATATTCCCTGTGGGTTTGTGTCTGAAACCACAGCTGCTGTTTGAGGGAGAAGCAGGAGAGCACCATCCTCCCAACACTGGTGCACAGGAGCAGAGAGGCAGGGCAGGATTGCCCCGTGTTTGGGTTGGTTCACAGAGGCACAAATGGAAATAATCTGAGTAATTTCACTGAGGAGCCACGCTGGCTTCAGCTGCCTGGGGATCCACAAGGACTCAGGGTGGGCATCAGCAGGAATTTCCCCATGGAAAGGGTGCTCAGGCCTTGGCAGGGGCTGCCCAGGGAGGTTTGGAGTGCCCATCCCTGGAGGTGTCCCAGGAAGGGCTGGAGGTGGCACTCAGTGCTCTGGGCTGGGGACAAGGTGGGGACCGGGCACGGACTGGATGGGCTGGGAGGGCTTTTTCCACCCAAATGATTCTGGAATTCTGTGACTGCAGTGAATGTTGGTGTAAATCCTGAGAACTCTGTGGCTAAAATTTGGGGTGACAGTGCCAAGTCCTGGGGGTTAAAGAAAATCTCTCATGGGAACACTACTAATTAATATCCACTTAGGGCTTCCCTGGCCCATTTGCAGAAAAAGACACTGATGGGCGTCAAGATAGAGACCATCCCCTCTGATGTTGTCATTCCTGTGCTTCATTCCTCAGGTAGTACCTCAAAAAAAAATTTCCAAATCTCAAAAGACCAATACACCCAATTAAATGGTACCAGTGTTTCTCTGTAAACCTGGATGATTCCTGGAGGAAGCAGAGTGTGAAGAACCTCGTTGTGGTGCAGGTTACAGGAAAGGGGTGAAAGAGCTTCATGGCTTTTGCATTTAACTCCTTGCACTTCTGTTTCCTGCCATTTCCTGCTCTCCCTGGTGCATTTTTTTGTGGGGCTACCTTTATTTTATTATTATTTGTCAAGGTGATGCAACCTTTGCCTCAGCTGGGGAAGAGGTGGGTTACCTCCCAGTGGATGTGTGGAGATGGGAGAGGGATGATCCATGTGCTTGTTCCCTCAGCTAACACCAATCCAAACCCAGGCTTTGCAAAGCAGCTGACTTCCATCTGTGGTGTAATTCCATCAGACTGATTTTTATTAGAACCCATAACCTAATTGAGGGCCCCCTCAGCCCTGAGGAGTGGCTGCAGACACGGGGTTCCAGGGAGAGACACGGCCAGCAGGGCATGGGGGAAAGCAAATTACTCTGTAGGAGCACAAATGGAACTTCAGCAACCTGATGTGATTAGGGAAACAATTAGAGAAAATCGCTGGGTGTGCAGCGGCCCTGTGGTTCATGAGGAGATGGTGCTGGGGTGGGAGATGCTCTGGAGAGTCACCCCTGGGCACAGGGTCCTGTCACCAGCCTGGGATGGGGAAGATGAGGGTGAAAAGCCACTTTCTGCCCCTTTGTGGGTGGTGTTGGGTGTTTTTCCCATGTGCTGGTGCAGCCAGGAGGGTTTGGTTATTCACAGATGGGTTTGGCAGAGCCGTGCCTGGGTCTGGCTGATGCAGCAAGCTGAGCAGGCAGATCGTTCTCTTGTGGGTTCTGGGTCTGTATTTCCCTGAGCTGAGACAGCAGTTCAGAGCCCTGCCTTCTGTGCATCTCCTCCCACCTCCTCCACCCTGCCCTCATCTCCTGCCTCGCTGAAGGTTCTCACCCCCACACTTCAGTTTGAAGTCAGTGAGCTTTGCAGACTCAACACCTCCGAAAATCAGGTCTGTGAGGGTTCCAGCTGTACCCAGGCTCCCTCCCTAACCCAGCACCTGCCTCCCCACCCCTGGCTGGGTGAGCACCGGGTGCCACCACACCCTGCACTGGTGGCACAGGGCTGGTGACACAGAGCAGCAGGGCCAGGGCTCTGTCCCAGCTCAGGGCCAGCGTGGGCTGAGGGCAGGACCCCCCTGAGCCATCTGCTCAGGACTGCAAGGCTCCTTATTTGCTTGGACTTTTCCCCCTGTTGGGTTTGAGGTGGCACAGACAAGTTCTGCCCTTGCAGTTCCCATGGAGACAGGTTGGATGCTGAGCGTTAACGGGGGTGAGGCACAGCCTCCAGCAGCTCCCCCGTCCATCTCACCCAGCAGGAACCCGGGCACTGCCCCTTGTCAGGCTCTCTGTCCTCCCAAACCAACCCCAAACCACGTCCTCCTCCCCTGTTCTCTGTGCCTGCAGTGTCTGGCTCCTGCTGGGCTCTGTGCACACCCAAGCTGTGCCCAGCCCTGCCTGAGGCTTTCCACCTTTGTGCTTGAGAGTCCTTGAGATCAGTAAAATTCCACAGGGTCCCTTCCAGCAGCTGAGCAGCCGCTCTCAGAGCACCCACGGAAAGCTCCCAAGCCATCCCCAGATGCAGAAGGGTTAATTTGGCCTCATGAATCCACTTATTTTGTACCAGGGCTGCTTTAACATCAGGAAGGTCGCAATTAAACTTTTCTCAGAGGTCTTCCTGAGAGGACTTGAAGGATGCAGCTGAACCTCTGGGTCCAGGAAATGAGCTCTTCCCAGCTCATCATCCCAGAAGTTGTTCTGAGGTGTCCTGGCTCTTTTAGGGCTCCTCAGCTGAACCACAGGGTGTTGGGCTGGGCCCTGGCAGTGAAATTATTGGCAAACTGAGAGCCAGACTGGTTCCATGCAGACCAAAACAGTTTGAGGAGGATGTTTGTGGCGATCTGGCTCTTTATGGCCGCTTTAACATCACTGAAGTCAAAGCTGCCACCATTACAGCCCCTCTCAGAGCTCTGCCTGACAGAACTCCAGGCTGCAGCTGATTTTAGATGAGCCAGAGCAGTGGAACGTGTTTCTTCTTCATGGGGCCCTCCATGGGATTGTTACAAAAACATGTTTTCCCTGACAGGAAAAACTGCCAAGCGAAATTTTTATCCTTCAGCAGAGAAGGGAAAAAGGAAATAAAAAAACCCCAAACCCAGTCAACACTGTCCCCAGAAAAATAAGGGAAAGTTGCAGCAATGAATATAAATTAGGAATTAGAACATGTAGGTGTCTGATAAGGGCAGCTAAAGCAATCTGTGAAACAGTGATGAGCAGGGCGGTTCAGGATGAAGGGAAAGCATCTCCCAAGAACATTAAGAACGACCAGAATGTTGTGTTCAGTAACTGCTTTGCTGGGTTCAAATGGTAGAGGCAGAACAGGAGAAGACAGAATCAGATTGAACCCTCCAAGAAATTCCATCTGCTGAGCTATCACCAAACTTCCAGGTGGGAAAAACACTGGCCAGGCAGTCAGGGGGCATAAACTGAAATTTGAAAGTAAAACAGGTCCTGTGCAGAGACCCTGCAAGCACCTCAGAGGCCGTGCTGCTGTGGAAAATGAAGTTCCTTTCCCTCCTCCTCTTTGCCTTCATCCCCTCTCCACTCTCGGCACTGACTTCCAGGCTGTGCAGCACACGGACCCGCTCTCACAGACACAGGAAATTCAGCTCTGCAGCTCCCAAAGCCTTGTCAGTAGGAGCCAGGCTGAATAACCCAGCCTGTTCTGTACCACAGGGGCACCAGGCAAGCACAGAGCAAGCACCTCCTTGCTGGGCTGAGTTTAGGAGCCTCCTTGCTCAGCAGCAAATCATGGAGCTGATAAAAACTAATTGCAAAGATGCCTTTTATGAGTGCCTGGTTTTCCATGGGCTCTGCTTGGCTGCGCTGTTTTATTGATCAGAAACCTTCTATTATAGCTCAGGGAGGAAAACAAGCAGCCCTTCTGCGCTTGTGTTTGCTTTTAATAAAATACAGCAAGCGGAACTTGCTCGGGGATGATTAAAACAAACCCAGGGAATCGGGAATTGGAGGAAGAAGGGATATCCTTCTGCCCATGCAGCTCAGGATTTCCCTGCTCCATGGAATGCCCACTTACCATGTAAATGCTAGAATGGAGGAGAAATCGGGGTTGTCCACCTGTGGGGGACCTGTGGGGGACAGTCTGGGGTGAGGGCAGGGCAACGTGAGCACAAATATCTGCAAGATGTAAGTGCCAGGGAAATGATAGCTGGGAGAAGAAAAGCTTGGAGCAGAGGAAGGGTTTCCAGCAGCCAGGAATTCCTGCTGCATGGAATTCTGGCAATGAGGAGGGCTGGGAGCACACCCCACTGTTTATTATTAGCAATAATGATGATGGTGGCAGCAGATTAATTCTGGTTTGGATTAATGCTTCTCTCCAGCTCATCTGTGTCTGTCTGCATCCCGAGAACTCCCTGCCCTCCCCCCCGGCATCCCTCCCTGACACATGAGCTGAGAGGTGTTCTGGCTCTGCAGTGGTTCTCAGTCAGTTCCTTTCTTTTCCACGTCGCTCCTCTTTAGCAAACATCTGATCCCTCACTGCTCTCCTGGTGCCCAGACATTTATTGTTCCAGCTTTTGTTTATTTAGAAACAAACATACACTCACAAAAAAACAGCAACGAGAGCCCAGATCAAGGATCCAAAAATAGGCAGCCCGGGAGAGACTGAAAGCTCCAATCTTGGCACATGGAAACGTTTTTAGGTGATGAAGGCTTAACAAAACCCAGCTAAAAGCAACACCAGCAGGAAAAGCACCCTGGAGAGCAATGGCTGTGGGACGGCCTCTGCAGAGGCATCCACTCCACTGGAATTCACTCCTCAACCCTCCAGGGGGTCACGGAGCTGTTGGTGACAAGCTGGCATCCCCCAGGGGCAGAGATGTCCATGAGTGCAAAGGATCTGCTTCCTCTCAGCCTTGGGTGGGGTCAGCCCTATCCCACCCAGGTGCCCGCATGTCCTGAGTACTCCAACCTCCCTCCTGAGGCTTTCTCTGGGAGTCTGTGTCCATCCCTGGGGAGCTGGAGGGGAAGGAAACTGATGGAGCTGATGAGGATGAGCTGTGCAGAGGCAGGAATCACCGACAGCACGAGGAGAGGATGGAGGAAAGGCGAAGAGGACTGGGGAAAGCTGAGAGAATTGGGATTGTTCAGCCTGGGGAAGAAATCCTTCCCTGTGAGGGTGGGCAGGCCCTGGCACAGGGTGCCCAGAGCAGCTGTGGCTGCCCCTGGATCCCTGGCAGTGCCCAGGGCCAGGCTGGACATTGGGGCTTGGAGCGGCCTGGGACAGTGGGAGGTGTCCCTGCCATGGCAGGGCTGGCACTGGATGGGCTTTAGGTCCCTTCCCACCCAATCCATTCTGTGATTCCATGAGCAGTTAGGAAGGTACTGCACGGGAAAGGACATGAAAGTCACACACAGAAAACAGGGAATCACCAAACCCCCCAGGTAATGCTGGAACAGAGCAAACCCAGGAACAGTGACAACCCAGAGGGGTGGGACATGGAAAGCAGGGAAGGAGTCCTTCTTCCCAGTGCTCTTTTCAGGTCTGCACTTCAGGAAAGGCACAGGAGGGATCAGGAAGGAGGAATGAGCAGCAGGGAAGAGCAGAGCTGGGGCTGGGTGGGCTCTGTGTCAGGGACAGCACAGCCAGGGCTGCTCGTGGGGCTGCTCTGCAGATGCAGCAGTGTCTGCAGCAAGAGGAATAAACAAAGTCTGTCGAGGGCAGGAAAAGAAGTCACAGCAATAAAATGCAGCAAGGAAGATTTAGGATAGAGCCTAGAAAAATCCCTGCATGTGCTTCCCCTGGGAGGCTGCGTAACGAGAGTGAGGAATCTCCATCTCCAAATGTCATCCACAGCAGGTGAAAATATAGCGAGGGCTGCTTAAACAGCTCCTCGGGGTCTCTCCCAGCCCTTTTTCTCCATCTGATTCTTCTCTCCATGGCCTCAGAATCTGCTTTACAGCCTGAAAAGAAATACAGAGCTGAAACAGCTGCATGACAGACCTCGCAGATTTTCTTGGTAGTGAGCTGGTTTTTTAAGTGACAAGTGGAAACTTCCTGTGGGAAAAGTCTGATTTCGGTGTAATGTGATTTTCTGTGAAAAAGCCAAGATCACACAGAGAAGCTGCTTGCTGGATCTGCTGACTTGGTGTTGTTCAGAGGTGTTATTGGATCTGCAAAGTTGGTGCTGACAAAAGATTTTGGTGCTGTTTTCTCTTCGGATGTTCTTCCTTCAGATCAAAAGCCTGGTCAAATACAATAAACCAAAGGTGCAGATAACAGGGCAGGCGATTGTGTCAGCTCGGGGTTTCCTACTTCCCTGTTCAGAGTCGCTTCTCGCTGGTTGCCCTGGCTGGGTTTGAAAGGTGTGACGTTAGCACAGGTTCTCCTTCCCTCTTCCTGAGTGCATCCAGGATGAATATCCAAATCTCTCCTGGTTTCCCAGCAGCTTCACCTCCCTGTGAACCCAGAACTGCCTGTGAGGTGCGGGAACAAGGCCAGGCTTGGCACGTGACAGGGTGGATCTGGAGGGAGCCAAGAAGGATGGGGAGGGACTTTTTACCAGAGCCTGGAGTGCCAGGACAAGGGGGAATGGCTTCAGCTGACAGAGAGTGGGTTTAGATTGGATACTGGGAGAAAACTCTTCCCTGGGAGGGTGGGCAGGCCCTGGCACAGGGTGCCCAGAGCAGCTGTGGCTGCCCCTGGATCCCTGGCAGTGCCCAAGGCCAGGCTGGACATTGGGGCTTGGTGCAGCCTGGGACAGTGGGAGGTGTCCCTGCCCATGGCAGGGGTGGCACTGGATGAGCTTTAAGGTCCTTCCAAACCAAACCACCCCATGATTCTGTGATTTATGCTGCTCCTTTTCACAGTGGGCTTTGGCAAGGCCCTTCCTCACCCTGTGCTGAGCTGGTTCCGGTCCCAGGGCAGTGGGAGCCACTGGGGGAACTGGGGCTGCACCTCTCGTGGGACTGGTGCAGGGAAAACCTGGTGCCACTCCTTCCTCCAAAACAAATGCAGCAATAAATTATTTTGCACTCTTTGTCTCCTTGAGAGATGGATTTATTTTTTATGTTCACCCTCTTTCAGTAAACAGGGGTTTTTATGAGAGCACATCTCTATTTCTGTCATGAGCAGCACATGTGCAGAGTAAGGCTTTGGGTACTCACCAGTCACTGCTCATTGTGATGTCTCCACGCTTTTCCCTCCTCCCTCACTCCCAAAGCAATTAACAGGAAATTCAGCTGCTGCCTGAATGGACACATTTCCAGCAATCTCCCTTAATTCTTTATTTACCATAAAATGAGCAGGGCAAAAACTGCAACGTCAGTTCCTCTTCCGAGGCTGGATCCGTTCCCTCCTCGCAGCTCAGCCTCTCTCTGCCCTGCCCTTTCCCCAGCCCCATCCCAGTTCCTGATGAGCTGTGATGAAAAGCGGGGTGGGGGGAACATCTGATTGCTGCCCATGAATTCCTGGAGGGAACAGTTTCCAGGGAAGTGGTGTGACCAAAGCTGAGCTGTTCTCAGCACTTGGAGCCGAGTGTCCCTCGCTCCCCAGGACAGGGACTTGTGCTAAGTGGGCTCAAACATCGATTCTGCATCACCCAGAGCAGGGCCTGAGGACGTTTCCTGCCGTGCAAAGAGAAAATTCAGTGTCTCCTGCTTTGAGTAAGGAAGGTTTTTAGCAGTGGGGATATGGTGAGGCAGCCAAGGGACTGCCTGAGCCAGGGGAACAGGAGATTGTGAGAGAAGGAGAAGGGAACTGGTGTCCAACCTGTGCCTCCCTCTTCAAACAGAGCCTGGAACAACTGCTCCAGAAATTAAACACTGCTGTGAGCACAGACATCAAACCTGGCGTGGCAGCGAGGGATCTCGGAGATTCCTCAGACCTCTCCTCTGACCTCTCCTCTGACCTCTCCTCTGACATCTCCTTTTGATGCTCTGCACAGTCCAACAAACCCTTCCCAGGTCTGGGAACACCTGAAGGAGCACCTTGCCCTGCTCTCAGAAACAAAAGGGTGGGAAGGAATATCTCTGCTGCTGGAAAGCTTTAAGGCAGCTCTGGACAAATGAAAGGCTCTCCCAGGCTTTCAGCCTCCCTCAACCAGAGCAGGAGGAGGAAGAGGAGGAGGAAAAGGAGCAGGAGGAGGAAGAGGAAAAGGAGGAAGAAAGGGAGAAGAAGGAGGAGGAGAATGAAAAAGAAGGAGGAGGAGGGAGGGGAGAAGAAGGAAGAGGAGGAGGAGGTGGAGAATGAAAAAGAAGGAGGAGCAGGAGGAGGAGAAGGGCTGCACCAGATAGTGCAGAAATGAGACTGGTTTGGGGAGGTCAGTTCAAATGATGCCACCACAGCTGGGATCTCCAAGGTCAAGGGTAGGATGGATGCAGGCCAAGGCCCAAAATCCCAGTGGGACCCCTGCACAGATCAAGAAATCTGTGAATTCTCTGTCCGTGTTCTCGATCCCAGTGAAGCCTTACCCACAACGGGCTGCTCTGCCTGATGCAGTGACCTTGAGGAGCCCTAAGCTGTAACAAATCCTACAAAAATGCTTTTGTGCCTCAGCTGGGATATTAGGAAAGATCTCGGGGAGGTCAGGTGTGTGGGCAGGTTTATTACAGAGCATCCAATAATGCTAAATCCCCATTTCACTTTAACAGCCAGCTGCAGACTCTGTGACCTTGCCTGGCCCTTCCCAGACTCTGCAGTAAACCATGCGCTCCACAGCCGTTTTTTAATGATTATTTATCCTTTCTCACTGTTGTTTTAAATGCTGTTGTGTCTGGAGGAGCTTCCAGAAGCAGCTGAAGATGGTGGGGTCTGTTCAAGGCAGCACCTCCTCGTGGTAAAAATCAATAAATTGGTACCAGCACTCCAAAATCTGAGCCACCATTAATTCCTGAGGGATTTACAGGGCAGTCTGGCCACAGGGAGATGGATTTCTTGTGCTGGTAGGAATTATATTTAATTAGAGTGAAGGGAATAGAATTAATTAATAGAATTAATGCAGCAGGAGAATCAACTCTCTAGTTAAGGTGGGTGGTTTTTTTCCTCAAAGGAATAATTTATTTAAAGAGCAAGTTAGGACCCACTAAGAAGTGCAGCACTGCTGGAGTCAGGGGATTTCAGGGCAAAATAAACTCAAAGCAGAAAAGTAGGCGATGACAAATGTGTATGGAGGGATCTTAAAGGATTGGGGAGAGCAAGAATGAAAAATAGAAATGAAAAAAAGTCCAAAATGACAAATTATTCCTTTTGAGTGACTGTGAAGGCTCCCTCGGTTTGGGAGGCTGCCAGATCATTCTGGGGACTGAGAGCCCCCCTGATTTCCCACCCAGCCCTGGGAAAAACATCCAGGTGAAAGAAATGTCTCTCAAACAGCTTTTTGCTTGAGAGCAAAATCTGTTTTTATTTCAAGAGCAGCAACATTCCTTTCCTCATGTCCAGGCTCTTTTGTTCGCTTAGAAGCTGCAGCTCTGGGTGGAAGGAGTCTGGCAGCCACACCTGGAACCTTTTTCCCAGCAGGAACATTTACTTTTGGCTAATTTAGTGCTTTGCAGCTTCTCAGGACAAGTTTTTCATTTGCTTTCTGATGGGCTGTGTAAATATGAATAAAAGTCAGTTGTTTCACGAGCAGGGCAGAAAATAAAATATACGTATAAAAAAGCTCCTTTGGCAAACACCCACATGGAAGTTTTTAAAAGCAGCCTCAAACTGCATCTGCAGGCTGCAGCTACTCCTCCAGCCCTGTGTGTCCCTGTGCTCCAGAGAGGGAGTGCAAACAGGAAATCACCATTTTTAAAGCCACTTTTGGGGTTCTTATAAGCAGCTCCACAATCTGCAGTGGTGCTGTGTTGTCCCCACGCACCCCTGTGCTGCCAGGTGGGAGCCTGCAAACAAGGAGGGAGCTCTACGGGTGTGCAGGGCCAGGCGTGAATTCCCGTCTGCAACTCTGTAAATTGTGGGAAATTTGCCATCTTTTGCTTTCCTGTGGCACAGTTTGGAGTCTCTGCAGTTGTTCGGGGCTGGGCATATTCAGGGTTTGGCATAAGTACTGAGACCAGGACAGAAAGGAGCTTCAAGAGGTGAAAGTAAAGGAATTTTGGTGAAAAATGCCCCAAAGTACCTTGCATTAAGAGGATTCCCAACCCCCCTGGCCAGCAGAATCTCTTGCCCTGCCTCAGAGCCCTGCCCCAAATGAATCCACAAAGGGCCATATTTTGTATCATATTTTTCAGAGAAATGTCAGGTCTTTCTTAAGATGCTTTACCCGCTTGTGACCAAACCTTTTTCTTGTTTAAAACCACAGAATTTCAAAATAAAGACCTTCATGGATGCTGCCTGTGCCCTTTCCAGTCTCACAGACCATCCCATCCATAAATCCCTGCAGTCTGAGCATGTTGCAGCCTCCAAACTAATTTAGCACAGGAGGAACACACCATGAGTCCAGGTGAGCTCAAGAACGAGGAATATCTCACTCCCGAGAACTCCGGAGATGATTGAATTCTGAGCTTTATACTGGAGATTTCTAGATGTAGCTTAATTTTAGATTAAGAAATATGGATCATAAACTTTGCTGGCAACATTCAGATTATTCTCTGGGGTTGTTTGTGGGCCATTCATTGCAATTTTTAGGTTGCTGATGCTGCAGCTGTTTTTGTTCAGTTCCAGGGGACACAAAAGTCACAGACTGTTGATTCCTTTCTCCTGTTGAATTATCTTGGGGACTAAACCAGGTTTTCACTTCTACTCCTTTCCACTGTAAATTCAGAACCAATTATTAACTAATGCCCAATATTCAGTTAAAAATCTGCTGTTCCCATGGGATTTCTTACCAGTTTATTTGCTGGAATATTCATGGTGGCTGTAAGTGGCAGAAAATCAGAGATTCTTTGTGCACAGGGATAAAAAGTGGAAATTTTTTCTCACGAGCAACATGAGAAATGCAAATTGCTCTCAGGATGATTTTTAGAAGTTTCTCTTTGATCATTTCAGAAGGAAATGGGAGTGGGGCAGTCAGCCCTGCTGGGTAGGGAGGGTTTGGGAGGCTGAGCTTTGAGAAGTGCTGGCCAAGTAGAGGCAGGGTTTTAAGGTCTCCTGGCAGCAGGAGCTCCAGAGAGGTTGAGGATGAGCTGGACCTTCTGCAGGAGAGCCTGGGAAGGCTGTGCTCCTCCAGTCTGAGCAGGGAAAGAGGCTGGGAAGCACTCTGGGATGGACCTGCCAGAGAGATTCTTCTCCAAAATGGACGTGGTGGGATGAAATGCCTGGTGTTTGATGGTACTGGTTCACTGCCTCCAAAACATCACGTTCAGAGCTCCCCAGAGCCCCAGGGAGTGGGGAGTCCTTGGCACTTCCCCTGCAGCCACCTCAGTCCCTATTTCCACCTCCGAGGACCCAGCTGAGCTGGAGGTTTTTAGTGAAATTTTTGGTGAAGGCGGTGGCTGTTGTTTGCTCAGCAGCCCTCACTGTCAGAGAATCCCAAATCAGTGAGGTTGGAAAAGCCCTCCGAGTCCAGCCTGTGCCCCATCCCCACCTTGTCCCCAGCCCAGAGCACTGAGTGCCACCTCCAGCCCTTCCTCGGGCACCTCCAGGGATGGGCACTCCAAACCTCCCTGGGCAGCCCCTGCCAGTGTTCAACCACCTTTTCCATGCAGGAATTCCTGCTGATGCCAGGCTGTGATGCTTTTACACCTGGTTAAGGTGCGAGGCAGGGCTGACACCGGGGACTGCTCTGAGCTCTGAATGGGAAATGAGCTCTGCAAACAGCGCCAGAGGAGAGTGGGTATTATTTATTTAGCGTGATAAAGCAGCAGCAGTGGGTTAATCAAACACTCATTAGCAACAGGTCAGGCTGTAATTAGAGAGCCTGGTGCAGTTGGCCACTTCTCCCTGAATGCCACCAGTCAGACATCGAGTGTCTGGGATAAGTAGGGATTAGTTTGGGAAGCGAAGTGCCCTCAGGCACAGTCAGAGCTGCCCGGGGATCTTTGTGCCTCCCTTTATCCCAGCAATTAAGGGAACACAGGGCTCTGAAGTGGCACTCGCTGCCCTCTGAGTTGCGTGAAATCTTGAACAAAAGCTCCAAGCAGCTCTCCCGAGTAATTAAATCTCATCTGAAAGCGCTTGAAATCCCAGGGGGTACAGAGGATCTTTTCTCTCCTGTTACAGGAGGGGGAAAGGAAAGCTCTGCTCCTCAAGCGCAGGTTTCTATTTGACACGGGTGTTTCTTCCCTTCTTGGTGCTATTTTAAGAACCAAATCTCCACAATTCCATTGTCTGAACATCAGAAGTTTCTCCTCCTTGGAGAGGCAGTGAGATTCTGGCACCTCGATCAGTCCAAGCTGCATTGGCAGGGTTGTGCTGAATCCTCCAGCGAATGATTTGCTGTGTTGAAGGAATACAGGGCTGGAATTAGTGCCTGGGGGTGGCAGGAAACCGCTGGATAAATGCTCATCCCTCTGGATTCAGCACTCCGTCCTCAATCCATCCAATTCATCTTCCCAGTCACAGCTTTCCCCTCCATCAGCACAGAGAGACCCCAAATTCCGCTCTGTTCGTCGGATCATCAAACCATGGAACCACACATCACAGAACGGCTTCTCTCACCACACTGGGCTTAAGAGTCCTGTATGGAGTTGTTTTTATCCTGTATCAAACCCTCAGGTAATCCCAAATCAAATGCTTTTCTGAAATCAGAGAATACAGCAATTTATTATGTCAGTATTGTTGTTGATTAGCACTGAAAATATCAGGAAGGCAAATTTATTCTCCTCTAATTCCCACTGATTTGCCAAATTCTATTTCCCATCTTTAATTCCTGATGAACCGTATTCTTTAGGAGCTATTTTATTCTTGTGCTGGAGAGCCGTCTCGGATTGATAGGCTTATAATTACCTAGATTATCCCCTTTATTCTTTCAAAATATTGATACTTTTCTTTGTTAACTCTGATTGTCCAAGTTTACTGGAAATCAAAACCAACCGTGTGTGAATTTGTTTACCCAGCTCTTTAAAACTCTTTTTAAAGACCAAGATGACATCACCTGGATTTGCTAATCTTGAAGTGACCAGAAACTGTTTAATCTGTGGGGATGGAAAACTTCATCACCACATAACAGGGTCCCCAAAATAAAATCACAGAATCCTTCAGGTTGGAAAGGACCTTCAAGATCATTGAGTCCAACTTTTGAAGTATTTATTGGCAAAGTGTCTTTTCTTAAGTCATGGTCAACAACTGAAATATTTTCCAGCTGATCAGCCTCACTTTAATTATTTTTTTACCAATGTGCTCAAAATCAGCCTCTTCTGCAGCCTGCAACTCTCACTGCTTTCTGACCATTCCTAAACTTTTGACATTAATCCACAGCTACCAGCTTCCCCTTTTTCTGTAGTTTTGGACACATTTTTCTTCTATATTTTTGCACAGCTGTGACCTTTGCCCCCAGCCTGCCCATGGGGTTTGAGGTGCTGCAGGTTTGTGACCTGGCGCTTCTCCCTCTCTTCTCTTTCCATCCTTCCTGCTGTTTAGCTCCCTGTTTTCAGCTCTGTTAAAACCAGGAGATTTTGTCAACCCTCTGCAGAGCTGAAATCACAGATAGCGCAATTCAGCACAACCCAAGGGATTTCTTAGTCAGAGTTACACGGAATTAGAGCAAAGAAAGACACCCAGGCCAGGAGATCCTCCTGTTCCTGCTGAAGTCCAGTTGCAGAACCATAAACTGGCTCTTGGCACTGGGCTTTGAAGCAGGAGCTGATTTCCTGCTTGTGCTTCACAGCCTACAAACCCAGCTTATGGCAGCAATAAAAATAAACCAGAGGCGTTTCATTCCGACACAATAAAGCTGTAATCGTGCCTGGCCTCCAGATGGGGAGTGGAATGAGTCCACCACAACAACCTGTGCAGGAAACGGGGCAGGAGTTGAGGGTAGCAGGGAACACAAGCTGTGCTGGAGCCCTTCGTGTTGTGCTGAGGATAAATCCTCTCTGCAGGGAGGAATTGTCCTGCCTCACTCAGCCACTTCTCCCCTCCAGGGCCTGGCTGATGCTGTGCTGCCCAGGAGGGTCTGCAGGCAGAACAGGGACCCACAGGAGGGACAGAAATGGGTGACAAAGGGTCGCCTGTGCAGCTGGGAAAGCGAGGAATTCATGTATTGAAATGCCATTTGGAGGCACTGCAGGCAATCCCCGGGATGTCCCAGCACTCCCAGGAGGGAGATGGCTCCTGTCACTGCTCCGTCCCTCATCTCTCCCAAGCTGGCAGAGCTCAGGGCAGCACAGCAGCGTGTCTGGGATGAGGTGAACGTCCACGGGAATGTGCCTCCTCCATGGGTCAGCTCCTGTTTGCTTTGGGGCAGGGCAGCTTTTTAAACAATGGGGCATCAGGGACTCGGTGGAAGTGAGGATCCCGGGCAGCCCCAGGCACAGGGTGTGTGCAGCCATCCCAGGGGATGAGCTGGGATGGTGCTGAGCATCCCAAAGCTCCTCCAGCAGGCTGGGAGTGACCAGCAGCACCGCCCATGGCAAAGCTGAGGGATTCCCATATTTACCAGCATTTCTAGTCCGCATGGCTGTATAAACAAACAATTTATCTGACACAGAAAGCACAGCTGGTGCCTTTCTGGGGCAGCGGTTTCCACACTCTGGTGCTGGTGTGAGGAGAAAAAAAAAAAGCTGGAAAGTGTTTTTAGGAAGGAAAAAGTAAGTTCTGAGGAAGTTTTCTGACGTGAGCAAAGCGGGAGCATGGCAGCCCGGCACAGATCAAACACGGGTGGTGAGAAAGAACTCACCCATCCCTCTTGCCCTCAGTTGTTAATTGACATCTCTTACTGTATTTTTGGTCTTCTGAGAGAGCCAAGATCTCCTGTGGGATGTTTCTCCTGCCTGAGGTTTGAGAGTGCAGCTGAAAGCTTGGTTTGGCTACGAAAGCTGACAGTAATTGCTGGAGGTGAGAGCAGCGAGCTGTGAAAGCTCATAATGTCCCTGTCACAGCAAATAACCCCTCTGCTTTTACAGCTGCTCCTTCTCCCTCCCACGGACTGAGCCTGGGAGAGGCAAAGATCTGCTACAGATGCCTCTGCTTTGGAACAAAGTCACCCTTGAGCAACCCACGGGACTCCACTGCTGTAAATATTTGATCCAGGAGAATGGGCAGGCACAGCTTCCTCCCGTGCCCTTTCCTAGGGAGCAGCCCTTGGATCGTGCTGTCTGTGGGGACTATTTTGGTACTCGAGGATGAAATTCAGACTTTAAGATAGCCCGTGCAGAATGCCCCGGTGTGGGGCTGAGGAGGCACAGAGGGCACGGCTGGGAGTTGTGAAGGCCAGGCTGGCACCAAGAGAAGCCTGTTGGCACAGCAGCGTGGCTGCCACTGTCACCGTCCTGCCACCCGGGACTGTGGCATCCCTCAGCACACGAGCCCCTAAACTCAGTGCCTCTGGTTTGGGTGGTCAAGCCAGAGACCTTCCCTTTGGGTTGAAAGAGCTCTTTTGAAAAATAAAGACATTTCTTCTGTGTTTTCTATTTCAAGCTGGACTCCATTTTATTTTTCGATTGACGTGTTGCGTGTGTCTCTTAATTTTTCTCTGTTTAAGCAAACTGCTCCATTTTAACCTGCTGGAATGATGCTGGATTAAAATCAGCCCAGCAATCTGTCTCTGCTGACAACCGAGGGACTCCTTATCAGCTTTGTCCTTCATGGGGAGAAAAGAGAGAGCAGTGACAAGGGAAAGGAAGAGGTGCTGTGGGAGGGGGCAGTGCCTTTGGCAGAAATGGGTGGAAATAAAGCCATTTTCTCTGGGAATGAACAAAATGAATCACTTGATATTTCCTGTTCCTCAAGTGTTGTCATGGGCAGGATATTCTCTTACAACACTTGGAGGGTTTTGGACTGCTCTGCAGTGATGAGAAAGAAATTGTCTTTGGGATGAGGTGACTGTCACTTCAAAAATATCAGATTAATGTGGGCTGGGGAGATCTGGTCCAGTTAACCTCTGCTAACAACTTATTTTTCTCTGACAGTGATGGAGCTATGAGGAAAATCACCACCCCAAATGTGAAATGTGGTGGAAATCGAGCAACAGCTTTTTTTTTTATTCAATCCCAGCTTCAATTTGGCAGATGCTCACTACAGAAAGCGAGGAGCCTCTTGAACTCCTGGATTTAGATGGTAGTAGCAGTCTTTATTTACGTCAGAGTGATTCTGCTGGCCTCAATCAGGAATCACACTCTGGATGGGAGCTGAATGACTCCCTGCACTTCCAAGAACTCCTATCTGAGGTGTGGAGGACAGCAGTTTCCAGGGGAAGGTTAAACAGGCGTTCTAAACATCTGTGACATCTTTTGCTCTGTGTTACCCCATAAAAAACGTGTGTCTGCCAGAAAACTACACTGAAATCAGAGTCACCATCACTGCACACCACACAGCTCTGAAAGCTGGCAAAGGGCTGGTCTAAAGGGGATTTTTTACCTTACACTTATGAAGAGAAGATGGATCACTGCAGTGATCCAATTCTTCACCAAGAGAATGAGACAGTCAGAAACCGAATTTAGTTTATTTTCACATCCCCCTCCCTGCTTTGTGGAGCAGCAGAGCACGTCACAAATGGGTAATTGTGATCACTTAGGGTTGTCTCCAAAGGTATTGGCAGATATAGGATGTTGTAAAAGTGTGACTGAAGAAAGTTCAGTGCCAAGGTTCACTCTGTTCCTTACCGCAGGGAGGAAAAATACAAAGGAAAAGAGAGTTAAAACGGATCTAGAATGATTTACAAATGGTTTACACAGTGACCAGAGACCCGAAAGGGTAAGGGAGACCCTCCCCTTGAATTGTGAGGTTCAGAGTGGACCCCTTTGCTCTCTGAACTCCTGATGGAGTTCAGGTGCAGTTGGGTCCGATCTGAGTCTCATGTGGACAAGGTTTGTGTCTAATGGAATTAATTACACGGATTTCATCAGCCCTGATGGGGCAGCTGAGGGCCCGTGACGAATAAAGGCTCTCAGCCTTAGCTAAGGAAGAATCTTTTAGTCTCAGGTAAAGAATCTTGCTGTATTTAAGGAAAAAAGTGTTTGGCTGCAGTCAAATTGCACACAATGGGAAAGGTGTGTGTGAGATTCCTTGCTTTGTTCCTTGGTAAATGACTCTTGGAAAAGCTGCCACCTGCTATTCACGTGTTAATTGTGGGATCAGTGTTCCAGGCTCCTGCGCCTCCGTGCTCTGGCACATGCTCATAGGTCCCTATTCTCCTGTGAGGGTTTTCTGGAGGAATTCCTGCCTCTGGAACCTGTTCCATCCGGTTGCTGGTTTGGTTAAGGGCTTAAATCCGTCCCTCCCAGAGCAGAAGGGACAGTGTGGGTCTGTCTGGAGGGAAAAAGGGTTTTGCAGAATGCTCAGTCCACCTGAGGCGTGCTTCATTTCGGCTGCCACAAGTGGCGGAGCACTTTCGGAACCCAGCACTGCAGGAAATGGGGGTGTGAGTTTTTCACAGTGACTCAACTCCTGTTGTCATCAGCTCAGCAGTGACAGAAAGTGGAACTTGATGGGGGCTGAGTGGGATGAAAATAAATGGGATGGAGAATGTGTCAGTGTCTCAGTGAGTTGGTGCTTGCAGGGAAGATGCTGTGGCCATTGCTGGCATCTGGGGGGACATTTCCACCTCCACAGGGCAGAGCAAGGCCACCACTGAGAGCAGGCGAGTCTGTGGTGCCCTGAGACAGGGTCACCTGTTGGCCACCAGCCAACCCCTTATGGCTCTGACAGGTGAAATCTTTGTAAATGCCTTAAAGCCGCGGCATAAATGCATCCATTTATCCATGTCCTCGTTGGGTTTTCCCATTTCCCTGTGGAGATGAGGAGGAGAAGGGGCAGAGGCAGGACAGTGTCTGCCAAGGAGGCTGTTGTGTGCCAGGTGAGGGAGTGAGCTGAGCTCAGCTGGATCACTCCTGAATTCCCCAGTGCCACCAGTGCAGCCTTTCCATGCTGGTTCCTGGATTGCCTTCGTTGGCTGGGGGGTTTTGTCTGTTTGTGAAGGCTTTTTCCTGTTTTAGAAATCTCTGGTTCTTCAGGGTTGTTTTGCAGGTTTTTTTTACTCTTACATAGAAAGTTTCAGTTATTGTAGGTCTCCATGATAGCAAGATGGTACAGATATTGTGTGACCTCGGTGTACAATAAAATTACATTTTTCCCCAGAAAAATAAATCAAGAAAAATGCCCCCTAACTGGAATTTTGACATACAAAATCACTGAAAAGTTTTTCCTCCATTTTGCAGGAGAAATTAGAATTAATTTTATGCTGATACCTCAAAGACTGAAACCGTATCAGGTATTGTGTCCTATGGAAGAACTCCAGAGCAGGAGCACAGGAGAGTGGGGTTCGGGGTTTTTCCTTCCAATTCAAGTCGGAGGTCAGGTCTTAGGGACGCAGAGCTGAATCTCTAGACCTCTCACCCTTTTCTTTGCAAAATACAGCAGCAGTTTTTGAGTCACCAGTTTCCAGAGTGCCCAAAGAATCACCAGCTGAAGGTTTAAGCTGCAAACAAGGGGTCAAACTCTGCCTGTTAGATAAAAACATCCTTTCGATTCCAGCAAATTCTGCTTGCAAAATTAAGTCTAATCCATACGTCCTGAATTACTCCTCGTGGCAAACACTGAGCCAGGTCTGGAGCTCGGGGGGCTCATTTGCATTGCAAACCTGGCATCAGTGTCTGGGAAGGCTGAGGCGGTTTTATTCCAATTTTCCTTTGAAGCCAAGTAACCACAATGGCATTATTTGCATCTGGGTTGGCATTAACGGTGCTGTGGTGGTGGCTTTATCCCCAGCTCCCTAGAGACAACACAAGGGGTAATCAACATCCTCAAGTGCTCCGAAACTGAGCCTATTTTTTCCACTGGATTAGCAGCAGCAAATGCACAAGCACGTTATTAAGATGGTGCATTCATTTCTATGGAGTCAGGATGGAATTTTGATAGAGTTAAAAACCCCATTAATATTTACATCACTTAGTGGTGCTGGAAGTAAGTACATTTATTTTAACTCAAGCTGCAAAGCATTTAGTTCTTTGTAATTACAGCACTGCTATTAAGTATTCATAAGGCTGCACAATAGAGTGTCACAGGAAACCTGGTTTAATTTAGTGGTTAGTCAATGTTTTAGTTTTGTGTAAAAACAGAAACTAATTTACCGAGCCTTCTTGCTTGTGTTTTCCCACCTGGGCTTTGCAAACTTTCTTCAGCTTCACTCTATTTAAACCACTTTTTGTAGCTTTGAAAGTTGGGAAGTTGCTGGGGAAGTCTTGCAGGTGCGCAGGTAATTTGGAATGGGCACAACCAGGCTGGGGGAAGAGCTGGAAAGCTGCCTGATGGAAAAAGACCTGGAAGTGCTGGTCTAAAGCAGCTGAACATGAGCTGGTGGGTGCTCAGGTGGCCAAAAAACCGAGGGCACCTGGCCTGGATCAGCCCATAGGTGTCTTCAGTGGGGTAAATTTGCATTTATGGGAGACCCTGGAACTAATCCCTGTATTTCTGACTCTCTCCACTGCAGGATGAGGTCTCTTCTATGGACATTGAACTCCCAGCTACCTGTGCCTGTTGCCTGTGATGGAAGAACTTGATGTGAATGTGAGGTAGGAGGAAGGACTGAGCTCCTGCAGCCCCTGAGCTGCGGCGGGGCAGTGACCCTACAATGAGTCCGCAAAGCTGCAGGGTGGCATTTTCTGTTTGCCTGCAAATAAAGGTCTCTGCTCGTGCAGCAGGGCCTGGTTTGGGGGTTCCTGGAGCTTCTCTGAGGATGTGGTATCACCCTGATATTTGCATAAGTGTCAGATGTGGCACAGACAAGCCAAGGATTTCTTTTCAGTAGAAAATGTTATGAATTTTGAGGAGGCTGCAGCGTGATGTTGGAGAGACATTCCTGGAAATTTTTGACAGTTCAGTTTGGAACTTGCATTCATCACGGCCCGAGGGAGGTGGCAGACCTCATTTTCTCTAATTCCAGAGTAGAAAAATAAATGATCTGCAAGTATTTCCTATTTATATTTTATTGGATTTTTTAATTTCATGTGACTTGGAGATTGTTATTGGGCACATTTATTATAGGCAGCAGGTTAATGAGATCCTGTCAAGTGGTTTGAAATGAAAACCTCAAATTGGTTACAGCAATCCAGAGAGGCCAAACTCTGCTTCTCTTGGGCTCTTACCAGTGTAGGTTGCAATTGTGCTGTGCACAGGGGTGAGCAGTGGCATTTGGAAGACTACTAAAGCCTTCCTAGACCTTGGGTAAGGCTTCCATCATCTCCTTGCAGAGCATTCCTGGTTTGTCTGACATCTCCTCCTTATGTCATGGTAGCTAAATCTCACTCCTTTATATTTTTGGAGCACAGGTGACTCTTATCTACACCAGTTCTGCATGGCATTTTTGGCCATCCTTGTGCACTTTTCCTTTCTCTTCCTTCTTTTTTTGCCCTGCCTTTTTTTTGCCCTGCCTTTTTTTCCTGCCTTTTTCCCTCCACCCCTTCCCCCCCTTTTTTTCCCGCCATTTCCCTGCCCTTTTCTTCCCTGCCCCTTTTTTCCCGCCTTTTTTTCCTGCCTTTTTTCCTGCCTTTCCCCCCCCCTCCTTTTTTTCCCCCGCCTGGGTTTTTCCTGCCTTTTCCTCCCCCACCACCCTTTTTTCCCTCGCCCTTTTCCCCCATCTTTTTTCCCCCATCTTTTTTCCCCCATCTTTTTTCCCCCATCTTTTTTCCCCCATCTTTTTTCCCCCATCTTTTTTCCCTGCCTTTTTTCCCTGCCTTTTTTCCCCCGCCTTTTCCCCCCCCTCCTTTCTTTCCCTATTTTCCCCTTTCTTTCCCTTTCTTTCCCTTTCTTTCCCGTTTATCCATTGCAACAAACTGAGAAATTGCGCTTAACAGAGAGGCTGAGCCCTGCTCAAAGCCGGGATCTGATTTTCCTGGGCTGGCTGAGGTTTCCCTTGGAAAATCGCCTTGATGCTCGATAGGAGGAGATGTGTGCTGATGTCTCTACAAACAGCTCCATGGGTGAGGGGAGGGCTGTTGATGGCTGTGGAATGGCCCTTAATGTCCCCACCAGCCTCAAGGGCGAGGTCGTTCCAGAAGCCGGACAAGTTTGACTCTCGAGCTTTAGGGTAATAGATAAAAGGGTCAGCACAAAGTCTATGGCAGAAGCAATAGCCTTTGGGAAGAGGGCTGCCTGCAGCCGGGAGTTCAGGATAAAAGGAGGCTGCGTCCTTTAAAAGCCCGAGACAGAACCTCCTCAGGGTATTCCCCAGTGGGCTCTCACCCTTTATTCCCTGCAGGACTCCTCTGTCTCCTTTATGGGCACTGGCTTTTCATAGTGTGGTTTCCCGCACGTGCTAAATATTGATCCCACAGTTGTGTTCCAAGCAGATTTTGGGATATTGTCCTGAGTACTTCACACTTGATAAAGGGTTCTTGCTTCCTCAGGTGTGGGGGAGAGATTGTTACAGTTTGGAGAAACAGCTGAAAAAAAAAATCACCAGCACCCTGAGTGCAGGTAAACAGCTTTTACAAAACCGCTTTAATCGTAGCTGCTGGTGAAGGCAGACTCCCTTTGCTAAACCAACTATGGAAAAACAATGTATTCTTTCAGTTTGTCACAGCAGTAATTGCTTTTTATTTTCAAGCCGAGCCCCTAAACCAGCTGATTTTTAGATTGATGTTAATTGCTTCCAAACTTGTCGTTATCAGCTTTCGCTTTCTCAGTTTGTTGCTGAAGGTATTTTTGTGGCTTGAAAAGTGCAGAGCCCTCCAGCAGTTCTGTGTGCGGCTCATTAATCTTATCCTGACTTTGAGGAATGAGCAGCAAGGTGAGGGAACAAGGAATCAAATCGGTTGGATTGGTTGTGTTTGTTTTGAAGCAAAGAAAAGATCCCATTTTTCAACCCAAAGCGCTGGTACAGAGGCATGGGGAACACTGGTCCTGACAGCAGACCTCCACCTGTGCCCCTGGGAGAGAATTGTGTGTTTGACACACACTCCCAAATCCTGGAGTTTGCTGTGCTGGCTCAGGAGGCTCCTTTTCCCTGTGGATCACGAGAAGTGGAGCTGTTGGTGGCTGGCTCTGGGATGGATTTGGCACCTGGTGCTATGCACGGGCACGAAGAGGCAGGGAAGGTCCTTGATCTCCTCTCCCCATCCAAACCTGGGAGAAACAGGAGAAAGAGTCCTAGAGGGGGAGAGAGGGACTCAAAGATCCATCCCTGGAGCCCCAGGGATGTCCTAGGAGAGGAGCTGGACTGTGCCCTCAGCCCCGCTTGCTCAGGACACTGCCAGCCACGCGTGAGGACTGACGGGGACAAGAGCTGGGCTGAGTGGTTGCAACCAAATAGGCACCAAAATGAGCCAAAGCGTAGGAAATGGAAGGGACGTAGGGAAGAGTTTGTGTGCTCCGAGTGCCCTGGCAGTGGGGATTCATGGGAAGCAAACAGCTTCGGGTGCCTCCAGCAGGTTGCAATAGGAGGGTTTATTCTGGTGTGTACACAAGCTCTTTTCAAAACCTCTCCAGCTTCTACACTTGGAGTCATTAAATCATTGTTTATCTCAAGCTCTTTGATCATTCTTCTGTTTGGGTGAGAAATAACAGGCTATGAAATGTCATTTACCAGGCCACAATCAGCCCAGAGCTCTCTTCCTCCTTCCCTTTCCAAGGAAAAATCAACTCTAATCCTCCTGTAATATTGGCAGCATAGATCCAGAAAGGGATTTGCTCTCGCATTTCTGCAGAGAGAAACGAACTGATAGAGAAGATTTTCTGCCAAACTCTCTTCTCCACCTGGTCCCCCAGGCTGGGAAAGGTCTGGAGCCCCAGGAGCGGCTGAGGGAGCTGGAAAGGGGCTCAGGCTGGAGCAAAGGAGGCTCAGGGGGGACCTTGTGGCTCTGCACAAGTCCCTGACAGGAGGGGGCAGCCGGGGGGGTCGGGCTCTGCTCGCAGGGAACAGGGACAGGAGGAGAGGGAACGGCCTCAGGCTGGGCCAGGGCAGGCTCAGGGTGGACAGCAGCAGGAATTTCCCCATGGAAAGGGTGCTCAGGCCTTGGCAGGGGCTGCCCAGGGAGGTTTGGAGTGCCCATCCCTGGAGGTGAAGGATGGATATGACACTCAGTGCTCTGGGCTGGGGACAAGGTGGGGATGGGGCACAGCTTGGACTTGATGGGCTGGGAGGGCTTTTCCAACCTCAGTGATTCCATGAAATGTTACAAGGAGCCAGCTGAAAGAGGCTGTGGGGTTTGCCGGGTTTATCCTCTCTTAGGGAGGAATCCACAACTGGGAGCACTCAAACACCCGGGGCATTTCTGAACCTGCAGCCACAGAGTTCACAGAGCATTGCCCACCTGCCAACACCCGGGCAAAGCAGGAGGGCACAGGGAAGCAAGGAATGATAAAGTGGCTCAATTTCACATTTCTCTGCTGCCAGCCAAAAATTTCCAGGAGCCAAAAAAACCTTGGAAAAAGAAATTCTCTTTCCTAAATGCTCCCTCCAGCCCAGGCACTGCTCCGTGGGGGAGTCATCAGCCTGGGTATTTTTCATATTGTTCAACTCTTTTCTCAGTTTCTAGGGAAACACTTTAAAGCACTATATTTATGGGAACATCTTTCCAAACACCTCCGCCAACACTTAATTAATGGAGATTTTAAGCCTGGCTCCAGCTTCTGCGAATTAATAGTGTGCTCCCTGATGGCAGCTGTGGAGCAAGGGTGACACACAGGCTCTGTAAATAAAGTTGGAGGGTGCAGGGGGGCAGCTCCTGTTTGTGCTGGTGCACAGCCCCACGGGGAGGTCAGGCCATCACACACCTCTGTGAGGTTTCACCTGTTTTTATCAGAGCAATCTGTGCACATGAAAATTCCCCGGACTAAAAGCTGGGCCGTAAAAATGAACTTTTGGATGGCTTGCATCACATCTTTAGCATCAGTGTCTCTGCACAGAGGGGCAGAGATCTGGAAAAGGGTGTGAAAACCACCCTAAAGACTGGGATATCCTGGGGCAGGCCTGGCTCTAGGGCTTGGCAAAAATGGGCTGGACCTTATTGCCAGCTTTTGCCCAGGGCTTCCCAGGACACCTTCCTTGACTTCCCAGGGCTGACCCTCAGCATCAGGCTGGCAAAATTCAGTTTTGGGAATTCTTGAACAGCTGTGCTCAGGGGTGGGGAGTAAGGAAGCTGGGAGGGGGTCCTGAGAGACAGGACTGGAGCTGTGGGGCCAGAGGAGCTGTGGGGTTCATGGGGCACCGAAAGTCGCATCAGCAGAGCTGGGGGTCCTTCTAGGACAGATGCGACATCATGTCAGAACCAGGGGCTGGGCTGTACGTGGAAATCTCATGGCGCTGCTCTCAGGGAGTTAAAATTCCTTGAGTTGCTTTTGGAGAAGTGGAGAAAGACACTCCTGAGGTCCTGGTGGGAGATCTTTCCTGGGAATGCAGCCTGGGGGACAGGTAACCTGCCCCAGATGGAATGGGAGTGCAGCTGCAGAACGAGCCCTTCAGGCAGGGGCAGGGAAAGGCACAGACCTGAGGCACCCAGCAGAGCTGGGGGTGATTTAGTGGCAAGGGGTCAGTTCTCAAACCAAAACAGATTTTTAGGATCAGGCTGTGCTGCTGTGGGAGAGGCAGTCCCAGATCCCAGGTTCCCAGCTGTGGATCAGACTTGGAGCTCACAGAACCTGCGAGTGCAGAGTCCATCCCTGGTGCCGCCAAGATGCCTCCAGGTCATTTCAAGAACACCTCTGCCTTTGCACTGCCTCTTCCCCAGGGGTGGCTGTTTCCAGGAGTCAGGGACTGCCGCAAGCTCCTGCCCCGCTTAGCTGCAATTAAACACAATTAACAATCACTCCCAGAGCTCCCCAGGCTGGAGAAATGTGCTGGTCCTGACTCCTGGGTGGGATCTGGGTTCCATCTGAGCTGAGAGCCTGCACTTCCCATCCTCAAAGCACCTTGACCTCCTCTCTTGTTTATTTGAAGTGAGAAATGCGATGAGGCTTTTGTGGAGAGTATTCAGAACATGCACTTAGCTGGGGAGGTAGAAGGAGGTTTAAATAAAACCAGGAATTTAAGTGCTCTGCTCTTGAATCAAGGACATTCCATGCCCGTGCTTAGAGAGGACACCTGTCTGGAGCCTCCACACATGGGTGAGGGCCATAAAAAATGAGCTGGTGAACATCAGGGGCTGGAAGGTTTCTGGCTGCCTCCACTGGAACTATCTTTACCAAACTTTGGTTTTTATGGTAATGCTCAAAATGAGCTGGGAGCTGGTTTTGTGTGGCTTGGATTCACGCGGGGGGTCTGTGGGGGTCTCAAATAAAATTTATTCTAGAAATCAACATTTCATCCTGTCTGTGCCAAGTCTTCCATTAGCTGGGGTAACTGCAAGGAGATTTTTCATTCTTCTGGAGGCTTGAAACTGGGAAACTCTCCAGGAACTATTAGAAGTTAGACAGCCAATAGCTGTATTTGTCTTTTGCTGTCCAAGGCATAAACAAGCAGTGGGGAAAGGGCACAGCCTGGATATTTTAATACCCAGCCTCATGCCAGGACCCTTCCAGGGGTCTTGACTAAATGCCTCTCATTTAACAATACCTTCCGAACTGCAAATGTTGTTTGAAAAAGCAGATCAGGACCTTCATGGTTTCTGATTTGAGCATCTTCCAGGTGCCAGGCTTTGGGCAAAGATGGGAACAAAGGTTTGAAAAAGAGAAGTCAGCATGAGAATGCTGAGGACGACTGAGAACTGCCTTAGGGTGTTTTGATAGAGTCAACTTTGGGGTAACGAATCTCTGGGCATAGGGCAGGGCTTATTTGGGGTTGGGTTTTTTTAGGAAAAGTTATAATAAGACAGGGCAATAAATCCTTTTAGGCCAGGAGCAGCAGCTCGTCTGAAGAGCTGTGGGCTCTGTGCACCCCAGTTCTGCACCTGATAATTGCAGGAGGCATCACACAGATTTCTGTGAGCAATCTGGGCCCTCAGAGCATGTTTAGCATGAGCCTAAACCTTTATTTTCTCACTCTGTGCCAGAGGGGGTCATGTCATGGGTGTGCATCCACTCACTGCCCGTTTCTAAACTCCTGAGATAAAGTTTGAGCCGTACATGTGTGTAATGGTGATGCCTCTGTGAGGTAAAATTGTTCTGTACCATAACCAAATTACAAACATCCTTGTGCAGAAGTACAGCCTGGACTCTGCCTTCAACCCCTGGAGAACAAGGAGGGGAAATTAATGACGGTTAATGAGAATATTGGCAATGAGGTGCTTCACTCCATCAGCTCTCCTGAGCACAGCTCGGTGGCGTTTGTTGTTGAGCATCGAGCCCTGTGTGCGACAGGAGATAGGCAAGAGGTACTTAGACAACAGGGGATAATCACATTCTGATTATGGAACATACACCAAAAGTCAGGATTACTTTTCTGCTTCTTTCATCACCCTCTGTTCATCACTGAACTGCTGTGGGGTTTGGTAGAGGCCATGCGCTCGATTCGGAGGAGCAATTCTAATTAGGAACTGATCAAGACGTTTCTGAGTAAAGGCATGTTTGATCTCTGGTTTTATTCAGCGTTTACAAAGGAGAAATGATTGTTACAACATCTCTGCTGTGCTGTGTAGTGTGTCTAAATCCCTGCCTAAGTCAGAGATTTGGGTTTTTTCATTGCCAGGAGTATTTGATAACCGCGTTAAAATACTCTGCACAGAATCAGAGAAAAATAGAATGGTTTGAGGTGGAAGGGACCTTAAAGCCCATCCAGTGCCACCCCTGCCATGGGCAGGGACACCTCCCACTGTCCCAGGCTGCTCCAAGCCCCAATGTCCAGCCTGGCCTTGGGCACTGCCAGGGATCCAGGGGCAGCCCCAGCTGCTCTGGGCACCCTGTGCCAGGGCCTGCCCACCCTCACAGGGAGGAATTCCTTCCCAATATCCAATTTAAACCTACTCGGTCAGTTTGAAGCCATTCCTCCTTGTCCTGACCCTCCATCCCTTGTCTCTCTCCATCTTTCCTGCAGCTCCTTCAGGCACTATAAGGCCGCAATCAGCTCCCCCAAAACTTCTCCTCTCCAGGCTGGACAATCCCAGCTCTCGCAGCCTTTCCTCCCAGCAGAGCTGCTCCATCCCTCGGATCATCCTGGAGCCTCCTGTGGCCTGGCTGCAGCAGCTCCAGGCCCTCCCTGTGCTGCACATCCCAAAGTGGTGTTGTGTTGGGGTGAAAACAAAAGGGGAATGTTCAGCACGTGAAGGGCACAGTTGGATTAAAACTCGAAGACTTGAAAATGTATTAAAAGGAACAAAGAATAGTCCAAGGTGCTGCAGAGACTTGGGGGAGGTGTCAGGGTGGGATTTGGGTGGCGCAAGGGCTCTCCTGTGGAAGTTGTTAGAGGATGCAAAACGAAGCAGTTGCAGCAGCTGCCTTTGCTCCATGTAAATACTGTGATCCTAATCTCATGCTGATTTCGTAAGTTAATTTTAGCTTATATTTTAGGTGACAGTCTAATGGCTTTTGAGGATTGTACTCACATACATCAGCCCTGCAGCGATACCTGCTCGTATGTGGGTGTAAATTATGTAACTCTGGATCTGCTGCCTGGGAAGGAGCAGAGCCAGGGCTCTGTCCTGCCCTGCAGGAGATGCAGACAGATGTGGCTGCTGGGCCATCTCATTCCCCTGCACAGAGTGAGTCCCCAGGGCTCAGGCAGAGCCCAGAGCTCCCCAGGGCTGCGTTGGTTTCCTCCCTCATTCCCCAAGTGCAAACTCCTGCCTCGCTCTCTGTCTCAGACCGTAATCAAGCCTCTCATTGCCCAGGATGAGTTTTCAGCCCCAGATGAAATTTCCACTGAGCAAAGGCCAGAACTTGTGCTGCTGCCAGCTGAGGAGGATGCACGGAGCAGCAGAGAGCTCGAGGATTCCTGGGTTTGGCACTTGGAGCCCCTCGTGCCCTGGGTGTGAGCCTGGCTCTGCACCTCACTGTCAGTCCTGGGGGCAGTTTGGGCACCACAGTGGAAAAAAATATCTATAAAGCTTGGGAGAGCCTCCCAAGGCTCTCTTGGAGGAGAGGAGACTGAGGGGAGACTTTTCAGGTGCTGCAGCTCCGATCTCTGCTCTCTGGGACAGGGACAGCACCCAGGGAATGGCTGGAGCTGGGTCAGGGAGGTTTAGGTCGGATATCAGGAAAGGCTCTTCCCCCAGAGGGTGCTGGGCACTGCCCAGGCTCCCCAGGGAATGGGCACGGCCCCGAGGCTGCCAGAGCTCCAGGAGCGTTTGGACAGCGCTGCCAGGGATGCCCAGGGTGGGAGTGTTGGGGGGTCTGGGCAGGGCCAGGAGCTGCACTGGGTGATCCCTGTGGAACTTAGGATATTCCACGATTCAGTCCCAGAGCATGAGGTGGGAGCAGGGCTGGAGCCGCCTCTCCGGTGCCGGTGTCCCCCGAGGTCCCCCCGTGTCTGGCAGCTCCAGCAGGTCCCTGTTCCCAAACGGGAGAGCGCTCCCAGCACGCACTGATTGACTGTGCCAGCCCACACACGGCAATTTTTAAAACGTTTAAATAGCCTGTCTTCTCTGCTTCATCTTGACAATTGGTTTTAATCAGTGTTATCAGCTGCTTAAAACACTTCATTCTCTGAAGCGCCGCAGCTTTCAGCCTGCGGGAGATTCATGGAGCGGAGGTGCAGGACTGGGGATGTTAGCAGGAGTTTTGTTTCAAACCAGCACAAAAGAAGAAAACCTCATCCCTTCCCTCCCATCCCACCGCCACGATTTATTTGGTGGTTTGTTGTTTTGGTTTGGTTTGGTTTTTTTTTCAAAAAACCACTCAAATAAACGACTCATATGACCGAGTTATTTTGATACGTGGAATGCTGTCAATACTTTAATTAATTTCCGTCTGTTTCTAAAACAGAAGTGAAGGACATATTCATTGACTGGAATCCGTTAGGAGCTGTCCTGCCATCTGCACCGGCTGAAGTGAAGCAGCACAGGCAGTGCAGCATTTAAAGGCATTTAAGGAAATTAAATGCTTCTGGATTAGTGCTGACTTCTGATTAATAGTTTAGAAAAGGACGTGGTAACAGCTGGAAAAGCAGAGATCGAATAATCTCTTCCCTATTGTCGTGTTTCTGTACTGAGATGCATCAACAGGTTTACCCACAAAAATAGCTTATCTTGATTTTTAGGTGCTTAAGACCTAATGATTTTTTTTATGCCTAGGAATAATCAGGGAAGTGGGAAAGAGGAGAGGCAAATGACATCTTATTTGTGGTTATGAAATACGGAGTTAGGGAGGAAAAAGCCATGGCTGGAAACAAAGCAACCCAACCCTTCCCTGTGTTCCCCCCACACCGAGGGCGCTGGTAAACCAAGAAGAAAACTCTTCCCGAGGCTCCCAGTACTCCGAGCTTTTTAATCTCCTTCCGTGAGGCTTGTGCACATCCCTTGTCGGGGAGTGTTCCCTGCGGTCCCGGGGTGCTCCCGGGGCGCTCGCGGGGTGATCCCGGGGTGCTCGCGGGGTGATCCCGGGGTGCTCGCGGGGCGATCCCGGGGTGCTCGCGGGGCGATCCCGGGGCGATCCCGGGGTGCTCCCGGGGTGCTCGCGGGGCGATCCCGGGGCGATCCCGGGGCGATCCCGGGGTGATCCCGGGGCGCTCGCGGGGCGATCCCGGGGTGCTCGCGGGGCGATCCCGGGGTGCTCGCGGGACGATCCCGGGGCGATCCCGGGGTGATCCCGGGGCGCTCGCGGGGCGATCCCGCGGTGATCCCGCGGTGCTCCCGGGGCGATCCCGGGGTGCTCCCGGGGTGCTCGCGGGGCGATCCCGGGGTGCTCCCGGGGTGCTCGCGGGGTGATCCCGCGGTGCTCCCGGGGCGATCCCGGGGTGCTCCCGGGGTGCTCGCGGGGCGATCCCGGGGTGCTCCCGGGGCGCCCCTGTCAGGCAGAGCTGGCCCCTCCCGTCCTGAAACGTGCCATCCTTTTTGTCAGCCGTGCTCCTCTGCCCCCAAAGCACGGCGTTTTTCTGCAGCCCTGACTCTCTGCCTCCTGCGGGAGTTCTGTGCTCCCAGCACGGAGCTGTTGGCAGGGATTTTCCCCTCCGTGCCCCCGGGGAGCTCGGGCTGTGATGAGTAACGAGAGCCAGAGCGATGTGCGTGCTCTGACCCCCAGGACTGGTCTGTGCTCTTTAATTGCCGCATAAAATACGCAGAAGCACCCGGGTTCATTTGGAAAAGTTGGGGTGTTTACAGGAAAGTGAAAACTGGGCTTGGAAAAGTAATTACCTTTTTTTTTTACTTTCACATTAATGACGGTGCAGAAGAGCTTTTTAAATATGTCCACATGTGAGTTTCAAGCATTCATTCCCCATCAGTATTTCACCTTTTTCCTTAAGTGATTTCTATATTCCTACTAACCAGCAATCATTTCGCCTGAATCTCATTTCCTCACAATAGCAAACCCATCAATCTCTGCTTTATTAAACAGGGAAGCAAAGCTCGGAAGCCAGAGCACTCCGCTTTGATAAAAGATGTTATGCAAACCATTGATTTTAATTTACAGCAATATCCACTTCTTCCATTATTAACAACTCGGAATTACTAAGACTGAATAATTAACATGTATTCCTGCTTGATGATGGATTATTCTGAAGGCAGAAACAGCCCAGCTGAAATCCCTCCTGCACCCGCAGTGAGGCATCCGCCTGTGTAATGTTCCCCGGGGGAGCAGTGCAACACGGCACGGCAGAAATCCTTCCAAAAGTGCTACCAGAGCAAATGTACCTCTCACAAATGTGCCAGGGTGAGTTCCTGCCCTGCTGGGCTCTGCTCAGAGCCTGGGTGGTGACCGGTTCTGCCCAGGGATGCCACCAGGATGCCACCGCTCTCAGGGCAGGGTTGTCTGTGGTGCACGGGGTGGGAAATGTGGGTTTAGAACTCCTGGAGGTGAAAAACCCCTCAGGCAGTGTCTGGTGAGATGTTGCTCAGGGCTGGGCTCCTTTGGCATTTCCAGAGCTTGTTTGGATGAGTTAAACTCAACATTTCTGTGTGCCAGAAGTCCCTGATCTTTTTCAGCTTTTCTCCAAATCAGGAGACCTCAGTGAGATGAAGTGTAAAAAGCCCGGGATGTTGTTCAGTAAATAAAAAGTGACCCCGGAGTCAGTCAAGGTAAAACAGAGTAACAGTTCCATTTTTCAATTACCTGAACAATCTCACATCATCAGTCCTGGGTGTCCAACACCAGCTCTGCAGGCTGAGAAGAAATTTCCCTGCTGAATTAGTGTCAAGTGTTGCTTTTAATGCAGTTTATCTCCAGGCACACTTGATAACAGGAAAAGTCCCTGTTCCCACGAGCACAAGCAGGTGAAGGTTTAGGATGCATTTTATTCAGGATATATCATTAGAAATAGCTTTAGAGGAGAAGTGGCTCAAAATTTTGTGATAAAACCAGGTTTATGAGGAATTTTTTGCATGCTGGGTGTTACCTTCCTGCTTTGCAAGCGCTGAAAAAAGAAAAACCAAAAACTTTCTTTGAAACAGCAAATTACTTGTAGAAATGGAGACTTAAAATATGGCTGACATTGGGGGGGGGGGTTGTGTTATTCTTCCTTTTTTTTTTCTTCTTCATTAACTGAAAGAAATTATTGATCTCTGGGTAGGGGGAAATTGGGCACTTGGAAAAGAATTTATTTCCTCTCCCTAACTCTGGAAAAGTTACTAAGTGAAAAAAGGGGAAAAAAGAGAAAAAAAAAATAGAAAAGCCAGACTGTTTTGTGGCACAGAGTGAAGGGAAGAGAGAAAAAGGCAAAACATTATGTAGATTTCAAAATTCAAGATGTAAAATGCTCGTCTTGAGGAAAGTTTGAACCCATTAGTCCTTGTCACAGCACATCAGGAGCTGACAGACAAAGAGTGATGGGTTCAAACCAAAAGAGGGGAAATTTAGGTTACAGGTACGGAAAAAATCCTTCCCTGTGAGGGTGGGGAGGGGCTGGGATGGAATTCCCAGAGAAGCTGTGGCTTCCCCGTCCCTGGGAGTGTCCCAGGCCAGGTTGGACATTGGGGCTTGGAGCGCCCTGGGACAGTGGAAGGTGTGGGATGAGATGAGTTTTAATGTCCTTTCCAACCCAAACCATTTTGTGATTTTATGATACTAAAACCATGGGGAAAAAATGGAAAAATTACCGGAAAAAAACCCCAGAATGCTTCTGCATGAAAATAACATTATTTATTGGGGTGAAAAGAGGATGGAAACGTTTTTGTGCAGAGGCTCTGAGCTGGGCTGTCAGGAATCAGGCCCAGCTCATTCCAGCTCTCCTAAATGGGCTCCTCCAGGGTGTGTGGAGGCTCATCCTGCCCTGGGCAGCCGTGGGTGCTGGGGGGATGCTCTGGTGCTGCTGGATGGGATGGGTGGGAATGGCCATGGATGGAAAGGGTTGTTGGGAGTGGCCCACAGGGACAGCACAGGCAGCTGCTGTCACCACCAGCAGTGCCCCTGGCTGGCACCGCTGGGCCACCCCTCCCCGTGCCGCTGCAGCTTCTTTTCCTCTCTCTCTCGTCTCCCTGTGTGCTCCCAGTTCGAGTGAGGGCTTCGGCATCGCGGAGAAGATCGTGCTGCTCTCCTTCATCTCCGCCGTCATCCTGATGGCCATCCTGGGCAACCTGCTGGTCATGGTGGCCGTGTGCCGGGACAGGCAGCTCAGGTGAGCCCGCCCAGGTGGCCACCACGGGGGCAAACCCCTCCTGACGAGCTGAGGGCAGGAGATGCCACCAGGGAGGTGCTCCTGCCTTGCACACCCGCACTGCCCTCAGCTCGTCCCGCGGCGCTGGCACCATTTTAATTCCCATCCTCATCCTTTTTAGCATTCTCAGTGTAGAAAACCAGGCAAACCAGTGAAAAACACCGCTAAGCAGCAATTCCTGGGGGAAGCAGGTTGGCCCCTGCCCCTTTTCCATCTCAGATTTCCCAACGAGCTCATCAGAAATCCACACAGACCAAGGGCCAGGTGTGCAGCTCCACCATGACAGTGTTGCCCACAGTTTGAGGGGGCCACAGGCACAATTCCTGTCTTGAGGCTGCTGCTAACCATGGGAATTGTCAGCCCAACCTTAGGAGCAGAAAAAGATATTTAACAGCCTCTATTTGTGTGCTGCGTGGGATTTTTAATGGATTTAATTCTATTTTATTGTTGTGATTTTAAAAGTACTCTTCAAGTTGAAATTACAGCTTCAGTCTAGATTATTCTCTGTGCTTTCTGGAAGGATTTTCTCCATTTACAAGTTAAAATAAAATCCCCCTCCTCCACCCCAGAGTCTCCAGAGCAAGCTGTGAGGCTGAGCCACATGCAGAGGCCTGTGAGCATCCATTTGCCTGCTCTGGGTGAGCAGAAAGATGTGTTTATGCCAGGAAAACGGTGGACATTTGGCTTTAAAAGCCAGGAGCAAGCCAGGGGTGACCATATAAAGTGAGGAGTGTGTTAGGGAGGGGTTTTTAGTGTGATGGAGCAGATTAAACCCAAAATCAGGCTGCAATCTCTCTCCATGTGTGGAGGCTGCTGCACTGAACCCACCCTAATTTTGTGTTGTGCCTTGCAGGAAAATCAAGACCAACTATTTCATTGTTTCCCTGGCCTTTGCTGACCTGCTGGTGTCGGTGCTGGTGATGCCCTTTGGAGCCATTGAGCTGGTTCAGGACAACTGGATCTATGGAGAGATGTTCTGCCTGGTGCGGACATCCCTGGATGTGCTGCTCACCACAGCATCCATCCTGCACCTCTGCTGCATCTCCCTGGACAGGTACGAGCTGGAGAGTGGCATTGCTCGAAGTCTCTGCTGTGTTCTTGGTTATCCTGAGCTGCCAGAGGGCAAAGATGGACCTGTTGGGAATGGCAGAGCAATGAATCTCTCCCAGTGGTGATTTTGGAGAGAATTCTGATGAGGGCAGAGCAACTTGGAATGGGGTGAGATTTATGGTGAGGGCCTGGGTTGTTCTGTGCACAGCTCTGCTGGCAGCACTGAGCAGGGGTGGCTCTGCTCCTTCTTGGAAGCAGAAAAAGACACCTGGGCTGTGTCCAAAGGAGGGAGCTGAGCTGTGGCAGAGGAGGGGCATCGTGCACAGGGTGTTGTTCCAGCAGGGATGTTCCTCTGCTCCCAGGGAACAGGGACAGGATGAGGGGAAACAGCCTCAAACTGCACCAGGGGGGGCTCAGGTTGGACAGCAGCAGGAATTTCCCCATGGAAAGGGTGCTCAGGCCTTGGCAGGGGCTGCCCAGGGAGGTTTGGAGTGCCCATCCCTGGAGGTGCCCAAGGAAGGGCTGGAGGTGGCACTCAGTGCTCTGGGCTGGGGACACAGGTGGGGATTGGGCACAGGATCATCTTGAAGGTCTTTTCCAGCCTAAATCTCCTGGGAGGTCCTAAAAACTTTCCTTTCTTTCAAACTTTTCTTGTCACCTAAAAATAAAGCCCAAAGCCTCAGTAATTTATGGCGAGCAATTCTGTTTGACTGCTGTCTGCAGTTTTTCAGGGTAAATGGCAGAACTTCCATAAGAACTTTTCACAAGATGAACACTCAGTAGAAAACATTCTGGCTATTCTGATAATATTTAGAGCTTTTTTTTTCCCCTTTGAGTTCTGTGTGGAGATTTCAATACCTTTAAAAACACTGTTACTTAGTATTGCTAACAGGGCCAGAATAACCATAATTATTCTCGTCACTGTGACAGCTGATATTTGAATATGTTCTATTTCAGTATCTTGAGAGTCTGAGTGCAGCCAGACTTTAAAAAAAAAATTGCTTAACCTCTGTATTGATGGGCAGCAGTGCTCTGGGGTGGGAGACAGGGCACCAGCACAGGCAGTTCTGTATCCAGAGAGAAGCTGGTGTCCAACAAGCACGGCTCCTATCCTTATCTGTGAGTTTCGATAGCTGGGACACAAATGAGAAGCTCGTTATCTTCAAAACATTGAGAAATTGCCACTCTGAGCCAATTACCAGGAAAGCAGATGTTGGGCACCGCGCTCTGGACGTGACCTCGCTCTCTGAAATGTTGCAGTTTGATTCTCCAGGCTCTTCATTAAATAGAGAGGGTTGTGGAGAGAAGGGAAAGTGGGATTTCACCTCTGGATTTGCAGCAGGGGATGAGGATCTTCCTGTGTGAGGGGCACAGAAAGGAGGTTCCCCCTTTCCCTGCCCTCCTGGAGATGCCCCACATGCAGAGCCTGCTGCCTGTCCCCATCTGTCCCCCAGATCCTGGGACAGCCGTGGCTCGGAGCTGATGCTTTAGGGATACCCCTCCACCTGGGCTTTAAAGCTCGCTGGCAGAAACTTGGATTTCTCTGACAGTTTTTAGCTGGTTTTTTTCCACAGTGAGAACTGATTGAGAACAGTGTGAAGGGGCCAGAATAGATGAGGAGAAGGCAGTGGATGGCCCCAAAAGGGCAGAGCAGGTGGATGAATGAGAGGTTTTTGTGGAGGGAAGGATGACTCAGCCCAGCTTCGATCTGTTCTCCATCCCCAGTGCCTCCCTGGGCTGCAGGGGCAGCGCTGCTTCCTTCCCAGGGCTTAATTCAATTCTTTTTAGCTGTTTGCTCTTGTGTTCATTCAGAATTTATGGGAGTCTGCTGCTGCTAGTGGGTACTTTTTCTGTGATCTATTTCCTGCCTTCTGTTTTATTTCAGGACGTGCAAGCGTGAGTTTTAAGGGATTTTTAAAGAAAACTGGGTGGTTAATCTAATCCTAAAAGCTCTGTTTGGAAAGTCATTCCCTTCAACTTATTCACAAAGTGTTGCTTGAAAAGACTTTTATCTGATAATATCTTGTATCTGTTTCCACTGCTGCCTCTGGAAAAGAAGGAAACAAGCACTGAGGCTTGAATTCTCCAAGGCGTTGGAGAAAAGCTGGAGGAACCACCACATAATAAACTGATTTTACTGCTCAGACACAGGGAGAAAAGTACTGCAGAGAGCCACTGTCAGTGTCAGCTGGAAAAGGGATTTTCCAAGGTAGCAAAGGTGTCTCAGGGCTCACTGAATCCAAAGTTTGCTGCCACTGCCTTATGGTTTTTCATCCTCTCTTTGATATTCTAATATAATAGAGAGGTTTACCCTTGAAATATTTATTTGTTGCGTGTTTTAGGCACACGTGTCCATTCTTTGTGCCAGTGCAATAAAAAATAATTGCACTGCAGATAAACAGACCCAGGAGCTCTGAGGGAGTCTCCGAATACAGAAAACCTGTCAGGAAAGGGAATTTTCTCCTCCAGTATTTGCAGTCCAATTTGCACTGCAATTACTTCTCAAAGTTTTGTGAGGGGGACAAACAACAGAGAAACAAAAACATCTGTGGTTTTGGGTTTGGATGCACATCTGGCACCTCTGGGTGCAGCTGGAGCATCCTCACCCTGCTCCCTGCACCCTCCCGGCTGTCCCAGCACAGGAAGTTCTCCCCAAGGCTGTGTCTCTGCTGGGTGCTGTTTGCTGGAGTATTCCAAACATTTGCACACCACAAACCAGCCCTGGGTGTGTCTGTCCATCCCAAGCCGATCCTACATTCAGGCACAGCCCAAAATCCCTGCTAAAGCAGGGCTAAAGCACGGCAGATGCATCCAGAGAGCGGCAGAGCAGAGTGACAGATGCTCCTTGTGCCGTTTGCAAACATTAATTACCATTAATGGACTGCTCAGGCAGCAAATTAGCCCAATCCTGTGGGAGAGGTGATGTTGTAAAGCCTCCCAAGCCCTGTGCTCTGTGGTGACATCCTGTGACAGCAGCCCTGTCCCTGTGCCGGGGCACGGAGGGCACCCCTGAGGGACGCAGCGTGGGCACTGCCCTCCCAGCGCTCCGGCACAGCATTCCATGCTCATCCCCTCGCCGTGGCATCACAGACGAGGCACGAGGGATGGACTGGTGCCCGAAGGATGCCCAGGCCCTGGTTGGGAGCACAGGGTGTTTTCCCAGACTGGGAGGAAGCCGCCGTGCCCAGCAGTGCCCCGTGGAACACCCCCAGCTGCCCAGGGGCACGGGGAGGTTGTTAGTGGGGAGAGTTCCTAAACTTGGAACAGCTGTCAGTAATTAATGGTTACAGTCTGATTAAATGCCCCAAATTCCAGCTGGAGTCCTGGCCAGGCTGTAAATCCCCTGTGCCCATCTCACCTGGATCTGGGCAGCTCCCAGTGCTCAGGTGGAGGGACCGAGAGCCAGCGCAGGGAGGGGCTGAGCAAAGCCAGCTGGAGCCTGTCCCCGCGGCTGTGAGAGGTGACAGAGCTCTGGAGTTGTCCCTGCCAGCCCAAAAACCACCCCAGGGTTTGCAGGATTGCAGCCTGAGAGTGTTAAGGAAAATCCCAGAGCAAATGGTCACGGCACAAGCTGAGGGATGCTGTGTCCTTTGTTAATCGTTGCAAACCCTCTAGAAATGTTTCATTTATTTTGCCACTCTTGCTGCCAATAACCCTCCACACACCTCAGCCCCACGGGGGCCATGGAGGAGCCCTCTCTCTCCATTTGGCAGCACACGTTTGTTTGTATTCCCTGCTAAATTTATCCAGCTCCAATTAACTGTTCTCTTTAGCATTTTCCTCAGTGTAATTATTTCAACACCAGCAGGCCGTTGTTTTTCTAATATGAATTTAATTTTGTTAGATATAATCATTTCAGGACATTTTCAGGACCAACGATGCAGAACTTTGTTTGCTTTGGCACAATGAGAGCCCAAAGCTTATTTGCTCAGTGGGAAAAAGGAAAATAGAAAGAGCTGTTCTTTCCAAAAAAATGTTAAAATCTGATTATACGGAGGCCAGAACCTGTTTTCACTGAAACATCAGCAACAGCAGTGCTGGATTAATTTCCCACAGGCACAAATAAATTGAAGTCATGGCTCCTTAGGTTCATCACTTGGTCAGGGCTCAGCTGGAGGCTCTGTCCCAGTCTGGATTCCCTGAGGGACAAGGACAGTGACTTCCCACGGACAGAGGGCTTGGCTTTGCACCCTAACTTTGGGAGACACACAGTAGTACCCACAGTTTTCCCATCCTTTTGTCTTCTTTTTTCAAGTTTTCCTATCCTTTTATCTTCCTTTTTCCAGTTTTCCATCTTTTGTCTTCTTTTTTCCAGTTTTCCCATCCTTTTGTCTTCTTTTCTCCTCGATTATTGAAGAGGGGGTGAACTCTTACTCAGTGTGAGTGCTCGGTGACTGTTCTGTGTCTCATCCTGGCCCCGCTGATGATCAGGCAGATGCTGTGTACATCATTTTCCATATGCACATGACACCAAGCCGTTTGAAGTGTGGGCCACCCCCAGAGCCAGGCTGTGGATAAGGGTGGGGGTGGATTTGTCTGTCTGAGGTAGCTCAAGAGCTCCTTGCAGGGTAGTGCCGACAGGCTCCCAGCTCCAAATTGCACTGCAAACCAGGGAGATCCTTGCATTTCTCCCCAAGGGCAAGGAATTCTCTCCTGCAGCTCAGTAATTCTGTTCCCCTAGTGCCCAGGAAGCAAGGAGGGAGCAGTGGTGTGGTCAGAGCATCACCGGGCCTGAGGCAGGAGCTGAGCACTCCAGGGCAGCTCTTCCACAGCCGTGGGATTGAGGAGGTGTTTGGATAAATAAATAATTCCTTGCCAGGGCCCAGAGCTGGGTTGGGCTGCTGGCAGTCAGATCCAGGGTGTGGAACTGCAGTGGTTCCTAACTGGGACCTTGCAGTGCCTGAGGGAAGATGGAAAGAGAGTGCCAGGACACAGGGAATGGCTTCCTGCAGCCAGAGGGCAGGGATAGATGGGATTTGGGAAGGAATTGCTCCCTGGGAGGGTGGGCAGGCCCTGGCACAGGGTGCCCAGAGCAGCTGTGGCTGTCCCTGGATCCCTGGCAGTGCCCAAGGCCAGGTTGGACAGGGCTTGGAGCAGCCTGGGACAGTGGAAGGTGTCCCTGCCATGGCAGGGATGGAATGAAATGATCTTTAAGGTCCCTTCCGAAGTCCCTTCCCTGTGATTCTGTGATTCCTGCAGAGGCCAGAAGAGCCATAAGGCCAGAGAAATAATGGATTTCTTCTTTTCTGCCACCTGTAAAATGTTAGCACTTGATTCATTCCTGTGGCAAATGTCTGACAGGGAAAAGGAAAAGCATTATAATAACATTTGCTTTATTGGAAGAGCTGCAGCTCCAGGAAGGGATTCCTGTGTTTCCCCTTCAATGGAGAATGTCATTGCAGAGGAGAGGATGTTCCACATCATCTGCTCTGCCATAGGTAACAGGGAAGTGAACATTTGCAAGGAACTCGACTGATAATAGAGAGAATTAATATTTAATTGGGCCTGGACGTGGCATTAATCATGTGTATGCATTGCATTTGATGTTCATCCATCACACTGTCACAGCAGCAATAACAGATACTCCTTAGGAGCCCAGCAAAACAGCTCTGCCTTGAAATGAAGCAGAAACACAGAGCATGTCTTTATTCCAGCCTCTGACTGCAACTATTGATAATCTCACAGATACAATTACTTTTCTCCCAGTGAAAAAATAACTGCTTAAATGCTCAGGCCACCACATACATCAAATCAGGAACAGGTGTGACTTCCGAGCCTTCTGTTGGCACTCACAGCTCGCTGTTACCTGGCTCCTTGGATGGAAATCCTGCTGAGCTCTGGAGAAGTGGGTGCTTGCTCCTCTGCCTCCCTCCCCGTCACACAGTTGTCACCCACACCCTGCTCAGGGCACTCTGTCACCCCAAACAGTGACAGGAGGAGCCCAGCTCGACTCGCTGAGCACACCAGCGAAAATGAAATAAAATCTTTTGACGTGAAAGTGGAGGAAAATTGCTGCTGAATCACTGGGAGGGAAGAAATATGAGAGCTTAAGGTGTCATTTTTACAGGCATAATTTTTACTCTAATGGCCTTTAATAGCAGGAACAATTCAGTGCAATTCTTTCAGCTGCAGCGGGGAGAGGAGCAGAGAAATGTGATCGCTCCAACTGCTGGCAAGAATTGTTTTCCTGCTGCAGTTAATTAGCAGTGTACAGTGGTTTTCCTTTCCTGTTTGCTTATCCAACTTGTCAAAGGGCAGCTGCTGTCTTGGCTGGGTTTATCCTTTTATTTATTGGATTTCTTCTGCCCTTTCTGCAAATGAATGGAGTCTCTCTGACTTGGCTCCGTGCCTTTGATGTCCAGCACTTTGCAGTGGGTGACTCTGAGATAAGAAACAATTAAACAGTGCAGGTATGAATCCTTTGTCTTGAGAGTCAGAGGAGCAGCTCTGATACCGAGGGAAGCTCCCTCTGTCCCAATAAACATCCCAAAAAATCCTGTTGGGATTCAGCATCACTTCATTTCCTGGGACAGGGATCAGCCCCAGGGGAGCTGGAGCTCCATGAGAGGAACATTTCACCCACAGGTTTGCTCCTGGCAAACCCCATTTCTTTGGAAGGGCAGCTTTCCAGAGGAACAGGCTGCTTTCTCATCAGGAAACCAGAGGAGAACGGAGGAATTATCAAATTGCAGGAGCTGAATGCCTGTTTCAGCGTTTTTCCCCTGTGACATTTTGAATCTTGTTTCTAAGAGACTTTTAAGAAATGTTTTCTTTTGACACTTTGATATTATTTCAAGCCTCTGTGTGGAATATATCATCTGATTTTATCAAAATAAAGCAATTCAGTTGACTCCACATGACTTTTAAAAAAAAAAAAAAAAAGGCCTTAGGAAAAAATGGAAATTCTTGTATTTTTGTGCCTGGTTAGGACAAAGCTCCTGGTTCCCACTCAAATCTTGATGAAATAAATGCACATCTCAAAGAGCAGCTCCTGAATACACACATGTGTGCTTGCTGATTTAATTTCTCTAATTCATGGTTCTGCTGACCTCATAATTTTTTTTACAGAGTGTGCTGGAATCCAAAAAAATAAAGAGCAAAAAAAATTTTATTGGGAACCTAAGACTGATTGTCAGGTCAGGACCACTGAAAGTCTGCAATTGGATATTTGCTGATCTGGTCTTCCTAGAAATAAATAATAATTTCAGAGCCAGAGATTCCCAGTTTTAGGTTTGCTACCCCTTCCTGATGCAGAGATCCACAGGCAGGGGGTGGCACAGGGATCAAACAAACAGAAAATTTGATTTCTTATCTCTTTGAGAAGATGTTTTTAGGCCATAGCTATTTTAGTAGCCAGGGACCTGTTGTACTTGGGATATTTGGAATGGATCAGGAAGAGGAAGGAGAGTTCAGGGCACATCCCCCTGATGGTGCAAGGACACCTTTGCCCTGTACTTGGGAAGGTTAAAGCCCAGCTGGAAAAGAGGTGGATTCCTGGGAAGTAGAAAGGGAGCTTGGTTATGGAAAAGCACCCTTCATTTCCCTGGCATTTTCACAGCTTTGGGAGGCTTTGTTAATTTGTGGTTACAGCTTCTGCAGCCTTGTCACAATAAACGTCCTGTGCAGGTCGGAAATTTGGTTAAGCTGACAGGAAGGAAGGGACAGGGATGTCCTTGGAGGGTGGGGACACCCTCGGTGCAGAGGGAGAGGAGAGCTGGATATGGAATCTCTCCCTTGCCCTGCAGCCTCAGACAACCCACAGACTGATCTGTGCCTCATTCTCCCTGGCTGGAAAGCACAAAACTCCGGCTTTTCATTGGGAGCCACCATGAAGCTGTGGAAATATCCCGAGCTCCTGTGTGAGAGGCCCAAGGCAAGCAGGCTACAGACTTTTTTTCCCCCTTTATCTTGAAAGGGGTGAAACAAGCTGGAGAAAAAGCTTTACAATTTAATTTTTAGAAGGCTTGGAAGTGTCCCCTGACAGTTTCTCCCCCGTTTTTGCCCTGCAGGTACTATGCCATCTGCTGCCAGCCCTTGGTGTACAGGAACAAGATGACCCCGCTGCGCATCGCGGTGATGCTGGGAGGGTGCTGGGTAATCCCAACCTTCATTTCTTTCCTCCCTATCATGCAAGGCTGGAATAGCATTGGCATCATTGATCTGGTGAGTAGCCAGGGAGCGACACCAATCCAATCTATTGGGTGCTGGATGTTCTTTAAAAAGCGATTTTCAGGGAAAGGGAAAAAGAAGGAGAAACTTTCTGTTCCCAGTGCAGAGGGGCTGCTGAATTTCTGGAGGGGATTTTTAAGGGGGGTTGAAGTGACTCTGTCCTGGAAGGACTGACACTGGGACAGTGGTGGCCCTGGGAGAGGATTTTACCCACGTTCACTCTCAGTTCAGTGAGGAGTCCTTGGAAAAAAGGCCAAGCCCCAGCTGGCCTCCGACAAACACCTCAGGAGTCCTTGGTCCCCTTGGCCTTTGCAGCTCTCACTTAAATAAGAGACAGGATTGTTCCTGTTAGAATAAACAAGAGCTTGTAGTGCCAGGACAAGGGATATGGCTGCACACTGCCAGCGGGCAGGGTTGGATGGGATATTGGGAAAAAATCCTTCCCTGTGAGGTGGGGAGGCCCTGGCACAGGGTGCCCAGGGAGGTTGTGGATGTGTCCAAGCATCCAAGGATGGTTGGATGGGGCTTGGAGCAGCCTGGTCTAGTGGAAAGTGTCCCTGCCCATGACAGGCGGTGACACAAGATGATCTTTAAGGTCCCTCCCAACCCAACCCATGCTCTGATTCTCACGTCTCCCCTCCTTCCTTGCCTCATCCTCCTCTCCGCACCCCAGATCCAGCAAAGGCAGTTCAACAAGGCCTCCAACTCCACCTACTGCATCTTCATGGTGAACAAGCCCTACGCCATCACCTGCTCCGTGGTGGCCTTCTACATCCCCTTCCTGCTGATGGTGCTGGCCTACCACCGCATCTACGTGACGGCGCGGGCGCACGCGCGGCAGATCCGGCTGCTGCAGCGCGCGGGGAACCCGGCCGAGCCCCGGCAGCAGCCCCAGGAGCCACGGCAGCACCCCCAGGAGCCCCAGCAGCACCCCCAGGAGCCACGGCAGCACCCCCCTGACCAGCACAGCACCCACCGCATGAAAACCGAGACCAAAGCTGCCAAGACCCTGTGCATCATCATGGGCTGCTTCTGCCTCTGCTGGGCCCCGTTCTTCGTCACCAACATCGTGGATCCCTTCATAAACTACACGGTGCCCGGCAAGCTGTGGACGGCCTTCCTGTGGCTGGGCTACATCAACTCGGGCTTGAACCCTTTCCTCTATGCCTTCCTCAACAAGGCCTTCAGACGTGCCTTCCTCATCATCCTGTGCTGCGGTGATGAGCGCTACCGAAGGCCTTCCATCCTGGGCCAGACCGTGCCCTGCTCCACCACCACCATCAACGGCTCCACGCACGTGCTGAGGTGAGTGCTGCCCACAGCCAGCAGCAGGAGGAATTTGTGCGGGATTGAGTTCGTTTTGCGACATCTCCCTGGGTTAAATGCATAGGAAGCGATGGGGCGAAAGAAATCCTGAGGGTGCTCGGACAGCCTGGGTTTGTAGGGAGCAGGAACGTGCTGGAATGTGCAGTTTCTCCAGAGGTGTGCTCAGCAAAAGCTGGGAGAATGCAGAAATTGTGCGTGAATTTTAGTGTTGTTTGGTCTGAGGGGAACAACAGAGGGATTTGGGGGACTCAGGGGGATGGGACACTGAGCCAGAGGTGGGAGGCACAGCAGGAGGAAGGGAGGGAAGTACAGGTAATTCCCAAAAAACAAGCTGCAGGCTCTGGACAGAACCAGAGGTGTTTCTGTGCAGCTGTCCAGAGATTTTGTCTAGATCTGGTGGTTTTGGTAGGTGTGTGCCTGAGTCTCCACACACAGACAAGGACTTGGTGGTTGTGTCAGTGTTCAGAGCTGGATCCACCCAGACACTAAACCAGACCCAAAGCACTTCCCAGCTGGCTCTGATCTTGCCCCAGTCTCCCTTCTGCAGTGATCTCTGAAGCTTTGGAAAGAGTCCTGAGCCATGAAATGGATGGGAGGTGAGGCAGGGCTTGAGTCAGACCCCTCAGGCTTTCTAAGCCATGAAGGGCATCACACCATATTTATTTTCTGCTGATTAAAATCTGTTTGGTGGCCATGGTGCCCCGTCCCAGAGCCCTGGGCATGTGATGGATGTGTGGTACCGTGCCAGGCTCAGCCTGTTTCTCTCAGGGACATCCAGATGCTCCTGTGCTGAGGTGGGAAGAGGGACAGAGCAGCCCTTGTCCACTTCTGTTTGTTATAAATCCTGTTTTGCTCTGTTCAGATTATCTCCTGCCTTTCCAATCTCTCCAGTTCCCACTTCCCACTGCTGCATCCCCTCCTCTCTCCAGGTGCTGGGGGGATGCAGCTCTGCACACCAGCCCTTCACAGAGCAATTACTGTGTGTTTTCTTCAGCTTTGGGACTGATAAGAAGTGTGACTTCTGTCCCTGGTGCAGAATATGCCCTGATGGTGGTGACAGAGGGGTTGGCATTAAAGCAAACCCAACCAATTTTAGTTTGTGGATAGTTCATCTCAGGTGAGGAATTTTTATTTCTTCAGTGCTTTGCTCTTTAATGCCAAAAAGGTTGGATCCAGCCTGGATGGAAGAGAAAGTTACTTAGGCAGGTTCTCCCAAGGCATAGATAGAGTTTTTTCTGCCTTTGACATACAAGGGGCTGTGTCCAGCAGTGAAATACTGAAACCTTCCTGTCAGGCTGGCTGCTCCCGACCCCACTGAGGAGCTCCACAGGGACTGCACCTGGATCAGACCCTCCTTTTCCAACCTCAAAGTTGCTTCTTCCTGACCAAGAGCTTCTGCAAACGGGGACGTTGTGCCTGTGGGATTTTACAGCTGCTCCCTGGCAGGGACAGCAGTGGCAGGAGGGACAGACCTTGTGCTGAATGTGACAAAAATTAGCACAATAATGAACTGTAAATAGATGGAGATTTCTGGGTGTTCAGGGTTCTGTGCAACACCAGAAAAAAAAAGCCAAAATCATCTGAAAAATGCCATGTTCCCCTTGAAACAGATTGTTTGCATTTCTTCTGCCATGAGCAGATATTTATTCAACACAAACCAACAAACTCCTGCCTCCATGAATCACTGAACTCCTGTACAGCACAAGTGGATGGGGAGCCAGGTCAGCATTGCTGGAATTCCTGGACAAAACAAGTTGTGAAATTTTGCCACAGCAAAGGAGACGACTTTGGGTGAAATATATTTGAGCAATGATTAGAGCAGACAAACCCTGGAGCATTTGGGTCAGGGAGGTCACTCTGATGTGTTCCTATTTCCTCTCAGAAGTGCTCAGAGCACTGCTTTGGTCCCTTCAGGGAAAGCTCTAGTGAGAGGTTTATTTACCACTCATTTTCCAGCACAGAGAGGTCTCCTCCAAATGTCAATTGGATTTCTCCAGAGGAAAACACATCCTGATTTTTCTCTTGAAAGAGCCAAGAGAAACAAAGTGGGAAAAACCAGAAACAAGCACCTTGGGGGCTGGCACTGCAGCGAGCCCCAGTGTCCCCTGCTGCCACTGGAACTGGAGTGCAGCTACTCAGGGCTCCAGTTTGCAGAGGTTTAACAGCTCCTGGATCTGTTGGGATAAAAGTAAATCCCTGCTGATTGTAGGGAAGAGGTCAGAGCTGTGGAGCAAAAGGATGAGTGATCACAGAATCATGGAACCACAGAATGGTTTGTGATGGCTTTTTTGGAATGGTTTGTGGTGGGTGGCTCTCAGCCAGGATTCCCCCTCAGCACAGGGTGGTCCCGGGGGTGGAGCAGTGATCCCATCCCACCTGTGAGGGTGGGATTTCATGGGCTGCAGCTGTGGCTTAGCTCAGGAAACACAGAGGTTGTTCCTCAGAGCTGCTCCTGGTGGATCTGGCAGGTTTCTCTCACAGATCTGGGCTTAAAGGTAAAACATCTCCTCCTGTTCCTCTTGTTCCTTATCCTTCCCTGGGCACTGAGACAGATGCAGAGACCACAGAGCTTCCCGTGGCAGAGCAACACCCTCAGTGCTGGGGGTTGGGAAAGGGTTAAAATTTGGGAGTGCCTGGGAATTTCAATGATCCTGCAAGATGAATCAGAGCTCTGTCAGGTTCTGTCTTCTCCACTACAAGTTCCTTAACCCCAGGCGGATCGTTTGGTCTTGCTCTGCCCTTCCCTTCATTCCCCAGCACTCCCTGCTTCTGCATTTTTCACAGGGCATTTTTGGAGGCATTTTGGAGGCAACTGTGGAGTTTCTGTGCTGGTGGCACCTGCAGAGCTTTGGGGTCTGTGTTGTCCCTTCTCCAGCAGTTCCTTTATTCATGGCACCCTCAGGGAAGAACTTCCCCCCTTGCCAAGGCACTGATAAAGCACATTCCCACTAAATTTTTTTTTTTTTTTTTTTTTGAAATTCCTGAGCAAAAGCTTGAGAAACACAGCAAATGATGAGCATTTAAAAATGGTGATTTCAGTGATAATTCACTCGTTTTGCCCCAGCCCCAGAGCAGGGCAGCCAGAGGTTGCTCAAGATGTGTTTTCCACTCCAGAGGTTTCAGTTCAGGGATCAGCTCCCTGTGCCAGCACAAGTGGCTCCAGACCACAGCCTGAGCTCGGGGATCTGATTGCTGCCTGTAAATGCTAATGTTGTTAAATAGTCAAGAGGTAATTTGGTTTTCACCTAAATTTCATTAGCTGCCAACCTGGGAAGGGATTCTCTAAAAATACAGGAGATGATTAGACTCAGTAATAACTAAAAAAAGAGTTTTGTCATTTCTCGAAGGAGCTTTCTTAATTTTTTCATGCAGCTTTGCCAATATTTACAACCAAACTTATGTTCCAACTTCCCTGGTGTGGTTTCACAGCTTGGCAGCAGTGCCAGCCTGCACAGTGCCAGCCTTTGGTGGGACACCCCCTGTGACTGGGGGCTGTGAGGGGTCCTGAGCAGGGCACAGGGAGCTGAGACCATCGGGGTCCCTCCAACAGCAGCTTTGGGCTGAGTCAGGGAGCGTGGGGGAGATTTGGGGATCTGCTGCGGGATCCAGGAGCAGAGAACCCCTCGGGTCCAGGAATGTGGATGTTCCACAAAGCCCAAATTGTCCCCCCGTGTCAGAGGAACCCTCCTTCCCCAAAACCCTGCTCCCCAAAGAGCAGGACACTGCTGAAGCCTTGTCCCAGCTCCAAAAACACCTCACCAGAGGGAACTGAGAGCTTCTGACAAGAGAAAAGCTTCCTGTAACTGTGCTGAGTGAAATCAAGATATTTATCTTATTTCTTACAAAGGGGAGAGGGGATTAGAGTTTTAAAATAGCACCGTTTCCTTCAATTTTCAAAAGATCATCTCTTGCAATATGCCTGGATGTTGGAAAAAGAGATTAGAGTGAAGCTAAACCCCGTTTTGTTATTTGGCCTAATACAAGATTCAAGATCAGAAGTCCTGCCTCAGTTTGTGTCTGGTGGGGGAGCCGAGGCTCTGAAGGGCACCTTGAGCTTTGAAACGACTGAAGTGTAATTGATCTTTGCTTTTAATTGTGCTTTGGGTAATGATGGCCATCGTGTTGTGGTGGGGCAGGATCTTCCTGATTCCAGCTGGAATTAGGGATCCTTGGCCCAGAGCAGAGCCCTGCTGGCCACAGCACCGCATTCCCTGCAGCTGGAACGCCTGGCAGCTCCCCCTGGCACATGGCAAAGCCCAGACCTGGTGGAAACTTCCCACTTAAATAACAGAGTGCGACCTAAACAACTGCATTTAGAGAAAACAGAGACGTCCCTCACAATGCATCACACCTTGGATCCAATTCCCAGTCCTTTGCTGGTCTCTCCCCTCATTCCAGAGGTCCAAAACAAGGTTTAAAACTAATTTTGGTACCTGAATAAACTCTGTTATGGATAGAAATTTGCTCTCCACCTACTCGCCTTCTGTTTCAACTGACCTTTGAATGTGTTGGGCTGGTTCTCTCCCCTCCAGAGATTAATTTGGTTTATCAGCAAAGTGTTTCCAGGCAATGCAAATCAGCATTTGCAAAGAGCTCCTCGTGCCTTAGGGTTAGAAATTCTATAGAAACCTCAGCAGTTATTGTCATGTTCTGTTCTTCCTCAGGGCAGCAGAATCTCCAACTCAGAGCTAGTTGTGGAAGGGCATTTTCATTTTAGGTTTGCTTCTTTGTTCCTCTTCTTTTCAATAATTCTCTTCCTTTCTGATTGCTGGAGGAGAATTTATTCCTGCACTGTGTGCACCGCCCCATTGTAAACTCATAATGTGGAAAAGCTTCCCTCTTGTTGTGTTAAAATTGCTTTTTGAGGCTTTTGGAGTGTCTGTGGGAGAGAAAGCCTTGTTATTCCCAAGATATTTTGGCCAGAAATTCGGAATTTCCAGGAAGGTGTTGAGGACTTTCAGCACACCTGCTGTGATTTGATTGTTTTTTACCAATTTGCCACTTTTGGGATCTTTCCTGTTGCCTGCAGTGCTCACCCACCTGTGATCCCAGCCCTTGGGCAGCTCTGAGCATCTTTCCACCTTCAACTTTCCATTTCAAAGCAGAAAAAATGGCCACTTTGAGGGTTTGGCTTGATTTATTTGACATAGCAAAGGTGATCCTTGCCACCATCTGCTGCTCAGTGACCTGGCCTGGGAATTGATCCAGAGCCAGGCTTGGTTTGGGTTTACCACCAGTAAAGCTGCACTGCTGCTTTGGAAATGTGGGAATTACATCCTGCCCTGCAAATACTCCATCCCCATTAAATCCAGCTGATTAGGGCTGTTCCTGCATGAGCTGATGATTTCCAGTCCTCACTTCTGCACTCATCTTTCTGCTCTGTGCCCATGCCAGACCGTTGCAGCCATCACAGGAAGCAGCATTTGAAAACCCCGGTAACCAGATTTAGGAGGCAGTTTGGGAACTCCCCAGGGACTCCTGCCATGGGCTTCTGCTGGGCTGCCTTTAAACTGGATTCCAGAAGGCACAGACACATTCCAGGCACAGGTCTGAAATGAGTTTTGCACAGCAGCCCTTGGGATAGGCTTGGCTGTACAACTTCTCCTTGCTCCAGCAGTACTGGGCTGGGACTGGGAGCATTGCTGAGGTTCATCCTGACTTCCTCCCTCTCTCTGGTGCTGTTTCCCCTCGCAGAAGCCAGAATTCCCATCTTGCTTCATTCAGCTTTCCCTGGCAGTGGTTTCAAAGTCAGTCATGTCCCTGGAGTGCAGATTGTGTCTGCCACTGCCAGGCTTTCAGAGATGCTCCTGAAGGTTTAGCAGAAGGGTTGTTAATGAGGCTGTTAATTTGTGTCACTCCACTGATCCATCAAAACACTTCAGGAACTGCAGAGCACGTGGCACTAAAGAGCTTTTTGCTTTATCTGTGAAGTGTTTGTGTTATCATGGAATCGCTGAGGCTGGAAAAGCCCTCCAGGATTGAGTCCAGGCTGTGCCAAATCCCCACCTTGTCCCCAGCCCAGAGCACTGAGTGCCACATCCAGGAATTCCTTGGGGACCCCAAACCTTCCTGGGCAGCTCCTTCCCATTTTTTTTTTGTACTTTGCCTTGCTATTAAGCCCAAACGATGTGACATCCACACAGGAGCATTTTCCTGCTCTGAAGTCCTTTTCTCCCTCAAAACAAAGTCTCACAATTCCTTTAACCTCCAAGTCTTCCAGGCTCTGAGTCCTGGCAGTGCTTTTGGTGCCACTGAAGTGAAGCCAGCTCTGGAAAGACACATAAACAACAGTTTAAGTGCAACATATTTGGAGATTTATTTAAGAATTGAAGGGAACAACATGAATTTGTCACTTTGCAAAGCCACACGAAACAGAGCAGAGCCAAACAGGCAAGCTCGAATACAAAAGAAAAGAAGAATCAAGAAACTGCTCATGTCTCATATGAATGTTGCAAATGAGTGACTTTCTCCCTGATGGATCTGTCAGTGCACAGGAGCAGTCCCAGCTTCCTCTGATGTATTAAAGGCACATGAATGCACTCAGGGAGATTCATGCCCTGTGCTGCTTTTGTGACAGGCTTTTACAGCACCATGGTTGGTATTTATTAGCACTGAAAGCACTTCATAACACTTGGATCCAACGCTTGAGACAAGAACTGCACAAAGCAACTGCTCCACAGGCAGGAAAGCAATTAGGAGCGACACTTCCACAAGTGCTGCCAAGGGATCTTCAAAGAGCTGCGTTCCACGGAGCCAGCACAGCTCTGGAGCTGGCAGTGGGGAAGGTGGGAATGCTTTATGCAGCAGGAGTGTCCCAGGAGCACCTCCTGCAGCCCCTGGGCGTCCCTGGAGCTCCTTGGGCACAGCCCCCTTCAGCCTCAGTGGGAGTGAGGAAAACCAAGCAGTGATCGCTCTTCTGAGCCAGGGACAGGACCCAGGGAATGGCTGGAGCTGAGTCAGGGGAATTTGGGATTGATCTCAGGGAAAGGCTCTTCCCCCAGAGGGTGCTGGGCACTGCCCAGGCTCCCCAGGGAATGGGCACGGCCCCGAGGCTGCCAGAGCTCCAGGAGCGTTTGGACAGCGCTGCCAGGGATGCCCAGGCTGGGGTTGTTGGGTCAGGAGCGTTTGGACAGCACTCCCAAGGATGCCCAGGGTGGGGTTGTTGGGTCTGGATGATCCCTTCCGGCTCAGGATATTCTGTGGTTCAGTTCTGTGAGAGAACTCCGTAAAACACCAGCTCCCGGAACTCAGGGGAAGGAATGATGCCCCTCAGTGACAAACCATTCCTTCTTCTGTCCTTGAAAGGATCTTCGTCCTTGATGCATTTTAAAACAAGCCCATAAAATCCTTTCAAATAAGCTGCAAGCTAAATTAATTCCCTTAAAACCCTCTTTCCCCTCTGCTTGGCTTCACGTGTGTTTGCCTGGGCAGATTTGGCTTTAAAATTGTGTCTGCTCGCCTTGGGGTTCTTCTTGTCCCACAGTGAACGGTTGGGCAGCTCAGGCTGCTGGGCTCTCCTGGAGTTCCCTGCCCCTCTCTCCTCCCTCGTGGGCACTGCTGTTGGCAGCACAGGGCACACACGGGTGTTCCGACCTCCTATTTCAGGCTCAGCTACCTTCAGGGACAGTTGTGCATTATCCTCTCCTCACATAAGGAAAGCTGTTTAACTCTGAGGGATTGGAGACACCTGAATTTTGATTTATTCCAGCCCGGGATTGCTGCTACACAGGGAAATTTTCATTTCCACGTGCACTGTGCCAGGCTCTTGTTGGCTCAGGAGAAAAGTGCAGGATGAGGGAGGGGTTCCAGCTGGTCAGTGCTTTAGGAACCCCTAGCAATTCCCTGTTGCACTTCAGGTGGTTGGTGAGAGACCAGCAGCACCTCATTCCCAGCCCACAGAGGGGGATTTTAAAGCTCATCCTTGCAGCCAGGCATAGTTCCAGCTTTAGTAAAGATTAAGTGGTAACTGCTGTCCTCCTGCACCGCAGACGAAGTCAGAGAGCTCAGCTATTGCTCTCCCATCTGTACTTAAAAACCCAACCCAACACTTCCAGCACATGGGAGCTGTCAAAAGACTCCAGGATCACCAGCCAGGGAACTCCAGCAGCTCTGCTTTGCCTCCAGAAATCAGATTTTTTAGCAGTGAGCATGGCAGTTACCATGGGGACATATTAAGTGGCCAAGTTACAGCTCCCTGGACTTTGGTTTAGGAGCCAGACGTGGCTTCCTCCAAAGAGAATCCTCAGTCAGACCAAAGGGATGGAACTCATGGAATGAGCAGGAGGAAGGCAATACCCAGCTCCCAAATCCCTTCCTAGAGCAATACTGCAGAGGTTTTGGAAAACAGGCTCAGCAGAGAATTCCTGCCTAAAACCCTATGGGCGAGACAGGAAAAGGGTTTTCTTGGAAAGCAGAATGGTTCCCAAAATGGTTTATGGAAAGGAGGACTCCACCTGATGGCTCATGTGGTTCTAACTCTAAAACCAGGCTCTTTTTAGTGGGAGGTTTGGAGCTGTAGCTCTGACTGATGCCACTGACTGCTCAGTGTTTGCTGTGGGGCTGTTTCCCGATTAACCATCGCTGTGTTTTCTCCTTTTTCCCCCTTAACTCCCTCACTGTGTCTGTCTTTGCTCCTTCCTGCACTAAAAGTGGCTGTTCCTCTGTCTCCAAGCTCCTCCTGCTCCTCTGCAGCAGACCAGCTCCTGTCTAGCCATGACCATGCTCTGTAAGTCCCTTCTTTTATTACTGCAGCTCGGTCTGGTCACTGTTCATTGCCACAGAATTGAAACCCTCCTTTATTTATGGCTTAACACTTGTGGGGTGGAGGCAGCAGCCCCAGGGGATTGGGGATGTCTCACAGGATGTTGGGAGTGGGCTCCTGGCTGCAGGATGATGTGGATAACAGGGATTTTCCCCTTTGGGATGGTTGTTCTCACTCCAGGGACCAGGGTGCAGCACTGCAGGGTCTCCTCAGTGGGCACCACACATAGAAAAGCAGGATACAGAGAGGGGGTTTAGATACCAGGAAAAATTCCTCCCTGTGAGGGTGGGCAGGCCCTGGCACAGGGTGCCCAGAGAAGCTGTGGCTGCCCCTGGATCCCTGGAAGTGTCCAAGGCCAGACTGGACCTGTCTTAAGTCCATTAAACCTGACAGCTCTGAGGCTTCCCCTTCCCTCAGAGGTTCCAGCGGGGTTCCTGCCACCATGGGAATGCCCCAGAGCCAGGCACTTCCAGACGTGCAGCTCCAGAAAAATGGAATTAGTGTGGAATTGCCTTCCTGCTCAAGATGTTTCAGGAAAGATGGCAGGGAAAAGGGGCAGGGCTCATCCCAGGGCTGAGAAAATCCTGGTGGTCCCAGCCTCCCCGTCTGGGAAGTGGGATGACACAAGGACTGATAGGACACAGGGAGCGCATCTCTGCCTTCAGTGCCACACTCCCAGAACAGCTCCAGCATCCCACTGTACCCATCCCTTCTCCTGCAGCCCCAAATCCTGGCCAGACTGCCCAGCTCCCACAAAAGCTGCAATTATCCCGACAGATTAGTGGCAGGTAGGGGGTTCCCTCTCCTTTTTCCCTTCAGTGCTTTTGTTTATTCCTCATTAGGACACAGATTTCAGGGAGGCAGCAGATTGCAGCAGTTGCTTTACCCAGCAGAGCTCAAGGCAGTTTCTGTTCCCTCCATCTGGAAGCTTCCACGGCCGGGTCTCCCGGGCGTGCTGGGCACACGGGGAGGCAGAGCTGTGCTCAGGCTGCAGCCTGCTCCCTGGAGCTGCCCTGCAGAAAACCCAGCCTCTGAGGGAGAGCTGGCACCATCCCTCCCAGGAAACAGAGGAAATAGAGACTCATGGAATGGGTTGGGTTGGAAGGGACCTTAAAGCCCATCTATTGCACCCCCTGCCAGGGCCACCTTCCACTATCCCAGGCTGCTCCAAGCCCTGTTCAACCTGGAACGCTTCAGGATTCTTCACATTTAGGGATCTAAGGCTTCACTGAGCACTCAAAGGTCTAAATTTCAGCTGTACCTGGCTGTTGTTCCCTCAGTCCTTTGGGTCAGGTGTCTGTGAAATGTCCTCATGTGAGTGTGAGTGTTTGTCTGCTCTCATCCCTGTGGAAGCATCCCTGTGTCCATCCCTTTGTTGTGATCCATCCTGGCCACAATTGTCCCAAAAAGCTCCACTGGAGAGAGGCTGCCACTGTGATCTGCTGGGCGTGCTGCTCTCTCTGCTCTCCAGTGAAGGTGTTGCCTCTGCTTGGAGCAACCCAAGCTGAGCTGCTGCCAAACTCCACAGGGTTTGTGACCCTTGGACATGACACCTCTCCCCTCGTCCTGCTGGGCACAGAGAGGAAAATCTTGATTTTCCATCATATCTGTGCAAAAGAGTCACAAAACCTTACCCAGCTGGTCTGGTAGGATTTTACACCTCCCTGGTCAAAGGGACAAATACCTCCCTCTAGGTCAGGGCAGCAGCAAAAGTTGCTCAGATTCAAAAAGCAACAAGGAGCAAGAACAAAAAAAAAAAAAGCAAAATGCACTGGAAAAACCTGCCCTGGGCACACCTTCCATGCTCTGGGCCAATTTTCCCTGGTCTAGAGACAGAAGTGGGGTGATAAAACTGCTTCTTGTTCTTCTGCTTCTCTCTTTGTCCTTGATTATGTCCCCCAGCTGATTTTGTCACAGTTGTTATTGATGAGATCCTCGGCGAGGCTGCAGAAAAGTTATTGGAGATGGTGCTGGGGTTTTTTTGAGGCTTAGAAGCACTGAGAGAGAAGTTGTCAGTGCCTGTTGTGGGAGCACAGCTGATTGAAACACCTCAGGCATCAGAAAAAGTGATTTCAGCTTGTAACTCAAACCTTTCCCCACAATCGTCCTTGGAGGCTGCAGGATGTCCCTGGAAGGAGAAGGAAAAGCTCCTTTTTGTCTTTTTTCCTCCATTAACAACTCGTTGGTGTGATAAGGATGATCCCTGGTGGGAGTTATGGCTGTAGTGGTACAACAGATGCCCTGGAAAGAGGTTTCAGCAGCAGAAACCAGAGGCTGCCCAATTTTCCAAAGCATAAATCCTTCAGGTTTGAGGAATGCTGTCAAAGAACCAATGGAAATACCCAGCCTGGAACAGGCTTCCAGCTGGAAAGGGCAGTAAGGATGACCAGGGCTTCATTGCCAGCATGACTCCAGGATTCACTGGGAAGTGGATTTGGGGCAGTTTGCTCAGCTGGTGCGTGCCCTGTGAATTCCACGTGCTTTTCTCCAGGAGAAATGAACTCCAGGGCTGTGCAGCATTTCTGGCTTGAATCCAAAGGGAAGGAGAGAGAACCTGCTGTGGGAGCAATCAGGAGAGGGAGGCTTTCCCTTTTTTCCCAGCTAAACCCCAGGGTCAAAGAGGAAACAGAGAGCGCAGTGTGTGTGCTCTGTATTCCAAGGGCACATTCCAGCTGCAGGAGACTGGAGCCAGCACCTCTGAAGGCATCTCCAGACACCCTCACCGGGACCTTTTCCTTAAGATTTCAGGGCTTTCTGAGCCGAAGCTGCTCCTCCATCCTCATTCCTTCCACCCGAGGCCGCTGGAGCACCAGGAGGAGCAGGGAGGGGACGGAGCCGCCGCCGTGGTGCCGATGGCAGCGCCATTTCCAGAGCTATAAACAGTGTCATTGTCATAGCTCTTGGAATGGTACTGCCATAAGTACTGGACTGCCAGCAGCTGGGCTTGGGAGGGCCCTGACCCACCTGGAACTTCCCTCCATTGGGATGAAGCTGATTCCTGAAGGATGGATCGAAGTTAGCCCTCAGTACTTGAGTCTCCAACAACCACCACGCTCTCCCAGCCCACAGATCCCTGCAGACATTGCTGATGCATCCAGACCTCCCTGCTTGGGCCAAGAAGAAGCAGAAAGTTCATGGAGATGTTAGGAGCAAACCAGTCAGGCTCTGCTTGGCTGTCTGTGGGAAGAATTGTGCTTTTACAGTGACTTCGACTGGTTGTGTTTGGGTGGGGAGAATGTGCTCCCCTTAAACAGCCCATCTTTGGGGTGGTGGAGCTCTCTGTGCTGCCCTGCAGGTGTGTTCCTGAAGGAATCACAGCTAGAGGGAACATCCTGGTGACAAAATCATCACAAGCCGAGCTGCCAAGCAGAGCAGGAGCATCAGGAGCTCTGGGAGCTCCAGGGTCACAGGACAGTCCCTGCCTTTGCTCCCCTTTGTCCTTGCTCCAAGAGTTTTCCTGCAATGTTCCATATTTTGCCATCCCAGCTTCTTTTTGGCAGAGGAGAGGAGGAGGCCCAGCAGCTCCAGGCTTTGCTGGGCAATGAAATCAGTGTGGATGTGCTGAGGTACCAGGCAGGTGTTGGGGAAGGGAATGCCCTGTTCCCATGAAGCCCTGGCAAACAGGGAGATGCTTTTCCTGCTGGAATTCCTATTCCAGGGGCAGCTGATCCCTTTTGGGGGCTGGCTCAGGCCATGGGGATGCAGAGAGGGGCCAGGGCACAGGGGATGAAGCTTTTGGAAAAAGAACAAGCTGTAAACTCTTGACAAATCCCAGAGCTATGTCTCCCATGGGTCTGATTCCTGCTCCAGGAGATCCCTCAGGGATCTGAGAGCCCCAGCAAAAGGAAATGTGTTTGTGGCTCAAGGCGTGCAATGTCAGGGATGGATTCTGGTCACTGAAGAGTCCAGGCATTTGTGACAAACCCAGTTTGCTTGGCCACCCCTCTGGAGATGTTCTAAGAACTAATTAATTCTTTCAGCTTCTGGATTAAACTCTGGTGCAAAACATCCCATTGAACAGAGAGCATTACATGGTGTGTTAGTGTAATTAAATAAAGAGAGAACTGAGCTCCAGAGATGCCCACAGCAGTTAATTAAGATTAATTAAGCAACATGATTTACAGCTGGAGAGGATGAAAGGGAGCAATTCACAACTGGCTCAGCAAAGGGGTGTGAGATGCTGGGTTCATAAATTGTTTTTCTGAAGCAGCTTCCCCAGCCAGGTTTATTTAAAGGGGTTGGGGTTAGCCCCTGGAACAGCCCCATTCTCCTGGCCAAACACAGGGATCCCTGTGGAACTGGGAGGAGTGAAGGCCTGGATTTCTGCAGGCTCGGTAGGTCAGGGTTAGAGCTCTGCCAAAATAAACCCAAGAGTTCCTTCACTTCCTCTCTGAGGCAGCAGCCAGAGCAGGGTGATCTTCATTCCTTAGAATTATGGAATTAGAGAATGGCCTGGGTTGAAGGGACCTTAAACCTCATCCAGTTTCAACCCTAAACCACCTTCCACGATCCCAGCATACTCCAAACCCTGGCCAGCCTGGCCTTGGACACTTCCAGGGATCCAGGGGCAGCCACAGCTTCTCTGGGAATTCCATTCCAGGGCCTCCCCACCCTCACAGCCAGGAATTCCTTCCCAATATCCAGTCTAAACCCACTCTCAGTTTGAAGCCACTTGAGGACATCATTGGTTCCCTCAATGTAACACAAGGAAGTGTGGTGCAAAATTGGGTTTATTTTGTGACACCGGGGGCTGTTGTAGGAGAGCCCAAACTGAACTCAGCTGCAGTGGAAACCTGATGGCTGAAAAGCAATTTTCTGTTCTGTTTGCCACCTGTAGCACTGCTGTGCTTTTCCTCAAGGAGGAACAAACATAAATCTGAGCAGATTTTATTTACCAAAGCAGGGACTGGGGCAGAGATTTATGGGCTGTGGCATCTCCTCTGCAGCAGCAAATGGACAGGCCCAGGGGCAGCCAAGGGAGGGCACAACCTTCCGAAGTTTGAACTTATTTGTTTGCACTTCAAATTTGATAACAATATATAAAGAAATGGACAGGTAGGGCCTCAGAGGTGGCCCTGAAAGACGCTCAGATCTGCAGAAGGACCAGAAGAAAGCACAAAATAACAGAAATAACCTGGTGTTAACAGCAGGCATGTGGAAATAAAGGGTTTACACACACAGGGGTTTTGATGGCCTTGGTTACCTCCTCCTGTGATCAAAATCAATTCATTGATCAGTGGAACTCTTCACGTCATGTCCCAATCCACAGGGAATTTCTCTAAGGAATGAGCTCGAAGGGATTTGCTGAGAGCTGGTTTTACTGTGAGTAAAAATACCCCAAATCCATCAGAGAATAAATAAATATCTTCTTGATTATCATCCCTTGTTTTTGGGTTCCCCTCCTCCTCCCCACAAATAGGAGCTGTGCAAATATTCAGATTTCTGCCTCTCCTGACCCTTGGACATTATTTATTCAAATGTTGAGCTTAACATTTTTCTTTTGGGCACCTTCAGGATATTTGAGGCTCTGCTCGTTAGGATGCTCAGAGAAAAAAGGGTTTCCTTCAGGTCTTTGTTCACAGAGAAGTTCAGAGGATCCCTGAAATCCCAGAGGGAGCAGCACGTGGCATCCCTGGACAGATCCTCAGATCCTGGAGAGGCTGAGGTGGGATAACAGCACCAGCACAGGATGTCTGGGGACACAGTGACACAAAGTGGGGACTGAGCAGCCTCTGAATCACAGCCAAATGAAGCAGCAGCTCCTGTCCCCCCCTCCTGAAGAGGATCTGACCCTGCTGGGAGAGAGCTCTTGGCAGGGAAGGGGATGAGCAAGGGGAGCATCATCCTTCCTGAGGAACAGGGGAAGGAACACCGCCACAGGCAATATGTGCTCCTTGGCTTGGCATCTTTGAACAGCTAAAAATGACGAGAAAGTCCAGGAAAGTGAGGCAGGGAATTAATTTTGCTGGTGGGTGAATAGAGGGAGCACAGGGGGTCTGAAATCCCAGCCTGCACTGATCAAACCAAGGCTTTTGAGGGAGAATCTGGAGATTTTGTTCAAATTGAGCACCCACTGCCAATGTCCCCATCTGTGGTGTGACATTTAATCCTGATAAAAGGCTCACAGAAGATGAGGAGTGGGGAGCACAGCTCACAATTACTTAATATTGTTCACAATAGCACGGATGGAGCTTTACAAATTCACACCCAGTGGGTTGGAGGAGAGAAAGTCCAGAGCCAGGAATGTGCTACTTCAATCACATCATAGAAATATTAATTGGAAAATCTGGATAAAGAAGGAAAAGGGAGAAGAAACTCACACTGAACACAACGTGGTGGAACCTGGTGTTTGCTCTCTGAGCTTTCCTTCCCACGATGGAGAGCTGAGGAAAGGCACCAGATAAACTTTAAGTTAGTAAGACTTACTACAACTTAACTACAACAGGTCCTAGATGAGATGTTAAAGGTACCACAGGGATATTTATTATTAATTTTAAATTTTTTTTTTGTTATTAAATGTAACAGTTTTTAAAGTAACTGTTATTTAACTGCTATTTTGTTATTTGATTTTTATGTCATTACTCCCTTACAAGAAAATACAATTCCCAGCCCTTAAATTAGGTACCTCAAGGTAAGCACAGCTTCCACACCACCTTGGGGCTGTACAGAAATTCCCAGAACACAAACCCGCAGGATTTGCACGGACGAGAGGCAGGAAAGGCTGGATGAGCCATTCCCTGGGGAGCAGAACTCTTCCCTCAGCCGGGAGGGTGGGAGGGGACATGTGGGAGCCCCAGCTGCTGTGAGGGGGATGGTGGCGTTTGCTCCTCAGAAAGGGACCCAAAGGAGGGACACGAGCAGCGAGCATGTGCCAGACTTTTGTTCTCTACACGTGGTGCTTGGGAGGAAATCTGGTTTTGACACCAAAACAAAAAGCTCTGCTGTTCACACACAAAGCAGGGAAGGATGGGGAGGTTTTTGCCCGGTTTCCACAAGCTGTAATTCCATTTTCCACGGGATATTTCAGTGCAGAAAAGCCACCCGTTCCTGGATTGAGAGGGTTATTCGGTATTGGAAGGGAGGTTTGGATCCCCATCCCTGGAGGTGTCCAAGAAATTCCCGGAGGTGGCACTCAGTGCTCTGGGCTGGGGACAAGGTGGGCATCGAGCACAGGCTGGACTCGATGGGCTGGGAGGGATTTTGCAACCTGGAATTCTGGGATTCTCCCACTGCGGCACGTGTTTCAAACCTGACAAACTCCACTGAACAAAGAAACAGCTCCGAGCTTTGCCACTGTTTCACCTCACAGCTTTAACAAATGTGGGTTTATCCCCCAGCAGATGAAAGATTTAATTATGCCAGTGGTGAGACCTCCATTAAAAAAAAATTTTAAATCATCGTTATCTTCCATTTGAATATTATTAATTGATCCTGCTTGTGTTTCATTAATTGAGACGCTTAAACCCAGCAGCCCATTCTGAGCCATCCCATCTGGGGGTGGCTGTGAGCGGCTCTTAATGGGCTGCTCTGTGGTTCTGACGTGTCTGAGCGCTTCCAAGTGCTCTCCTCATTATCAGATTTGGGCCTCTCATGACTGTTGCATTAATTACAGTGCAAAAACGAACTGGAGGCCAAAATCTGAAGCTAATTAGAGCCTCTAATGGAGTGCCAAGCTGAACATTAACGGGAGAGAAATGGAAATAGGGAGTTAATGGGAGGAAAAGGGGAAAGGGCTCCCCTTCCCCACATCCCCCTGAGTGGCTGCTCTCCTTTGCTTACTTGTTTACCCTGGTTTATAATTAGCAAATGGGTTTCACTCACTGCAAACAAGGAGCTCCTCGTTGATTTTAAAATCTGCTTCATTTCTGTCCTTTTGGTGCCCAAATTGCGGCTTCTGTTGTAGAAACATCAATTTCTACAACATTAAAATGTCACAGATCTGTAGTGGAAGAATTCAGCAGCTCTGCACCATCCCCATCCTCTCGGTTGCTGTGTGGATCCGTTGTCTTCCCTCACCAACTCGTGCTCATAATACCCAAATTCCAAGGTTTTTAGCTAAAGTTGAGCAGGACATCCTGCAGTGGAAAACAGGGAAAATGATAAACATTATCCAGGTGAAGCAGCTGAAGGCAGGAGAGTGGGAAAAGGGGAAAATGGTCCAATTCAGCAATGGAGGTGAGGGGGATTGGGAAGAGAAATTCATTAATAGAGCCTGGCAATAAAAAAGGTTAAAAAGGAGGATGGAAATGAGCACCTGCAGTCCCAGGGAAACAAAATCTGGGTCCAATCCAGCAGGAGAAAACCAAAAGGAAACGAGATGCTGAAGGGTTTGGACATCTCACCTCAAGATCCTATTTCAGGTTGTTATTTGGCTGCACTTCTAAACATCCTCCCTGAAAAAGATCCACAGCTCCTGCAAACACAAAAATAAAGGGACTGGAGGGGGTTTAGTCCTGGTTTGCCAGAAAAAAGGAGGGATGATGGAACAATGGGAAAAAAAAGGAGAGACACAAACATAGTAGGAGATGCTTTCTTTGTTTCCTGTGACTTGTCAGAGACAAACAAAAAAAAAATCTCTTTTTTCTCTTTTTTTTTTTACGTTTCTCTCATTTAAGGGCTTTGCTTACTCAAGAAGTGCTAATTTTAAATCTGTATTTCTGCAGAAATCCTACAAAATGCACTGGGGGCTGGGAGAAGTGGGCTGGAGACAGATGTTTTATAAAACCTCTGCTTGAAATTTAGTAAAGAATGATGAGGGTTTAGTTCAGCTCCCAGGGCCGGACCAGCATTATTTGATTTAAAGATAATGAAGAGAATCAGCTTAACTGCTCAGGAGTGGGAAAATAAACACTTGTCATGAGACAGAGAGAGATTTGTGCTTAGATTTGACTACAAAGGACTTTAAAATCAACATTTCTGTCAGAGCCGTGTAAATAATTCAGCAATCCGAACGTTTTCCCAAGATCTGGGTTTCCACTACTGGGCTGTAATGGGATAATTCAATTTTTTCTCACCCTGCCCTAAGGGTTTTCTGCTGATGGCCGAGTGCAGAACTTCACTGCAGTGGTGGGAACAGGACAAATTCAGCCCAGAGCTTACAGAGTCACTGGGAAGCTTCTAATTTTGTGGAGTCTGTGAATCTGGGAATGCTGACAGAGGGACAACCCCTCTCTCATTTGTGGAAGTTTCCTATGCAGCTGCATTAAAAGCAAATGTTTTGTGAAATTCCATTTAATTTGGCCTCTGTGCATTCATTTTTTGTTCAGCAGAAGATGGAAATGGAACAATGCATTTTCCTCCCAGTTCACTCTGACATTTGGTGTGGTTCAGATTGAAGGATTTTGCTCTTTCAAAGCCTTCCCACTCTTCCAAAGAGGAAAAACATCACAGATTAAAATAGGGAATTCCATGGATTCTCAGATTTTATGTCACACTCTTCTCAATTCTTTGTTTCCCAGCATCCCCCAGTTTTCCAAGAATGTCAAAAGTACCTTTCCAGGGAGACAACACGAGGACACCTTCCTCAGATTGTATTCCTGGCCCACTGGAATTTCATCTGTGGGGATCTTTCCTGGTGCTTCCAACCTGGGGAATTGCTGGTGCCACCCAGACCCATCCTGCACTTCCAGGGATTGGTTTCTGGGGGTTTGTGGCTGCCATAAACCACAGAATTAAAAAAGAGACTCTTTTCCACCTGTTCTGACACAAGGATGGAGCAGAGCAGATCCATCTCGGGCTGGGATAAGTCACAAAAATCATCTTAAGCTGCTCTCTCTTCCCCTCACTTTCGGAGTGGTTTGTGAATTCTGTTGTTTTCTAACTCAGAATTTGTAATTCCGGAACCGAGCAGATGGTGCAAGGCTGATTTCAGTGAAGTGTTCATTAAAATCACCTCTGCCAAGTGATTGTTCACCACCATCCCCCTCGGAGATCAGAGGGATTTGTTCTTGCTCTTGGAAGTCCATCTGAAAGCAGCAGAGCCTTGAGGAATGGACACAACACCGAGGGTGAAGTTCCAGCTGGGCTGCTGCAAATATTCCAGAGGGAAATGGCTTTGGGAGAGAAAGGAAAACACAGGGAAAGATGAACAGGGGAGCAGCACCACTGTCAAACCTTAGAGAAGGTGAAATCCTTCATTCAATTTGGGGGCTCAGTTCCATTTCAAATGTGTCTCCAGCCAACTTTTACCTCAAAACCTCTTCTACATTCCCCTGTTTTAGCTGGTTGAGGATAAAAATGGTATAAAAAGTCACTATGGAAAATGGGATTCTGCTCAAGCCAAGCACAAATCTTCCCAGTTCATCCCATTTTACATAATTCCGTCTTGTTTTCCTCTGGTCCCAGCAAATCTGTCCTGGGTGCTCCTGCAAAGAACAAAAGATTTGTGATGCAATGGGAGCCGTCATCACCTACTTGCCTTTTCCCTGGAAATCTCTTCCAGGTGGGATGGTGGCCGGTTCCTGGGGGGAGTTTCTGGTTGCACATGAAGGAAGAAATGTGTTTTGAAGTGTTTCATTTCGAGCTGGGCTGCAGCAACTGGAACAGGAGCAAAAGAAGACCCAGGCAGTGAGTGTTCACTGTCCCAATTGCCAATACTGCAGTGGGGAGATCAGGCCCCTGATATAAGCAGCAAAAGGCTTGGAATACCCCTTGGAGCCTGCTCTTTCCCACTTTTCTCTTCTTTTTTATCTCACGAGGAGTTGCAGGCTTGCTCCAGATCAGAAACGGGGAAAATATCCGAAGCTGAAAAAGTTTGGAGAATGAGAGAAGCAAACAAAGTGAACAGCTCAGAGCAGCAGCATCTCAGTGAACCCAATACCTGCATTTTCTCTTCTGTTCCTGCATTCTCAGGGGGGCCTTTAGAAACTCTGTCAGTGACAATTTTGCATTTATAGTACAAAAATTACAAAGAGATTTGTAAATACGATGGAAGGCGGTGCTTAGCAGCTTTTTGTGCAGCACGTCTCAGCTTCCTGAGCCATTTGTGCACCCAGCGAGACCTGAGGTACCCTGGCAGTGCCAGATACACCAAAAATACCCCCACCCCTCCCTATTTCTGCAGAAAAACCTCTTCTCTGCCCATTGTCCTTCCTTTTTCGAGCAGAAGGGGATGGATTTCGTGGCAAAAGTGCTGGGGAGCCCAGAGTAGCAGCTCTCGTCCCTCCCTGCACAAAGCCCAGCTGCAGAAGCTCCCCTGAGTGTCCAGGGAATGTCAGGACAGCAGGAACCAGCTCCTGCCGGTCCCAAAATGGAAGCAATAATTAATGAAACCAGCTGTAAACTGGGAAAGGATTATGGAACAGAGAGCAACGGCAGCTGCACACCTCGGGTGGGTTTGGGAAGGTGGAAAATGCAGGAGGTGCAGCCACACAAATCCTCCACCCAGCCGGATTCAGCTGTGGCTTGGCCAGGCTGGCTTTGCTTTCCCTTCATTGCTTTGTTATTTATGATCAACATGATCCAAACCCTCACAATTCCTGTCTCTGAGAGGTCAGGGCTGATCCCAAGGTTTGCTCATCAGGAGAGGACTGAGCAGGACCTCAGGCTCTGGGAACTGGTGGCTGGTTTTCATTCCAGGTGGGGAAACCAAAGCCCAGCCATTTGTGGGCTTTGCTCTCCTCATGAATTGCCCAGGTTGGTGTCGGGGACGGCTCTGCAGGGAGTGAAAGTGGGAGCATTGCAGCCACTGCGTCCCCTTGGAGTCTTCTCCCTGGGATTTGCCAAATTCCCAGATATCTGGAGCTCCTTGTTCTGCTCGTGAGCCTGTGGAGGGCAAACCCCCAGAGCTCCCCTCCTGTGCTGAGAGCTGGTCCAAGCTGTACTTACAGAGTCCCTTGGGCTGCCAGGAACAGCGGGACGTGCCCAGCAGTCGGCCCCAAATTGGCCATCCCACAACTAAAGGGCCACGGGGAGGGTTTGCAGCAGGTGCCAGGGGGGCAGTGCCTTCCCATTATTGGGGTTTATTGTGGGGGGTGGTTGGGATCTGGGAGGCTCCAGGGGAAGTGACAGCAACGCTGTGCCCACTGCGGGAGGATGCAGAGGGCAGGGCCAGCCCGGGACTCTCTGAGAGCACAAATCCCATGGGAGGAGCTCATCAGAGGCAGGAAAACGGAGCAATTAATTTGCTCTAGATAATTTACTTAATGCATTTAACCCTTTCCGTGTTTTATTTTCCTGCACACATAGCCCGGCTCCCTCAGATGTGTTCATTTCTCAGACCTACCTGGCTCCTTTCTCTTGAAGCCTTCAGCCCACGCAGGGAGGGTTCCAGGGCCGTTTCCTCCTTGCTTTGTAGGATAAATCCTTGGCAAGTGCCCGGGGTGGGAGCTGAGGCACACCAGGTGTGATCCTGCAGGGGAAGCAGCTGAATTCCAGGTGCAGCTGAGCCTTTGCCCTGACGCTTGCTCCCCACAGGTGCCCACACCTGGAAAATGAAGTGCATTTTCAGACAGAGATCCGTGAAGGCACCAAGGGGTGAGAACAAAAGCAGGGCTGTAAAATCCCAGCTTTTCTCCAGCACTAAATCGGTCCCCTGCAGCCGGCAGGCGGCTCTGAACTTACATCTGTGAAGGGAGAAGCTGCAGGGTATGGAAAAACCCCATGGAAGACAAAAGCCTGGGAGCAGAGGACTCCCTTAACAGGTTTCTGGAGGTGTTGGGAATATTTTTAGGAATGATGTGCCGGTACCTGAGCGAGCCAGGAGCTGTCACTCCCTGTGCCAGGAATGCTCTTTCCTCCTGTCCTACCAGTCCTCTTTCCCCACAGGGTAAACAGCTGGAAGTGTTGAGCTCACTGCCAGAGGCTTCAGACAGACACTTTGTGCCACAGACATCCCGGGACACCCTAATGACTCCTCTTTAGCTTAATGAACCTCTCACAGTCGGCACCGCCTGCTCTTGCTGCTCTTGCTCCGCTCCGGGACGGCTGCAGAACACGGAGGAAGGTTTGGATCCTTGGATATTCCAGTCCCTGTCCATCGTCCTGAGCTGCTCCGGAGCTGCTCCAAGTGTCTGCCCCGGGACGGAGCAGGGGTTTTCCTCTCTGTGTCCCATCCGTGGCAGAGCCTTTGGCATTCCCGAGGTCTCCCGGGTGGATTGTGTCCCACAGTGTCCCTGTCTGACTTGGTCCATCGAATTCCAGCTCTGTTTTCACTTTGTGGCTGTCTCGTTGGAGTCTGTTCAGTGTGAGGTGCAAAATGTCTTTCCTTGTTTGCTGACATCCAGTCTGTAACTCATTGGGAGCACATGGTTAAAATTCCTGGTCCTTGTTTAAAGTGCTGGAGTTCCGAGGGATGTTTGAGGGAAATATCTGCACATTCAGGGACCTGGCCCTGCTGGGACCAGCATCCAGCCTGGGAAATTCCTGCAGGAGCATCCGCCAGGCCAAGCACACTCAGGCAGTGCAGTTCACCTCAGCCACCTGAAACCCAGCCGGTTCTTGGTTTTCAGGGATTTCATTCCCTGTCACAGAACAAAGCAGGGATTCACACTTCTTAATGTGGGATCTGGATATCTGGAAGAATCACTCTCTTAAATATACTTTGGGGTTTGCAAGATGCTATTTTCCCTACGTTTGGCGTTTGATCTGGCACTGACAAACCTTTGTGTTCCCCCTCCCAGGTACACGGTTTTACACAATGGGCACCACCAGGAGCAAGAGAAGCTTCCCATCCACACCGACCCTGAATCCCAAGAGTCCTGTTTCTAGTCCTGGGCCCAGAAGAGGAACAGTCCAGCTGGAAGAACAAAGGTCTTGTAGGATATCCCAAGGATTCTCGGGCAGCAGGACTGGAAAAATCCTCCATCTGCGTTATCATGGTGCCTCCTGCAGTGAATTCCCAGGAATGTCCAGCCATGGAGCTGGGTGGGAGCGTGGGCAGGGTCAGGACTGCTGTTCCTGTCCCTGCAGGAGCAGCTGGAGCTCGGCCGTGCCAGAGCCCTGCTCCAGGAATGGGGAATTCCTGGCAAAGTCAGGACACAGAACAGCTCCAAACCACCCCGTGCCGGGACTCCTGCTGCTCCTTTCCAGCTGCTCCTTCCCAGCTGCCCTCTGCTCAGCTCATCCCCCTGTCCTGGAGGTCACCAGGTGTGGCTGAAGCCCAGCAGGATGGGACTGAGCTGCTCCATCCCTGCCAGGTCCTGCCCGGAGACCAGACACTGTCAGGGGAGGAGCAGCTCCAGGTTTTCTCCAGGAAAACGAGAGGAAATGTTTGCTGCCCTTTGGTTCCACCCCTGGAGGGAGGCCAGCACCAGTTACTGCTTCCCCCAGCCCTGCAGAGCTCTGGGAATGCTTTGGTTGTGTTTCCTGGCCAAGGAGGATTCCAGGGGTGTGGAGTGGGACCTGCAGGGACATCCCAGCTCAGAGCCACGGCTGTGCTCTGCCATTCCCAATGGATGGCATGTGGCCCTGGAGCCCAGTGCTGTCCCCATCCTTCCCCTGAGCAAACTTTGGGCATTCTGAGCCAGCAGGAAGCTTGCCCAGAGGCAGAGCCAGTCTGCAATGGATCACTAAGTGCCATCTTGGAAAACAAACCATCTAAACCCTTTTCTAGCTCCGCTTGGAAGAGAGACTTCTACTTACCTTCGCCACCTTTATTTTTCTATTTGTTGCTGGTCTCTTCCAGTTGAGGCAGGAAGTTCTCCAGACTTCCCACTGTCACCCTTTGCAAAGATCTCTGTCCTCAGCTGCTCCCTGCATGTCGATGTTGCCACGTTCCTCATGAGCTGCTTCCCCCTTTGCATGGGAAGGGTGGGCAAGGCTCTCAACTCCACGAATTTGGGAAAAGGATTTTCATGCAGGATCAAGACCACGAGCCTCGACCCTTCTTAGGTGAAGATCTACCCCAGCAATGCCACCCTGAGCCTAGAAAATAAAACTGTGCTTTGGTACAGCGTGTAACCATGTACAGATATTTTTAATGTACAAAGAAAAGCTGACATTATTTATTATTTTTTATCAGGAACACGTGTTTTTTTCATTAAAAGCTTCTAGATCAAGGAGCTTAACATCCTGTGTATTATTATTTAGTAATATTTCTGTTGCTATGTGACAGGTATTTACTGTAAACAGACAAATCCTGCTTGGAACAAACAAAAATGTTGCTCGGTAGGAGAAATGTTGTGCATGAGAAGAAGAAGTGGCTTCCTGGCCATGGTGTCTAACTTCTTTAAATCCTTCTTCCACACCAAAGTCACTGATAGAGCTTCACATCCTTCTCCTTTAGGATTCCAAAGGGCACTGGGCAGAAACAGCCCCAATTGGAAGACCAAGGCAGAAAATTGCTGGCAGTTGGAAAGACACAAATTATTGGTGTTGGTGGTGGAAGGTGCTCCTGGTTCATCATCGGGACCTGTTTGGCAATGACCTGTTTTTACAGGGCTTTGTTTCCTAAAAATATTCATTTAACTTCACTCTTTTACTCACCAGAGCAGTGAGTGAAAAAAAGCCATTATTGAAAGTTTGGAAAAAAATCCATCCAGGGTTGCTTCAGTCCTGTGATCCTCCCCCTGTGTGGAAGTGCCCACCAGGGTTTTGTTGGGATTTGGGCACACGAGGCTGCAAAACAGCTTGGCTTGGTTTCACCTCAAGTGCCAAATTTCGTAAAGAAATCCTAAAAAAAACCTTTTCTCTGTCCCCATTAAACGGCACTGAAATCTTGGTGTGACATTTCCTGGCGTGAGATGGAACCAGCAGCACGGGGAAGCCACAGGAAGGGGCTCTTTGGTTCTGCCGTTGTCCTTCAGGCGTTGTTTTCTCCTTTATTCTTATGTGCATTAGGAAAAGATCTCTTCTGAATTTAAAAGGAACTCCTGACTTCCCCAGGGGCAGCGTTCCCAAGGCTCTGTCAGTGGGAGCAGTGGCTCACCAGCCAAAATGGTCAACAGCTCTCGCTGGGAAAGGGCTCCCCTTCCAACTGGATGGAATTCCAAACACGAAATGTCCATGTTTTGTGTCCCCTCTAACTCCTCCTTGGGCTCAGCAAACCTGTCAGGAACCACCTGGCAGCTCCTGCTGGCTAAACCAAGAATCCAGCAAAGCTGCTGTGAGCCCAGCAATGCCACCGTGCCATTGGCAGTGGCAGGATTGCCCTGGAAAAGAAGAAGGTGTCTCATGGAAAGGCCCCACTCTGGATTTCCTTGGCTGCTCCTGTGGCCTCCCAGTTCAGCTTCCCCATTGCCCATCTTGGCTGGTGGTGCCAGTCCTTGCCTGTGCTCAGTGATGTGTGGTGCAGTGGCTGTTCCTAAAATAAAAGCTCCTCTCTGGACATGGCACTGAACTCAGCTCGGGCTCATTTCTGGCGCTGTTTGCACTCAAATCCCAGGGTGGCACCAGGTTCCACTTCTCAGCTGCCCCACAGGATGCTCCAGGAGCTGTAACAGGGAGGGGGAAGCTGCCCCTCTTTGCTTTTCCTACAACTCCCTGACAGGAGGGGGCAGCCAGGGGGATTCGGGCTCTGCTCGCAGGGAACAGGGACAGGAGGAGAGGGAACGGCCTCAGGCTGGGCCAGGGCAGGCTCAGGGTGGACAGCAGCAGGAATTTCCCCATGGAAAGGGTGCTCAGGCCTTGGCAGGGGCTGCCTGGGGAGTTGTGCAGAGCCACAAGGAGCCCTGAGCCTCCTTTGCTCCAGGCTGAGCCCCTTTCCCAGCTCCCTCAGGAATTCTCCAGCCCCTTTCCCAGCCCCATTCCCTGCCCTGGACACGCTCCAGCCCCTCCAGGTCCCTCCCACACTGAGGACCCAGAACTGGACACAGCCCTCGAGGTCCCTCAGCAGTGCCAGCACAGGGGACAGTCCCTGCCCTGGTCCTGACTGTCCCCCTGCTCGTGCTCACAGAAATTCTGCTCTGTTCAGCTTCATTCGTTCCCATCATGATTGATTTGCAGTCCAGGAGCCCCCACCTTGTCCTGGCCCCTTACCTGGAGGATTCCCAGGCTGGAGGATCCCTGTGGAGCTGCTCATGGGATCAGAGCCATCCAAACAGATTCAGGTGAGAAATGAGAACCAAGGCTCCCCTTGGTGTCAAGCAATGCTCCTCTTGGGGTGTCTGTTCTACCAAAGGACACTTCAGGGAGGATGGACACCGGGAATGTGTCACTGAAAACCTGCACATGAGCCAGAGCTGAGAGGTAAATGATGCTCACCTTGCCTCTGATTCAGCACACCTCAACATGGCTTTGATTTTACCTCATCTGCTCCTTCTGTCCCCTACTGGAATCAGAGCTCTGTGAATAATCAGCAATAGTCTGTTAGCTGCTTTTGCATCTCTAAATACCTCTCAATTCAGGGATTACTAACAGATATCTTTGGCCTGGAGCTGATCTCAGCCCAGGATTGTGGTTTTCAAGATGGAATTCACTCCCAGCTGGCTCTGCTCAGCAAGAGGAGGCATTTATTTGTGCCAGCCTGACTTAACAACATACACAGAACCAGCTAATGGGGTCCAGATCGTGTCCACCTCATTCCCAGCACGGATGAAAAGCAGGGAGCAGCTCCAGCCACGCGCTGCTTTGGGAGCAGGCAGCCCACACACGGCAGACTCTGACTCATTCCCACCCAACTTCGGGAGTGCTGAAGCCAAGGAGAGCATTTTCATTCTGGACCTGGCACCTGGAAACCCTTCCCCAGTTTAGGATCCCATTTTTCCCCACACTGGAGTTCCTGAGCCATCTCTGAGCACTCCCAGGCCAAAAGGCAGGAAAGCTGCTGCTTTCTTCTGCTATGAACTCAATAAAAAGATGCAAAAGCTTTTAGTTCTTTCAGGTTTTGTAGAACTCTTCCTGAATAAAGCCCCAGTTTATCTCCTGTCAGCACCCAGTGGCTGTTGAGGGGCTGAAGGGAGCTCTCCAGTTGATGGGTCCTGGTTTTGGGTGTCCCTGTCACCCCCTGACAAGGGGTTGAGTTGGAATTGCTGAACTGGGAACTAAAAGTGGAAATCCTGGGCAAGGGGGAGGCTGCAGCTGCTCCTCACACCCTGAACAGCTCGGAGAGAGAGCAGGGGCAACATTCCTACCTCCATCAACTCCTCACAGCTTTTCCTCAAATAAAAACACTTCCAAAATCCTCTTCTCTTTGAAACCCCAGCACTGATTTTGCCTTCCTCCTGAATCAGAGGGAAAAGCAACCCCCAGCACGGTGAACACGAGGCTTTGTGCCCCCTCTGCTGTGCCCACACACACTCTGGCCTTTCTCTGTTTACCATCTGTACTATTTAGATGACATTTCCCAGGCACCTGAGCATCTCCCAGCTGGGAGTTCTGCATCCTCTTCCAGGAGGAGCTGGGGGAAAAGCACTGCCAAAGGCAGCTCAGACTCACTTCCCAATCCCCACCTGCCTTTCCCAGCTGAAGGGACCTGGAAGTGCTCATTTTTCCTCAGAGACTGTGAGAGGAGACCCCTCTGACTGTGCACCTGCACTGGAGCGACAGAACCCAACCAAGGTTTAACTCACCCCGTGTTGCTGGGTCAGGGCCGACCCAGGGAAGAAATTCCTGTTGGATGTTTCCCCAAAGCCACAGCCAGGCGGCGAGCAGGGCACAGAGGTGATGCAGGCACAGAGTTGCCTTTATCATTTCCTTACCTTGTAGGTTAAATGTTCACCAGGCTGCCTTGGAGCTCCAGCAAAGCTTCCTTTGCTAGCCAGATGCAAACATCCCTGGTTTTGAGGGCTGGGAATGGATCCCAGTTTGTACCCACAGCAGCAGAGCAGAGCTGAAAGGCTCAGCTGGAATTCCCTGTGTTGCAGGAAGGTGGGAAGAGCAGGATCACTGTCCCTTCACCCGCAGGGACAGCAGCTGCTCCTCCTGCTGCACACCAGGGACAGGGGGGAGGAGAACATGGAAACATCTGGGATGCTCCAAGGAAAGTTCAACGGGGCAGAGCCAGGGAAGCCCTCCCTTGGCATGGAGATTGAATAGAAGTGCCCAGAACAGCCACAAAATGGAGAGAGGGGGAAGCTCAGAGGCAAAAGATCAAATCCCTGGCAGATCCCAGCTCCTCCCTCCCCCAGAGCCCTCAGGGATGGACACAGTGGACTCAGGCACTGGAGTAAAATGGGTGTCACATTTGAGGTCAAAACTACTGCAAGGTTCAACTGCTTCCAGAAATATTGAATATAAACAAACACTTTATTTGTGTAAATACTTCTGCAAAGGCTGGAGTTAGGAGATACCAGCCAGAGATCTGGCACAGTACTCCAGAAACTCAGGAACATTTTCTGGACTAAAATGGTAAATCTGACAGAATCAATGACTCAGAGGACTTGAAACACTTCTAGGAAGGGTCACAATTGTTTTGGTTGAATGTCACTGAATACATTATCTATTGTTAATTAAATATAAGGGTTATAATAAACCATTGACTGTGATCCTGCATTAAAGCAAATTTAAAAACATTCACATTCTCTGGTGTTCCGTGCTGCACCTCCAGTCAGCACAGAGCAGGTGAAGAAATGCTGCTACTCCAAATCTCTTGCTGCTCCCATGAGGCACCATTCTCCTCCTCTTACCCCATGTATTTCTAGTTCCACATTATCCCAAGAATTCCCACAGAGAGGCAGAGAAAACCAACACTGGCTTTGCTGTTTGAGCAGTTTGACCTCAATTTTACAGAGCTAAACGTCACAGAAATTCCCAATAGCCACATTTACCCCAGATTCAGAGAATCACCAGCAGGATGATGAGCAAAACTGGATAAAATGCTCCAAACTGTACAGATTTTACCTCAGGAAGTGTCATTTTTTTTAGGCTGGGAACACCAATTTTAAACAAGCATGGGTGAGAGACCAGGCCAGAGCTGGGAATTCAAGCAGCCACTTCCAGAGCTGGGAATTGGCCTCTCCAAGCCCCGGGCACCCTGTGAGTGCATTTTTACACCTGCACTGACAGCAAATCCCCCCCAGACCCCTGTGGGCACCATGAGCACCTTTCAATACACAACACACACACATTTTGGGGCAAATAGCAGCAGTTTTTACTGACCACATGGCAAATGTGCATTCAGGAGTGAGCACAACCCAGCCCCAAAGCTCCCTGGCTGTGTCACATGGACCCTGTGCAGCTCCACATCCCCTTTTCTACCTGCCTGAAGGGAAAGCTCAGCTTCCAGCCAGCCAGAATGGGCAGATTTATGTTCAACAGGGTGGAACCAACAATCAGCAACTTGATTTCCATAGTACAGAGTTAAATACACCACAAAAATGAAATCTAACAGTACAAAATGCTTGAGAACATTCTGTTTCCAAGGTGCTAAACATGGGGGGTTCCTTCCCCCCAAAAAATGGGTTGGATACCTCTAGAAACTACCACAGATCACCAAATTCTCTACATTTTTTTTTCCCTGCTTCTGGCCTTCTTTGCAACAGCTGGAGAATATTCTGACCCTTCCAAAAATGCACACAAGACACCAAGATTGTGCTCAACAGGTTTACTCAGACTGGACTCTTAAATGCTCAAGAAAAAGGCACAGATTAAAAGAGACTCTGATGACTCTTTTGAACACAGCAAATGGAATTGTTGTTTGTGAGGGAAAAAAAAATACTGCTATGAATTGCATGGGCTGAAAAGTTCAAATCTTCTTCCCCGTTCCTAATTATTGGCCTTCATTAAAATGGAACTTAAATTAAATTGTATAAACATATGAAATAAAGTCTCAGTATTAGGAAGGTGTTTTTTGTTTGTTTTTTTCCTCTATGTACAACTCTTAGTATACAATTTGTACTTTCCACTTTACATTTAACTACATCCTCCTGGCCAGAGGGAGAGCTGAGGGCGCCTTGGTGGGAAATGCTTTGCATTTGGAAAAAATCCTGCTTTTTCTTGGCCAGCAGTGCCAGGGGGAGGGAGGGCAGGCTGGGGGCACCCCTCAGATGTAATCATCCTCCACGGGCTCCCCATTGACATCACAGTAGTGGATGAAGATGGCCACGACCCTCTGGAACACCCCCTTCCTGACCTGGCGCAGCTCCGAGATCTCCTCGCCGATGGTCTCCATGCAGATGTCAGCCGAGAGCTGCCCCTTCCTCCTCGGGGCGTAGATGGTGGCTGGGGAAAGACAGCAAGGAAAAGGGGATGTTTCTCCCAAAAATATTCACCAGCCAGGCTGGTTTTGCATTCAGGCTTGGCAAAAGAGGCAAAGGGAAGAGTCTTCCCCTGACCGGGAACGTTCTCTCCTGCATTCCATGTATTTGAAAGTTTTCCATGGCTCCAATCCTCATGTCCAAATGTCTGGGAGTGAAATGAATCCCAGGGCATCACAAACCCTCTGCCTGAGGCCTCTCTGACTTAATTCCAGGTCATCCATTACTTCAGTGTTCTATAAACAACAGCAATTAGGGATAAAGCAGCAGCACTCCCCTTATTTTTCATGGCTTTAACACCAGGACTCTTAATATCCTGACTCTTTAATCAAACACTTATCAATTTTTGGTAATTCAGGCCTCATACTGAACTACAAGCATTAAGTCAGGCTAAAATAAAATTAAATTACATCAGTCTAAAATAAAATTTTAAAAAGAAATTAAAAAATAAAACCAGAGAAAGGTATAGCAAAAAAAAAAAAAAAAAAAAAAAAAATCTCTTCCTTATCCTCTTGATATTCCTGAACTGGAGCTGGGTAAGAATATCCAAACCAGGATCAACTAAAAATACCTCTAACGAAGATTGCAGGATGTTCCTAATTAAGTAATGGAAGAACATATTTTTCTCTGCTACCCAGCAAGGTTTTTAATTGAGCCCCAGGCACTGCCTACCATCGTATTTTAGCAGACAAGCTCCTAAATAGAAAGAGCCACATCTACAATGAATTCTAACCCACATAATCTCCATTCCAGAGTTTTCAAGTAGTTTTTAACTCTTTTATGTCAAACTTCTGTGAGTTTTCTCACTTCCCTCCAGCTTACCTTAACAACAGATCTACCAAAACCAGCCAAAGGACCAGAAAACTGAAAAAGAAAGGGATGCACTGCCAAATAACCAAGTGGTGTGAGGAATCCAAGCAAGTTACTCACTCCTCTCATCATCCTCAAAGTCGTATCTGGCGTAGCTGTTGGGCTCTGCTGTCCTCAGGGACCTCAGCCAGGGGAAGTCAGTGATCATGGAGTAAGGAGCACCATCCACAATACCTGGGAGAGGGACAGGATGAGGATCCAGAGAGGAAAACATCACCCCTGCAGCACCAGCACTCTTAAATCCACAAAGCATCTCCTCACTTTATTCCCCCACTGAGCTGAGTTGCCCCTCTTTCCTCACAAGGAATATTCTCCACATCTCTGGTGACGAGGCAAAGCAAGAGGCAGAGCAGGAGCCCTCAGCTCTCCAGCAGCTCTCACCTTCCAGGGTGTAAATGTCTCTGCCCCAGGGGTACTTGGGGTATTTCTTCAGGTCCTCTTCAGTCCTGGTGGCCTCAGGGAAGAACTCGTATTTAATCAGCTCTCTGGAGAGAAGGAGGGAGAGGTTACAGCCAGGAAATGGGAGACGGGAGGGAGGAAAAACCAAATGGGAAATCCTAACACACAACGTTTCCTTTAAGGAGCCTGAATCCGTGGAAAAACTCCCCCAGGACCCTCGCACCAAGTCAGCATCCATCCCTTCACTTGGGAGAGCAACCAGAGCCAACAGGGACAGGTTCAGAGCAGCTGGATGAGAGCCACTGGCTACAATTCCCTGCTGCTGGGAATTTTCAGGAGCTGACATTGACTGAACATCACCTACCACAGAAACCAACGCTATTTCCTGGAGCAAATTCCTTTTTAAAAATAACTTGTTTTCAGCTTTGAAGATTTTTCTCAGCCATCCCAATGACTTCAATGTACGACTGCATTATTGCTGGATGAATGTGATGAATTATGTGGTTATTACTGGAGAATTTATAGGATTTCCCATATGGGTTTACAATCTGTTTTATATTACATGCATCTTGACACTGGAATTTTACACTGCACCACCCAGAATTCAACCTTCAGTAGATTGGATTTTTTTTTTTTAAATTTGGGTGACAGAATAGAGAGCAAGGCTGGAGCTGCAGCTGCTCCAGGACACCTTGGCAGAGTCCCTGGAGGGCAAATACTCCCTGGTCATGGTCAGCACTCCTCGGCTGTGGTCAGCACTCCCTGGTCATGGTCAGTACGCCCTGGTCATGGTCAGCACTCCCCAGCTGTGGTCAGCACTCCCCAGCTGTGGTCAGTACGCCCTGGTCATGGTCAGCACTCCCCAGCTGTGGTCAGTACTCACTGGTTATGGCCAGCACTCCCCAGCTGTGGTCAGCACTCCCCAGCTGTGGTCAGCACTCACTGGCCATGGCCAGCACTCCCCAGCTGTGGTCAGCACTCCCTGGCCATGGTCAGCACTCCCCAGCTGTGGTCAGTACTCACTGGCTGTGGTCAGCACTCCCCAGCTGTGGTCAGTACTCACTGGCCATGGCCAGCACTCCCCAGCTGTGCTCAGCACTCCCCAGCTGTGCTCAGCACTCCCCAGCTGTGGTCAGTACTCACTGGCCATGGCCAGCACTCCCCAGCTGTGGTCAGTACTCACTGGTTATGGCCAGCACTCCCCAGCTGTGGTCAGCACTCCCCAGCTGTGGTCAGTACTCACTGGCCATGGCCAGCACTCCCCAGCTGTGGTCAGTACTCACTGGTTATGGCCAGCACTCCCCAGCTGTGGTCAGCACTCCCCAGCTATGGTCAGTACTCACTGGTTATGGCCAGCACTCCCCAGCTGTGGTCAGTACTCACTGGTTATGGTCAGCACTCCCTGGCCATGGCCAGCACTCCCCAGCTGTGGTCAGTACTCACTGGTTATGGTCAGCACTCCCTGGCCATGGCCAGCACTCCCCAGCTATGGTCAGCACTCCCTGGTCATGGTCAGCACTCCCCAGCTGTGGTCAGTACTCACTGGTTATGGTCAGCACTCCCTGGTCATGGCCAGCACTCCCCAGCTGTGGTCAGTACTCACTGGTTGATGTTGGCTATGGTGTCCATCCAGCTCCGCACCCGCACCTTGTTGCGGACGTTGGGGGGGTTGCTGAACTCGTGGATGATGCAGATGTGGTAGGGGTAGGGGCCACTGAAGATCTTCTGCTCCAGAGTCAGCGTGTCCACCTGGGGACAAAGACTTGTGAGCACCAGAAACACAGGGATGGGGCTGCAGAGTCAACAGCAAACAGACATCGACCAAATCCCCAGAAAATGCAGCAATGAGAGGGAATTTTAACAACACAAATAAACACAGGATTGAGGGGAGCCAAATTTCCCCACTGCAGCTTTGCCAAGTCAGCTTCTTGAGTACTGGAATTGGATGGCAAATGTCTCATTTCTGATGTGTTTCCCAACTCCAATGTGGAAATAAACTCCATACAGTTAAAGAATGGTCTAAAACTACATTCACTCCTCAGAATTTGGCGTAGGGGAAGGGGATCAGTGATTTGGATTTTTGTTCTCACCTAATATTTTTACCATTGTCCTCTAAGACCAAAAGCAAGAGGTGTAGCTTCAAAGCAAAGCTGATTTCATGGATTTTATGTCCAGTCAATTTTCCCTCCTTGGCAAACCAAGCCAGGAAAAGCAGGAGAGGAGCAGCACCACAGAGGGATAAAATTAAACATTCCCAGCCTTCCAGGTCTTAAATTAAGCCCTCATAAATCCTCATCAGATGATTTAAACAACTCCCTAAATGTCCCTGTTCCAGCTCCTGCACAACCTGGGAGAGGAGAAGGTGGCTCCCAGTCCCACCAGTGTCCTGCAACACTTCAGCATCAGGAGGGGATGGTGCCTTCAGTATCCCAAACTCTGGTGCTCCTAAATCTAACAGGACATGGGTTAAGGATGTCAGATCCCTGTGCCTGATGCTCTGCTCACACACAGCTCCAAGGAACACCCAGGTTCTTACAGCTGGAGTGATTCAGTTGGAAATTAATTCAATGCATCCTATTTTACACTATTCTCTAATGCAATGAATACTGGAGAGAGTGAATTTTAATATTTAATCTATCAGAGTATCTTAAAATCCAAGTAGCAGATTCTGCAATAAAAGCCTTGCTGGGCTTTCAACAACCCAATTTCGGAGTTGTGTTGTTGTAACATTTCCTGCCTCAACTGCAAACCCCCTCCAGGCAGAGCTCCAGGGGTGCTCCCAGAGAATCCAGGCTGGCTCTGTACCTGCTGCATGGGACGAAGGTAAATGATCCTGTTCCTCTCTGGGGGCATCCTGAGGATCTGATCCAGGACCTGATCCATGTTGAGCTTCTTGCACTGGGCGTAGTCAAAGCGATTCACAACGGGGGCGTTTTCTACCTTCAAGTGTTTCAACACACGGCACCTTGTAGCTAGAAAAGAGCAAATAAAGGTATTAAAAGGAAATGAAAAACCTCAGGAGCCTCCTGTCAGAGAATTTCAAGGCTGGCAGGTTCAAAAGAAGGCAAACAAGCGATATAAGTACCAAAAAATTACATAAGTATAGCAGATATAGCCCAGCTCTTCATTTTTTCCATATTATCATCAAACTTCTCAGCTGTGAACTTGCCAGAAGTGGCCTTTTAAAAGGCCATGTCAAATATAATCTAATAACCTTTTTCTCCCTCTGTTTCCTTTCACTGAAATGGTCTGTGGGCTGCCACAACTTCCAAAATCAGCTCAACCACGGAGGATAGTGAAGCCACACAGTGGAAAACAAAACTGTTTCCCTTCTAGCAACGCTGCTCATGTAATCAAAATTTCCTTCCAAATCAATGTGTGCTCTACATACTCTGGAATAAAGAATAATTCCTTTATTTCTGCTAAGTAGCCAGATCTCATGTCAGAAGAAAAGGCCTTCATTTAGATGTTGCAGAAAACAATAAATGACCCAATCCAGGAGCAGTCACAGCCCGGCACGTGAAACCAATGTAACCTAAGTGCCAGCACTGAAAACAGATTTTTATCATGTCAAGGAGCAAAAGTACCATCCTGTCAGCTAAAAAATCTACAGGAGCATGAAGAAATGAGAGAAAAAACAAGGTACTCAAACTCATTTCATCAACTTCTAATTATTGTATTGGCACTCTTCAATAAACATCTCATCTCCCTAATTGTCAGATCATTTCAGCTGTTGATTTTCAGATATTAATCTTTATTAAAGCTGTTAAAAGAGACATGCAAAGTGGGAAGCAGCAATATTTGGAGTTCTAATTCATCAGCAATGCAGCTGATGAATACAAAATGAGCAGTGGCCTGACTTGAATTCTTTCAGGAGTTTCCAATAATGCCACAGGGAAGAGGCAGCCCTGACATGAAGCACATACCATGGATGAACATCATTTTGGGGCAGTCTTTCAGCACCAAATCTGTTATTCCACAGTTGGTTAGTGTGATTCCTACGAGGTTTTTGGATTTCAAAGTCAGTACCTGGGGAAAATGGAAAAAAAAAAAAGAAGAAAAAAATGTATGACAGGGTAAAAATGAAGGAAAAATAAACTGAATTTTACAAGATACAGGAGGATATTAATTAATGTAATACAGCTTCAGTTCCCAACAGGTGCTCATGGTGATAAAGCTGCAGGGAGTGAAGGAAAAGCCCTTACCTGAACATGATCATCCTCAATCACGGGGTCACTGGTACTGGTGGATTTGTCAGCTGTCCTTTTCCTCTTGGTGGTTTGCCTTGGCTTTGGCTTTGCTACTTCTGGAAACAAAAACATGGAAAAATCTCTCCTCTGCTCCATTTCAGGACAGCTGAGAACAGCCCACGAGAACTTTTCCCACACAGGTAAATCCAAACACCTGCCTGGCTTCAAAACAAATCTCTCCTTGCTCAAACCCCACTGTCAGGTTTGTGCTCAGAATTATTCCCATTAAATAACTTCATAGGGGACAACCCAGGAATGCTGAACCTACAGTGCAACACCACAGAAAGATGTGGGGCCAGGAAAAGGAAAGAAGATTCATGGTTAGGTTACACTTGGTTCTCTGCAGGAAACAGAACATCCTTGACAAATACAAGACCCAAAATAGCTTTAATGTTTAAATACTAGAAATTACCTCAAACTACTGGAAAATCTGTTCTTTATAACTGTCACTAAGTTTTTCCTAATATTGCAAAGGATGCCCAGGTATAAAATCCTTTAATGTTCCCAAGCTGCACCAGGGACCTCAAATTCCTGCTTGATTTAACAGAAGAGTCTTTGAAAAGAAATCACCATCAGCATTATTTCCAACAGGAGGAGAAAAAAAATTCCCTAGAATTAATTCTCTGTCATTAACAGATCAAAATGAGAATTTATTTTACTAAAACTAAGCTTTATTTGACTTAATTAAAACATGCCATGTGCACAAAGATCCCAAATTAATTACTAGTCATAAGGTAGAAAACAAGACATTTTAAATTTAATAGCAAGGTCTCTTCTTCAAATCTGAGCTGCATCTACCTGCAGAACCTCTGAGGTGATATAGGTTTTGTTAACACTTGGGAGCATTAAATAAACTGGAAAAACACCAGGATATAAAGTGTTTGAATCATTCCATGTTAACAGAGGCAGGAATTTGCTCTCAATCTTCTCTTGCCTCCAACACTCACGGTTCTGTAAGCAGCACATTTCATCTTCCAGTTTCATTTCACCTGCCAGATATTCCCAGCAAAGAATCCTGGATATATGAGCTTGTGCCAGACTAAGGTGATTATTTTGGAAAGGAAGCATATTTGAAAGAAACAGCGAGTTCCCCTCTCACATCTGTTGTTTTCTCCCTTCATTCCAACCCTTCAGGGGTTTTATTTTATGTCAGATGAGCAAAACAATAATGTGAAGGATGAAGGTGTTTAAAAAAAGGACAATTTTCAGTAAGTTTGACCACCTTGCCTTAAACACCTGGAAGCAGCACCCAGTGCAGGTCCAAAAGTCTGGCTCAATTATAATTATGGCTTTCTTTATTGGTTGATAAAACACCAGCTATAACCTTTGCCTTCTTGTTCAGATCTAAGTGTAGCTGCTGCCTTTCCAGGGAGGATTTTAATGGGGAAACATTCATCATGTTTCAATGAATCACAGCCTTCACAGGCAGACAGAGCTACCAAAAAACTGCATTTGCTTTCCAAAGGAGTAAAGCAAATACTGGTTAGAATGTATGGAGAACATCAACAGAAAGCTGCATGGAGGAAAAAGTCAGTGGCACTTTCAGAGAAATCTGATTTCACCTGGTGATGGCACCTCTGTTCCATCAAGCTCTGACCCTTTCAAACCACTCAGGTTTAAATCCCTGACTAACAAGCTCCACATCAGAGCTCCCTGGGGAGCTCAGAGCTGTCTCACGGCAGCACTGCAGTTACTCAGCCGTTACTCTGTGTGTAAGTCCTACCTGGCTCTGACACCAGAGGCACATGGGACAGCCTGCTCCTGGCCCTGGTCAGGGGTCTCCGAGGATACTCCTCCTTGCAGTCCAGCTCCCAGCTTGGGGGCTGCATGCTCTGCTCCTGGCTGCCAGCCCCACAGGCACTCCCACTAGTCCTGTCATCCCCGGGCTCTCCTGCAGCCCCACAGTCTGGCAGTGTCCTAAGTGCAAAGTCTGGCCCGTCCCTGCAGGCTCCACTCGTGGAGGGGCACTCCCCATCACACCCCCCGCTCGTCCTGTGCTGCGCGGCCCTGGAGGAACACCGGGAGCAAACGGAGCTCTCCTCAGGCTCCCTCTCACTGGAGCCTTCCCTTTTGCAAGGAGAGCAGCCACAGTGCCTGGACTCCTCTCCAGCTGCTGGGCTGCTGCCAGCAGAGTGGCTCTGGGCTGGCTGGGCACAGTCAGGACTGGGAGAAGCAGCGCTGCAGGAGCTGGCTGTTGCCGTGGATCCCGGAGCGCTGCTGCAGCTGCCGTAGGAATCCTTGCTCTTGCTCCTCTCGGGCATGTCACTGGCTGCTTTCATGTCAGCTTTGATCTGCTCGCTGGTCACCTGGCAGCCCTTCTCACAGCTGCTCTCCTCACTGGGGAACTGCTTGGCCTGGCCCCCGTGGCTGCTGCTGCATCTCTTCCGCAGGGGAGTCTTGCCTTTGCCGCTCACTGCAGGAGCGAAGGGAGGGACAACAGTGAGAAAACCTCAAATCAATGTCAGTGTTACTCTGCTGAAGGCTACTGAAAACACATGAAAGCCCAGAGGCCAACGACAATCTTCCCAGGAACGGGAATTATTAGTATTTGTAGCTGTTGCTGCATCTTTGTAATGTCCTGCAGCTATTTTTGGAGACATGTGCTGGAGGGTTTGTCACATAAATCTGTCAAATTGTCCCAGAGCAGCTCACTGTCACACAGGCACAACAATATGAAAGGCACACTGACATCAGAGTCAAAGAATATGCAATGGTTTGGGTTGGAAGAGACCTTAAAGCCCATCCAGTGCCACCCCTGCCATGGCAGGGACACCTCCCACTGTCCCAGGCTGCTCCAAGCCCCAATGTCCAGCCTGGCCTTGGGCACTGCCAGGGATCCAGGGGCAGCCACAGCTGCTCTGGGCACCCTGTGCCAGGGCCTCTACCACCCTCATAGGGAGGGATTTTTTCCTAATATTTAATATAAAGAGGCTTCTATTTTCTTAAAGGTGAGGAATCAAACAGGAATGGAGACAGGACTGAAGTTCACATTTCAGCAGCAACCCTCAGCTCCCCCTCCTGGGTCTGGGCAGTGCTTCCAGCAGTAACAGCAGCCTCAGCTCACAGGTGAATAAAAGCCCCCACTGAGCAGTGTACAAATCATAACAGAACTTAATCCCAGGATCACTGAAGTTGGAAAAGCCCTCCCAGCCCATCGAGTCCAAGCTGTGCCCAATCCCCACCTTGTCCCCAGCCCAGAGCACTGAGTGCCACCTCCAGCCCTTCCTTGGGCACCTCCAGGGATGGGCACTCCAAACCTCCCTGGGCAGCCCCTGCCAAGGCCTGAGCACCCTTTCCATGGAGAAATTCCTCCTTAACACCTACTGTCTTAATCCTCTTAGCTCATTACATACCCCAAACCCCAAATCCCCAATATTGGCAGTACAAATGTCGATAAAAATTCTGTCCAAACACAGATTATTTCCCCCCTCAAACCAGAACTGACATCCACACTGGGGGCTCACAAGCATGATAAATTCTGTCCACTTGGGAATCCCAAAGAGGAGCTGCAGGTTTCTGATCAGTGCAGCACCACTATTTCTGTTTCTGTACAACATCTGTGATTTGAGCTCAAAATATGTCCTTACACCTTCACTCTACATTCCAAACTGAGCTAGAAATGAACCTGAACCAGATGGAAAGACTGAAGCTTACAAATAAATGTTGCACACCTGAAGGTTCTCTGGTTTCCACTGGATCCCTGCTCTTCTCCTCCCCATCTGAGTAATTCTGTGCAATGCTGTTGGAGATGCAGGCTCTGGAAGTGCCCATGTTTTCCTCTTCATCCTCACTGTCTGAATCATGGATGGTAATTGGAGCTGCTTTTACAACAGGTTGAATTCCACTTGGTCCTGAGAAGGAGAATATCAACAGTTCATGTACAAATTAACCAAGCATGGATTAAAGGGTTGAAGAACTTTCTGCACTGCTTGAAAAAATGGTAAGAAATTAATTTGAGCCAGTTTAACTACCCATTCTGTGGCTCCCTCATTAAAATCTAAATGGGAGAAGAGCAAAATAACTGCATTTCAGCATTAAAGCATTCTGGTTTGGAAGAGAAGAGTGGCACAATGGAATGCTACTTCAGGTTGTTGGGATATTCAGTAGAAAATGTTATTGTCCAGCAAAAAGTGGCAATAAAAGAAATCAAGACTGCCTTGTGCCAGTAATACAAATTCAATTAACACTGGAACCAGTTGTCCTGGCTTGAGAAAAAGCAAAAAAGAACCCAAGTGCTGCAGTGAAAGAAGTAAGGCCATGAACACCAACAGAGCAACAGGACAAGCTCATTCAGGCCTTGACTTTCATTATACTGAGCACAAAAATCAGGATTTAAGGTCAAGGTATTTCCCTGCATATGTGAGGAAAACTCTGGGCTGTAACACAGAATAAATTAAGATATGCTAACATCATCATTCCAAACCAGACAACCCAGCTGAAGCAAAACCAGACTTACAATGGAAAATGAATCCCTCAGGGAGATACCAAGAGATGATTTCTTCCCAGAGTTACCTGCTTGCTCTTCATCCACCTCCATGGGAACAACAGCCTGGCTGGGAGCTGGCAGCTCGTTCTGGGCCTGCCCAGCAGCCTCCCCTTCTTCCTGTGCCACCTCCTCCATCTCATTCAGGGCTGGAAAGGGCAAGAGGAGGTCAGGGATAGGAAAGAGAATGAAGAGAGCCCTCAAGCACCCACAAGAAATAAATAATAGCTGCCTTGATTCCCTTGATGAGCCTCTGGGTTGCACAAGGTCTCTCACAGATTTGTTCTCCATCTCTGTAGCTAAAGCCCAGTCTAACTTTCGGGGTTTAGTTCACTCAGATTTTCCCCTCCTCCTCAAAAGTTTTGTTCTATGCAGAGCAGCATAACCAGGATTTACATTTTCATTCCCTCCAACGACTTCAGTCTTTGCTGGGAAATATTAAAAATACACCAGCAGCACTGGGATGTTCTCCCAGCTGTGCCCTGAGGAGTCCTGGCACTTCCCCAGAGGATGTCACACGGAGCCTACAGCTGCAGTGACAGCCAGCTCTGCACTGTGGCAGCTTTTATCACCCAGATGTGGCACAGGAAAGATTCAAACTGCACACCAGGAGCTGAAAGAGCAACGAGCGTTCAATGCATATTCCTATCTTGACCAGGAGCCTATGTGAGGGGGAATGCAGATAAAATCACCCCTCAAAGTACCCCAAGGATTACCCTCAGCTGCAAATCTCCCCCAAAAGGTGCCCTGGGATTACCCTCAGCCCCAATCTGCTGCTCCTCAGCGGGGCCCTCCTGGCGCAGCTCGTTCTCCTCGTTCTGCTCGTTGGGGTGCTGGTGGTTGTTGTGGTGGATGTTGGGGTTGTTGTTGTTCTGGTGGTTGTTGTTGTTGTCATTGTCATTGTTGGAGTTCTGATTGCTCACCAGGGCAGAGGAGACCCCAATTCCCGTGCCTGCACTTAGGCCCACACGAGCACAACCCTGGAAACAAAGAGCAGGAATTCAGATTTGAAAACATGGATTTGTTATGTCAACATTCCCTGACGGCAACAGGAAAACCACTCTGCTGGAATTGTCTGTGAAAGGGAAACTGTCTCTCAGATTTCCTGACTGCACATGTCCATCTTCAGGTTGGCAACTCAGAAAATTGACAGTTAAACTCCCAATGAAAGGGAACTCCTCAAAGCACTTAATTTTAATCTATTAATTGTGTTAATCTGTTAATTTGCTGTGGGATCATTACATCAACACGAACAGCAGATCAGAGTCTCCCCAGCACACAGCAGCCTCAAGGCACCATTAATGACCACAGGAAGCAGGTTTTACATGGGCCCTTTCCATTCCATGCCAGCATCTTACCAAGGATTTGTGTTACAGTGTGGGAGGGGACAACGTGAAGAAATAAATTCCTAAGCTTTGAAAACACTTCAAAAGGGAAACTACCCCCATTTCACCCAGTAAAAAAAATCATAAAAACCTCTTAGTATTGTAAAGAGAGGCCTAAGAAGAAAAAATAATATCCAAAGCAGGAGCACAGTGAACTATCAGCAGAGATCTTGACAGAATGAGTGAGTTTTATTTTCTGGTCACACGTTCACTCCTTGCCACTGCTCCCATCTGCAGAAGCAGCACCACTTTCCTCAGCAGACCACGCTAAAAGCAACTGCAAACCAAAGTAATTTCTTACCAATCTCCTTAAATAACGACAACTTTGAAAAGACTGCACAGCAGCAGGAGCACACCGGATTGCCAATGAAACGGAAACAAGTATAAATCCTGGCAACAAGAAAAAGCCAAAGCATCCTGTGGAATTTACCTTTGGAGGCTCTCTAAACATCTGGTCCAGAGAAATAAACTCCAAGCTTGGCAGTAACTCGATGAACTGACTGAAAGAGTCCAGCTTGATGGCGTGGCACCTCACCAGGGTCAGGTCAACCAGGCGTGTCCACCTCGAGTGATCTGGGAACACAAGAGAGGCCGTTCCTGAGGGATTCCCACCTCACTCCTTGTTCATTACTCCCTTTTCAGATCTGAGAGCAGCATCCTCTGTATCTCCATCCTGTTCCCAGCATCACCATGGCCCCAAAGCAAGCATCATCTACTGTACTTACTAACAACAGAACAAGCAGTACTAGAGCAGAGAAATTCTGGTTTAGCACAGAAATTCATAGAATAGCTCTGAAATTTCAAAGGTGTGCAATACCTGTGATCCAATTATTTGGGTTATGTAGATGTGGGCAGTTGTAAATGACCAGATACTTGATGAAAGAAAAAACTTCATTTACAGCTTTCATACCAATATCTGTAATAATTCCTGGGTTTTCAACCACATCAGCCAAGCCGTACCTCACCAAGTCCGTACTCGTCATTTTACCTATAAAAGAGAGAGGAGCAGACACAGCAGTAAATTTGCCTTTTATAGCAGGATTTTCTAACTCCTTATTGATCAGATCATTCCTTTAATAAAGCTGAGCTTTGCCAGTTTCAGGAAGTGAGGAAAACCGGATTTGGCTGTATGAGATCAGCAGCCTCAATACGTGCAACATTAATACTGTTATTAATCACCGAGAACGTGATTGAGAACAGAGCAATTTATGTAATCCTTATGGTTTTTATGTACATAGAAAGTGTCATACACTGTAGTAAAAACTCATCAACGTAGCCTAGGTGAAGAGTTTCAAACTGTGGGAATTCCAGTTCAGCCATCTTCAAAGCAGAAAAAACACCATCTTTGGTCAAGGAAGGCTGGATCCGCACTTCGTGCAACCTGCAGGGAATTCAAAATTGCTCCTATCAAAATTCAGGCCACAACACAGAAAACACTCCAGAAGGTGCCCTGTCCTAATAAAATCAGAGAATTCTTCCAGCAATGGCTGGATTCAGAGGGTATTTGCAGTTATTTTAATCACAGAACACTCCTGTTATGCAAAGTCTAAACGTGTATTCCTTAGACTTTGACAGCTGTTGTCTCTTGGACATCATTCCTAAGACATTTATTTTGAAAAAGGAGAAGCAAAGAGACATCTGAAGGGAGGTACCTTCGTGCAGCAGTTATGATGAGGTAGCCAAGATCCACTTCAAGTGCATTCTTGCAAGCTCCCAGTACTATAGTGTGCAAATTCCTGAAACCACCTGGCAAATAAAGAACACCCTTCTTACTCTTCAGTCTCACACCACAGCCTTCAGCCCGACACATTTGCACCAGTGTTGTCTTGACCTTTTTTAGCAAAGCAAGAAAACAAATACTTGCACCCAACTCCTCCAATCCTGGTTCTGCTCACCAATAAGTGCAGCTCATTAAGTGTTAATTGCAGTTAGAATATCAAAATTACACCCAATACAGAACATATTTAGCCCCTTGATGATAGTTCCAAACTTGGAAATAACAGTCAGGAAAGGATATGCTACAGACAAAAAAACCTCCAGAATTTGCTAAAGCTTTAATTTATTTATTTATTTTTGGTGAAGTTTGAGGGATTAGGAGTTTCCCACCTGATCTCCAGCTGTCTTCTACCACGTGCTGGATAAGTCCTCCAAGAAATGGAACACGGACCAGTTCCAAGTGCTCCAGATTCCTGGCAGAAGCCAGGCCTGTCACCAGGGGAACGTACTTCAGAGAGTTTGTGGGTCCTGCACACAACAAGGTCAGAAAGACAAAGCAGATTGTTCACTTCTCCCTGAATTATGCCATGGAAGAATCAAAACACATCCACACACGTCCCTCCAGAGCAGGAAGTCAACAGAAGCACACAGCACCAAGCAAGGGATAGGACAGGGAGAGATTTCTGTCCAACACCACAAATCAAGCAAGGGTTGATCTCAGAATGTGGAATTCCAAGACTTTAACAGAACCAGATTTCCTACATGCTCTACCATCCCCTTCAGACAGGAAGAATCCCTCTTACCAGCACAGTTCCTCATGACAAAAGCACGTAAGCTGATACAAAGGAAATCTTTAAAAGGCTGTGGTTTGGTGAGTCTCACCCACTTCAAATAAAGGTGCCTCAGCATTGGGATACAAGGAATCTCAGGGACATTCACCCCTAATAATACATAAACAAAACAAACAAACATTTTAAACAAGCTTTAAACCATTCAGCTGCATGACAAATTGCTGGCTTTCAAAAGGAAGCTTTTCTGTGCTTTGTGGCAAGTGAGAAAAGCTGTGAACACTTGAAACACAAGTTCTTCACCTTGGTTTGGCAATAATTCTTTAGAACTTGCCCTCTGCACCTGCTATCAGATATCCAACTAAGAGCTCCAAGATGCCACAGCCCAAACTCCCTCTCCTCAAAAGAATTACAAATTTGCAGAGTTTCAATGCCTTTAAATCCACCTGTGTTGAAGCCAACTACTTCACCACGACCACACTCACCTACTAAGTGCAAAGTCTGAATTTTAGCTCCTATAGGAATTTTCAGCTTGTTCTCAGGAGGAATTGGAAAAGCACCATTACGATTACGAAACTTCCCTAAAATGTGGACTTGGGGCATGTATGTCCAAATAGCTTCCACCAGCTCTAAATGAGAGGTCTCAACACCCTGGATAAAAGGAAGCAAAGCAAATGCTCTAACACCAGTTCAACAACAACATCCTCTTTACCATGTAAACTACAGAATGTAAGCTTAAATCACTTAATTTCTAGCAAGACTTGTCTTTTTAAAAGCAGAGGGATCAGAGCTTTAATTCACTGCTGGGCTTAAGAGCACCTGGGATTGCCAGGAATGCAACTGAAAATAGCTGTCATTGGCAAATAGGGTCACAATTAACTGCTCCCTGTGCAGCCAGGTCTAAACCAAAGCCCCAGAAGCACCAAGTCCTTGTCACAACTTTTAACAGTGCTGAAGGAGGTTCTCTCCCCAGCCAGCCACTCACCAGCAAATTTGGACAGGCCTGCAAAGCCTCTAAAACTCCAGGAATGCTGAAAGCTTCGTGGCCACGGACTCGGCGCCTTTCCAGATACCTGGGATGAAGACCATAAAGTTGTTCAATGTCTGGCATCTTCCTCAGCAGCGTTAGGAAGCTGGAATCAGTGAAACCTAAGACAACAACAACACATTTGGTATTGGTGTGGCAGCAGACACTCAGCTGCGAAGGGAAAGCCGAACACACTTCTCTCTGTATGTGGCAGTACCAGTTCTGTGATGCTGAAAGATGCACTTGGTGAAGCAACAGCTTTTCTTTTACTTCCACATTCTAGAAATCATGACCTAAATACTCTTCTGCCTTGAATTTTGCAGGTTTGCTACAGGTTTCCTTCAGTGGAGCAGCATGGCTGCAGGGTTAACTGTGCTCTCTCCCTCCTCACATGAAGGCTTGTGTGCCTATTTTTCCTGGAATTCCATTTATCAACTCCATGGCTAAAAAAAATCCCAGCTGGGTCCCTTATTTCAGTTCATTATTCACCACAGCTCACATTTCTCACAGAAACAGGATGGTGTCTTAAAGCAAGGATTTATTTTATTCTAGTGTAGTTCAGCACATAAAAAGGATTTTAACTGGGTAAGTTGCCTGTATTTACACCAATTTTAGGTTAAGTCTAAACACTTGCCTACTACCAGCCCTAATCAATATCAGTTTGTAAGTTGTCTAATTTGTTTAGTTCTGTCCCCCACCAAATCCCAGCAGTGCAATTTAAACCCAACAGAAATCCTGGTACTCACAGGGTTCACCTAGATTGACACATTTATCTATTGATCTGCAGGTGACTCGAGGTGTGACATCAAAACTTATCCTCACATTGTTAAGTGCTGGCAGATGAGTTGCTCTCTCATTCCACTGCATTTTTTGCTGCCTGCATGCAAACAGCCTCTTCATGGCATAACCCTTGGATAAACTCCCTTCCAACAATCAGACAAACACAGATTGTATTGACAGGTGGCTACAGAGCACCCCCAGTCACAGAATCACAGAATGAACTGGGCTGGAAAAGACCTTTGAGATCATCAAGTCCAACCTATGACCTAACGCAGCAACACCCAAAATTTCTATTTACACACAGACAGAAACTTGGCAAACCATTCCTCAAGGCAGCCACCCAGAGGAACGGAACATCCAAGCAATCTGAGGTTTCTTTGGTACAGGTAAGTGGCAGGGAGCAGCAGGGGGCTCACCTGTGGGCATGTACTCCCACCAACGCCCCGCACACAGATCCACCACCTTCACCACGCGCAGGTACAGCGTCACCGCCTCCTTCAGCTTCCGGGACAGGCATTCCATGCACATGATATCCTGCAAGGGAAGGTACCTTGGGAGAGCAAAAACAGCCCTGCTTTAGCACAGCTGCAGCCCTCAGCACCTGTCACAAGCCAAAGCCTGGCTGCAGCCATGTTGGGGTTTCTAACACTGCACGGTGGCTGCTCAAGCAGAATTTTCGGGCTGCGCTCTGATGAAATGTGGAGTTCTGCTAAGCAGAGTGACTCAGCAGTTTCTGACACTGAATGCAGAACATTCATACAAATACAATATTAAACACACAGATGAGTTAGTTCTCTAAGAAATCATAGAATCACAGAATGTTTGGGTTGGAAGGGACCTTAAAGCCCATCCAGTGCCACCCCTGCCATGGGCAGGGACACCTCCCACTGTCCCAGGCTGCTCCAGCCCCAGTGTCCAACCCGGCCTTGGGCACTGCCAGGGATCCAGGGGCAGCCACAGCTCCTCTGAGCATCCCGTGCCAGGGCCTGCCCACCCTCACAAGGAAGGATTTTGTCCTTACATTTAATTTAAACCAACCCAAACCCTGCTGACCAAGCCACTTGCCTCAACAGGTTTAATTAAGTTATTTCTATTTTCTAGCATATACTGCAAGCTCAATTTCAACTATCGTGGAGCGTTTCTGTTTCCAAAGAACTTGTTGGTGAGGTGCTACTTTTGGATAATAGGGCTGAGTGAGCATCTGGGAGAACGACTTTGCTGCAGGGGAGGTCACATCCTCATCCCAGATCCCTTCTGCAGCTGCAACAATTCCCAAACAATCATCTCAACTGTGCCCTACCCAAGGTGTATTTCTGCTCTAAAATCAATATTTATAACAGAATTTGTTCATTTATTTCTTATTCATTCTAACATTCATAAATTAATTTTCAGTTTCCAAATGAATTTTGGGGACTGAAAAAAACATTTGCCATCCTTTTTTATCCACCAATTCACTCGTGGCACATCCACAGTTTCCTGCGTGTCACATCCACAGTTTCCTGCGTGTCACCAAGTTTCCTGCGTGTGCAGCTAATGTTGGAAAAAAGGTAGAGAACTGTAAAATAATAAGCACTAAATTATTTCTGCCAGGCTGCTCACCTAAAGATGTGGCAAAGCACCTCATGAGAGAGTTGGTTCATGTAATCTTTTGGCTCCTCAGCTTTGGTAGAGCCTGCCCCTTCCCTGCTCACTGCGCTCGCTTTCACAGTTTTCCGCCGGGGCCCCATCTCTGCACCGAGTTCTGCTGGGAGGAAATGGGCACAGAGTTAGGAAATTCAGGGCAACTGAAAAACAACAGGGACAGAGAAGAGGAGGAAGCAGCAGTTAAGCTTCAAAAAACAAGTTGTGGTTTGATTAGACAGAAGGGCTCAGACATAACCTGTGGATGATCAGACAAACCGGACAGACCCTCTCAGCTGAGGGAGTCACAAAGAGGGAAATCTCCACAGGTTGGACCAGAGATCAGTTCTTTTGCTGAAGAAAAAGTCTTCAGACTTCAGAGATTCCACCCTGGAATCAGTCACAGGAAAGTTGTGCAGAGATCACCAACTCAGTACCAACGACAACGTTCCAGTGAAAAATAAAAGCCCAAAGTCTCTGTCCAGCAGAAAAATGATTTCTTTTTCCTTGTTGAAAAAATGGGCTCCTGCTGATCATTCTCCAAAAATGCCCTACTAAAACCCCTCAAACCAGCTCCTCTTCGAGGTGAAGACACCAAGGAAAATATTCAGGTTGCTGAGTTAAAGATCAAAGCCATAGAAAAACTGAGAGTCATTGTCTGAAAGCAAGGTGCAGGATCCTCTGCTCCTTGCTGAACTGTGTCCATCCACACTGCAGCACACACAGGCACAGCAGCCACAACAGCTCCTTCAAAAACACCCACAATTATAATGAGAAGCAACAAATAGGCAACTAAAATAAATATGAACTTAGTGCTAACAGAAAATCACCTTCTGCAGATGCTGAGAGATCCTTTCACCACCGTATCTGGCAAGGATTTATTTTATTCTAACATAAGGACAAGAACGAGGAGGGCAAACCATCACCAGCTCAGTGAACCTGAGTTTAACAGGTTGGATGCCAAAATTCAGTGGATTGAGGAAAAACAACTGGTCAAAAAAGACAGATTTTGGAAAAGGCCTCTGTTGCAGCCTCCCTGTGATAGCAAAATTTGAAATATTGACAGCCTCACTGTGGTCTAACTACTGCAAAACACGTGGTTTCACACATTTTGGGTGCACTCTAAGTTAATAACTGCATGTTGCCATGATGTGATTTTAAAGGGGGATATTCAAATAACTAAATCCCCACCTTGTGCCTGTGATCTCTGCTCCTCTGGACTGGGGGAATTCTCCAGCCAGGAGTGAAGACCCCGGGTTTTTCTTTCCGGGCAGGCTGGAAGGGCTCAGTTTGGGGTGATCAACCTCATAAAGCCCCAAACTAATTATTTATAAACTGAATTCCAAGGAAAGCAAGCATTACATGGATTCCCAGGCACCTGGGATAACTCAATTTGAACAGAGGGCAGGACATAACCTAAAAAATTCCAGACTGACACAGCCACGAGCTGGGTACAATCCAGCAGGAAAGAGAACAGCAGAAGGACTGGGACAAAAGGCAAGAGAAATAAAAATATTAACGACCAAAGCAGGAAAAATCCTGCTAGACACAACTGCAACAGCACAACCAGCCCCTGCCATGGAGAGGAAAAAGAAGAATTTGTCTCTATGAGTCTGCAGTTTCTGCACAATAAAAGCTCCTCCTGGGGCTATTCTGAGAGAACGAGCACAGCTTTAACACCTCATTCTATATTAGCGAGCTGACCTCATTTAAAAATAAAAAACAAATCTCCATAGCAAAGAGCTTTATATATTCAATAAACCAAATGGGATTTTGCGGCCCCCGCCTCAATTAATTCCCGACAATAAAGGTCGGATGAAACAACAGCTCGACGTGCTCCATTCTTGATGAGCAAATACCCCACGGACCTTAAAAACCTTAAAGAACCACGGGGAGACTCCGCAGAAACGAAAAATGAGGAAAAACGCGGCGAGAGCAGCCAGGGCCGGCCTGGCAAGCGCCGGGTACAGAGGGGCGCTCCCTAAGGAAAGGGGAAAACGCGAGGCCGCGGTGATCTGTGCCCAGATAAGCGAGAGAAAGACAGGTTTCCCCCCAGCCCCACCGCCGCCGTTCCCTCACGGGGAGGCCCCCAGGGCCTGTGACAGCGGAGCCGGCCCGACGCCGCGGGGCCGGCAGGGGGCGGCAGCCTCCGTGTCCCCGCCCCGCCGCCGCCAGGGGCCGGGCCCGGCGCGTCCCCCTCCCCTGCCCCTCGCTGCCCTCACCTGCCCTCGCTCCCCTCGCCGCCCTCGCCCCGGTTGTGGCCGCGGGGGAGCCCCGGCCCCGCTTCCTGCGCGGCCCCTTCCGCCAGCGCCGCCGCGCTTCCGCTTCCGCCCCGCGCTTCCGCTTCCGCCCGCGCTTCCGGCCCCGCCCCGCCGCCATCTTGAGCGTGGCACCGCCCGGCCCCGGCGGGGCGAGCGCTGAGGGCTCCGGGGGCTCCGGTTCGCAGGCTGCGCTCGCTCAGCACAGAGCGAGAGGGATGTGATTCAATAAAAGTGTTCCGGCAGCGCGCAGTTACGGTCACAGCTGTGCTGAGCTGGAGGGACACACGGGAGTCACCGTGGATGGAGCTCGGAGCAGCCTCGGCTGTGGGAGGGGTCCCTGCCCGTGGCAGGGCTGGGATGAGATGGGCTTTAAGGTCCTTCCAACCCGAACCATTCCATGATCACCCAGTGCAGCTCCTGGTCCTGCCCAGACCCCCCAACAACCCCACCCTGGGCATCCCTGGCAGCGCTGTCCAAACGCTCCTGGAGCTCTGGCAGCCTCGGGGCCGTGCCCATTCCCTGGGGAGCCTGGGCAGTGCCCAGCACCCTCTGGGGGAAGAACCTTTCCTGATATCCAACCTAAACCTCCCTGACCCAGCTCCAGCCATTCCCTGGGTGCTGTCCCTGTCCCAGAGAGCAGAGATTGGAGCTGCCCTCGGGAGGAGCTGCAGACCCCGAGGAGTCTCCCCTCAGTCTCCTCCAGCTGAACATTCCAAGTGCCCTCAGCAGCTCCTCCATGGCCCCTCCAGACCCTTCCCATCCCCGTGTTCCTCCTTCAGATGCTCTCTGGGAGCTTTGTAAGTGATTTTTCGTGGAGAGTCTTTACCCTGTGCCCAAAACTCCTGCCTGTTGCCTTTCCACGTGTATTTGCAGTATTATAAAGGTTTATACTTAAGCCATGTTTTAATCAGTGTGTTTGGGTGGATCTCAGCAGAAATCCCAATTTCCTCAACATTTTAAAGTCATGTTTCATGCAAACCCCAAGGGATTGGGTAACAAGGCTCATTCGTCACCCAGCAGACTGTTTGTGAGTTATTTTTTGTGAATGACAGCATGCAAAGACTCAGCTGCTGGTTTAGTGATAATCCCAGAGGAATCCACAGCGCTCTGTGGCAGAGTTAGAAAAACAAAATAAATTCTTGGCAATCCCTATGGGTTTTGGATGTGTCAACAGCATCACTGAGGTTGGAAAAGCCTTCATAGAGCACTGAGTCCAACCTGCAACAGCAACACAGCATCAAAAACAACAGCAGCACCCAAATGTTAGACCTAAAAATGTGGAAGAAGTAGGCACATGAGGCTTCCTGTGGGAAGAGCAGATTCAGGTCCAGCAGAGCTTGTCCTGCCCTCCCTCACCCCAAGGCAGGGGACACAGGGGGTGGCAGTAAGAGCAGGTTACCAAAAAGACACAAGAGACACGAAATGGAATTAAGGAATTTGGGCAGGGCCTTGGGGTTGAACTGTCATTGAAGCAGTCAGAGTATGTGAATGGTGAAGTGGTTACAAGACACACAACAGAAACCAAAACCACCCCATTTTTTCTTAACAGAAACCCACTGATTTATCCCATAGCCCAGCTGTAGTGAATCTTTGAAGGTTTTTGGATTGCTCCATTTCTTTCTCCCTCCACTGCCAGATGTGGGAAAATTTAGAATTTGAGGCACTCGAGGAGATCTGAACTAAAACCCAAAGGAAAACAATTAGAAATCAAAGATGCTGAACAGCCAACAATAAAAACTCTGTTCTGGTCTTGATCAGCTGCAAAATTAAAGAGCCCATTGCATTTCTCATTGCTCCATCCCACAAACTCGACTGTCCGGCTTGTCCAGCCACTTCAGCATTTTCTTCAGGCGTCATCTGCAGCAATTTGCAAATGATGTTCTCTGCTCTGGTATGTGGCAGGAGCTGCTGTGCATCTCTCATGCTCTGCCAAGTTTGAGCCAGCAGGAGCTGAGAAAAAGCACCCATGTGGGAAGGTGCTGCTCTCCAGCTGCTCCTGGCTCAGTAATTCCATGTCAGAAATTATCAGGGACAAACTGGAGCCCCCGGGGGAAACGCAGGGGTGGAGTTTAGACCTCGGACTCAAAGGTTCTTGAATCACTCCTGGGGCTGCAGGAGGAATTTGGTGTCTTCGGTCTGGCCCACAAACACAGCCCATTAAATATCCCAACCCACCAAAGCAGAGGGTGGGAATATCCGCTGAGGCTGGGAGGCAGAAAATATCCATAAATCTGGATTTTCTGACATCATGATGAAACCTCAGAGTTTGCCTTTGTTTTCTCAACTTGATCTTTGTTTTCTCGTTTTTTTCAGTCAAGGTGAGCTGTTCCAGGAACCTTTTTAGGTTGAAGCCTCTGAGCTATGAGAAACTTGTATGATATTACCTGGCTCATTTGCATTTTCCTGCTGTCTAATTGCTGGGACCTGGTTTCCAGATAAACAGAATTCAGAATGGGGCTGGATTTATTGTGTGCAGCTGTCCCAAAATTTTCCTCCTGTAAGCCCACTAAGGTCAGTCATTCACGATTTTAATTCTGGGAAAATACGTTCCCATGACCAATTATTAAGTAAAAGACACAAACTATAGTGAAGATAATAAGGATGTAAGAGCAGAACAGAAATTTCTTTAGGTCTGAAAGCCTGAAATTTCTTAGAAGAGACTGATTAATGATCACATTTAAATGGCAGGATTTAACAGACTTCTACAGTCTTACATTTTACCAGATTTGTTTCATTTAGAGGAAAAAAAGAGACCGATTTGGGGGTCAATTCCAGAATATGATGCCATATAGTGGGATACAACTTTTGTATTCCAGGCTTTGGATTTTTACCTCTAGACTCAGCCCCTGCTCCACCACAGTTTTCTGTAACTTGGGAAATACTTGTTAGTAATGGATGCAATAAATTCTCTAGGAAGTTCACCATGGACAAAAAAAAAAAGAGTCAAGATTTATTTTAATATACAAGGACACCGAGTGCCTGAACAACATACAGGAACCAGAGTTGTACAAAGAGGGAAGAAAAACAAGCATTTAAAAATCAGCTACAAAACTGGGAGAGTCGAAGCACTGCCTGGGAAAGCCGAACCCTTTGGGGAAAATGCTAAAAGCTTCTGGGTAAAGGAAAGGAAACGTCTGAACACGGGGGAGAGACTTGGGGCATTGCCAGAGGATTTGAACTTTAGCCATGGAGACAAACAGCTGCTGAAGGGCTCGTGTAAAGCAACAGGAACAGTTCTGCTGCAGGGACAGAAGTGCCAGTCCCAGCCCTGAAGCAGTGAGAAGCAGCAATGAGGGACCAGAGCTGGCAATTCTCCTTGGGGCTGGGCTTGGCACAGGCAGGATGGATGAAATCCAGGGCACGGGGCAGTGTGGAGCTGTTCTCAGCACTCTCAGCAGAGCTCCCTCAGCAGGCCCCTGCCTGCTTCATGTGCAGGGCCCCTCCGCTCCTCCTGCAGGGAAAGGAATGCACATTGCACACAGAAGGCTTCACCAAAATCCCCCCGAAACCCTCTGCCTACAGAGGGGACAATAAACATTCCTAGCAGGCATGAGGGCACCAATCTGTAAACGGCTTTCCTTTCAAAATCACATCTTTTATCCCCAAAACCAAGATATTGCCAGTAGCACTTGGGAACTTCTGTGTGCCCGGAGTTGGGTGCGGGTGCTTTGTCAGGCCTGTGCTGCTCGTTGGACTCTTTACTGCCCAACTTCACAATTCCTGCTGCAATGGGAAGCTCTCACCCAAATATCACTGTCATTTGTTTTCTAATCAATTGGACATTATGGTGGGAGGCACAATTCTTGTGTAAAGGTAAAGCAAAGGAGCAGAGAAGTAACAAGCCTAAAAAGAAACAGCACTTTTGTGGAGTGGAAATCCCTGGTAGCTCGGGCAGTGCCAGCTTTTGGCTGGCAGCTCTGTACTCACAGGACGGCCTTGCAGAAGGAGCATTTGTTGTTGTAGGTTTTGCCATCGGAGCCACAGAAGGGTTGGTAGAGCCTCTCACAGTAAATGGGCCTCCCTCTCTCCAGCCTCCTGTACTCACTGCAGTCCACCTGCAACGAGGGCAGCTTTGAGTCCCTCGCATGCTCCACTCACCACAGAAATCATGAACGTGCCACATTTTGGGGCGTGCTTTGGAGCAGCGCAGCCAGGGAGGCGGCACCACCTCTATTAGCAGCGGCTAAGCCCCAAAAATGAAAGGTTTCTCATCAGAGGTGAGAGTGCTGCTGCCTGTGACAGGGCCTGGGCAGGAATGGAGCCCCTGCAGGAACACAGCCCCTCCCCAGCTCCAGAGGAACGGAGTGTTGGGATTCCTTATGACCTGATCACAATCAGTAAATTCAGGGGGGATTAATTCACATCCGGGCCTTCCTTGGACACTTCAGGGGTGGAATCCACCACCTCCCTGGGCAGCCTGACTGCCTCTTTCCATGGAGAAATTCCTCCTGATTTGTACCAATATGGGCCCAGCTCTGTGTGTGGGTGAATTTTCTCTCCCCACCACTGTCTGTTCTGCCAGGGCTTTCCTGCTCACCCCAGGAAGGATTTTTATTGCTTGGTTCCTCATTTCTTCCAAACATTGACCCCAGACTACTGAGAGAGAATTAAAATCTCCAGATACCCGATTAAAGACCTAAAAGTCATCAAAAAAGCCATATGGAGTCATCATCAAATAAATACTTTTTAAAATCTAGATTTCTCTGATTTAAAATTTGTCTTTGCCCCGAATGCCGAACAGGTGAAAACATCTGGAAGTTGTCAGGGCAACTCTATGGGAACCCCATATCCCAAACTCAGGGATCGTTCACTGAAATCTCAGTAAGTTGGCAGCATTTATTTAAAGTTTAACACACTTTGTCCTGACCTCATGTTATTATATTCTAATTTCTGATCTCATATTATAGATTTTTATCCAGAAAAAAGGAAATCACTCACCTCATTCTGTTCGGCACCATCTGCGATGAAACAGAATCACAAAAGAGAAAATAAAACCACAGTTAATGAACACTCAGGTGCAAACCAGGACCATTTCACTCAGCAACACTGAATATTTTACCTCCTTAAATGTCAATACTGACAGAGCTTTCCAGTTTTTAATAAGGCCCAGGTGTCCGAACCTATTAAACAAATGGATTTTGGTGCATTATTTACCTTAGAAACTTCTGTCACCTGTTGGAGCAGCCTTTGCTGGAGGAGGGAGTGGAGCCATTGTTCCATTTTTCACCACAGAACCATCGACAACCCAGGAGTCAATATTAAATGTAATGTTCAGGATTAACTGGTGGCTGAGCATGACTGGGTTTGATTCCTGAGTTTGTCAAAAGCTGCACGGGGCTCTGAGCAAATCCCATGTCCCTTTTATATTGGGGTTTGCTGTCAGCAATGAGGTTTAAAACACACTGTTAGCTCTATATAACCACGATAACGCAATTTGACTTATAATCCCACTTTAGGAAGTGTTTCCCTTGCTTCAGCAGGGATTTTAAGCCGATTGGCTCCTATTTTTACCACATTCCTGTAGGACAGAGCCCTGTTCTCAGGTGGGGCTTCGGGGAGCTCCTTCCAAACAATGCTAATTACACCTCCCACAAAGTAATCAGCTCCTTGGCGTGGCTCCGTGCTGCTGACACGTTTGGTACTTTCTTTAGGAATGTATTTGTCCTTCTGCTGTCCCATCATCATCATCCTGGGGCTTCCAGGGGGTCAAAGTTACCAGGGAGGGATTTCTGTGCAGAAGGAACAGGGATGTGTTCTGGAGCAGAGCTCTAGCACTTGTTTTTTGGATTAAATATGGATTTTTTTTTTTGATCTTTAAAGGTTAAACTTTCCAAAGGTGTTCTGGAGCAGAGCTCTAGCACTTGTCTTTCGGAATAAATTTGGCTTTTTTCTGATCTTCAGAGGTTAAAGTTTCCACACAAACTTCCTTTTATAAACCTGTTTACATCTTCACATCGAATACAGCTGTTCAGTATAAAGAAAATGAGCAGAAATAAAGCTCCAGGTCAAGTTCCAGCTCTGTCACCAGAGGTTTGACTGAGTTTTCATTATTCTGGAATTGGATTTGATTTAATCCACTCCCCCCAAACATTCAGATGTTATTTTTTCCTCTCGCAACCTTTCAGGAGCCACTCTGCACACGGGAGTGAATGCAGAAAAGGTGTGGCTCGGAAAGTGTTGATTCATGAAGTTTTCAAGCAGACAAGATAAACCAGAATGTTCAAGGAAGAGATTTCCTGGAATTCCAATGGAAGGAATATTTATTATTTTCCTGCAGTTAATGAAACACCGAAAGAATGAATTATTTCCATCACATTTCATTTAAACTGCTGTTTTTCATAAGAATTTTGGGGGTTTTGATGAATTTCAAAGCAACCTTTTCAGAGCTACTCAACAGATTACTTTGTTCCATAATTTTAGGTTCAACATTTTCATTATTTTGCTGCTTTAGCATTCACAATGCTTTTGAACTTCTATACTACCTGCAGAGGTGTGGAGTCTTTCAGTTATTTTAAATGTGCTTATTTTTCTCTAAAAATATGTTTTTACTGCAAGTTTTTAATACAAACAAAATAACCAGGTTAAGGCTGAAAAAATTCCTCCTAGATCCCTATTTTTTAGAGCAACCTGTTCCTCAAATCTCTCTGCAGCCTGGTAAAGTAACATTAAAAAGAGGTGATTCCCAGCTGTTTTCTGTGGCCTGAGCAGCATCAGCTGTCCCCTGCTTGGTCAGTTGCTCAGGGAAAGGACCTCACCAGCTCCCATCTCCCTTCTCAGATAGAAATTTAAAAATAAATAGATAAAATGAGGTGGTTCTGAGGCTTCCCAGTTGTTTTCAGTCACAGAACGTAGCTCTGAGTTACCCCCAGCAAGGAGCAGATTCCCTCCACTCCAGCCCCAGCTGGATAACAATAATAAATTATTATGGTGATAAATAATAGCATTTTAAACAGAAAAATCCATTTTCTCCCTCCCACCCAGAGCAGGAACCACCTGAGAACCTTCCAGTGTTTGGGAGAAAAATCCCTGAGGAGCCAAAGGGAGTTACTCACGTGCCAAGCACAGAGCTGCCAGCGCCAGGAGCACGAAGGTGCCTGTGACCTTCATGGCAAACACCAACCCTTGACTGTCCCAGAGCCTCTCTCGGGTCCCTGCAGTGTCCCCAGTGTGGCCATGGGAGTGTGGGAGCAATTTATAGCCAGGAGCTGGTGATGAAATGCCTGTGCAGGTAATTAGGGAAGGTGTTGCCGTGGGCAGAGTCAGTGGGATGTGTCCTGTGCAGGGAGCGGGGTATGGGCACGGGGCAGGGCTGGGTGTCCCGTGTTGATGGAGCAGGGATTGTTCCTGGCTGAACCCAGCCTAATTAACTGTTCCAGCTCCAGCGGCAGGGCTCTGACTCAGGGGTGGGTGCTCTGATATTGCCATGGGAACTCAAAGCTGAACGTAGTTCCCAGGGAGAGATAATCCTGCCTGGATGTTTGCCTAAAGATTCATCCCATGAGTGCTTCGTTCTTATTCTCTGGGCACTTTGGAGCTGTTTTTGAGCTGAGCTGGTCGTGGCCATGCACTGAGCCCTTAAGGCTGCTCTGGGAAATCTGTTCTGCTTGAAGCCCTTCACACCCAACCCAGAGCATCCCCCAGTGCTCCTTTTCCTTTCAAACGTCCCCAGTTTGGGATCAGGACCAATGTTTGGGGGGAGAAGATGCCCCGTGGCACTGCCTGGCCAGGGGAAGAGAGGAGTTCACAGCCCCCCGAGCATCCCCCGAGCACCAGCCCAGCCATGGACACATGGAGGAGATTGCTCTGCCTGCCCCTCTGCTCCCATTTCCCAGAACAACGGGAGGGATTCCTTAAACAAATCCAGCATTTGTTGGTGATTTAACCAAAAGGCAGCAATTTCTGTCTCTTATGACAGAGCTGCGAGGGAGCCCCAATGGGACACTCAGATCTGAGGCTTGATTTTCATAAATCCAAAGTAATGTGGAGTTTGGAGGTGAGAGTTTGGTTTCAACCCATCCTTCCAGAATTGCCTTCTCTTAGTGATTTACCATCTAAATGTGCAAAAATCTCCACAGGAGAAGTCCCTGCTCACCACCACAATTCCCAGTTTTTCAGTGCTCACCTTCCCTCACTGCAAGGTAGCCCAGGGCTTTCTCCCTGTGCAGGATTGGGGTCAGAGGTTCTCATTCCAGTAAAACAATGGCCTGGAAACTCCTACAGGAAAGATTCCAATAGGTCAGGTAAGCCTTGGGCCTCACTAACTCATCCCAAAAGGGATATGAATAATTTTGTCTTTAAAGAATATAGGTAATTAATAAATGTTTAATTTCTCATCACTTAACAGGATGAAAAACATAAATGCCATCAAATCTGAATTCCAGAATGGGCAAAGATCTGGTTGGAGCTGGAGGCCTGGAATTTTATTTCTTCAATGCCCTTCAGTGGTTTTGTTCTAAATTTTTCTTTTTTCTTAATTTGGAGGTCACTAAAGGCAGGTTGGGGTTCACATTGGGGCTGTCTGGATGCTTCTGCTTGGGGCTGTCGGTGACTTTGTGTTCTGGGGAGCTTTTCTGGAGGAAAGCCTGGCAAGGAACATGCAGGAACTTGTGGGGAGTATTCAGGACATGTCCCTGGTTGATGGACAATTATGAGCAATTGGGCAACAGGAGCAAAACCCAAAACATCCCGGAAGCACCTCCTAATCTGAAGAGTTTTGAGCATACACAGCTCTGGGGGATGTCCTGGCACTGTAAAACTGCAGCCTGACAGATCCCGCCGGTTCCTGACCTCGGAATGGGGAAGGGGCCCCACTCCAGTGCTCCCAGTGTCCCGTGGGATGCAGCCCCAGCATCCATCCCATCCCATCCCATCCCTCCCAGGAAATACGAACCTCTCTCTGCACCCTGCTGAGTTGGTGTAGGAAGATTTTCCAGCTCTGCACTTGAATTTCAGTCAGTTATTCCCAAAGTCTCACTGGCGAGGCTGGAGCTGCTGTTCTGGGACAATTCTAGGCTCCCTGGCAGGGAGAGGCACTGAAATGCTGGATCAGAGCCAGTGAGGGAGCACCAAGCTGCTGAGGGGGGTGAAACACGGAGGAAAACTTGGGAGAAGTGGTTGGCTCTGCGTGGAGGAGGAGACAGGAGCTGGAGCCCTCCGGGAGCTGCAGAGTGAAAGGAAGAGGGAACAGAGCGAATTGCAGGGAGAGAAATCCCAATTAGATGGGAGCAAAACAAATTTCACAATGAGAGGAGTCAACCACAGGGAGACATTATCCACAGAGATCGTCAGAGATACCAAAAAATGGGTCTGTTCTGAAGTGGCCACGGAGGGTGTGGGCATCCAGGTGACCTCCATGGGCCATTCCAATGGAACTGGTTCTGGCATTCCCACAGGAAAATGTCAACTGTTGCTGGCACTTTCAGGGACCTTGTGGTGTCTTTGTCCTCATCAATTAATGTTTGACAAAGCAAACACGGGCAATGAAGTGCTACAGCGGACTGATTTGAGCTCCTGGGAGAAAATGAAGCTCCTGGCAAACAAATGTTGGGATCTGTGTAGGAATAGCTGCTTCCCAGAGCTGGGTCAGTAAGGCCTAACTGCTGAACTCATTCTGAAATTTAGGGTAAACATGGTAAATAAATAGTTTCTATTGAAGAATTGTGAGTGAAATTTTGACCTCCTCAGCAAACCCATGAATACCTGGAGGTTAATTGTGGAACTCTCATAATTTTCTACCTTTGCCATTATATCTTGGTTTTTTCCCAAATTCTTATCCCTCCAAGTTGATCTTTTGGAGAAGAAAAAGCAATTCCATGGTGTTCCATGCGGTAAAATACCAGTGTGCATTTTTCTGAGGGTAAGAAATTTTTTCCCAATTATTATTTATTCCCAATTATAGATTGCTTTTCATTTTGGAGCCCCAGTTGGAGCACCACTGGGATGCCAAAAATGCTGCAGCAGCAGGTCAGCAGTTAAATGCGTGGGAGGATGTTCCCTGGCTGCATTCCAGAGAGGAACCCGCTCCCACTCATCCATGGAGAGCCTCCCATGCAGGGCATCCACAGAGCTGACAAATAGCACGTGGAAAAGGTGAGAAAACCACTTTGTCCCTCAGCACCTCGGAGGGAGGGACCAGCCCAGGCTGCTGTGGCCACAGTGGGACCTCTCTCCTCTCTCCCCTCTCCTCTCTCCCCTCTCCTCTCTCCCCTCTCCTCTCTCCTCTCCTCTCCTCTCCGTGATCCCGGGGTGTTTATCCTGAGCTCCCCAAGCCCAGGGAGGGTGGCTGGCTCAGGGTTGTCCGCCCAGGTGCAATTAAAGCGTCAGATTTTGAAGTCTTGCTCAATGCAGGGTTTGAGAAGCAAGGGCTGTCCTTGTTGGGGCTGTGCCAGAGTATTTGGGTGTTTGCCTGGGGAAAGGTGAGTTCCCGTTTTCCGCCCCTGTGGGAGATCAAAGGAGCCTTTCTTCAGCACTGCGGGTGTCAGGCCAGGCCAGAGCCCTCCTGAAGGCCTCGTGTTGGCTCAGAAATTAAAAATAAACCCAACACTGCTGTGCAAAGGCTGGAGCTGATCTTTGCTTTGCTTTGTGTCTCCTGGTCTCTTTGGGGGATAGAGCCAGGAGCGGTTCCTGGTATCCTGCAGGCAACTCAGGATCCTTTGATTCCTCAGTGTCAGACCATTGATGGTTCTGAGCTGATTCTTCCCAAAAACAAAGCATTAACAGCTCAACACTTCCACTGAATGACCTTTGGGGCATGAATGACTGACTTGAAATTGCCTCAAGATGCCATTTCCAGGTGTTTGGACTCTGCAGTTCTGGCACACCAAAGTCAATCAAACTGACATTTGAAGAAAGGCCTCTTAAGGTTTTTTCATGGCTCACAACAAGGTTGGACAACTTGCATTGATTTTCCCTCTATTCAAAATAAAGCATTTATAAAAGAGAAGTTGCAACTTGTGAAGAAGAGGGGTGGGAGGAAGATCAGCATGGAGAAGGGGTGGATATGAAGCATTTGGGCCTGAAATCTGTGGTCTCCCCCAGAACCCCCAATTAGACACCAGCTTTTCCCCTCTTTTGCTCTCAGCAAGTGCCTGCTTGCCCAGCTCCAGGGGCCGAAGCTCTTGGAGAACAGCAAATTCCTACAGCGACTTATTAGTGCCTCATTAAGGACAGCGACATTTATTTGTCAGGCATTCCTTGAGCTGAGGAGCACCCACAGAAAGCCCTGCGGGGAATTAGTCAGGCTCTTTTCAGAGCAGATTTAGGGAGGTGTGGTAGCAGAACCCAAAGCCAGCGGTTGAGTGATGGGTGTGAATAGAAAGCTGGAGGAGCTGCCCCTTCCCAGGAAACGGTGGGGCATGGAAAAAGGAGCAGCTCCAGCAGAAAACTCTTTATTTTTATACAGTCAACGACTGTCCTACCCCAAGGGCCTCAGGAATAAATTGTATCTAAAATTTTGTGTCAGAAGCTTGGATTTTGCAGTCCAAAGGGGTTTTTTGGGGGGGAGTTTTGTACAGTGCAGCCTGAGCCTGTGCATGTGACATTTATCCAGAGGTTTCCAGATTATTTACAGTGCAGCAAGGAGAGGAATGAAGGAAGAGAAGCCCAAGGACTGACTGACACATCAATTATTATGTTCTTGGATGGATGGAGCATGTTAGAAAATGATCTCCAGTGCGTGGAGCCACCACAGTGAATATTTTTTGCTTTTTATCCAATCTAGACAGAGGTGGGAGGCTGATAATTCCCAGAAGAGACATTCACAGGCACTGGGATCCATGGAAGGCCCAGGAAATGGATAATCAGGGATCAAACCCAACTTAATGCCTTAGAGAGCGAACTGATCCCTGCAGAGAAAGGGACAGTTCCAGGCTGAGCTTTGTTATTTTCCTGAAAAATCTGAGCTAATGACTTCCCTTGCTGGATCCTCAGAATCCATGCCAGGAATTCCCTCGCTGGATCCTCACAATCCATGCCAGGAATCCTGTGGGGAGGTTTCTCTCATTTTATGGTCGTCATGAAAGGCACATTCTGAAGGCAAAGATCAATTTAGGGTTTGTCAGGATCCAAAATTGAGCTGAATATTCCAAGAATGGAGACTGGGCTGGGCCCAAGCTCAGGAGAGGTTTCAGGGATTGGTTCAAGGGTGCCAAGGTTTAAACCCTGAGGAGCAGGAAGGTCCTGGGACCGCTGAGCACTGAAACCAGGGAGGAACCTCAGAGCCCTCAAGGTCTGGGCCAGGTGGGTTCAGTTCAAAGCTGGAGACCACAAAGAAGCCCAGAATTCTCCTCTCCTGCAGGACAGGGCTCAGCAGATCCTTCTGTCACACCCTGGTCCCTTGGCTGGGTCATCCTGAACAGTTTTACAGGCTGGGGATTTGGTATTATTAATAAGTAATAATTAATTTGCCCTGCAGGCATTAAGACAGAAATAGTGTCTGATCCTCTGGTAGGAAAGCAAAGAGTGACATGAACCATCCTTAAAAGATCACAAATTAACCAAATTTTCTTGTTTTCAGGTGTATTTATTATGAGCTCCTTTGTAAACAAGCACATAAGTTGCCTTTATAGCCAAAATAAGACATGTCAACTTCATATTAATAAATACTAACAGGACTTGGAGATAAATTGTCAGCAGTTTTCTGATATGTCAGATACTTCACACATTTCAATGTTTAAATATCTTAAATTACCACCCATTGCTAAGACTGGACAAAGGAAGCGTGGTTGCAGTGAAAAACTTTCATTTCAGTGATTCTGTATCAGATGTTAAGGCCTGAATCCTCAAAGATGTTTCAGAGTATTTTGCCCTCCTGGAAGTCAGGGCTCAAGGCCGGGTGGGATGGAGCTCTGAGCACCCTGGGACAGTGGGAAGTGTCCCTGCCCATGGCAGGGGTGGAACAGATGAGCTTTAAGGTCCTTCCAACCCAAACCATTCCAGGAGTCCATGAAAAATAAAAAGGTTTCAACTCATGCTTCTGCTTCCTTCCAGAGCTGGGCACTCGCTCTGCCAGCAGCTCAGAACAGGAGGAGTTTTCCCTGAGGTTCTCTGGACACCCCAACACATGGTGGGGAACACTTGCAAAGTGGGCTATAAAAATCTCTATTCTAAAATTTGATTTAATTACAAAAACCAGTTCCCAGCTGGGGTCTGGGGGATCTGATGCACTGGGGGTGCAGTTCCAGCTGCCCTGGGGCCCTTGGGGGTTCCTGACTCCTGTGCCCTGTGCCATTCCTGTGGAATTCATTTCACTGCCACGAAATTCCACTGCAGGAGATGCCCTGGGCACCCCTGGACCATGGGAAAAGGGCCTCAGGAGTGGAAGGAGGGGAGGTTGTTCAGGAGGTGATAAATGCAGCTCCTGGCTCCCAGCTCCCTTCATGTTCCTGAGGGATGAGAGGAGGCTCAGAGCTGCCTTCACACCAGTGCTCCCAGTGCTCCCAGTTGGCTCCAGCTCCATGGATCTCTCAAGGAGTGTTCTCCAGCTGGGCATCAGCAGCTGTGGGCACAGAGAGCTGACACAGGGCAGCAGAAATCATCCCCAGGGCTCTGCACCTGCAATTCTTCCTTACTCCAATATCCTGGAGGACAGGGATGGCCTGGATACCCCACACCCAGCTGCTCAGGCAGCCGAGGCCTTCTGTGCTTGCACAGTCCCACAGAAATTAATACAAATGAATATCGACTAGACAAATAATTAAACCATTAAATAATGGAATTGCTAAACAGTTCTTTCAGGAAGTGACTTTCCAAATAAGTTATCACATGAAATGGTTTGAACAGCAACTGCCATCCACTGGCCTTGCAAGCCAACAGATAAATAAATAAATAAATAAATAAATAAAATACTGAATAGATCGATAAATAAATAAATAAACATCACACTAATAAATATCAAACAAATAAATATGAAATAAATATGAAATAAATATGAAATAAATAAAGGCACAATAATAATACGCAGGACATACAATAATAGCTGCCAGCAACCTGTCAAAATCATGTTAATGTAACATGATGGATGCTAAAGGTGTGACTCGAGTCTGGGGAATTTAAGAGCTGCCAAAATCAGGACCACATTCAACTATTACAAAGCAAGATAAGTTATGGCTTCTTAAGAGTCTCAAACGCAAACTTTTCTTCTAACTGTGCTTCTGTTCTTGTGCTAATTCGTTCTTTGCTGTCTCTAGGAGCGCTGTGCCACCCTCCCGGGATCTCCTACTGGTTATCTGTAAAATAAGGCCATTTCCATCAGAGTTCTCCCAGGTCTCTCAGAGCAGGACTCCCCGCCCCGCCTCGGTGCATCCTTACCTGCACAGCGAGGACCACTCGCTCCAGGAGGAGAGGTAGCAGCGGTCCCTGGCCTGCACCGACACCTCTGCTGGCCCGGGGGCTGGCAGCTGCACGGACTGCTCGTCGGTGTCATACACCTGGGGACAGCGACAGCGCTGGCAGGGGGCACGGAACACCCAGCAAAGCACCGGCAGGGCTCACCGAGCCCCCGCCGGGCTCTGGTGCCCCAGAGGCTCCAACCAACAGGTCCCAAAGCCCTGCGGCTTGGGAGAACCTGAGCTCAGCAGAAACAGCTGAAAAGTTCATGTGCCGCTGAGGGTGGTGCTCTGAATGACCCAAACCCACTGAGGGTGTAAATGACCCAACCCCACTGAGCTGGGTGCTCTAAATGACCCAACCCCCAAATCTAAGCACTCATTAAACAAAGGGGCAGTTTATTTATCTGGGTTTTTCTCTTTTTCCTTCTCTTCCCAGAACAGGAACCCTAAAAACCAGAAGTTGCTCCCCCTCAGTACCGCTGAAATTCCCACTGAGGGCTGAGGTGGCACAAGGAGCATCCCCGGACGCAGCAGCTTCCCTTCCCTCCCAAAGGGATCGGAGGAGCCAGTGCTGCCGAAATCAGGGAATGAGCACCGGGGGAACGGCCCCATCTGCTGGTCCGGGCTGGATCCCGTCCCCTGAGGAAAACATTCCCTGGTGCCTTTGGTTTAATCCCCCGGAAAACTGGGATAACCATTCCATGTCTGCTTTCCTGAGTGCTGGACCTAGGAAAGGCAGCACTGGGCGTCAGTGGTCAACTGCCCTGTGGTCAAGTGGTTTTCCCAGTTCTTTCCCAAGCCAGGCCATCGTGTGTCCGAGAGCAATCTGGACACATATTGGAGATTTAACACTGACACAGTTAATTAACTCCATGAATTAACTGGAAATCGGGGGCAAAAGACCAGACTCTCCACAGAAATGCTTCCAGATGAGTCACTGATCCCTTATTTCCAATTCACCCATGAAGTCTGAGCTACCCAGGTACGAACAACACACGAGAACACACGGATCCTGGGGTTCTGAGTTTGGAAATCGGGATTTTCCCACATGAGGCCCCACACAGCCTCCGAATGAATTAGTAAACACAGCTCTGCAATGCTGGGCAGGATTTTCTGTCCTCAGTTACCTCAGGGATCTTCCTGCTCATGGACCTGGGAAGGGCTTTTCCTGTCAGGACAGAATTTGCCACATTTGGGGCTCAGCACCAATTTTTTTTTTTTAACTTTAATTGATTATTCTTGCATACAAAACTTAAATTATGTATACTGTTCAAGCAAGAAAATTGTGTCCCAAATGTTGTGTTTCTACCTGGTATTTGTGTCTCTTTGTGCTTTTAACTTTGACCTTGAAGGTCAAAGGGAAGTAGGAGTTTGGGGTGCTCCAGGTTCTGGGGTACGTCCAGGTCACTGTTCCATTGGTGGCCACGTACTGACACTGGGGGGGATCAGGCTTTACTGCAAGAGAAAACACAGAGGGATTAATTCACATTAACAACTTCCTATCAGATACTGGTGTGTTACTGGTGGTGGTTTTATGGGAACGAGCTTCGGGAGCCTCCAGGTTAAGAGAGGAGTAGCTTTCATTGGTAAGAACTGCCTTGGGTGCTTTTTATGGGAAATTAAGCACATTCCTAGACTCACTCTGGATAAGATCCTTCTTTTTTTGGCCTAGAGGGTTGCAGAGGGCTCTGCTGGACACACAGGAATATCTTTAGCCCCTGCTGACCATTAATGCATTTAGGAAAACCTCTGTTTCTTTGGGACGCTGCCTCATTTTCCTGTGCCCTGTGGCATCATGGCCACAACTCGGAGCTGTCTTAGTCCTGTCCCTTTCTATGAACCTGCCCTGGATGCCCAAATGTAGGAATGGGTCAGGAGCCTGAACCAGTTCTCAGAGCCTGCTGGGTCACTGGTGATTCTCTGGCTTGTCCAGAGCCCTTTCCAACCATGTCCATCCCTTGGACACATGCAGGGAGCTGGGAGTGTCGGGGTGCTGGAGGTCACATGCCAGGAAGATGCTGCTGCTTCACTTCCTCATCCTCCTCCAGCCTGGCATCCCCTGTTCCTGTAACTGGGGCTTGGTGGACATTTAGGGTAGGGCAGGGATTCCCAGGGCTGGGCTGAACCCTGAGTTCCACTGGCAGCAGCAAAATAAAGCTCAGAATTAACCCCCACTCCTGGGCTACTCACTGATGTCCCTGATGAAGAAGCTGGCGGTGTAGTTCTCATATTCCACCTCGTCGATGACCTCCAGGAAGATGTCGATGGGCTGGTGCTCCTCAGCAAAGGCACAGAAGTTCTCCTTGTGGCACTGGGCCGTGTACATGGTCAGGGCCCCCTCGGTGTGAGGCACGGGGCTGCTGCAGGACACGTCTCCCTGGGGGCTGGCACAGAGCAGGGAGAAGCACTGGGAATGCTGCTTTGTCCTGGGAATGTGCTGCCACCACAACAATGTTGTGGGATGTATTAATGTCAGACCACAGCCTCACCTCAGCCCTGCCTCAGCAGAAGGAATTAATATTGTAACCTAAACCTCGTTTCTCATCGCCACCATCCTGTGGCAAGCTCCACTATCCTCCTTCGTCCCTTGGCCCTCTCCCAAACCTTGCTGAAGAAATGAGGGTTGAGAAGTGTCCACACCAAAAGCTACCAAAGTCCTACCTGAGTCTGATTCTACTTTTGCTCCGAGCAAACTGAACCCCTTGGCAGCTGTTTCTCCTTTAGCAGACTGGAGTGACCTTTGCTGAAGCACTCCATGTTTTGGAGAACCCCCCGAGCAGTGGGAGGCAGGAAATCCCCCCAGGGTTCCCGGCACACATTTCCCTGCAGGTTTCTGCAGGGTTCCTCAGCACAGCCTTGCCTGGAGCCATGTGCCTCTGCCGTGGGGGCAGCCTCCCACTCCACTCTGCACCCGAGCTCTCGTTCTTTCTGGGTTGGCTCCACTTCCTCTCTGCCCTGCACCGACGGTTCTGCTATTGCTTAAGTTACTCAGTGGCTACTCCAGCCCACTTGGACTCATTCTGTTTTCAAGGCTTTATTCATTTCTGAGTGACTTCCATGCCCTTAGGAAGTTAACTTTATCCCAGTAATGACTCAAAACATTTTGGGGATGTTCAGACTTGGAAAAAAGATCTCCCCTTCTGCATGTCCCTAACAGCCTAAAATCCTGCCCAGACTAACACCAAGGGCTGCTCTGTGAGGGTGTGGAGGAAAGTACAAGCTCTTACCCTTTCAGGCTTCTGATGGTGAACTTCACATTTGGACTGTTATTTTCTGTCATCCAGGAACATGTGAAAATTCCAGAGTAGTTCTTTGCCTCACACTTTAGAAATGTCCACTTGGGCTCTAGACAGAGAAAGAAACCAGGAGTTATTTACTCTTCTTTGCCAAAATGGCCAAGGCAGAGAGAAAACAGCAATTCCTAAATTCACCGATTCCCTGGCAGTACCATGAGAGACTCAAATATCAGACACAGATGAGTGAGGTTCATGCAGAAAATGCAAAACTTCCCAGGCTTGTCCCAGGGTTAGCCCTGAATGGAGAGGCCCAAATGACAGCGCTTCAAACCTGGGTCAGGGCCTGGTTCTGTCAAATCTCTGAATCATGGAATCTCCTGAGCTGGAAGGGACCCACAAGGATCATGGAGTTCAACTGCCCAGACCCCCCAACACTCCCACCCTGGGCATCCCTGGCAGCGGTGTCCAAACCCATCCACCCTATCCTGGAGCTCCGGCAGCCTCGGGGCCGTGCCCATTCCCTGGGGAGCCTGGGCAGTGCCCGGCACCCTCTGGGGGAAGAGCCTTTCCCTGATACCCAACCTAAACCTCCCTGGTGCAGCTGCAGATGTTCCTTTGGGTCCTGTCACCTAGCCCTGGTTTTCCAAACCAATTCCTCCCATCCCTCCACCCTATCAGCCTAGAGAACCCCAGATGAATCCCACGGCACCCAATTCCTGTGCTGCTCATCAGCTGCACTGCCCAGAGCCACAGCAGTGATGATTTGCCTGCCACTGTCAGGAAAGCCTTTGAAGAGAACCCTTTTCCAAGGACATTTCCCAGGTGTTCCCAGAGCCTGCACAAAGCTGAGCAGGGACCATCCCAGCATTTTAGGGCCGCACCTTGAAAGCTTTTCAGAATCCACCTCATCATCTGCCCCTTGGAGTCGATTTTAGCGATGAGGAGGAGGTTGGAGTCGAGGACTTCATGGCTCTCCTGGCTCAGACAGGTGTAGTTGCCGGCATCTGGGAACTCCTTCACTGCAGCAGTCAGAGTCTTCCCTTCTTGTTTCCATTCCGAGTCCTTTTTCCAGTAAACTGCCTCCTCAGAGGTGTTACAGGTGAGCTCCACTGTGGTGGCTGGGGCCTCAGCATTCCACTGGGATTCTATGACAAACACTGGCCATGGCCAAGGAAAAATCAGGAGCTGCTCACACAGACCAGGGGGAAGCTTGGGCTGAGCCCTTTCCTTCAGCTCTGTCTCCAGTGAGCTCCGGGTGAATCCCAGTGAGCTCTGGGACCTTCTCAGCACCAGAAAAGGAGCTTTAAGGCTTTACCACAAAGGAGAAACACTAAGAAAGCTGTCAAATGTGGAACCTAAACTGGCAGAGGATACTCAGCTCTAGGAAGTTTGGAAGTCTCCCAAGCTCCCTATGGACACAGGCAAAGTGAATCTTCAAACTCAAAGTTTACTCTCAATGTTGACAAACAGATTTGCTGTTTTCAGCATTAAATCCCTCCTGGGGAACCCCCAGGATGAATATTCTTTTCAATGTAAAAATACGGGGAAAAGTCATTGAAAGAGCAGACAATCTGAATTTAGCAATTTCTGGTAAATCATTCAAAAGAATTGTTTGTTTTTGTTGAGCCTTCATTTTCATTTAATTTCTTTACCAGAGAAGTTGATAAACTACTTCTGGGTTTAGGTGTTACTTTCACAATTAATTCTTCCCTTGTTTGTTTTAGGGCTGTTCCCTAAGGCACAGGAGGCTGGTTTTGCATCCAGGCTGTGTGACTAAGACTTCGGAACATGAGGAGAGGAATGGGAAATAAAACAGTTGCTAATGCAAATAATGCAAATATTGCAAATGTGCTGTTGGAGGACATTTAAAGACATTTCTTTTCCATTAACTCCAATTAATTATTGTCAAACAAATAAACATATAGCCCTGGCCTAAGAAACTGGAGTTAACAAATCCTGTGCTCGTGGCCACAATTATAATTCCAGAGTTTTAGGTCTGAATAAGTAGAGACTTCCTTACCATTTTCCTGCAGTTTCCACTGGGCACTTTCCAGTAGGGCAGCAAAGGACAACAAGGACAGTAAGGCATGGAGGAGGTGAGACATCTGTGGGGAAAAAATGTTATTAAACTTCACTGAGGTTGGCTGAGTGTGCTCCAAAATTGGGCTGCGGCTGGGCAGGGTGACAAGGACACAAATTCAGTCCCAGTGGGCTGAGAAAGATCCTCCCATTCTGAGAACTCTGGGACTGCATTAAAGTGTTCATCTCAGGTTTGTGCTGGAGCTGGAGCCAAGATTTTGATCCCCTTGAGATTCTCATCCCAAGCCAGTTTAGAGAAGGAATCACTCAGCGGGAATTGTGTGAGTGGGTCTGGGCTGGTCCCTCGTTAAATACTCCTCGTGCAGGAAAAGCCCTGCTGCTCCAGTGAGGCCAATTCCATGAACAAGGCACTGGAAGAAAGGATCAAGGGGCTGCCCAGGGAGGTTTGGAGTGCCCATCCCTGGAGGTGCCCGAGGAAGGTCAGGACGTGGCACTCGGGGCTCTGGGCCAGGGACAAGGTGGGCATCGGGCACAGCTGGGACTTGGTGATCCCAAAGCTCTTTCCCAACCTCCATGATTCCATTATTCCCCACAACCAAGGCACTGCACTAAAGGATCAATGGACATCAGGTTTCACCCATCCAAAGCCTGAGTTTGGTTCAGCTCATCAGCAGTTCCATTAAAACAATGGATTGTGGATAAACCCAAGGAGCTGCTCAAGGGTTTTGCTGGATTTTGTCTCCGTCATCTCTGAGCAAGTGACAGCAGGACAATAATCAGTGCAGAGCTGGTGCCAGCACTTGCCTGACTGCTCCAGTTCTAGTTCTAGTTCTAGTTCTAGTTCTAGTTCTAGTTCTAGTTCTAGTTCTAGTTCTAATATCCACCTGATCTCACACAATCTAATTTTATGAATAATTTCAGACAGAAGTCCTCCTGGATTCAGTGGCACAGCCCTGTCTGCAGGAAGGGCTGGTATGGAGATCACTGCTGCTGTATGCCCAACATATAAATGTGTATTTATCCTGAATCTGTTCCAAATACCACCAGAGCTCTCCACGAAACACCAAACACCTCTGCCAAATATTGTCATGACTACTGGGTACATAAAACCTTTAATGACAGGTATTCAGTTGCACTTCCAGACCTTGTTAACTGGAGATTAAATCAAATTAAGGGAAATAGAATCTCTTAAAGAAAGAGATGGTGAATATAATCTCAAAGCCTATTCTGACTACAGTTGGAGGTTGAATGCAACTGAAAAGCACAAAATTAAGTGGTTTGAGTTGGTTTTGCCTCCCAAACCACTCATTTTGTAATGAAAGGGGAGTAGCCCTCCTGATTCCTTGAGGGCAGAGTGGGTTCCTGTGGGCAAATCTGTTCCCAACAGCTCCTGCTGTTCTGAGCATCCTAAATCCTGGTCACAAATCATCCAGTGCCCTTTGGATTTGTACCCAGCTCTTAATGGAGGAGCTACAATAAATTGTCTGGAGGGTGTCCAGGAGAGGCAGCAGCTCCTGTTGAGCTCAGAGAGGAGCATGAGGGGCAGGGAAAAGCCAGTTATCATTGGACAGAAATGACAGAATAATTTAGGTTGGAAAAGAGCTCTAAAATATATCATATTAGCAGTGCACTGCTTCATTGCACTCTTAGATTTCAGGCAGGATTAGCTGGAATTTCCAACAGAAAGATTCATTTGGCAACTTTCTGAAAGTTGCTGGTTTCTGTCACAGGAACATGAAATTCATCACCACACTTCATAAACCTGAAACTGAACATCAAAACACAGCTCAGACTGGGGGAGAGGAATGGGACTTGTGCCTCTTCCATTCATCACAATTAAAACCTCCAGGACAGAAAAGTTTCTTTTGGTTTGAGAGAGAAGCTTCATGACTCAGGCTTTCGATGAAAACACTTTAAGTTTGTACGGAAATGATTCACGTTTTAGATGTGGCAGAGCAACCCTCCCCCATCTCAACATTGTATTGAAAAATTGATCAGAAACAAGCTCAGTTTCTCAACACCACCAGTGAATTCCTGAGCACTTCAGAGATGAGGATGTTCCAGTTCCATATGTTCAGGGAATCACAGAATCCCAGGATGGTTTGGGTTGGAAGGACCTTAAAGCCCATCCAGTGCCACCCCTGCCATGGCAGGGACACCTCCCACTGTCCCAGGCTGCTCCAGCCCCAATGTCCAGCCTGGCCTTGGGCACTGCCAGGGATCCAGGGGCAGCCCCAGCTGCTCTGGGCACCCTGTGCCAGGGCCTGCCCACCCTCCCAGGGACCAATTCCTTCCCAATCTCCCATCCAGCCCTGCCCTCTGTGGCAGAGTGAAGCCATTCCCTGTGTCCTGTCCCTCTATCCCTCATCCTAAGTCCCTCTCCAGCTCTCCTGCAGCCCCTTTAGGCCCTGGAAGGGGCTCTGAGCTCTCCCTGGAGCTTCCCTTCTCCAGATGAACACCCCCAGGTCTCCCAGCCTGGCTCCAGAGCAGCTCCAGTCCTGGGAGCAGCTCCGTGGATTCCTCTGGACTCTCTCCAGCAGCTCCAGGTCCTGCTGATGTTGGAGACCCCAGGGCAGGAGGCTCTGCAGGTGGGGTCTCACCTGAGCACAGGGGCACAGGGACAGAGTGTCCCTTGGTGTCCCCTCCGTGTCCCCGCTGCTCTGGAGCTTGAGTGCTGGGACTGAGCCTGGATTCCTTCACTGGGAATCTCCAAATGATTCCTGTCAGGAAGGACCTCTGGACCTCATCTGGGCCAGTCCCAGCCCCAGGCAGGGCCAGGCCAAGGGAACAGAATGGCCATAAAAGGAGTTTGGCAATGCTGCCAGCCCAGAGACACCAATATTGGCCCAATAAAAGGGTTGTCACTGCCTGGTGACACAGGTGACAGCTCCAGGAGCATGGACATGGGTACATCATGTGCTAAACTTTATGAGTACATAAATACTGCCCTGAGGACAATGTCCCAAAACCTATTTAAATCCACGCTCACATAAATAATTCTAAGCTGTCATTCATTTTATCTGACAGCTGAGTAGAGAAGAAAGGAGCACTCACCGTTTCCTGGGAAGCCTCGGGCTGGAGCTGCAGCTGAAGGTTGGCTCTGTGGTGTGGAGGAAACAAAGTCCTGAGTCCCAAAGTCTGCAGAGGAAAGGGGTGCCTTATAAATGCTCCCAACGTGAGGGGAGGTGCTCCTCGCTGCTGAATAGCCACAGGATTGCAACACACGGCCCCAGTTCCTATTTTACATTGGGCCACAGCTACAGCCAAAAAAAAATATTTGGGAGTCCCAGGTAAACTTCAAGGAGGAAATGAAATTATGAGATTGTTTAACGACCTTTAATGGTTTGCCAGTCATTTCCTTTTCTCGCTGGTTTTCTCTCTCTCATTCTGTCTCTTCATCACAGAGGAAGAGTGAAAAGACACCAAATCAACTTCCAAAAGTGTCTGATGGGAAATACAGAATGAAGCCTGAAAGAGAAAGTTCAATAAACTAAAACTCTTTCTACCTGATAAGCATGAGAGAGATAATTACATGACCTCTAATCCCGGCTCCCACATCAATCAGAAGGAAAGGGAATATTAAGTTTTAATTGCTGGTTTCGAGCTGTGTTTGTTCTCTTAATTGAGGCTTAAGTCAACCAAAAAATTAACAATTAGTTCTATCTTAGAGATAAACCCTGATGTTTGCACATTACTATGCTGCAGTTTTTAAATATAATCTGAACCTGATGTTCCTTTTAGACCTCAGGCATAAGAAGAGCCCCATGCCCTACATGGGCTTTGAAAATGAGGAAAGACTTTCTGTGGATTTTTTTTATTATTTGTGAAATAATTGAATTCAATTCTCATTATTTGCCAGGCAAACCAAAACACACTGCTTATGAAAGCAAAAAAAAAAAAAGGTTTGAAACTCAACCTGACAGACTTTAGGAATTAACGGGGAGACACAGCTCAATTCCAGCTGCTTTCCAGGGACAGGATTCCCACAGTGCAGGAACTGCAGTGCCAGAACCCTTCAACAGAATGATGGAGCTGCTGTAGAATCCCAGAATGGTTCGGGTTGGAAGGAACATTAAGGATCATCTCATTCCACCCCTGCCATGGGCAGGGACACCTCCCACTGTCCCAGGCTGCTCCAAGCCCCATCCAGCCTGGCCTTGGACACTGCCAGGGATCCAGGGGCATCCCCACCCTCCCAGGGAACAATTCCTTCCCAATATCCCACCTAGCCCTTCCCTCTGGCAGTGGGAAGCCATTCCCTGTGTCCTGGCACTCCAGGCTGAGGGCAGGCAAGAATTGTGTCTTGAACAGGGTCACACTCACCTTTGGCAGCTGAGCTGTAACTCCTTCCCATCCCACAGGACACAACCCCAGGCCCTGCATTCCCAGGTGGCCCTGGTGACTCCCTGCCGATCCCAGAGTGCCCAACCTGCTTCCCAAACACGGGAATTCCCTGTGCCAGAGCTGCCGGCAGAGCTGGGTGCGGGCGGGGCTCCAGGGAGGGCAGCTCGGGGAGCAGCTCTGAACGGTGCTTCTGGCAGGGAAAAGCTGTTCCCTTCATATCCCAAATGCTGAATCTGGCTCCGAGGGGCACATTGATCCATTCCTGAGACAGAACTGACCGGCAGCCACTGAACTGCTCACCTGAGATCTGTGTCAGTGATAGGATGGAGAAACTGGAGCTCCAGGCACTTCCAAAGGGATCCAAACCATCCCAGGTGACAAAATTGTCCCCTCCTGATCCCGGTCCCTGATTGCCTTTGAAGGCAACTCAAAGGAGGCTGTGCTGGGCACCATTTTTCCATTCTGCTGCTTGTCCTTCCAGGGACTCCTTGGAATGAGGAGCAGGAGGAAGCTCAGGGAACAGTGACCCCCTCCCCTCCTGCTGTAAGTGCAGCCCTGGACACGAGGGAGAAAGAGCCCAGGCTGAGCCGAGGTCGGGCACAAATTTGTTCCCATTTAAGAGAATTTGCAGTGTCCAGAATCCCTTTTGGGATAACACACAACAGCAAGCCAGCAGTGACAGGAAAAACTCCTTTTTGGTAGAAAGGGCCTGTTTCTTAGGGTTTTTGCATTTTGGAATGACAAAGAAATCACTCCCATCCAGGAAAAACCCCTGTGTAACTTAAGGAAAAGGAATAATTATAAGAAGTGTATAATCTGTCTGATTCCTTTTTGAGGAATTCCCTTCAGCCCCTGGCTGGTTTTCCATGGATGTCCATTGGCAGATTCATGCCAAAGATCAAGTTTTGTTCCCATCGTTTTTACTGCAGTGGCACTGAGAAGGGAACACTGTTCTTTGTCTGTAATTCTAGGTATGATCCTATAATTGTTAATCTATAATTCAGTCACTTATGTGAATTCATCAGGAAATACTGTGTCATATTAGTGCAGCAAGGGATTTTCCTAAAGAATTCCCATTAAACCTCTCCATGGAATCACCGAACCGAGATCCAGCCTTGAGAGAAAACAAGGCGGGGGAAATACATCCAACTCCTGGCAAAAAGCAAAAGGCTTTATAGACCAGCGGTTAATTTGATTTTGGTACCACTGGAGCAGCTGGCCAGGATGGGCGTGTTGGGATAACACACAACAGCAGCCACAGGAAATGTGGGAGCTGGGTTCAGGCACTGAGGTACAAATAAGGGCAGCAGTGACTTTATGTGCACAACTTCCTCGGAGGCTGAGCTCCCTCTTGTCGCCCCTTCCCTGCTTCCATGGATGCCCTTCTCCTTTGTTCACAGAGCCTAATGCAGAGATTAACAGAGGTCTTCAAGTGCCTGCTCACTTGAAGCATAATTAGTAACACCAATAGTGACTAATTACTACAAATAAACACCTAAGAATTAATTCAAATAAACGCACATTTTCAGAGTGTGTTTGCTTCAAGCCTTCCTAATTCCCTTAGCTCAGCTCTTGTCCCAGGACACATGGAGTGACTTGGTGCCCAAGCTTTATGCCAAGAATCCCAAAAGGCAGTCCTGGAGCACAGATGCCTCTGGGTGGAACTTCCGTGATGGGATGGTTTGCTGTGATCCATCAGAGGAATTTTTAAATATTAAAACATAGAGATTGTGAAAAACTCTTTCGATGACAGCCTGGTTTTCCACTATGAGCTCATTGATTCTGAAGGGGAAATTTGGAGGGGAGCAGCTTCTCCCCACCTTCTTATTCTGCTTCCCCTATGACACTGACAGAGAATGTGCAAACCATGTCCATGGTTTACTCTAATGCCAAGGAAAAACTCCTTCTTAGCAGAAAGGGCCCGTTTCAAAACAGGTTTCTTTTCTTAGGGTTTTTGCATTTTGGAATGACAAAGAAATCACTCCCATCCAGGAAAAACCCCTGTGTAACTTAAGGAAAAGGAATAATTATAAGAAGTGTATAATCTGTCTGATTCCTTTTTGAGGAATTCCCTTCAGCCCCTGGCTGGTTTTCCATGGATGTCCATTGGTAGATTCATGCCAAAGATCAAGTTTTGTTCCCATCGTTTTTACTGCAGTGGCACTGAGAAGGGAACACTGTTCTTTGTCTGTAATTCTAGATATGATCCTATAATTGTTAATCTATAATTCAGTCACTTATGTGAATTCATCAGGAAATACTGTGTCATATTAGTGCAGCAAGGGATTTTCCTAAAGAATTCCTGTTAAGCCACTCCGTGGAATCACCGAACCGAGATCCAGCCTTGAGAGAAAATAAGGCGGGGGAAATATATCCAACTCCTGGCAAAAACCAAAAAGCTTTATAGACCAGTGGTTAATTTGATTTTGGTACCACTGGAGCAGCTGGCCAGGATGAGGGTGTTGGGAATCTCCCCCTCCTTGGGTGGAGAGGACAGGAGGATGGGCAGGAGATCACTGAAGCTTGACCTAATCAAGATGAGGCTGTTGTAGTTCCTCAACATTCAGATTAGAGCTGCTGTTCAGTGCAGGATGGGGAACTGGAGTCCGTGCAGGCACAGAGCAGCAGCTGGTGCCCCCTGAGAAGGGGAAAAGGAGATTTCATCTCTTGGTCCTGCTCCCTTCTCCCCCAGGACATCCCTCAAGGCTTTGGGTGTCTCTCCACAAACTCCTGGGCCTGGAGACAACACCAGAGGGATAAAAAGAATGGGAGGAAGGAGCCAGAAGTGTCTTGCACGAGGATTTTTAAAGAAAGGCAAAGCGAGGTGTGACATTTCCAAAGGGGGTTAAGAACCAAATCTCATTTTCTGCAGTAAATGACTCTGTAGAGTCAATGGGATTTGGGCACTTAAATCCATGAGAAGCTTTTGAAAATCCTTATAGGTGCTCAGAGAATGTGGGGCAGGGATCCCAAAGGAATTGGTATTTCTGATAGATTCATTGCAGAATTCGAATTTTCAATCCTCTCCGACACAGGAGCACAGGAGGTGCTTCCCAGGGAGTGCAGAGGGAGATGGTTCAGTGCTCTCCAAAGCATCACTGCTCCCTCTGAAACCAGCCTGGTCCCATCATAAACCTGACACCGAGACCAGTCTGACACTGAGATAAACCTGAAATTGAGATAAACCTGACACTGAGACCGCTCCGACAGCACCCAGCTGGGGGAGCCAGCTGCAAGCTGGGCTCCTCACTTGGGCTCCACTCACTTCTCATGGGCTGTTGTAACTCTGAATTCCACCATCCGCGGAGCTTGGCCTTGTTACAGTGCTGGGGGTGGGGAAATAACCCTGCAAACTGAAAGTCAAGGGAAAAGCCCAGTAAATTCATTTCATTGACTGAAATTCAAGCAGCATTTCTTTGTCTGACAGCTCCTATAAAAGGAGTGTTCAGACAAAGCCAAGCCGGGCCATTCCGAGTGCAAGGAGAGTTTGGACAACGCTCTCAGGGACAGGGAGGGGTTGTTGGGGTGTCCAGGAGTTGGACTGATGATCCTTGAGGGTCCCTTCCAACTCAGGATATTCCATGATTCTATAGTTAGAGCTCTCAGGGATATACCTGGAAGAAAAGGGAAGTTGTGACAACTTCCTATTTTGCTATTAATTATTAATGTATAAATATTTATTTAATGCTAAAGCCTGGAGAGCCCAACTGAGAATGGGGATACCAGCATAAGGGATTCCAGGAGTTCACAGGAAGATTCAATGCCCAGGCAGGATCCAGGCATCTTGTTTTCATCTGTCAGAAAATTCCAAGTTCCTCAAGGTGGTGAAAAGAAACTTTAAATTATGTAATAAGAACTCTGACACCTCCCATGACTGTGAGGGAATGAGGTCATACAAGACCTATTTGGAAAGCAAAAACATTTCACCAGTGAACCACTGAAGCATCCCTGAGCTTCTGAAAGCCAAAGGAAATTTTGGAATTACTGCAGGAGTTGCTCTGTGGCATCACATTCACTCCTGTAACTCCTTTGCTGAAGTCACGTTGTAACAAATGGGACAATGCTGTTACCACCCCTTAAAATGAGAATTCAGGAGCTCTGACACGGGAGGGTTTCCACAGCAGAGGGAGGGGTTATAGAATGGCAAATCCTCCTCCAGCTCAATTTCTTGCTACCACTCATTTCTGACTGGGATGGGGCAGATTTTGGTGCTGAAACCTCAGGAACTGTGACAATCTCCATGGTCCCTGTCCTGGGCTGTCCCAGGGCTGCTCCAGGAGCACATCCCAGTTCCTGCAGCTCACTGGCACCAGGTTAAAGAACTGCAAATAATTCAGGGTGAGGAGAAAGATTTGCATGAGGGAACTTCCAGCAAGGACTTTACCAAGAGAATGATGAAACCTACCTGGACTGAGCACATCTGTTCCTGCTCAGGCCAGGGAGGATGAGGATGTGCCTGGAGTTGCTCATTTTGGGAATTGCGCTCCCTTGCTCCTCCCTGTGCTCTGACACCACCCTGGTTAAACACCTCAACAGCCCCAGAGAACAGGCACCCATCACCCAGGTGGAATAAATGACCCATGCCAGTAAATTCCTGGAGCTGAGCAGGAATTTGGTGATTTGCCTGAGGAAGTATGGAAAAAAAACCAAACCAACAAGTAAAGGATGTGTTTCACATTTAAAATGCTTGTGAATTTGTACTTTGGGTTGTTTTTTGCCAAAAAATGGAACATGATGCATTTTTTTTTGGGATTATCCTGTACACAGGGCTATGGAAACACAACTCAGATAAAAACCACTGCTTTTTGCACGTCTGGGAGCTCATCTGACCCTGTGCCAGGAGACGAGATCTCTGCTGGGTTCTGCTCTCTTTATGGGCAGGATATGAAGGGATGAAACCAGGAACTTCCAGATTTCAGGGAGAAGAGGATGTTTTCCTGGTCAGTAAGTAAATCAGCCCTGCAGCTCTCACACAGCGAGTGGGGACTCTGCTCTGTCACTTCCTCACTCTGCTCTGAAGTTAACTGGCATTTATGGGGGCAATCCTCGCTCTTCCTAGCTGGAGAATTAAACTCAGTCTCCAACCCCACAAGGCAGAGCATAAAAATTCATTGGCCCCAAATCCATTTGTTTATAAGCTATTACAGCCAAAAATTCATCACTCCACTTTTCTCTTTCTATTTTAATTGGCTTCCCCTGCTTATTCCTACAGGTGAAACCCCCAGGACGCTCCTGGGAGTGCTGGAACAAACCCCAGTCCCCGTGTGGAGAGCTCAGTGAGTGACACAGGAGGCCCTGACGTAACCCAGGAACTGGGGACTTCCTTTGGTCTCCACCAAAGCTTCCCCCAGCACCAGGGAGTCAATCAAGAGCGGCTTCCACCACAAGGACACGACTTCCTTCCCGTGGTGGCAGCGACTGCAGGCGCTCATCTGGAAATCCAACACCTGGCTCTGCTCCTCATGGGCAGAGGCTTTGCTTGGACCTGGGACTGCCACCCTGTGAATTCCTCTGATACCCTGAGGGAAAGCTGGGCTAGCTCCCAATCAGTCCTGGAATTTGTAAGGGAGGGAGAAGCAGCGGGAAAAGCCCTGCATTGCAGAATCTCTCTGTAAACACACCCGTGACAAGCTCGGCAGTTAAACATTGACATTCTTAGGCAACACTTGTTTGTACCTGTAATAACAATAATATCAGCTTTAAACTTCCTGTTTCCATTTCCTTCACCTCTAATTAATGTCTGAGATTAAGAATCGCTTGAGAGAGCTTCAGTCTGGCACTTGCAACAATAAATCCCTTTGTCAAAGGAATTGTTTGCCCTGAGCAAATTAGCTTCAATCCTGATTGATGTCAGTTCTGGGATCATGTTTGGAGAGTTCAGCAGAAAATCACTTTCACTAGAGTGCAGCCCAGTATAAACCAGTTTCTGGTGCTCAGAGAGGGGATGGAACACACTGCGGAGGAGAATTTTTCCCTCAAGCAGCTGAATTTAGTGAGCACTCTGCTCAAGTGTTCCAAGCATCCTCATGGAAGGGCACTTCCACCTGGACCTGAAGGGAATTCCCTGCTGCCTGAAAGGGCAGGCAGTGGTCAGCATGGTGAGCCTGGCACTGCTCCATGGGACCTGGAAATGCTCCAAGGATCCAGCACTGCTCCTTGGATCCAGCACTGCTCCGGGGACCTGGAACTGCTCCATGGATCTGGAACTGCTCCAGGCATCCAGCAAAGGGCAAAGTTTGTTCCCAGCTGGGAGGTGGCTCCACACCTTTGTTCATAAAGGCACAGGCAGGGTTTGGGAAGAGCCAAATCCCGAGCAGCCCTGGCTTCCCACTGGGACAATTCTGTAATTACCATTTCGTTACAGGGGCTGCATCTGCACTGCCCTTACAGGGAGGAGAAATGAGCAGAATGGAACCTCACAAACATTGCAATTAATATCTGATGCACAAGTGTCTCCTCAGAACAGCTGTGGCTGAGCAGGGGAGAGAGAACTTCGCTCTCTTGCACTGCAGGTTTATTTATCTGTAATAAACCAAAAGAAAGGGAAAGATGGGGATGAAGAAACCCACAAATTCTACTAAATAACCTTGGTTTTTGTCAAAGGAATGAAGGTCCCATTACCTCACTGCTGCTCACCTCAGAGCTGAGCCAGAGGCACCTGGGTTGGGAAATCAGAATCAGAATTCCTGGCAAGGCAGAAATGTGGTGGGAAGAACAGAACTACAATTCCATGGCATGAAACCAGTGCAGAAAACGCTGTGTGAGTCCTGTGCATCCTCTGTCGTCACTACAAACACAAACCATGAGACTCCTCACCTCCACTTCTCATTTTATATAAAACCCCCAACATCCCTCGTGTTGAAGTCCAGCAGAATGCAAAGCAGCTTCGCTAACATTCCTCACCAACCACTGCAGCATGTCTGCATTTGGGAAGGAAAATTTCGAGCCACTTCTCTTAAAAGAACTGAGATTTTCAGTTGGAAGGGGAATCCTGGTCAAAATTAAAGCAGAGAAAAAAAAATCCCCTTTGTTTAACCTTGGGGAGGTGGTGGAGTCCCCATCCCTGGAGGTGTCCAGGGAACAGCTGATGTGGCCCTGAGTGCTCTTTATCCTGATCCCAATCCCAACAAAAGCCATTCCAGGTGGTGCCACTGCTGCCCTTGGCTGAGAAGCTGAGCTGGAATCTCCTTAGGATCCCACTGGAGCACATGGGGAATAAAACAGGCACTATCCCCTTAATTAATTGAAAATTCCAGGTGACGCTCAGGCTCTTTGCTAATTTCCAATAATTATCAATAAATGCCAGCAGTGTGGATGCCTAAATAGCCAGGAGAACATTGCCCTTCAGAAAGGTTTGGGCTGGGCTGAAAGGGGAAAGTGCTGAAATTTGTTCAAATCAGTTCAGGTTTGGGCAGCCAAAATGGCCATACAGGGACAGGGACGATTTCAGATTTCTTTGGAAACAGTTTAAAGTCTCACCATAATTATTGGGAGAACAACAGGCACTCAAAGTTGTCTTGACAGATTTGGGGAGGGAGGCAGAGAGAAGAAATAAAGAAAATCAGAAAAACAAAGAAGAAAACCGAAGGAAACAGAAGGAAAGAAAAGTGGAAACATTTCAAGTAAAATTTCAAAATCTACTTTAGGGGAATCTTATTTTTAGGGACTTAAAATTACTAACAAAACCCAGTCCAGGTCCATGTTGCCTGATTCTTCCCAGATGTCTGGATCTCCTTCCTGAGGACTTTCTGAGGTAATGAAGCATTCGGTAAAAAAGAAAATTCCACCTTCACTCACAATTTCACTGAAAAGAAACTCCCTCGCTCTGAGTTTCGGCAGCGTTTTTTTGTTGTTTTACAAACCTGGTGTAGATGTAAAAACTGTGGTGAAACCGCAGAGGGAAAGAGGAAGCAGAGCCCAGTATTTCCCAGGTAACTCCAGGATGTTCTCAGAGAGAAACAGCCCAAGGATGTGGTGGCTTGGCAGTGAAACAGGAGTCAGCAATCCCAGGAATTCCTGGAGGCTGGGAGAGCCCTCCCAGCCCACCGCATCCAGCCTTGTCCCCAGCCCAGAGCTCTGAGTGCCACCTCCAGGAATTCCTTGGGCACCTCCAGGGATGGGCACTCCAAACCTCTCTGGGCAGCCCCTCCAGTGCCTGAGCACCCTTTCCAGGAAGGAATTCCTCCTGGATAATCCATGAGTTGCTGCCCGGAGGGAGGTGATGCTGCAATCCCAGCGGGGATCTGTTTGCCTGGGATCCCCCCTCAGCCTGGCATTGCTCCAACAGGACTCAGCCCCCCCCATTCCCAAAGTTTCAGTTTGGAAATCCCGGCACAGTTTGGTTCTGTCCAAGCTTTGCTGTTTCCTTCTGAGAACTCCCTGGCTGCCCCCTCCTTGTCAGAGCTTCTGAGAGGTTCTCGAGGGATGTAGGAACAGCTCCAGTCAAAACAACTCTGTGGTTTCAGTGACGTGCTGGGAATGGCACCAGAGGGGTGCAGAAGTGCAGCCTCTGTTATGTAATAAATGAGGAGCCTTTTGGGGCAGACGTCAGCGAGCAGTGGCTGCAGAACTTCCCCCACAAAGGGCTGGGAGACCTGGCCTGACCTCAAACCCACAAGCCTGAAACTGGCTCCTGTCACAGCAGAGTGAGCCCTTGTCACTGTGCTGGAGTGTCAGGAGTGTCTGAGGATGGGGCATCTCTGCTGCCTCAGGATTCCAGAATCACTGAGCTGGAAAAGCCCTCCAGGACCACTGAGTCCCATCTGTGCCCCGTCCCCACCTTGTCCCCAGCCCAGAGCACTGAGTGCCACCTCCCGGTGACACCTCCAGGGATGGGCACTCCAAACCTCCCTGGGCAGCCTCACCCAAAGCCTGAGCACCCTTTCCATGGAGAAATTCCTGCTGATGTCCAGCCTGAGCCACAGTCTACATAGATTGCACTGGATTTTCTATTATAGACCACGATAAAGAAACTGATTTTCTTCATTTGCTAAGGAAACCTTTTCAAATATAAATGTCCAATACTTTTATTGACATAAAACCCCACCACTCTACAATGGACATAAACCAAGCAATTCTTGTCATGTATTTTCCATGTCAACACAGTCCTGTACCTGGGGATGGTGACTTGACCCGGTTTTGGAGTCAGGATTTGGTTTCCAGGTGCTGAAGATTTGCAGTTCTCTCTCTGCTCATTTAAATAACAGAATATTTAACTCAGAATGAACAAATCCCTTGTGTTCAACTCCCCAGGTCAGGATTCGCTCCTGGTATTTATTCCCGAGACTTGGGAAATGGCAGCAGGACTTAAAGTGGAGATTAAATACAAACAAGGAGGATTTTCATTTCATAAAAAGCAAAGCTAAATGGACACAACTCAAAAATTCTCATCAGTGCTTAGCTGGTGGCAAAGTAAAACATCAGAATGAAGTCTGAGGATGATTTTTTTCAATAGAATTTTCAATTTGACAGAAAGGCACCAATTCTCTGATACACATTCCTGATGCAGCTGGAGCTGTGGGACTTTGATCCCCCATATCCACAGCACCCCCTTGCAAAGGCAGTTATTCCTGCGGGCTTTTACACACATGTAGTAATTAACTTATGATTTCAGTCAGCTTTTGTGGCTGTTCTGTCAGAACCTCGCAGCACTTTCAAAAAGCAAACCCAAACTGAAAGCACGGAAGTCCCACCGTGTCACGTTGTCACTGTGTCACCAGGAGCCTCTGGGCACCCCCGGAGGAGGCAGAGCCAGACACGGGGACAGGAAGGAGGGCAAGGAGGAGTCATGGCCACGATTTGAATAAAAGCTTTTGTTCCTGTGTGGTCACCAGCAGCAGCCCCAAGTTCTCCCTGCCAAGAAGCTGCTCCAAGCTGGCCCAGGGTTGGCCCCGCTCCCTCTGCCCACAGTCCCCACCCCGTGCCCATCATGTCCTCCCCAGTGCCCAGCCTGCCAGTCCCTGCCCCCCTGTCCTCCTCACCCCTCTGGTCACAAGCTGGGTTTCATTCCCATGGGGAATGTCTGGAATTCCCAGCCCCACTGAGTCTCTCACTCCTTTTCATTCCCTCCATGCTCCCTTCCCTCACGTGCATTCAGCAAAACCTCCTCTGCTTTAAGGTGATAAAAATAAAGCTGCATGAAGCACTTGGCTTGAAGCATGTGCATTGCCTGAAATTTGCACATTTTACAGCCATTTTTAACTTCTTGTATTTAATTGCAGGTCTTGGTTTGCCCTTTGTTTTATCTGCCATGTTCAACCAGACCCTGAACTCCTAAAGCTCAGTGATTCCCAAAAAAGCCCAAGAGAAGCTGCAGTTTATCTGAACTTTGTGAGCATTTTCTCCAAATTCAGGCCTCATTAACACTTTTGAGATCGCTGCTGGCATCAGAAACTTCAGCTGTGTTGCTGACATTCAACTTGGGCAATGAATGTATTTTCCACCGTGACTCCCAGTCTCACTTCTGGTGCCAACAACATTCACATGACCCAGTGCGAGTCTGCAAGGCCATGAGGTGACATCGAAACAACATCCTGCCCATGGCTTTCTTTAAGAAATGAAAAATTGTTCAAGCCCAAAGCTTGGCCAACTTCAGACCAAAAGAACTGAACTGGGGGAATAAAACCCAGGAACCTGCTCTGGACACGGGGATTGGCTTTGGGCACCCCTGCAAAGGGCACACAATTGCTGTTATGGTCTTTTTATCCCACTGGTCTTTGTCCTGCTACTCCAAGACAGCTCAGCCATGGTGGAGGCACCACTGGGATAACAGAGTTGGGGAGAAGGAAAAATCCTGCACTCCATGGTAAAAACAGAATGGGATTTTCTCTCACTGTGGCACATTTGTTGTTTTGGAAGAAAAGGCAAAAATGGTGAGAGGAATGGGGGGTGCAGGAGAAGGGAAAGGACACCCTCCACTGTCCCACGCTGCTCCAAGCCCCAGTGTCCAGCCTGGCCTTGGACACTGCCAGGGATCCAGGGGCAGCCACAGCTGCTCTGGGCACCCTGTGCCAGGGCCTGCCCACCCTCCCAGGGACCAATTCCTTCCCAATATCCCATCCATCCCTGCCCTCTGTGGCAGAGTGAAGCCATTCCCTGTGTCCTGGCACTCCAGGCTCTTCTAGTGGGGTCTGGCATTCAGAGACACCCAAAGCATCAGCGCTGTCACAGCTCAGTGCCCCAAGAACTGATTCACAACAGAAAATGGTACCTGGTGCCACTTCCCCCTTCCACTTTTGCAACTCCCTTCATTATTTTAATAGTCCCATCCAATCATTTTTGCCTTCCCTCCAAGAATTTCACGTTGGCAGTCTCAGCACTCTCAGTCTCAGGGGGGATTCACCAGGGTATTTGATATTGCAAAATTAAAATACTGACAGATTCAGTTACCTGACTAAAGGCACACAACCACACCATTTGTTTCTGTCATGTGCTCCAGCTACAACCTCAGTCCTCTTCTTTTAGGCAAATAACTTTCAAAAGGGGAAAGAAATCGTATAAAGAATTTCCATCTTCGAGGATGACATTGTGTCTTTTACCTCTGAGTCAGAAATTCACTCCCAGCTTTAATCTGCAGTGACTGAGCTGCCAGGGGGAGCTTCATAGAAAGCGGAGCAGTTTCAGGGCACTTTCTGATGGATAAATCCCCATTAGAGACTCAGACCAAGGGTGAGTTCACTTGCAAGGCTGAAGCTCACGATTCTTCTCAGAATGAACAAGCTCCAGAGCAATTCCTTAAAAAATCTACAATCACTCATTTTCTTCACTCTACTTCCTTTTTTGTTATTTTCCCTGTATTCAGTTCAAGTTTTTGGCTGATTCAGAAGCCTCTGGGCAGTTGTGCCCATTCCCAAGGCTCTGCTGAGCATCCACCCTGCAGCTCCTCCGTGCCCAAAGGGCTTCCAGAGCAAAAATAGAGACTTGGCTTCTCTCCCTCTTAGGGAAGGGCCAGGTTGGACAGCAGCAGGAATTTCCCCATGGAAAGGGTGCTCAGGCCTTGGCAGGGGCTGCCCAGGGAGGTTTGGAGTGCCCATCCCTGGAGGTGCCCAAGGAAGGGCTGGAGGTGGCACTCAGTGCTCTGGGCTGGGGACAAGGTGGGCATTGGGCACAGCTGGGACTCGATGGGCTGGGAGAGCTTTTCTCAGCTCAGGGATTCTGTGAATTGGTTCAACACCAAACATGTGAGCAAAATGTGGCCTCAACTCCATTTCTCTAACAGAAACCAAGGGCACAACCCAAAAGGTCGAGCAAAACCAGCATCTCCTCATTCTTGCAGAGATTTTCCTCATTACCTGGGGTGGCACGAGGGCAGAACCAGCCCTACAACCTCCCTTCAGAGCAGAGGCCCTGGGGGCTGTTGAAAGCAGACCAAGCATTCTGAGGTTGGGGCTCACTGGTTCCTGGGTTGGCTCTGGGTCGCTGAAGGCTCCTCCTGCAGCAGCTCAGGCTCACCCCAGGCAGGTCCAGGGTAAAACCTGCAGGCTCAGCCCTCTGAGTCCCATCCCCTGCTGCTACTCCTGACCCCAAACTGTGTCCAGGGACACAAAGAGAGTTCTCCCTTCATCTCTGCCTCCTGTTCACAGCTCATTTATCACTTTGCTTAAAAAAATAACCCTAAAGAAAATCTGGCCCTTATTTTCCAAGCCCCGTGTAAGTTGTTGGTTGATTTTTTCATCACCAGCAGCAGATCCCAAACAGACACATCCCCAGCTCCCCTCCCCTCTCACCCTGAACCTCACCCTCTCCCTCTCCTCCTGGCAAACCCCAGTTTCCCTGGAGGTTTCCCTGCTCTGGAGAAGAGCTGCTTTGTGCATCCCCTTGCTCAGGCCCTGTCAGAACTCCTCACCCCCAGCATTCCCAGGGCACAGTCTCAGTTCTGCAATGTTTGCTCGGGAGCCTTTCAGACTCAGACAGTTTGGACAAAATCAGTGTGGTTTGAGGAAAAAAAAACCCACACACATGATCACAAAGCCGAGTCAGGGCTGAGGAATGGCATCATCTTCTTGAGGTGAACAAAAATTCCATGTTTGCTTTGAAGTATTTATGAGAAAGAAACCTTTTTCATTGAAAAAGCTTCCTGTGGAGACTCATTGCAAACAGAGAGAGTGAAATAAACTCTCGGCTTCTGAACCCTCAGAACTCAGGTTTTATGCCATAAGATTTTCCAGCTTGGAGGTGACTCTCCAAGGCACAGCATGTCCTGAACCACAGCCTGCAGTCTCAGAGGCGCATTTTTGGTGCATCCCACAGGGTTCAGACATCGACATTTTACATCCTCTCTGCCCCTAACAACCTTTGATATAATAACCAAAAATGGCTTTAAAATATCAAAACCATTTATTTAACAGGGTAATTTTTTTAAAGCCTCATTTTCTTCATGTTATGGGCATGACCATCTTGCCATGAAGTGGAGGAGTGAGGCAGGGGAGCATTGATGGGGAAACCTTTTCCCTAAAAGCTTTGTTTGCTTTTTACTGTATTTAAATCCAACCAGACTTACCCAGTTTGGAATTACAGCCTAAAAAATCCCCATCACATCCCCATGTCTGGGATGGTCAGAATTGTCCCTTTCATAGGTGAAGCCCTCAAACTTATCAAGAAAAACATTGAAACATTGCTTTTGTTAATCTGCAGGACAGGCCATTAAGGCAGAAACCTGATTTCGTTTTAAGAGCTTTGATTAAAGGTATCTGGGAGACAGCATGAGATGGAGCAAAGCAAGGTGGTCAAAAGGCCAAAGGTCCACAAAGCACCACTGAAATGTTCTGAAATCTCCTCTGAAAGACTCTTGGCAGCCCTAAATTGAGTGGGGGGACTCTGAAGTGTGAATTTGGGTCTTAGCGATGCCTCAAAACCCAGCCCAGAACATGCACATGGCTCTCCTGAGGCTCCCCAAGGGTCCCTCCCCCTCCTTATCCCTGACTCAGTTCTGCACTTTCTAATTGATGAAATTCTGCTTTTGGAACCCAGTTTGTCATTAAAGACTGTAGAATTCAGAGCCTTGTAGGAGCATTTCCAAGGAAAAAGAAGCTGTTTGCTCAGAAATTTCCTAACTCTGTTTCTAGGCTCAAGTTTTACCTAAAAACTTTTAATTTGGTAGTGACAAACTTTGTTCTATATGAGTATCCACAGGACACAAACATCTGTTTCCTTAACCAACTTTAAAAAACTCAAGGGAAATGTAATAACTCCACACTATAAAATATGGTGTGCTGAGGAAAAATATTCTGGAAAGAAGGAAATTGTCTAATGGAGATGTAGGAACTGCCAGAGCCAGAAACAAATCCAGGTGGATTTGTACAATTTCTGTTAAATTCTCTTTAAATAATTACCCCTCACTTCCCTCATCTCCTAATCCATGAGCCGCTTGCAAAAGAAATGGAATTCTCTCTGCAGGTGAAATGTAACTTTAGCTCCAAAGTGAAAAGAGCTGGGAGAAAACAGCTCCTCCGAGGATTTCTGGGCCAAGTAACCACAGATTTATAGGGCAGTAAAGGGGACAGCAAAGCAGAGTTTTCACACAAGGCAAAGCAAGACAAGCAGGTGCGATAATATTACATATTTATTTTAAAAAAGGGCAAAGCAGAAAAACCTTGAAGTTCCTCCCTTTGGGTGCTGATGCTCGAGGGCTCAGCCACTAGAGGGAAATGTAAGATAAGGAAAAAGGAAACTTAACCCCCTCAGCTCGAGCTGTGCCTTCTTTCCAAAACTTCAGAGATCAGATTTGAGTGACAAAATGTTTTTAGTTATTTTGAAAACTGAGTATGGGGAAGAAAGGAAAAGCTAGAGGGGAAGAGCAATAGTCAGGGCAATTTATCTTTAAATTCTCCTTTTTAAAGTGGAGAAAGAGAAAGGATTTTATTACATTAACCCTGCTAAGATTGAAAATAGTTGCAGAGATGTTCCTACAAAAGCAAAGCCCTGTGGGTGATAAGATAATTTAATTTTCTTGGCAGAATTAGGAAATAATCAACTGAAGAGAATCAGTGGAGACAGACATTCCCTACAGACGAGAGGGAAGAGCTCTGTTTTAGTGACAGGTCTTGCTCACAAGCAGGAATTTAGCAAAAGGGGCGAGAAGTGGAGTTAGCTGGCTCTGCCTTAAGGAGCCCCTGAGGGTGGCAGTGCAGTGTGACACCTGCTCTGGCTGGCTTTGGAATAAAAATGCCACATGGGGTAGGAAAGGGATGGCCTTTTCCTATTCACAGGGGAGGGACAGCAGCAAATCCCACTCCAAGGGACCTTTCCCCTCACAATATGCAGCTTTTCATAACTTCTTAACGTCACCAGTGGCACCAGTCTGGGAGCTTCACGTCACTGCTGTTTCTTTGCCTTCCTGGATTTGGCACCGTTGCTCAGACTGAACCCCCGATCAGTGTGTGTGCTGACAAGGAGCACGTTTTTGGGATGCCTTCAGCAGTTTCTGCCCCGCTCCCCGCTGCATCGATGGCACTGATTTGTTCCTGCACTTCCAGCAGCCCTGGAGCTGCCCCCGGGAGGGTCGGACACCACAGGCTGGGGCACAGAGAGCACCCAGCGCAGGGAGGTGGATTCCAGGGATTTGCTCAGCAGCTCCTGCCCCTCAGGGCACATCTGAGTGGCTCAGTCCAGCCTTTCCCTGCCTCCAGCACCAGGAAGAGTCCTGCCCACGAGTATTGCCTTGCTGGGCACTGGATTTATCCCACAGAGTTCCCCCTGGGCAGTGCTGGAGACAGATCCTCCATCAACATGGGATGCAATTGAGTAATTAAGGATTGCGCTGTAATGCATAAAGATTTCATGTTCACCAGACAGGAGCAGCTGGAGGGGTTTGCTTTGACACCGTTATGGATGATCCCATGGCTTCATTTCACATAAAATGCACTCACCCGGCACAGATTCTGTGGCCCAGGGGTCCTGCAGAGCCTCTCCAGGAGCTGTGTTCCATCCCAGTTTTCATTCCAGCCCTGAGGAGGTTCCTGGGGGATCACTGGTGGCTGCTCCTCCATCTGGTGCCCTTCCACAAGTGACAGCATGGCCTGATGATTCACCAAGCCTGGGTGAGGAGATGGTGAAATTTGTGTTTTAAAAGCCACAAAAACGTTGTTTTTATATTAATTCAGGTTATCTCCTCTACATAACACCTGCCATGGGGAGATGTTATATGCTCTCCCAGCTCCCCTTACGGAGAGCTGGTTGGGTGTAATTTGGATTCTGCTCCATCTCAGTCACAGGGGAACATCAGATTTATGCTGGTCCTGTCGCCCTGAACGTCGGCAGGCCAGGACCTTGCAGGTTTTTGTGTTCTCTGTGCTCCTGCCACGCTCCCCTGCTGGAGCTGATGGCATCAAGGGACATGTGGGGAGCGGCTCCTCCTGTGCCACAGTAGGGTTCTCTCATCCAGTGGGGAGAAGGGAAGTTTTCCTGCCTGATTCTGCCCATAAAGTCACATTTTCCTCGAAGCAGGTCTCCTCCAGAGCTCCATCAGGAGTGTGTGGGGCCAGATAAGAACTCATTTCCACTTGTGTGCAATCCAGCCTCACAGTGCTGCCGGCAGAAAATCCAGCTTAATAAGCCTAAAAATATCATTTCTTTCCTCAAACAAGTTCAATTGGGAGATGAAATTGGGGCCTGGAACTGAGGGGTGTTTATTTTAAAAGGGCAGTTTGGAGCTTGTGGCATCTCCACAAGCCCAGGCCTCAAAGCACTGCCAGGAGTGACATCCCAGAACTTCTGCCCCAAAGCCTCTCTGCCAGCACAGAGCTGGGAGCACTGTTTGATGTATAATCCTGAAGTTAATTAGGAATTTCTTGACCTCTGGGACAAGCTTCGTTACAAGAATTAAAAATCTAAATCTTCAGCAAGAAATTGAAGCTCTGGGAAAAAGATATATTGGTAAAAATGGCTCTGTTGGTAAAAAGGGAGCAGGGAATAAATCCTGAGCACATTCCCTGACTGAGGGCAGAAGAAAGGAACAGATTTGGTGCCAAGCCCAAGGCCCCCCAAGCCCCCACCCAGAACTTTCCCTCCCAGGGCTGCAGCTCCTCTCCTTTGAAGGAAACCTCTAACACCACTTGCTCCAGGAGAGCTTCCCCTGTGAAGGAAACCTCTCTCTGGTCAAACTGGCAGTGATCCTTGACCAAGGAGAGTGGAATGAATTCCTGGTTCCCTCCTGCTCCCCAGGGAGCCTGGGAGCAAGGCAGCTTCTGCCAAAACGTCCCAGCCATCTGTTCTGTGTGTGTCTGCTGAGCTCCCAGGAGGAGGGTGGGGTGGGACCCTTTGAGATGTCCTCAGTGCTGCCCCTGGGAACGCTGAGGAATCCTCTGGTGCTCCACCTGCCTGAATTTTGGAGGGAAAAAATGCAGCATTCCCATGGATACCATTAAAACCTCGGGCTTCAGAACTGCATTTAATGACAGTTCACGGCTTGGCATTGCCCCACCAAGCTTTTCAGGAGCAGTTTGTCTCATTTTCCATTCCTCTCCAAATATTTAGAAATAAAATATGAAAGTGTTTTCTGCTGCTCTGCTTCTCCCAAGAAAGAGATGGGAACAAGGATGCTCCTTCATGTGGCTCCCTGGGTAAGACAAGGAGCATTAAAGCTGTTCCAGTGGGAAAAAAGCTGGCCAAGAACAGGAGGAACACAGCCCCAGGCCCTGCACAGGAACTCCCTGGGGAGTGAAAACACCACAGGGAAGCTTTTCCAGCATTGCTGTGATGAGCAGAAAATTCTCTTGTGCTGGGGCATCCCTGGGAGGAATTCCCAGCGGGTCAGGTGCCTGACAGAGGGAGTGGAACACGGGAATCCGAGGTCCAGAGTGTTTCCTCATTAGATGAACACTCAAAGCCAGGCAGGTGACACGTGAAGGCACTTTTTGTCCCTTGCTCTGTGCTCGGTGATGGATGAATTTTTGTGTTTTCTCCCTTGTTCTCAGTGCTCGGTGATGAATTCCTGTGTTTTCTCCCTCGCTCACAGAAAGCAGCGACGCTCCCTTTCCCTGCAAGCACTAAAGCCCTGGATAAGCAGCTGCCACGATCCAGGTACTCTCTTCTCCTCTCTGCAAAGAGAACAAGCTCAGAACTGGCAGGAAAGGAGGGACCTGCAGCAGGAAAGGAGCCGTTTGCATGATGTGAACTCGAGCGATATTCCCAGATGGATCAGTCAGATCCAGCAGTTCTATCCCCACAGGGCAGAGCTGCTGAAATGTCTCTCTCCTGCTGGTCCCCTGCCAAACATCAAAAGCACTTTTCATGCAGAGCAGTTCAACAAAACTGACAGTGTGAAGTGAGGGGAGGCCAAAGATGAATGAGAATGGCACAAGATCTAAAACCCACTTGGAGCTGCTGAATTCCCCCCCAAGGAAGCAGGGAAAAGCTGCTTAGCTTATTCTGGTTCATTTGGTTCTGTTCTTCAGCTTTTTCCCCTCAAAATCTGCATTTTGCTTTAAGGCAGAGCTGCAGAAATTGGAGGTGGCGACAAGGAATTCCTCTGCTCCCCTTCTCCCTGGGCTCATTTCACTTGTTTTTCGTTATCTCCTGAGCTCCTGTCAGCTCAAAGGGACCAAAGGCATTGGCAGGTTTAATTTCCTCACACGGACACTCCCCTTCCAAAACTACAAGAAGCAGCTTGGATTTTAGGGACAGAAACGGCAGAGAGGGGTTCCTGCCTGGATTTAGGGTGAGCAGAGCCCAAACATGTCCTGGGGTTCTGTACCTAGCTCTGATTAGGGCTGTAACATTCTCCCTCGTAATCCCCTCATTCCTCGCCAGCCCCTGCAGACTATTTGTCCTCGTGCTATTTGATTGGAAAAAAAACCCTCTAAACTATTCCTAGTCACTTGAGAAAATAGCTGTCTGTGTATTTTGGGCATTGATGTAAAAGTGATGTGCATTTTCCATCTCTCGTTAACCCGTACCCTCATCTCAGAGTCACCCGAGGGTTGCTGGCTCTGTCCTTTCTTGCTCTGCTCTTTATGGGACAGCCTGAAATGTGTATTTCTGTCAGGGCTGCTGGTACCCCTTGGAAAGCTCAATTAACACAGGAATTTTTTTTTTCCCTTGGAATCTCTGTCCCCTTCAAGCCCTTGTAGTCGTGGTTTGGTGAGTGCAGCCTCTGCATGCAGAAGGTTTTACACGCTTTTGTAGAAGGATCATGAAACTGAAACCTAGTGGGCTTTGGTGCCTCAGGGAGGAGCAGAGCACCGAGAAATGGCCCAGATAAAGGCTGGGGGGATAAGTGGGGTCTTATCTCTCTCTTTGTGATTTGAACCTAGAAAGATTCCTTCCCCATCAGAGGGAGAGAACATTTGAGGATTACTAATGGAAAGCTGTGGGAAGTGCAGGAAGATCTCTGGAGTCAGGAGGAGATTGTGTTAATACTGAACTTCGAATTCTTCATTAATACAGGATGAGGTGCTGAAAAATCTGAGCATCTCAGTCCGAAAAGAACGTGAGCAATCTGCACCTTTAGACACTGCAGATCACACTCGGAACTCGGAGCGGGGAGTTTGGGGGTGCTCAGGGGCTCCTCTTGCCCTCCCTGTCTGCGTTTGCACTGCACTGGCCCCGTTTGAAGGTCACTTCCCTCTCCCTGCTGGGAGGGACCAACCGGGGCAATGTGTCTGAATATGCTCAGACATTCCCAGTACGCCTGAAATATCATTTCAAAGCGTCCTGAATCTTTCCTCCTGCTGTTTTCTCCTGGAATAAAGCTGTAGTTAGTCACTCCTTTCCTCCAGGGACGCGACTCAGGGAAGGTGATTTACAGAAGACAGATGAGAAAGGTTGAATAAATGTCTCATTTAGGGCCTGATTGCGCTATTGTTATTCATGAAGAGTCATTGCTTATTCCCACCAGGACCTACTCTTGGATTGGCCTCGGCCTTAGCAGAAAAGGCCTTAAAAAGCCTTTTTTTTGGCACAAGAGCTCCCCAGCAGCAGGGCCCCTCTGCAGTGCGGCAGGGCCAGGACGAGCCTGAGCTCTCACAGTTCACTGAGAGCCCCTGCATGGGCTGGCACCTCCACAGGCAATAGAACCACTCCAAAAGTCCAGAGGGAAATGAGAGGAGTTGGTGAAGCTGAGGGTGCCCCAGAGCCATGACTGCAGGTGCGAAGCCGTACCTGACTGCTCCAGTCAATGATTGCTCCCCACATCCCTCACCCGAAAATCCATCACTGTGGGGATGGATGCTGGGAATTCAGCTCCTCATTATCCTCAAATGCCTCTGCATTAAGGCAAAGGGGAAATATTTCTTCTTTTTTTCCTCTCTGAGCATGAAACTGGGGAAGTTTCTGAAGCAGCAAAGGTTGCGGCAGCAGCTCTCACAGAGCCCAGCCAGGCACACATTCCGTGGTTTTCCTGGAAGCAAGGATCCTGTGAAATCTCAGGGAAATGCAAAGCTCACTTTGCAAGTTCATCAAGCCCAGCACTAATTGAGCTCATGGACTTGGAGCTTGGAGCCAGGGGGGATCGGGCTCTGCTCGCAGGGAACAGGGACAGGAGGAGAGGGAACGGCCTCAGGCTGGGCCAGGGCAGGCTCAGGGTGGACAGCAGCAGGAATTTCCCCATGGAAAGGGTGCTCAGGCCTTGGCAGGGGCTGCCCAGGGAGGTTTGGAGTGCCCATCCCTGGAGGTGTCCCAGGAAGGGCTGGAGGTGGCACTCAGTGCTCTGGGCTGAGGATGAGGTGAGGATGGGGCACAGCTCGGACTCGATGTCTGAGAGGGCTTTTCCAACCTCAGTAATTCTGAGATTCTGTGTGATTCAGCAAAAACAAAGAGGAGCCTTCAACTAGCAAAAATCCCTGGGCAAGTGGCCAGGAAAATGAGTGTGTGTGATCCCTGTGCCATCCCTGCTCCAGGCACTTTGCAGTGGTGTGGGTGCTTTAAACAACCTTCCTGATAACGGGCGACGCATCGAGTCCATCAGCCTTGTGGTCCAAACCCCGTGGTGCTGCTGAAATCTTCCTTTCCTTGGCCTCTTCTGGTGCCCTGCGGTTTCCTGGAGATCCCCATGACTTTGGGAAGAAATGCAAACGCATCTGGAACAATCCCTTTTCCTGCAGACTCACAGGAATTCCTTGCAGTCTGTAATAATGAGATTTTAGGTCCCTTCTAACCCAAACCATTCCCTGATTCTGTGATATGGAACAACCAATCAGGTACAAAAATGTCTTCTTGAAGCCCACTTTGGCCACGATGGAAAATTCCCGCTCTCCTTTCTATTTTAAAATGTTCTTAAAATGTACTTCTTTCTGTAGTTTTAACTCTGTAAAAATGCCTCAACAGATGAAAATTAGACCCAGGTTAATGAGACGAGCCAGAACCAAGGAATTCTAAAGACAATATAGACATAAGTGTCTGCTCATTCCAGCCAGGAGTCATTTTCTTGTTTCACTTTGATGGATTGAGGGTTTTTCCCCTGATCACAGTTGAGTATAGAATATGTTAGATTGAAATTAGAATATATTAGCTTGCAGCACCCATCAGTTTATTGTCAGGATGAGATTGTTAAGCAGCAATTCAGATTGATGGGTTTGCAGCAGAACCTGCTGCAGAAAGGAGAGGCAGAGGGAAAACAAGAAACAATTTTAGAGGGAAAGCATTCCTCCTCAGCAGCACAGCAGACAACAGAGAAATAATTTAAATTGTTCCCTAATTTGGAATTTATATTCCCTCGTAGGGCTATTAAGAAAAAACGACAAGAAGGGCTAAATTGATTTTAATTCCTGAAGTTTCCCTTTAGGATGTGCCCTTCCCAAAGCACACTCTCAGTATTCAGACAGACAGACGCTGCCCCGAGCCTCCTGTGACTGACAATCCTGAGACAAACATTTCTGAAAGTGGATTTTCTTCAGCCAAGTTTTCTTCCAGTGTCCCTCAGCTTTGTGTGTTTCTGTTTCTTCTCCCAGTGATAAAAAAGAGCAATAAATCAAAACTAAAATTCACCTCCCTCGACCTCTGTCCTGATGTCCTACAAACACTTCCCAGGGTTCTTTCCAGCATTCCTTCACGCCAGTGCTGTGGATGCAGCTCCACTTTATTTCACTTCCTGAGTGACAGAAATTCCTTGGTTTTCCTTTGCTCTTCCCTCCATGTGGTGCCAGTTGGGCCCACACAAGTTCATCACTCAGTGAGCCCAGCAGAGCCCAAACCCCGCTGGCACTACAGAACAAAGTGAGAAATCCCATTTCTTGCACTGCCAAATCCAGGGAAAACCACCCTGGAGCTTGTGGTGCTGCACAGGGGAAAATAAATCAGCTGAACAGCACGAACTGTGCTTATGCTGTCTTTAGATTTGCCACAGCTTCAAAGTTCAGGATTTGACCAAGTAAAAAGTCTCCTGGAAGTGAACCTGGAGCAGCCTTTACTGAGATTTAACAGCACCCACGGGTCAGGCTGCCTTGGGAAGGCAGAGCTGCCTTGGAATTGGGGACTGGGAAAAGCAGCCCTGCTCCAAGGAGAGAAAGAGAAGAAAACCCCCAAAGCTCCCAGTACTGGCTCGCTCAGACACTGTCCTGCTCCACCATTCCCAGTTTGTGCATCAGCAGTCAGACAAACTCCAGTCTTTTAGGAAAACTGAGATCCCAACATGTATTTTTTTATCTTTACAAAGAGTACAGCCAAAAAAAACCCCAGACAAACCCCGAGCAGTTCCCACCCAGATCTGCACGTTGTCATCATTGCCAAGTGTTGATGAGTGAGCTCACACGCCTTGGCAGCGTTTTCCTCACGCTGACGCTCCCTGGGTGTGGAATTCCAGTGTGAGAGCAGCAGCAGGATCCACACAGGCACCAGAACTGGGAAAATGTGTTCATCCAGATCCCACTGAGTGAGGCCATTACTCCAACATTTAAGGGCAAATATTCTTTCCCATGCACAGTCTTGTGAAAGTTAAATGGTATTTACATTATAATTACAGCCTCACAAAATCCTCCTTTCCTTTCCTTTCCTTTCCTTTCCTTTCCTTTCCTTTCCTTTCCTTTCCTTTCCTTTCCTTTCCTTTCCTTTCCTTTCCTTTCCTTTCCTTTCCTTTCCTTTCCTTTCCTTTCCTTTCCTTTCCTTTCCTTTCCTTTCCTTTCCTTTCCTTTCCTTTCCTTCTTTCCTTTCCTTTCCTTTCCTTTCCTTCCCTTCCCTTCCCTTCCCTTCCCTTCCCTTCCCTTCCCTTCCCTTCCCTTCCCTTCCCTTCCCTTCCCTTCCCTTCCCTTCCCTTCCCTTCCCTTCCCTTCCCTTCCCTTCCCTTCCCTTCCCTTCCCTTCCCTTCCCTTCCCTTCCCTTCCCTTCCCTTCCCTTCCCTTCCCTTCCCTTCCCTTCCCTTCCCTTCCCTTCCCTTCCCTTCCCTTCCCTTCCCCTTCCCTTCCCTTCCCTTCCCTTCCCTTCCCTTCCCTTCCCTTCCCTCCCTTCCCTTCCCTTCCCTTCCCTTCCCCCTTCCCTTCCCTTCCCTTCCCTTCCCTTCCCTTCCCTTCCCTTCCCTTCCCCCCTCTCCCCTCTCCCCTTCCCCTTTTCTTTCCTTTTCCTTTTCCATTTCCAGCTTTAGTGCCTGGGAAGCAGCAGAGTGACGCCAAAATAAGGCAAAGGGTCACCTATAAAGACAATGAGGATTTCTGGGAAGATTTCATGAAGATTTCATGAAGATTTCATGAAGATTTCATGAAGATTTTGCCCACCAGGAACTTCTCTGATATCAAATTTTACAGGATTCCTTCCACTCATGGTAAGGAAAGGCCTGAGCCTTTCAGCTTCAAGAGAACAAATGATTTTAAAATCAGCACTTGGCTTTCCACAGCATCCTCACAAGCAGAGTCTCACCCCTGAGGAGGCACCACTTCCACTCCTCCTCAAGCTGTTGATTCAAGATATTTGCATTAAAAATAAACCTTGTGGGGCCTCCAGCAAAGAACAGCAAGTTTTTGTCAGCTTTTCGTGCTGAAAGGTCTGCAGATGAGCGGTGGCTTGAGGTGAGAGACCTGAGCCTTCACATCTCTTCCCAGCCTTTTCCAGAGGGTTTTCCAGCCCTCTGAGTGCCATTTCATGTTCTCCTTTGTCAAAGGCCACACACACAGAGCTCTCACTGCTTCCGAAATGCCACAAAAACCTCCAGCTGGAGGAGCAAAGGCTTGGGTTTGTACAGTCGGGTCACTCAGGTCACCAGAGCCTGCCCTGCTTTGAAAGTCAAATCTCCAATTCATCTTCAGGAAATGTTAAAAGTTGAAAATTTCACGCTCTGACTCAGGGTTTCACACAGAGCATTCACTCTCCTGCTGTGAATGGTACAGTTTTTGTTATATAGGGAATCTTTCTCTTATTAATGCAATACGGGTTTTCTATTTATAGAACTGTACAAAGTGCTCCAATAAATATTTGTGGCAGTGAGCTCTCAGAGTTAATCACGTTGTGCAACAGCATTTTTTGTTGTTTCCCTTTTAAATTCAATAAATTCTTTCATTCCACTGGCTGTGCTGTGGCTGTCCTGTCACCCTGCTGCTGCTGCTGCCTGTGAGAATTTACAGTTCTGTCATTTTTAAATCCTTCTAAAGGACTTTGCTCTGCTCCCTCCTTCCAGCTGCTGTGAAAATGGGAAAAGGGACATTTTTGGTGTTTAATGTGTTCTGTGCTCTTCTTTGCCAGAACTTGGAATATTTTTCTCAGAGTGACTGGGAACTGCAATGGAAACAGAGCTGGAACCTTCTTTTTGCAAGAAGGAAGCGAAAGGAAGCCAGTGCATTATCACAAATATCACCATTCTCGTCCCTGTTGTCCCACCCCATCCCAGGCCCTGTTATCACTCCAAAATGTCACAAATTAGCACATCCAAACCTCATTTTCCAGGTTCTTAAGCACCTTTCGCACGGTGCTGCTGATGTTTTCACAAATGACGGATGTTTTGCCTTAGATTTTGGTAGTGGGAGGGGTAATTCCAAAACCAGCTGGATGAATCTGGCAAAATCTTTGGAAAACACTGATCTGGCTAAAAGCCAAAATATTTGGCTCCATCTATTGGACCAAAGAATGAATCTGAGTTGATTTTAACAATTTATATGTGGCTCTGACCATTGAAAATGCTGATTTATGTACTTCTTAAGTAAAACCTAAAAACTTCTGTGAAGTTAAGAAATGTATCCTTGCACGTCTCAGCGTGGGTTTAAAAGCCATTTTCAGATGATTTTGGGTTTTACAGCCAGTTTGAATCTGTTTCAGTGGAAAAGCAGGCAGATCCTCTAGAACAGAAGCAGCAGCTTTGCTTACAGGCAGACACCACATCAGAGGCTTGTCCATCCAGTTGTTCCCTCTCATCCCACCTCCCTAATCCCAGGAATTTGCTCACTCCTTGTTAATGAACTGCAGGAAGAAGGGAAAATCAGCCTTAGCCAAATAGTAACCATCTGGATTGCTCATTGCCTCAGCAATCCTCACTAGGATTAACTAACAGTTCACAGAAGAATAAGATTTACAATGTTTTTCTTCCTTATGTTTTTTCCTTTTCCATCTAAAGCTTGTGTTAATGCATTAAAGCCTAATAAATAATTCCTCTTGGAGGTGACGATTAATCAGTTATGAGCTACTCAGACCTCCTGCTTGAGCAACGTTTGCTGAAGGGAAAGGTCCTCAAAATCCTGTGTTTGTGCTGAGCTCTGCTGCTGCAGGACCTGGCACCAGAGGTTCCTTTGGCAGAACCCCCGTGCAGGTTAAAATTCCAGCTGCTGGAAAGCTGCAGAGTTCAGGGAACCACAGAATCATGGAATTATCCTGGTTGGAAAAGCCCTCCCAGCCCATGGAGTCCCTCCCAGCCCCATCCCCACCTTGTCCCCAGCCCGGAGCTCTGAGTGCCACCTCCAGCCCTTCCTTGGGCACCTCCAGGGATGGGCACTCCAAACCTCCCTGGGCAGCCCCTGCCAAGGCCTGAGCACCCTTTCCATGGGGAAACTCTCCCTAGAAAACTCCAGTACTTTTTTTATTCCTTCTCTGCTGTTCAGCCTCAGCCTGGCTGAGCTGAGTTTATCATTTCCATCCAAATGGGATCACTCAGCAATAATTTTCCTGATCCCTACCACACCTGGGACATGGGCATGGACAAGAAAGACACCTCCCAATGTCCTCACAATGGTGCTGTCAGTATTTTGGGCTGACAGAATCATAGGAGGACAGGCAGAATGTCCCGAAATGCATCAGAAAGCAACCTGTGAAAGTTTATTTTCAGAGGCATAAACTCTGAAGATGAGCAGCACAACCTGGCAGAGGTGTGAGGAGCACACAGTACTCAGGGTCCTCTCAAGAAAAGCCACTGGTGAAGCACAAGACTTAGTCAAGCCTAAATATCGCATGTGTGCCCATCTATCAGTGCTGATATATCCTAAATATTAGGAGAAATCCACGATCATGTGTCAAAAAAAAAAGCCCACAAAGGCACAAAGTTAACTTCCTAAATGATTGCGTTTCTCGGTGAGAGGCACTGACTGAAGTTACTGAACAGAGCACACCTGATAAATGCACTAAATTCTACAAAAACCAGATCAATTCCTGTATTCCACACGCTGGCTCATCCTCCTGATTTGCTTTACAAGACAAACTCTCAGAATTCCCCCTCTGTTTTCCATTCAGGAGTCAGAGCAGTTCCCTATTTTCTGCTTTGAGATGTTTTGCTGTTATAGATCTAAATGTGTCCCCTGAACACAGGGATTACTTTGAACAACAGAAACATTTAGTCACTAAAGATGATAAAAAAGCAGTTTTCATCAAGTGCTTTCTGTCACTCTCATCATTGCACAGAAATTCGAGTTGGAAAGGACTTTAAAGCTGAGGAGTTTCTCTCCTTTACAAATGAAGACTCTTGGCCTGAGAAGACTTTTCCCTGCATCATATTCACTGCTGTTTTACCCAAAAGGAGATAAAGGTGTCATAAATTACAGAGTCCCAGCACTTAGTCTGGAGATAATTGCTGAAATCTCTTGTTGTCAGGAAGCTTTTCACCAAAATGTCTGGGGAATTATCATTAATCATTAACCATTAATCATTATTCATTAATCAGCACAGCAAATACCAGAAATAGAAACACACCAAGCTTTGCTCCTTTTCTTTACTTTCTGTTGATAATGCAAATTAATTGACATCAAACTGCTTGACAGACTCTGATTATCCCTTGGGGTTGTTATGGATCAGTGTTCCCAGTGTTCCCAGTGTTCCCAGTGTTCCCAGCTCTGAGGCAAATCCTGGCTCTCTCAGGAAAAAATTCCAGAGTCCAGAGTCCCCACCCCGGTGCTTCTTCAGGTTGCCAGAACCTTTTATGGTTTGTTGAATACCCTGGGACACCTTCCACTATCCCAGATTGCTCCAAACCTGGCCTTGGACACTTCCAGGGATGGGGCAGCCCCAGCTTCTCTGGGAAATCTTTACCAGATCAGAACAATTCTGTTTTAGAAACCCAAAAAAGACCAAAAAGTGCCTTTATCCCTCTCGTGCCCCTCCCCTGTACCCACAGCAGGAGTTCAAACCAAAACCCTTCTTTAGGAGCTGAGAAAGAACATCCAGCAAGTTACTGGAGTTAGGAATTCCCATATGGAAACTCTTCCAAGGGTAGAGCAGCCCTTGACACTTGTTAGTAAATCCTTTTAGCTCCTTCTGAACATCCCTGGCTTCCACTGCTTGGGTTTAGCCTTTTTTTGTGGATGAATTCTCAACCTGAGAATATCCTTCTCCCTCGCTGCTGGCTCCTCCCTCCCCACCAGCAGTAAATGGATGAGATTTCCTCCGTGCACACTGAAACCTAACAATCCTGGGATTTTAAAAGCCCATTTGATTCCTGTTTATGAGCCAAACATCCAAACCCTCAGAAAAACTCAGTGTACATCAGCTCCTTACTGATCCGACCTAAGACAGAGGGCAAAAAACCTTAAGGGCATTTTTGAAATTCCCATTTTCTATTTTGTATAGATTGATTCCTGTAGAGCTCCAGGCATAAAAACAGCCCGATATTTAACTTTTATATCCTTCCTGGTTTTCTAATCTTTACATTTTTATCCTATTACACAAAATAAAAATTGTGATAAATTTAGCACAGTCTATAGTTTAAAATTAGTTCAGGTTCTGATGATTTTGGAGGTTTTTCCAACCTCAGTGTGAACGATATGGCAGGAATTCCTGCCTGGATGGTGTGCAGGGAGCCCACCCCGCTGAGGAAGCAGATCCCCACCAGAACATTCCCACTGAAACCTTTGTATCCAAGGAATACCATAAAAAGGTGCCTGGAAAATGCCCTTATTTAAATAAATGCAAAGCAGTCCTCATTTAGTTTGCAAACCTCAGTCAGGAACACGCACTCCCCACAGCTCCTCAATTTTTATGGATTTGACCTTGAACTTGCCCATTCCACAGGAGTCCATCCATCTTTTTCATGGAGCTGTGCAGGAGCAATCTGTTCCCCGGAATTCTCCAGGAGAAATCCTGCTCTGACTCCAGACCATCAGTCTGGGGCCATTCCCAGCTCAGTCCCCGACACTCCCAGTGCTCCCAGTCTGTGCCTCACATTTGGGAATGGGACAATTTTTGACTTTCCATGTGAATTTTATACATAAATATAAAAAAAAAAAAGTTCCCTGTGGGGGGCTCTGCTCTCCACCAGCATCACAGGAATTCCATCAGTGCCAGCTCTGAGCACTCCCAGGTCAAAGCAGCGACAGGGAGAGACCAGAACTCCCAGTAAAAGGAGCTGACTGGTTCCATTCATGGTGCTGAGCTGGGCGTGGAGGGTGTGGCTGAGCCCCTGGTGCCCACCAGCACTTCCCCAGCTCCACAGAGAGTTATCCCAGCCTGCTCCAGCCCAGGATCAGGCGGAGCTGGGATGCTTGGAAGCTTTCCATCGTCAGTGCTGTGTGAGGTGTGCTCCCCAGCCTGCAGGGCACAGGTAATGCCACCCTCACCAAAGCAGTGAGAGCCCTGGAGCTGGCTGAGCCCTCCCCTGGCTCCCAGTAAAACGCCAGCAGAACATCCCAGCTCCAGGCTGGAACAACAGTCTAATGCATCCCGAGAAATGATCTCCCCCAAGGGTGCGAATTCCCCTGTTAATTGAAGAGCAGGCTCTGGGAATAAACAGGTGATTGGTTTGGCTGTGAGGGATTTTTTGGGCCCTGGGATAAACAGCGCAGCTCTTTCTGCTCTCAGCCCACGGCTTCGCCCACCCAGCTGCTCCTGCCAGGATAATTGGCCTCGCTTGCAAATCTGTTTGGATTGTAGGAGATTTTCTGTTAATGCTGGGAGATGAAATGTCATCAAATGAGAGGTGTTTTTCAGGAACACTCCGGAGCGTAGCAGCTGAAGTGCTGCAGTGCTGCCACTGTGAACACGAGACGCTGCCCTGAAGGGAGAGTCTGGAGTGTTTTTATTGATCCTAAAAGCTTCCCCGTGGTTCCAAGTGAAGTGTTATGACTCAGCAAAGGATTTCACCCCAAATCACTTCAGCATCACCAGCCTGTGCCAGAAAATGACCACAGGACCTGTGGGTGCCTGGATCAAGGTGAGCCACAGTGCTCATAAAAACATCCAGAAATAGGAATGCTCCCTCAGAACAGCTCCCCATTTTTAAATTGCTGGGTTTCAGCTGCACCACTTTGTGCTCTCTTTAGAAAACAGACAGGAGAGACGAAAATGTATCCCGGCTCCAGAACGCTCGTAGGAAATGTCTTTGCAGCTGAAGAACTGCAGCATTATCTGCTGCATTCAGGGTGGCTCTTCCAAAGAGACGCTCGACTTCAGCTCTGGAGAAAGGCACATTGATTTAGGAGAGGAAAGAAAGGGGGGAAATATGTTCAGTGGGTTATTCGGGGCCTTTTTCACTCATCTGCCTGTGTGTTCTCATGAGATCGCAGAAAAGGACTGGGAACCAGGGCACGGGGTGACAGGAGGGGCCCACCCAGCCCCGAGGGAAACATCCAGGAGGAGACTGAGAGTCTGCTCTGGCCAATATTCCATAAATACCCTCTGCCACAGAAATCCCAGTGCCCACCTCGACCTGAGGGACCCCAAACCCTCCGAGGGAGTCAGAGGATGTCTGAACTTGTTCTCCCATGTGCTGCCTGCCCACGACTCTCCAGAGCAGTTTCCCAGCTGTCCCGACCCTTTCCTGTTGTGTAACTCCAGCTAAAAGATTGGGAATTATGGTTAGGAAGGAGCAGAAATCACAGACGCTGTTAGGAATCAGGAATTCTGTGCAGAGCACCCACAAGTCCCAACTCTGGTGGAACATTCCTGGCTTCTCAGCCCAATAAAGAATATTTTCCGCTGAATTATTTCATGGGAAACATGAATACAAATGTGCCACCAGCCAGGGAGGCAGATGTGTTTGGTGGCACTCTTACAGCTGCAGAGCCCTGTAAAGGACAGTCCTTTTTCAGTTTAAATTATTGCTCCCAGATATTGAAAACTGCAGGTTTGCACCTGGAAAATCACCAAAGCTGAAAGACAACTTTATCACCAAAGTACCTTTTTTTTCCCTTTCTCATTTCTAGAATATATTTAAGGATTTAGATCAATCCCAGGAAACCAAATCCCAAAAGATGGAACAACAGCACTCAAAGGACATCTTCACCCTGAGGGAATAAAATGCTTTATCCTGGGAGCTCATGCCCGTGGAGCCTCCTTCCTGCCCTGCTGAGGTTCCCAAAAGAGGCACTAACTGTGGTTATCTTTCAGGGGCTCCATCACACAACTCAAATCATCTTTCTCTGCCAGCTTGAGAAAAAACCTTGAGGCCATCTATCCCTAACCACTGGGATTATTATGCAGTTCCAAATTAGTGAATCAAAAGCCAATAGAAGGACATGAACAGGACAGAAGGCCAGCCCAGAAAAGCATAAATCCATGAAAAATAGCACTGCTCAACAGCTGTCCAGGTTTCATTTCAGAATAAACAGGAGAACACGTCACCTCTTGTTCTGCTTAGCATAGATTTAGTGCTTGAAGTATTCATTTAAATCATTTCATTTCCAGACCTTTTAGGTCCATCAGCTGTTCCCAGAGCTCAGGCAATCCTGGGGCTCAGCTCAGCCAGGGATCGATCAGGGGCCACTCCACAGAACAGATTAATTGGGGACGATTGATTGATTGGGCCCTGCCTGCTGCATACGCTCACTCTGGACCATTTAAAGCTCCTGAGGCTTTCTAGTGAGATTCATTGGTTTCAGAGGGTGACAAAATGCTCACTGGGTGTCCAGCCGGGAGCAGAGAGCTGACGGAAAGGAGGGGAGACCGAAATAATGTCATCGACAGAGTGGGAAGTGCAATGCCCCTGCTCCTGCTCCGACTGTCCCCAGGTGCCCCTTCCCTTCCAGTGGTAAAATGTGGGAATTGTCTTTAGTTTGTGGCTTGGCAGCATTCATGTCTTACAAACTGAACATGAAAGAACCACCGTGAAAGAACAACCACTCTCTCCTCAGCGTTCCACAGGGTGTGCGGAATCTGGATGCACCGAGAATAGGCACCATCACAATTCCACAACAAACTGGGGCGTCTGGAGTGCCCAGCAGCCCCTGGACAGGGGAAGTTTGGGAAAGCATCCAGCTCTCTCTCTGTTGGAATCTACAGAATTATTTTGTCTCAGGGACCCTGAACCAAAGCCTCCCTCATGCTCAGGTTGGAGGGTCAGGGTTGATTTCAGAGCTTGTTTAGCCCCTGTTCTGCTCCTCAGAGGCCTCCTTGGAGGGTGATTTCTCTCTCCACAACAGGTCCATGCAGCTCTCCACAACGTCCTGCCCCAATTCCAGCTTCCCATCCCGTATATTTTTGGAACAACCGTTCCAAATTCCACCAAATGGCTTTGAAGGAGCTGATAAATGGCCAGGGAGAAAAGCACTTCTGCTCTGAGCTCCAGCCTGGAAACTCGTCTGCTTCCCTTGCCGTGACTCTGATTTCTACCCCAGCACCAGCAGCTGGCTCCTCATTTTCCTCTCCCATCAGAATCAAATAAACATTTCCTATTTAGAGACTGGGCCATGCTGAAAGGAGTCTCTCCCACAACACTCCCTGCTGCTTGGAGTTCATTGGAAATGGAGCTTATTACCTGGCACACCATTGCCTTCCCAATTGCCACCTCCAATTTAACTGTTAATTGATGTCACTGCCCTCAAATTTACCAGCTGTGTGTAGCTACAAATAAAAAGGGAAAATACAGGAGATTCGGAATTAATAAAAAATAGCATCAGGTTTTTGTTTTCAGCCTGGTGTTTGTATCCTTTCAGGACAACTTTACTACCCTGGCTCAGTGCCCCAAGAATAGATGCCCTGATTTATTTTATTGATGGTCCCAGTGTCTTTGTGTGCTCTGAAATTGGGATACTTTCTCAAGCCAAGGCTGAACAACCAAGTATTAACAGGACTCCTGAGTCTGCCTCAGAAGCTGGAGCTGGAATTCCTTAAAGCCTGACAAAAGGAATGTTTCTCAACCCCTTCCTATAAAAAACCTTCTTTGAAGGGGAAAAAAAAAAATCTGTCACTTGTCTTTTGCAAGTAAAATTAATTTTCTTTTCTGTTTTATCGGGTTTATTTTTGCCCATCCTGTGTCTCTGTGGCTGCCTACTCAGGAGTGGAGGGAAAACCAAGAACGGGGTGGACAACGGATATGGATCATGAAGGAAGGTCCAAGGTGGGGAAGAGCTCTTAATTACATAAATGTGCTTTTAAATTAAGTTTTTAGAAAACATTTAAATTAATTTAGCATCAGGATTTTAGCTGGGCCTCGGGGTGTGCACAAAGAGCTTGGGATCCTGCTGGGAATCTGGCTGGAGAGACTGGAGCAAAGGCAGTGCTGAGGTTCCCACCACGGGGCTGGGGCAAAGCTCTGCACTCCCACCCTGGCTCTGCCTCTTGGCCTCTCCAGTCCTGTGAGTGCAGTTCCCTCCCTGAAGAAGAGGATATTTAATTATAGCTGGGTATTTTGAGTTCAGGAAAGAGGAAGGAGGGGAGAAGCAAAGAGCTCTAAAGATAAAACAATGCCCCTTTGTTTACGTTTCTAATATGGGAATTCTCCTGCCCTGCTCTTGGTTGTTCTAATTTCAAGGGACATCTGGGTTTAAGAGAAACAAGGGAAAAGGATCTGTGAACCAAACAGTGGGAAAATGGAGAGATGCTGACTAATGAGAGATGCTGACTAATGAGACCTTCTCGAAGTCCTGTCACAGGCAGGGAGGTTTTCCCAGCGGGGCTCACGGGAGCTGAGGGGGCATTGCTGATTAATTTAGTGAATTATTTGGATGGAGAGCAGTGCCTGAAAAGCAGGAATTGAATTAAACAAGTGCTGGGGGTGAGGTGCTGCTGGCCACAGGCACAGGAGAGGTGGTCTGGGAAGGACAAAACAAAGGTTTTCCATGGAAATGTGCCCTGTCCCAGGTGCTCCACTGCTCCACAACATCCACCCTGCACACAGGGAGGGCACAAACCCTGCACCGGGGCTGGGATTCCTTTTGGAAGGGACTGGAGTTCAGACTGAACATTTGAACTTCAAAATCTGTAAGTTGCTATTAATGGAAATTATGGATCACAGTATTAGAGTGGAAATTGCACAAAGTCCATGTTGCCTTTTTCTTTTCTAACGAAATTACTGGGAGCAATTGGCTGCACAAGACCTCCCTCAATCATCTCAGCCACCCACAACAGAGGTAGCTCTGCTGGAATCCACAGAACTGTCCCTGCCTTTGGATCCTGCTTAAGCAGTTGCAGGACCTGACAATAAATAACTTTCAAAGTAGTAAAAATGGGGACAAACCTGCAGCACTGGGGAGCTGCAGGCTAGGAGCACAACAGAGACTATTTCACAATAGAGTTGGCGTTGCAGAATCATAAAATTATTATTAAAATTTTATCTGGGTGGCTTTCTTCTCCTTACGTGTCACCTCTGCTACAAAAGCCTCAGAAGGAGATGCAATAAACAGGATGAATATTTATCCCCTTCATTCTTTTATCAAGACCTGGACATCAGCCTTTTCTAACAAAATTACAACATAAATGAGATGAAGTCCCAAGATAAGAAACGAAGGAGACAGGGACTGTTGTGTGCACAATGCTGGGCCAGATAAGAACTAAAGGTCTCAGAACTTCCACCTGCATTTCATCCAGAATTAATTTCCTTTAATCACATACCCAGCAACTCCAGTTGGGTTTCTCTATGGTCGGGAGGCTCTGATAATCAGTTTATAAATGTCTATTGTACTGAAAGGGTGGACATGGGCAGCTTCCCATCCTAAAGCAGCGCTGACCTAAAGTTGTCCATCGGGTTTTTTGTAATCAGGAGCTGCTGAATTCCCTTCAAGGGGAGAGTTCAGCTCACAAATTCAGCTCCTGCTCAGGAGAGATGTGCAGACACTGCTCCACAGGGAGAAGAGAGCAGAGCTCAGCGCAGTGCATTCCACACTTCCCTGGGCTGTTCCCATCTAACATTCCACAGAATTTCCTCCAAGGCCTGGCACCACAGTCCTCATTTGGGGCTGAAATAGTTCAGTCCAGGGAGCAGAATCTGTGATCTGAGCAGATCCAGGCTTTGGCTGGGAGGCATCAGAGCCCTGGGGTGCTGAGCAGCAGCTCATCCCTGCCTTTGGAATCTGCAGGAGTCAGGAAGGAAACGAAGGAATGCCCAGACCCTGCCGGCTTTGCCAGAGCTCCCCAGGTTCAGCCTCCTGGGCTCGGCTCGGAGGAGGAGACAGGCAGGGAAGTGCAGCCTGAGAAGAGCAAACTCTCCCTTGGAAAAGCCTCCTGAGAAAGCTCCACCAACCCCGAGCCTGGCTCTTCCCTGCTCCAGCCCCACTGCTCATTATTCCATGGAATTTTGTTGCTAAAAATAGCCATAAAAGGGTCGGAAGCCAAGCCAGGGCCCCTCTGAGCATGGCTGACATTTCCTTGTTCACAAAGCTTTCACAAACATGCACATCACCCACCAGGCTCTGCCTGCACAATTCACCATATGGAAAAGAAAATCCACTTTTCTGACCTCAAAACAAACACGAGATGTTTTGCTGCTTAATTTAACTGCTGCCTCTTCCCTTTTGCCTCCTGTAAACACAGATTTAAATTTAGAACAAGGGTGACAGACCAGGCTGGAGGAGAGGGAGGTTCCACGTCTCGTCCTCAACTTTGCCTCACATAGTTCTGGAATGAGCCAGCTGTTCCTGCGTGTAAATTTGGGATGCAGGGAGCACAAATACAGTGGAAAGTGTCCCTGCAGACACGTGGCCACTTCCCTGCACTGAGGAGAGAGCTTGAACTGCTCCACAAAGTGCTCATGAAGTATTGGATTTCCCTGAGGAGACCTGGGAAAGCTCAGCTGCAGTCCCAGGGCTGAGTGTGGCACAAGACCCTCTGTCACAGCCTTTGTGTTTGCAACACTCTCTTGGAAAAAAGTAATAAAGGAGGCACAGGAAATACTAAAATCATGGATTTTGAAACCACCTGGATGGAAAAGGAGCCTTTTCTCAGGCTGTCTCTCCCAGAAAGGTCATTTTACACCTGCTCAGTGTGGTTGGGCTTGGTGCTCTTGGATTTCTTTTCCAGCCTAAAGGATTCTGTGACTGTGACCAAGAAGCTGCACATTCCACATTGTCCTGCAGCCAAGGACATGCTCTGGTCACTTTGTATTTCCTCTCACTGCTGGGAAGAGGAAAGGAAGTTTTCTGGAAGGGAATCTTGGAGTGGTGACATTTGTTACCTGATCAGGTCTGGAGCAGCAGCACCAAAATGAAATGAGAGAATATCGAAGTTCTGAGGTGTAAAATTCAGTTCAGGATTTTAGACAGATTTGAACAGCAAAAGCAGAATGGAAAAAAAGTTTTACTTTCTGAAACATTGCTGATATTTATAACACTCATGCCATTGGATGGGACTGTGACCAAAGCATTTTCCTGTTGCCCCAGAGACAGAAACATCAGAAAAGTGAAGTTAAATCCCTGTAATACGCACGGAATTATTTTATTTCTTCATCATTTAAAACAACCTTGAATTACTTTACCCTGAAATGTCTCTGAAAACAGCTGGGAAATATGTTTGCATACTTCGACAACACAATTTGTTTCTATTTAAAAGATGTCATTAATAATGCTCCTAATTGATTAACTATTAGGTCAAATGAAGGAACTAAATTATTGTTGAGTATCTGTTTTGACACCATCAATTAAGAAAAAATGCAGTATTTCTAAGAAGCAGTTCTAAAAATAATTTTGACAACAATTAATTAATTAGCACAGATTGCCTTCCTCCAATGAAAGCAGGGGGTGGCTCTGTCCCTGGGGTTATTTTAAGTTAAATGCCCATCATGCACAAAATTCCAACATAAAAGTTATTTCCAGCCTTTCCCAGTATCCAGAGTAATACTGAATTTTCCCAGAAATATTTGAAGCAGGTGAAGATTAGCAGGACATATTTTGCCTTTATCCCAAACCTTTTAGAGCCGTCGGTGCAAACACTCAAAGCCACTCAGAGTGGGAGGGGGGAATTCTTTCCCTGCTGTAACCGAGGGTGAAAAATGTTCCTGCTCCAGGGCAAAGGAAATCATTCCCAAATGAAGGGAGGGCAGAGGGCTTTGGGGCTGAGCATTTCCTAGGGAAGTGTCCAGGAACAACCTGAGTCCAAAGGCACCACACGGAGTTGGGAGAGCAGGAAAACCCTGGGGGTTCACACACAGAGCTCAGCTGAGATTCTGCAAACACAACCAAGCGGGAATTTGGTGCCAGGGATGTTTTCCTAAAATGCGGCACTGCTGGCAGTGAATCCAGGACCCTCAAAAGCTTAAGGTTTATCAAAACCTTTTTGGTACAAGGCCTTTCTATCAACCACAAACCAGATATTTCAGAGAGATGAGACTGGAGGACTGGAGGCCAGGAGGAATCACATTGTTTAAAGCAACAATTGAAGTCATACCAGTGCCATCCCTGTGCCCAGACACATGTGGAGGTGCCTCTCCTGGAGAATCCGGCCCATTTGGGGTTGGGAAGAAGCTCGGGATGTCCCTGACCCAGCCCATCCCTCAGAGCAGGACCAGCCTTGGATTCATGGTCAGAACAACTCCCAGGGCTCTGCCTGTTCCAGGGGGATTCTCCTTCCTCTCTGGACAAACAGTTCTGATTTACAGGTCAGGTTTGTGAAGTTTTTCCATCTGCACATCCCAGGAAAAGGGAAAATACAATCCTGGAAGAGCAGAACAGCCCCACGGCTGTAGCCATGGACAGGAAGAGCTCAGGAGCTGGAATTGTGGCTTACCTGGAACAGAAGGCTCTGCTTTATCCATTCCTTGGGTGATCCAGATTTATCCATGTCAGGAGACCTGGAAAAACAGACATCTGTCAGCTGGGCAGCCTCAGCAATTAATGGGCAAGCAGCACCTCTTAATAAATGTAATATTAATTCTCTTACTAGTCTTTAATTAACGTAATATTAATAGGGAAAACAGCAACCTGCTTAGCAGAAGGAAATCCAAATGAAGCCCAATGGGCTTGTGCATATAAATAATGTCATTTTAATGTCGTATTTTACAGTCTATGCAGTCCTTGAAGGGTGAGATTAGAAAAGGGGAGAGCTCTGTGTTCCCAAACCGAGGGGGTTCCAGCCCCAGCTGGAACAGACCCACTGTTATCTTAGGCTCCCCCTGTGCTGAAAACCACCAGGTTAACCCAAAGAACAGAGATTCATGGAGACAAACCAAGTAACAAACTCTTATCAGAAGAGCAGGTCAGGAAACAGTTCCAATGTCTGGCAAGCTCATTTCAACCCCAGTTATTTTCTTTACTTTGTTAGACAATAGGGAAGCAGAGTAAATGGTGTGTAAATTAAATACATTTCTTTTAGAAAATTAATTACAAAAATTGCTTTCAAATGGGACTGGAGGTAGGTGGAGGATTATCTGATGGAGACAGAGGAGACCATAGCACTGGAATCATTAATGAATCCCCGTAGATTTAATTGAATTAAGACTGTGAAGAAATATGTCAGGAAGAATGGAGAGATTTTGGCTTTTGTCTGGGAATTTTCTTGGGGGCTTTTCTCGAAGGCCACATTTGTGCCTCTCTTCTGGTGACTGAACATTTCAAAGTCAAGTTTTCTGGTGACTTTACATCCCAACACTTACTGTAAAATAAAGAAAAAGCTCAACTGATAAAATGATAAAGCCCTGACATTTCTGTTTGTGCCTGAAGTCAACAGAAAATACTGGAGACAAATGGTGAGAGGATGGAGGAAAGGGAGGTTTTTTTCTGCTCCAGAGTGAAGCACAATCTTTGGTGACTCCTTGTTCCAGGGCCAGATTGCCTTTATCCCACCCTTTAGCTCTCGGTTGTGAAACAGCTCCAGAGGGGATTCTGTTAATATATAAACTCCTTTGGGTACAAATTCCCTCTGAAATGTTGGAAATAGGGAATATTATTTGGATCAGACATTCATATTCCAGCCCAGTGCAGTTGCTTGGATGTTATCCTGAGCAGAACTCCCCAGACTGGGAGGGAATTCAAGGCTACAGACAAACACCAGCTCCTAATTAACAGCCTTTGAGGAAGGAGAAAACACCGGATCCCTCAGAAGCTGTTTCAGGATCCGCTAGCTCTCCCTGATAACATTATTTGCGTTTCTTCACTCCTTGATCCTTTATTTATTACACAACTGAGGAGGGGAAAAACAACATTCTATCTGAGCCAAAGGTGACACGAGTTCTGGGCTCACAGGCAAAGCCCGAGCTCAGATTTCTGCCACCCTTGTGCAGAGTGAATCAGCTCCAGTTGGGTTTGCTTCCCAGAGAACACTTTCTGTCTGACAGAGCAGCCCAAGGGGTGGGGAGGGAAAACACTTTGTTCTAAAAATAGGTTTTTAATGAGCTGGGAGCTGATAAAACTCCCCTGCTGCAACAGAGAAAGGTGCAAGGAATCTTAATAGGAGCACTTTTCTTCTTCCCAAGGTAATTTATACCATAAAGCACAAGGGTCAGCTGCTTTCTCAAACTTGTATCCTTTTTTTTTATCTGATGATATAATTCTTAATATCAAAGGTGTTAATATAAATCAAATCCTTGGATGTTGCAGCTGATCGTGCTAAACTTGGGAGGCAGCTGTGGGGGCAGTGGGGAATAAAACAACCCATTGCATCCAACCCTTTTGCATGAGATAACCAGAATAAAATGTGCCAAATCCTCTTCCTTTATCAAAAACAGCAACACCAGGAGCTTGTTTTTAATGCTGGGTTTAACTCTGAGCCAGATGTGAGCACACAGTAAAGGGAAACTCTTTGTGCTCCCTTTCAGGAGCTCAGCTCTGTGTCCAACTGAGCGGTGCCATCCCAGGGGTAACAAAGGCACAGACACCCTCAGCCATCCTGACATTCCCAGGAGGCAGATTTTTGCTGGAGAGCAGCTTCTCCTGCTTTTAGTGGCTTGGAAAAGCAGCAGGGCCTCCCCCAGGCTGCCCTAAATGAGAGTCATTGAGGTTCAGCTGGAATTAAGAAGTGTTGGCAGTTCCTGGGGTTTAGATTTAACCCGGAAGTTTTTGAGGGAGCTGCAGCTTTGGATGTGTCAGAGAAGTGTTTGGGGTCTGGACCTTCAGCAAAGACATGTCCATTCCTCCTCAGCAGCACCCAAAATCCCAGCCCAGGGTCCCCAAAAAGCTCCTCAGGCCTGAGGGAGGCAGGGTAAAAGAGGTAGAGCTTCTCTTGGCATTTTTTTTTATTAAAAACAGCCATAGTGAGGTGGCAGAGCCTTCCATGCCACCTTCTGGCACCACTTAGCATCGTTAAAATCACTACAAACCACAATACATATTTCAAAATGCTGGCTTTGCACAGGCATTTCCATGGAAGGTGCTCCTATTTGAGATTCCTCCCCTGCAAACAGTCCAAGGTACGATCAGATCAATCAATAGAATTCCTGCAGCTCACTTTGTGCTCACACAGCAGCTTTTTTTGCCTTCAAAATGAGTGTTCTTTCCCTCTCATTGATTGTTTTGGGGCAGCAATCTGGAAAATCTGGAATATTCTCCATCCTGCTTTGCCAATAAACACACCTAGAGTTGATTTATTCCTCCACCTTTGATCCACTTCTCCAGATCATTGTTCTGGGTTTGTTCTGTGCTCCTGATAGGAAAATTCCTGGTTTGGACCTGGGCAAAGGGGGACAGTGACCCCAGGACAGTTCAAACTCTTCCCACTGAGTAAATCTGGATATTTAAAGGGGTTCTGGTCCCTAATGGACCACAGGGGTGGTTGGGAAAGAAAAGGAAACGGGAAGAATTAGACCAGAATTAATTAGTGCAACATCCCACATTTAAACACAGGATTTTCTAGGATCAAACACCTGAGCCAGGTGAGGTTGGGGTTTCACAAGACAAATTTACTCTTCTCTGGTGTCCAAATGGGGCCTGACAGGAGCAGTTTGGTGGCTGCAGGATGGATGGAAGGAGACAGCTTTGGGAACAGGGACAAGAATCCTCCTCCTGCCCTTCCCAGTGCCGGGAACAGGAGGGGCAGCTCCACCAGGGATCTTCCAGGCTGCAGCTGACCTTACAAAACCTTCTGAAATGGCTTAGAAAGGAGGTAAAAATAGGTAAAAATGTGTGCTGGGGGTCACCACTTCAGGATGGGGGGAGCTCACGAGGTGCTCGGAGCCCAGAGCTGGGAGAACTGAACTGCTCAGCCCCGGGGAACAGCCCCAAGTAACAAAACCTCTCCTGCCCAGAGGCCCTTTAGCTCTACCCCAAATGAGCACTTTTTGGGCCGTGTTTCCAACTCCCCCTGACATTCAGATCCACACTAAAATCTGCTGTGTGGGTACAGCCTGAGTTCTCCCAACTTGTTTTCTTCTGCTGCTGTTCGCTTTGAAGGCCCCCCAGAAATGGCTCAGCTTGCCACGAGTGCCTCAAAACCTGGAACTTCCAATTCTGCACGGAAAACAAAGGAGGCTGCAAATTGCAGTTTTCTTCTGTGCTCCTGTGGCCATGGCAGGAGATGAACCCAGCAAAGCATCTTCATAAAGACCAAGTTGATTTTAAGGGGCACAAAGTCCTTCCCGGTCCGCAGCTCGGAATACTCAGAACCCACTCCACAGGAAAGGAAAATTCCAGATGTTTTCTCAAGTGCTGCACTCAAACCTCTGCTGCCCACAATAAATATTTGTGATTTTGGAAAGATTTGCTGGCAAATAATGGTGGCTGTACATTCTGGTCGCTGCCTTGCCTTTGAATAAAGGGCTGCTCCATAAATCATTGATTTGTGTTGGCAAAGCATGGGACAACTCGATTTTTCCAGGATTTTTGTCCTCTGGAGATACAAAACTGACTGAGGAGGTATTGAAAGATGTTGATTAAGCAGCAAAAAGTCGTGTTTGGTCCCGTGTGTTCCCAAGTTTTCCATGAGCTGCCATAGGGATCATGGGAAGGGCTCCCAAATCCCAGCTCGGACTGATCCAGCACAAATTTGTCTGGAAATAGTGGAAAAACCCCAGGATCTACAAATATTTCCCCCTCTTTGCCTCAGTATTTAATTGCTAATTGACCTTGCTGCACAAGCAAAGAACTCCTGAGTGTTTCAGCACCAGAAATGTCCTGGGAAGGGAGCAGGGGAGGAGGAAAATCAAGCAAAGGAACAACTATTTAAAAACTCATTAATAATGCTGTAAAATTAAATACCCAACACGCTGGAATTGGAGTGGAAAAATCACTCATCAACAGGAGAAAAAAGGGATTAAAAGAGATATTATTTATCAAGAAATGCAATTTTTAGCAGTGGTGTTACTTCATTTTTATAATTTATCCTTTGCATATTTTAAAAATACCCTTTATCTGTGCTCAGGGTTGAGGCTCCAAACCTTTTGCAGCTCAACTTTTTAAATACCTCTTAGAAAAAGGCCTCTCAAATTTCCAGATTTAGCGGAGATTCTCGGTGACACTGATTTGAGTGAGGAGAGAAACCAAACCCCAGCCCTACACAACGCAGCTTCACTTTGGAAAATGAGATTGTGACGCTGAAGCTGTTGGTAAATTAAGCTGTGGCTTTATGGAAATGTTAAGAGGTTGCAGCAATATTTTGATCTGCAATAATTTTTCTTCCGAGCACCAGGAGCTGCAGCTCAGGCTCATTTGGCACCTGGGGGTGTTTACCTTGATGGAGTCATTACATTTGGACTGATTTTTTTTTGTTTCCCCACCTGCAAATTTTCCACCAAAAATTGATTTTTTAAATCTTTTAGAGCACTGTGCATTTTAAAAAGCTTGCATTTTCTGGTCAGCTACGTCACTCACAGCAGTTATTTCTCAACCAGGAAAATAAGATAAGAACAATTTAATTGATAATAACTTTATATCTAACACTGTTTAATATGAAATATGAATGATATATCTGTTCCCATACTTATAATCTGATGGAAAGTGGGCATTTTCTCAAATTTTGGGAGTATTTGTTATCTGCTGAAAAGTGAAATAAACCCCAGAAAATCTTCTCCATTTTTATATCTGTGTGCAGCCTCAATTCCTGGATTATTAAACTTGATGTTTGCCAGGTTTTCCTTGAGCCCTTTGTAGTTCAGGTCCTGGATCAGTCAGAACATTTTGGGAGGTTTCTATCCCTGCTTCCAGGCAGACTCCCAGGACTACAAGAATATTTTTCCCTAATTTACTTCATATCCTGAGAAAAGCCAGGACCTCCAAAGCACAGACAGGAGGAGGCAGGAAGGGAATGGAAGAAATAAATCCACGTTTTCCAAACAATGAATTTATCAATAATTAACGTGTCTGTGCTGTCACATATAAGTTTGAGGGATGCAAATGGAATTTCAGAGCGGGTTTAATGGATCTGGATCCCTCAGGATCAGGGGGATGTGGGGATTGAGGGCACACCATGATTGCTCACGACATCTCCAGCCCAACTGACATTCCCAGACCTGGCCAGGTACTCCAGGATGATTTTCCATTATCTTTACATCCATATTCCTGCCTGGACACCCCCCATCCCACCTCCTTTTTACTCTGGCCCCAAAATGTTTAAAAGGCAACAAAAAACCCCAGAACTGGGCTCTGGGTGTTACTGACACAGCTGGTCCTGGGATTAATGGGGGATCACAGAATTGGGATTATTGGGGGACATTCCTTTGCTGGGGAGCCCAATCCAGTCATTCCTCACAAATTCCACGGCTCCTGAGGCCCCCCCTGGGTGATCTCACCAGAAACCCAGCAGCAGTGGAAAGCAAAGTTTCGAGGTCACATTTGTGGTGAAAGGTTTGAAAACACGAGGAGCCTTTCACCCCAAAGCTCCAAAAAAGTCAAAGCAAAAAAGATCCTCCATTGGGGATTTTTTTATTTCGTGGCTTGAGTTCATTTTGTGAATTTTCTGGGTTCTGAACTCATTTTTCAGTGCCTGGGTTTGGCATTGTTGATGTAAATACTCAGTAATTAGCACAAAATGTCCCTGGATTTTGGGAACCAGTTAGTCACAAGTTATGAGAAGCATTTCCCCCTGTGACAATCTGCTGTATTATCACTCTCAAATAAGATCAATCTCACAAACTTCCAGTTCAAGGCACCGTATTAAAATAAGGAAATAAAGCCAGATAAGGTTTGAAGATCCATCATGCCAGGAGTTATTTCATAGCCCTAGAAACTGGTGCATGGTCGTTGTTGTATTTTGTTGTTATATTGCATTAATAAGGAGAGAAACTGCAGTTCACGTTCCCGTGTCATTGTAATTCTGAGATAGGAACTGCTTTTCCTGCAGACTGAGCTGAAATAATTGAGCTGATTCCACATAGGCTGGGCTTTTGCAAGCTGGAAATGGTGGTTTTTTACTTTATCTCCTCTGCTTGGTAGGGTGAAAACTGCTGCTCAATGATAGCAAACAAGTGCAGCCTCAGAGAGAAATCTCTGTGTTTACACCCCGCATGATCTGACATCAACCAGCATTATCCTTTCTGGATTTAACCTGGAAAACACATAATAAATCACAATTTCCGGGCTGGCTTTTGGCACTGGGTACATAATTCTGTGTATTTGAGCAAAAAAAATCAACCCTCTGTGCATCTTTGGGTCTGGAAATTTCCAGCTGGGGGGCACTGCACTGACTGGGAAAGGGGGAGTTTCCAAATCCAGCTCAGTTTTGTTGCACTGGATCAGATCAGTTCCTCTGTAGGCACCATCCCTGGACAGGAGCTTTGTGTCTGCGCTGGAGATGGAGCTCCTGGAGCCCTGGCAGGACAGGGAGTCTCTCCAGGACCTCTGAACCATTAACCACAAGTGAGATCCCACTAAAACAGCTGAGCTACATGAAAAATTCACGTTTTGACCTGCTTGAATTCCACATTTCTGCAAGCAGAGAGCACCAAGGAGGTTCAGCACTGCTGAGTTACCACAAAAGCAGCTGATGTGACAGCCAGGGCACCACGAGGCACTGGATGAATTCATTGGTCCCTAGAATTCCCACACAGCAGCCAGGACATAAATCCCCCTGCTAAACAGGAATGCCCAATGTTCATCACCCTTCTCAATGTACAGAAATATCCTTTCCTTAAGGACTCTGTGCCTCTGACAGACCCCAAAGCACACAGTGACCCTGGGGATAGAACAGCATCCACCAGGCCCAGGGAATTCCAGGGCAGGATGTGTGCTTGGGATGGAAGAGGAGAAGCTGTCAGGGAGGGCTGGTGGGGGTTTTTGCACAGTGTGAGGTAGCAGCCCTTCCAAAGCAATTGGCATCACTTAAAAAACCAATTTATGCTGTAAACAGAGCCTTGCAGGAGGTGGCTGGGACTCACGGGCTCAGGCAGCTCCTCTGAAGCTGCTTCACTCAAAGCCCATCTTGTCTCTGCTCCATGCCAGCGACACCAAAATATTTCCTCCCTTCTTCCCTGTGTCCCGCTGTCACTCACTCCCAATGACACTGTTGTCATTCCTGTTGTCAAGGAATTAGAGGGGCAATGCCAAAAAAGGGATTTGGGTTGGAAAAATGCGTTAGGAGTTCTTGGAACTGTGTGTAAGTGGGGACCTCATGACTTTAAATACAAGCTCCGAAAGCTTAGGATTTATCTGAAGAAATCGTGAGATTTCAGACACTTTTGGTTAATCCTCCTCATTTTGAGGGACATGAGGACATTGCTCAATTTGTTCCTATTTTTTAGGATTTGTTTCTCTGGAAGCAGCAGCCAAGGGCCATAGTGGGGCTCTGCCCCAGCCCCGCCCCAGGGCAGCTCTGCCAAGGGCCTTCACTCTCCCCCTGCAGCTCCTGATCCCAACCTTTCCCTCTCCCCCTGCAGCTCCTGATCCCAACCTTTCCCTCTCCCCCTGCAGCTCCTGATCCCAACCTTTCCCTCTCCCCCTGCAGCTCCTGATCCCAACCTTTCCCTCTCCCCCTGCAGCTCCTGATCCCAACCTTTCCCCTCTCTCCCTGCAGCTCCTGATCCCAACCTTTCCCTCTCCCCCTGCAGCTCCTGATCCCAACCCTCTCCCTCTACCCTCCCCTGGCCTTGGCACTCACCCTGCTCCTGGGATGTGTCCAGGGCCACAAAACAAACCCATGACAGGGACACAGGGGACTTCTCCAGAGGGACTGGCCATAATGAGCCAGATCAAAGCATCTCCCAGCACCAGCCTGTGGCACATGCGTGAAAAAGGAATATCAGGAGCAGGACAGGCAGAGGAAGACTCTTCCCAGTCCCAGCACCACTATCAGCACATCTTTAGCTCCTGCACAGCTCCACAGTTCCTTATTTCCACCAATTCTTAGTACAACTGGACCAGAAACAAAGAGCGAGAGGGCAGCTTTCTATGACACCTATCCGAAAAAAAATTCAAATAATCCCCTCAAACAATCAAAAAACCCCAAAGACTGGAAAAAAGGACTGCAAAGTGTCACTGGAGACAGCTGGGAGGGATGATGGGGATGGCACACAGGGAGAGGAGCAGGGACAGATCCCCCTTGGCTCGGTCAGAACCGAGCTGGGGAGGTTTTCTTGTCTCGCCAGCCCTGGCTGAAGTGAATCCCTGCTGTCCCTGTGCCAGCAGCTCCATCCCAAACACCTCCTACACCAAAAGCTTTCTGCTCAGCCAGAAGCCACTGGGTGGCTTTACCTGCCAATATTTAACAGCTCCCTGTGGCCCTGAGCTGCAATATTCTCTGTTCTCCATTTGCATTGTTCAGTAAGTGTAAAGTGCTCCTCTAGAAACTCTGCTGCTCCCAGACAATCTGCACACAGACACTTCTTCTAAATTGCTTGGGCTCTTTGATTCTTTTGATCTTGATGTTTTGTTTTTTAAACTTATCATTTCATTTCCTGTTTCTTGTTGTTTAGTGCTCAGCCCCTGAACTGTGCTTTGCCTTTTGATGAACATTCCCTCTGGAAAAACTAGTGGGACACCAGGCAGCCACTGTCCACTAATTCCAGACTGATTCCTGCAGTTGGAAGCAGAGCCACTCTTTGGCTTTTAAAGTTTTATGCTTTAAAAGAACATGCCCCTCACTGATCTACAGTGTGCAGCTGGTGATTAAATTCCAAAAAATTCTTTTCACTAAGACATTTTGTTCTGTTTAGCTCTCCTGGGATGGTCACGTGGCCATTCAAAAATTGTTGATGTGCAGAATTCTGTCACTAAAAGGATCTGAGAAAGCTCCTGATGCAGAGACCCAGAGCATTTCTTTTGAGGCAGACACTGTAAAAATATCTGGGGAGAAAACAGCAGTGTCTTACCAGCCAAAACAGTCAGATAAACCTAACTGAGAAGCAAAAGCAACACATGCCAAAAAGAAAATTCAAATAATCCCCTCAAACAATCCAAAAAACCAATCAAAGACTGGAAAAAAGAACTGAAAAGTGTAGCTGGAGACAGTTGGGAGGGATGGGGAAGGCAGAAGAGCACAACAACAGGAACAGAACAGAGGCATTTCAGTTCACTGCAGCTCCTCCACTGCAAATCTTTGGTTTGTCTCTGTGCCTCTGAGATTGGCAATTCCTTAACAGAAAAAAGTGTCTGTGTGCTAAAGAACCCTCTCAGTCTCCTTCATCCATGGTAGATTTGTGTGTGTGTTGGAGATAGAGATTGACAGCACAAAGATGCTGAGTTATTATAAATCATAATTACAGCTCATGGAATATTCCCCATTTCATTATCAATTCATTATCTTACTGCAATTAAATCCTACTCATTTTTAGAAGTCCTCACCTGCAGCCAAAGGTCCTCATTGTGGAAAGGGGAAAGAGCAGAGAAGCCAACAGAAATATTCCACCCATGGGTAAGAGGGAAAATAAAAGACCTGGTTGCCTTAAAACCAGCAAATAAATTCCCCAAACCCCAAACCCTGCCTAAACCTCCAAAAATGTTCACTTCATCCACATCAAGAGGGTTACTTATGAAACTGTATCCTTGTCAGAATTGCAGGACATTCCATCCCTTTGCTCAAACACTGTAAATTCATGAATGATGAGAAAAATCTTAATTTGGCCAAAATATCTATATTTTTCTGCAAAAGCAAATGATCAGCTTGCTTCAGTGCTGAGATGGCCTTTCACTGACTGCAGGGTGCAATTACAGCACTTCCCCGTGCCAGGGCTGCAGTGTGGAGCCAACTCGAGTTCAGTACAGGATTTCAGCTTGGCCAGAGCAGATTTTCTTCCTTAACAGCTTCAAATTTCTCTTCTGCTGTTAAATCTCCAGGTTTGTGCTGGTGCTTTCTGATGCTCCAGCTTGTAAACAACTGCTCATATCCTTCCACAAGGAGAGCTGGCGCTAAAACCCCTGTCACCCTCTGAGGTGAAGGAAATTTCCTGCCCAGAGTGGTTTTGCAGTGCATCAGGAGGGTTCGTGCCAAATTTCTGCCTCTCCAAGAGCCAGAGGGTGGCTGGGAGGAGCCAGAAGCGTGAACAGGCTCCATAAACCCTCCTCACGTTAAACCAGTCCCACAGATGCTTCCACCAAGCCAGAGTGTGCTCTGTTTCCTCCTCAGAGCTGTAAATCAAGGATTCTATTGCTCAGGGGATGAGCTGAAACAGGAGGAGTTTCTCTGGCCAGTGCTGGGCTGGAGCTGCATTCCAGGATCCAGTTGTGCATCTGCCCATTGGAGCTACAAATCTCTGAGCACGAGATGTTTACAGAGAGAGGGAACAGCATCTCCCGAGGGCAGCTCCGATCTCCGCTCTCTGGGACAGGGACAGCGCCCAGGGAGCAGCTGGAGCTGGGTCAGGGAGGTTTAGGTCGGATATCAGGAAAGGTTCTTCCCCCAGAGGGTGCTGGGCACTGCCCAGGCTCCCCAGGGAATGGGCACGGCCCCGAGGCTGCCAGAGCTCCAGGAGCGTTTGGACAGCGCTGCCAGGGATGCCCAGGGTGGGGTTGTTGGGGGGTCTGGGCAGGGACGGGAGTGGGACTGGATGATCCCTGTGGGTCCCTTCTCTGGAACAGCCTCTGCTTGAGTGGTTGTCGAGGGCTCTCCTCAGATCCCTCTGCAGGGACCAAAGAGAGGGGACAACAGGACACCTTGGATGCTGCATCCCAAACACCTCCTGAGGTGACACAACCCAGAGCCGACCTCTCCAAAGGAAATCTCCCTCCCATTTCAGAGATACCAGAACTGGGCTCTCATTTTCTCCCTTTTTGCTTTAAACCAGAGCATAAGAACAGCATTTGCTGTTCATAAAATTGGAACTGCAACAAGCTCCAGCACTTCCCCCTGAAGGGCAGATCCTCCTGGGCCAGAACCATCCCACGATGAGGGAAGGTCCAGCATTCCCTGTCCCAGAAACTGGGCTCCAGCAGGAATGGGGAGCTCCTTCCTGAAAACTCTTGTGGCCCAGCACTTGAGAATGGAATGGGGAAATAATTGAGTTTCCATGAATGGAATGTTCACCTCCCTGCTCATCAGGAAGAATGTGGATCATGGCTGTATAAATACATGTCTGTAATTGTAATCAGCATGTTTTATAAGAAAGAACAACCATTCTGGCTGGAAATTGGCTGTAAATTTCCACATAAACCTGAAATCTATTTTGAGCAAAGTGCAAAATGTGACTCAACAAATGTTGAATCAATACTTGCATGCAAGAAATCAGATATACATTTGGGTACTGCTTTCAAGTAGTCATTTACCAGCAATTAATTAAATATTTTTTTAAAAAACAGAGGAAAAAAAAAGAGCTTTTCCTGGGACTGATCACAATTCCAGCTCAATAAATTTTCTCTTTTTTTAATGCAATGTTTGTCCTCATTATTTATTTCATAGGAGAACACTTGTTCTCATGAAAACATAACCTTGTTCTCACACCCTTTCACTGCATATGCCAAACTTGGTTTCAGACATATTTTGTTGGTATTCCACTAAAACTTGGAAAAACTGGAGACTGACTGACATGAGGGAGCCATAAACTCGAGCACAAGATGCCAACAAGTTCTCTGTGGGATCTGGTACAGAGTCAGCTGAGCTCCCGAGTGAAAAACAACCACTGGGGAAACTCTCCAGAGCCACGCAGCAAACACTTACTGCTGTTAGAAAGTCATCACTGTTAGACAAGGAAATAAATTCAGATTTATCAACATTTTCTCATAGCAGACCTCCCGTTTTTACAAAACCAGGTCTAACTTAGGCCAGGTCTATTTGCAGGCGCAGTTTGCACCAATCAGAGCAGCTCTTTGTTCATGGAACCACCACTAAAAGCCAAAGTGCTTTGGGAGAGGGGGATCGTGATTCCCATAAGGAAAACTGCAGCCCTGCTCATCCAGCCCTCCTTCTGGAGGTCAGGATGAGGAGCAACCTTTGCACCATTCCCAACATAAAATCCTAAGAAGGAATCTCTGAGAACCTCCGTTTTCACTGCTCTCCCCTGTGTTGCTGTTCTTCTTTTTGCACTTTGACAGATTTAGCCTCTTTTTCCTTCTTTCGGGCTTTTAAGACCTCACCCACGCACGGTGCAACACCCAGGGGACAGAGCTGAGCCTGGGGACTGAGATAAACAAACCTAACCAGTGGATCATCCCCCGAAAACAAAACAAACAAATGAAACCCCCACACACCAAAACAAACCCCAGCAACTTCCAGAGGCTGCCACAGCCTCACTTTGCCATTTCAGGGCTCCCTGTTAATACATCTTTAGGTCACTTCTTAGAACCAAGAGGCAGAGCAGCAAAACATATCTCAAGAATTATCCTAAGTGGATTTATGTACCTGTAAGTACCAAAAGCTTTGCTCTGCTGCCCTGAATTTATAACACAGAGATGCAGAGCAGTTGTGCAACTGGAGAAACATCAATTATTGCTTCTATTCACAAATAAACACCGGGGGGCTGAGCCAAGCTCCTCCTGCCAAGTGCTGCTCCACACTCAGACTCCAGCCCCTCCCTGCCCTTTTCCCTCCCCCTCTTTATCTGAACGCAGAAGATGAGTAGGAGCTACTCGTTCCCTCCAATCCAATATGTTTAAAATTCAAGGCTCATTCTTAGGTCTCAGCCCATTTCTAATTAATTTCTGGGTTACTGTTCTCATGTTTTCCATTTCACTGAGCAAAACAGACTCCTGAGCTGTCCATCTCCTGCTGCAACAGAGGTGGAGCTGCAGAACAATCCAAACTTCTCCTTTCTTCAGTCACCTGAAAAATGATGGCTCTGCAACCCAGCTTTAGGCTGTCACTGAATTTGATTGTGGAACATTTTAATAATAAGAGAGATTGAGATTCTTGTAACCAGTGAATATTCATTCATGCAAAATCACATCGCAATCCCTTATAATTATATGAAGTGTCCAAAGCATTGACCGTTGCAGGAAATTATAATTAAAGGTATTGAAATTAATTAGAAAAGGAAATAGTAATTAAATTCCTGTGCTGGAATGTAAAACTGCTCTGCCATTAAATACAATGGATGGCTCCTCCAGAAAGGGGGATGTTGGTGGCATTTCTTTCTTTATGTTAGACAAAATTATAGCTAATTTTTATGGTAGGGTTTCTTTAATAAATATACTCAAATAAAATTCTTTACCCAGGGAAGTTCTGCTAAGATGATTTTCCTGCTACTTGCTCTCCCAAAAAAAACAAGGCTGTCCTTCTCTCCAGCAGTTCCTAACTTGGAGATTGTGGCAGAGGAGCAACAAGTTAGTCAAAAAGCCCTCACCCAGTAGGAGTTCCTTGATAACATCGCTGGTTTTCCAAGCTATCAAGGAATATTTTCAATCTCCCACAGCAAGTTTGTCCTCCCCAAAGCCCCTCAGTGTCTGGTGCCTGCAGGAAGCATCACAGCAGCCCCTGATCAGGCCCTCCAGCATCCCTCAGCCAGGGATATCCCAGTCCAGGAACACAGCTCCTGCAGAAAGTGAAATCAGCCTTCCAAACATTCAGCAGGAACATGGAAAATACTTGGAATACACACAGTATGCTGAAATTAAAAAGGAATCAACACTTGTGCTTCCCCATGAGGGAGCCCATCCACCCTGCCCCAAATCCAGCCTGACCACAGCCTCAGGTGCCAGACTCTCAGCTGCCTCCCCAGGTAGAGTGAATTTGAGGCAAACCTTTCCTAATCCCCAGCTGCTGGGCTGTGGAGTGAGCCAGGAGGGTTTGTAGCCTTCCAAAGCGCCCCTCTTCCCTTCCAGGGTTTGCCACCACTTCCTCATTTCCTATTTTCATTGTGCTCCATGTGCAAACATTGGCTAAAATCCCCTCCATGCTGCTCTCCCATGTTCTGAAGATGTGAAACTGCGGTGGGAACAGCAGTGTGGGGCTGCTCTGAGCCCTCTCCTCCGGCTCTCGTTCCCTGGAGAGGAGAATCCCATTCCCTTCTGTCACCCCTGACCCTTCCCTCTGTTTGAGCTGGAGTAAGCACAGAACATGAGGAGGTTCTCACACCCCAGAGCTTCTCTCCACAGCCTTTGCCAGGGTTCTGTGACTGTGACAATCCTCACATCCACTAAACTGGAGCACAGAGAAATGTGGGACTTCCCTCACAGCTGCAAACAGCTTTATAAGGCTGCAGGTTTGATCCTAGACCTGACTCCAAGTCCTTCCTGATAATTAGTAGCCTGTTTTTCCTCAGTTTAACATAGATAACTTGAAAAATTGAAGGAGATGAAGGTTTGTGCTAAAAGAAAATGTGATTGCTGCCACACAATTATGAGAGAGTGAAAACTCCCACTGTGACTGCTGGAACTGCAGATGAGACACAGATCCATCAAAGGGAAAACTCATCCCACCTCGCCCTCCTTAATTCGCTCTTCCTTGGAACCCCTACTTTTGTCTGTAGTTATCACCCTGCCAATATTCTCCTGGTAATTTAAAGTGTCACTCAAAGGGAATTTGTGGAGTTTTTTACTGTCAGTAACACAGCCAGACCAGACCAGCCTGGGAGGTGGAAAGGTGCAAGGGCTTTTCATCCTGTTAATGTCAAACCTTGTGTGCAAACCAGGGAGATGCAAGAAAACCTTTTAAAAATACATCAATTTGCAAGAAAGCTTCTTTAATCAGGACTGGAGACATCAGGAAGAAAAACACCCCTCTGCCCAAACTGCAGTCCTGCATCCTCAATAAAGTGGAATGTGGGGTTTTATTTGTGGAATTTTCTGAAAGTCTCAAAGCTTGGAAACTTTTCCACTTCTCTCAGACGCTGTCTTGGCACCAGTACAGGGTTTCTTCGTGCTGAATTTTCACTGATCAACAGTAGAAACCAAATGCTTTTCCTCACAGTCGTGCGCTCTATTCTCACTTGTAGCACGAGCATTTAGTAGCATATGTGTCCCTGTGGCCTTATGGTGCTGAGAAAGAAGATCCTGCTCTAGGAACAGGAAATTTGCCATGAGCTTGAAGCTTTCCTGACCACAGATTTGTAGGCAGTTACTGCTCCAGGCAGCCACAAAACACTAACTAAGTTTATTTTAATAAAATATTCATTAAATTGCTATTAGATGTAACTCAGAACATCCACCCCCCCGTCAAAATCTGTGCTGTAAGTCTGCTGAGAGCTCATCTCAGTAAAAACCCATCGTGCCCATTACTCAATCCATAAATGTTGGAATAAGAAGTGAGGAGAGCGATGAATCAGAAGCAGAAATCTGCAGGAATAGCAGGGCTCAAGCTGAGAGTTGCAGCCTCAATCTCCTCATCAAACATAAATCATGGCTGGGTTAAAGCAGCTGGAGGCAGCCAGGCCTTGACTGAAGTCATAGGAAGAACCCAGGAGTCACCAGAGCACAGAGTGGGTAAAACCCACAGTGAAACAACGTCTGGAGAACTCCAGCCTCAGGGGCGTCGTAAACCTGCACTAATTCCATCAAGCAGAGTTGGAAGCTTTAGGAAAGGAGGCAAGAGCCAGTTGAGAAGTGACAAGGACAGAGGCATGGAATGACACTGGCAGGGGGCTCTGGCACCAGCCCTTCAATAGCCTCCGTTTGTGCCGACTGCCCCTGGCCCCACAGCTCCTCCCTCGAGCACCAGCGCTCCTGCTCTGCGACGTGGTGAGGCCCTGATGATTTCAGCCCAAGGGCACCTGGTTTTGTTGGCTGCCACAGCACCAGTGAGCTCCAGACTCCCAGAGAGGCCCAGGGCTTGGATTTTTCCCTTGGGAGCTGTGGAGTCACCCCATGGTCTGGCCAGGACATCCAGAGGCAGGTGATGGGAATGGGCACAGCTCAGAGGTGACACTTCCAGAGGATCACGTCCTGATCCGTGCAGATGCCAAAATCTTCTCCATCCCAGTGCTCTGTATCAGAACATTTCCCTCTCACAGCCCTGTGAACTAGAAATCCAAAAGCTTTTTTGCAGGCACCTCTCCCAGCAGCACTGGTCAAACCTGTGAAATTTCTTCTCAGTTTTGGCTGGCCTTTCCCCGCAGTTCGAGGGGTCAATCAGCTGCGGTCCCCTTGGCATGAGGGATGGCTCAGCCACCAAACCAGCCCAGAGCAGCATGGGATGTATCTTTTGGGGGGGCACAAAGGAAAAGGACCATTTTGGGGATGTCCAGTTCGTATTTTCTGTTTCTATCAAGCCAAGTGAGGTCAATGCCATGGCCACGGTATTGTTTAAACTCCATAAAACATTTTCTATGATTTCTTCAGTCTAAAAGGAAAACAAGGCCCTACTTTTCATCCCTAAACATTGAACTATCCCATATCCACTCATTCTGGCATTTATCTCATCCTCCTGCTGGAAGGTGCATCTACAGCTGGGGACCTGCCTGAAAGCAAAGAACAGAGCCAGGAACAGGCAGGGAAAGGAGAAAACTGATGGATGAATCTCTTGAAAACCATGGGAAAGGAGTGAAATATGAGGGCCATATGGGTGAGCAGAGGAGTGTTGAGACGGGAGAGGAGGAATCCGAACACTGACCCAGAATTCCAAGGAATGACTGTGTCATGGAGCTGTTTCTGGTGGGCCTTTACTTCCCTGAATCTAATCACAACTTCCTTCCTGCCATGTAACAGCAAGAGAAAGTTTGGCAAATTTTCCAGGTTCCAATGGAAAGTGTGGATTACAAATAATTTTAAAGAATTTGGAAATACTTCAACGAAATCAATGGAAATCTGTTCTGCTGAAAAATTCCCATCACCACCTCTAAATTATTTGCTTGAGGAACAGTTTACATTTCAGGCATTTGGAACTTTCTTATGGTACAATCCAGCAAGAAAAGTGACAAAAAAAATCTCAATTAGAGCCTCCTTGGAAGTTCCCTTCATTCCTGGAAGGAGCACTTTGCATTCCCCCTGCAAGCCAGCCCTCCTCGGCAGCACTGAGCTCACAGTGACGTGCAGAGCACGGCAGGAGAATCACCCCTCCATCCATCCACCCACCCGTCCATCCACCCCAAAAATCCTGCTGGCACAGCCGGCAGGAGCAGCCCCACAGCTCCCAGCTTGCCCTTCCAGCTGCTCCGTGTTTCCAGGCCGAAGGACACCAGGAGCCGGGCACATCCCTGGAGCTCCCGGTGCTCATCTGTGTGTGAGCAGTGCTGGGCTCTCTCTGTGGCAGCCTCAGCCGAGCAGAGCTGGCACTGTTCATGTGCACAGAGGGCTCTGTGAAAAATTCCCTCCAGCAGGAGCACAGGAATGCCGATTGTGAGTATGACCAGGAGAAAATGCCCTGTATGGAGCGGCTGGGAATCGATGTCTGTGTGCATGTGGGAAGGGGGAAGGCTTGGCTGTCACTGTGTTATATTTGCCTCACAGCTTGTACTGATATGGTTTGGATATATTGGATTTCTTGCTTTTCAGCTGAATGGCTGAAGGTGTTTTATTTAGAGGACAGGCAGCAGCATTTCCTCGGGAAAGCCAGGCACTGGGAGAGGACATGGCTTGCCTAAATCCACTCAGTGGCCCATCCCAGGAGCTCGGGGTGCAGTTCCCATCTGCTCAGGCCATGCCATGCCCAGGAGCATCGCTGGGTCCCACACCACACCCAGAGCTGGGGGAGCAGGGAACGGGTCTGGCCAGAGGAGATCCCAGCCCCGGGGTGGGGAATGTGCTGGCATTTGGGATATTCTCCATGCATCTGTGCTGCTGTTATCTCGATGGTGCCTTCCTGCTGCATACAGACACAGGCAAATCACTCACATCATCCTGGGAGCCTTTTGGTACATTAAATATCACACATGACAGGAGCTTGTCCCTCCTCCATCAGCTCTGGAGAAGTCCTGGATCTCTTTTCCGACTGCAGTTACTTGTGCTCACAGTCAGGATGAGAGGGACAGGCTTGTTACACGAACTCTGATCGTATTCTTGCAGTTGAGAAACACTTTGTGTCCCTGAATATATTTCATACATGAATATATTTCATTTATGGCAATACCACGTTCTGAGGTGGCAGCACTGAGGACAGACACGAAGATGAGATGCAGACCATGGTAATTATTCTGAACACTCTCCAGATCTGCAGTTGTTTCTGTTCTAGACATCTACTAAAGGCAACCATGAAATGAAACCTTTTCTCCAACGTGTATTCCAGAAGGTCTTTCAGGGCTCCACAGAGATAAAACTGTCAGAGGTCTTCTGCAGATTTACTACCCTGATGTGCTCACGTAATTTGTGATGGAAAGAGCCTGTTGGAGTTATCATTACTCATTACTTCAGCTTCTCCTACAGTTTCATTTGTCCTCCTGCAACTCTGTTGAGTTTGCTTAGGCTATAAATAAAGGTCTCTGGGGATGCTGGATATTGCACTCTGAACAAAAATTTCAGTGACTCATTCTCATACACATTTTCTCCCATTATCTTCATCACGGGCAAATGCTCCTGCTCGTTCCAAAGGGTCGGGAGGAACGGAGCTGGGGCAGGATTCCTGGCAGATGTAGGTCAGGAAGCTCTTTCCTCAGACGCCCTTTAAGGTGAGGTCTTTTTTACCCAACTACTGGAGAAGTTTCTGGTTACAACCAAACATCCTTAAGGCCCAGAGCTGTTGGGTGGTTCCTACCCAAAAAGGGCAAGTTTCTAATCAGGAGAGTGGTGCCAGAGTGACGGACAAGTGCAATGACTTCATCTGGCATCACTGACTTGGGAGCAGTCATTGCCTTCCTGGGCTGTTGTTCCTGATGGAAATGTGTGGTGCTGGAGTCACCAGTGTCACTCTTAATTGCAACAAATATCAACCTAATGGGCTTGGAATGGACAAAGTGTGCGCAAGCACTGCTTGGTGGGGACACAAATTATCCAAGCAACCCCCTCACATCTCAGCTCAGCCACAGATGATTCCTAAAGGACAATTTCCTGTTTGTTTGAAACGTGTATTTTATATCATTAAAAAACGCAGGGACCAGAAATCATTGGCAACATCTGAAACCATGAGAGTGCTCTTAAGTGTCTCATCCTTCTTTGTAACTGCAATGCACCACAGCCATTGGGGCATCCAGCTTTTCCAAAGGCCTCCCATGGATTGTCCCTCAATACTCCCGACAGATCCGTGCAAGCTACACTCACGGAGCTCTCGGGTGTTTCTCTGCCCTTTCCCTGGACACAGCTACTCAGAGTACTCCAGCATTTAGCTCTTTTCACCCCAGATTACGAAGATGATGGGGTTTCCTCCAGGACAGGTGGTTTTGGCTGGACACGGATCATGCACTGCCCGCTGCTGGTGGGGAGCAGCTCCTGGAATGATCCTGCAAACACTCTCTGGAAATGCAGCTATTCCTGACGGGTCAGAACTGCCGCCTTTAGCTCACCTTTATTTCTGACTCATGGTGACTTCTGACAAGAATAACTCTTGGTACGAGCGTGTAAAAAATGTACATTCTCATTATCTCAGTTAGACAAAGGCCTGGAGCATCTGCAGCACTGCTGGGCTTTGCTCTTGGCAAAGATTCCCAGAGTGGACACTCGGGAGGTTACAGGAAACCTTTCCAGGAAAAGGCCCTTCCTTCTCTGGGGTGCCTGGATCCCAGCCCTGTGGTTTATGTGGGAAATGACAAATCCATGGCTGCCTTTGATGGATCCAGCCCTGGGAGCACTCGGAGCTGCTCCCGACCCACACAATCCCTGCAGCTCAGGGGCCACCTCAGCCCAGATCCCAGGAGCTGCTCACACCCTCTGGAGCTCCTAAATCCCAGAACCCAAAACGAACACTCAGGCTGCACCTGCCAGGGCAGTCAAATCATCCCAGCGAGACCTGCAAAGGTGCTCTGCATTTTCTTCCTTCTCTCCTTTGCCATATCCCGGGACCAGGAGATTTCCCTGGCGTGAGCCCCGCTGTGATTCCAGACCCAGCTGCGCTCTCGGGCTCTGTGCTCCCACATGGAAAAGCAGCAGCCACATCTCCCACATCCCTCTGGTAAAGCTCAGGAATATGGGAAGCAGCAGGGATCAATTTAGTTCCACCAAATAAAGCTCTTCCCATTGTTCCCCTACCCTGCTCTCCACTATGGCACAGTGCAGTTCGCTTTCATACCTAATGCACATTTAATTAGAATTAAATAGAATTAGGTCTCTCCCAGTTGCTTAAATAGTTGATATAATTATTCCAGATCTTGACAGGAGAAAGAGAGAAACAGATGTTTTCTCTCACCTAATTTTTCTCTGGAGAAATAAAGGCTGCTTATAGATTTTTATGGCTTCTCACAAGAACAAAATATGGGGAAAATAACAGATTCATGAATATTTAACATTAATTCAAAGAAGAGTTCAGTGTTCATTTAGCAGAAAATACAAGGCAAACTAATTCTTTTCTTTGAAGTTCTCACAGTTCCACCTGTAGTTTGCGTTTTGGCTACTGAGAGTTCAACTGATGAACAGAGGGTAGCACTGAAAAAATTCATTTAAATTTTGAATTGAAAAGGAAAAATTAATTTGTTTCTCTCTCACACTCATCTCTAAAAGATGGAGTAGCATGTGCTTCTTTAATTTGCTCTGAGGAGTGTGAAACCACTAATGCATAATTTAAAGTGTGACGAGGTGTTTGTGCATTCAAACTCTGCTGTGAAGGAGGAGCAGCAGCAACACTTCAACCCCTGGATCACAAGCTGAGTGTTAGTAACGAGAAAAGGGAATATTTTGGTTCACTCCTCAACAGGAGGGTCCAGATTCCCTTGGAAGAAAAGACACAAAAGGGGCATTTTCTCTCCCGAAGTTCCGGACTTTGGGATCGTGCAAAATTCCCTCTCGCACTTGGATTTACAGCTTTAAGGACTGGCACATTGGAAGATCTGACAGAAGTCACTGTCCTGGTTCTTTTTTGCTTTATTTTCCCAAAAGTTCTTTCTTTCGTTCCCTTCCTGCACAGCAAAGAGCTCCTCTTTGTCCTTTGCTTCCTTATTATCCTGATGTTTTCAACCCTGCACCAAAAGCAGCTTTCTGTCCATTTGCAATCCTTCTCCAAGGAATTCTGCCCTTTAGCATTATTATTTTTACTGCAAGGAGTTCAGCAAAGGAATGACTGGGTAATTATTGAGCTAGGAAGGAGGAATACAAATTTCCAACTTCTCTGGGAGCAGGGAAGCAGCGAGACAGAGAGTTTAGACTTTCTTCTCCTCAGAGATACCCATATTTTAACAAAACTAGGTGTCAAAATTACTTCAAGGGTAGAAAAACTGCTTAATTCCAATAAAGATACCCTGAAGTACATCTAAATACAGATTTATTGAAAGGAACAGATAAATTAGATGATAGATGGACATCAGTCTCACTGAATGAAGATCTTGGCCCATATTTTAAGGCCTGTGTTATTGCAAATATAAAAGTCAGTCCCTGCCTCTCCCAGGCATTTTCATCAAGGCAAAACATCAGCACGGGTTCGTACATCACCCCTGCAAGATGAATTCCATGTTCATCAGCACTGAGGCCCCAGCCACTCACTGGCAATAAGATATTTATGCTGCAATTGCAAGTTCTAAATGTCATAAACCTGAAATTAAGTACTGTGCACACCCTGAGCAGAGCTTGGTGACGTGGAGAGAGGTGGAAAATAAGTTTATGTTGTTTTTTTTTTTTTTTTTTTTTAAGGAAATATTGGTCTTTCTCACAAATGTCCAACCTGGAAAATGAAAGCTGAAATTTAAATGTCCCAGGACTTTGGGACCCAAATTGCTCTGATCTGTTAGAGACAGAATAAACCATTTGGATAATTAAAGAGAAAGCTGTCATTGGTACAGAAATAATCCTAGTGCACAGATCAGGGGGGACTTTCCAGAAGTTTCTAAGGTATTGTGGCGCTTAAAGATGAAGGTGAAAACTCTCAGGACAGCAGAATTCCCACTCAGCCCAGACAGCTCTGAAAAATCCCTTTCCCAGCCACATTTCTGTTGTGTTACAAATATTACTCTGGGCTGGGTACCTCAGAGTGAAGAAATGACTGAGAAGGAGGCACAGAAATGAGATTAATTACTTGTGACAGCATGAGGAGCTTTATCCAGCCTGAATTTACCTCCAAGTTTATTTCCTGAGGTGTGGAGATTTATAACACTGTGGTCACCTCAGGCAGCTTGTCAGGGCTCGTGTCATCAGCCACAAAAACCTCTGATCTGCTCCTAATCTTGCTCGGCCCTTGGCACAATGTTGGTTTCCAAGAGTGAGTACCAAGAGCTTGGTGCTGTGTTTAAAATGGTTTTCTTTTTTCAGCATTTCATTCCTGCCCTTTTCATCTCAGGTTAAATATTTTCCATGAAGTTTAACTTATTTAATATAAATAAATATACCCAGCCATGTGCCTTTTTAAAAAAGACTGGACAATCTGTATTAATTTGAATTTCTAGGGTCTAGAACAGAGAGATTAAAACCTCAAGTTTATTCCATTGTAATTCTATCCCAAAAGAGGCAAGTTCTGAAATGGCTGAAATGTGGAGCAAAGGAAAGGATCCTTCCAGGAGAGCCTGGTGTCCCCTCCTGCCTTTCCACCACAATTCAGTTGTTTTACCTCTCCTGGTTCCCTTAACTTCCCTTAAGTTTGGATTGAAATTCTGAAAGATTGCACAAAGAGTTCCCTGGGTTTGGATCATCCCCACGTGGGATCAGGCAGAAATGCTCTTTCCTCAGGGCAGTTAGGCAGAGCTTTAGGAGGGATTTGCACTTCCTTTGGCCAGCTCCTGGCCAGGCTGTGGCGTTTGGGACAGCCAGGGCAAGCAGCAAAAGGACAGGCAGGAGCTGCCCCCTCTCCTTAAGGCAGGGACACGCTTTCACCAAATACTGATTTTCCTACCCCACCTGAACACACAGTCCATTGCTGGCATCATCCTCACAAAGCCTCTGAGATAAGGCCTCTATCAGTAACTGCTTAATTACTGATAAATTGTAGGAGTTTCCAGCACAGCTCGCTCTGACAGAAATGCACAGTGAGAAAAAACACGGTCTAGTGTGGGCAATGGGCCTGCAAAACCTAAGGGAGAGGATTTAAGAGCCAGTGACAGCATAAAAATAATTGTATTTTAGTTAATTTTACCAGAAAATTCTCTTTAAATCCTATTGACATAAAAATGACAAGCACTGAGTAACTACAGAAAAAAAGATTATTCCAAATTGCAAGTGTGTGCAATCCTGTTTTGGCAAATTCCAGCTAATAACCTTGGCTGTTAATACAAACCTGGGAGATATTTCCCTTGCTCTGAAAATAAACCCACAAGGCTTTAAATATCACCATTGGACAACTGCAAATTAGCATTTTAAATGTATTTTTTCTCTTCTCATCATGGAAATTTCCTTTCCTGGGGTTCAGGGTTTGTGTGTTCCAAGCAAATGTGTTGCTGCTTAGCCACGAAATGTAAGGGAACCGTAATCCAGTCTATTTCCAATGTCTTTGGGAAGATTTTACAATTCTGGCTAAGCCAAAGAGGTTTTCCACGAAGGACCAAGTTCTGCCCATTAGCAGGAATGGAAATGAAGGAAGTACATTTTGTGGATCACACTGTCCATGATTTTTAGTGATTTCCAGAAGAAAGACTTCAGGAAGGAGCCTTGTACAACTGTGCAATGGTACAGTACCAACATTATCCCCGGTAATTAATAAAATAAGCAACAATTAGGTGCAGCTCTGTAGACAACTCTGAAGTTTCTATCAAAAGCAGACAAATTTCATCTTTTTATCAGTGCATTTTTAAGGACCCTCTCTACAGAGAATCTCTGTTTTGAACATAACCTAGAGCCAAACACTCGCATGTTCTCAGAGCTGCAGATACAATTATTCATCACAGGAATCTAAACACCCACCCACAATCACACAAAAAACCTTCCCCAAGCCCAGCTCTTCACTCCACTTCTTGGTAATGCTTTAATATCAGAGCAAACAGCAGAGAAGTGAGATGGAAACACTCAAGAGGGATTATATAAATCTGCAAGGAGATATTCTCATTTAAATCCTGGATCAGCTCACCCCCCCATGCCCAACTAGGAGCAGCGTTGCAAAAGTGCTCTGGGAGTGTCTCTGCTGGGTCCCAAGATCAGATCCAAATGCCAGCACGTATTTTAAGATCCCTTTGCAAATGAGGAAAAGGAACACAGCTCCTTACAAAGCTGAGCCATGCAAAAGGGCTCCTCTTGAAGGAGTAATTGAAAAATGACTCTGGGAGCATTATTGGAGTATTATTGACTAGAATCTTTAGGCTATTAAATTCGCTTTTTCATTGAAAACTAAGATTCATCTGAACGAAAATAACTCTGCCATGAATCCTATCTGCACTTCTCTGAGCAGGTGTCTTTGGCTGGCTCCAAGTGGCACCTTAAACCTGGCAGAAAAAGTCGCCATTTCTCACAGTCCCTATTCCATCCCTCATCCCGAGGCAGGTGAAGAGTTAATGCTCATGTCTGAGTTTCAATACATTTGGTTCTCTTACAGCACCTGCTGCTGAAGATCTCAGAGCAATTTGTGAACATTCATCAGCTCGGGCTCATGATTATTCAAGCAGTTTGTTTTTGCACAGCCTGGTAAACAGGGCTGTGAGAACACAGCAGACTCCTCCAGGGGCTGCAGGAGATGAGCCACAGCTTTGAGTTCCTTTGACCCCTGGAATGGGATTTTTCTGTCTGCTCTTTCATCCAGAGGGGCACAGAAAGCAGCACCAGGAAGGGAAGCAGACTGGTCCCAGTACTGAGCAAATGTTTTAGTACAGCCATGACCAGTCAGGATCCGTTCCCTTCCCTCTGCCCTTTCCTCCGCCGTGGGCACCGTGTCCCGGAACCAGCTGACTCCTTCAGTGGCTGCTGGAAAGCTGTTGGAAGTTCTGGTTCCTTGGGACTACAGAGTCTGCTTGGAGTGTGCCCAAAGCCAGGCAGCAGTTTCAGGCCGCTCTGTCACCCTTGGCAGGCTGGGCATGTCCCACACGATGCCAGCTGAAAACCAGAGCGGAGCAGTTCACACCCTCACAGAGCTTTTCTTATCCAACCTCTCCACATTCTGCAGTGATCAAATTTTCTTACGTGCCAAAGGCTGTAGCAGGGTTATGTCTGGACCTAATGTTCCAATCAAACTATTTTTAATCGGTGTAGCTCAACCCCCGTGAGAGGGAGGATGCAGTGACCCTGTGCCACGACTGCACTGAGGGTGGCACCAGGTCACTCCCTGGCCAGGCAGAGCTGTGACCCCAGGACAGAGCCCCCAGCCTGAGGAATTCACAGCTAAAACACAGAAACAAAGTCAGAAATCACAAACAGAACTGAGAGTGGAGTCCAGCAGGAGCTGTGAGTGTGAAGGATGAATGCCCCAAGTCCCAGCTGCTGCCTGCCTTTAGCACCACCAAAAACTCTGCTGTGGCCAGGGCAGGGGGAGAAAAGCTGAGGTGAAGTTCATAAATCCAGTGTTTGTTCCTCTCCCCTTCACTGACTCCATGACATCATCTTGTCATTCTTGTGAACGTTTCAAAGGGAAGTTTTTGAACAACAAAGCTTTGCCACAGCCCTGCTGCTGGGAAGGGCCACACCAACATCTGCCCTGCACTCCCTGAGTGAAATTCAACTTTTGTTTACATGGTTTGTCCTCAAAACCAGCAGTCAGCTGCAAGTCTCAGCCATAGCTGCCTTATTAAATATGAAGCTTTTATTTTAAACACAGTACATTTTGTAACAGGAAAATCAATACAGAGTAACCCGGAGTACAGCAGACAACAGCTGTGGGACGTAATCTGACGACAGAAAGTTGGGAACAGGATTTTGGCAGTTTTATGTTCAGCAAATCTCTATCTCTCACTTTTTGTTTTTCATGGCACTGAGCTCTAAAGTTCTGAGATTTCTCCCCAAAGCTTCACAAGATGAAGAAACCAAGAAACCACTGCTTTCAACATTAAAGGCTATTATCTAAAAAACAATCAGCTGTTACTTATATTTTGCTTTATAGGCTACTGTAAGAGGATGACTTTTCCCTGAGCTATGATGAATTAACAACAGCCTCAATGACCTCAGAGCCTTGAGTAAAGACTCAGGAAGATCTTTCAGCATCAAGAGTACTAAAGGTAAAGTATTTCCTAAAGTAAATCCTTTTCTTTGCCTTCCCTTGGGCTGTGGGCTGGGGTGCTTAGCTCTGCTCAGGGCTGGGATGCAAAATAAACTGTGCTTGGAAAAGTTACAGAGGTGGAAAAGAAGAAATGAAGCCACAGATGTGCCCGGTAGAGGAGTACAGAACAACATCAAGATCTTGCTGATCTGTTACAGTTTTATTCTATTAACAGAATTTTTATAGTTAGAAACAAACTTTATGCCACCATTGAATATTGAATAGTAACACTGAATAATGAATAGTACAAATACACCAGGGATTTTTGGAACCAAGCTACTTGTCCTTAGGAGATGATTAGCTCTCTAAAATGATATGTGAGTCACAAAATAAACTCCAATATATTTCCTTAATGGGCAAAAGGGCAACAGATCATTTTGTCCCGAAATTGCTTTTCTCACCACGTCCCACCAAAGATATTTTTTCTCAGATGATGCAACTGGTTTTTTACAGGTTTGCACTGCAGGTTCCCTGTGGCAAACGCTGAGTTAAGACCGCGATGCTCCCCCGATGTCGCCCGGCCGGCATTGCCCTCTAGTGCTGTCCCCTCACTCACTGCTGTCCCCTCACTCACTGCTGTCCCCTCACTCTCTGCTGTCCCTCACTCACTGCTGTCCCCTCACTCACTGCTGTCCCCTCACTCACTGCTGTCCCTCACTCACTGCTGTCCCTCACTCACTGCTGTCCCTCACTCACTGCTGTCCCCTCACTCTCTGCTGTCCCCTCACTCACTGCTGTCCCCTCACTCACTGCTGTCCCTCACTCACTGCTGTCCCCTCACTCACTGCTGTCCCTCACTCACTGCTGTCCCCTCACTCACTGCTGCCCCTGCACCGCCACCGCAGGGTCACCGCACCGCCACGGCGCTGTCCCAGACAGCCACCGCACTGTCCCCGCACTGTCCCCGCACTGTCCCCGCACTGTTCCCGCGCTATCCCCGCACTGTTCCCGCACAGCCACAGCACCGACAGTCCCCGCACTGTCCCCGCACAGCCACCGCATTGTCCCCGCACAGCCACAGCACCGACAGCCACAGCACTGTCCCCGCACCGCCACCGCAGGGTCACCGCACTGTCCCCGCACCGCACTGTCCCACCTCCCCTGGCCGCGCAGGGACCCGGGGCCATCCCTCTGTCCCTCTGTCCCCCTGTCCCTCTGTCCCTCTGTCCCCCGGTCCCTCCGCCTCCGGCGCGGCCGCTCCGGGCACAGCGCTGAGCCCGCCCCGCGTGTCAGGCACGGCAGCAGCGCAGCTCCCCCGGCTCCGGGCAGGATTCCTGCTGCTGCTGCTGCTGCTGCTGCTGCTTCCAGCGGCTCCGCATGGGAAATGAAGGGACCTGGAGCAGCCGCGTGTTGGTGACTCCGGCTGCCCCGGGTTGCCCGGGACCCCGGGCCGGGCAGGTTCCCCGAGCTGGGGCTGCGGCTCTCCGGGGACATGAATTCTCCTCCTGTCACTGCCCGGGGCTCTGCAACCACTTCGCGGGTCCAGAGATGACTTTGAGCTGACTCGGCGAGGGACACAACGCCAGCTGGCTATGGAGGATGGTTTTTAAGATGAATACCCACCTTGATGATAAATCCAACACATCAATACCGGGATATTTCAAAGGCTCTGCACTAAATTATGGCAATTTTTCTGCAAACAACTCCAACGAGACCGGAAGCAACCTGGATTCACCTGCCTTGGCCACCAGCAGGGCGATCATTGTGGGATTGATCCTCGGTGCCTTTATTCTCTTCGCTATCATAGGAAATATCCTGGTAATTCTCTCAGTGGCTTGCAACAGACATTTAAGAATCCCTACGAACTATTTCATCATTAACCTGGCCATAGCAGACCTGCTGCTGAGTTTCACTGTCCTGCCGTTCTCTGCCACGCTGGAGGTGCTTGGCTACTGGGCTTTGGGGAGGATATTCTGTGACATCTGGGCAGCAGTGGATGTGCTGTGCTGCACAGCCTCGATTTTGAGTCTGTGTGCGATTTCCATAGACAGGTACATCGGGGTGCGTTACTCCCTGCAGTACCCCACGCTGGTCACGAGGAGAAGGGCGATTTTGGCTCTCCTGGGTGTCTGGGTCCTGTCCATGGTGATTTCCATCGGGCCTCTGCTGGGCTGGAAGGAGCCGGCCCCGCAGGACGACAGGGAGTGCCGGATCACCGAGGAGCCCTTCTATGCTCTCTTCTCCTCCCTGGGCTCCTTTTACATCCCTCTAATCGTCATCCTCGTGATGTACTGCCGGGTCTACATCGTGGCCAAAAGGACTACCAGGAACCTGGAAGCTGGGGTGATGAAAGAAATGTCCAACTCCAAGGAGCTGACCTTACGGATTCATTACAAGCACGAGGACACGCTAAACAACACCAAATCCAAGGGTCACAATCCCAGGAACTCCTTAGCTTTCAAACTTTTAAAATTCTCCAGAGAAAAGAAGGCGGCCAAGACGTTGGGAATTGTGGTTGGCATGTTTATCCTGTGCTGGCTCCCCTTCTTCATTGTGCTACCACTGGGTGAGTTGGGAACCAGGGATTGCCAGGGCAGCGGTCGGGGTGGGTTTGTTGGATCCTACAGGAATCTCATGGAAAGGGATCAGATGGATGAGAAGGAGATCCTGTTGGGAGAGCTGCAGTGAGCAGATGAAAGGAAGGGAGTGAAAGGAAGGGAACTCCTGATGTGCAAAGAGTCACACTGGAACTTTGGGAAGTGTGCAGCTGCACAAAGCTGCTCACCCGGAGTCCTCGGGGCCTGTGTCACCCCAGGGGACAATATCTCCAGGGTTCATATCTTAAATCCCCCTTTATGATGTTCATTTGAATTGAATTAGGTGATTTTTAATTAGAAACATTGCCATAGGATGCTTTACCCCAAATCCTAGGTAAGACCAGAGAGCTGCAGCACTGCAGTGTTGGGGGTTCAGCTCACCGCCCCAGGTTTGGGATATAACACTGTAGGATTTTGGCATTATTAGGTGCCTTAACTGGAAATGAACTTAGTTAATTGTGAGGGACAAAACTCCCCTGAGCTTTGGGAGGCGGAGTAAGTTCTAGTTTTGAGTTCAGACATTACTGAACAAATCCTAAAAGCAAAGACACGGAGATCCCACAGATCCCCACAGGAAGGTGCTCGTTGGTGTCAGGTCTCGGTTCAGGCATTTTGGACACTGCCATGGGACCTTTTGGCAGCCACTTCATCCACTTCAAAATATTGCTGAAGCATTGATGTAGCCTTAACACATTGCTCAGTGTCCCCAAAGCTGTGTGAAATGTGCTTGGATTGTTTTTAATATCAGCACTACCTCTGAAGGGGAGTATCTCAAGATATTCAATTACCGAGCTCTCAGAAATATCTGTCCAAAATTCATTTCTCTGAGACAATCTGGCAGCCTAATTATGGAAAGAGGTGGAGAATGAAAAGGGAGAAAAAGCCTTTATTAATGTTCTGTGTTTTTGTTTACTTAGTTACCCAACCAAAACATTTCTGATTGAGTGGTAAGCGAATATTTTTAGAAATTGTTCAAGAAAACTAAACTGAGTTCAGCAGCCTGGTCCTGGTGAAGTGTTATAAAACTGTAATTTCCGCGTAATATCATTTAGAGGAGAATCTTTACTGCTTCAGCTGCTGCAGGGCAACTTTGTCATCTCTAACTTATTATATTGCATTTTAAAACCTTTATGACTCAAGACATTTCCACCATACAGAGCAGTACTAGATTTGTTGCCAGTAGGCCGTGATCCCCTGAAAAAGCAGAGTCTCTCCTTGATTTTGAATTATTGAAGGGAAAACGCAGCTGTGAACACAGCAGCTCATGTGTGTGGGTGGCAGGAGCCAGGGACTGACACCCTCACCCAGCACAGATGTGGAGCAGCCCAGCAAAAACACGGGCACAGGGCAGGAGCAAAGGGAGACACAAACTAGTTTCCTGGAGAAGTGTCAGCTTCCCTTTGAGAAGTTATTTCAAAGCTCCTGGGCTCTCTGGGAGGTTTAGTGAGTGGCCGTTAAACCACCTGAGGGAGGATTTATTGCTTGCCAGGATATGATTTTTTTCTCCTGCACAAATTGTGCCGGGGCAGCAGAGGGGGACAGGCTGGAGCCTCCAGCACAGCACAGGGGCTGGCACAGGGGCTGGGGGCCAAACCCAGTGCTGGGGGCCAAACCCAGTGCTGGGGACCCCAGCCCACCCCAGCCCAGAGCTGTGACCCCAGGCCACCCCCCGGTGTGGGGACACTTGGCACTGCTGCAGGGATGAGCTCTCAGCAGTGCCCTGGGACAGCTGGAATCCTGTTCCTGTCAGAAACCCTCTGGCTAAAAAAGGGGGAGAGAGGGTATCCATAGCATCCCATACAATATGCAAATGCGTTTCCACAGTAGGTATCTTGCCTTTGTTTTGCTGACTAGGAATAGGCTGGGTTTATTCCTTGTGCCTGATTTTTTTCTTTTTTAATTTAAGATCCAGCACTGTCCAGCTCCCTGGATTTTTATCTCTGTGTAGCAATGCAGAGTCAATTAAAGATGTCAGGCGTGACTCAAGCATTGCTCATGAGAACAGGTGGGAAAAGTCCTTTTCCTGATGTGCACGGTGCAGCTGTTCTCAACTGCAGCAGAGGGGAAAGCAGTGGGGAAAGAATTCCTAAGGAGCTGTGAACTGCACTCTTCATACCAGGAATCTTTTCCTTTGTGTTTTGAAGACATAACATTCAGTGAAATGCTATTAAAAGCCCTTTAAAGAGCATCCAGTGGTATGAAATCGATTTCTGGGATAGGCAAACTGTAGAATCCAAAAGGTGTTGATGTTTTCCAAGCTCTCCATTGGTTCCTGGGCTGTCCAGCTGAGACACCTCCCATTCCTGCTAGGACAGGCTTCTTCCTCAGCTTCTCCTCCTCACACCTTCTGTTTGCCCCAGTAACCCAAATCACACCCTCACATCTGCATCATTGCTATTTCTATTTCTATTTCTATTTCTATTTCTATTTCTATTTCTATTCCTCTGCTCCCTGTTTCCCTCAGTAATTCCATGACTCTGCAGGAGGGTGTTGGCAGAGCAGCTCTGGATTTCTGTGGATCCAGCCACAAACCATTTGCCAAGCTGGTAAATGTTATCTCTGCAGCACCACAGCCCCAGGTCTGAACAAACCTCCTTAGATGTAGCGGAGTTTCCTTGGTGTTCTCAGCAATTCCATGAGTTTCCCCGGCAAAATTATTCTTCTTCTTCCAGCCTGGCATTTCAATTTATTCCACAGCTCCCCGTTTGATATTCCAGGCACAAGGTTATTCCATCAGGTGGCAGCTATGCCCTGGGAACAGCTGTGGTGCTGAAAGCAGGCAGATTGCTTAGAAAAATGAAAAGAAGTTATATCAACGTTTCCAGAGCAAAAATCCCGAGGCAAGCTCTGTATCCAGTGCAGACTGGAATTCCAGCCCTGACACCACAGGCACTGAGCAGCAGTAAATCCTCAGCACCAGGAATTACCCCAGTCAGGCCTGGAGCACTGAGCTGTGCTGTCTTCAGCACCTGAGGATGCAGAACTGGGAGTGAGAAATTTCTCATGTGAGAAATTGGGGTATTGGATGTTCTTTCCAGCCAGCAGTGGAGCCACAGAACATCCTGGCTGCACACATTTATAAAAGCTCCCTGGCTGAGCAAAGTCATCCTGCCACTCAAAATTATTTGTGATTCAACATAAGAAATAAACTAAAGACATACGTGTCTTTGAGACAACTTCTTGGGCCATAAATTCAGTGACTCAGCTTTGAGGAGTAAATATCTTGGTTTTTTAAAATAAATGTTTCTTTTCATCCCTTTCATACAAATTCTTCTTTAGGCAGCAGGACTACATTAAATATTCATTGCTGATAGATGATGAGTAAAAGAGATTCTTTTTATTTAAAGGCCAGAGCCCTGCAGAACTAAGGTAACACTCATTAAAACTCCCTCCTTCAAACAATGTTGGGTCCAATTTTATGCCAATGCCTTTGTTTAAAAAGTGAATGCAAAATGAAGGATTGTATAAGGAGAGGTTTAGGGTCACTTCTGTAAACTGAGATTTCAGAGCAGCCTTCCCAGACTTCTCCCAGACATTCCCAGGGGGAAAACTCGCCAGGCACTTAACCAGGGCACTTCCCCAGTCTGCTGCATAATTCCAGTGGAGATCAGAGCAGTATTCACTGCTCAGTTTGGAGCCTAATTTCCCCTGCTCCCACAAATCCTGGAGTCCGTCCACTGAAGAAAAACAAAACTCTTGGACTGGCAGTGGGAGCAGGTCCCAAGAGCTCCAGGATGAAGATGGACCTGGTGAGACTATCATTATGGATTAAGCTTCTGAAACCTCTCTATAAAATAATAAAAAATAGCATAACAAATTCTACACACTGTAGGTCAGCCAGCACAAAATCATTCTTAAAATAAAATGTTATTTAAGTACAGAATGTAGATTTATGTTACATCAGGCCAGCCTCAGAATACCAAATTAGGCCCCTTGGTTTCCATGGGAAACACTCCCAGGCTTTAGGTCTGGTGCTGGCAGTGCCACTGAGCTCTGCTCTCTGCAGGGCTTTAGGCCTGGCTTATCTTCACCTCATCTGCCTCCTCTTCCCCTCCCCGGCCAGTCCAGCTCTCTAGAACTGATGACCTCGAGTTAATAATTGTAAAGAATTCAGATAAATTAATGAGATGTGGCAATCTAGCAGGTCAATCCTTGTGCAAAGTTCAGCTGACAGGAGACAGCAGGAACTGGACAATTAAACATCCTGAGGGCATTCACTGAGCAGCACAGAGTGTTTTGGCACGTGGGGAGCACCAGATTATTTTGGGATGATTCATTTTCCTACTGAAACAGCATCCCTTAAGCCCTGGTTTAAGCCTTTGCTTTGCAAAGGGTATCAGTTACCAGTCACTCACTGACTTCTGGGGTTTAGAACAGACACGTTATCAAAGTAGGGAAAACTGCACAAATTCCTGGGTAATTCCTCTGCAGGCTGTGGGTTTGTTTGTCAGAGGAACAAAGGGAAATCCTACAGGGGACACTGTTACAGAACCAGATACACAAAGCAATGCAGAAAAATGTACAAAGAAATCAAGCAGTGTTGACTCTTTAGCCCCAGGGATGGCAGCAGCTCCTGTGTCAGGTGGCCAGAGAGATCCAAGGAAAAAACATTCAGGACTGAGCCACTGGGCAGTGAGAGGGAATCTCAAAGGCAGGAGGGAAGGGAGAATTTCAGAGGAAATGCTGATTTTAGCAGGGCACTTGGACACGAGATCCTTGTGCCAGAGGGGTTTGCAAACACCTGAGAAGCTGCTCGGGTTGGTGTTGTGGGGACAGCACTGAGTAAAGTCACACCAATCCAGGTGGTCCTAAAGCACCGAGGCCAGAGCTCAGGGTCTCAGGTGCTTTGGGTGAAATGCCAGGAACAAAGAGCCAGGGAGGTTTTTCCTGTCTTTACTAAAACACTCCTGCATGACCCACGGCAAGGCTGAGAGCTGTTCTGATGGGCTTCCAGGTGAGCCCTAGAAACTGGAAAGCAGAAACCACCCATCTCTGAGGGCCAAGAGAGAAAACCTACCCTGGAAATTCATCCAGTACCTCTGTAACGGTGTAGCTGGAGCTATTTGCTACCAGCCATGGCCAAGACAGGTTGGCTCAGCTGTCAGGCAGGAGCAAGGAGGAGAGAAAACACCAGAGCATGTTCAGTAATTGCAGATATCTAAGTACAATAAATGAAATGTCAGCAGCCTCAGATTAGCTTTTCTAGACCCCCTTAATCAGCTAATCCTTTGCAAAACAAGGATAATCTTGGCTCGTGGGCTGTGTAGTCAGGAGCTGCTGGAGCCTGTAACTCTTTTGCACTAAATAATAACAACAATAATGCTGTGTCTCTGTCCCTATGCTCTGTCAGCTTTAGAGACTGAACAAGATTCTGACCAAAACTGATCTTGGTTTTATCACATTTGTGTGGGCAGCACAGTTTAAACAGATGAGCTCTCCCAGTGGTGTAAGTCACAAAGCTGATCTGGGCTGGGAGGTGGTGTCCAGGGCAGTCATTCTGTGATTAAATACAAGGCACTGTCCCTTCAGAAATCAAATGTAGCTGCTGTGCCTTGCAACTGCTTGTAATGCAAGGAGGTGTAGCAGCTCTGGGCTTTAGGAAAAGATCTGATCCCTGTCTGTACCTCCTTTAAGCCCTGGTTTTATTTTGGCCACTCCTGATAAGTTTCTATTTTTGGAGCCTTTCAAAAGCTCTCAAATTTGAATCATTGTGAATGAAGTTCATGCTGTTCTCATAGCAGTGATTTGTTCATCTGAAATATGAGGCAGTTGCTGTAGGTTGTCGTGCCTGGGACATAAATGCCTCACAACCAGGACACTTCGGAGCTCTGAGCAGCCTGGGATAGTGGAAGGTGTCCCTGCCCATGGCAGAGGGTGGCACTGGATGAGCTTTAAGGTTCCTTTAAACCAAAGCATTCCATGATTCCATGATATTCATAATGTACCTGTCACTACACTGGACAATGACAACTGCAACCCCACCAGATTTGTATGTTACTTGGTTACTTATCATTTATCCACTTTTCCTTTCATTTTCCTTATTGAAATTTATTCCGCTTATTTTGGATGCTCTCCCTATTTCTCAAGATCTTTTTTCACTGTTTTCCAGCTGTTTCCCCTGTTATCCTAACCCTCTTCTCCAGCAGCCCTGCAGTGCCTCCCAGTTTGACCAAGCCTTAGTTTTATAACCACCCTCTGCACTTCATCATCTACTGGTTGTAAACATCTACTGTTTGGAGGTTTTTTCCTACATTAAATAAGTCCAGGGGAATGTAAACAAACACTGGATGCTGGAAGGGAAGAAATCAGGAGCTTTAGAAATCCAATTAGCTCTAAAACCTTGGCACGCTGGCTTGGCTGAGCCCGTGGTGAGAAGGGCTGCAGAAAGCTTAAACAAAAGGCAGCCACATCCTTTCAGCACATTCTAAACTCACAACAGCTCTTCTCAGGGGCAGATTATTGCTCCTGCAGGGAGGATTCTACTGGCTGTGCACACAGTGGATGTAACTCAGCTGGAACAGCAGCAGCTTCCAGGAGTTGTGGCTCCTGCAGGAATCACAGCGGGAACACCGAGGTTCCCAGCCTGGAAAGTCTCGTGCTGGTCACAGCACAAATCTGATCAATCACTTTGGCCAAGAAAAGTTCCATCATAAAGCAGATTCCTTGCACAGCAGCGGTGATTTCTGCACAGGCTGACTCCTGGGAGACAGATGGAGCTGGGGGTTGATGCTGGTGAAGTTCCCAGCTTTCCCTGTCTCAGAACTCAGCTGTTATCATTTGGTGTTTTGTAACACTTTCCCTCACCAGAGTGATTTTTAAAACCTTGGGATTTTCTCTTGAAAAGCTCAGATTTAACTCCAGTCAGGATGGCTCCAATCTGCCCCAAAATGAAGACTGGCCCTTGGATTGCCTTCCACGGGTACCTTTACCTGACTCTAAACTTCCAATCACTAATTACCAATTCTCTATTTGTATTTCATGGTGTGCAAACAAGAAGGTTTTGAAACATTTCATTTTCAACCTGTCATCAATAGAGAGCAGGAGTTTACATTTTGTGGCTCTTTAATCTTCACACAATGACAAAGCCATGCAGTGGATCTCCAGTTTCCCATCCGGAATATCCAGTGGCACTCAGAAAAGCCCTTATGTGACTCTGTTGTACCCTTGTATTGCAATAAATCCAGACGTTGGATTTGTTCCAGGAAACTGGAAAACAACTCCACACTCCCTGCTAGGTGTGTTTTCATCTAAGCAAAACTGGATTTGGATGATTATGAAATGCAATTCCTTTCTAAGGTACAGAAAACAGCACCTGACAGCCCCAAATTCATCCATAGCGACTTTTTGTCCTTAAATCCAGGGAATTCACAGTACTCCTCCCCAGTTATTATCTAATCTAAGTAACAAATTCTGAGCAGAACTGATCATTCCATGAGTAATTTATTACGCTTAATTGATATCAAACCCACAATGCATTAAAAATGAATGTTTAATTAAAACCTCCTTCAGGGAAGAGTTTTCCTTCATTAAGAGTACAATGATTAAACCATTCCAGATTTTCCTGCTGCCCACCTTGATATTTTAAGGACTCTTCCCAGGTCCACTAAAGTCCTTATGAGCCTTTACAAAGGGTTCCAAGGACTTCCTTGAGTCCAGTGGACTCTGAATTTTGATGTCTCAGTGGCGCTCTGCCTCCATATTTTGCAGAATATGTGAGGAGAATTAACGTGGCAAATTGTTTCCCACAGTGTTCCCTAATTTCATTGAGGAGACTTGACTTTCTCTGTGATGAAGCATTTGTTATAAAGAACCAGTCAGACCCTAAATGAAATTAGTTCTTCCTAAATAAAATACTTCTTAATTCCTTTCCATGACATTTGCTCTTGCTCAGTGTATCTCTAAGCTCAACAGCTCCATCAAGCCTGGGGACTGTGGGAGAAAACTGATCAAGTTGATTTTCTGAATTATTTCCTGTTCTCCATTTGTGCTGTGTGAGAATCTCACTGGTGTCAGCGGTGCAGTGAGAGGGAGGATTGTGGTGCTGTGACTCATAAATCACAGAGTTAGTGCTGAGAAATAAAAGTGAGCAGACAATACACATCCCCTTGGAGCAAGGCTGCTCAACGTGGAACACCAGGAGAGCAATCACTTGGAGTAGGGAAATCCCTCTGGCCACCCCACCACGAATAAATCACTGAGGAGAGAACCACATGCAAATTTTCCAGGCATTTTGAAGAGCAATTTAAATCAGCACAGGGCAACATTTAATCTCTTTATCAGGCTGCAGTGGGGGAAGTGATTGGAGATTAGAGCAGGAAATATCAGTCTGGTGTTCAGAGTGTGTCCAGGAGGCTTTGCTTTAGCATTTTATCGAGGTATCAAAACAGCCCACACTTGTTCACTCCTGACAGGTTAAAATCTGGGATGTGGAGTGACAGGACCCTTCCTGGAGGCAGCAGCAGCCCAGAGCTGGCCCCACACACGATGTGCTGGCACCCCAGAGCTGTCACCCAGGAGCAGAGGAAGTGCTCTTGCATAGTTTTGAGGCCCCAGGCACGACCTCTGCGTTGCTGTGAGATGGGAACGGTGCCCAGAATCACATCCCGCCCCTCCACGGCGTCCTGACAGCCACCACTGACTCAGCTGCTTTCACAGCCCAGCACACCCAAAACCACTGCAGAGGAAAAGCCAGGCTGGAGTGTCGCCTTCCATTTGAAAAACTCACCAAATTTAACTCCAGTTCTTGTCAGAGGAATTCTCTCCTGAATCCCCACTCCTTGGTTACTTGAGCCAGACACAGAGGTGTTTTCCCAGATGGATAACTGATCCAGCTCAATGCCTGTTTGCCATTAAAATCCCATACATTCTTTTCTCCAGCCTCATTTGCTAAATTTATCTGATCAATTACCACTAAAAGCACAGGAAGTGGATTCCCCAGTGTGAGCTTTTCGTTTGGGCAGCCTCATCAGGGAAATTGTTTGGTTGTGAAGGGAAGGGGAAGTACTCACAAAATAACCTCTTGGTTTGGGTTACACCATTTTTATGAATGCCTGAGACAAGGGAAGTTCCACAATTCACTTCAGGTTTCGGGAGGTTTGTACTCTCTCAATAATCTGGATAAATGGAGGGGTGTTCAGCAGCTGCCAGAGGATGCATTAGAAGTTATAAGGTGCATCTGGAAATGCTCTTTTTGAGGGGCCTGGGAACATTTTTCTTCAAAAATGACCTTTGAAAGCTCTTTGAAGAAGACACAGCCTTATTCCTTGTGTGCCTCATGCAACAGCCTGGGCAAGGGAGGTTTGTCTGTCCCTGGGATCAGGAGATGTTCCTGCACCAGGTGTGGACCTATAAACACAAGAAATGCTTCTTATTTTTTCATCCTACATCAATGATGTGCTCCTTTAACTTTCAGATGGGAAACACTTCTTTTAGCTTTAAAAATAACAGTTTAGTACCAAAAGACCAACACTGAAAGCAACATGCATAAAGGAGTTTTAAAACACAGATTCTGAGAGTGATCTAATGAACGTGTTCCCTTCCTAAAGGCAGACAAACCCCTTATCTCAGATATTCTCTGCTTGTTTCCCCTGGACAGGATCCCTGTTTTCAGCTCTGAAGCCCCCTGAAACGATCTTCAAGGTGATTTTTTGGCTTGGCTACTTCAACAGCTGCTTGAATCCCATCATCTACCCCTGCTCCAGCAAAGAGTTCAAGAGGGCTTTTATCCAGATCCTGAGATGCCAGTGCCACCGGCGCAAGCAGCTGGGCTGGTGGCCCTACAGCTACAGAAACTGGAACCGCTGCTCCTTCGAACACGCCAGGAAAGATTCCCTGGAAGACAGCGGGAGCTTCCTGAGCGGCAGCCAGAGGACTTTATCCTCGGCATCCCCCAGCCCCGGCTACGTGAGCAGGATCAGCCACCCGGAGCTGGAGCTGTGCACGCTGCAGGAGCAGCGGCAGTGCCGCTTCTTCACCTTCCAGCTGCCGCCCGAGCGCAACGGGCACGGCCCCGCCGCGGGCCGGGGCGCTGCGGATGCGCCCAGGGGCTCTCCCTGAACGGCAGCGCTGCCTGGAGGGCGAACTCCCCGCTGGAACGAGCGGACCCCCACCGCCCCGTGCCCTCTGCGCGCTGCCCTGCCTCACACCGGGCCCGGGGGAAGCGATGGACCCGTGCACGGTTCTCGGGAGAGCTCGGGAAGGGAGCAGGGAGGAACAGGCAGCTTCATGGCACAGCAGTGCCCAGGAGCAGGGACTGCCCGTATTCCCAGTTAATTCCCAGAGAAACTACTGAAGCGTGAGCAGAGGGCAGGGAAGGAACTGCACGCGCCCAGGGAAGGGCACAAGGGATGGCTCAGCTGTGTGGGAGAGCTGTGGGACAGCCAGACACCTGTATGGAGAGAGGGGGTAAATGGGGTGGGGGGTGCCCAGCTGTGCCAGGGTGGGGAGGGATGGATGGATGGATGGATGGATGGATGGATGGATGGAGGGATGGATGGATGGATGGATGGATGGATGGATGGATGGATGGATGGATGGAGGGATGGATGGATGGATGGATGGATGGAGGGATGGATGGATGGATGGGTGGATGGATGGAGGGGTGGATGGAGGGATGGATGGATGGACGGAGGGATGGATGGATGGATGGATGGATGGATGGATGGATGGATGGAGGATGGATGGAGGATGGATGGATGGAGGGATGGATGGATGGATGGATGGATGGATGGATGGAGGGATGGATGGATGGCTGAGGGGGGCAGTGAAGAATGCAGTGAGGTCATTCCTCTCCAGGTTGCCCCTGGCTTTGCCCACAATTCCCAATTGTTCCGTACGTCACTGTACACTCGCACTTTAGGGATGGAAAACAATGATTAAAGTAATTTCTCAACAATTGAAACGCTTGCCCCTGTTACTGCAGGGCCGGAATTCAGCCAAGGTCCCTCATCAGGATTTCCACTTTAAAATAAAACACTCTTGGCCACTAAATTTGCCTTTGTGGCTCCTGCGATGCAGTTGCTTCCCTCATCACCAACACACGTAACTCTTCCATCAGGAATTAGTTTGAGGAGTTCGTTCACCAGGATCTCTTTGAAAGTTTGAAAATTCCAGCAGTGGTGAGAGCTCAGAATCTCCATTTCAGCATACCAGTGAGTGTCCTGCAGACATCCAGGCTTCCAGAGGATCTGATTTCTAAAAACAACACTCCTAAATCACTCCAAATAGCTCCCAAAAGAGCAGTGAGCACTGGAGACCCAAACCCCAGCCCCTGGTTCCTTGAGCACACTTTGGAAACAGCTCTGCCTGTTTAGAGTCTTTTCCTTTGCCTCTCAGATGAGAAGAGTCAAACAACACCAGCTTCAGTCACAGCTTCAACACAGGTACAGGCAATAAAGATTCTATAAGATGGGAAAAAACTCCACATGGATCTGAAGGAGGGACTACAAAAATTACAGAGTCTGATGTGCCACCTTAAAAATATGAAACTTGTGCAAAGCCACCTGACTTCTCCAGATGACATCTATTCTAAATATCTTCATTTTTCCTGCTGGAGTCTTTTACAACCTCCACCAGGCAAAGCCAGCCCAAAGGCAGCTGCACAAATCACCCTCTTCCCTTTGTTAGTCCTTCATTTGATGCACTGTTTTCCTTTAAAGGAAAAACTATTTGGGCCAGGGCACGATCATAAGGCCTTGTGGGACAAGCCCATTTTTTAGTACAGCCAGAATGAATTTGCCAAGCAGAACATGCAGTGGCAGTGGCACACGGTGGTGCCTTTGTTATGCTCATTAACAGACTTTCTGATGCACCCACTTTGCGGGCATTAGATTTGCCTCTAAAGAGGAGTTGCTGCCATTTAGCACCAAAAACAGGGAAATTCAGCACATAAAACAGGGAATTTCCCCAGGTTAAGCTGCTGTGTGGAGCTTAATCCCTGAGGAGGGGTTTGTCCAGAGCCATCAGTGGAGAGGCACAGCTGGAATGGCTCAGGGAGCTTTGTCACAGCCCAGCTGTACAGAAATTAAACCCATTAGGCTTCAGTGCACTCAGCTATGACAAAAGTGCTGCTTATCTGTCAGAAGAGTTATGGTAAAATCAATCCAGCTGAACGAGGCTGGAGCTGGAGAGCATCCTGCATCCTTTGCTCTTTGGAAATGCAGCTTCCCATTATCTTCACAAATGTGACGGGGAGAGGAGAGGACGTTGGTATTGTAAAGTACAGTTCCAGTCTGGAAAATGTCAAAGCAGCAACTTTCTATTCAGCAGAAGAGCTCTGTGCTCTCAGCTTCTGTGCTTGACTTCCACCTCAGACAAATGAGCAGAAAATTGCCCGGCACAGGAGATAATCACAGCAGTTATGGGATGGAATTATCGATGTGCTAACACCCAGTGTTGTTTATTTCGCACACTAACCAGCTCATCCCCACGGGGATACACTGGATTCTGGTTTGATACACTCCACAGGAGATTTGCTCACCTTCTTCCCAGCCTCTGGCAGTCTCTGGCTCCCACATTCCAGAGGGCAGGACACAGAGCATGGGGACGGTGCTTCGCACAAACACCACCTGCGCCTGGAGAGGTCAGAAAGAAGCACTGCAGGATATGGACACACACATTTATCACACTGGGTTTATGTTCAGTGGAACCCAGAAGCGTTCCCACCAACTGTGATTTCTTGGAGACGGAAAGGTTGCCATTCCATCATCAGATTTAATGATCCCGAGGCCACCTGTTTGTCTGATTGGGCTGGAACTAAACTGAGGAGATAAACCAAGTGTCCCTGTGGAGAAAAGCAAGGCTGTGATGTCGATTTATGTCACCGGGACAGGGACAGATCCCCCTGCACCCCTCTGCTCTCCTGCCTGGGTTAAAGCAGAAAACTACATTACATTTTTACTCTGTTGTCATCTGTGGCTTGGCTTTTCCCTGAAATAGCCAAAATTCCACTTCCACAGAAGTGGAAGGAGACAGGGAAAGGAAATCTGGGGCTGTTACTGGAAATTTTTAATGACAAAATACATTAGCTTGAGCTGTGAAAAACATGCTCCCTGTCTAGCAATTCCCATAATCTTCATAGTACTGCAGCCAAGACATGGAGAAAAGGAGAATGGATGTTCAAAATTAATAAGAATCCCCCACCATTTCTCTAATAAGTTAGCCTAAAAAGCAGATGTAGTAAAACTTTAATTTATGGCTGTGATTAAAAAGCCTTTAATTGCCTATTTCACAATTTCCTTTCAAAATGTTCTTTGGGAAGCACAATAATTTGATTCCACTGAGCCTTGTGTGCAAACGTTGAATTCTGGTGAAGAACCTGAACTTCCTGTGACCTCCAGAAAACGGTAATTATTTCTCCTTTGCTTGATTTGTTGAGCTTTGGTTTCTTCACTGTGAAGATCTAAAAAGTTGTCCCGAGAAGTAAATTTAACATATGGCCTGGAGCCTGAGGTAGTTGTGCAACATTTATCCCTCTCCTGGGTGGCTGAGAGTCCAACCCCGCCCTGCTGGAGCACGGGGGAGCTCCAGCCCTGCTTTCACCAAACTGGCCCAGAGTCACAAGGAAAGGGCCGGGGACCCGGCTTGGGAAATCCAACATCGCCATCTATTGGATTGCAGTGGCGAGGGAGAGTCACAAACCCTCCGGCCCACCGGAGTCCTTGGGCTTTGCACGACACCAATCCAACCTTTTAAGCAGTAAGACTTTCCCTCAGGGCAGCGGGAGGACTTGAATATCCCGCTTTCAGTTGTGATGATAAATAATGAGAAGATGTTTCCAGATTGCTGAGTTTTATCAACTCGAATGGTCACCTGGCTCCATCCATCGGCATCAGGCTGAATCTTCTGCTGTAAACAGTAGTATTTAGGAATATCTGAAGAACAACTGAAGTGCAAAACCTCCCAAGTCTCTGGCTGTTGGAATCCAAGGGTGTTGTTCCATCCCCTGGCACAATTCAAGCCTCCTTTTGGGCTCAGATTTGAAATGCCTTAACACCTTTAATGTTGTATGAAAGCAGAAGGGGCTGTGAGACTAAACAAGAGGAGCATCATCTCAAAGTTACAAAGTATGCAGGTGTATAAACATGAGATGTTCATCGGGGAGAAGCGGGTCCCGGGAGTCTCGTGGGGTTTGGCACAGCCAAGAGCTGGTGCTGCACCTGGATCAGGGCAACCCCTGGGACTGATGCAGGCTGGGGATGCACAGATGGAGAGTGGGATGATAGGTGAGAGCTGGACAGGAAAAAATGACCCCTGTGCCCTGGGCTGATCCCTCCACGTGGGCAGCAGGGGAGGGGGGATTCTGCCCCTGTGCCCCCTCAGGTGAGAGCCCAGCTGCAGAGCTGCCCCAGCCCTGGGCCCAGCACAGGAAGGGCCTGGAGCTGCTGCAGCCAGGCCAGAGGAGGCTCCAGGATGATCCGAGGGATGGAGCAGCTCTGCTGGGAGGAAAGGCTGCGAGAGCTGGGATTGTTCAGCCTGGAGAGGAGAAGCTTTGGGGTGACCTCACTGTGGCTTTGCAGGGCCTGAAGGAGCCAACAAGGAACATGGAGAGAGACGATTTACACTAGTGCGGCCCTGGGGAGAAAGAGGCCACCTGCCCTCACCTATTCTCACTGGCCCTCACCTGGTCTCACCTGTTCCCAGCTGCCTTCCGCTGCTCTCAGCTGTCTTCTTCTGCTCTCACCTGCCTTCCACTGCCCCCCTCACCTGCCCTCACCTGTTCTCACCTGCGCTCTCTCAAGGAACTACAGTCCCCAGCATGCCCCGCGCGCACCCCTCCCTCATTGGCTGTCGCGACCGGAAGCTGCTCTCTCGTGCGCCTCGGGGACGCGGCGGAAGCCGGGAGGCGGAAGCGCGGCTGGCGCAGTGAGTGCGGGGCCGGGGGCGCGGGGGCCGGGGAGGCCTCGGGGGGATCCAGCGGGGCCGGCGGGCGATGGCCCCGGTCTGGACCATCCCCTCAGCGCCCGGACAGCGCGGGGCGAGCCCTGCGAGCCGGGCACGGCGCCCTGGGGGTCGTGGTGGGGCTGGAGGGGCCGCAGGGCAGGCGGGGGCCGTGCTGGGGTCGGTCCCGCGGGGCTGTGCCGGGCTGGTCCCGGCGCTCTGAGCTCCGCAGTTCCCTTACTCACGGAAGCAGTGTCCCGGCCCCGTGTCCCTGCACGGGGTATGGAATCGGGGGGAAGTTGCCGCCCCCCTCGAGAGATCCGAGTTTCCCTTTAGAGATGTCAAGAGCACTTTGAAGCACTTTAAAGATTTGTAAAGGTGGATAGAATAAATTATATAATTAAGTATATTTGGAGGTGTATAAATATGAAAGGGGAGGTGTTACAGTGGGGATTACTGTAACACGCCTATATCAAACCAGGAGGCCCGTGGAAAAGAAATATATATGGACGGATTGTTGGTAGATGTTTCAGAGATGTTTATTTCCCCAGCCCATGGCCGGGGCTCTGCCGAGGAACCCTCACAGTCTGGGCTGAGGGTCCCTGCCCGGGCAGGGAAACACAAACCAACAATGGGGAACGAGGCTGCCCAGGGGCAGGGAAACACCGTGTCTGTCCCTCAGGGCCCCTCTCCCAGGGCTGCACGGCGGGGGAGGAGACCCCGACAGGGAGGGCTCAGGGCAGGGCCCGGGCTCTGCTCCGGGGCCCGGCAGCGGCCCCAGAGCCACGGGCAGGGCCTGAGCCCGGCAATTCCCCCGCACAGGAGGCAGAACTGCTGCCCTGGGCAGGGCCCGGCCCTGAGCAGAGCCCAGAGAGGCTGTGGGGTCTCCTCCCTGGGGATATTCCAGAGCTGTCTGGACACAATCCTGTGCCCTCTGTTTGGGAAGGCAGGAGGTGGGACCAGTGGCCCACTGTGGTCCCTTCCAGCCTCACCCACTCTGGGATTCTGGGATTTGTTTGCTGACAGGTCTTTAAAATGATGATTATTGAGTGTCACTCCTTTCTCATTTCTGCAACCCTCTCCCAGGAGCCGAGCATGGAAGAATTTAAAGATGCAAGCCTGCCTGATGAGTTACTGAATCACATGAAGCTGTCAGATCAGAAGTGTCCAGAGACTGGCCCCAGCGATGCCCAGCACCCCCAGAGCTTTGGAAGTGGCTGTGCCTCATCCCCAGGCCAGGATCCCACAGAGGAGAGTTTCCATGACTGTCAGGACTCCTTTGAGGCCAAAGGACCTGTGCTGGATGACGAAGGGAATGTTCAGGATGAAGGGAGCAGCTCGAGGAAGCAGACAGAACTAGATGAAGAATACTTGCTAGAACTAGAGAAAGATATGCCAGAGGAGGAGAAGCAGGTAATGCAAAGCACCGGTGCTGGGTATGAAATGATCTGTATGGAATGGTCTGGGGCTGACATGGAAAGGGACCTTTAAAGCTCTCTGTGTCTGCTTTTACTGTTCTAAATTCCCTCTTTTAGGTAACAAACGTTTGTGGCTTTCCTTGCTGCTCTTAATCCTCACATTCCATTGCAGATTTTGTGTGCCTTGAGCAGTGAGTGAGGTGGCTGTGACTCAGAGACTACAGGGAACAGAACTCTCCCTGTTCCCTGTTACTGTCTGTGCATCCATTGTTTTTCCCTGAGTGCCTGCAAGGTGCTTTTCCAAAGTTCAGCAGATTCCAGGATAGTTTTCCTGAAAGGTTGGTTTAGGGAATCCAGCCAGTTGGGATTCAATTTGGATGGATCCCTATGGATTATTTGGGCTTTCATGAAATGAAACACATTAAATGTGTGGGATTGTTTGCTTTCAGCGCTGTCACATTGGACAAACTCATCCTGCAGCAGGGAGGAGAAAAATGCAGTTTTTCATCTATAGAACACATCCTTGTGTTAATTTGGAAGTTCCTTGAGGTGGGAAAGCAGTACTGGGGAAGGACAACATGGGATACAATCTCCTTGAAGCAGGAATGAGACTGAAAGTAATTCTGGTCTCTGCTGGACCTGGTGGGAATCCCTTTGGATCTCTGTGTCTCAGGTTTGACTCCAAATAAGCAGAATGATGCTGCCATTTGTAATTTAATAATGAAAACTAGGGGGGTGGGAATGTCAGAGGCCTTTCTGGTGCATCCTTTTAGGCCTCCCCATGACTCCCTCTGGGAAGTCAATATCTTGTTGTTGTTGTAGGAGGGAGCTTGTTTGGTTTGGGTTTTTTTGCAGTAGGGGACACACCAAAACAGAGCGTTCTCCAAATGCATCTCTCAGGTGCTGAGCAGAGAGCAAAAATCACCTTCCTTGACCTCCTCACACACAAAATCCATGTCATTGCCCTTGGGTTTTTTCCAGTTGGAGTGAACAGTCCCTTTTTTCTCCTTGTGTTTATTCCTGTACAATAAGGAGCACTGTCATCGTGAGTCACATTGGGGCTGCTGCACCAGCCTGGGACTTGAGAGCTTCCGAGAAAAACTGCTAAAAACTGGGGGGAAATTGTTCCAGAGCTAAACTCTAAAAAGAGCAGCAAGCCTGGCAATTGACTGTGTTAATTTTCGTGCTGTTCTTGGTTTGGGTGTATTTTTAGATAATCATCTCATTTTGCACATGGATCTTTGCCTGCTGTCAAATGACCAAAATAATTGGGAATGCTGAATCTTGGCACTCAGCTTTGTGGAACTCCACTGGAAGGGGCTATGGGAGTGCAAAACAACAACTGCTTCAAACTGGGAAGGTTTCCTTAGAGAAAGGCTGGAGGCAGCTGCAGCTCTCGTCTTGCTGCAGGTTTATTTCCAGTGGTGTTGAGCAATTCTGCCCTTCGGAGCGGTTTGTGATTTCATCTACCCAAACTGAGCAATTCTGTCTCTCACCAGCGCCACAAGTATTGGATCAGCAGTTCTTTGTTTATATTCCATGGAGAGATTTCTAAATATTGCAGGCTTTCAAATGTAGTTTTTTCTCTAGCAAAATATTGCTGGTATCTCATACAAGCAGAGCTGCAGAGCTCTGAATGCTCAGGTGTTAGAGCCACTGGAGTGGCCCATTCCATGAGCTCACCCTGGACAGGTCATTCCTCAATTGCTGCTCCAACTCTCCTCCTTGTACTTGCTATCAATGGCCACGAATTTATTTTTTAAAGTGAAACATTCTGGATATTCTGATGATAGAAGATTCTGTTAAATGCTGCGGCTTTTAAGAAAAAGTCCTGCAGTCCCAGTCTGAAAACAGTGCTGCACATTCATTTACTCAGAGCTTTGCAAACGCTCTAAGCCTCCTCCCAATGACTCAAAAGGAGTGTTTTTGAGAAGGGCAACATGGGTTTTTATTTATTTTTTTATTGCAGCTGCAGCAAATGAGACAGAAATTCTCAGAAGTGCTTTGTGGCTGCTGAGGTGGGGAGCAGCCTCTCAGCAGCCCCTTGTGCCCTGTGCTGGCACACCTCAGTGTGAGTGGAGCACTGAGGGCAGTGATTCTCAGCGAAATCAAGCTGTATTTTTAGATCCAGGGCAGTAGAAGCAGACATCAAACAGCAGCCTGGTGCTGGCACCTGGGGAGGTGGATTTGATTTGGCTGCTTGTCTAAATCACAAAAACTCCCCAGGCACTGGTGCTGCAGCACCAACCATAAACTGTGGGCTCAGGGCACGAGGAGAGCTGGATGTGAGCCCTGCTCCAGTCGGATTTGTGGAGCTACACCTTCACAGTTTGGGGTTTTTGTAACCAGAGCCCATTGTTGTGTTCAGCTGCTGTAATAAATGGGCTCTGTGCAGTGATGCTCTCCAACAATGGGCTGTAGGAAAAGCCTCTCATTTATTCTGGAGATGCAAAGGCAGATTCTGGTCCTGGCTCTGGGTATTTCTGGGCAGATTCCAGCAGCTCAGAGTAGAAACACTCACCTGTGCAGAGGCTGCTGCAGAGCTCAGAGGGAAGGAGCCAGTGAGTGGTTGTGTATTTTCTCTAATTACATTTCAAGAGCCCCATACAGTGAGATTTCTAATGTTAAGCAGCAGGAATTCCTTCCAGGGACACAGCAGGGATACCCTAAGAAATCTTCTCTACACAGAGAAGCAAAATAAGAACCTGAAGGGATATTGAGACACAAACCTGTAAGAAGAGCTCTTAAAAACAGAGCCTGCTTCCTTGCCTGGGCTTGCAGCTCTGAGCCTTTTAAGAACTGAAATTCACTTTTCCAGGGTTTGGTTGTTGTTTCACAAGGCTTCTGCTGCTGCCTCAGCAGAGGCACTGAGCAGCAAATTGCTTTTGATGCATTCCAAGCAGATTTTTCTGGCTGGTTGTCAGTGACAGTGATGGCTTTGACGTGGGGCTGCTCTGCAGAATTAATCCGAGGACACCCAGCAGCTGTTCCAGGGTCATTGTTCAGCCTGCCCCAGCCCTCCTCTGGGGGACACCCTTTAATGAGGGGTTTATCCAGTGCAGGACTCACAGTCCCTCAGCTCCTCCATCGTGGCAGATGCTGCCCTGTTCTGTGGCAAGGACTTCAGCACCTGGCCTGGGGTGCTCTAATTTTGGCTGTGGAACCCCGTGTTCTGTAAGACACCGGGATAAATATCCAATATTCCTCCTGAGCAGTTCCTTCTCTGGGCTTTCCATGTGCCCTGGACCTCCAGCTGGCTGGAATCACAGTTCCTGTTCTGACAGCAGGAAATGTGTCAAGCAAGACAAGCAAGAGGAGATTCTTGAGGAGTGTCTTGTGAGCAACTCCATAGGAATGAGGTGGAACTGATTTTGAGAAATAGGATTTTGAGTGATACCTGAGATTCCTTCTGGGCTAAACAGTAAAGTTTCCCTTTTTTTAACGCCCCTGTTTTTTGCAGGCTCTAGGATACATTAGAGAACACTGGCTTAGTGAAGACATTTCCTTTAAGCTGCCCCCTCCTCACCCTTCCTTTCCTCCCTGTGCCTTTGGGGTGATCCCATTGTTTTCCATAAAGGGAAGTTTCTGTATAGAATAAAACATCCTGTTACATTTTCAGAGTTAAAGCTTGGAACATTTGAGCAGTAGATCTGTATCTGCTGCAGTCATTCATTGCAAGAGCTGGTGAGAAGAACTTGAATAAAAGCTGAAATTATAATTTCCCTGTGTGATTTATAATTCTTTGCGTTGTAAACAAACAAAAGTCTTTTGCTGGATGGCAACTGAATAGGAAGAGGGGAAAAGTCTCCCTTCATGTCCCTTTGAGTGGTGCTGTCTGATTTGAGTCTTGTGTTCAGTTGTGGCAGAGGCTGCTCCTGTCAGATCGAGGCCTTTCCCACTTGTGCTGATGGATTTAGGGTCAGCTCCACTTTCCCTGCCCGAGGCTGTTGCCTCTGGAGCAGGAAGGATGAATGGCACTGTTGTCACTCAGGGAGAGGCACACTTAGGCTGGGCTTAACTGGAGCTGTCAGGGAGGGCTGTGACCTCCTTCCCTGTGTCTGCAAGTGCTGCTTCCAATTTCATGGAATTTGGTGATTTGGCAGTAGAAAGAGTAAAGTTCTTTTCCATGGAATCCCAGGGAGCAGGGACAGGCCAGGTCTATCCCTGCCATTGCCCTGGAACCTCCCAAGTGCAGCTTTGGCACTTCTCAAGATTGAAAAAAGGGGTTTTGGGGTGACTCCAACCTTAAACGGAAATGCACATCCTTGGATGCAGGATAGAGCAGTAGCTTCCCAAAACTGCAGGGGGTAGCAGACAACTGCCAACAAACGACTGAGAAGTGGGATTGGAAGCTGAAAAATGTATCCCTGATCTGTTTGAATTCCTGTTTCTGTGCAGCCTCTGAACTCCAGGAATTTTGAATTCCCTGGTTGTGGTGACCTTCCCAAGGGGCTGTGAGTGGCAGGTTCAGTGTAAATAGAATTTCTCCAGAGCTGGAGCCAGGAGCAGTTCCCAGCAAAGGGAAATCAAGGGATCAATCCAAGCACAGGAACAGCCAGAGGAAATGTTGTGGGAAGTGTCACAAACTGAGGGTGTTGTTCCTTCAGCTCCCACTGGCTGCTCAAGGATATCACTTCCAGCGCTTTATTGTGTTGCTCACTTCCCGAGGAAACAGTGGGAATGTGTAGGTTGCTGTCTCCTCTAATAGCAGAATAATGCTTTTATTACTATAAAATTATATTTAATATATAAACAGAATTTATATCTTTTATTCTATTTTGTATCATGCTTTTCTGTTAACCCTGAGTGTTTTGGCAGAGCAGCTGAGGGCACGGGCTGTGTGTGATTTAGGTTTGTACTTTATTGTCACAGACCAAGCTGTCCCTTGTCATGATTTGAGATAATCTCCAGCACCCCTGGCTTTGCCAGGCAGGTTTGGGTTAAATACTGATTTTTTCTGAGTCTGGGATTGGAATTCAGTATCCAAATCTAAACATTTCTAATCAGATCCTATAAGAATCATCACCAGTTACATGCAGTTATTTCTTCAGAACTTCAAAAAATATTTAAACCACATCAAAGATCAGTGCCTGCCATGGAATTTGCCATCTTTGCATGACTAAAATTTGCAAAAAAACCCCAAACCTTCAGATTTTGCTGCCATTGAAGAGCAGAAAACCCTAAACTGGGGAGCTGTGGCTGCCACCAGTGCTGTGTGTGAGCTGCCCCAGGGCACGGAGCAGGCCAGGATGGCTTTTCCTGGGCACAGCATTCCAGGGTTCAGGCTGACCCAATTCCCTGGGAGGGAAGGAAGGGCAGCTGCCCTGCAGCCACTGAACCCATGTCCTGGAGCAGCCTGCTGGGACATGGAGGGGCATCTGCCAATCCCTTCACGAGTCACTTGGGATTTTTCCCTCTGGGCTGATCAGTCCTGGGGAGCTGCTGCCCACTCACCCCAGGGCGCCCATGGAGCTGGAGTTCCCCATCCTCAGGGCAGAGCTGGCTCTTCTCAGTGCTGGAGGGCTTTGGGGTTTTTCCCTGGGTTTGAGCAGGTTCTCCCAGCCTCCCCTGGAGCAGTGCAGCTTAAATGGAAATTCAGCCCTAAGAGTTGCCTTTCCCCTGTTCTGTGTTAGGAATTTCTGTTAAAGGAGTGTCTGGATGGAGGAATAAATAATGTATTTGTTTCACACACAGCCGGCTTTGCAGGGCAGCGTCTTCAGCATGTGAGGGGCTCATCCATTTTTCATGCAGTTACATTTTGTGGAAAAGCCAGAGGAATTGGCTTTTATGTGTTGCTTCTTGATCAGTCATACCTGAAATGCAAATCCATCGATGTGCAGGAGGTACCCTACAGACTTCAGCTTTTTAAAAACACTTTGGACACTCAGTTTAGAAGTTAAACCCATAAACCAGGGATATGTTGGAAATGCAGGTTTTGAACCATTGCTGCTTTGCAGGGAGCTGAATAAATTACAAAATCATACACAGAGCTCTTAAAAGTGCTGCTTTGTTGTTTTTCCTTTTACTCCTTTTTTTTATATAAAGCTTTTTCTTCTGAAGCTTTCTTGCTGCAGATCACTTTTTATATTAGCATTTAATGCATCATTAGGGTAAACATGTAATATTTTTTAATAATTCAGATAAAATGAAACAAAATGTTGATCATGCAGGTCAAACTTTTCATCCAGCATCCCTTGATTTCAGGGTTTCTGCCTGAGGACTGGTGTGAGCATGCTGGAGTTGTGGTCATAATAAAAATCCTTTCATTCTTGTGGAGCTGTAACTGAACCCTGTGCAGCAGAGAATCAGCTCGTGGCACTGAAAGGCCACTTCTAAATAGGTCATGAGCAATGAAGTCAGTGGGGTTTGTGTTTCAGGCAGCCCTTCCCTCACTGAGGGCTGTCTGTGGAGATCTTTCCAGCAGGATCTTCGTCTCAGGCCTGCTCTGTGCTGAGATGGGGCTGCTTTGTTCAGTGCCACAAAATGTTGGGATCATTTTCACTCTCTGTGCACTGCAGATGATTTTAAAATGCCTTTTTGTGGGGTCCAGGCAGGAATTTCTGTCTGATCCCTCAAAAATTGAGATGTAGCAGTTCCACATTCCCTGTGCTGAACAGCAGAGTCCTGCATTACACAGGGAATTTGGGATTTTTGTGCAGTGTGGAATTTGTATGTTCATGTTTAGAAAGCACCAACTGAGTCCCTTGGGGTGTTGTGGAAGGACTTGGGGGTGTTTGTCAGGCCTTCCTGAGCACTTCCTGAATAATTGGATATGGTTTGTCTGCCCTGTGTTTTGTGGGGTTTCCTTAACATTTGAGGAGTAATGGGTATTAGAAAAGCTATTTAATAGGCAATGGGAACAAATTTGATGGTCTGGGCATGTATCAAAGGGGTCAGATGAGATTTTGCTGTGGAATTTTGTGTCATGGCTCAGTGTCCTTCCATTGAACCTGATCTGTTCTCAAGGTGGTGCCGATGGTCAGGTGAATCAATTTGCAAAGCCAATAAAAGCAGGAGGAAGAACCTGTGATTTTGAAGTGTTTGTCAGCTCCTTGGCATAGCTGGGAGCTGCTGCAGTGCTCCACACACTGTACTATATTTAGCTGTTTCCAAGGAGATGTTCTGTGTGATATTGATAATTGCATTAATCCTTGATTCACACAATCTGCAGGAAAGGAAACTGCTCCTTTTCCTACTGTTGGCTTTTTAATTGCTCAGTGATCTGTCATTTACAGACACCTCCATTGAAGTCCTTTGTGTGCTGGGAGAAAAACCAGTGGTCCAGCGACGGTTTTTGTATAACAGAACGACTCCTGAGCTCTGGGATGTTCCTGCCTTTCCCTGCTTTGTTTCAGGAATGGCTGCACTGTCAGGAGGTTGAAGGGATGGCTCGGTGACATCCTGAGTTTTCTGTGTCACGGGCTGAGAGCCTGAGCGTGGCCTCCCCTTGTGCCAAGATGTTCATGGTTGAAAACACAGCTCTGCTCACATGTGCATTTCTCACTGGACAAAGAACCTGGTTTGGGGGTTCACTCACTCTGCCTGAGAAATCTTGCAGGGCAGAGATCTTTCTCACCCTGGACCTTTTCCTTGTGCATCTCTGAATGTAACTGGAATCGCTGAGGAGGAATTATTTCAAGCAAAACTTTTGAGACTTTACATTTCAAATATATTCTGCTTAGTTGACCTGCAGTGAGTGAATTAAATGGAGTTGGAAAGGAGAAGCAAACAGCCAGCTAAAAGGTGATGTACTGGTTTAAAGCATGGAATTCTCCATGGATGCTCTCCCTGCATCCTGGTGTCTGTGAAGTGGAGCTTTTTAATTGCTGTGCTGTTACACTCCAGTGTTTCATGCATATAGAAAGGATTTCGTGTCACAGGGTCTACAAGCAGATCTTGGTAGAGTTAAAACTGTTCAGGTTATGGTTTTTTCTGCTTCCCTTCCATACTTTATTTGGAACTGCAGCTGACCTAGTTGTTCACTTCAGTGAAATACTCTGAGACATTGTCGTTTCTTTTGTAGAAAAGAAGGAAGGAGAGCAAAGGGCTGAAGGAGAAAGGAAATGAGCACTTCAAGAAAGGAGGTGGGTTGATCATCTTTGAACACCGTGTGGATGCTAGAGAATCTCAGAATAGTACTGAGCCATCATGGTGGTGCTGCAGAAAACCCTGAGGAAGATCTCACACCATCCTTGTTGAATTTTATCACCCCTTTCATTTTTCTTCCAGCTCTAGAGAAGAGACAGAGATACCAGGCCTCCTTTAGAGCTGTTTAAATCCCAAAGATTTGGATACTAAAGCGGGATTCCCATGAAAGCTGAGTGCTTACATACAAAACCATGGATTTTGGACTGCCTTCCAAGTGTCAGGGCTTCGTTTACCGATCAAAAAAGGCTTCCCCCAGGCTCTGAGTTGGGCTGATGGTTGTGCTTAGAATTGATGGAGGACCTGGGGCTCTGTAGCTGCCTTGTACCTTTGTACATGGATTTTAATGAGCAAACAGAAGGGGGGAAGTGGTTTTGACACCTACCTTTGATTTAATCTGCTGGTGGGTGGAGGATCCCCAGAGAAAGCAGGAAATGCAGGTTCTTGCTTCCTTCAGTCAGCAGGACACAGCCAAGGAACCTGTGTGCCCTGCAGACCAGGCAGAGGCTGGAGGTGCCTTGTGTCCTAAGGGAACACAATCCTGGGAATGTTCTCCAGCTCTGGAAGGCATCAGAGAGGGCAGGAGGGAACTGCTCAGCCCAGGAGAGGCACAGGCCTGGAGCGTTGGCTGAGGCACCTGCTGGAGTCTCATCCCTGGCCTCTCCTTGACAAGCCTCTGACATTTAAGTCAGCCACTGAGGATGATGTGGCCATAAAACCTCCCTGCAGCTGCTCTGAGCAGGTACGGGGCAGTGACAGGTCAGGGACACACTTCATCCAAAGGGATTCCACCTCTGCTCAAATGGAAGGAAACAATTTCAGGGATGAGAATTACATCCACATCCTGCTGCACTAGTTGCATTCAGCTCAGGAGTATATTTCTGCTTTTACAGGCAGAATTAAGTCAACTTTAAAATAATCAATTGTATTTATGTACTTAGTAATGTTCTTTGAGAGCAGCTACTGATTCTGGTGTAATATCACCAGATCTTGAGAAATGTTTCCAAAGGAACTTCAGCCATGGGTTCAGTGATTTGAAACAAATGGTTTGGTTTGGGTTTTTCCTGTTGCTCTGCAGACTATGGAGAGGCAGAAGACTCTTACACCAAGGCTCTGCAGATATGCCCAGCCTGCTTCCAGAAGGACAGGGCTGTTCTGTTCTCAAACAGAGCTGCTGCAAAAATGAAACAGGTGAGTGTTGGTTTTATTCTGTGTCACACTGGATTAAGGCTGGGACAAATGCAATTAGCAAGTGATCAGAGCCCTCCCAGACCAAGGAGTCCGAGCTGTGCCCCATCCCCACCTTGTCCCCAGCCCAGAGCACTGAGTGCCACGTCCAGGCCTTCCTTGGGCACCTCCAGGGATGAGGACATGAAGAAATATGACTTCAGTCTAACAAAACTATTCTGTGTTCTAGGACAAGACAGAGGCTGCCCTGACTGACTGCACCAAAGGTACTTTTTTCTCTCTGTGCTGCCCTCGTGCCAGATTTTTATACAGAAATTGTGTCCTTTAGTGCCTTTGCTGCAGAGCTATAATTTTAGGCATAAGGGTCTTTAAAGAATTGAACAGAAAACACCTGATTTGTATTACTTATTTTGTAAAATGTCTGTCAAACCTTTCCTGTCTGCAGTAATTTACTTTCTATTCTCCCATGCCATAAGGCTGCAGTTCGTGCTTGTTTTTAATAGGAAAGTCTTTTCTATGGAAACTGTTTCCCACACCTGTGATTTCAAACCCACTTCCACCTGCCATTCGCCCCAAATCCTGGTTTAATCCCAGATTCCAAAGAACTGTGAGGCTGTATAGAGTTAAAAGCATTATCAAGTCCCTTTCCTGCACAGCTTTTGCTTTGTCACCAGGGCTTATGTTCCCCTGTTCCTGCCCTGCAGTTCTCTCTCTGCACCTTCTGGTGGAATCAGTTCAGCTGTGCTTTGCTTTATTGCTTCCGCCCACTCACCCACCCTCGAGTGTTTGTTAAACTCCCTGTGACAGCTGGGGAAAAAAACCCAAATTACCAATCAGAGAACTAATCCAGTGGCTGTGTGCCAGCACTGCCTGCACAGAAATGGGAGGCTGTGTGTGCTGAAAGGGCTCCTGGAGGTACCAAATCCTCCCTGGCCTCTCTCACTGGGGCTCTGCCTGGCTTTGGTGCTGCTGCTTTCTGAAAAACACCTTGGGTTTTGCAGTGGCTCAGAGGGAATCAATGTGCTTTGAGCAGGGAGACTTCAGCTGCCAGGGCCTGACACTCCCCAGGGACTGGAGCACAGCAGAACAATTCAGTCACCTGCAGCTTGCTGACTGTGGCATTGCCTTTGTCCTTCCCAGAAGATAAACTGGAATATTTACCTGGATAATCCGAGATTTAATTGTCCCCAGAACCATTTTAATGGGCTAGGAAGTATAAAGTGGACAGACCTCTTCCTGTGGTGAAAAATCCTTCATAGTCCCTCTTTCTGAGGTGAAATCTTTCACATTCCCTATTTCTGTGGTGAAAAATGGATGAAGGAATTCTTGAGGAATTACCATGTGGAGGTTACTGCTGAGTTTAGCATTCAGTCTGAACTGCTACTGCAAACAGCCCTGGCTGCCAAGGGAATGAGGAGGGGAAAAGCTGAGATTCAGTCAGGATGCCCCTCTGCCAGCTCAGAGAGCTGAAATCACTGTTTGTGCATTCCCAACCCAATCTGGACTGTTTGATATTAAATTCAGAAGAGCTCCAGAAATTCTCCTGGAGTTTGTCTCCACTTGAACTGAGATAAGCATGGCAAGACTGATTTTTCCCTGCTGTGTGTGTCTGGAGGGATATTTAACTTTAGCTGCCATCTAATAATAGCCACTTTCTAAATACACAAAAACTGAAATATCTTGCAGATCCTTAAAGTTTCTGTAGCATCACTTAGGGTCCCTGCATGGATAGGATTGCACATTTAAAGCTTTGTGACCATAAATCACTTCCATCTGTGATAGATAGTGGACATTAAACGAAACATGATCCTGAGACTGTCCCAGGCAGCTGTTTCTGAGTTCTGACTTAGCTTTAAGCTGTGCCTCTGCTTGATCCTGAGTTACATTCTAAGGACAACTTATAAATGTAATACACACTTCAGAATTCATTTGAGGGGTGGAGAAATGTTTCAAGTACAACCCTGGGCTTTGGTTTTGTTTTCCAGCTGTGGAATTAGACCCTCACTATGTCAGAGCTTTGCTGAGGAGAGCAGAACTCTATGAAAAAACAGAAAAATTAGATGAAGCTCTGGAAGATTATAAGGCAGTCCTAGAAAGAGACCAATCAGTTCATCAAGCCAGAGAAGCTTGCATGGTAAGCTTAAGCCTTTCAGTGAACTTTGACCTAACTTATTTATCATTGTTTTAGTTCAGCTTCACATCAGTGAACCTGCAATGAATTCTGCCTCTGAAGGACAAAAAAAAATCATTTGCATCACCTGCAAATTTGTCTCTAAGACCACTCTGAATGCATTGTTACAAAAATCTTTTTGAAAGGCTTAATTGTTTTAAGTCTCCATTTGGGAAAATAAATCATTAGTGGTGATTCTGCCCCCCTTTTCCCCACACTGTGGTGTTAAGTGACAGATTAGGAACAGCTTTTATGGCATATTAGGCAAGAAACCTTGCCTGGAATGATTTCCTGGGGGACTGGATCAGTTGCACTGATGGCAGAAAATATTCTGCTTAACTGTGTGATTGCTGTTGGTGGTGAGGGGTGACCCCATTAAACAGCTGAGCTCCCAGAAAGGACCTGCAGCCTCTGGAGCTGGGCTGGGGCTTCCCCTGGGCCAGGAACAGCTCCCCAGGGAATGGGCACGGCCCCGAGGCTGCCAGAGCTCCAGGAGGGTTTGGACACCACTCCCAGGGATGCCCAGGGTGGGGTTGTTGGGGTGTCTGGGCAGGGCCAGGAGCTGCACTGGGTGATCCTGGTGGTCTCTTCTCACTCAGGATAATCCAGGACTCTGAGTCAGACCCTCAGAGTTGGCTGGTTCTGTCCAGGCTGTTTGGAACCCCTGGAAGTACAAACACTGTCCTTGTACCTCTGCAAAGCCATGCTTTTCTCTCAGGGACTGTGCCCCCGATGGTCCCAGAGCAGAGCCCTTGCCCAGCCCCAGAAGGGAATCTCCAGCAGTGCTGCTGCTCCTCTGGCCATCCTTCAGCTCACAGCTCAGTGTTTATTCCTGATTCCTGTGCCTGGGCAGTGCAGAGCTTGGGGTTCCTGTTGCCTGACCTCCCTTGGCCAGGCAGAGCCCTTGGCTGCAGAACCCTTTGGACAAAATGCCCTCAGTGTACCCTGCACTGGGATTTGGTCTGTTCTGCCTTGAGCTGGTCCTTGTCAGATTTGAGGGGAGAAGCAAACTATTGAGACTGAAGCTTAAAACTCCCTTCTTGAAAACCTGTTCAGGAAATCCTGACAGCTATAATTTTACACTTTTCAAATATTCATCATAAATCTCTAAATTTCATAATACAAACTCCCAGGTTTCAGCTGTTGACTCCCCATACCTGGTTACATCTCTAACCTGGAGGAGGCTGAGAAGCTTTGCTCTGTTTTAAGGTAAAAGTGTCTCTGCTTTGCAGGAATATCACAGAATCTTTTCCTCCTCACTGGCAGTGAAAATGATGCCTCAAGAAAATCTGCAAATTGGCTTCATTCACAGTTCGAGCAGATCTTCCTCCTCCCTGCCCACAGGAATGATCTCACACTGCTCTAGGGAATGTCATGACCCTGTTAAATGACAGATTAAAATATGAAATGCACAACATTCTTTGATTCCTGATTTGGTACCTGCTCCAACATTTGAGCACTGTTTGTATTTCAGGAGTGCAGAGCTGAGGTTCTGATTTCAATCCTCCATTATTTTTGACTTTTTCAATGCCAGACTAAACAGTTTGGAATTATCATGGTTTGTGGTCAAATCATCCCTGTTGCTGCTTTCCCAGAAAGTTTCATTATATGGAAGCAATGCTTAGGTTTGGTTTTTCACAGGTGTGTAACTGTGGGGAGAATTTCAGCTTCCACACAGGTTTTGAGGTATTTTAGGGCAGATAAAGTGATTTCCCAGAAGAAGCTGTACTTTGGGATAAGTATCACAGACACCAGATAAAAATAGGTGTCCATAAAGACATTCCTGGAGTGGGAAATGCTGAGTCTCTGGATTAGCAGTGTTCAGAGTCTGAAGTAGGGACTGCACATCAGGATTTGTGTCTCTGTCACTGCTGATGTCCAAAATGGGACTATTATTGAAACAGGGCTCTGATTCCAGTTTTTCTCTCTCTCCACAGAGATTACCACAGCAAATTGAGGAGAGGAATGAAAAATTAAAGAAAGAAATGTTGGGTGAGTAGCATGTACTTCCATAAAAATCTTCATAATCTGCTAGAAAAAAATGCCTGAGTAGAATCTCTTGTATAAAATTTAATGGGGGTAAATTTGAAAGGAAATATTTGTTCAGTGTTAAACAAAACTCCTGATTTCTCAATTGCTTGGTTTCACCTACAGTAAATTGGAGACAAGGAATTCTTCCATGTAGGAAAGGCCATTAGTTCTATTTAAAGAAAGAAAACTTAAAACCTTCTGAAACAATTTCATATTGATATATGCAAGAGCTGGGGAAAATGTTTTGACCCAGGCCAACTGCTCAGCCCTTTCTCCCTGCAAATAAACCCTCAAAGCAAACATTCTCATGAAAGGGATAAACCAGGGCTTTCTCTAAACCTGTACCTGAAGGAACTCCCCCAGCTGGAATAACTGGGGATGTTTGATCTGGGGGCTAAAGAAATAAATGTGATTATTTCTGTAGCACTTCCAGCCCAGAGACCTCCAGGTGTTCATGTTTGCCTTGATTTATTCAGCATTTCATTGCTGTTTGGTTGGAGGCTGAATTGGACCTCCCCAGGGTTAGCACCAGGAGTGGAATTACGTTTCCTAAGGCAGTGTTTGGTGGGAAGGGGAAGGCAGTGTTTGCCTGTTCTGCAAAAAATCAGGATAAACAAACTCAGCCTGTCTTTCACACTGATTCTTGATATATTTGGGAAGAAGAGACTGTTTCAGCTTATGCTGATATTTTTCCGTAATGTCTTTTCCTGCTCTGCCGCCTCTGATTTGCTCTGGCTTTGTTCTGCTCTGACCTAGCAGAGTGTCAGTGAGGCTTTGCAGAGCTTTACAGGATCAGAGTCTGCTTCCCCCATTGTGCTGAGAACAAACCCTAAATAAAGCAGGTTAAGGGTGATAGGGCTATAAATAAATGACAAATGCAGAAAATCTCCAGAAGGATCAGGCCCATCGGTAGGACATGGGATGGGTTTCAGCACAAAGTAATATGAAAATAATTCCTGATCTTTGCTGAACTCTAAAGGGCCTCACTAATCACAAGGGATTTGGCTGGAACAGTAAATCCAACCCTAGTTCTGCTCTGCTGGCTTTTTCCTGGATGTCAGACTAGATGGGATCTTCTTTTAACAGTGTTAATACCTTAAAAGTGCCAGTTGGGATTTCAGAACTGAACTGGGCTTTTGGGAACCAGTTCAGACTGTTTCTGTTGGGATTCTGGAGAAAGAAGTCCCTTCTCAGTGATGTCACACAAGGAGTTCAAAACAGCTGGAGAGCCAGACTGAGAGCAGGGTAGGACAGCACAGAACCTGTGTTCATCCCCAGCCCCATGTGTGACAGGATGGTCACAGCTGTGCTTAAATGACAATGACATGGTGGCAGTAGGGCAGGGGGGGTTGAGCTCAGCACTGCCTGAGCTCTCTGGTGTCACACAAACTGAGGGGTTTCTATAAAACACTCTCTTGAAATGAAGTCAGGAATGTGGGCAGCTCCTTCTCCTAAGTGTCCCAGATGCCCTGTGTGTTGCTGTTAAGGGAAGCAGTGGTGATGCCATGGAGCTGCCCAGGGAGGAAGGAAGCGCTTCCCAAGGTTTGCAAACTGCTGCAGCTCTGGCTGAGGTCAGGGGAAAGCCCTGGAGGGGATTTAGGTGGGAGTTCTGGAAGGAGTGGGAGACGAGAAACTCAATGGAATGTGGTGGTTATGAGATTCCTTTGGATTGTTTCATTGTGCAGTGAATTTGTTTGAAGCTGTTCCCACTTTTCCACCCTTTCTGATGGCATTTCCCACTGCCAGGATGGACCTGGCTCATGGCATAGCACCAGGAGCTGCTCTGACTGGGCCTGGACAGTGCCAGGGGGACATTCCTGCCTTCCCACAGGGCAGCTCAGGTGCCTGGGTTGTATTCCAGACTTTTGGGTTCCAGGACAGCAAATGAGAGGCATCCTGAGAGTTCCAGGCCGGGCCTGCTCCAGGAGCACTGACACTAAACTGAAATTAGGAACAATGTCCCAGTTTGTGCTTTGGCTCCTTTGGATATTGAACTGATCCTCAGTCAGTGAATTGGCCTGTCCTGATTTTGCTGAGCTTTTATTCTTTCAACTCAAACAAGCCCTGGGTTGCCCAACCATCTCCCACTGTCACAACACTGGAGCTGTGCACAAACAAACCCAGATAAATGGAGTGCATCCTCCTCCTTCCCAAGTGTGCTTCCTGTTTCCCAGGGCTGCAGCTCGTTTCTGTCAGAAGCTGAACCCTTTGTGCAGTGCTTGTGTGTAAATATCCCAGAGCACACATTCCTGGCTGGATTTTCCTTGTGTGCAAGTGCTGGCCCATGTGACTGCTGAGGTTGATGTCACCAGAAAAACCCTGCTTTGTGGCCAAGCCAAGCCCACTCGTGCTGTGTCCCCTCAAGGATCTCCCTTTTCCAAGGCTGACATTTGTATTTCAGTTATTCCATGTTTTCCATCAGCTCAGCTGCCAATGATGTCTGTTCAGGATGAAGTGACCCCTGAATTCACATCAAAGAGAGCTGGACTTGAAGCAGCCTTGGGAAGGAGCTTTGAAATCCAAGTGGTTCTTTCCCTCTGTGCTTCCATGAGCATCCTCTGCCTCAGGGACTGAGGATGTGAACAATGACCATTTTCTGGGGGGCTTTTATATTTCTCTCCTTAAAGCCAACGATTTCCAGTCTTGTTTAGAGACTTTTATAATTATTGTGATATCTGGGACCACTCCTTTGGGGAGAGGGTGTGAGGAGAGGGGAGCTTTGGAATGGTTTTAGCAGTTTGGGGGCCAGAGCATCTCACTTGGGCCTTCCTGCCAAAAAGAGATTTTTCCAGCTACCTGAGATCAGCAAGGATATTTATTAGGCTTTGTGCCTAAAGAATTATGGGATTTGGTTGGTTTGGTTTTTTGTATTGACAGCTATGTTGTGTTTGCAGCTGAGCTGCTAAACCCCAACCCTGCACAAGGTGAGTTTAAATAGTTAAACCAGAGCCAAATTACAGTTCCAGTTCACCCCTCATTTACCATTTAGGGAAGGGAGAAAGATTTGCCCTTGCTCTTTTAATTGCTTAAAAATGTTGGTAATATAACAAGTCACACAGAGAGGAGACCTCATCAGGAAATGTCTTTTCACCAAAAGAATTCTTTACACAAGCAAGATGGAGCTTTTCAACTTCCAAACCCTACATTAACACCAGCAGCTAAGCCAGAATTATTGCCAGAAAGACTGAATAGCAATTAATTTTGGCTGTTACATCTTAATGTAAATTGTGAGTAATCTTTTCCTGCATCTGCCTCTTTCAATAGGGTGTTAAATTGCAGTTTAGGTGAGTAATGAATCACAGACTTCTGAGCCCTAAATTGATTTTTACAGTTCTGTTTTCTTGTTAACCCCTGAATATTTGCTTTGGTGAAGAACCTGACTGTGCTGGAGTTGCAGGTGGAAAATAAACAGGGTGTGTTTGAAAGAAAAAGAGCGAAATGTGTGAGAATAAGGGCAGAGGGAGGAGACGGTGACCCTGCTTGGGGACAGGGAGTGTTGGAGGCTGGGCAGCCTCTGCAGCTGAGTCCCAGCTCCACGTGGTGCCTTTTCCTTCCTCCCAGCACAGGCTCTGAGGGAGCTTTTCTTTGGGAGGGGGTTGGAGTTCACTACAGCCCTTAATTTAGGGTTGAAAGGAGCTGGGGGAGGAGGAGACAGAGCTTCCCTACAATGCTGGCTCTGTGTGTGCCAGGACAGCAGCAGCAGCTCTGGGCTGGAGTGCCCGGAAAAGCCAAGGCTTTCTTCTGCCTCATTAACAATTAATTCAGTGTGGCTGCCCCAGAGCCTGGCTGGGGAGGGAGAGAGCAGGAAGGTGATCTGGGATGTGCTGGTGGAATTATCATAAAGCCCCAAATCCATACTGTGCTGGGGAGCTTCAACTTGTCCAAACTTCTGCTATTTCTTTGGGAAATCTACAATTCTGCACTGAAACCAGGAGGAAAAGAATGTTTTTCTTGGAAAACTGACCATCTTCTTCCTTTGTGTTGTCATGCCAGGGGGTTGTATTCAGCCAGCAGTGAAGTTGTTACCTCTGCTTCCTGTTTCAGTTTATCCATTCTGTAATTCCTAGATAGGATTTTTTTAAAGGATGTCCTTTTGTTGTCCTTCCCCTCTTACAGCTGTAGCAAGGTGCATTCTCCAGAGTCAGAAATCACATGTGATCCACATACTGACAGGACTTTATTAACTCTCATACCCTGTGGATATTTAACAATGATTTTTAATTCCTGCTAAGAGCCTAAATATTAACCAAATGCAGAGATTTCCCCAGGATTTACCTGTGATGGATAAATCAGCAGGGCTGGGCTGTGTGGCTGGCTGTAATTCCATGGCAGTTTTCCTTCTGCTCAGCTCTCACCATGTTCTTTTGGGATGTCTTTGCAGACAAACTGAAGGATCTGGGCAATTTGGTTCTGCGCCCCTTTGGCCTGTCAACAGAGAACTTCCAGGTCAAACAGGATTCCTCAACTGGCTCCTACTCCATCAATTTTGTTCAAAACCCCAACAACAACAGATAACGTGGATTCAGTGTGGCCATGCCAGGACCCAGCAAACCAACACCCTCCACCCCCAGCGGAAGAGGAGACTCAACAAACTCATTTCCCAGCTTGTGAAATTGTTTGCAATGTGGATGTAAAGCAACTCATTTGACTTCTCATAGTGATAACTGTGTCCAGTGTGTGATTTATTCTTTTTTTAATTTTTTTCCCCCTTCCCTTGCCGTGTTTGGCTTTTCCAAGAGGCAGTTCCTTGGTTTGGCCCACGCAGTGCTGGCAGCACAATGGTAGCAGCAGTTCAGGGGAATCCAGAGGCTGGAACAAAGGCTGGTGGTGTCCTGGGAATGGGGAAATCCAGCAGCAGCACTGCCCCACCCCCAGTTGGGTGGGACTGGCACCGCTGGACACAGCTCTGCCCTGGAATCACGGATCTTGTAATAAAGGCTTGGTACTTCTGCTCTTCGGGTTGTGAGGTTCTTGCCCAGGCTGAGCTCTCCCCAAGATGGGTTTGTTGTTAAAGTTGCCACAAATAACATGAATGCAGGACATTCACTGGGATTTTTTGGCCCTGCTTGCAGCAGTATTGTAATTTCACTCCATGCCACCCTTCCAGCAGTTTGTTTACTTGATACGAGTTTTTCTGAGGGCAACAATGACATTTTGTGCCTCCCTCTGTATCTATGCACCCCATAAAGGTACCTTCAAATGAAATGTGCTTGTCTGAGATCCATTCATGTTGCAGGGATCCACAGGAGTTGATTGCAAAAGGTCTGCACAGTCACTGGACCTTGAGGACTTGGAAGTGTTCATAGAATGAGATGATCTCTGAGGTCCCTTCCAGCCCAAACCAGGCTGTGATATAAATATAAATATATGTATAGATACATTTATGTCTTCTGTTGTGGTGGTTCATTCAAGTTTTGGAGAAGGTGCCTTTTGTAATTCCTGCTTTCCTGGGTTTTATCAGTGCTGAAGTGTTTACAGTGGAGGCAGATTCTGCAGTTGTCTCAATGCAGATTTCAGTACATGATTTAATTAAATAATTAGCAGTGGCTGCCTTGGCTGTTGGGTGTCATCTCCAATTCATTTCAGGAAGTCTCTGTGTGTCTGAAATTCAGCAGCTCCAGCCTTTCACTGGAAGGAAGAGCCTTTCCAGGCACGGCGGGTTTGGTGCTTTAATGTCATTTTTGCCTCTGCAGCTGTGAAAGGTTTTTTTGATTGTTAAACTCTGTCCTGCTGCATTTTTAGTTTAGTTTTAGTTTAGAGCTGGGCCCGGGGGGCTGATGAGCTGTGAAACCTCTGCTGCCTGAGCTGAGCTCTGCAGGGAAGGCCTAGTGGCTTGGGATTAGTAGAAATGTTAATAATCTTCCCTAAAACACTGCACTGCAGAGCAGAGGTGCCCAGGCTGCTGCAGGGAGCCCTGGGCAGGGCAGGGCTGGGCTCAGGGGGCACCTGGGCTTTGTCAGGCCCCAGCACCAGCCCTGCATCACCAGCTGGCCCTGGTTCCACTCACCTGCAACATCCCAGCACATCCCTGGCAGGTGCAAAAATGGAACCACTTTAGAACTACCTCGGGTGCTTTCAATTTTAATTTTTTTTTTATTCTTTAAAATGTCCTTGCTCTGACCAGGGGTTTCTGTCCCTACCCGCACTGTGTGCAGTGTCACTCACCCGTGGGTGGCTCTTGTGCCCAGTTACACCAGTGGCCTTTTCCAACTTGCTGCTTCAGGGGTTCAGGGACACGAGTTCTGTTCTTCCACTCTGTTCCTGCTTCACCTCTTTGAAGGCCTGGGGAGCTGCAAATAATTCCTTCTCGGCTGGAGGCTGGGGAATTTCTGGGAAATAAAAGCACAACAAAGCTTTTGAATTTCCTACCTGCTGTGCAAACACATCATCAAATCACTGTGCAACTCCCCTGCAGGATGCCTGATGTGCACCTGTAGTTTTCCAATGAAGGGAAGGGCACAGGAAGCAGGACTGCAGCTGATTAGTGTTTGTAATTTAATTGCATTGTGTGAAAGTCACTGGGAATTGGGCACTCTGGTACTGAGGACTCAAACCTCCAGGTAATCCCTCCCTCCTCAGTGCCACTCTCCAGCTGGACCAGAAACCTCTGGCAGGTGTTATCTGCCACGACAGCACATTCTCCTCTAGGCAAAATTCCAATTAATTGAAAGTCCTTTTGCATTGTCCAAATCCTGAACAAGTGCATGTATTTTGCTTTTGATTTTTAAGTGGTTTTTTATGTCTGAACTAGTCCTCAGAGCTGCCACCAGTAGAATAACTGGTGCTTCCTCCTGCTGCCACTGGCCACAGCTCAGGGAGTGCCAGCGAGTTTTGAGTCACACATGTTGGATTTACAACCTCTAATAGGAAAAAGCTTTTACAAAACATAATCTTTTAAATATAAGTGCTCTTAAACCAAACAGTTCCTTGCTCAGCTGTTCCAACAGCTACTCACCTTCCTGGTAACCAGCACGTGCCTCTTTTCCAGCTGGAACTGTCCATCCTCAGCTCCCGCCTTTGTTCCTCCTTCCTTTGCCTGCCAAACACAAAACCTTTCAGTACCTGCCCTTTCCCCTGAGGCGTTTGCACAGAAATAAAGGGAATGTTGGTCTTGTCCAGGAGCTGGGTTAAGTCTCTCCCTCCAAAGAACTTCCTCCGGGATTTCCATAACACTTGTGGCTCAGACCTTCCATTTTTTGACACCAGAACTGACACTGGGATTTAGCTCTGTCTTATGCAAAGGTTCTCATTCACTTCTCTGTTGCCTCAGAGACTCTAATCCTTTTGGCTGCAGATGGGCTGAGGTTTAGATCTCAGAGAGTCACAGATTGCCAGGATGGTTTGGGCTGGAAGGGACATAAAAGCTCCTCCAGTTCCACTCCCTGCCATGGGCAGGAGCACCTGCCAGGGATCAGGAACAACTTCCAGAGACCACTTTGTTCCAAGCCCCATCCAACCTGGCCTGGAACAGCTCATTCCAGGTCTTGCCTGTGAGTCCCAGGGCCTGGCCCTCAGAGGAGCTGAACACCTGCAGTTCCCTCCATCCCACCAAAGATCTGGAGCATTTAACATCTCTCAAAATACAAAAAAAGCAGTTCCCCAGTTCACATCTTCAGCTGTGTCTCCCACAGCCCCAGCCCCAAGGGAGGCAGCTGGAGGCCACACTCCAGGGAAGGGTCCGTGGGACTGACACAGGCCCAGCACAGCTGATCCCTCCTGCCCAGTGGGATCCAAAATCCCCCCCAGCTCATCCCTTGGGATATTCAGGATCTGACAAAGCACCGAGCTCTGAAGCCCAATCCTTCCCTCCTTGATTAGCACAAAACTTCCTGGGATCTACCTGCCCCTGATTAGCACAGCCCCAGCCAGAGAGAGAAGAGAAGCTGCTGGTCACCAGTTCCTAGGCTTTAATTAGCTGTGTTATTCCCAAGGGATTACTGCTGCAGCCAAGAACCAATTATATCCCAGTGCCTCCTCTCCAACATGGGCAAAGATGCGCTGGGGCACATTTAATGTGCAGCATTCATACATTGCTCATTCACAAGCTTTCCCTGTTTGGATGAATCCCAACATTTTCTTGCTCAGCAACTTCATTTTTCCCACCCCAGGCAGGGCTGTGACTGCTGGGGAGTCGCTGCTGGGGGGGCTCTGGGCAGCCCTTGGCACAGGAATCGTGGCACTAAGCCAGAGGCATCACTGCCTACCCTGACAAAGATTAAAGGCCCTAAATCAACTGAAAATTAAAATAAACTCCTTTTTTCCCTGATTCTGCACGTTCAGTGGGAATCTCCTGATTGGAAACCATCTGCAGCTGCAGCCTGGAGTCCCCAGAACTGCACATTTCTCACCCGTTTTTTCCCGAGGAGACGATTTACAAATCCTGCATTCCCTAAGTGGATGCAGCAGGATTAGGTTTGCCTTTCCTGGCCTGGCTGGGTCCTGTGCTCTGCTCCAGGCTGCCAGGACTGCCTGCCTGGTGTCCATCAGCTCCAGGAGCAGCTGCTGACCAGGGACTGACTGTCTGGGAGCTGGGAAGGATCCGGGAGGGAGCTGTGCCTCTTCTTCTGGGGTAAGCACACACTGGCCAGTGGGTTTTTGCTCCTGTCTCTGGTGAGTGAACTGCAGCACCCCCCTCCCTGCAGGGAACAGGGATGTCAGGAACAGGGATGTCAGGAAGAAGGGGAAATGCTGTTATCTCGTCTGGGCGGTGGCTGCTGGAAGAGCTTCCTAAGTGTATTTCTGAGCGCCCAGGGGGTCCCTGGAGAGGCAGCAGGGCCAGGGCTTTTCTAATTGCATTTATCCTATTTCCACGAGCTCCTTTGGCTGTGACCCTCCATCGTGGGGCACTTCTCTGTCTGAGGGAGGAAGAATTGCAGTATTTGGGAACTTAGGGAGAGGAGGAGGCTGGAAGCTCACAGATTTCCTGCCCACGGCTCCAGCCCTGAGCTGCCCTTGAAGCGACAGCTCTCACTGTGCCCCAACACATGTTTGTGTCCCTGCTCCCAGCTGGAATGCAGCTGAGGCCATGGAACCTGGAGCCAGCAGCAGCTTTTCCAAGCCAAGATGCAGCTGATGGCTCCTGACAGGATCCTGCAGTGTTAATGCAGAGGGGTGTGAAGTCCAACCCCCCAATCCTGCTCTCACAGCTCATGCCCAGCGTTGCCTTTTTAAAGGCAACCACAGCCAAGTGAGTGAATCACAGAAGCATCATCCACATCCATCAGTGCCAGTATTCCTGGGGTCTTATCCTTAGCATGGTCCAGTATCCATCCCTGAACACTCTGGAGCCCCCAGCCCCCCCTTCCCTGACAGCTCAGAGCCTTCAGTGTTTGGATGAGCCCTCCAGCAGGAACAACCTCACTTAATATTTAATGACCAAGAAAACCACAGTCAGAAATTCCAGTCCCCAAGCTCTTAAGATGCGGAGCTCAGCTGAAAATTTGGATTTCAAAATTAGAACTACCCCTCCTGTGCTTGGAATATTTACCCCAAATGCAGAACACGCCAAAAACCTCTGCAGGGCTGTCCAGTCTGCCGAGCGTGGAGCACCCGTGCCTTGTGCTGCAAACCAAGCAAGGGAGGCCAAACAAAGAGCACAGAGACACTCAAGGGAAAAACAGGAGCAGAACCATAAAAGCCGGATATGGAATGTGAATAAACCCCACAGTATGACCCAGCAAACAACAGGAGCCTTTTCCTGGCTCCCTGCTCTGCCTGCAGAATGTGACGGGGAGAACAAATCCCAAAACAACTGGAGCAAGGACAAGGGAGGAGGACATGAAACCACGGCAGCGAGGGGGAGTTGGTGCCAAGGGCTTGGTTCTGCCCTGCTGGGCTCGGCCCTGGCACTGCTTCCCTTGGAGCAGAGGGATGAGCTCTGAGCACCCAAACACACCTCACCTGCCACGGATTCCTCCCAGCCTGGGGCATTCCCAGCTTTCTATAAAGTTCTCAAGCACAGAAAGGCCTCTCCATGCAAACCTGGCAGCCTGACATGTTCCATAAAGCAGGAGAGGAGCCCAGGGAGCTCCGAGGGAATCGGAAGCCCCTCAGGTCCAGCAGGGCCCGGCGGCCTCACCCGAAATGTTCCAAAATCCCCAGTGTATGACAGTGTGAATTCACCATGTCACTGTCACAGAGCCACCATTCCCTTCAGGAATGTCCCTGCTGGTGTCACTCGGCAAGATCTAAACTCTGATCCCTCACACTTTGGATGGGAATCTCTCCAAACCCCCTGTGCCAGAGCTGCACTTTTGCCCTCATTAAGCGTCGCCCTTTTGATGCTCGGGGCAGCAGCAAGTGCCATTAGAGGGGCCTTGTGTGGGCCCGGCCTCACTTGGGTCACCTTTATCCCTTTGCCAACCACCGGAGTGAGGATTAATCCACGCAGTAATTGCAGAGCTCTGAAATCTGCCCGGCCAACCTCTCTCGTGGCTCCGTCCCCACAGCGCTGCTGCCAACGCCGTGTCACAAAGGAAAAGCCATTAGCGAGCAATTACATTTCAGCAGGATTTCCCAGCCTAATGAGGATCGCCAATTCAAGAGGAACTGCTGCAAGGCTGAAGGAATAATGAGAGAAAAGGGATGGGAGTTTCCGTAACCCCGACAGAACGAGAAACAACCATGAAGGAAAAGAAAACCATCTGCTGGAGCTGTGCTTGGGCCACAGCCAGATGTGGGTGTTTGTCACAGTGCTTCCGAAGCATCCCAGGCTGAGCCAACAGCAGCACTTCACAGTTAATTCAGTTTTGGGGAAAAACTCCTGATTATCAACAAGAAGTCACTGCAACAACCCCTTCCCAGCAGGGTCAGTACCTCGGGGTGACGCACCAGCTCCTGGCATCCTCTGTGCCATAAAAACATTCTGTGCCATAAAACCACCAATGCTTCCTGAAAATCAGAACTTCGTAGAAATCAAGTTTATTCAAGCAGATTATTTTTTGTTTAGCCCAGGAGCTCAAGTCAACTCAGGGAATCTTTCTTCACAGTAACAAAAATGCAAGTGGAAAAAAATGTGTATAAACGCGGCCTTCTACTTGATGGGAAAGTGCAACTCCAGTCTGCCATTCCTTAGAATCATGGAATGACTAAGGTTGGAAAAGACCTTTCAGATCATCAAGTCCAAGCACCAACCCAACACCACCAGATATTTTGGAGAAATACTTGCTGGCATGGCCCTGCTTTGAGCGCAGTGGGATGGAGCTCTGGAATAGGAGTTACTGCTCCTGATCCCTGCACCACCTGATCCCAGGGCAAGGAAACACAGCTCAGGACAAGGCAATTCCTCCCTGAATGGAGAAACCTCCTCTTACACTTACCTGTGAGGGCAAGATTTGTCTGAAACTGTGAGAACTCCATAAAACCAGCCCAAGGACTACATGTGCCAGGGCAGGAGCGCCTTCCCATGGCATCCCCTCCTCCTCCTGGGACTGTGGCAGAGCCACCAGAGCTTCCTTGGATCTGTCTCTACCACACCATCTTTTCTTGCTAATTACAATTCTTCCTACTGCTTGTGGGAAGCATCCAGCTGGCTGAGCATGGCTTGGGATATTTCAGCCGCTGTGAAAGGTGAGGTTAGGTAGAGACTTGTCCACGTGATGGAATTCCAGCAGTGGACCAGCAACCTCAGTTTAATCTTTGTTTAATCCAGAAAAACCACTTTTGACATAAATCAAAGGCTTTGGGATCAAGGACTAATAAAGCAAGAAAGTTAAAGACATCAAAACATTATTTCCCTTTAAAAGAGCACTGAAAAAAATCAAGGCTTTATTTGAATAAATGTTACACAACATTCTTTATCATTTTTACTTCTCAGCAAACCTTAAAGGGTGAATCAGATTTTCCTCGTTCAAGTCTACAAAATGAAAGAGGCATAGTGACCATTCAATATACAGACAAGAAGGTAGCACGGAGCAAAGCTTAAATATTAAGCAACTAAAGCAAAAAAGTGAAAAGCAATACATTACTGTCACTCTCTCTCATTAGAATATCCCTGACAATTTCATTTCCAAATGAAAATGTGGTTTCCAACGCAATGCTGGGAAAAGCAAGGCAGACATGAGCTCCCTTGGATGCTATTTGCTCTATACCCATACTCTCCAGTGCACACCTGCATCCCTTGGGTTAATCCCTCCTGGTTCAGCTGCTGTGCTCAGGGAGGGGAGGGGAAGGGAGGGGAGGGAAGGGAAGGGAAGGAGAGCCCTGGGAGATCCGGGGGCACAGCCAGGCACTACCGGCTTCCAAAACAACAGCAGGCACTCCTCAATGCCATGTGCAACAACCCTGCCACCACAGTCCCGGGCCTTTTTCCTGAGCAGAAACTGGTTTGTGCCATGTGGTTTGGTGGCTTTTCTGTTTGGTTTTTGGGGGGGTGGGGGAAAATGTACCTGACTAGGCCAAGCCCCCATCCATTGTCAATCCAAGCAGAGGTGAAAGGCTGGCACAGACCCGGCACCAAGTCACCCCTTTCCTCATTCACATGTCTCAATCTGTCAGTTCTAGTCGCATCTCAGGCCTTGAGCAGGACCAGACTGCTGGGCCTCTTCCACTGGTGAAAAGGAAAAGCACTGTAGAACAAATATTCATCCAAATTTTAAAAAAAGTTTGTAGTTTATGATGAAATCGTTATGGCAAATGGTACAATTTGAACGCACTGCACAGCATTGTACAGCCTGTTTTTTAAAAGTAGGTAGTGAATATTCAATTTCTGCATTTATAAAGAAAGAATTTAGCTCTGAAAAGCAGACACTGAACCAGCACAAAGCACGAGCTGCCACACACTCAGTGTGTGAATCCCTGACAGGCCTGGCTGGGATTTGGGGGCCTGTCCCAGCCTCTCACTTCCCCCTCTCTGATTGTTTAACAAGTATAAACCTGTTGCCAATGATAGAGTTGTCCTAACTTCAAACTCCATGTGGTTCATTCAGGCTCCAGACACGAAGAAATTGTCTTTGTGCTGACCCAGAGGCCCCTTGGAAAAGTCCCTCTGGTTTTAAACGATCCAGACAAAGACATTCTATTTTCTCCAATCCAATCAGGATATCAGTAAGGAGGAAAAGAGTTTCCTACAAGTCTTTTCATCTCTATAGAAACAGAAATTTGACTTTTAGTAGATTATGTGCACATTTTCATCTCTTCAAAACAAATATTTATTTTCCCAGGTTACACAATAAATCCCCTGCTAAGAACTTTAAAGAAATGGTTCTGCTGAGACAGTGTGCACACAATGGAAATAATTAGTGACAAATAAATTAATATTTAATAACTCAAGATTTCAGCAGCGTGTCCAGCATTCCCAAGCTCCACTGAAGTCAGTCTTACCCAAGACCTTTGTGGGAGGGGAATAAAATGGATAAAACCCAGTGGGTTTCTTTTTTTTTGATTTACAGCTTTTCAAAGAAGTCAACGCAAGTCAGATCAACAGCCATCAGAAATTCTAATAAAACCTTTGCTCTCTACTAGTTACCTATCTGAAAAATACTTATGTCAAAAAGAAAAAATAACCCATGATTTGAAATAGAAATGCCATCCCATTGAATCACTCTCCATTCATGATTCCCATCCTGTTGTACGATTATAAGCAAAATGCTGCTCTCTGCCTCGTAGCCCCTCTCAAGGCTATTCCACAACCCTCAATTCCCTAAGTGTTACAACAGCATAAATAAAATGCAACCATATTCACACAGAAGGAGCTTTCCCATAAAACAGAGATCCATGGAGTTTGTGGTCACTGTCCTTTCCATCACCTCTATGGGAAATGTTGGTCTCAAATAGCAGGACTGTTCATATTTCACAATACAACTGGGTTCGGACATGCTTTGATCACAGATCACAGCTCTGCTAACACCTGCACTAAATACTAACTAAGCCTCAGAGAATGGAAAATTGCAATGCTAAAGTCAAGAATTAAAAGAAAAGTTCAAAAGTTACAGTCAACTTCCCAGGCAAATTGGCTCTGTCACTGGCACCTCTCAAAACATACGAACGTGACTGTCACATTACAAAAACCCCAGTTATCTGCAGTGAGTCTTCATCCTAACAATTCAAGTGGTTCCTTGCATGTAAGTGTCATAGAGTCTTTCAGAATTTCATGCGTCATTTATTGCAAAAAAGTTTTATAAAATATTTCCTAACATCTTTTTAAATTTTAAGGAAAATGTACATTAGGTACAGGTGCCCTAATGGTGCGAGGGGGAGCTTTAACATCTTTTACCCCCTTTCCCCTTCAAAAAAATGTTTACTACTTGGTGAAGATTTCAGAGGAAAAATAGGACAAGTCAGTCTCAGATTTCTCTCAGTCCTGATGAGCTGGTGCTCTTCGTGGCAGTGTAGTGAGGTTCCATAAAAACAGCGGGTCATTAGTGTCTCTGAGCTGAAAAGGGGAGAGAAAGGGAACATGGTTAAATGTCTTCCAGAACATATTGCAAAAGTAGGTAAAGCAAAAGCTGAGGTGGCCAGAAAAGTTACTGGCTCACCTGCTTTGTGCATTGTGTGCAGAAGACAAAAAATAGGTTGACATTATCACAAGACAGACACAAGTGAGCAAACTCCTCTGGGGGCTGGGCTTTGAGGAGGAGCCACCGAACCAATCTGTTACATCTCACCCCGTTTCAGCATCCAGAGAGAACTCCAATTGTAAAGACATTTAAAGACAGCTCAGGAAGCAGGGAGATTAATTCACAAAATCCATACATTGATGGCAGCTCACAACACAAAGCTAAATCTGACCCTGCAGTGCCCTTCCACACACGAGAGCCGAGTGCCTGAGGGAGCACTGAGCTATAAACCTGCTAATGGTGTTTCTTTCCTATGGCTGCTTGTGTTTCCCACTTACTTCAGAGAACGGGAATAAATTATTATAAAGCGGACAGGAACAGCCCAAGTTCGAGCCCTGCATGAAGCATCACCAGTCAGCCACCAGTTCTTACTGGGAGGGTAGAGAAAGGTTGTCCAGAGAAGCCGTGGCTGCCCCTGGATCCCTGGAAGTGTCCCAGGCCAGGCTGGATGGGGCTTGCAGCAACGTGGGATAGTGGAAGGTGTCCCTGACATGGCAGGGGGTAGAATAGATGAGCTTTAAGGTCCCTCCCAACCCAAACCAGCCTGGGATTCTATGGAACTTGTGCTCCCCAGGTACAGTGACTGAAAACCCGACTGCCTGTGTCAGCTCAGTGTCTGTGGCACTGAATTCCCTGACCTTCCTGAGTGCAGCCCATTGCCTGTTTATCAGTCATGCCACGGGGTCATTCACTCCCTGCAGGATCCGTGGTTTGTGGGGAAGTGACAGCTCAGCCTGGCTGAGGGCACAGCTCTCCCGGGATCCCCAGTGAGCTCACAGCAGGCTGGACTCTGCTGTGAAGCAGGTTCATTCAGCTGCTGGAGGCAGAATCACCCAGAATCCCAGGATCACACAGATCCCAGACTGGGAAAGCCCTCCCACACCACTGAGTCCAAGCTGTGCCCGATGCCCACCTTGTCCCCAGCCCAGAGCTCTGAGTGCCACCTCCAGCCCTTCCTTGGGCACCTCCAGGGATGGGCACTCCAAACCTCCCTGCGCAGCCCCTGCCAAGGCCTGAGCACCCTTTCCATGGGGAAATTCCTGCTGCTGTCCACCCTGAGCCTGCCCTGGCCCAGCCTGAGGCCGTTCCCTCTCCTCCTGTCCCTGTTCCCTGCCAGCAGAGCCCGACCCCCCCGGCTGCCCCCTCCTGTCAGGGACTTGTGCAGAGCCACAAGGTCCCCCCTGAGCCTCCTTTGCTCCAGCCTGAGCCCCTTTCCAGCTCCCTCAGCCGCTCCTGGGGCTTCAGACCTTTCCCTACAGAGCCATCCTAAGGACCACCCCAGAACAAGGTAAAAATGTGTGTCAGGACAGGCACTGACACAACTCAGGCCTTTCCCTTCCTGTCCCACTGAACTCAGCTCAGACGGCCTTTTCCTGGCAGCCAGCACTGCCATGGGGATTCTGATTTTTCCATGTGAACGTGTTCTCAATCCCTGTATTCACTGCTGTCCACAGAGAAGCACTGCCTTTGAAAGTCCTGGCTTTTATCTCCAAAGGAAAAGCAGAAGGACACCAGGCAGCCATGGAGGGGGAGAAAAGGCATCCCAGAAGGACAAGGGAAGCAAAAATAGCAGCACATCTCATCAGGGACTAAACCTCAAGGCCATGAGCCCAAATTTAAGTAGTTACAGTAACATTTATGCACCTTCCTGGGGGATAATGCTGTGTCTGTGCAAAACTATGGAACAGAAGGCACAAAACTCCCATTTTCCTGCTACAGATTCCATTTGTAGCCAGTGGAGAAGAGGGAAACCAGGCTGCTCTTCCAGATGATGAACTACTAAAAGCAAGAACTCTTTTCTTCTTTTCCAGCCCCAGACAGCCCTCCAGCAGCAGGGCCTCAGCCACCAGGAACACAAAGAGCAGCAACACATTCTTCCCTTTATGTGCCTAATTCCCTGAAATACATGACACAGTATCAAGAATTCCTAAAACATGGCCAAACCCAGTTTTTTCATATAAATGTATCAGAAGAGATTATTCCTAAATCCCTCAACACTTGAAATACCTTAAGAAAAGACTTTTTTTTCATTAACTAAACTTCTAACTAAACTAACTAAAAGTCTTTGAAAAATCTAGGTTTTGTGGCTTTAGTTCCTTTTCACCAGAGCCACTAATTACCCACACTGGCACCACGTGCTTTAAAATCCTGAAGCACTGCAGAGGTGCAATTAAACCCCAGCATTTCCTAAAGCCAAACAAAAATCCTACATGTTACTAAATAAAAAATGATGCTAAATTAGCATTTAAGCAAATATTTGCTTGGAATTGTATCTGCTTTTATTTTACTGACAAAGCCAGTCCCATCTCCCCCTTTGTGCACCTGTTAAAAGGAGGCAAGGACAGTTCTGCCACCTGAATTTGCTGTGATTCTGTTATAGAATCTCAGGGCTGGAACGAGCACTTGCCTCCCAAAGCAGAGATTCCCAGCACATGCCTGGCATGTAGGAGACTATTCCTTATTCATATTGCATATTTGACACCCAAAACATCTGTAAACAAACATGAAAACTGACCTAGATCTGTTTTTCTCTGAAGAACAACCTGATTTCAAGTTGCTGTTACATAAATTGCATCGGCCAAGCAGGAGGCTGCACAGAGGCCCCTGGCAGGAGGGGCAGTGCAGGTCCCCTCAGATCAAACTTGCATTGCTCCAAGTGTGATTCCTGCAGGATGTGACCAGGACACAGAGGGCAGAATCCTCCGTTAGAGACATATTTCTACAAAGATTTTGGTTTTCCAAAATCAGCCTTGCTAATGACAAAGTGACAGGACAGATCCATCATCTGCTCTCTCCCATTCCCGGCTGCACTGAGCCCATTCCTGGCAGAGCTCAGCCTGATCCATTGTTTTTCAAAGGCTGCAGTTACACAAACAGCACGCAGAGTTTCACTGTCACAAATGCAATCAATATTCCAGTGCTTCATTTCAACTCCCTGCCTCATTTTCAGTATTATTTCCTGTCCTAGCTGCAACTCAACAGAGCCGTGCTTCCCCTGTGCCTCTGTCCCTGTCCCACAGGGATTGACACACCTGGAATATCCTCAGTTCCCACAGTCCTCTCTTCCTCCTCTGCACTCAGGAACGGAATCACTGGCATAGAAACTGAATTACAGCTGTTCAAAATGTGCCTGGTCCTGATTTGGGAATTAACTTGTCAAACACAGCCCAAATAAACCCCCCCAGATGCATTTCTTCACACACTGAAGAGCAAAGCCCAGATTCAAACTTGCTCCAGGGGATCCTGATTTGTTCCCTGAGCCAGCTCCTACCTGCAGGCTGCTGTTGAATTCTCCCCTCAGGCCACAGGCAGGCAGGAAGAGGAGATCAAAGATGCCACATCCCAAGGCACAAGCACAGGGAGTCACCTTTTCCAGGTTATTCCACACTTTTTTTTCCCTTTTGCTCCCATGTCTCTCCCTATTGGATGTGCAAGGTGACTCAGGTTTTCTAAAGTCTGAAAGCCCTGGTCTCTCAACAACACCCCCTTTCCAGCTCCTGCTGTTCCCACCTCCAGCCAGGAACACCAATTGCTTTTTCCTGGGGGAAACACGGAGCTGTGGATCCGAGTTCCCCTCAGTGGTTGGTGCCTGGCACTAAGTTCTCCCAAACTGCCCCATCTGGGAGCAACAGCAAAGCCATGCAGGGAAAAAGCAGGATGGCAAACCAGTCACCAACTCCCTGGCACCAGAGCCCTGCCTGGGAACTGCTGCTCTGCCTTGTGCTTATACAAGGGCACTTGTGTCACTGTTAAATTTGAGAAGAAAAATCATAAATTAAATTAAATGGCAGTCTGGATTGTATCCACATCCCAGGTAATACAGATTGAAACGTACGAGTAAATCATAGGGAATTGTAACCTGCTACTAGGATCCAACAATTAAACCCCAATAATCACATATTTCTGACTCGGGAAGGAATTGATGCTGTTTGGTAAAGCCCATCCAAATGACCACAAACACTTCTTACCACTGAGGTCAGACTAGACCAGGTGCCTGAAAATGCCAGGATGGTGAGCAGGGAAGAGAAGGGAAAAGCCACCATACCAGGGGATGTTAACTACCTAGATAGCCACACTATGGACACACTGCCAGGGGGAGAGGGAACTCTTTAAACTAAAATCCAAATGTGTCACAGAGAGCAGCAGCTGCAGGGGGTTAAATGTTGCCTGGGAACTGCCATCGTCAGTCAGGACCAGGATCACAACAGAGGTTCTTTCCATTAGGGATTAAGGATAATTTGAAGCTGGATACTCCCATCCCCATCTCTCAAGCCCGATCTAATGGATCTTCAGTCAGCTGGCAGCTACACAAGCTTTCAGTGTTAAATGTGGGTGATCCCTGGTCACTCCATGGTCAAAAGTTTTGTTAGTTATGAAAAAATTGCCTTTTTAAACAGTCCTAGTCATTGTACCCAAGGGATTGTGCCACCACACACTGCCATCCAGCCCTTTAGGCTCGAGCTCAGTGCACGTCCCTCCGAGCTCAGTCTTTATCCACAGATCAGCGAGGGACCTCCCTGCACTGCCTGAATTTGCTATTCCTGCAGGCATTTATTGGAACACAATTAGAAAGCAAAAGATGGGCCGAAACAGCCTTTCCCTGATTATCAGTCTGCTCCTTTCCACTGCTCCTCAGCCAAGAAAGCAGCTCTGTTTTCTCACTGGACTGCACAAAACAGGCAGAAGGACAGATGATGATGCTGAGAATGAGCTACTAACATTTATTTCCCAAAATTCACATTCCTATTCTACTCTGACATTTTTAGCAGACATGAAAGAAAATCACTATCAGGACTTAGGAGAGTTAAACAGAACCAGGTCTAGGGCTAGCAATGCAAAAAGCAATTCTTACCCTTCCTCACTTGTGCTACTCTTAATCCTAATCACAGTTAGAAACTATGTTAAAGAACCCAAAGGTATTTTACAACATGCCCAAAAAAATAGTATTTTGGCCTTGCACAGACCTAAATCTCCCCCACAAACCCCACGCCAGGGTAGTTCAGTAGGGACCAAACAGAAAACAGTATCTGAAAGGGATATCAAATCATCAGAGATGATCATCTGGCTGAAGGGTTGACACAAAGTTACAACTCTAATTAGACAGGTAACAAATACTTGTTCAATGTCCTGCATGGCTCCACTTCAGAGACACACAAGCATTTCCCATTGCTTCCAGCTTCGCTCCTGAAGCCTCACACCTTCAAATACCTCTGGGAAAAGAAAGCTAAGTTTTGAAATAACTGCCCTCTCTCCCAAGGCATTTTAACTGCAGCTGAAGATCTTCAGAGGAACAGAACACCTATACTAGAAACTCATCATGCCCTGTCCCATTCTCCCCTAAACCAACAGGCAATAAATATCCAACAACCACACCGAGGAATTTCATCAAGTCAAAAAAGCATCATTTGCAATTTATCCCATGAAACTGATGGAAAAATAACAGTCACTCTCTACTGCTGTTTGCCTTCTGAAGACAGAGTCACAGAAGGACTGAAGGTGGAAAAAACCTCCAAGCCCACCAAGTCCAGCCTGTGCCCGATGCCCACCTTGTCCCCAGCCCAGAGCTCTGAGTGCCACCTCCAGCCCTTCCTTGGGCACCTCCAGGGATGGGCACTCCAAACCTCCCTGCGCAGCCCCTGCCAAGGCCTGAGCACCCTTTCCATGGGGAAATTCCTGCTGCTGTCCACCCTGAGCCTGCCCTGGCCCAGCCTGAGGGATCGATCACCAGCACAGGGCTACTCCTGGTGGGAGCAATGGATAAATCATGGATAAGCCATGGAAAGTGCCTCTGCCTCGGGGCTGTGTCCCAGCTGCAGCACCAGGCACTGCTGGGGACCACAGGCACATCAAAGGGGGGTTTGCAGTCCAGCTAAAGCAGCCCCAAGCCTTGTCCCAGCCTCCAAGGCTCTTCTCCCCCTGTGCCTGCCTGAGCCAGGCTCTCCATCAGCCCAGCCCAGCCCCTGGAAACTCTGCTGCATCCACAGGAGCAGCTCCTTTGCAGTTAAAGGAAAATCAGGGACGAGTATGGAAAGGAAATTTCCAGCTTGCTGTAACATGGTGTTGTAAAAAAATAATTTAACAAAACTAATTATTTGTTTGGAGCCCTGTTCAGTCTGCAGAGATACAGCACATTCACTATGGAACTGAGGAAAAACTTAAAACCCATCAGCTACAAATCAAAACTGACTTTAAATGCCTTCCATAAACAGTTCTTTGAACATAAAACCACCTAAAGAAAGCCCTCCCATACCTGCTGCTCCCCCAAGTGAACATCTGAGCAAACTCTGCCTATGTAAGCTGCAGTGCTATTCTAATTTTATATAAATTAAGAGAACAAAGCTTCCAGGTCTTCTAAAGAAAAAAAAAAAAAAAATGTCAATATTGACTTTGCCACTACTTGGCTTAGAACAACTAACTTAAAACCAGTTCACTTGAGCTTCTAGACCTCAAGGAAGTGGTGTAGACATCTGACTCACCTCACGTGGGTTCGTGACTCCAAAAAGCAGTTTGCTTTAATAACAAAACACAGCTTATTTACTTAAAGAAACTGTTTCTGTTTGCAGGAGAGAATACAGAGAAGTGAAACAGATTTTTTTTTTCCAATTTTTTCTTTTTTCTTAAATGAAATATATTGTGTGTTTATCACATTCAAAAAGCATTGACCAGTGGGGCTTTTTGGGAACTGTTAGAATGCCAAGGTAAAGGTGGTATATTTGGAAGCTTAATTAGCCATTAATGACCGTCAGTTTGAGGAAAATTTGAACAGCCATGTGTTTGACATTTTAGACTTCCAATAGTTCTGTGGGCACGACAGAATAATTTTAAAAAGGTAAAAAGAAACTGAATGCTTTGGTAAGACCAGACAGTATCATGAACATATGAAATTAAATCTTTAAATAAAAATATTTTCAGGGTTTGATGATTAAATCCTTGCCCCCATTTTCTTGTCTGTTTAATTTCAGTCTGAGCTTAAATTTTTACACCTGTCACAATTCTGGAAAAACCAGGATGAGAACTGCTTTGGGATGAGCACCAGGAGACTCTTCACAAGGCATTGCAAGGCTGAAGCTGGAATGGGTTGGAGGACACAGGAATTCACATGGTCAAGTAAGGACCAAAACTCACAGAAAAAAAAAGTCAAGTGCATTGCATGAAAATGCCCCAATACTGAGCAAAAACCATGCAAGAAAAGCTGGAGTGGCAGTGGAGAGTGGCTCTGACTGGCTCTGAGATGGAAACTGAAAACATTCCCCACTGTACAAGTGACATTATCCACAGTCTCTACTCAGATATATGGCCCAAAAGCTAATTAAGGGAGAAATTTAATCAACTTTCCAGAAAGCCCTCTACAGAGCTGGTTCTGAAACAAAAGGGACAAGTAATTAATAATCTCCAAATTAAGACTGAAGTATACCAATAGCATTTACATCAAGCACTTAATCTTTAAGAATGCATGAAAAAGGACAATTTACTTTTTAAGGGTGTCCTCTAAATCCGGCATACAGATAAAATACTCTGACATCCTGGATTTGTTTCAAAGCTTTTTGAGAAACACACACAAATAATTCAGATTTAGTCAATTTTATTTACAGTTTGTTTTTTTTACATTTCAGAGCATTACACAATTACATATTCTCATTTTTCTGACCTGCAAACAGATACCTTAAACGGAAATATTAAAAAAAAAAAAAAAGGAAAAAAAAAAAAGGAAGTTAGATACATCCAAAATGCAACAATTACACATCTGACAATTCACAAAGTGTAATTTACTAGGACGTATCCTAAGAATTTAGGAACAACCAGTCAGGAGAAAATCTGACCAATTTCAGCAATTGATTATTTACACATTCAAAACAAAGCCTCTCTTAAGCTAAACCTCCAGGCAAATGGCCTGAAAGATTTCTTCAGGAAGAAAGACCAGAATGATTCACACCTATGCAGCATTAACAGCCCTTGATCCCAAACACTGAGGCCTCCTCAGCTTTGTCTTAGAGCTACAGGCATCCCTCGACTTCTCCGACCCTGAAGTGATTTAGTTGTGCCCCCATGTGCATAGAAAGGTTGAGTGTTTAAGTGGTCACTACGATAAAACCCCATTTAATCTGGTCTTTAAGTCACTAAAATTCTTCTTCCTTACAACTCTGAGCACGTCTCCAATGCCATTTAAACCGGCCCGCTCGGGACGCGCCGCCCGGAGAGGGGAGTTTGAACCCACTGGGCCTGGCCAGACTAAATCCATTAGAGACTGGTTAAAAATAATCTTTAAAGACCATTTAGACAAGGCTTACATTTCTACACTTCCCTGATGGGCCACCTAATAAAACAAAAAAGTCACAGCTACTACTTTCATCCCTCGTGTCCACCCTTGGCCACACAGAACTAGTTATATACTGGGCAGAAACTACTAAAAAATTCCCTGCAAATCAGCTGCCTTCCAGCTGAGGCTATGGCTCCTATGCATCGGGTGGTTGAGGAGGTTTGGTTTGTTTTGTTTTTTTTTATCTTTCTCTTTTAAAAAAACTCTCACTTGAAAAATACCGCAGTCCTCACTTTTAGGCTAATTTTGATTGCATGTTCAACTGGATTTAACCGTCAAGAACCGCTACGCACGGCACGAGTCTCGTATAAAAAGAGCAGTCAACCGAGTGCAACTTCTGACTTTGCCACGTCCTTCCTGGGAGTTCTCTCTAACCTGGCTATGGATTTGGTGGAGCCTCCAGGTTTCTTGCCTACCTTACTCTCCACGTTCACGTCTCAAACTGCGTCAGCAGGGCCCGCACCTCGGGCGTGAGCTGCTTGGCAGCCTTGGCTGCCTCAGTGACGGCCTTGCGGTACAGACCCTTTCTCTTCTTATTAAAGCGCAACTGGAAGCTTTCTAAAAAGGGGGAGAGCTGTGCAAGAGCAAGGAAAGACGTGGTGGTGGAGCCAAACCATGAGATACGAGCCTCCTGGCGCACCAGCAGCCCGGTATCCTTGCGGCTCACAGTTATGGTAAGGATACGGGCCGGCCACCAAGGGAAGCCATAAATCTTGGCCCAAACAATGTCCCCTACACATACGGTCCTGCCATCTGGTGTGACACATTTAGAGACGTTTTTGGAAAAGACTTCTGTTTTCAAGGAATTACTGAGCTTTTTCTCTTCCTTCGAAGAGGAGGAGGAGGAGGAGGAGGAGGAGGAAGGTGCATGCATGCTGCCTGGAGGAAAATCAAAGCTTTCAGTAGAGCTACACTCAGAGTTGGTGGATTTCAAATCATCTGTGCTATCACTACTACAAACTGATGCACTGGAAGAGTCAGATTTCTTTTGATTAAGGGTCATGTAAACCGTTATATTGCTTTTGCTGCCTCTCTTGCCCAGTGTCTGCTGTTCATCCTGATCAACAGTTACATGCACTTCACTCGTGTCCTGAACCTCACTGCTGGCCTCTTCGGGGCCTTCTGAGGGGCTCTGGGTTTCTGAAGGGGCCTCACCTGCTGAGCGGGTGGAGGAGCAGCGAGACTGGGGCTTAGTTGCCATCTTGCCACTCCGTATTTTCTCAAGTCCTGTCTTGAGGGAAGAGTCATTTTCTTCGTTGCGGTACCGCTGGGGCTTTAGACGCAATCGGGGCGGGAGGGACCCTGAGCTGGTGTTCTGAAGACGCCGCGTGAAGTGGACCTTTGAATGTGCATTTTTGGAGGAGGAGGTTGCACTCTGCTTCTTTTGTGCCTTTTCTTTGGCCATTTTCAAGACTTCCCGAGCTTTTGCATGATCCATGTTTTTGCTCTGGAGAACTTTTTTTGTGTTTAACTGCGCTTTTGAAGTATTTGCTTGTGCGGAAACTTTAACTACTCTGCTTCTGCTGTGGGCAATATTTGAAACCTTGACCACAGCGTTCCTTTTCTGGCTTTCGTTTTGGCTTTTTCCATCCACCTTATGGTCAGTCTTAAGTTTTTTATTCACAGTAGTCACGCTCTCGTTTCTTCGCTTTTTACTATCCTCGTATTTGGAAGAGTCACTTGCATTGCCACCTTTTTTGATCTCCTTTTTCTCTGCCACCACGCTGTTTTTGCACTTGTCACACAGGACCTGCCGGGGCCGTAGTTTGATGGCGTTCATGATCGAAGTGGGTTCCTCCCTGTACATTTTCCGCTTGGGCCGCTTGATTTTCCGGGGTGGAGGCTGAGGTATTGACTGGTTATAGGTGTCCCTGATAAACAAAGGAGGAGGGTATGGCGCTCCCTCGTGAAAGAGAGGAGGCGGTTTAGAAGTCCAAAGGCTTTTAGCTATGCTGGGCTCTGATGGCTGCGTGAGGGAGGAGTCATCAGGGACTGCAGCATTGGCCTCACACTTCACCTGCGCCTCCTCTTGGAATGGTTTGCTTTGGAGCTGCATGGCTTCAGGTTTGTCCTTGTACTCCCTTTTAGGAAATATGGTCACAGGGATTCCATGGGGGCCAAACCTTAAAGAGAGAGGAAAAAAAAAAAAAAAAAAAAAAATCAATGTTTTGAGGGAATTTTTGCTGCGTTTATCACAAAGCATTTGAAAACCTGTCTGCATTAGGTAGGCAACATTTGAAAACCATGAATCCCAGGGAAATGAAAGCTTCATATCCAGCCTTATGGGAAGCTTTGAAAATGCAAGACACCAAAATGAAGATGGTAGAGACTAAAAAATGCACAGCTTCAGTTTCTCTCGTATCAACAGGATGCCCTGAAAATGTAACAAAAATATCCCCCGGGCAGCAGCAAAAGAATTAACTTTACGCTTCTAGAAAATGCTTATAAATATACAAACTCACCCCAACAACTCCCAGTCTACCCAAGCTCATTTTCCATACTAAGTCAACTTTATGCGAAGGCATCTTCAGAACTTTTTTTCCATTTTTAGCACAGCAAAAAAGGATGAATGTTCCAGATTTAACAGGGACAAATCTGGGCTGCCTAAATCCTTGCAGTGAACAGGGAGTGCCACCACTCTCCAGCCACGAAAGCTCAGCATCTGATGCATTACAGCCCAAAACTCCCCAGCCCAGTCTGAATTTCTCCCAGCAAAACCCCCCTTAGTACAAACCATTCCTCACTGTTCCACGAGCAAACAAGATTTTAAACCCTTCACTCCTTTTCTCCAGACTGGAATTGCTTTAGATGAGGACAAGGAAGTAACTCCCCAAAATCTGTCCACAGGTTTGTGTTGCACTGTGGCTGCTCAACAGCAACAACCCCCCAGCTGATTGAACTGAAGTTTATTTACTGGTTTTTTGTACAGCTGCCTACATGTTGCCTTTGTTTCCTCAAAATTGGATTTGGAAAAAAGACATCATATGTTAGACAGTTCTTTAGTGTCACCAACAAAAGCCATCACTTGTTTGTCCTTTTGCTTATCACAAGCCTCTTTCTACATCTAAAGTTGTAATTGAAGCAATCAACCCACCCATGATTAAATTATCCACCCAGTTTGCACTTCAGCAGCTCATATAGACATTTTTCCAGCCTATAGTCTGGTATTAAACCACAAGGGACTCGCTCATAACTAAGTTCTAAATTCCCACAAGTCCATCAAGGGTAAAGAAGTTGCTTTTCCACAAATACTTTTCCTTCCACGAAGGACTGTGAGCAAGTCACTCAATTCCAAGTAGGGCTTTAAAAGGAACTATCAGCTGACAGTAATTAAATTAGCAATATTTTCAGTGTTATTTGCATCAAATCCTTCAGCTTCTAGAAGAAAACAAGATCCAGATCCTATCATTCACCACCTGATTAAGATTAGAGAATTTGGGAAAAAGTTAATTTGTGGTAAGAGCTGAAAACAAGACAGGGCAAGATCTCTGCTGTGCAAATTCCAATCCCAAAGAGCACAACAGCAGAACTAGACAGGAGTGGGATATCAAATGGGCAAACGCCCCCCCCCCCCCACAAACATCCCTCACAGCTGCTCCCAGAGCCCCAGGAATTGCATTTCCAGTCCCTCACAGGCCATTCCCAGAGCCCAGAGCCAAGCCCTTCTCCCAGAGAGCATTTATGTGATGCTGTGTCAGGAAATGAAGCACAATTAGCTGTCACTAGGAAGAGGTGGATGAAGAGGACTGCAAGGGCTTCCAGAAGAATCCCATTGAAGCATTTCATCTCTCTTTTCCCAGGTTTTCGTTCTATTGCCTCACCAGCAAAGAGCACACGATTTGCACTCCAAAGGCACAAAGAAGCTGATGGAAAGCTCAGCACGTGCCTGATACCAGGAAATCAAAGATTCATTCTGCACCTTCCACTCTCCTTTCCTTCAAACACAAAACACAGGCCAGAACTGAAGAACAGGAAGCCACAAAGGGGAATTTCTACCCAAGATGCAAACCTGCTTCAATAAGACACAAAACCAATCCAGAGTGAATCCTTGAAGCCAGAGAATCCCTCACAAAAGGTATTGCTCTAAAAATGAACCAGAATCTCCCACCCCTGTCCACCTACAAATTAATGAACTGGGGAAGCAGAGAGCAGTCATGGCTATTGTGCCAGTTCTGTACAGCACTATTGCTGTAAATGATGTGTTAATACAAAACATACAATCAGTCAAGACAATCCACCTGCAGGACAAAATATATTTGGGAAGCCAAGAGACTGAACATTATTTCCAACAGCTCAGTGTATTACACCTTCTCTTGGCCTCACCCAACAGCAGACTGTGTCTACAACCAGTTTTTGATTATCTCTGTTTCCTCCCTGGCTAATCACGTTCTCCAGCAACTTGGAAGAATGACATGAAAATGAAGAAGAGAAAACAATGGCAGAAAAACTTGCAAGTGAAACAGTAAAGGATACAGGAGAGAAAAAGCACAAAGAACAAGGTAAGAAAAGAGGGATTTGTTTTTCCTAAGAGAAGCAGCAGAATTAAGACATGATCTTAAACCTCTTCAGGACAAGGCATGACACAGCATGCAATTAGTTCTGCAGCAAGCACAAGTATTTATTGCATGTAGCAGAATTTCAAGCCCTATTTTCACACACCTGGTTGGTGGACCTTGAAGATCAATACTTCTCATACAACCACAGTAATTTTTGTCACACCAGCTGCAAGGCTGAACTAGTTACTTGCGTTAGTAGTTAGACAGAAAAGCTGCAAAAGCATTTGGTTCACCTGCCACAGAGATGAAGGACTAAAAGGCAACTACATAAAACAAAATTTAAAAAATCCAAGGCACACAGCTCAGTTGTATCATGACATTCACTGATTCTCCCATCAGTCACTGGCTGGCACCAGATCAGCTCTGAAGAGAAACCATTTCAGTTACCCCACAGTGAGACTCCCAACACATTCCTTTTGTCACATGTTGCAGGTTTAAGTTCTACAAGGAATTGCCTTGTCTTTATTCCAACAATAAAATATTTTTTTAAATATCTTGGTCCCAAGCATCACCTGACCCCACAAGATTTCAAGAACAGGCTGTTCTGGATCAAACTAAAGATATACTGCAATTACTGTTTGCTTAAAATAAAAATTCCCTGGTGCCCAAGTTCCAGCTGCTGCCTGCCCAGCCCACTCCTGACTCGTGTAACGCTTCTGCCTCAGACCATCACACTCCAAGGAATGGGAGGATTCATTGACAGGGGATGGGGATCTAAAACTGAAGCGCTAGAAAACTCAGAAATAGGTACTTCACTGTCAATCCAAGCTCTGGGAAGCAGTGCACTGCTGCTTCCTACCTATGGAACCAGAGCCAGTTTTCCATGGTGCCAGTTCCTCTTCTGCAAAGGTGTCCCAGCTCTCACCTGCCTTGAAAATGCACCTCTGAGAGAGGATGGGTGACATCTGTTGTATCAAACTCATCTCTCAGAGGTTTTTCAAGTAACCAGGGCACTCAGCAGGATTGATCACACTTCTGCTGTAGATACCACTGCAATGCACATTTTCATTGGAGACATAAACAGCAACAGGGTATCAGGACCTAGACTGAACTAAGAGCCTGGTCAATTCTGGCAGTGCAACGATATTCACACTGAGAGGAGCTTTCAATTGACCAGGGTATGCAGAGACAGAAACAGGGTAAAAACAGGGAAGCTTCACTTCCAGTTTGCCAGCTGCAGGTTAATGAATAGGCAGCTGTGGCATCCAAAAACCAGTCTGGGTACCAAACCCAGAACTCAGGTCATTTTAAAGCCAGAGTTTTGTATTACAGACATAAAAACTTAAGTACTTTAAGGAAAGTAAAGCCACTTTTTTCTCTAAATCCTGGAGCAGAATTACTCCAATGAACGCATATTACTGTTCCATTTGTATGCAAAACAGAACAGTCAAAGAGTATTTCTTAAGAAACAACCATGAGAGATAAGGAACAAATCCCATTTTAACTCATGACTGTATGTACATAAACAAAGTACATAAACAACACACCCTGGGGCAAAGGGTTTTACATTAGCACCTAAACTTTTAAGTTCTCATCTTTAGCCTCCAATGTCTGACTTCTCTATTAAAAGGAAGAGAAATGAAAAGCCCCTTGTTCTGCCAAAGGAGAGAAGCCACTGAGAAGGTTCAGAACTGTTTCCCATTTGTCTGTGGACACACTGAACAAATGTCAGCAAATCACAGTGACTTCAAAGTGTTAAATCAAGTCTGTTGTAAATGACTGATCAAAACTCGTCTTCACCACCAAGGCAGTGCAGAAATCTCCTGTTGCCTTTTCTGCATCGCTCTTGTACCGAAGATCATCCTTGGGGCTCTGCAAAAGCCAGGACCAGCAACAACTGAAGCCGTTTTTACTGCATGGATGGAAGTTCCAGGAGTATAATAATACACTGAAAGAGCTATGGATATGTATCTCATGCGTCTAAACTGAGGGTTTAAATTATAACATTCCATGTAATACACACTTAGATCATAGCCATTTGAACACAAAGTTTTGCAGAACTCCTCAAAATAACCTGGATTGAAAACACACATTATGCAACAACCTATTTTTAATGAAGGATTTACTTGGTGTGATAAAACACAAGATGGAATATATTGCTTTAAATGCGGGCACCTTCCTGAAAAAAGCACTCCCAGAAGCCAGACAATCAACTCCAGGGTTTATTCACCTCCTGAGCAATGTAACGCCAGGCTAAATAGACTAGAAAATGCACATTTCACTGAGAGCTCTGAACACATGGCAAAGGACTGCAGCAAGAGTGACTCTTTGGAACAGCACAACATAAAGAAAAGACAAGATGCTTTGAGTTGAGGCTTTCCATTAACTACCACAACTTTACTGGCATATCCATAAAGCTGAAGGTCTGCTTAAAATGAAATATCTCTTAATTTTTACATCTGTTGCCATTATTAGCTGTCAGTTGCATTCTGAAGTAGACACTTCACTGATACATTTGCTGTGATCTATTTTGAAGTATTACACTTGCAAAACTTTATTATTAAGATAAAATACCTTAAATATACTCCTAAAGATCATCCATATGCCAGACCCAGGACACATGGAAGAGAATGATACCATTAAATAATGGATGAATTTAAGATGGCAAAGATTCATCAGTCCCATAACACAAAATAAAATGAAAGCAGACTGAAAATTTCACCCCTGCCCTGCCTCAACACCTTGGACCAGGTCAAGCAACCCTTAGAAAGCCAGGACAAGCCATGCTGCTGGAATACAGAGAATTCCACAAGGACAGACAGATCAACCATCATCTGCCACATCCCAGACCAACAAAGAACAGCTGAAGACCACAGATCTCTACAGGAAAGGAGAGTCTGAGGCCCAATCCAGACCCCAATTCTAACCTTACCCTCTAAGTGAGGCTCCATTTGACACCTTCAATAAAACCTCTGTCAGTCACAAGCAAAAGACACCTGAATTACTCTCTTAACCACACTCCCATCACACCAGAGCTTCCCATGTTCTGGGGGTAATAAAACAAATGTCAAAGAAGTGTTGGGGCTGTTCCTCAAAGGCCAGAATTTCACCAAGCTCCTCTGGGCTCCTGAGAAACTCCCAAAGAGGGCAGGTGACGAGGTGTGGCACACCTTGGGAACTGAGAGTAAGTTATAAAATAAACCAAAACACAACCCTGAGTCACAGACACTTCTTTACTGCTGAGAATGTGCATCACAGAACATCAGGCCTCCTACAAAAAGCAGTCCCTCCCCAGACAAGGATGAGCACATGCTGTCCCTGGTTACTAAATGAAAGCAGGGAGAAATGTGCAATGTTTTATCAAGTGAGGCCTCTGCTGATTCCTTTCACATCATTCTTTTGCAGCAGAAGCTGAATTAACAAACTGGGGAAAGCACAGGATTCAAGAGTCAGTGCTGTACCTGAAAACTGCTTCTGGGATTGTAAGGATTGCAAACCGCCTATAAAAGTCCATTTTCATCATACAGCTCATGCACACCTTGGTGCAGGAAGTCCTTCCTTATCTTCCATAAACAAAGCCCAATAAAGACATAATTTCAAACATATGTCAACTAGGAACACACTGCATATCTTTTGGATATCTAACTAAGGCTTTTAGGTCACAAAACAACTTTTTGCTCTCTCTTGCTCCCTCAAGAACTATTATGAACACACACAAGTCAGAAGGGAACTAGTTTAGAGAAGAAGACAAGACACGTCCTTCCCATCTGCAGGTTTAGAAGGAAAATTTTAGTTAAATGAAAAAGCAATGAAAAGGCCAAGTCCTGACTGTTGGCAAAACAACAGAACATAAATTTAATCCCCCTCCTTCCCTAAGCTTTGGGAAGGGGAAAAAAAAAAGAAATAATTATCCTTTCTCCAGAAGAACAAACTAAAACCATAACTTCTTAATCCTGTATTTTAAGATTTACAAATGCTATACTTCTCAGGTGTTTCCTTCCCACCTACTTCCTCCAGGTGCAGAGCAGGATTTACTCTGAACCAGCAGGTGCAATGGACATCTCCTGCCCCTCAGCAAACAGGGAGTGAGCAATGCTGGGTACAGGAGCTCACAGGGATTTCAAATCCCACAGAACCAGGATGGGCTGGGCTGGAAGGGATCTTAAATCCCACCCAGTCCCACCTCTGCCATGGGCAGGGACACCTCCCACTGTCCCAGGCTGCTCCAAGCCCCAATGTCCAACCTGGCCTTGGGCACTGCCAGGGATCCAGGGGCAGCCACAGCTGCTCTGGGCACCCTGTGCCAGGGCCTGCCCACCCTCACAGGGAACAATTCCTTCCCAATATCCCATTTATCCCTGCCCTCTAACACTGGGAAACCATTCCCCTTGTCCTGGCACTCCAGGTCCTGATGAAGTTCCCTCTCCAGCCTCCCTGCACCTTCAGACCCTGGCAGGGGCTGTGAGGTCTCCACATAACCTTCTCCTCTCCAGGATGAACATTCCCAGCTCTCCCAGCCCATCTCCATAGGGAGGGTGCTCCAGTACCCTCAACAACTTGGTGTCTCCTCTGACCTGGCTCCAGCAGCTCCAGCTCCTTCCTGTGCTGGGCCCCCGGACTGGAGCAGCTCTGCAGGTGGGCTCTCACCTGAGGGGCAGGATCCCCCCCTTTCCTGCTGCCCACACCGTGGGATCAGCCCTGGATATGCTGAGTTCTTGCCCAAGCATTTCTCCCTGCTGTGAGGGCTGCTGCATTCCCTGTCTCTCCCATCAGGACTCCATCAGGCACATCCACCCCAGGAGCCCCCAGCAGAATCTCACCCCTGCATCAGTAAAGCACTTAACAGGTACTGGCAGCAGCACTAACCAAGTTTAACAGTAGGAACACATTCTTAATGTGTGCACTGAGCCCTCAGACTAACCGAGGTGGGGACATGCTCCTCTCCAAATGAGGATTTACTGCGTAACAAATGGATCTGGCACTCGGGACAGGTGGGCTCCTGTTTTCTGCTGATTTTCCAAACTTCCTGAGCAGCAGGTACAGGAGACTGCCATTGGTACAGGCAGGGAAATGCTTCCTTACCTCAAATAAATGTAGGAATAAAGTCCACTGAACACTCAGGAGCTTGTGGCATAAACTTCTAAATGGACATCCCGTTTACAGGCGTGGGAGAGGGAATCAGGCCCTTCATACAAATATCACTGACTTCATATCAAAGTCACCGAGAATAAAATGCAAAGCCAGGGCATCATCTCAAACAGAAAAAGAGATTAAAAAATAGCCAAAAAACTCTTTAAAATCATAAATGTATGGGGATATTTTTGCTTTTCTTTCACTGTGAAGTTCAAGTAATTCAGAACATGACTTGAGAAAACTAAAAACAGTCCAGTGAACAGGTTTTTAAAACAGTCACTTGCTCTCGTTAGTGCTGTATGGAAGTAGCACCTCCAGTGCTCTGGAGGGTGCAGAGGAGAAAGAGAAAACAAGATCCAAAAAAGAATAGGAATTATTTCCTTCTGAGCGTACAGTGAACACAGCATTAGCATGTGCTGAACACAGCCACTTTTGGAAGCTACTCAATGAGTAAATTCTAACACAAATTGTCACTTTTACTTAGTAAGAACTGTCAGTCTTAAAATATTGATCCCTCTGGCATTAGGAAAGTTTGTGAGATTATTCCCATGCATTTGAATGAGACAGATTTCAGCAACCACTCATCTCCCATGCTGGAGATCCCAGTGTTGTCATGTAAATGCATGGAATTTAAGTGGTTTTCATTTAACCCTGCCCTTCTTTTTTCTTTTTGGTCCAGTGGAAAAACTTGTTACAAGAATTCCGGGGCCTGCCACAGATACAGAAGGAAGTTCATGAAAAATATTCATGTTCTGCAAGTCCAGGTGGTGCTACCACCAACAAAAATAAACAGATAAAAGGAAAAGCTGACACCTAAACAATACCACCTGTCAGCCACCACAGAAGTGGCAAAATTGAATTGCTGGACATACAAGTAACACTTATTTTTGATAATGCTTCCATTTCTTAGAGTTAGGACGTTCTTGGATTATTTCTAGAGCTTGTTTTCCACTGCATTTCCTGTCTGAGACATCTGGTAAGAGACTCTTGTTATCTACCAACATTTTGTTGTCACCAGCCAAATACTACAGACCTTATGTCTCAAAACATAAGGTTTTGTCCAGGCCCTCTGTAGAGCTTGGTCTTGCAAATTTAAATTTCTCCTTCTTGATTCCCATGTAAAAGCACCTCTGAAGGAATAAATGGCTCCACTGCAAAGAGAACCTGGGAGGGACAGCCCCAGCCTTCCTGTACGGCTTTTCCACAGTTGCCACTGCAAAGGTTTGTCCCAGGAGCTGTGCCTGGACCCAGGGAGGCTGGGGATGCTTCCCCCAAGGCACAGGAGCAGCAGGCAGCCTGCAAACTGAATTTTGCTGCAAAGGGCTGCAGATCTGCTGCGTGCCAGAGGCTCCTCAGTGCACAAGAACCTGGGAAAACACGGGTGTGTTTAGGAGGACAGGATCCCTTTCCGGAGAAAGGAGAAGCTGGTGTTTTCCTGCACTCCTGGAAGCTGAAACTTTGTTACCCTCCTGCCCAGGGCAACCATGGTATTCTGCTGACAACTTCAAACCTACAAAAGAATTGGTGTTACCCAGGATTACACTTCATTTGTGTCACCTCCTGCCCTGCTCTGACACACTGTTTCACCCTCCAAGTGATGCAATTTTACTTAGTATTTCACACCTCGTCAACTGACAGACTGAAAACTTCATTCCATGACATTATCCAAAACCTGGGGTTCAGACAAGGCCTTTTGTGTCAAACCCCAACCACACGTGAGGCCCAAGCCAGAAGTGCTGGTCCCCACAATTCCCACAATTTTCCTTTTAGGAAGCACTGACAATATTAATATTCCAGGAAGTTGCTGAACAGCTACTAACAACATAAAAAGTGATAAAAGACTTATGTCCACACACAGCTTAAATTTGGGGGCGGGGGGGGGACAGGGAAAGTGCTGCATACTTTGCATAATGATTATTTTAAATCATAACCTTGCTTAAATTTCACTTTCCTCTCATAAACTTACAGAGTCCTTACATGTCTAGGAAATAACCACTAAGATGAAGAAGTATTTTCACCTGCTGACAGAACCTAGATTGTTTGTAAGATACCACGATTTCTGGTCTCCAAAGAGCTTCTCACTATTGAAAGGCAGTGAAAAAAGGCAAACCCCAAACCCTGCTGTCTGATAAGTTATTCAGTGACACATAAAAATCCCCCCATCCACAAGGATATTTAAGAACCATGGAACTTCACCCCGTTCATCGCATACAAGGAGCAATCAGTACTAATTAATAACTGCAACAGCCTAGCTGGAAAACCATTATTCTGGAAAATAGTACGTACTGAAAAAGAGGGTTACCTAGGCAATGTAAGCCCGAACGAACAGGGCAATCAGATCTCTGGGGCTGTTCTGTACAAAGACGGAATAAACGCCAAGCTCTGTGCTGGGGTGCTTCTCCCGGCACACAGGGATGCTGCTGCAGGCCCCTGGGAATCCCGGCCAAGCCCAAAGGCTGTGCCCATGTGCTCGCCCCTCTCCCGGCTCTCCCGTTTTCCCATTCCCCGGGCTGGAGGGGGCCCCGCGCACCCCCGGCTGAAAGGGTCGAGAAGGAGGAAGAGGAGAAGGATGCCCGGGAGCTACTGCTCCACTCCCCGGGGAGGACGCGGGTCCCCGGGGGGGACCGGGACCAAGAAGGGCTGGGATGGGTATGGGAACCGATGGGATGGGAGGGAAGGGAAGCTGTAGAGACCACGAGGGTCCCGGCGGGGCCGCCCCCATCCCGCCCCCGGCGGCTTCGGGAGCGCTCCCGGGCCCGGCGCTGGGTGGGGGCTCGGGCTCGGCTCCCCCCGAGCTCTCACCTTTTCGAGAGGTCCATGAGGACCCCGGGAAAAAAGCTTCTCTCCCAGCCGGAACGAGACCACCAGGGCGTCCTCGATGATGTGGTCCAGGGTGACCCGCACCTCGGAGCCGGGCAGCAGCGCCGGCGCCTCCGCCTCCCCTCCGCCCGGGACCGCGGGCACCGCCGGCTCGGGCTCCACGGCGGCGGCGGCGGCAGCATCCGGCTCCTCCTCCTCCGGCCGGGGCGGCTCCTCCCCGGGCCCCGCGGAGCCCCCGGCAGCCGGCGGGCAGGGCTGCGGCGGCTCCCGGGCCGGCTCGGGCGGCGGGCAGGGCTGCGGCGGCTCCGAGCACCCCGGGCTGGGCGCTGCGCGGGGCTCGGCCCGCGGCGATTCCACCCCCGGGCTGCGCGGCGGCGGCGGCTCCTCCGTCCTTCCCGCGTCCGGCTCGCGAGTCCCGCCGGGGCTCCGGGCGCGCTGCACCGGTGGCGGCTCCTCGGCCTTGCCGCCGTCGGCCTCCTCGCCATCCGGCACCGCCGACTCCACGGCCTCGCTGACGGCGGGCAGAGGGTCCGCGCCGGCCTCGCTGCCCGGGATCGGCTCCATCTCGGGCTCGGCCTCACCGGCCCCGCCGTCCCCCGGCACCGCCGCAGTCGCCGCCGCCTCCGCAGCCATGGCCGCCATTTTCTCCGCCGCCTCCCTCCAGCAGCGGGAGCGACGGCCACGGCCCGCGGGGAGGGAGGGCCGCCCCCCGCGCCCGCAGATGGCTTCCTATTGGCGGGCGCGCCGTAATGCTGCACTCCTATTAGGCAGCGCACCTGTCCATCAAACCTGCGGAAACTTCTCGTTGGCCAGCGGGGACTTCATTCAGTGCAGAGCCGGGAAAAGGAAGAGGGGGCGTGGCTTAGCGCTTTATAGGCCTCCTCTGAGGGGAGGGGCGGGGTCTGTGCGGCTGCTTCGCCAGCTGATTGGTGGGGGGAGGCGTCGCTCCCGAGGGGGGCCGGTGATTGGCGGTGCCAAGTGCCTACTGCGCGGCGGGCAGCGCGCGGGGGAAGATGGCGAGGGCGGGAGGGCGGCCATGAGGGGCACGGGTTGCCTCTCAGAGGGATCGCGTCGCTCCTTAGCGTGGTCAGGTCGCCCCTCGTGGGGATGAAGTTGCCCCTCGTGGGATCGCCCTGGAGCGGCTCCCCCTGCGGGGCACAGCCCGGCGCTGCCTCCTGCGTTGTACAGTACGGGCAGGGGAGCTGCTGGTCCCCGTGCTGGGGGGGCACTGAGGGGGTGACACCGGGGAGAGGAAAGATTACAGAATATCCTGAGCTGGAAGGGACCCACAGGGATCATCCAGTCCAACCTCTGTCCCTGCACAGACACCCCAACAACCCCAGCCTGGGCATCCCTGGCAGCGCTGTCCAAACGCTCCTGGAGCTCCGGCAGCCTCGGGGCCGTGCCCATTCCCTGGGGAGCCTGGGCAGTGCCCAGCACCCTCTGGGGGAAGAGCCTTTCCTGATATCCGACCTAAACCTCCCTGGCCCAGCTCCAGCCATTCCCTGGGTCCTGTCCCTGGTCACCACAGATCGCTGTCTGACCCTCCTGTTGCCCTCACCATATGTGGGGAAGGCAGAGGGACTGATGCCTTTTGTGAGGTAAAACGGCACTTTAAAGTGTTAAACAACGTGAATTAGGCACATCAAGTAAAGGTGGAAAACGCAGCGTCGAAAGGGGAAAAAAGGAGTTACTATTTTCCTTCTACTACACCGGGTTGCTCCAAGCCCCATCCAGGCGGGCCTTGGACACTCTCAGGGATGGAGCAGCCACTCTGTGATTCTGCACCTCAAAAGCTTCACAGACACTTGCACCCAGAAGTTTGCAAAAGCCGAGTTCCAGCCACCTTTCAGGCAGGGAGGCCAGAAGGGTCGTGGCCCTTGCTGGTTTTAGGTTGTGGTTTTATCTTGTGAGGGTATTTCCATAGTGCTCTGTTTGTGCTCAGGACACTCAGCCCTGGTTCCCTTCCCTGTGATTGCTGAGTAGAAGAACTAGGCTGTAAACCCTGAGCCTGCAAGAAATTCCCGACTAACACAGAAAGAAACTAAAACTACTCAGCCCTGGAGCTGATAGGACGCTCAGATCCAACAGCTCAGCCCAGCAGGTTCTTCGTTATGTTAAGCTCGGTCTTATGTGAAGGATGGGCATAAAATGGAAGATTTCCTCTTGCAAGTCTTCTGCTGGAACGCACCTTTTCAGCAGGTGTTGCTTGTGGAAGACAGTGGCCATTTAAATGCCAACTGTTGAGTTTTACATCCCCTGCAGTTGCCAGCAGTTCCTGTGCTCCATAGGGAACAGAGTGGGTGTATGGCTTGCTCTCTGCTTCACTGCAGCAACAGCAGATTATGTGCTTGACCCTACTGAGGGATCAAAATAAAACATACACGGCTCCTTTGACTGTTGAAAGGTGCTGTGTGTGCTTTTAAAAAGAGGTAAATAAGGACATTTGTATCCCAGAATAATGCCCCACAGAAATATCATACCATTGGTAACCCTTACATTCAGCCACACTGACACAGGCGTGTGGATGCAGGATGGAACTTGTAAATTTAACAAAATGCCCTCCCTATATAATTTTTTTCCATCCCAAATACCTTTGATCACCATTTAATTTCTATTTATTTCAAATCTAACCTGTAATCTCCTTAAGACAGGATTTGCCTTACAGTGGCTGGTCTGCATAGTGGTCGGCATAGTTGGAATCTTTTTTCTATCCTGGAACCTTTAGAAACTGCCAAAATAAAACGAATTAAGTTTATGAAATAGATTGCACTAGCACACTCCCTGTAAATTAAAAGAAGTCTCTCTGTGTTCAGCAAGTGGCAGGAAGAACAGAAGTGGGGAGAAGAAACTATAAATTACAGAGAGGAACAGAGACAATCAGAGGGAATAGAACAATTAAAATGAAGGCAGGAAAAATGTCGAGCTCCATAAAGATGTGTTGCAGTAAATTGTGGGGATGGGCAGCTGAGGAAGCTTTGAGTTTGGGTGGAGAGACTGAGGGAATGTGGGGAAGCAGCAGATCTGACTGGAGCTGTGTGCATGGCACCCACGGGGAAGGAATTGTTTGCCTGGGCAAGCTGGGACGTGAGAGGGATCTGGGACACAGGAACCTTTAAACTCAGCATTAGTGGTGTTGATTTGTTCTGTCATGAAACTCCACTCTGGAAGTGTGAACAGTCCCAGCACATCGGAGTGCTTCAGGTAGTAACTGCAGGGGTAGGGGGTGTGGAGTTTTTAGGTGCTGGATGGTGGGAACATCACTCTCCGGGCATCAAGTTCACTGGAACTGCACTGCCATGAAAGAACCACCACCAGTGCAAAGCTTTAAGGAGCAACATTCATAAATGGAGACTAATCAGGGTTCCAGTGAAGCCAAATGCATGATTGCAGCTTCCCTCAGCTTCCTCGGAGTGAGGCTGTGTTAGCAGGCTCCACAAGGAGCTGCCCTGGGAATTGCCCAGTGGCTGCACTTTGTGGTGCTGCTGGTGTCCAAGGGAGCTGGAGATGTCCAAGTTCCCTGTGCTGTCCCTGCTGCGGCTGATCTGTCTCAGTGTGGGCACACAGAGCTCTGAAGGGGTGTGTGAGTTTATAGGGACACTTCGTAGTGTCCTGGTGGGACAGCAGATCCCTCTGCTAATACCTGCACTGGGGTGGAGGAACTTGGGAGAGGAGGTTCCAACAGCCCCTCTGAGGCTTTGGGACTCCCCACATTCCAAGATGTGGTTTATGTCCTCACTGCAGCCTTTGCAGGCTCTGTGCTGCACGAACACAGAGCTCTGCTGCCCTGCTCCATCCGAGCTGCAGCGACAGCAGCTTCCTGAGGCTGCCACAGTGACAGCGGCTTCCTGTGACCCCAGGCAAGGCCACCAAACCCTCTCCGAGGCAGGTTTAGTGTTCACAGCTTTACACAATGCTGATAAATCCACCAGTCAGCGTTTTCAAGGCATGGTCTGCCGGTGGGGAATGTTCAAGGCTTTCCAAGTTAAAAAGAAAAAGTGTAACCGGTGAAAACCACTGTATGTGAGCAATGCAGAGGGATACAGGCAAATGAACTGAAAGTAAAACTGGGTCTTGGTTGTGTGCTGCAAACTCACAGCTCCTCTAACAGGTTAGGAAAGTAATGCTCTTACAACAATTGTTAATTATATTTAAGCTGGATTGAAATTTGTTAGTGAATTACTACAGAAAATTGGTTTGGGGTGAGAACATCATCAGTCCTTCCTGTAATGTTGGTAACTGATTTCTGTGGCCATACGAACACGGAGCTCATTTTGTTGGGATTAGGAATGAGCATTAAAGGATTTGGGAAACCTCACTGCAGGCACACGTGCCCCAGAATTCTGCCCTGCAATCTGAAAAGTCAATTATCTGCTACATTTCTTGTGAACAAGAGATGAAGTCAATGAGTGGGGCTTTACCTAATGTCCATATGGAGAATTGATTGAAATGGATTTCCATAGTTGGGGTTGCTTTAAAAAATGGTAATTGTGAGCCCTTGGGGTGAAGGACTGGCACTGTCTCACTGCTGGCATCTCACACTTCGTAATTGTAAGGAAATGGAGTCTGAAGGTACTTCCTGTCTTGTGATCTGACTGGTTTGTGCCTTCTGCAGCCTGTGCAGCTGCAGGTGCTGTGGCATCCACACTGTGTCTCCGTGGGCTTCTCCATTCAGATAAAATGGGCATCGCCACTGGAGCCAGGACAGGCTGGGAGGCCAAACTCAGCTGTAGGTAAGGCAGCTTGGTAATTAATAGAGAATTTCTCACAGAAGTCTTCTGAGAAATTACAGAAGTCTCTTTAGCCATAAATATTAGAGCAACTTTTTTGTTCCTTGTGGTGTTTTTGAGGTTATTCTACATCTGCAGCCAAGCTCTGTTCACATAAAGAGTGTCCAGCTGGTGAGGTGTGGCTTTTCCTCACCCGTGGTCCCTGGAGATGAATCCTATTTCAAATAGGAATAACAGGAAGGGTAAAACACCCTAGTTAGAGAAGTGGGAATCCCACACAGTCTGTTCTCATCGGGGTTTGGTGCTGACAGAGCTCAAGGAGACAGGACAATAAAGGAAATGGAATTGACTGGTAATCATTTGGATCCTTTGTGCTTCCCGAGCTGAAGGAGCAGCTGCCAACTGCCTGTGACACTGTGTCCTTCTCCTTGGCACTTATGTGGAGCCTCAGCTCTGCTGGCTGTGAAAAATGGACAATAACATTTCATTCACATGAGAGTGATGTGGTTTAATTATAGTGAAGGTTTAAAAACAACTTGAGGATGAAGTGTTGTGTAAGTGCTAAATGTTATCCTTGACAATGACACAAGGACAAGAAAACTGGGCTTTCAGAGGCATCTGGTTATTCCATAAATTAAAAATTAGTTTCTCTCCTTAAATGAAGAGTTACTGAGTCATTCAGCTTTCTTGCTAATTGTTTGACTTAACCAATTGGATGGATTTCAGTAAATTGACTGGTGGAGACAAATGTGTTTCCAGCTCAACACTGTCTGACATGCAACAGTTAGGTATGGACTGGCTGCAGAGCAGAGCCCAGCACTGCAGGTGGTCACCAAAAGAGCACAAATTTATGGTGGGATTTTCCAGGGAGACTTCAAAAGGGCCTCCAACAGGCTGTCCCTCCTGAAGCCAGCTTGCCTTCATGGTTTACCTGAGTAAAACCAAGTAACTCTTGTCTCACGTCCTTGTCTGCTCTTCCGTGTCACTCACAACTTGTAGGTTTTGTACCTGGATCTTCCTGGGAGCTCACAGTCTGTGGTGGAGACACTGCAGAGCCTGGGATTCCACACTCCCGTGGGTCCCTCTGCTCTCTTGTGATACTTTTGAAGCTGTTCCAAAGGCAGGTGACAATGCCATCAACTTTTAAATCGTGCTTAAAAAGCAAAAGTACTGAAAGCTCAGCCTTGCCATGCAGTTTGGCTTTCAGTCAAACCCAACTGACCCAACCCAAAAAATAAGTCCCAGGCCTTCCTGAGGTCTGCAGCTCTCCTGGGAGGGGTGGGAGCAAAGCCACTCTGAGCTGGGAGCTTTCCATGCCATGTGATCACATCACTGTAAGGATATTCAGGGTAATGTTCATTTCTGGTGTAATCCCACTGATGTTTTAATCCAGTCCCACCAAGGATGAGTCTGTCCCTCGTGCTGGCTGCAAACACTCACACACAAAAGCACCAAAAGCAGTTGCAGAGGTCATGGCCCATTTGTGTATGCAAATGTCCCCGAGCCTGACCTGTACATTGCATCTCTTTATCAGATACTCTATTCTCTGCCTAAAATTAGAATAAAAACTTGCAGTTGGCAATTTTCAATGCCAGACTTTCTTTTTCCTTGACTTTTTGGGGGTAACCTTTTGCTGGATGATTGGTTCTCATCCCTTCTTTGTCTCTCTATTTCATTTTTCTCTCTGTCTTTCCACAGAGTTCCCTTTTATCCACCCTGTTACTTCCTCAGGCCTCATCTGACGTGCTCAGTTTACCAAGTCAAGAAGTGCTGTCATCACAGGCAAGTATTTTCAGCTCTTCTGATTTTGAAAGTAGACCTTGGACTGTGTGTGTCCCTGTCTGCTTTCTGTATCTTTGCATTCTGGATAAAAATATTGAAGGGACCCTAGTGATGAACAAAAAGGACAAGTTTGTTATTACTGTAAAATATCACAGGGACTGAGGGGGAATATATAAGGAAATAAACTCCCAGATTGCTCTCAGTCAATATTTTGCCTTGTATTCTCTCACAGACCTTTGTTCTTGTCATTGTCTCATGTTCTGGTTTCTTGTAGAGTTTCAGTTGTGGAACCTCTTATGCCAAGTGTATTGCAAACAAGAAGTGTATCCCTGTATTTTATGGATATCTGGTAGGCATCTTCTCTTACCCTTTCCTAATCTAATTCCAAGTAGGATCAATTTATGGAGTCAGCAAGCTCAGTCTGAATTCCTGTCAGAGCTCAGCAGCAAATCCCAGCATGGTCCTTTGCAAGTCACTTCCTTTGGTAAAGTCAGGTCAGTTTTTAGTTTGTCTTCTGAAGTAATCTTGTAGCTTCTGGCTCTGATAAACAGCATTTGCAAGGGGCTTGCACATCAAGAGAACAAATCCTTCACACCAAGAGCTTGCTCTGTTACATTTCCAGGGTTGTCAACGGTTGGGAAATTGTGTTGCCCTCATTCAGAGACTCTCTTTAACTCAGGCCATGGAGAAAACATCCCATCATCTCCAGAACAAAACAGGCTGTGGCTCTGATAGTGGAATCAATAAACCACTGGGATTTGTGATGGCAGGGTCAGTGATTGGCAGCTGCTCCACAAACCCACGGCAGAGATGATTGACAGGAGAGATTTGATAAGGAGAGGTGGTGATCTGTGCAAAAAGACAGTAAGTGTTGCTTGTCCAAGAGTTTTGGGGAATGTAGAGTTGGGGTGATGCAGTCAGAATGGGAACTCCAAAAAATCCTTTTCTTTGGTCCTGTCACAGACAAGTCCACAAAGTGACAAAAGCCAGGAATGAGAACGTCTCTGTCAGGGGTCATTCAGCTGTGACTCCTGCACATCTGCCTGTTAGCAGCTCCAAAGGCAGAGGATTAATGTAATTAGAACCAATCTTGATGAGAAGCATTGTTTGTGCTTCTAACTGCATTCCCTGGGATCAGGGGCTGGATCTTGCCTTTGACCTTCTTTCTAGAGCTGACCCAGTGAAACTCTCCCCACTCACCCCTCAGCAAATAATAAAAAGAAAAATGCAAGCCTTTAATGATTGTGTCACCACCCTTGTGAGGAAATGTGTTGGTGTAGCTGCGCTGCATTTCTCTGTATTGCCCTAATCTAATCCCCCATGTGGGGCTTATCACAGAGCAGGGCCCAAGCTGCAGTGCCAGGATGTGCTGCTGGGGCTGGATAATACTGTATTTTTAACAGTTCTTTCCCCACTGCTGCTGAACCACTGTGCTGAGCAGCACAAACTCTGCTGGGAAAAGAGACCTCTGCCAGCCTAAATTTATATCTGTTCGCTGGAACAATTGGTTGGAAGTGAGTGGTTGTTTCTCTTGGTAATAGGCAAGGTTAGACTTCCAAAACATTGAGAAATGCTCTTTAAAAATGCATTTTCCAGGCACACTTCATACCAGTTTAGAAAATACAGAAGTGAAACCACAACAGAGGTACTTGATGCTGAAAAGGAAGCACCCAGTAATGACTGCTCTGCTGCGAGATTGTAGGGTTGCTCTGTTTAGGCTCAGCCTAACTTTTGGAATAAAAATGGATGGAAAACTGTAAGGGAAACAAATGAACGGTACCATGTAATTGTAGTTGTTCTGAGGAAAAGGTTGAGAATTACAACTGTTTGCAAGCAATCTGCCCCTCACACAGGGCTCACCCCCTGTGTTTTGGAGGTTTGCACTCTGGATAATTCATATCAAAGCCCCTCTGGCACATGGGATTGCTTTGATGGCAGTGGCAGTTGGGTGTTTACTGAGTGTTCCTTCTCCACCTCTTGTACCTCAGTCTAGCACATATCTGGGGTGCTCTGTTTGTTCTGCTGTAGCATCCACTGGAATGACAAAAATGTTCTGAAATCTGGAATTTCATGCTGCACCTGTCAAGGGACACATTTCTGTAGGAAATTCCCTTGGTGAATCACACAATGCAAGGTGAGGGACTGGATCCCAAAAGAATGACCAGGAATGAATCAAGTTATCCCTTAATGAGAATGGAGAAGTCTCTGTCAGGATTCTGCATAGAAGCAGCCAAACACCTCCTCTGTGTAGGAAGGAACAGAGGAGGAAGGAACAGAGGAGGAAGGAGAAAATCTCCTGTCCTCTCTGAGATGAAGAATGAAAGATGTAAAAATCAGTGCTGTTTAAAATTTGGTAAATGGAATATAATCAGTGCTCACAAAGCATCCTCTGTACTCCTCTGTGCTTGCAGGCACAGAACAGACTTGGCAACTGTCTCCTGCATGAAATAGGAAAGGTTTAAATGCTTGTGTAAGCTTTTCAAACAAAATAGCACTTTGCAGTTCAAGACACTGTTCTCTCGGACATTGTATCTGGGAAATGTGAAACTGTTTCTCTGGGTTTTCACCGTGGGTTCATATCCACGTGTGAGCGGCGTTTGGAAATCTTTATCTCTGTGGTAGAGGGAATTTTTTTGTCATTGCAAAGGGTTTTGCTCTAGGGGATAAATTTAATATAAAAGGGATTCATGCTACTCATTATATTTTTCCCTCAGAATCAAATCAAATTGGCTGGTGGATGCAGCTTGGACCAGTGACAGACCAGATAAATCCTCCTCTGGCTGCAGACTGAAGGCAGGAATACTTTGTCACATCAGTAGTTACAATTTGACTTTAGTTTTGCTTTTTCTCCAGCAATCTCAATTTGATTCGAATTTCTGAAGTCACCCAGGGTGAGTCAGATGTGGTCAGGCCAAAGGAAGTTCTTGAATCATTCCCAAATGAGGGAAAACATGAGTCAGTTCCGAGGGTTAAGCACACGGAGACACAAAGCACCACAGATCTCTCCACGGTTCAGTGGGAGAGAAGGTGCCCCAGTGGGCCCAGGCTGGAGAGATTGGATTGCAGGGCTCTGCTGTCAGCAGGAGAGAGCTGTGGAGGTGCTGAGGCTGGGGCATGTTTTCCACAGGGAGGACACAATTCCTGGCATTCATTAGCATTCCTGCTGCAGCTGGATCAGCCTGGGTGCACAGATTGCAATTACTGCCAGTGCTTCCCCCAGAGTCCTGGGCAAATCTGTGCTCCTGGCAGGGCCCACAAGGAGCAGACACTGCTCAGCACCGAGGGAAAACCTCTCCTGCAGAGAGCCAGGAAACAGCAGAACTTCATCCACCACAGTGACACAGCAAAAGCCCTGTTTAAATGTGGTTTTGGATGGTGATGCTTCCTTTCATCAGCATAGGCAAAACAGGGCATTGCTGAGTCAAGAGGAGCTGCTACAGTTCCGAGCAGGCTCTGGGAGTGGGGCTACAAAATCAGGTGAAAATTCCTCATATAAAGGCAGGACCTCAGTGATAATTTTAATTTACAGTCAGGAATGTACCAAGGCAAATCCCTTTCTTTGAGCTCCTTTCTCCTGATTCGTAGCCCATTGCTGCTGCCTCATTACCCCCCTGGCCTTTGGTGGGGCAGTAAATCTGGAGGCCTAATGGTGCACAGGGTCCTTGGAGGACAGCCCTGGCTTTTCAAATATTCATTTCTATGCGGATCAGGGATGTCCCAGTCTGGCTGTAATCAGGGGAAGAGGGGAGGAGACAAATAATCACTGAACATGACTGTTTAGGGAGCAATTCCTGTCAGAAAAACAATCAGCAGCCGAGGTGGCTTCGAGCTGGCCTTGCAGCCCCAAGCACAAGGAGTGATGAGGGCTTGTTTGATCCCCTTAAACTCTAATTGCTTCTGCCTTCACCCCCAGCCAGCTGCTTCCCCTGGCTGGGCTGAAATGCCTGTTGTTCTCTGGGGGCAGGGAAAGGTGCCAGGCTGGAGGAGCTGCCCTGCTTTGTGCAGTCCCTGCTGCAGGAGCATCAGCCTGACACAGCCCTGCCCTGCAGGACAGGGCACCGAGCACAGAATCCTGCAGGGCACCTCAGTCCCTGGGTATTTTCTTGTTTCTCAACTGGTGCCAGCTGTGGCAGGGATTGCATGGGCTGGAGCAGCAGCACAGCTCTGCTTCAGCCCAGAGCCTGGCTTATTCCAGGTGGAACAGACCTCTGGGCTATGAAATCAGTTTGCAGCTCCTGGGAGTTGAGCTGATCCCAAACTGATCTCACCCAGCTTAATGAGCAGTCAGCAGGAGCCATGGTCCCACTAATCCTGATTTAAATGTGAGTTAGAGCAGGGCTTGGATTCCACACCTCCAGAGTAATTTCTTGTGCCATCCAAACCTCATCAGTGTCCTGGGGAAAATTATTTTAACCAAGCTGTTGTGCTGTGTGTTGGCACAGGAACCTGGGCCTCAGGGTAACTGAGGTGTCAGCTCCCAGAACATCTCCCTGTGCTCAGTCCTGGGTTCGATTCAGAGGCACAGCTCCAGGCTTGGTTTTTTTATATTATCAGGATAACAGCACTAGTGAGGGTGTGTCCATCCCTCCACTCAGTGGGTAAACTCTTCCTTGAAGAGGGACATTTAAACATTCATATGATAATGAAGAAAAAACTCCAACCATACAAAATTTATATCAACTCATATCTGAGTTATCATATTATCATATCTGAGATATATCCAGAGGCCATGGAACTGCAGGGCTGCCTCAGCCAGGCAGTGTCACAGAGAGCTCTTTCTCTTTAATTTTTTATTTGGATCCTCTCTGTATGTAGGTCACAATGACTTAAAAGAGCAGGCACTGACCAGACAAAACCAAACCTCTCAGAACAAAGCCATTGTTGCAGGAGGAGGATTTTTTCTCAAACAAGACCCCAAATTAGTGCTGAAGGATTGCAGCATTCCCTGTGTCTCGCTCTGTTGGCGTTCCTGTTCCCAGGGTGGGCGGAGCTGCAGCCTCTGGGCTCTGCTGGGCTGGCTCCTGCTGGAAGGGCAGGAGGGACACGGAGCTGCTTCCTGCCCCCGTGTGCCGTGCTGACCCCTTGGAGTCAATCCTGGCGGGGTCCCCCTTCCTCAGGAGCAGAGGAGGGATGGGAAGCCTCTCCCTGCAGCTCCCATCCATGTGTGTTCCTGCTTTTCCCAGTCCTTAACCACAGGGGCTGGACAAACCTCTCCTGCTGCTCCCACCCCTGTGAGCATCACTCCATGGCCAACAGCCACTGCAGGGATTCATTCCCTGCTTCCCTGTGGGAATTCCTCCTTCATGCAGGGGCACGCAGCCCAAACATCCCTGAGCTGCTTCCCAGCTTTGGGAGGGGAGGGAAAAGAGATCCTGGGTTTGGCCCTGGCTCAGCCCTGTGCCAGCAGAGAACAGCAGGGAGTACCAACAACCTGCAAGGTTTTATTTGGGAGAGGAGGGGGAGGCAGCCAAAGGTTGGGGCTCAGGAGATCCCAATGCCCTGGCCAAAGAGTCTTAGTGAGGGCTGGCTTGCAAACAGTGCTGGGTGGCAACACGGCAGATAAGAATCCCCCCAAAACAGGATATAAACAGACCCCGAGTACAGATCACTGGTAGAAGAGCTCTGTAGAAATGCAGATTGATGGGTTTGAGATCAACAAAAAACCAACAGCTTCCCCTTTGGCTTCAAAATCCACATTGTACAACCAGACCTGTGCATCAGGGGGTTGGAAATGGAGCATCTTCAGGGTCCTTCCAACCCAAATCAGTCTGTGATCCTGTGATCCTGAATTTTGTGAATGGGACACAAACCCCAGTTCTGATGAAGGAACAGCTGAGGTATTTTGGTTCCTTTACCTCTCCTGCCTTTTAGGACACGAGCTGCAGCTTTGCCCCTGGAATTGCCTGGGGAGGGTTCAGCAGCACGGAGCTGGCACTGGATGGTGCTGTGGGCCAGCACAGGTGAGCTCACCTGGGTGTCAAATGCAGCTGCTATGACAAATCCTGCTGCTATGGAACCACCAGGGAGCCACAGGGACAGCCAGGATCCTGCATTACTCCTGGATGCAAATTCTTTTCAAAAGCAGATTTTGCAAGAGCATTTTGTGCCCAAGAAAGCAGAATTTTGTGAAGTTGGCTCCTGTCCAGTCACTGAGCTGAGCATCCAGACTTTTAAACACCCTGTGAATGATCTGTGTGTTACCAGTCTGAGCCATTGAAAAAGGCAAGTTCAGATTAAAAATCAAGTTTTAAAAAATACACAAATTTCTAGATCACAGAGTATTCCAATTTGGAAGGGACCCACAAGGATCATCGAGTCCAGCTCTTAAGTGAATGGCCCATACAGGCATTGAACCCACAAACTTGGTGCTCTCAGCAGCCTGCTCTGACCAACTGAGCCAATCTGGCACTTCTTAGGGGTTTAGGAGGGAAACAGCTGTTCTTTGGTACTCTGGAGTAAAGAAACTCTTAAGTAGAAGTTCAGATTTTGAAGTGTTTTCCAGATTTTTCTTCTGATTCTGGAAGGAATCTTTAAGAGAAATGTGGGTTATTCCAGGGTTTGAGAAAATGACAGCTGTTACCAACCCAGTCCATTTTCCCACTTTTCCATCAATGTTGTTTGATTAATAAGAGCCAACTCAGTGCTGAGCGACTCAGGAATAAATCAAACTGTAGAAGAGGGACACCAGATGTAACAAAAGCAGTTCCTGGAACAAGGAGATGCAAAGATCTGCTTGGTGTGGAGGTGGGGAAGGAATGGCACGTGCAATGTATGTATTTTCTCTGCCACAGAAGTGTATTTTCTTCTCCTGATAGATGTATCTAAGGCAATATAAACAATTCCAAAGAGCTGAAAGTATGCAGTGAGATGTTGCTGTGAACCACACACATCAAAGCAGAGCTGAGGCCCAGAAGAGGCTTTCTGTGCAAAGAAAACTGGCTTTTCTTGTATTTCAGGGAAAGGAATCCTCTGCTGCTCAAACTCTCTCTGTCCCTGCACACTTGACTTGGATCAGTATTTTCAGTGGGGCGCTTGCTAAACGCTGCACTGGCATAAGAAAAATTCACTCAAATATTGGTTTCTCCTGTCTGCCTTTGAGATTCTTTCAGATCAAATCCTTCTTCAAATGGTTTCTCCCCAGCTCCAGGCAGGTGCTGCCCCGCCTGAGCCTTCTCCCAGGTGAGCTGCAGGGGAAGGGGAGCAGGAAAGGCTTCAGAGGGTGACACAGAGAGGAGGGGACTTGGAAATGCCAGAAGGTCAACTGCAAACCAGAGGTGCCTTCAGAGAAAGAAAAGAGCAGTGTTTAAATGGAATGTTCCCTTTGCCAGAGCTCCAGGAAGCACAGCTGAGGGAATGCTCTGGAACAGCAGGATTCCTCTGGAAGGGGGTTTGGAAGCCACAGGCAGGTGAGGAAATCCCAGTTAGATTCCCTGGAGGATAAGCTCCCTTTGGAGCTGTGTTATCTGATGTGTCAACAAGGACAGATATTGTCAAGTAATAAAATCTTTACAGCATAGCCCATGAACTGTATAGATAAAGGGGGTGGCTTTGGGGTTTGCTCAGAAAAGTCCAGAAGAGTTGCAATGATTCCTGTCTTTAGGGCTGTCAGTTATTAACTTTATTAGAACTTTATATATTTCTAGATAAGAAATCCAGAGAGGGAGGATTTTAACTCAGTTTTTTGACCAGAAGACTCTGCAGATAAAGTTGAATTTTATCTTCCTTTTTAGCAACCTTTGAAATATTGTCTATATTACACTAAAACCATTGGAGTTCAAACTATTCCACAGTGGCTCTTAATCCAATGATACTTCAGAGGAATCTGAGCAGTTTTGTGGGACCCAAATTGAGAGCAGCCAAAATTAGTCCTCCTGTGCCTTTTCAGGATACACAAATCCAAACTGGCTTAACAAAATTCAAGTCTTCTGTTGTAGTTGTTAAAAATCAAGATAATTCCCATTTCTGCTGTCCACCCCCATCCCATTTAACTGGATACCACTGACAACACTTATTACAGGATAACTTACTAAAGGGAAGAATCCTGGAGAAAGGAGGGAGTTGAATTCCCAAGAAATTGTGGTATCAGGTACATTTCCCCCAGGTTTAGTTTTCTGTCTCTGTCATTCCCAGCCCAGACCTCAGCAGTCTCCCTGAGGTTCCACTTGGAGATCAGGAACACCGGGGGGATCCAAGCCCTTCCTACAGACACTCTGCCAGCTTGTGCAGCCTGAATGAATCCTTTGTCTTTTTTCCTGGAAATTTCCTTTCTGGAGATCCAGACAGACTGAAGGGTCTCCTGATAGAGTATTGTCACATGAAATAATTGAATTTTCTTTTAGGGAGTCTCCAAAAATACGGGGTTTTTGGAAGTCCTGTGCCTTCCTCCCCTGCAGGTGTCTCTGAATGTTTGGTGAGCTCCTGTTTTTCCTGGTTTTGTTAGGCAGATCCGTGTCCCGCCTGGGGCAGGGACAGGCTCTGTGCTGTGTCACCTGTGGAGTCTGGCAGGGCGTTTCTGAGCAGTATTTGAGCTCTGTCCAAGCTGTTCAATAATTCAGCCCCATCCCGGTGATGAATTCTCTGCTGTTCAGGGCCGGAGAGCGGCAACACCTCGGACCAGACTAAACGGGCACTTAACAAGGCCGAGCGTAACAGGACTCCCCTGGAATTACCCAGCACATTAAGGCCAAATGAGCTCGTCCTGAATTCATTAGCAATGATTACTCTGAGTACCAGAGGAATTAATAATCATTAGCATTTCCTAGGGAGGGCTGCCGGAGAACTGCCAGACACGGCTGGTTCAGGGTTTCGCAGGCTTTCCCCAGCAGGTTCCATTCGGAGGGAGTCATTAAAGGGAACTTTGTGGTCACTGGAGAGTTCCCGCTGATTTTTTGAGTCCGTACTCCCAGTTCAGTTGCAATCCAGCTCTAAAAGCACTTCAAAGCCCAGCACTGCCTGCTTCAGTCACTGCTGGAATTACCTCCCTCATCCCCGTTTTGTCTCCGAGTGAATCTCCCCGGCTTTCTGCAACTCTCCTGAAAGGTTAATAAACCTGGGAGGCTGCTGGGAGCCACCCAAGGGCAGAGGGACTCCACAGACAAAAGGAATGCAAAAACGTGGTATTTATGATTTCGTGCAAGTAAATTCTCAAAGTAAAGATATCCAAGGCTTTGATTTGGCTCCTTAAAGTTCCCTCTGTTCCCAGCAGCATTTGAAGACTCAGCTGTTTTGCATATCAGAGGCAGCTGACTCGGGAGGCAGAGGGAATTCACTGCTCACTTCGGATGACCTTTTCCTTTGGGGATGAGTTTCCACAAGAGTTTTACTTCTCTGACAACTCATTCCTGTTCACTGTCTCCAAATGCTGCACACTTGGAATTTACATCATCCTGGTACATTCAAATACAGCGCTGAGCTTTTCTGCATAACTGCTCCTTGTAGCCAGCAGGATTGTATCATGGGATCATGGAACATCCTGAGCTGGAAGGGATCATCCAGTCCCACCCCTGTCCCTGCCCAGACCCCCCAACAACCCCACCCTGGGCATCCCTGGCAGCGCTGTCCAAACGCTCCTGGAGCTCTGGCAGCCTCGGGGCCGTGCCCATTCCCTGGGGAGCCTGGGCAGTGCCCAGCACCCTCTGGGGGAAGAGCCTTTCCTGATCTCCAGCCTAACCCACCCCTGGCCCAGCTCCAGCTGGTTTTAGTTGGAAATAAAGACACAGGGGCTTGGATGCCTGACCTGGTGGATTGTGCAAGTCACTTTAGTAAAGTCAGAGAGACTCAATTCCTTTATTCTTGGAATAAACTTTGTCCTGACTCCACGTTTGGAGGATTGCTTAGTGACATTCTGCATTCTCCAAGACTCCATTGAATTTCATTTCATTTTATAACAGAAAAGAGAGGAATGGAAACATGGATTTGTTTCAGGGTAAGAGAGCAGAACCAGGGGTGCAAATCCTCAGTGCCTGCTAAAAACTGCACAGACAGGCCCAGGCCTGATCTGTGCTCAGGCCCTGTTCTGAGTGATGTTGACCCCCAGCACCAGGCAGAGCAGCACTTTTATCATTTATTAACACTTTATGGTGTGGATGGGTGTTTGTCACCTGCTCTCCCAAGCACAGGGTGGTGCCCAGCTCCTCTGAGGTGAATAAACTTCTGCTCAGTGTGTGCAAGGGTGACCCACCCAGTCAAACAGTTACTCCTTGGGAATTTCCTGAGCTACAGATTCACCCCGGCTCTGTGCCCACCACATTCCCCCCTGTCTGAGTGCTGGAGACTTGAGGAGCTGTCAGCATTTTTATATCTCATCATAGAACAGTTATCAATATAATCCGATTTTATGGACAGGGAGCATAAAAGCTCAAGTACTGTTCATATAATCTGATTATCCCCTTCCCTTTACACAGGACTGGGCTGCTCTCCCTATCCAGTTTGATCGCTCTCCCAAGGTCCCTGGGCTGTTACTCTGCCAGTGGAATTGTCCCCTGCAAGTTTTTTGTGACTGGTAGAGTTTATGGCTTGAGTTCATGGACCTCCTTCCCAAGGCTGTGCAGGTCCCTCTGGAGCACAGCAGTGAGGACTGAGGCTCCTGTGGATGTGCCACCCCTGCCCTGCTTCCTGTGCTAGTGCTGCTTTGCTCTTTACAGGTGGGGCCTCAGCAGCGAGGTCCAGCTGGGAAAGGAAGTTTCCTTTCACTGAGTTCAGCAATCTTGGGATTAAGCTGAAGGAGTTTTAATTAACAAACTCAGTGTCAAATATGTTTTCTGGACAGTCAGAGTCATTTTACAGCCACTTTTAAATCAAAAGTGCAAAGAAAACCCTGGTGGTGCCAGAAGTTTCCCCAGGTCCTTCTCTGCAGAGCTGAGAACTGGTGCATGGTCCATTTTTATTTTATCTTTATTCCATCCTGAATGCAAAACCAGTGAAATCTTAAAAGTAAAAATACATCATTTTGTTTAAATCTGCACTAAAATGAAAACTGAGCTTTTGGCCTTGATTCCTGCTGATCTCCAGGTTATTGGCAAGGATGTACAACTGCCTGATAACCTTGGTTCTCACACAGGTCAATGGCATCGATGAGTGACTCACAGGGGCCATAAACCTCTATTTCCAAAGGGTGTGGGCCAGGTGGGCTGAGAGCTTGGGCTGCTCTATAAAGCCAGGGCTCAGCCCATCTGATCCATTCTACTCTGATCCAGCTGCTGTTCCACCTTCCCAGGCACATCCCAAGGGAACAATGGCATTCGCAGGCAAATACGAGTTCGAGGGTGACGAGAACTACGATGCCTTTGTGCAGAAGATTGGTGAGTCTGGCTGGGATGGGCACAGGGCATGGACTGGATAAAATACTGGGAAAAGGCTGGGAGAGCTGGGATTGCTCAGCCTGGAGAGGAAAAGCTTTGGGGTGACCTCATTGTGGCCTTCCAGGGTCTGAAGGGGCTACAGGAAAGATGGAGAGAGACTCTTTAGAAGGGATGGAGGAACAGGACAAGGGGGAATGGATCCAAACTTGCAGGGAGCAGGTTTAGAGGGAATATTAGGAAGAAATTCTTCCCTGTGAGGGTGGGCAGGCCCTGGCACAGGGTGCCCAGAGCAGCTGGGGCTGCCCCTGGATCCCTGGCAGTGCCCAAGGCCAGGCTGGACATTGGGCCTTGGAGCAGCCTGGGATAGTGGAAGGTGTCCCTGCCCATGGCAGGGGCTTGGATGATCCTTAAGGTCCCTTCCAACCCAAGCTGTTCCATGATTCCATGATTCCATGTGCATCTATTTAAAGAGCAAGAGCAAATATAAAAATAGGTATGTGCAGCTAAATACAAAGGCCTGAGCATTAAATTCCAAGCATTGCATGCGTAGGTGAAGGAGAAGGGAATATTTTATGTCCTTTGTATCTATATATTTTTCCTGTGTATTTTTTCTCAGGGAAAAGAGATCAAGATTATTATTTTAGCAAATGCATTAATGTACCAATATCTTTCTTTACACCAGTAATTTCAACTCAGAGCTTTGATATTGTAAAAAAATTAAAAATAATAAATGAGCCACAAATCAGATGCTTTGAGAACAAACACACCACTGCCATCCTTCAGTTCAAATTCAGCTTAGATTTGATAAATTCTCTGTTTTTGTTGATTAAGGTCTCCCCAGTGACAAGGTTGAAATGGGAAGGAACTGCAAAATCGTGACTGAGGTGGTGCAGAACGGGAATGACTTCACCTGGACACAGCACTTCCCAGGAGGCCACAGCACCACCAACAGCTTCACCGTGGGCAAGGAGGCAGACATGGAGACCATGGGGGGCAAGAAGTTCAAGGTAAATTCCCTGAGCTCTTCAGCTCCACAGCCTCAGGTGGATTTGGATTTAGGGTGAAAAGCAGAGCAGTGCCAGGCCTAGTGAAGGTGTGGAGTAGTGAAGGGGGTGGAATGAGAGGGGCTCTAAGGCCTTTCCAACCCAAACCATCCTGGGATTCCCTGATTCCATCATCCCTGATTCTATCATCCCTGATTCCTGGGCTACCTGCCAGGACCCTTTTCAGAGCTGTTAATGAGTGATGTGGAGATCTGGACCCTGCAGGTGTTGGTACGTGAACATTTTTCTATTTAAATTTCTATTTAAATTGCGAACATTCAAGAACTAAAGCCCACGGATTTTAGCCCTGTGCAAGAAGCCACAGGTGCAACACACAACCTCTGTCCCATAAACTTCCAAGTGTGCAGGTGTTTACAGAATATCCAGCAACAGAAATTCCAGCAATCCCAGCAACATGAACCCTTTCTCTCTTACAGGCAACTGTCAAAATGGAAGATGGGAAACTCGTAGCTGATTTCCCCAACTACCGCCACACTGCAGAGATCTCTGGGGGGAAGCTGGTAGAGGTGAGTGCTCACAGACCCAGGGCAGTTCCTAAAAAACAAAGAAAAACCTCAAGAGCAGCAGGCTTAAAATGTGAAGTTTAGATAAAAGTCTTAAGGACAGGCTCTGAGCCATGCCCAGGGCTGCTCCCCTGGACCCCTGAGCTCTGATTACACTGTTCAACCAAAGTTTTGGTTTGTTCTTTGTTCCAGATTTCTACTTCTTCTGGTGTAGTCTACAAAAGGACCAGCAAAAAGATTGCCTAAGGCAGCAAGGCCACTCTCTTCCACTGCTCTGAAAGCCAACAATAAAATAAATTAATTAAAGTCCTGTCTTTGTCTCTTTATTGGTATTGCAAGCATCCTCATTATAATGCTTACCCCAGTCCTAAATGTCTGACAGGCACTCAGAAAATCAGAGTGCAAAAGTCAGAAGATGCAGCAAAGCACTAAAGGATGTTGTGCAGGTGTTTCAGGGGGTGATGCACACCTGGCATATCCCAGTGTTTCCTACCTCCCACCTACGGAACAGAAGCTCCATTCAGCTTCTGCCTGGAGAAGGACAATTCTCTGCCCAACACCTACATCAAAATGCAAGACCTGGTGAAAGTCTTTTACCCCATTGCTGCTTGGAGGGCAGAAAAGGAGGGGCTTGAAAGCAAGAGAAAGTCAGTTTACGATTCATTAGAAGTGTCTCGCACTGCCAGCAGGGTTTTCTCTTTCTGCCAACACCTGATCTTAACCTTAGAAGACATTTAAGGTTTTACAGCTGTAAATACAGCCCTATTTCCTCATTGCAGTCCTGCTGTTTCTGCAGGGAAGGTTCATGCTTTGACTCTTGAGTGTTACTTGTGAAGGACCCCAGCACTGGGAGATGAGGCTGAAATCCAGGGAACGTGTCCCTGCCCATGGCAGGGGTGGAACAAGATGAGATTTAAGGTCCTTCCAACCCAAACCCCTCTGTGACTCTGATTCTCTGCTCTGAGGGACACCAGTGGTGCTCAGTCTGTGCCCCGAGAGGAGCCCTGGACCTTAAAAATGAGACCTTTTAATCACTTCCTGTGCACACCAGATGCCTTTGCTGCTAGAACTGCCTTGATGGGGCTGGGATGGACCTTTAGAATTCCATCTGACAAATTCCTGACTCTAAACTGGCTGGCAAAGCCTAATTCCATTATCAAGGATCGTGCTGGGCTGCAGGGGAGGAGGCCCAGTGACACAATCTCCAGCATCAGTGGCACTGCCCAGCTCAGCTGTAGGAAATCACTGTTGGTTTCATGCTTTATTATAACCATGTAATAACCAAAGTATTCTGCACCAGCATTTGAGTTACATGTCCATGGCATGTTGGAATGATCATGGAATACATAATGGGTGGCTTTGGGATGGAGACATTCATGAGGCTGCTGAAATCTGGCACCCAGTGGGCTTGATGACATCAGGTAAATTCTGAATAGCCAATACAGGGTGCAATCACCTGATAATCCCACAGGCAAATGTGGAATCATCTGATAATCCCAGACACGTCCCATGCAAGGCCACGCTTTGTTTGGACCAAGGCCCATTTCCTATTTTTTCCCCATAGTTCCTCATCCTATACCTCATTGAGATAATCTTGGTCAGGATAAATCAAGAATCCAGTAAATAAGCTGTCTGTCCAGTAGGGATCATAAAAGAGCCCATTTTGCTCTGAGTAAAAGATCTGCAGCCACACCTCATCCTCCTGCTTCAGCGCCAGGATGGTCGATCCAGAGGCCACGTCGTGGTTCCCAGTGTTGGCATCAAAAGTCTTGATCCGGTACTGGCCGTTGTGGACCAGGCCAATGGCCAAGTGCTTGTTGGCCAAAGTGATGTCGTAGGTGAAGTAGTAAATCCCGGGGATGCTGCAGATGAACTTCCCACTGGAAGCGTTGTAATGTCCTCCCTCGTTCATCAGGATCCTGTCAAACTTGATGGGCAGCCGCTCCCTGGGGTAGCTCTTGGACACTGCCACGGAGAAGGCAGACTTGGCTTTGCTGCCACTGCAGCTGCAGGCCCCCGGCAGCCCAGGGTCACCCTGGCTCCCTTTGGGCCCTTTCTTCCCCGGGGCCCCGTTTTTCCCAGGACTGCCCTTTAAACCCTTGGGCCCCCGGGGCCCTGCCTTGCCAATGGCTCCTGTTTTCCCCTTCGGGCCTGGCTTGCCCGGGTTTCCTGTTCTGCCCTGGGGACCTGGAAGACAAATGACCTTATCAATTTTCCTTATCAGTTTTGAGGGAAAGAGCTGATACAGCAGGTGGAAGGGGGTTAGAGCATTGCAGCAGGGATTTAATTTAGGAGGGAGCCATTGCTGGTGTGAGAATCCCAATGCAATCCCACCTGGGGCTGGACGTCTGTCTGGACTGACCACCCGGGGTAGGCAGGGAATTGGTGTGGTAACAGGGGAGCTCTGGTTCCATTATCTGGCTCGCTTGAGAAGAAGGAGGAATTAAAGAACAAGCATTAAATGTTTGGGTTTTACAGAGTGGGGCAGGTTTGTGAAGCTTTCAGAGCTTCGCTTTGAGCAGGTCAGTACTTTTGATCTCATGTCTCTTCTTTTACTTTGCTTTTTTTTTTTTACATTTATCATGAAACTGTTTAAAAACAAGGCAAAAGTTAGCCTAGATGTGGTAAAAAGCCCAGCCTAGCTGGGGGATGAACCAGCGAACACAGGGGGCAGGGGCTGCCTTGAGATGAGAAGGGAGTTGGGCTGGCAGTGATTCTTGCTCGGTGGTATCATCTGATATGAGCAAAATCGTGAGGATTTATGCGGCGTCTCTTGACCTGCTGTAGCAAGAGCAGATCGAAACGCAGCTGTGGCTGGAAATCTGCTCTCCAGATTCCTGGTTTGGGGGTGGGAGAAGGGAGGCAGCCGCAGGCTGGGCTCGCTGGCGTTGCTGAGGCAGGAGTGCTCTCTAGTGTGGCAGAGGGAAATCACTGCTCCTCACAGGGCTGCTCCTGCTGCCTCCTGGCTCCGGGAGCATCCAGAGCTCAGCCCCGCCTCAGGACTGAAGACGAGCTGTTGTTTGCTTTGGATTAGGTCCGGCATGGCCAGTGCCTGTCCTGTTACAGTGCTCTGGGCAGCCGGTCCTTCCTTTTCTCACGTGGCTCTGGTTTTCCTGGGAGCGGGAACCAGAGGCCAGCTCCTTATCTCCTCTGGAGAGCCTTGACCAGCACAGGGTGAACCTCACCGTGTCACAAAATGAAGCCAACAGAAGCTGCACACAGCTGTCAGGACATGGTGTGAGTCTGGAGCCCCTCTGACGAGTGGGACCATTTGGAGGGGGGACAGAGGGAATTCTGGCGGAGTTTCCCATGAGGTGTTGCTGTGAAGGGGCTGTTGCACCACAGCTTCCACCTTTCCATTGCTGTGTTGAGCACTTCTCTCTTACCTTCATCGCCGTGCTCGCCTTTCTCCCCGTCCTGGCCGTCCTTGCCGTCCTTGCCGGGGAAGCCCATCCTGCCCACGGTCCCTGGGGTCCCTGGCACGCCGGGGGGCCCGGGGGGCCCGGGGGGCCCTGGCAGGCTGCAGGCCAGCTGGGCACCCTCCTGCAGCTCCCGCCTGGCAAAGCCCCCCAGGATGTGGTTTGCCACGCAGGGCACAGTCCAGAGGAGCAGCACAGCAGAGATCATGGCACGGCCTGTGGGGAGGAGACGGACGTGGGAGCAGCGTGTGGGCACCACTGGCATGGGCTGGTGAAGAAATCTGCATGAAAATGGGAGATAATTTGGCTTTTCTTGGCAGGGTGGGGGAGCTGTTTGCTTTGGTGTGATGTGATTCCAAGGACTTGGCTCATGGAGTTTTCTAGGTCAGACCAATATTTTTATCAAACTTACTCTTCTCCAAGCCTGTATCTGTGTCCGTCCCTCATTTTGTTTTGCTCCCTGAGCCTCTCTTCCCCCAAAGCACCAGGAGCAATGGCAAAGGGGTGCAGAAAGCAGCTGCTTGGGACCAGGGGAGTGGACGAAGGGGAAGGGGTTTGGTGTGAGCGTCCCCAGCACGACCTGCCCATGGTTGGGTCGCTGGGGTTTCTTCAAAGCACAAAGCCCATCGTGTGATGCAGAGCAGGACTCAGACAGGCTGGGCAGGATTTGGGCCAGGCCTTTTGCCTACGAGCTGAGCCTCATCCCCTTCTCCACTGCAGCTCAGATTTAGCAGCTCCTCAGTACTGTTTTGTGCAACTCCTGCACTGGAAATAAGATGCTTAAAGCACTGGCTAAATTCCATGTTGGCCTTAGCTCTCATCCTGTTCTCAGCTCCTGAGGGGTGGAAATGCATATTTAGATGCTCCAAATCCAGCCAGCTGATCCTACATATTTATGCTCAGTGGGAGCCCCCAGTTCTGTGATATTATAATTAAGAACATGCAGAGGAGAGGGAAATGCAAACCAGATCCAGGGCTGGATTTGGCTGCTGAGGCCTTTGGTTCTTCAGCTCTGATTTGCTGCTGCTGAAAGGCGTTGGGTTAATGCACTTGTGAGATGGAAAACACCATCCAGTGTTCATGTGGGAAGTTGAATGAAGGCTTCTGAGTTCATGAAAAGGGAAACAAAATGTTCAAATGCCTGTGGAGTGGGAGATCACAAGGAAAGCTGCATCCCTGCTTCCCAGGAACCCCTCCAGCGGGGCAGAGAAGTGAGAGGCATCTGGAGGTGGATGACACTCACAAGCTGTGGCAGGGAAAAATGTCATTGTGGAGCTTAACCTGGAAAAAAGCTGGGAATGCCTCACGTGGAGAAGAAACCTTGGAGAAGGAGCAGAGGGTGGAAGGGCAGCTCCTCCTCTGAAAGTTTCTTACCATAATCACTTCTGTTCCCTTGAGACCCAGCTCGTTGACCTGATGGGATAAAAAGTGGCAAACAAAATTCCCCGAGGCTGGGAGGTCAGTGGGAGCAGCACTTGGATAAGTGGGGAGTATCCACGTACCTGGAGCTGTGCTCTGGCACAGCTCCCGAGCTGGTGTTAATTAACAGCTCCACAAGAACGCTTCATCCCATATCCCAGCAACGTGTGTGGGATGCAAAGCAGCACCACGTCCACAAGAGGATCTCTAAATAACCTCTTGGAGAAATCTTTTTGAAAGAGAACAAACCTCATGCTGTTCCACCTTAAAAGGAAAACTGTTCCTCGATGTAGAAGGTCCGATGAGCTCCAAAAAGCAAATTGGAAGCAGATCAGCATCTCCCCTCTCTGCAGTGTGGGCAGCCAGCCCGGCACAGGAGGCTGTGCAGCAGCAGGGCTGATTTTCCAACGACATTTTAACCAATGGCTTTGTCACCAGGGTTAGAGACCTTTGGGCCATGCCCAATGCCTGTTGTGCATTAAAGAGGTGTTTCCGTAAGAAAAGATCCTGCCTGGAAGAGTCAGCACCAGCTGTACTTTCTGCTGCTTCCAGGGCAGCTGGGCTGAAATCCCAGAGGAAAATCCCTGAGGGTTGCCAGATGCGGGGTTTGGTGGCACATGCAGTGGCTGGATGGTGATTTTTTGGCCAGCAAAGTCACCCTGTGCCATGTGGCGGTGGGAATAGGACACCCTGGGGGAATTGCTGCTTGCAGGGAGGCAGGAGCAGGATGAGGGGACCCAGCAGTGAGTGAACACCGTGACTTTCTTCTCTACTTCCTTGTAATATTCGAGGCTTTCTCAAACAAGACATCCATCTTTCTGCCTCACTAGTGTACTTCAAGGTGTCATAATTACTCTTCAAGATAATCATTATCCCCATGAGCCTAATTCTCAGCTCTGGAGGTTGCCCTGCAGCATCCCTGGGGTGGAAGCAGGAGCCCTTGGTGCAAGGCTGATCTAGGCAAAATCAGGTGTGACAGCAGTGACAGAGAGCAGCTGAAATGGGGGGATTTAACTGATATGAGCCAGGGAAGCACCTACACCAACAGGGGTTTGATCTGTTCCCTGCTGCTGCACAAAACAATGGCAAAGGAGGGAAAGCAGAGGGTGCACCTTCTGTCCTCAACCTGCAGCACTCGCTTGGCTTCAGACACCGGGAATTCCCGTGCCAAACCTTTCCTCTCCTGGAGCAAAAGCGCCGGGAATTCCCGTGCCAAACCCTTCCTCGCCTGGAGCAAAAGTACCGGGAATTCCTGTGCCAAACCTTTCCCAGCCCCGAGCTCAAACCCGTCTGGGCAGCTGCCCAGTGCAGGGACAGGCTGAAGGAGGTGGGAGCTCCCAGCAAAGGCTGAGGAATGTTTCCCTCATGGTGTTATTTCTTTAACTGGCAACTGTTGCCTTCACGGATTCCTGTGCAGGCTTTGGAACAACCTGAGTGCTCAGTGACTTAGACCTTATTTGGGAAGTTTTCAAAGTTAAGGTTAAGAGGAGGGAGAGGCAGAAAAAGGAAAAGTGGATCTACTCACCAGCCTAATCTCCTCAGTGAGATCCTGACAGGCGCTGGCAGCCCCCAGCACTTCAGGCAGATGTTTTGCTGCAGATCCCCAGCCCCGTCCTGCCACAGCAGGTCCTGGGAGGGCTGTGCAGGATTGGTTTTGGTCCTTTTTACTCCCGTTTTACTTCGTTTTGTGCGCAGTTTGAGCTCCCTGCAGCAGCTCCACTTTGGCTCCACGTTGCCAAAGGCATATTTTTATTATTGTGTAATGGATCTGAGCCTCTGCCTCGGTCACGTGGCACGGGAAGAGATTTTTATGCACATGTGGCTGGAAAGCTCTTGATGCTTGGGGAGCTTTTCCCTTTCTCCCTCTCCCTTGCAGTCCTGGAGGAAAGCTCAGGGGTTGCCTGGATCATTTCTGGTTGATGCTGCCCCTCCCTGCTGTAGTCACTCGCACAAGCAGGGAATGGGTAACGCTGATCCAACTGGGGAACAACTTTGACACTTTATCCTGGAGTATTAAAGGGAAGAAAATCTTGTCCTGGGGGTGGAAACTCATTTCGAATCACTCCAGGCTTGAATTTAAGGACAAAGTCATGAAGCAGCAGCTCTGCAAATGCAAATTTGTACCTCAGCACTTCTTCAGGATGATGTGCGCTACGAAATACAACTTTGTCATGGGGATGGCAGGGCAGGAATCCTTCTGTCTTGGAAAAGGGTTGGGATTTAGTTTTAAGCTTGGAAAGTAATTACAACCCCCCAGCAATTGCTTCAGGTAAGGCAGGAACAGCAGGAGCAGCGGCTGAAGCTGGAGCAGGATGCTCTGGGATGCTGCCAGGGTTGGTATGGACCAGACTCATCTTTGGTTGTGGGTTCCTGCTCTGGCCCCACCAGGATCCTGCACGGGGCGTGGGACAGGCATGTGCCTGGTGGCAGGGCTCCAAACCCTGCCCTGCAGCTCTGCAGCCAGAAAATCCTTTCTGCTCAGTGCAGAACATCAGCTGACTGGGAGAATGCTGGAATTGTCATTCCTTGCTCTGCCCAAATTCATCCTTCCCAGAGCTGTTGTGGTTTATTTTTAAGCTTTCCCCTGTGCTTGCTTTTGGCACTTGGTGGGAACGGATATAACATAAAAATGAAGCCTGTACACAGTTGGCTTTGTGAGCTGGGGCTGCTTTAGATGCTCCTGGGAGGACTGGGAACATTTGGCTGAGGAAGCACAGGGCTGTTTTCGTGCTGTGCTCACAGTCCCACAGAGCTCCTGCAGAGCCAGCGCCCCGGCCCCAGCTCCCTGACACTGAACAACCTCCTGGAGAACAACCCCCCTTCCCAAACAATCATCAGCTTTGCATTTCCCTGGGAAAAGGGCTGGTTTAGAAAAGCTGCCATGTGGCTGCAGAGCTCTGGCTGCCGCAGCCCACTCCCCTCTAGCACTGGGGTGAGCACAGCTGGGACAGACCCAGACACTGCTCTGGACATTGGGCAGACAGGAATTCTCACTTTTCGCCTGTTTCCATGAAGTTTGTAGGAACGCAGAACTCGTGCTGGGCCGCTGTGCCTGGGTGTGGGCCAAAAGGCTCAAGGCACTGCATGTGAAATAGGCAACCAGGTGAAAGCTTCCCGGGGGCTTTGCCACAGCGCCAGTCGGATGGGCCTGGGAAGCCACAGTGCCTTCCTCAGATGCTGATGGTGTGGAAAAGGAAAAGCTCTTCTGCTGATCCTGCTCCTGCCCCATGGCAGCTGTGCTTTGAGATGGGCCTGACACGGGCCAGGGATGAGAGGATGCTTGGACACACAGCAATCCTGCCAGGCAGCCTCAGGCAGGAGCAGGGAATTCACAGTTTGGGGTGATTTTGTGCCCAGGTCTGCAGCATGGGGAAGGCAGCGAGAGCCTGACCTAGTTCAGCAGCATGGGGAGAAACTGCTGGGAAGCTCCTGCCAGGCAGATGGAAAACCTGTCTGTGCTGCAGGGCCAGGCCAGGCTCCACCAGGGCCCCAGACAGCTCTGCTGAGAACACTTGGCAGCACAGTTTGTTAAATAAACAAACTGCCTGTGCACAGAGAAGCAGAGCAGCCTGAGACTCGTGCTCAGTGCTTTCTGTGTCAGTGAGACATCGCAGGGGACATTCCAGCAGATCTTGTCCCCTCCGTGCTGCTTTTTAGCAGAAGCCTCTGTGCTGTGACCCCCGTGGTGTCCCCAGGGTCCCGGGGAAGGGGACTGGCTCAGGGACAGGTGTGGGCTGGGGGTGCAGTCCCTGCTCAGGATGCTCTGCCTGGTGTGGAGGTGGAACAACTCAAACAATGCCCTGCTTGAAAAGCTGTCAGTGAGTGGAGAAGGGGTTCATACTGCTTTTGGGGTGAATAATGCTAAAATCAGCCTGACTCATTGATCCCAAAGTTAAATACCCTGAGAGTGAGGTGAAGATGTGGCAGATGATGAAGTGCCTGATAAAGGAACAAACAAGTGATGCTACTGACACCTTACCCAGAGGTGCTGAGCTGGCACAGCTGGCCCAGACACATCTGACTGACAGCCCAGGCCCACTTTTTAACAGAGGGTTTTCCTACACACCCTTCTGGGACTGTGTGTGGCGATTCCTCCCTGCAGTGGGGACATCCCTCAAGGCCACTCCTCAGGACTGAGCCAAAGAGATTTGCTCACAGTTGTTGGTCTGGGTGAGTAATACCATTCTCCAGTTAATTTTTTTTGTTATCTTTAGTATAATTGCCTCAATATAACTGCTTTAATATAAATGTTTCAATTTTGTTTCAAAAATAGTGCACTGTACTATACTAATAGTTCTAGCTACCCATACTAGGTAGCAAATAATTCTGTTTAATGTTTTTTTAGCCTTATCATTGGCATGATAAATCATTTATTTCTATATAAATATAACTGGTTTGCCATTCTTAATCCTGCAGGACAAAGTCACCTAAAGGTTCAATCACTGCTTCTGTGCATGTGCTGAGGGGGAGAACTGGGAGTGCTGAAATGTGGGTGACCATCAGTTCCCAGCCCAGGACAGGGCTGTGCCCCAGCCTGGAAGGATTTCCCCTTGTTTACCTCTGAGCACTCACTGGTTTCATTGCTAGGTACTGACCTTGCAGCCACGACAATTTAACCAAATGACATCATTCAGCAAATGCCAGAAAAGTTGAAATTCACCCAGAGGTTGGAGGGAGCCTAAAAATCCAGCAATAACAATGGGAGTGTGCCTCTCACCAAAGATAAGTGTCAGTGCTTTGGGGGTTTTGGGAGATACTAAGGGGAAGGAAGAAGCATTTTTCCACCCAACAGGCCTCCAGACTTAGTGTGGGATGGTGATTTGAGTAATTTTTATTGCCCTCCCTAAAAGCAGCTTGAAAATCTGTAAGCAGTCTACAGAGAGTGATTGTCCCTCTCCAAAAAACCCCATAAAAATGAGTCAAAACCCTGTTTAAACTTAAAGGATGCCCTTGAGACCATTAGCTCTGCCTAGGAGCTGCAGCCCTGACCCATTAAGATAAAAATAAATAGAGCTTATTTTAGGAAGACGGAAGTGGGAACCAGCCCAATCACCAGTGAGCCACTGCCAACACTGAGCAGATGCTGTGTAAAGGTTGGGATTTTTCTCTTTGTTCCATGTACCTTCTAATTCAAAGTAAATTCAACAACCTTTTTGACTCACCACAATTGGTCCCTGCCTTGATGCCAAGTAACATAGTTAGACAAGAAAGGATTTCTGAAAATGACTTGTATTTCCCAATTACAAAAAACCTCCAGCCCCCCTGCTCTGGAGTCTGTAGCAGCAGACCTGCACCTTAGCCATATCCAATAATAATGTAAAATAAACAAGACACCAACAAAATGATAAATCATTTCCCTACTCCTACCTTAAAGCCACAACGGAACCCCATGGTGAAGATGCTGCAAAAAGAACCAGAACTGTTATTTTATTTAGAAGCAATAAAAAAATTCTGAAAAATAACTCACAGCTGGTGTACAGCAAGTTACCTCAAACCTCACCTCAGGCAGCAAACAGGGCAGGTAGCAGCAGCAGGCTTTCCATTTTTCACAATTTTGATTCTTCGGGGCTTTCTTTGCTCTCCAGTTTGTAAGCAAGAACTTGTCAGGCAGGAAAATACACTAGGGAAGCTGAAAGAGATAGTAACGAGCTTGGCAAACTCAGCTTTCCACTGCAGCACGCCAAGGCAAGAGGGAGAACATCCAATCTAGACCCCAAATTAATCTACCTGTAAGATGCTCTCAAAGCAGCCTCTATACTTCTCCCTAAAAAACCCACAACTTTATACCCAGTGAGCAGCTGGGGGCTGGGTTGTTCAGCTCAGAGCTGGTGAAAACGACTCCACCAGCACATGGAGAGAGGCCAAAGGCTAAGAGCAGTAATATTTAGCTTTATATATTTCTGCAAATAAACCAGGATTAATTAGACCAGGCAACACTAACGCCTCCCCAGCTCCCTCTGCGGGCTGGCACTCGGCTCCCAGCCTGTTATTTCCCATGTGAAAAAGGTTAACTCAGAATTAGGATCTCGTTTATAATAAGCTTCCCGGGCCAAGGCTTAGCCCAACTGCAATGAAGCTGTGGCTTCAGGGGCCAGCTGCAGATCTTTCTCTTTGCTTTCTAATTAGAAAGAAACCTCCCTCACACTTCACAGCTGCAACCTATATAAGGGATGGGGCTGAAGCACTCTCGTTTTTCCTTGAATGTTTGAGGGGAGTTATTTTTTTCTTTTTTTCACCTGCAGCCCTCAAGAGCATGGAGAGCACTTGGAGGATTTGCGTGTGTTTGTACTGCTGCCTGCCCTGGCTCTCTTCTGGCACCCAGTACTCGCCCCGCTCCAGGGGCCGGGGGGGCTCTGAGAAGGCCCCTGGGTTTTCGGCAGCTCCTGAGGATGCTGCCAGGGAGCTCAGCGCGGTGCTGCAGCTGCCCCAAGGCGGGGGACCGGCCCCTACCCTCCTGCCCCCGCTGCTCAAGGTGCTGCACGGCCGCGGCCCCCGGGGCTGGCACAGCGAGGCCCCGCGGCTGCAGCCAGACTCCAGGGCTCTCCGGTACATGAAGAGGCTGTACAGGATGTCTGCCACCAGGGAGGGCATCCCTAAGGCGCACCGAGGCCGCTTCTATAACACGGTGCGGCTCTTCACCCCGTGCTGGGAATGCCAGCACCGCCTCGGGGGCCTGGGGAAAGGTAGGTGTGCAGTGCCTGGGCTGGAGAGGTTACACGGGGTTTCTGTGTGTTCTGTGCTGGCAGCAGGAGATAAAAATACCTCCTTTCTTCAGCGCTGTTGCTATTTTAGTCCTGGAGCCTCTTCTCCTAAACTGTAGGAGTTTTTCATAACCTACTTCTCCTTGAATGGCATTAGGCACAGGCTTCACAGGCTGGGGAACACCCCACAAGTAGTATGTACAAGACAGGCTGGTGTTCCGGGCTGACTCATCTGTTCATGAGTCAGAAAAAGCTATAAGCAGATCTAAGTAAAGTAAGAGAAGTGGAAAAAATGTTTAGGCATAACAGGCAGCACATTTCCTTCTACAGCCCGTTTTGGTTTTGCTTTTTTCTAAAAACTGCAGCACTGGTAAAAAAATTTGTACCAAACTGCCAGCACCTGTGCTAGAGAATCCTCTCCTTGTCTGGTACATTTGCTAGAGAAGAATCATGATCAAAACCTGAAGGGAAGAGAAGAATTACTCACAAATTGGGCTCAGGACTGGGATGGCTGGGCACCCTGTAACTTAAGATGCTTCCATGGTTTTCTTAAATGTGGGCTGGTCACAACAACAGCACCTAGAAATCCTTGGCTGATAAACCTACTGAGGTGACCTGAGTTCTCCTGACTCGGATTTTTCACTAGAAAGACAGATAAACATAGAAAGATAAACACAAGCATTGTACTGCTGCACAGGAACAGCACTCTGAGGTGGAGTTCATGGTTATTATCATCTGGAGTGTTTAGTTCCTGTTACCCCCACACCAGCACTAAAGAGACAACAGCTGACTTCCTCCTGTGCTGGTTCTTTTAATGAAATGAATCCTAATAGCTCTTATAATCAGGGGTTTTCTTGTGTTTATTTTCTTAATTTTTAACTCTTATGTCCCTGACCAAAGTAGAAATTTCATGCAATAAATGTAAGGGCATCTGAATTGTTTTCTTCTGCTGCTGAATCATTTTTACTTATCAACTACAACAGTGTTCATGTCTAGGTGGAAAAATAAGATGCAATAACACTACAGGAATCTGTTTCCCTTCACAGGAGATGTTCACTCAGTGGATTTACTCTTCAACTTGGATCGTGTTACTGCTCTGGAGCACTTACTCAAGTCTGTCTTGCTCTATTCCTTTGACACATCTGTTCCCATTTCCTCTTCCATTACCTGCATATGCCATTTATCCCTTAAGGAACATGATTCTTCCAGCCAAGTTTGCCCCAGCATTTCCCACTCTCTAGCTTTGAGCCTGCACTTTGATGTTAGAAAACGCAAATGGGTGGAGATGGATGTGACTTCTTTCCTCCAGCCTCTGATTGCTACGAACAGGAGGAATGTTCATATGGCTCTGAACTTCACTTGTCTGATGGGTGACCCACAACAGAGCACGAAACTGCAAAATGCTGTTAATGTGACACTGGTTCCCCCTTCCCTTCTGCTGTATCTGAATGACACCAGTGAGCAAGCTTATCACCGTGGGAGCTTGCTCAGGCACAGGAGGAAAAGCCCAGCGTGGGCCAGGCAGAGCAGCAGCCCGCTCGTGGATCCTCCAAAGGGTGACAAAGGACAAGGCAATCCCCAGGGTAAAAGGGCCTCTCGCCAGCGAAGGAATGAGAATCCAAAAGCAGCACCAGCCACTTCACCTCACAATCTGAGCGAGTATCTGAAGCAATTTGTGTTTCCTCAGCACGAGTGTGAGCTGCACAACTTCCGCCTGAGCTTCAGCCAGCTGCGGTGGGACCGCTGGATCATCGCCCCGCACAGGTACAGCCCCCAGTTCTGCCGGGGGGACTGTCCCCGCGCCCTGGGCCACCGCTACGGCTCCCCGGTGCACGCCATGGTGCAGACCCTCATCTATGAGCGCCTGGACCCCTCTGTGCCCAGGCCCTCGTGCGTGCCGGCCGCCTACAGCCCGCTCAGCGTGCTGACCATCGAGCCTGACGGCTCCATCGCCTACAAGGAGTACGAGGACATGATCGCCACCAAGTGCACCTGCCGGTAGTGGGGACTCTGCTGCACTCCACTTTGGGGTGGGTTTGCGCTCTCAAGCACAGGTTTTATCTTTGCATTCTCAAGATCTGTAGCTACAGTTGACTGAGAAGTGTTGCTGTAACTCCGGGAGCTGGGATTTAGCAAGGAGTTAGCAGAAGGGGTTCACATCAGAGCACTGATTTTTTTGTACTCACTCAGCCTTTCTAGAATGTGCAATTAAATGTAAATAGTGTCTTTTTATCGGGAGAATTTTGCATTTAAAATGGGGGAAAGGTTTCAACTACTAAATGTCTATTTTAAGCTGCTTTATTACAGATTAAAAAAAAAAAAAGAAAGAAATGGCTATCACACATACCCTGACATACAGTGCCTGCTACTCTGCCTCTGCAGAAACCTTGTGTGTGACATCTCCAGTAATGACTGGGAAGAGAAGAAAGCCCTTAATGTTAGAATTGTTTCCTTGGTCTTTCATTCTCTTCCAAGCAGGATGACACAACCCTTCCTCACACAGTTCTGTAAAGAGTTACCACGTTGTTTTTTGCTTTTCTTCTCTTGCACTCTTTGGGCTTTCTCACCTAAAAGGAGGGTAAGAATTTAAGGGCAGCTGTGGGTAATTTGTGAACATTTAAATTAGGGCACTATTTTGGTAAGAATTTGCACCACCTGAGGCTTCATTTGGTTCAAGAACAAGGGGCAGCTGTCCATGGTGTGAGGGCAGAGGATTGCCCATTGGAGCCACACTGCCACTGGCTTCTGAACTAGGAAGAAATGTTTAAAAAGCTTAATCCCCAAAAATGGCTTCTAAAAGCTTTAAATGAGTTGATGTAAATGCTGTTCAATGAGTTTAATATTCTGAAACATGGGGCCACAGCCTTGTTTCCTCTCACAATGAAACTGTAGGTAACAAGTGCCTCAACTCTAGGTGCTTTCACACCGAATTCTTACTGCAATTGATTTATTATGATTTATTGTCTCCTCCTAGACCTGGGGCTCACACACAAAACCTCTCAGCTTTAGTGGGGATTTTTCTTGTTTGTTTGTTTATTAAAGGCTGTGCAGCAGCACTGTCTTGTAAAACTTGTTTAGAACAGCCTCTAACATTGACTTGCTAATGGATTAATAAATAAATGCTGTAACTTTCTACACTCAACCACCCAACCAGCCCCTACCTTATATCCTGAGCAATTCCAGAGGCAGGGAATTCAGCCTGGCAGGGCAGGCCTGAGAGGCTGCTGTGTGGTGTCACTTTGATGGTTCACCTGGTCACTGAACCCACTCATGTTGGGGTGAGTCTGGAGAGCTCCTGGAGGTGCAACAGGCACAAACCTGCCTTAAAAGTGGGGATCCTGCTCCAGGTTTCAGTCTCTGACTGCTGAAATCAAAGTGGTTGACACCAAAAGCTCAAAATGGTATCCTGGTGTCACATAAAACCTTCCTGGTCCCAGCACCGTGGGCAGGTGGGTGAGTTTGGATTGTGTCACTCCTGCTCATCCCTTCAAACTCTGGGGATTTGGCTTTGCTCATCTGCCAGAGAAGAAAATAAATGGCATCGTTTCCTGACACAAATCCTTCTAATTATTGTGAAATGCATAATGTAGTCCAATAATCCTAACATATTCTAATGTTCCATTAATGGGGATCATGTTTAATATAGTCTAATAATTCAAATAATATATTAAATATGTGTCATATATTGTAATAATCCCAATAATGTTGAACCTATCTAATATATTGTAATAATAATTCCAACAATGCTGAAGTTTAACATATTCTAACAAATCTAATATATTCTAATATTAGTTCAAATAATGGTAAATATGTCTAATATATTGTAATGATCCAAATAAAGCTGAAAGTGTTTAATACAGTCTAATAATTCTACTATCATACAAATGGTAAAAATGTCTAATATCCTAACCATTCTTATCTATTCTAATAATAATTTAAATAATTTTGATGTCGAATATATTCTGTAATTCGAATAATATGGAATATATCTAATATAGTCTAATAATTATAATATAATCTATTAATGATGCCAGTAATATTGAAGATGTCTAATACATAATAATTTCCATTATTTGGAAGATGTCTCATACATTCTAATAACAATTCCAACATTGTTTACGATGCTCATTGCGGGGGGGTGTGGCGAGATATTTAACCTTTAAAAGCCTTTTCCAGTGCAAACTATTCCATAATTCCACGATTTTCTGCTTCAGCCACTCCCGTTGTTCAGCGGAACTCCACCATCGCCACATAAAAGTGTTTTTTCCCCATTATTTCTTTGGGCGGTTTCCGCGCTGAGGCACCGCCCCCCCCCCCCCTCCCCTCCCTCACGGCGCGGGTGCTTCCCGTGAGTTCCCCCCCCGTTCCCCTCAGGGCAGCGCCCGTTTCTGGCGCACGTCATTTATTACAAACCGCGTGTTAAAAACACGCTTTAGTAGAACTCTGATTTACCACCCGCCTATTTCACCGCCTCTATCGTTTATTACAAGCAGAAAGCGCCGCTGGCGGTGCCCCGGAAGGCGTCGCGCAGGCGGTTCCGGGGCGGGCGGCGGCCATTGCGCGGTGACCGCGGGGACGCAGCGGCCATGGGGAAGCACTTCGGGAACCTGGCGCGGGTGCGGCATGTCATCACCTACAGCCTGTCGCCCTTCGAGCAGCGCGCCTTCCCCAATGTCCTGTCGCACGGGCTCCCCAACGTGGGCCGCCGCTTCACCTCCCAGGTGTTGAAGGTGGTGCCCCGTGAGTACAGGGGGGATTCCCCCCTTTTTGTGCCTCCTTCGCAGTGTAAATTTGGGGAGGGGGACTGCCGGGGCTGAGGGGGAGGTCGTGGCTGGTGGTTTTGTGCTGTGCGCGGTGCAGTTGTCTCCTCACTGCGGTGTCCCCATATTGTGAGTATTCCGTCATTCCAATGCCCCCGTATTGTGAATATCCCCTTTTCTCAGTGTCCCCATGTTATGGAATCCCTTTATTCCAGCGTCCCTTTCTAGAAGTGTCCCCTCATTGTATCGAATGCTCCTTTATTGTGAATGTCCCCTTGCTGCAGTGTCCCCTCACTGTTAAAGTCCCCCTATTGTGAGTGTCCCCTCACTGCATTATCCCGTTAGAGCAGTATCCCCTCATTCCACTGTCCCTTTCTAGCAGTGTCCCCTCATTCTGGTGTCCCCTGACCGTGCCTGTCCTCTGTCCCTGACAGCCCTGGCCACTGGTTACCTCATTTATTCCTGGGGGACGCAGGAGTTCGAGCGGCTCAAGAGGAAGAACGCGGCTGGCCATGAGCACGAGCAGTGACCACGAGCAGTGACCACGAGCAGTGACCATGTGGCTCCGGAACTCCTTGGGGACCTGCTGTGCTTGTTCCCATGGCCGGAGGGGATTAACAGGGAGATAAGCCTTGGCTAATAAACTGTAACTTTGCCCCATGACTCTGTGTGAAATCCGTGTCTTGAGCTGTTTGAGGTGAGGAGCATCAAATCCCTTGTCTGGTTCTCTCTGTACAGGCAGATAATCAGGCTGAAGTTCCATGTGCTCGGATGTTTTTATCTCAGAGCACTTCCAGCTTTCGTAATTCTTACTTCTTTGAAATATTCTTCAATATAAAGCGCAGCAAAGGCTGGTTTGATATTGTTCCTTGTCCCCTTTATTTTTCCCATCACTGGCCACTGCTTTTCCTCCAGCCTTGAGATCTGTGAAAAACAAACACTCGCTGATTTGGTATTGATTAAAGCTGGATGAGCTGGCTGGTGGCTTGGGATTTGGGATGAACCCTGACCTCTGGCCGAAGGCTCGCTCTACACGGGAGCCCCGGGCAGAAGATGAGTGGGAACAGGTACAGGCTGCACCAGGAGAGGTTTCATCTCCGTGTAACAAAGGAATTTTTGCAGTGAGAACAATCAGTCCCTGGAACAGCCTGGGGGCTTCAGGAGGTGACTGGACGGGGTGCCAGGTAACCTCCTCTGGGCTCCCTTCCCACAAATGCCTGCACCAGTTGATCTGTCAAGGTCCCTTCCAAACTGGGCTGTTCTCTGATCCTGTGATTCTAATTACCTAGTTATATTAATGTTAATTGGGTGATTAACTACACTCTGATATCTGATCAGTGGTAAGAGGCTGCATTAGAACCTTCTCGAAAGCTGCCCGGAGAAACAACTTCTTAATGCCTGAAGATGATTAAAAAGTAGCTGCTGGTAGTAAAGTCGCTTAAATATGTGACAAATTCACCCAGTGGCTCTGAATACAGAAACACCTTCACTGTTGGAAGCTCAGAACATCTGGCTGGTTCCTTTATCCTAATTTTTTCCTCCCAGTGTTCCACTGACTGCCTCCAGCTCCCACCCCATGCAGAGCAACACGTTGGCATTCCTGCTGTGCTATTCCTGTAGCTGTCCTGGGAGTTTATCTTATCTGCAGGGCAGGAATGACGTTTCCCTGTGTGAGTTTCCCCGTGTGCTCAGGGCTGGGCTGTCAGGAAGACAATGATGCTCAGGCTGTCACTTCAGGAAGCTGGGGCAATGCAATTTTTACAGCTCAGTGCTGGAGTATTTTGGGGCTCAGAGCACACAAGACTGAGCTCAGCCTCTTGTGTTTCCTCCAAGCACAGCTCGAGGCTGGCATAAGTAACAATAAAATCAATCAGCCAGTGCTCCCAAGTTGTGCCAAAAATATTCTGTACTTAAATGCATTTTGGGTCACTGGTATTTTCTAGGCAGCTTAAGCAAGTGGTGAGCAAAACTGGCTGCTGTGGTTGTGAGCTGGCAGGGATGTATAGAGGCAGATTTATCCCAGAAGAGACCTTAGAGCTCACCCAGCCCCACCCCCTGCGCACCCAACCTTCCACTATCCCAGGTTGCTCCAAGCCCTGTCCAACCTGGCCTTGGACGCTTCCAGGGATGGGGCAGCCACAGCCTCTCTGGGAAATGTATGCCATGGCCTCACAGGGAACAATTCCTTCCCAATATCCCATCTAACCCTGCCCTCTGGCAGTGGGAAGCCATTCCCCCTTGTCTGTCACTGTCTGCCTGTATAGAAGTCCCTCTCCCTGAGATGTTTCATTCAGAACTTGGAGTCCTGCTCACTGTGCCTCCGAGAGCTGCAGAGCTGGGTGGCCTCAGTGACAGCCCCTGTGAAGCTGTGCCTTGGCAGCTCAGTCACTGCCCGGTTCTCAACTGTGTTGTCCCAGCAGCTCTGCTGGAGGGCAGCAGCTCTCCGGGGCTCTCATGAGGTCCCTGCTCCTGCTCCCAGACAGCTGAAGTGTGCCTGGCCCAGGGGCCAGACTAATGCAAACAGAGGGGCAGCGGCACTGCGGCCACGAGCCGGTCCCATGGCAGGGTCAGTCCCATGGCAGGGTCAGCATGGAGGGACAGGCCCAGCGCCAATGGGCAGGGTCAGCACTGAGCTGCTACATCAGCAGTCTGTTGCTACCCTGCCTGGCCATCCCCTGCCCCATCCCAAACCTTCCCAGCCATCCCGACTCTGCCCCGCCGTCCTGTGATCGTGCCCACCCATCCTGACCCTACCCAGCCATCCCAAGCCTCTACCTGGGATGCAGCCCCCATTCCCAGCTGGGATGGCTCCTGCCAGACCTGCAGCAGTGGGAGTTCAGCCCATGGGCATTTCAGAATCTGAACAAGGTGCTTGAAAAGTTTTCACTCATTTTATTTATTTCTGTTCTCTTTTGGGTAACTATTAGAAGTGGCAACAGAGCAACATTTGTGTCTCTTCTCACATCTCTGCTATGGCCTCTTACCGGCCTCCGGGAATTGTGGGCATGGACAGGACTGGCTCAGTTGTACTTTTTTCCCCAGTTTCTTGCACTGAGCAGTTTGTTGCCTGACAGGGACAGTCTGATGCTATTAGTGACCCAGAAGGACACAGCAATTCTGATGTATCATCACAGAGTACCAGCCTTCCCCAGCCAAAAAAGCTGAGAGATGATGACTTACAGAAGGCTCTGCTGCTATTCCAAATCCTGTGCTCCAGGGATGAAGTCAGGGCTCCGGCTGCTGCCTTGTCCTCCTTTCTGTTCTACACTAGTGCCTGGTGGAAACAGCAGAAATTAGAACTCAGGTGCGTGAAAAGAAAGGACTCCATGGGAAAAACAACTGAGAAATTCCCAGCCAATTATAAAATAAACTTTTTAAGTTCAGCTAATTGTCTGACATGATTTACTGTCCCACTTCCTTCCCTTTTTAACATCCAGGAAGGTGAAATAATGAAAATTTTGCTTCCTCCTCCCACAGAAGCAAAACAAATAAGGCAGAGGAAGGTGTGTAAGAACCAGCCTAGGAAGGGAATAATCCAATAGTGGTTGTAGACTGTGCTGGGAAGGTTTTTAATTTAATCCCAGTGAAATTTGGGCTAAGGAGTAGTCATCTGACATCACGGCATTATCTTAATCTAAGTCACTTGCCCTCCACGCTGGCACTTGTGCCTTCATATTAAGCAATCACAGAAATAGAGCCTGTGACATCCAAATCTGTATTTACAATTTAGCTAAAACACAGTTCATTATACACTTATTAGTTTATCTATAAAGTATTTACTTGAATTAAAACAGTGTGTTCCAAAACCTGCACACAATGACACAAGTAAGTTGGAATTCTCTGTCTCTTGGCAATCTCAGATATCTTGACCTGACAGATGTGGGGCACATGGGACAGATGTGGGAGCCAGACAGAACCACAGCATGGTTTGGGTTGGAAAGGCCCTTAAAGCTCTTGCAGTTCCCCCCACCTTCACCAGGCCAGGTTGCTCCAAGCACCACCCAACGAGATCCACAAGATCCCACAGGTGAGGAGGAGCAAGACAGTGGGACAAGCACAAGTGTGTAAGCACAGGAGATGAGAGGTATCACCTCTGCTCAAACACTTTTCTCTGCTGCTGCAATCTCACTCCACAATGGAAAAACTGAAGCTTCCTCTCAATGACAAAGAGCCCCTCCATCTCTATGGGAGCTGCTGGCACCTTTGGAAGCCTGATGGTGAGTGACACAGCTCGGGGCAGAGATGGCTCATCCAGGGAAACCACAGTCTGCACACCAGAGCTCCTCAGCTCCAGACAAGCCCTGAGCAGCCTCTTTCATTATCTACCTAGAGATGATTATCTTTGACACCTTTGGATTCCTGGGAGGAGAGCTCTCTGAGTTATCACACAATTTCCATTCCCAAACCCAGCTGGAAAGTGTTACACCTGCTTTTTGAGCACTGTGTGCCTGGAAATAAAAGTTTAAGCAACTTCCTTGTGGTTCTTTCACGTACCATGAGTGAGAAACAAATCAAAAGCACAATTGTCTGTTCCAAATCAGCTTGGCAAGACAATCCTTACCCCTGGTTGGCTAACTCAGAGCTACAGAAGTTAAATAAGGATTTTGATCTTGACCATAGTAATTTGGGCCACCCCCCCCCCCCACCTTTGCTTACAAATAGACCATGGGGTTCTGGTAACATCTTAGGTGGGCTTTAAAAAAAGGAACAGTTGGCACAAGGGGTCAGCACAACTAACCAAAGTACAAGTGGAAGCGGAGTAAATCATTAGCTTGAGCCAGGCCTTGAACCAGATCACTGCAGCAGATGTAGACTTAGCAATTCCCTCTTGCTCCAAAGCGAACTTTGGTCCTGTAATAACTGGCACCTGATGTAATGATAAGAGAATGAAGTCTATAAAAATGTAGCTGAAAGCCTGGGGAGTCCTGACTGGAGCTCTTCGTGCCTCCTCCGCCCACGGCTGCTCCAAGTGACAGCTCCCGCTGGGAAGATGCACTGGTGGAAAGTGATGGCAGCCCTTCTGCTCTGCTCACTGCTGCTCAGCCAGGTAAACTGAGATACTACTGAAATAAACTATTTAAAGGGCTAATTCAAAGGACAGGCAGTCCATAAAAGCTGTTATGATTTGGATGGACAACTGGCAGGAGTTAAGAGGTGACAGCAGGGCTTTTTAGAGGATTCAGCATCATGAAAATGTAGAGTTACTGCCTAGTGAATACTGGGCTACTCTGAGCCATAGCTCAGCCAGTGATTCTGCCTTCCCTCCCAAGAAGATTAAAACCATCATTAATTTTGGTCCATACTTCTTTGGGGTTGGGCTGCAAGCAACGCTTTACCAGAGGGTGCTGTGATCTGAAAACCAGAGAGATTTCAAGTGCTTCACTTAAAATGAAGTCTGTTGACCTCAGCAGCAGAACACAGAAGCGCTGCAGCTGCCACACATCCTAACAGGCACCCTGCTCTGTTTCAGACCCACGGCGTGTCCCTGTCCCTGAGCCAGCCCCACAGCCAGCCCCGCAGTCCCCGGCAGCGGCGGATGACGCCCTTCTGGAGAGGGGTGTCCCTGAGACCCATCGGAGCCTCGTGCAGGGACAACAGCGAGTGCCTCACCATGCTCTGCAGGTAACCACGCTCAGCGTGCTGGGATGGAGAGGAACTTCCCGCCTGGGCTCATCCAAACGGGATCCAGAGGTCACTCTGTGCATAAAAAAAGATACCAGGAATAGGGATGGGGCAACAGACTCAGACTCTTTAGTAAGCAGAGCAAACAGAGCAGAGTCCAGGTCTCCTGAGTGCCAGCCCCAGTCCTTTCACTGCAACCCCAAATAACCTGGCTGGGCAAAGGGAACAGAGGGCTCCAGACAGCTTTTGGGCAACTTACAGACCTTACCATTAATCCTTCCTTTTAAAGCATGTACTAATGAAAAGTGAAAAAGCCTGTATTAATATCTTACCCTAAATTAATCACTTTAACGTGATTGTTTAAGCTCATAGTTTAAAAAACAACTACAATATAAAAAGCTATTTAGTTCTCACTAGACATGAGCAAATTGTCCAACTACATATAGTTAAATTGATTAGTTAAAATTATCACTTAATTACTGAAAGGTGATTTTGTGTGGCACCTGCTGTACACATACACGAGCACTCAGAGACAGGATAGAAAACAGTCATTTTCTACTATATGTGAATAGCAGTAATGTGTAAGTATATCCTATTATTAATGAATATTATTCGAAATAAGTTTATTTTATATTATAAATAAATAGGGTAAGTAAGTAAATAGGAAAGGGTAGTTGGGCTGTTATGCTGTGTTTGAAACGCATCCCTGGGTTCTGCTGACCCAGAGCTGAGCTGGAACAGCAGCTCCAGGAGGTACAGCCAGAAAGGAGCCCATGGACAGCACTGCAGCTGTTCCCCATCCCTTCACTGCAATGAGCCTACAGCCCTGGGCAGCAGCAAAGACCAAAACTGTATCAGGACTGAATAGCTGAGGGGAACAGAGTGTGCCTGAAACCAGCACTGCTGGCACAGGGGCACAGAGAGGTACCTGGGCCCCTGGGCTGAGCCTGGCAGGGGCAGCCCCAGCCCTCAGTGCCTCATGATGGTTTTTTTTCCCAGGAAAAACCGCTGCCTCCTCTCCACGGCCTCGGCGTGAGCTGGCACCAAGCACAGGCTGCACTGTTACTGCTGACCATGCTCCACGCACTTGGGATGTATTTATTGACTGCTGAGGAGCTGGAAGGGCCTCGAGCAATCAGAGTATTTAATATTTCTGTCACATGTGCTGATAAAAGGACTTCAAAGAGCTCGAGAGCATCTCCTCCCACAGCCACGCCTCAGGAGGCCTCTGGCCAAGCTCAATAAAAGGGCTCTGCATCTCCTGCTCGTTTGGTTTTTTTGTAATGCTTCCTATTATTTATTTGAAGGTGTGAATTAAAATATATATTCAGTAAAGCAGCTTGGTTTTCCTTGTATCTCGAGCAAAGTGGACGGTGAGCACAGAGCTGGGGCTCAGCTCCAGCCAGACTTTGGACACTTATCCTTCCACCTGGCAAGAGCATGAAGTAGATCCTCCCAATCTCCTCCCAATCCAGCTCTTATCAGCCCTCAGATAAAGGCCTGTTAGAAAGAGGGAGGCAAACTGATAATACTGATAGCAATTCCAATATCCCAATATATTCAGCGATAACTGGAAAACTATTTACTTCTAATCAAATTTACTGAAAATACATGTCCTAGACTGACTTTTGCCACTGACCTTATCTCCTGTCTTAAAATAAATTGATCAAAATGCTGTTTTGATCTGCTGGATGTCGACTTGGAGGCTGAAAGACAAAAAAAAAAAAAAAAAAATTCAAGTCTGGACACACACACTGAATGCTACTTTTCTTTTGTTTCACAGAGCAATAGGATCAAGGAAAGAAAATTCTGCCTAAAAATGCCCTTCCAGGGAGGAGAAGGCCCCACAAAACAGATAAAAGCACAGGGGGTTGGAAGTTTAATACAGAAAATCTATTTGATATTTATTAAACTTAGTTTCTCCAGTTACAGTTTTGCATTGTACAAAGCATTTTAATGACACAGTAGTTAAAAAGATCTTTACAAATTGAAATGTGATACCCTTTTCTCCAAATATTTTAATTGCCATAAATTTGTTTAAAAATACACATTAAACGCATGTTTCAGACACTAAACTTTCTATAATCTCAATACCACAAAATACATAGAATATACTATACAGATGTGGAAAAAATCTAGTTAGTATATAATACTTTGCTCACCATTAACAGCTTTATTACGTGAAATGCACATACTGACTTAGAAATCCTAATTTTGAGCCCCAAAGTACCCTTTGAAATTTCAAATGTATTGCAACAAATAAAATCACAGTTTATTTTTTTTTTCTGGTTTTGGTTGAAGACAGATGCCCAAATCTTTTGATAGAAAACAAAATGTAACACATGGATTTGTCATGTACAAAGCATAAAACAGAGACATCCCATTAGTTACTAATAGTACCTTTCTGTAGGATTAATCAGGGCTTCATTTATAAGTGACAGGTTAAAAGTTACCTCCCCTCCCCAACCCTCCCCCAAAAGAAAAACCCCTTCTTCACCAAATAATAATTTGAAATAAGATAAAGGATTTTTAATAAATATATAAGCACTTTATCCTCCATATACAAAATTTTTTTAAAACAATTTAAAAGGGGGACCACATACAAATGTCAGGAACTGTGCTTGGAAAGTCATGCCTGGTCCTGGGAGTAGAGTTTGGGATGTGGAATGCCAAGGCAGCGCCAGGAGCCGTGTCCCGGGAGAGGGAGAGAGACTGCCCCAGGGATGGGTACACTGCCACGGGGAATTAAATTCCCAGGTGGAATTAAAACAGGGGAAGCACGGCCACAGCGCCAGCCCAGCTCCCTGGAGCTGCCACAGCAGCTGGAACTGCTCCCACAGCAGCTGGAATTGCTCCCACAACGGATGCGGGGGCTGAGCCGGAGCGGCGCCGGGGGCACCGCTGCCCCTTCCCTCCCCAAGGGCACCACAGACCAACCCTCACACACTCGGACACACCACGATTCCCACTGACACTTCCTGCCTGGGAAACCCCTCCTGGAACAGCTCTGGATCTGGGTGAGTTGGCGAGCAAAGCTCTGGCTCCTCCCTGTCCTTCGGGATGCCCAGCACTGACCTCATTGCTCGGGAATAGGGGTTTTCCAGAACACTGACATATCAGAGGGAGAAATTTCAACCCTGACCCAAGGATTTGTTGGGAAGGTAAGAATTTGGAAGTTGTTTACTCCCCAATGGGTAATTCAAACTTGACTTGCTCAGGCCCTTGTGGATCTGCCTCAATAGAAACACTGCAGTGACAGCAAAGATCTGTTCAGAAAATGACATTAAATACAGCAAAGGTAGTTTCTCTCTCTTTCCAGCAGTTTGCCTTTTGGGCAAACTCCATAATTCTCTGCCTACGGCTTTATTTTACTTGCCCCAGGCAAGTGCTACATCATTCCCATAAATTCTGACTCTGTGTGTTGGGGCCATTCATAAATACATTTCAGGGCATTTTTTGTTACCACAGCAATCAAGCCTCAGCAATCTAAAGGAATATACATTGCACTCCTGGATAATATGCAATATTTATCACCAATAAGATGGTGACTCAGCACTCAATAAATAATATATCAATATAGTCAGTTGCACCATAATCTAAAAACAAGTATAACATATACTTTGGACAGACTGAGTCATATATATATACATATATATTAAAAGACACATACAATACAAATTGCATACTGCCATCGAAGCCAAGGAGAGCCGTCCGTCTGCTCTGCTTTATGGCTGAGATTCAAATCAAAACAAAACTCTTGGGCTGGTTTACTCTGGTGTCCTGAAGATTTGTTTGGAATTAGAAATGGTTTGCACCTTTATCACCTGGAACCTGCAAGTCTGAGAGCAAAGTCAAACAGCACAGATAGCTGAGCAAGCCTAGTCTGATTGAGCCATTTTTAAGATTCACCAACTGGGGCCATGATCAGCAAGGGAATTAAAATTACAGTCTTGATATGTATTGATACATATTCCCCATCCAGGGAATCATCTGGGAAGCCAAGATTGGGGAGTCCCTCCTTAGTCACTCCTGTGACCTGCACTCCCTCTGTGGTGCTGGGAGCTGCCAAGGACAGGGACAGAGCCCTCCTACTTTGGCAGAGGGATGGAAGCCTAGGATGTACTTGCTTTTTTTGTTTTGGCTATAAAATCTGATCAAGTACAGAACTTTCCTCTTGGAAACAAGGGTCAATCCCAAATTAAGATATGCTCCTGGAACTGTGAGGTTTGAACTGATCTGTTTGCACCAGCCCCAGCTGCACAAGGCATTTCCTATCCATCCCCAAGCCCCCTGCGGATGCCCCGCACAGACACAACACCTGGGACAGCACTCCAGAGGATATTCCACCATGGAGTTCACCCTTCAGCTGGGACACTTCCAACCAGCTCAGGTCCACATTTTGACACAATGCAAAAAAAGCCTTCTGGTTGTTTGAAGCCAATTTCTAAGATCCACTGCTCTAGGGATAAGCGATGCGATTTCAAGAGGCCAATTTCGCGTGACACCAAAAGGTATTTGTGGGACTCTAGTTAAGGAAAAAAAATTCCCCGAGATGAGACCATTCCTGCTGACAGCAATGGTGACTGTGCACAAAGGAGCAAGCCAAGAACAGCCACGCTGGCTAGTGCAGCACTACACACAAACCCACCCATGAATGCAACTTCTACCAAGGGATTTCTCAGCGTCAGAGGTGTGCGAGGCACTTCAGAGGAGGAAAGGAAACACGGCTGACAGTGTCCCATGCCCACGGCGGGGAGTTCGAGGGTACAGAGTTCTGTCTCCAACAGCAAAGACTAACAGAAAGGTGACCTTGCACAGTGATTCCATAGAAAGGATGCTCCAACAGACCTGAAGAGTCGAGTCAGGGAGAGCCCCAGGTCTGTTCCCCGTTTATCAATCCGGACGTAGCAAAGCTTTTCTGGAAGTACAAAACACGCTGGGACGCAAAGGAAGCTCTACGAAGATGCAGCTACCTTGTAGTAGGTTACTAATTTGCAAAACTTCTAAACTCTTAAAGCCCATAGGACATACTGCAGTACTAAGGAGCGTAGAATTCTATTCCTTCTCTCGAGGTTGCCGTGATTTTGGCACTTAACTACACCTACACAAAAAATTTAGTGCAATAATTTTCCTGAACATGCACGTTCATATCTGGTACAGAATAAAGGGTTCAATGGGAGAGAAAACAAAGCAGCATTCCACAATCTCACTCCAAAGGATTCAGAGTTGGACTCTGGGGAAGGAGACCACCGCGATGAGTCAGTTTGTGTGACAGACACCGAGACTTTGAAAAAGGAAATGGAATTTTACCCAAGTACTGCAGAAGACCACTGCATACAGTATACCTGGTCCTGCTGTAAAACATCTTGTAAACAGTTCATAAAATCTTCATCTAAAAGTAAGGCATAAGGCACACCAGACATGTTGGGGGCACTAAGCAATACTGAAAGCAGTAGCATTTGAAACCTTTAACTCAGACAAGCACCTCACGTGGAAAGGTACTTTGGTTTGCACTCGGAGAGGGGCCACCTGCAGCTCCAGCAGCCCTCTGTGGCACCCAGTGGCCCCTTGGGAGTGGACATTATGTGACACGAACGGGACCTTCATCAGCACGGGGTAAAGCCAAGTTTGCCATCCATCCTGCACAGAACAGTGCTTCCTGCAGGAGCAGCTCTGCTCCCACCCCACGGTGGCTGCTGCACTGCCAGCCTGTAGTGTCCATCACCCAGCAGACCCTAAGAGGACAAAATGGACCTCGAGTTCTACTAAAGATTCCTGGTTTCTCAGTCAATGGAAAAGATGCAAATGACGGTTCTGGTAGGAATTGAACTACTCTTGGGTTTGGAACCACAAAGTTCCCCGATTTCGTAACTGTCAAAAAGCGACAAGCACGGAAACAAAAGGTATTTGAAATGAAGAGATGCAAAAAAGCACGAGATTGTCCTTTTCCAAAGCCTTTCCTGTTTGCATCGCACCCATCGGACTGAAGGTCATTCCTACACCATTACCTGGACGTTACATTAAATGCAAATTACTGTAATGTTTTGTGATTGTTATAGTGTTAATCGATGGCTTGAAGCTGCCTTGGAAACAATCCAAGGCAGATCCAGCTAAATATTTTTCCATATAAATTTCTTTATAATTCATTTAAATGAAGTATCTCAATACGTAGAAGAATATCTGGAACTTTTCTATTTAGTACAAATTCTGCAATAATAAATCTGTAGTTGTCATTTATTAGTCGACTCATAGGCATTAGGCATGAGAAGTATGGTGTCCCTACTCGTTAGAACCTATCAACCCTAGTTCCTTTTACAGGCTCTACCACCACAAGACATTACAGAGTAACAAAGCTCACGAAGTACTTAAATAAAGTGTCTAGGTTTAATTTCTAAGTACTCAAAAGGGGAAATTTAGGGAAGAAGAAATAGCTAAAATCAGCCCCAAATGGGGCTTTTCAAAATTAAAATTAAAAAAATTAAAATAAATAGGATTTAAACTGACTATTCATGTATTGTGACTGGAATTCCAATGATCTATCCATGACAGATCAGCAAAACTACAACTTTTATGTAGCATAATTTTCAAATATTTAAATAACTTAAACCGGGAATACTGAAGAAGTCCATGAACCAGCTGATTTGGGGTTAAACACAAACACAGATGAGGATGGGAGACATGGGAAAGCATTCCTTGCTCTTAGTGTCAACTAAGCAATGTGTTATGGCAGTCTTCCTTATTGACATGACACAGTGTTGTGGAGAGGAATCAGAGGCAGCTGAAGAATGGGCTGGGTTGGGTTCCTCACTTGGCGTCGAGGCGCAGCCAGTGCAGGCCCTGCCGGGTGTAACGCACCAGCTCCGTCATGATGCTCGTGTTAAACACCAGGGGCCCCATCACCTTGTCCAGTTCAGCAAAGAACTCTAAAACAGCACAAACACAAGTTAAAGGAGCACATTTGTAACCACATCAAGCTCCAGTTCCCAGCGTGAGTCGCTGGGCTGGAGAGAAAGGGGAGTGAGGAGAGGTGGCGCAATGGGGGGAGTCAAGGAGAAAGGTCCTTCCTAATCCATCTCTTTACTCTTCTGCACAAGACTGCTTGGAAACAATTAAACCATTGCCAAAATTCTTGGTTTTCCTCTAAAACTCTTATTTCACTAGTTGAAAATAAATAAAGCACGGCCAAACTTCATTAAGAAGTCTTCATGAAAGAATTTCAGAAAGGGAAATGCACCAAGTTCCTCCTCCTCTGAACATTTTACAGGAAACACAACAAAGATTATGTCACAACTCCAGCACCACCTTGACAACCACAACACCCAGCCTGGGGTATCCCTGCAATCCAAGGTGTCACTTTCTCCCTGATTTTGCACAGGTTCAGCACCCAGGGCACCATCAACAAAATCAAAGCCTGGGAGTGTTCCAGCCCTCTCTGGAGGTTTCAATCCCCCTGAGGCAGCCCTTACCTTTCTGTTCTCTTGAGAGCTGTTCTGCTTGTTCCCAGATTTCAGTGGCATAGAGGAAGTTGGAGGTGACCTGGACGTAGCTGGCAGCCATCTGATGGATGCGCTGCGGGATCGTCACCGAGGACCCGCTCCCTGAAGGGTTGGCTGCCCCGGAAGAGTAATTTCCTGAATTCCCTGGAGACAGCTTTGGAGAGACTGGAGATGGCATCCCGACAGGTTTGCTGCTCGCCCGGAGGGGAAGATGGAATTGGAAAGGCAGAAATGCACCAGCTTTAGACACATCATGCTCTGAGATGTCCCCTAAGATCCCTCTGCCCACAACTCAGCGTGTGGGATGGGAAAACACTCCCACTTTACACACCGAAAATCAGGATTTGCCCTACAACAAATGAAAATCTCAAGCTGGGAACTGCTGAGGATCCTCCAACAATTATTTATAGCTTGCAAAACCTAATTACCAAACCTCAGCATCTCTTAGTTCAATAAAATCTTAAATTCATTGTTTAAATGAACCTTAAAGAGTAAGAACAAAAAAATTACAGCTACCTGGTAACTCCAGTGCCAGAATATTGCATTATATAACATTACTGCAGCTAACACAATGGAAATCTGAAGTGCCCTCCTTAAACTCATTGAATAATTTATCAGAGGTACATTATTGGGTTTAAAAGAGCAGAAGTAACTGCTAAACTATGGAACAGAGAACCCTGCAAATACTGGTAACCTCTGGCCTTGCAGCACTACTAACGCTCTTGTTTGGGGGGAGAAGCATTAAATTAAACACCAAAACCCCCTGGGATAGGTGACTTGTGCGTCAGTGGCACGCTGCCCCTTTTTTGGCCTGACAAACCCTGCAGAGCTGCAGCACCTCCTGATAATTACACAAAAAACGGATCAAAATCCACACCCAATTACCCCAAAAGCTGCTCCCTGAGCTCCCTGGGCACACAGGAAAAATTTGAGTTGACAAATACAGAAAACAGCTTTTACCACTCACCTTCCCATACCAGGTGATGGTGCTTGAGAATTATTGTAGCAATTCTGTGTGGGGAAAAAGACACATTTCACCTGATTTGTGTTTATGCTTTCATGAGGTACATTTTAGCTGGTTGTTTAATTGGTTCTTTTTGACCAAATTATTTGTTGTAGTTGTACTTTCACGTAATGTTCTCAGTAATATCACAGTAAACTGAAATTTGGGGAAATATGCTTTTTTACTGATGGCTAAGACAAAAACTACGGGATTATTTTAGCAAAACAAACAAGTATTGGAGTAGTCCATTGCCCCTTATGGGAACACTTCAGTTTTTTCAGCCCTTTAATAGAAAGAATCTGTTATCACTGGCATTGAACAATTAAAGATGTCCCAAATCTGAGAGACTGGGAATGTGATGAGCCTGTTTCCTCTCAGCATTGAGAGCTGGAAGCTTCAGAATCTGCTGCACAGAAATTTAGATAAATTCATGAGGAATTTACCTAAACCCAGCCAACATCCCACTGCAAACAACCTTCTCCTTGAAGCCTACAGCATTTACTAAAGAAGATCAAATTAATAAAGAGTTGTCATGCCAGGACCAGCAGGGTTATGGTTATTAAAGCTCTGCCCAGCTTTAATACACCTGCAAGTCCAGTTCTAAACAGGTGTTCACATGCAGCAGTCCGAAAATTGGATTTGGGAACTTTAAGTGATGTAGAGCTTTCATACCATTAGGCTTTAATGTTCTAAGGAAATACAGATGCAATTACCTTCAGATGTTCAGTCAGAGTTTTTGAGTATTTCAATGCACTTTCCTTTTTCAGTTTGAAAAGCCTCAGGTACAGCAGAGCTTGGCACCGTAGGCTGCCCAAAGACAGGACAAAAACCAATGTCAGGTTTATCTCAACTCTGAGTTTCAAAGATCCAACAGCTGTGTTCTTAATGTTGTTCTCTCTGCCAACTCATCTCTCAAGCTGTAACTCAACCAAAAAATCCACAACCACCTTGAAATTCTGAAGGGAACTGGAACAGCTCTGTGTGCCTCAACCTGGAACTGGAATTCTCAGTGATGCTGCTGCTGCTGGGCTTGGGAGACACCACCCAGGAACGAGGGGTTCATTTATTGTTCACCTGTGCCAGGACACCCTGAGCCTCTCCCAGGGCCTTCCCTCTCCCTTCCCCTGAGCCAAAGGGTTCTGGTCCTCTCCAACTTCTGCAGCCACTCCCTCAGCCTCAGGGCTCCTGACAGTCCCCACAGCCAGTCCCAGTGTGATTTATCCCAGGCTCAGTGCTCAGGATGCACCTTCTGCTGTCACTCTTCAAGGTTTCAAAGCCTTGGCCTTTGCTGGCAACATCCCCACTCACAGCAGTCAGACACAGCTTCACCTTTGTGTACAGCCAAGTGGGAATCTGCAGTGTTTGGTTCAGGAACAGCCAAGGGCTCAGTGTCAAATAGCATTTTGTGTAGATAAAAGGTGTGAAATGCACGAGGGCACTGTAGGAAGCCCCAGCACACTCACCAAAGCACTGCCAGCCTTTTATCTGCAGCCGTCGCATCCGGGGCCAGGTAATTCTTCAGTTTCATAGTGTATCTGCAGAGAAAGGCAGCAGATCAGCCCCCGAACAAAAACTACTTTCATTTATCATTCACAAAACACTCATGTTCTCAGAATTTCCAGTTTCAGCTGTCTCCACTGTTTCACGAACATCTCTTAGCCCTGAATAAAACATTGACTCAGCAGTAACCAGAATAATTTTGCTCCTCGTGGGTTACTCACTGCAGAGGGACTTGAAGAGCCTCAGCAGAATCCACCTCAACCTTCCTGGAAATGCTTTAAACCCCAGCAACTGGAATGAACTGGTCACTGCTCCAGTGCTACTGGGAATGACAACAGATCCCAAAAGCTGGAGGTAAAACTTTCATACACCGCGAAGCTCTGATTCCCAGAGCTCCCCCCGCCCACCCGCCCCTGCAGGAGCTCTGCAAAGCTTACTTGATTAATTCCACAGTTTCTGAATACATAGGGAACGGGGACTTGGATTCCTGAGCATTTTTCTCCAATGCATTCCCACACTCAATGAAGGACACGACAGCATCCAGGTAGTACACGGCCTTCTCGAACCTGTCCGACTGCGGGGAGGGAGGAACAGCTCAGGAACAGAAAGCAAAGAAGTGCAAGGAAATTCCAGCACAGAAGGGCAGGAGAATGGCAAAGGCAGCAAATAACCCCTGGATCAGGGGCACACACTGGGTGGGCACTGGAGATCCACTCACCAAAGCATCTGCATTATGCTTCAGCTTCTTTGCTTCCTGCAAATAATGATCAGCTGAGTAAGTCCTGCAAGAGAGGACACAGATTTAGGGACTGGAGCCACCCACTTACATGGCCTTTTATGACTGGAGCTTCTTAACATTGCCACATTTCAGGGCTTTTTCTGTTCTAACTCAAGCTACACTCTGATAAACCTGTTTAAAGGAATGTGTTAAATTAGTTAACTACTATGACAAAATTGTTAAAAGTAGTTTCTAGTTAGTTCTCTAGTTTCAGGTAATTCAAACAGTATTTCAAGTAAGTTCTTAAGCAGAAAGTTATTTCATATTTGGTGCAAACAGAATTTCGTCTGTAAAGGGGATTTAAAGAAGTGCTTTCAGATCCAGCTGAGATCTGAACTGGCCCAACTGAAACCTCAAGTCTGCACGAGATGGTGAAATATTTGTTTTATTTTCTTTTCAAGGTATTTTCTTTGACAATGAGCTCGTGTGTAACATTTTCTGTGGAGCAAAATGCCAACTCTCCTCCATGGGGAGCTGCCTGTGCTCGAGATCCAGAGCCCCCCCAGATGGAAAGGGAATTTTCTGTCCTCACCTATCATCAAAAACGAGCTTGGCTCTCCTCGACTTTACACTTTCCGTGGCCTGAGCAGAGGCAGGAGGGCAGCTGGAAGAATTGTTCAGGATCTTTTCCTGAAAGGGAAACCCATGCCGTGATTACAAGAAGAGCATTTGTTGGATGAATTCCCCCGTGGCTTCCCCCTTTCCGTGTAGGAAGGACAGGCTGCAGGTGCTGGAGCCGCCCTGGAGCACCTGGAAGAACTCGGCTCCCAGGAGGCTCCCACAGGGCTGGGCTGGGGCTCCTCCCTGCAGGGGGGAGGATGCAGCCAAGGCTTTCCAGACATACCCAGGGCCAGGAAATGCCTCCCTCCACCTCCCCTGGCACTGATTCTAAATCCTGTTTTTCTACTCTAGCAGAGATGAGGAGGATCAACAACACTCTCTCTGAATGCCTTTGCCTTGAAAAAACCCCACAGGAGCAGCTACTCCTCTGAGAAAAGCATGAGTAAGCACACCTGAAGTATAAAACAACAAAGGTATCACAGATTAACAGCTGGCTTAGGGACATTTGTATTTTAAAATTCCATCACATTGATCTTCCCAACCTAAATCTCTTACCAACCATTTTCTGCATCACCCCCATAACCATCCATGTTTCCTCCTCTCCAGCCACAGAGAGCTCTGTAAATTGCTGAGCTGGAACTGAAATAATCTCTCTACAATGTCATAAAATGAGAGCCAGAGCTTCCCATCCCAGCACTGAGCACAGACTGAGCTCCTGCTCTCCTTAAAAACCAGGCCAAGTTGTGTATCTGCTCTGAGGAGCCAAGAGCAGCCTCACAGCTCCATTTCCAGTGTGCAGACAGCTTTCCAGTGATGTTCTTATGAACCACCGCAACAACAAACAGGCAGCACCAGTCACCAGGGGATGACTAAACCCATTCCTCCATTAACACAGGAATTTGGCAGGATAAGCATTCCTATTCCACACTCTCTCCAAGTTGTCTCCTCATTTACGGCCTTCCAAGGCACTTGAGCTCTGTGACAGGAAACAATGTGCATCTCAAACTAATGGCATTTTAAACTGAACTGCAAATGGATGTTTAGATCAAACTAAAAAGCAAAGACAAGATCAGGACAGAACCAGCCCTCTACCTTGGCTTCCTTGGCACTGCTGGACCCCTTCCCCTCTGTCTTCTTCTGCTTGGAAGAGGAGCTGCTCTTGCTGCCACTGCTGCTCTCCTTGCCTGGGTTGCTGCTGGATTTTAGGGATGAGGATTGACTGACTGTTCTCTTCCTGGAGCCATGTTCCTGCTTGGAATCCTTCTGCAGGGCTGGGGCAGCAGGGGAGGGCAGCAAATCCTTTTCTTTAACAGCACTTGGCTTAGAAGACCTGGAAAAGAGGAACAAACTCAGGGTTTGGGTTTCTGGGCTTTACAAACAAAGCCAAAACCAAAACCAAACCAAACAAAAACAACCCCCCAAAAAAATATAAACAGAAGTTTGATTTTTAAATCTTAAACTAAACACCTTTCCTCCCCCCAAGATTTTTACTGTCAGACCCAGCTTTGGAGAAAAGCAGAAGAATCCTCTCAGTGAATAGGTTTCTCCAAAGCCAGACTGAACTTGTTTTCCCCATTCTATTCGTTCTGACCTGAAAACACAGGCAAAACCAGACAAGTTCTAACCATAAAACCACACCCCTGCACCAGTTCTGTAGAAAAACCACCCCAAACCCTCCCAATTTCAGCAGTGGGAGCCAATGCCAGCGCCAGGCTGTCTGTGCACAGCAGCCAGCCCACAGCTCCAGGGAAAGATGCTCCAGATAAACCTCTGGAACCCAGGGAATGGGAAACTTCCCCAGCACAGCCTTTCAGGACACTCTCACCTGGCTGCTGAGGGATGCTGTTGGCTGTTCCTGCCTTCCCATCAGTATTATTTCTACACATTATGGCTAGAAAATCACAGTTTCATTTAATTAAATGTCCTTCAGAGAACTGCACTGGCAACCAAGCAAATACCAGAAAAAAATCAAGTATCAGGTAAAAAAGCAAACTAGGAATGTATCCATTAATTCTACAGCTGTTTCCTAACAAACAGTAAGACACTGTTTAATTCAGAAGGGCCAAACAAGAGTTGTAGCACCCAAAGTGCTGCAGCTTCTCACAGCTTTGCTCACTGGACAGGAATATTTTCCATGACACAATTGCACCAGTTTTCAGTTGCTTGAACTGAAACAGAAGTTTTAAAAAGCAGTGGAAAAAATTTAATCTTTCCTGTGGATTAACACTGACCAAGGAATCAATCAAATAAAGGCACAATAGGTGTTGCAAAGAGCGTGGCAAATGCAGAAATAACATACTAAACAATGGTACTGAGCTGCTAATTCTGTATTGCTCACACTTTTCTTGCACTAATAAACCAAGGAGATGGGAGGCTAAATCCATGGATCCAGAGCTCAGTGCCATCAGCTTCCCAAAGAAAGCCAGTTCAGGAATTTATTCCCAGTTTAAAACTTGCTAAATAGAGAATTACCAGATGGGGTTAATTTAAAAGCAGAGATTTTGATTTCTAGACCAAACCCAAGCCCCACTGTGTATTAGAGAAAACCAGGAAGGAAATATTCCCTTCACAGGAGGGGTCACCTCACTTTGTTAAGGAGCACAATTGTCCTTGGCCAGTGTTTTTGGGGATGGAAATTCATTTCCACCAATTGCTTGTAGAAGCTCTGAAGTAAATTTGTTTGAAGGATAAGAAAAAAATGAAATTTTACCAATTATTTGAGGAAAACTTGGGGTGGGAGAGAGCAGAAGAGGGGGAAGACAAACACCATCCTCTCCATGGCCACCCTGACCCTCAGTGCTGGGAAAAGCAGATACTCACTCCCTGCTGCTGGAATTCTTGTGTCCTGAGGGAGCTTTTTCTTCCAGTTTCGTTTTCTTGCTTTCACTGGCTCTGTTTTCATCCTCGTTCTGAGCAAAGCAAATGAGAAAAACATCCAGCAAAAATCCACATTTACACGTCCCTGATGTGTAATATTTCACATTGAGAGACATCATTCAGCAGGTGTTTCACAGTTAAATACAGACCCCAAAACCATGGTCTGCAGCAGCTCATCCTTAGCAAACCCTTACCAGACCCTGCTATTGGAACAAAATGAAAATCCCAGTCTGGCTACTAAATGGCAGCCTGATAAAATCAGCAACAGCCAAGTTGTTCATTTCAGCACAGATAAATTATCAGCACGAAATCCCAGGAAAATCTGCCAAAGGCTTTGGCAGGATCAGGAGACAGATTTGATGTCTAGGGTCTACAGAGGTGTCTGATGAATGCCAGGAAAGGGTAAAAATCTAATCAATCTATTTAAGTCAGCTCAGAGATGTTGAAGAGTAGGTATTTATATCAATTTAATCCTCAAGTCACAGGGTCTTGAAGGTAAATTTCTATGCTGTCTTCATCAAGCACTGGAGGGATCAATACAGTGAGTAAGAGAGAAAATGGGGCCTCACAGAATAAAACATTTGGTAACAAACCCCAAAGGTCTTCATTTGTTACTGATGCTGAAACCTGAGAATTGTGAGCAAGGAAACCCAGGAAATGTAGAAAATCAAGTGGTGCCACTTGTGCTTGGAGCACAAACCTAAAACTGCAGGGGTGGGAAGGGGTCCTGTCCTTGCCCCACACAGGTTTCCATCCTCTCAGGAAGCATCAGAGTGACCTGAGGCTTCACAGCATTCAACCACCACCATTTCCTGGGATAAGGCCTAAATTTAACTGGTCTCACCAAAGCTTTGTGGTTTGGATGTGAGAGCACAGATCTTTAACGCTGTAATTCCAAATGTGTGGTGAAAGGCAAAAGTGACCAAAGAGAGAGAAGTCCGGGAATTCAGGCCCACTGGAACATGTGAGTGCATTCCCAGGAACAGCAGGAGTTACACAGTAACACCTCCAAAAGGTAATTGTTCACTGTACTGCTCAGTTATTCCCATTTGACAAAAGCAGCTCATTCTCTCGCTTCATTTCCCTACCCAGACAAAAGAGGAATCTTAGGAACAGCACGGGATAAATCTGTTTGCAGTTACATGTCAGGGCTCCTGCATGACACTGACTTCAGCAAGTGATCAAGTTTACTTTGGTTGCTCAGTAGGAAACTGGTGTAACTGCAATGACCCACCTCCTCCAATGACTCTGGGAATGATCTCCCAGAATCCTGGGACTGCAGATATCAACAGAGTCTCCCAACTGCTGTCAGATCCCTTTGACATGGCAAAGGGGAATTTTCAGAATGACATCCAGAGCAGCACAGGGATTTTTGAATCCCTGCCCCAGGGCCTCACAGGCCTAAATTCATGGAAACCAGACTCCCTGGATCTCTGAGCCCATCTGACAGCTCCAGGTTTGCCCTTTATACAGAGTGTCCCTTGCTGAGCTTTCAAAAAGCAGTTTAAAATTACACCAGCATTGACTTCTCACACTCCCCCCTCCATGGGTATTCCCTCTATTCAGTTCCCCCACTGACTCCTCCTGCCCATTTTACTGCCCCCCAGCCATTCCTGCTTTTTACTTCTAGTTGGAAAGATGAAATGCTTTTTTGGAAAAGATTAATTATTATTATGGAGAGATCCCCTCTCTCAGTAAAGCAGCACCTGAGATGTTTTCTGCTGCTGCCATGCCCCAGGCCAGTCCTGCCTCATCCCTTATCCTAGCAACAGGCAATTCCATGGCTCAGGGAGCTGATCCAGCTGAAAACTGACTTTTGGGTTTTTTTCCAGGTGGATTTTCCTTCGGGATCAGCTGCCTGAGTTGGCCTGCAGAGCACCAGGGGCTGGTTCCAGGGAGGCAGGAGAGGGCTGGATGCAGAGCTCAGGGGCACAGGATCTGTGACCTCCCTGAGCTCTGGCTACAGGGCTGACACTCCTACAGGTGTTTCCAAAGGAAAATCCCAACAGTCTCTCCTGGAAAAGCATGGGGATGATCCAGCTGCTCTACACAAGGCAGCAAAGCCACTCCTGCACGGCTCAGTCCCTACCCTGAGGCGTGACCTGGATTTTGGGGTACTCAATGCTCTGAGGGCTGAGAAAACAGGGAAATGTCTCCAGAGTCCTCACCTGCTTGTGTTTCCTTTTGCCTTTTGTGGAGCTCTTGTCTGAGGGCTGTTTCTGGGATTCCCGGGCGTGTTTCTCCGGAGCGCTCTTCTTCTCTGTCTTGGCAGCGTCGGCGTCCTTGTAAGGCTTCCCTGGTATCCTGGATAAGAGGCTCAGGTCAATCTTCACAATGAGTGGGTACCTTTCATCAGGATCACTCAGTGGGGACAGAAGCTCTTTCTCTTCCATAGGAGAGAACATTCTTTGCCGAAAAAAGCTGTCATCCTCCTCCATGGAAGATTTAACAGGAGTCCTATTGCTCTCAGAGTATTTGGGTGTTTGTGAGGAAGGAGGCAGACTCTCATTTTCATCTGAATCAGAGGATGAGGTATCTGTTTCGATGAATTCCCTGGATTTCTGGGCAGATTTGCTTGAAGCCTTGTATTTCTTTTTCTCTGTTGTAGGCCGAGGGGAAGACTTGGGCTCCTTCTTTATATTGGGTTTCCTGGAGCCTTTGGTGGCTGCCTTGTGCCTGTTTGAAGGGATATTTGTTGCCATGTCTACTGGGGTTTCACTTTCTATTTTAAGACCTCCTCTGGGCTCTTCCACAGATGTCTTTTCTGCTTTCTTGGGCTGTTTTTTGCCTACAGTCCTCCTCTGAGTCGAGCTGTCGCTCTGGGCAGGTGATTTCTGCCTCCCACGACTGCTCTCCGAGCCCTTCTGGGTGGGTTTGGAATCTCTCCCTGGCGTAGAAGAAATGGAATCCTTGGATCCACCTTGATCAGTGTACCCACTCCCTGTACCCTGATCCCGTCCCTCTTTCTTGTAGCCTTGGGAAGAAGGGATATTGCTGTCCACGGAAGAAGCTGGTGACACTTTATGGGAATTAACTTTGTTCAACCAGTTATCCAATTGCCACTTGTTTGTGGGCGGTGGCTCTGGCTAAAAACAAAGTGAAAAACAAGAGTTAGATAAAATATTTCCCATTTCTTCCATCTTTTCCCCGTGGCAGCTGTAGGATGTTGCACACCAAAGCACCAGGTACACCCAAAACCTGAGACAAATAAACGAAATACAGGCACAAGTAATACAAATTTTCCCTCTGCCTAGAGCAGCTGCTATCAACAGGCAATATTTGATGCCATCAGTTTTTAGGGCTCTGATACCATATCCAACTCTGCTCTCCAACAGACAACTGGTGGTAAAAACCACCTCAAATCAAACGTCCAGTGTGGGCTTATCTAGAGAATTGTCACATCCACCACAGGGACTGCAGCAGAATGGCGCAGCCTGACAGCGAGCGAGCCCATGTTGGTCGGTCTATTTTCTCTCAACAATGTGAGAAAATTTATTGAACTTTTGTGCTGTCAATGTCAGGATGAGAGCCAAGCTGCTGAAGGGCAGGCCCTGGCAGCCCTACCTCGGGGGATGCACTCTGGGATGGCTCGTTGGCCTCGCTGTCACTGGAGCTGCTCTCGCTCTCCGAGTCGGAGCCAGAGCTGCTCTCGGAGCCGCTGTGGCTGCTCGAGTCATCCCTGGAGTTATCTGCTCCTTCACTGTTGTGCTGGGAAGGCTCAGAATTACTGCAACAAGAAGGAGGGAAACCAAGCATTACGTGAGGCACAAGTACATCCTTAAAATCCTTTAGAAGTAACATTAATGTAACATTAATTACATTAGAAGTAACAAAATGTAACATTTTAATCACCATTCACGAGAAAATTCAGTGTAAGTGAACGTGGTTCAGCCTGGAAACAAACAGCCTCTGGGTGCTGCCCCTTCCCAAAGTGGTCAGTCTCGTTTGCAGGATATATTTAGTATTTACATTATTTAATCATTGATTAAATTCTCATCACCTTTTTCTTTAGTACAAGCCAAAGGACAAAGATGAATTTTGGCAATGAGACCAAGCCAGGAGTGCTGACTGGGCTGAACATCCCCACTGTGCTGCCTATGCTGCAATCCCCCAGGAATTCCTACCTTCCAGGTGTGCTCCTTGGCACTGTCTTATCGCAGTCCTGCAATTAAAAACAAGAGCGTGAAGCTTCTAGAAGCTATTTTAGGCTTGTATATACCATTAAGTTGCAAAACATCGATTTAGAGCCTTTGATTTTTTAAAAATTCGTTACTTGCAGTAGTTTAAATTTATCTGCATTTTCCTTACACAGAAAGAAAAGCAGAGTTATTTTCTCCAAGTTTTCAGCACAAATCTCTGTATTTTGACTACAGTTTTGAGAGTTCCCATTTCTACCACTAATTAATATTCTGTTTCCACCTTTTTGAATCAGCATTTCACAATGATTTTCCTGAGGTGCCCAGGGTACTTGGAATTAACCAACTAAATGTATTATCTCCAAGTTTTCCACCTGAAGAAAAAAAATCAAGTACCAGAACTTGGAACAGGAATAAAAGAAACCCCAGAGCAGTGGAGGTTACTGGGCAGCACAAACATTCTATTTTTATTTAGCATGTGCCAGTCTGGCAGAAGCTGCACAAAGTTAATCCTGAAAAGAGTAAAAAAGAGAGTTTTGGATAAAAAAAAAAGGTGCAGCTGTACTCCCAGGGACAGATACAGCCCCTTGTCACCCCAAACGGTCCCAGAGCACCAACGCACACTGACACTCACACCATGAGCTCTGTAGTGGGACGGTAGAACACAGAGGGGTTTATCTTTAATTAAGGAGCCATTATATAAGCTTTAAGTGCACTATTGTCATTTGATGTTCAGAGAAGGCCCACGTGAAATCAGTTAATAAGAATTTCTAGGTAAAAGCAAACTCTTTCCACAAAACACAAAACTTCAATTTATTTGCACAAAATTTCCACCAAGATTACATTTAGGAATACCTGAGGTTTGCCTAAAAACATTCCATTAGATTTTAATTTCTTAATCACAGATCTGCCAAGCTGCCCAGTTTGCTGCTGGGCCACTCATCCCTGCCTGGGGCTGGCCCACGCACGGGTGCAGTGTTTTGGGAAGTGATTCAAGGAACATACCTGCTCTCCATCGCTGTCTTCACTACTGCTAAGTTTTAAGTCATCTTTCAACATACTAAGGGAAAAGGGAGAAAGTGAGACAAGTTTTTCCAAGTACTTTAATTACTTCCAAAGCATTCTGCTGGATTTCAACATGGCACTGTTTATCCTGCAGAGGCTGCGTGGGTGAGAGCCACCAGACACCACTCACAGGTTTCATGGTTAAGAATGGTGAGTTGAGTCATTCTTCAGAGAAGAATGAGGATTCAGGTACTTTGGCTCCTGAGTCCATTCTGTTAAATTTAGAAAGGAAATTTGACACAATTTACTGGTGTGGGAGGAGGTAACTGGTAAATGTTCAACTTCGCACACACCATGGCCAAGAATTGTGTTTGAAATGGAATAAAGAAAGCCAACCCCAGTGGCTGCTTCCTGTCTCGTGGTGTCTCATGGCAGCAGTGCAACTGTCCTAAGCCATCATTAATTATTATTATTCAAAGCCATAATTACTGCTGGTAGTCACACACACACAGTTTCACAAGACTGAGAATACACGAGCACAGTGAAAACACACAGCAGGGTACAGGGCCTTTGTGATTATTGGGAAACATTTGATGATAAGAATAAAACATCTTACTCTGTCTGGTTCGATTCACATCTGCAGAGAGAAAATGAGAAAGGATTAGAAGTGTGACTCTCCTGAGTTTCACAGTGAGCTGCTCTACCAATGATCTGAACAGGAACATCAAAATCTAGGAGCTCATTCCTGAACTATTGGTCACTGCTATCATTTTACAAAGGATGCATTTATCTCCTTTTAAGGGTTTTCTTTACCAGATGATAATCACTTAAAAAAAAAATATATATATTTGAAGTTGTATTGTCACAGTAAACATCATTTAAACTTCCTTCTCCTGCATCCCAGCTCAGCAGGTGTCCAGGGCTGCCTCTTGTTCTCAGGGGTTCTCCCATTCCCAGCCCTGGGAATAGCACGGTTCCCTCTCAGCACCTCCCTAAACTGCCCGGGTTTGGGACACTGACTGTAAGTTTGTATGAATGAAAGGGGGTTTCTTCTGTTTTATTTCTTTCCCATAGGTAAGGTACTTTTCCATCTTGCCAATTCTGTGGCAGAAGCCGCAGGCTGAATCCTGTGAGTGCATCCCAACAAAAGTTACCTGAGGAATGTCACTAACCCAGTCAGTTTTCAGAGTCTACAACCTTCATTAGCATACAATCAGCTGGTAAATACTTATTTTTATGGGCATATTTATTTGGAAACAATCTTTTAACTGCGTATCATTGATTTTTAAGTCTGGAAGATGGACTGCAGCCATGCAGAACATTCCAGTTGCCTTTGGGTTTTTCTGTGCTGCTGGGTCTGTGCGCAAAACGTTTGTCAGGGAGTGAAAGACTGAGCAGAACAAACCTCACAAGATCCCAGACCCAGTTTTCTGTCTCCTCCAATACAAAACCTTTCCTCATCCTGAACTTGTGCAACCTCCAGCTGACAGCTCTGCAAGGCCTGTTAGGTCCCATCCCATCCTGTCCTGCTGATCCCTTTCTGGTTCCCAGGCCAATTCCAAGGTCCAAACTCCTGCTCCTCTCCTGGCAGCTGACAGGAAAACACAGGAGCAGAAAGGCAGCTTGGGCCATTTTTTACTCACTCCAGTGAGCAGTATTGGGTTTATTGTCCCAAAAAACCTGCTGGGATATGATCCCCTTTTCCTGCCAGCCAAGGAGAAGGATGCTGGAGTGCCTGTGCAAGAACTGCCACACTCTAGCGAACACTATTTCCTAAATCTCTTAAAATCCCACTATTGTTTGTGCAATGTTTTCTCAGCAGCCACTTACGATTTGGATTGATGACCATTGGATGTTTTGGATGAGGGATTGTATCGTTCTAGGAGAAGAAAAGAAAAAAAAGCACAGCTGAAAACTCAGGCACAGCAGGAGAAGTCACCCCAAAGCTGCCACAAGGATGCAGGGATGGATAAAGCAAGGCCATGGGAGGGGACAGGAGGGAGCAGCACCCAGGTGACACCAGGTACAACCTCCCCCAGGCTGAGGGAGGGAGGGAATACAGAGGCAAAACACCAAATACAGCAAATAATTTAATCAAGAAAATAGAGAAATCATTTAAATCATTGCTGTCTAAACCAATACAACAATAATTTGTTATTAATGCTGTGAAAAACTGTTCTGCTCCTACCAAGATGAAACTACTGCCTTTTACATGCAGGATATGGGATACAGATCCATCTGCTGAGCTCTGACTGCTCCAGATCCCCACACAGCTTCCGATGGATGAGAAGCTCCACATCCCAAAATCCAGCTCACACACCAATTCTGACAGCAGGAGTACACCCTGATTAAGTCTGCTTTTCAGTCTGGGGTTTTTTCCCTTCCCTTTCATTTAATTCTGGTAAACAACTGAGTGCAGCTCAACAAAAGCAAGAACTGAGGCTGTTAAAAGCTCTCCAGAAAATCCAAACAGACACAGGAAACTGGCTCTGTGTTTAATTAACCTTGGCTCTTCTTTTCCGCACCCAAAGTCCAGCTGCTCCTATAACGTGAGCCTATGGTTTAGCATTATGGAATTAAGCTTCAATTTGTTTCCTTAATTCCCCACTGTATCAGGTGTTCAGATTAAGCTGCTTGTGAATATCTAAGAATAAACCATTCTTCTTTTACTATTTAAGCTGTTTAATCACTCCAAGAGGGAATGGAAGGACTTTGGGAAGGTAACAGCACAAATTTAATTCAATTTTACCTGGTATTTACCCGAGTTTTGTGTTCATTTCAGCAACATTCAAAATAATGACATAGTTTTAAGAAATAAAAGATGCTTTTGTCTAAAGTCCAAAAGTGCAAGAAATTCAAGGATAGAAGGATTCACATGATAGAAGTTCTTGACCAGTTCTCTCTCTTGATTTTAAAATGTCAAAGTGAAAATGAACAGTGAAACTGCCATGTGCTTCTTCTACTGAAATAAAAGCAAAAGCACTATTTTGGTTTCTAATATGTCCCTGAGCAGGGAGTTGGGTTTTCTAAAGTGTTTTGGCTTAATACTCAGTTATTTTCAATTCAGTCAACCATAGAGGCATTTTGTGAAGAATTAGAGCAATTAAAAACACTTTTTTTTTTTCTAGAACATACCACCCTTCCAACTCAGTGATAACTTCCAAGATCTGACCAAGAAATGCAAAAGAAAATCAAGCAACTGTTTAACAGCTTAAAACTTGAGAAAGCAGAGAAAAGTTGAAGTCAGACTCCATCCTGTGACCAGTCTGGAAAACCTCATTTCCTAAAACCCCTGACATCTGAGGAGATGCTGAGAACACCGAATGGCAACAAAAGCATTCAACACATTCCAGGAAGTTTCATGTACTCACTCTGTTCTCCAGTGCCAAAAGTGGACTGCTGGGACTCCTGGGGGAATAAAAGATCACAAGTGGGTTTTTTTCAGTGAGAATTTTAAGGTACAAAAAAGCAGGCTGTAAGGAAGGTATTCCTTCTACCTAATGGATGACACTTAATCTCTGGAAAAGGGGAAAAAATAGCAACAAGCAAAAAAAGGGATTCTTCTCTGGGCCCAGGGGCAGCCCAGGTGAGGAGACCGTCACACTCCTCTTCCTCGCCCACTTCCTGCTGTTCCTAAGGGCACATCAGGGCTGAAAGTCCCAAATCCCTGTGTGACTTCCCTAAATCCCCTCCTCCTCTGTGTTTAGGATGGAGAGGAACTGTTCAGGATGTTTGTTTATGCTCCTCATACACACACAAACTCTGCTGCTGTTTGAAGCGTTTTCTTTCCAACTCTTTTCTCGTCCTTTCCCTTCTCCAGGCACACACAGCAATGGGAACAAGGAAAACCTCTCAACAAAAAATACTCTCAGCCACAAAGGAGCCTTGGGGACAAGGTAAGGTTTAAACTGTGACCAGCTCTGCACACTCTGCCCCAAAGGCTCCATGTGGGTCCCTGGTAACCCCAGCCTGGGCAGACAGCACAGCATTCCAGCCTGGAACAGCCAAATCTCCAGGAGATCAGACAAAAGCCAGTAAAAGATGACATTATAGATTTACAGGATGGGCTGCAAGGGACCTCAAAGCCCACCCAGTGCCAGCCCTGCCATGGCAGGGACACCTCCCACTGTCCCAGGCTGCTCCAAGCCCCAATGTCCAGCCTGGCCTTGGGCACTGCCAGGGATCCAGGGGCAGCCCCAGCTGCTCTGGGCACCCTGTGCCAGGGCCTGCCCACCCTCCCAGGGAACAATTCCTTCCCAGTCTCCTATAAAACCAGCCAGGAAAGACAAAGCCTTGCAAATTTTAGCACTTGTATCATCCTCAGTATTCCCATTCCAGAAACCCCAATTCTGACTCCCAAGACACAGCAGATTATGAACTTGTTTGAAATCCTAAACCATTGTTTTAACAAACACACAGAGGCTACTGAGCCACTGCAAACCCCCTTCCAGGCTTGAGTGCCTGTTTAAAATAGGACCTTCCTGACCTCATTTCAAAATGAGGACAATGACGGCCCCAGAAAAACAAATCGAGTCCAATATTTTTAATTTCTAGTTCTGTACATGCATTTTACTTACGTGCTCTGGCAATGGCAAACCAGAACTACAATTCAACAATGAATTCCATTTTTCCTGGTACACCTGTGACCTGGTTTTCCCTCACACCAAGCCAGTGCCAGGCAGTGGTTACAGAGGCAATTTACAGAAGGAAGTTTTTAAACACACGAAAGCTTTACACAGCAAAGCACCCTTGAGATGTTTTCAATTTCCCTCAGCATTGTATTTCAAAAATGGAACAATGCATTGAACAAGAATTTTGTGGATGGGGAACTTCATAAGGAGATTTCCTTGGGAGGTATTTCAAGTACCTCTGATCTTTACTAACTGAAAGGAAGGGACAATAAAAATAATCTAAAAAAAATTAAAGAGCAAAGCAAAGATGGAGAGAAGTCTTGTGACTTCAGCAGAAAGCAACAGCCACACTTCCTTCAAAATAAATCCATTTTTTATCATTTACACAGGTAGGAGGAGGCAGGTGTGAATCCCTGGTTGCTTTTTGCCACTGGCAGCTCAGCCAAATCAACAAACTGAGTGAAAAAAGAAACAAAGGCCACAAACTCCACATTTCCAGAGCCACAGCACTGGGGGAGCATGGGATGGGGAACTGGCACCCCTTCCAGCAGCACACGGATTGGGAATTCTGCAGAACACACCTGCCTAATTCCTCGCTTGAGTCAACTTCCCATTTCAGAGGCAGAGCACTGGCTCTCAGCTAAGTGCACTTTAATGAGGTGTTATGGCTCGATGCGCAACTTTTTCCAACTCCCTTGCCATCTACTGGATATGTATTCCTTTAAGAAACTCAGAGATTTAAAAAAAAAGCCCTACTTTCAACTCCCAGGTTATTTAGAGCAGCAGCTTCTAAAGGTCTGCTTCAGAAAGAAATTGCAAACAACTGAAAGGAAGGAAACCCTTTAAAGCAAAATCTAATGGACTGAGGTTACACAGGGAAGACACTGGAGCAGGAAACAAAAACTCTGACAAAAGACCTGGAGAGAGGAATTCTCCAGCTGGACAGGACAGGGACTCCCATCCCACAGCCCTGGCTGTGGGGAACGGGGCCCAGTCCCAGTTAACACCTGAAACCTCAGGTCAGAGCTCATCTTTACTTCCCAGCAGGAAGTTTGTGTATTCCAGCAGGGAATGGAGGGCTGAGGGGATCCTGCTGGCCCCAGCTCTGCAGCACAGAACCACCTCTGCAGAGGTGCAGGCACAGCCAGGCCTCCCCTGGCGCCGGAGCCCAACCCTTCCCTCCCCACAGCGGCTGCGCTGCTCAAAGCGTTCATAAACGCTGCCAGTGCTTCTGGAGTGCCCGACTGTGAGCCCACGGATAAAATCAGAGTGTTAGGTCACAGGATAACATTTTTTATCAAGACACAGGAATCTGCATTTTTCCATAGCGTCCATAAAACTTTCCCTGACCTATTTCCATGGAGCTTTCTCTTCTGATCCAAAGACTTCCTGGGAACTATTAGATATATTTATAGTCATCAGAGAGGCCCCAGTCAGGAGTGTGGGTTCCTTCGAGTTACTCCCTCCCTCCCTACACACAGGGAAAGTGATCCCATCCCAGGAGTCTGACAAATAAAATCAAGTGGTTCACCAAGGGCAGCTTCATTTTATGTGAGCAGGAAAAACACACCAAGCTCTGCCCACAAGGGGAGTGCTGTGAAACACTTCGGCAGATGACTGGCAATAAATGGAGCACAGTATTAAAGAGAAGGAGCTTTCCTCCACCAGAACTGGCTGATTAAAGTAAACCACTGTTGTGTTTTGTTTGGTGGATTCTGCTCTGGGCCCAGACTGCACAAGCCTATGGCTCACTAACTCCCTGGAATTCTGCAGAGCTGCTGCTGCTGCCAAGAATGACAGAGGGGAGAAGGCAGAGGAAATTATAGGCTTTGGATGCAGAGAGAGAATTTGACAGAGTTCCATGGCTAAGATGTGCAGCCACAAAATAAAAAAGCTGGCAAAAAGTCAAAAGACTCAAAGCAGCCATAAATGGAATTTTTTGCAAACTGGGTGAAGAGACACAATCCAGGTTGAGAGGCTCAAAAAGCTCCACAAGCCACTTTTTATGTTCAAACATCACCAGAGCTGAGCAGTGTTACAGTGTCACAGCCACACGGATTTCTGCACACTTTCCTCTTCCCAAACTCAGTCAAGTGCCAGGTAAACTAAAACCAAGCAGCTCCACAGCCATGTGTGCCCAAAATGCAAAGGGAAAATATCTCCCTAAAGGTTCAGGAATGAGTACTCAAAGCAGCGGAATAAGGACCTTTGTTGATGAGGAAAGGTGTGGAATTTCTTTCCTTATAAGAAAAGGTACGAATTATTTCCAGGCTGACAGTTTTATGTAACACACAAATAAACCCTGACTAAAAGTAGTATTTGCAAGATTAATATTGATCTAATGCTAGCAAAACAGACAACAGGATTTATTTCTAGGCATGCCTTCCAAAGTAAAGCCCAGAACTGAATGGTAAATTCTGTGTTTTTTGATACTGGAGAGAAGCAAAATGCAGTGAGACAGGGACAGGTGATACAGAGGTGGTGACAGCAGGGCTGCCCCTGGCTCTGGGATATCCAGCCAGGATGAGAACCTGCACTCAGACCAGTCTGGGGGAAATCTGTGGATGTGCCCTTCCAACAGGGACTGGAACCTTTGGCTGAGGGAAGGTGATGTCGAAGCATTCACTTAAAATGATGGGATTAGTGAGATGACAGTAGAGACTTCAGTGAGAAAGCCTTCTTAAAATTATTCTGTCAAATGTCCTGTTTTGGGGAGCAATTTGGATCAAACAGGAAATTAAGAGCTGCAAGTGGTGTCTAGAACAGCAGCTGGTCAGAGAGAGCTTGGTCTGAGTTACTACAAAGGTAACTTTTAAAAGACAAACAGTGCAATTTCTTCACTCTGAAGCTCTGCCAAGTTAGGGGTGGAGCACCCCAATTCACCCCAGAGAGATGTTGAGTCTGGAGAAAAATCACGTTGTTGAGTTAAATCTTTTACTGGTAATCAGCAGATCCAGGAACCAGACCACGAATTCCTGGGTGAGTCAGCTCCCCACACTGGGTTTTACCCACAGCTGCCTCCCCTGCCTATCCTGGATTTCCAGGATCCTGCAGAGCTGCTCTTCAAGGCAAACAATTCCCAGTGCCCTGGAACCCTGGAGCTGCCAGGCCCAGCCTCAGGGGAGGCAGCAGGAGAATTCCTTCCTCAGAGGTGTCAGCTCCAGCAGCTCCCCTGGACACGTGCCCTGTGCTGTCAGCAGCAGCAGAGGTGGATTTCTCTCTGGAATTAATTGCTTAAACCCTTCAGCAGTTCTTAAGAACACAGGAGGTTGGGAAGGGGATCTTTTGGAACGAGTGATTTCTTCAGCAAAACACGTGATTCTTAAACTGTCTTAATCTTTTTTGTAATTAAAAATGTAAAAAGATCTCATACCACTATTAATGGACTTCAAAACTAAGAGGAAAATTCAGTTTATGCAGAAAAGCCCTTTTAAACTTCTCAGCATTTACCATTCAGCCTCTGTTTTGCTACATCGGGGGAAACTCACTTGGCTCTACACAAAATGGTGCAAAGCATTTCCCTGTTAGGGAAAGGGCTCAAAGGCATTTTTAAGCTTCAAAAGTTTGAAGGCTTGAATTTATCACATAAAAATTTAAAAGGCAAGTTGTATGACAGATAACCCTGCAGACTGTCTGTGCAAAGCAGAGGAAAACCAAGGACATTTTTCATAAGGCCACTGCTGACAGGTGGGGTGAAGAAAAATAAAGAGGGACAAAGCACTGAAACAAACGCAGATTATACAGAACTGAATGTGAGAGTTCCAAAATCCTGATCTTTAAGAGGCGTTACTTTTTCAACAGCAGTTTGATTCAGCACTGACCTTGGTTGGAAAGGGGAATTTGGAGGGTTCAGTTTTGCAGGGGGTGTGGATGGCAGTCAGTGGAGGAGGCCAGGAGTGGGTCATCTCCTAAAACACAAAAAAAAGGAAAGTTATTAACAAAATAAAGCAGATTTCACCTTGCAGTCTGGATTCTCTCCATTTTCAGTTCATTGCTTCACTCAGCTTTATATTCAAATCTTAATTTCCCAAATGTGCAATAAAGATTTTGCATGTAAACCTGAATGTTAAATTGCTACCCACAAGAAGAGAGAGTTATGACATAATAACAAGCAGCAAGGCATAAATCAATCAACTTGGTTGGCCTGAAGATAAACTGCAGTGCAAGTCAGAGTCTGATCCTTTCAGAGTGTGTGGGAAGAAGAATCCTAGGAAAGGGAAGCCTGTAGAGTTTGAGGAAAAGGAGGAAATCAAATTCCTGCAGCTGGAATGAAAGTGCCTGGTATTCTCTCAGAGCATCTCCAAGGCCCGTGAAGCACTGAAGGTCAGAGGAAATAATAAGCCATGGAAATGCTCCAGAGGGACCTGACAATCCTTTTGTGAGAGCAGAAAAAGGACCGGGGATCACAGGAGGGGTAAAAGGACTTGGAAAAATAACCCAGGTAGGGGAGAGGGAAAGTTCTGCTGTGGGGCAGCAAAGCATTAACTGTAATCTACAGTATCAAAATTAAAAACTGTATTTTGGTGGAAGAAATGGGTGGATCTGGTTCCCAGGAGGAGGAATGCAGTGAGGACCTCCAGGAGATGATGTGCACACCGCAACACCCAGCTCTGCTCTCAGTTTGGCCCAGTGTCCCAGTGCTGGAGGAGCACTGGAGAGCCCTCCTGCAACCATCTGCACTTGGACAGGCTCTGAGAACAGCAGAGCCCTTCCCCCTCCTTGGGAATGGTTGTATTTTCAACAAAGAAATGATGAACAAGAGCACTGAGAACTTACTTTGAGGATTTCGTCCACGCAGCTCACCTCACCAGAGGCTGATGCCTGCAAATCAAAACTCGAAATTAACATCTCCCAAATCTTCCAGGGACTATAAACAGTTAAAAACAAACTTTAATCCCTATCGTGACTCACACTGACTCTACATAGACACAAACAGCCCTTGCTAACTCTTTTCATCAATTTTAATATCAGATAGATCCATGTTTTTACGGCATGAGTCACATTCAGTTATGAAAAGCAAATACATGACATCTATAAAACTGTGATAATAATCTCTTACTTTTCACTTGACAGTTAAAGTGATCGCAGGCAGTCAGTGATATTAAAAACTTGTAGAGAGGGCAAAGAGAATCCCAGCTTTCAATCATTTCCTGGAAGCAGCCCCAGGAAAATATCTGAATTCAAGTGCAGGACTGTGAATGCACAGGAATGACAAACTGCATTCCCAAGTAAAACACTCATCCCAGAGTGATCCCAGAAACAGCAATAATTACCAAACTACGAATCTTCTGCATCCCTGGCTGCCACGAGCAGAAAGAAGCAAAGCTACTACAGGACTCAGGGCATCAGCACTGATGTGGCAAGTCTTCACAAATAAAGTAATTTCTGGTTTCCTTACCTGTGTCCTGGATTTTACTTTGCTATCTGCTGACATCCCAGGAACAAGGGCTTTTGTCTGGCTACCATGATTCAAGCAGTTAGACAGGAGATGAAATGAGATTTCATTACTAGGAAAGGCACTCTCCTTGTAAGTGAGCTGGAGTCAGAGTCTGTGTCTTAATGATTTGGGAATTACCAAACTCCTCAAAGTTGTTAACCCAATAGGATTTTATATCCAGCACAACTGATAAAAAGTTGTGCACCCTGTTCAATTTGGTGTGAAGGTATAATAATCACATCTAGTAATTGCTACTCACTTCAAAAGAAAATCCGATACAGGCAGATTGTATCAACAAGTCTAAGTCAACTCGGCTCCCAGGAACAACAATGTATTTACCCAGCTTGTCAAAATATTTGTGGATATCCTCCTATTTCCCTAACTCCTGACTACAGAAATACTCCATGAAAATTGGCCTCTTAGGGTTAAGTAAGCCTTTCTGAATGCCTCAGCCTTTATTTAATAAAAACCCCAGTATTTGCATGGAAGAAGCAGAAGACAAAAATAATTACTTTTGCATGCTCCCCATGGAAAATACAGCTTAGGTGAAGGTGCTTTGAGTAACAAAAACACAGTGTTTACTAAAAACTCCATTTGGGTTAGGCAAATTGGGATTTCGGAGACGCTGGAAAATCCCAGCCCAGGTGGATTTACATTGAAGAAGGCAGGACACAGCTGGCAACTTACATCCAGCGGCTGAGAAGGAATTTTCAGCTTGGTCAGGTGCGCTTTGCTGCTGGGCTTCAGCTCGTTGACGCCGCTGCTGTGGGTCTGGCTGCTGTAGTGTTCCGAGGATAACTTTGGTTCCATGGATTCCTGCCCATCCATCGGCCTGACGTAGGCAGTGGGTTTCTGTAACATTGAACTGGACTTGGACATTAGCGACGGTGGGAAGGACTGGTTCGAGTGCTGCCCGCTGGCGAACGAGGGCACGCGGGAGGGAGAGTCCCAGCTGGGGTCGGGATCCCGGGGCGACTTGGAGCGCTGGTGGTCCTTGCCGTGGTGGTCGCTGCCGTGGGCTCTGGAGTGGCCGGAGCCCAGCGAGGACACGGCCGGCGGCTTCCCGGGGCTGGCGGAGCGGCCCTTGGAGTGCTCCGAGCTGTGCTGGCCCTTCTTGCGGCCGCCGCCGTAGGAGTCGCGCTCGTGCCGGGCCCCAGCGCCGCCCGCGCCGCCCCCGGAGCGCTGCCCGTGCCCCCCCAGCCCCGCCGAGCGCTTCTGGGACTGGGCCGAAGTGCTGGGGGCCGGCCCCACCGGGGTCCATTTGCTGCTCTGGTGCGAGCCCGCGCCGTGCCGCTGCTCGCCGAAGAAGCCGGGCGCGGGTTTGTCATCGGGCGCGGCGGGAACGGAGGGCTTGGGAATGGCGACGATCTTCTGGAGCGGCCGGTCCCCGATGAGATCCGTCATCTCATCATAGTTACCGAGCATGCTCTGGATGCGGCTGGACAGCTTGTCTTCTTTGCTGGTCTGGGACAACAAGCCACAAAAATCAGGATTCAGAACCGATCACAACCTCGCTTGCAGTTAAATGATCTGGTAACTACAGCACTTAACCTGAATTGCAGCTAGAATCCACCTCTTTCTTTGCCAGCATTTCCAATTCTGAATTTTAGTTCTTAAAGCAGCAATTTGACTCCCTAAAACGTATTAAAAATATGTAATAATACATATTTAACTCCCTAAAACATAAGAAAAATTCAGCAGCAGGAAGAGCTGAACCACCAACAATCAAATAATGCACTGCTGAGCTGGATGCAAGTTCCGAAGTTGCAGATGGCTCCTGTCACCTTACAGACTGTAATTTCTCTAATACAGAATGCATCAGTCCTAAAAGGTTTTAATTAGCAGTAAAATAAAACCAACTTAACCTCACCCCTGTAAGTCATTTTTAATTGGTATTTATATTGGCACAATGTTTGTTGCACACAGTTAAAAGGGTTCTTTCTTCTATAACCATTTTGTTTTCCAGATCTGGGATCCTGGATCATTCCCTCATGCATCCCAACCAGCTCTGGTTAACTTCACACGTGGAATTTTGTTATCAAGCACAAGAAATTGATGGGAGGACAGGAATTAAAAAAAAACCACCAGGTATTTCTCAACTTTCCTCCTGAAGGAAGAGCTTTCAGTCATGATTTACTTCTTGCAAACCAGCTGAAATTGCAACAAGGGAAGGGTTTGCTCTCAAAGTGAGTTTTGAGCTACGTAACTAAAATCTTAAATAATATTTTATTAGTTATTCCAGAACTAGGTTATTTTTTCCAGTTCTGTTCAGCAAAGCAACCTGGAAGGAAACCCAGCACAGGCTGAAAGCTGTGCAAGATCACTAACAGAATCAACTCCTTCAAAACAAACTAAAATATCAGAAACAAACTACTGGAGTACTAGTTAGCACGGATAATTCTGTCATACCAGAATTATTTAATTTTTAATTAAAATTAATTAATTAATTAATTAATTAAAATTATTTAATTTTTAATTAAAAATTAAATTTAAATTTATTTTAGCATTTAAAATTAACTTCCCATTTAAACATTGTCTTCCTGAACTTATCCAGGTCTGGATTGCATTGATGAAAGGTTAGAAAGTTTAGCAACAGGCTAAAGCACCCCCAAAATAGCAATTTGGCATCACACAATGGACAGTTGAATTGTTTTGAGTCACTGTACAGAAAGTGAAGGAAGGAAAATAATTCGATGGTTTTATTTTCCTTTTTCTCACTCCCTATAAAGCTTCCTCCCCTTCCCAAGCACTCTAAATACCCCAGGGGAGCTGTGACTGTCCAGCTTTATTTTCAAGCCCTGCTTAAACCCTTGGTTGCCATAAGAGCCTTGAATTTAAAAAGAACATGGATAAAAATAAACATAAAATATGAATTTGCACATGATTTCTGTTATAAAACCTGCATTTTTCCGAGGTGCAGGAACTCACCACTTTGTATGGTTCAGCAAAGAGAGGAGAGTTGGGTGGGAAGGCTTCGTCACCCTGCTGAATTTCTTGATTTCGCCTTTCCCTTTCTTTCATACGCAGCACATTCCGGTCTTCACGGTTCATGTTGCTACAAGCAAAAAGATCAGTCCTGATCACAGAGGGGAACAGGAGGGATGTGAGGGCCCAGGGGAGGGATGAGAGTGCCCAAAGAAGGGATCCAAGTGCTCCCAAGAAGTCCCTGGCCCTGTTTGGCCACAGAATGAGCTCTGTTAAGAACCCTCTGAGGGCCACAGCTCCTCAAAACTCCCAATTTCAGCCCCTTCCAAAGGGCTGTAACCCCCAACCCACAGCTGGCTTCTAACAGGGAAACTTTATGCAGCAATTAAAAAAAAAAAAAATTGAAAAAAATCCACCAAGTCCTCAGGCAAGTAACTATTTCAAACCACTTCACCCGCTCGAGTCATCTCGGTTCCAGCCCACGCCGAACATCTCCAATTCTTTTCTAAAATACCTTCTCTCCCCCAGATGTTCTGCCATCCCCCCACCCATTCAGTGCTTAACTCCTCCTGCAGATTAGGGTTATTTTTGGTGCTGACATACCTTTTTTTGGCACCTATTCTCCAACATATTCTAACCTTAAGCTTTGATGTGGTTTTCAGGTCTCTCTCCCTCCCTGACTCCCAAAAGGCATTTCTACTCAAAGCAGTAATTTCAGGGAAGTTCTGGCAAAATTGCACCTTTTGCCTTGGACCATATCCTCCTACTGCAAAAATGCAGATTCAAAACCTGCCAATCCCCCTTCTCAACAAATTTTCCTTTGCAGTTTGGTCTTGCTACTTGTGTTATAAGAAATATGTCAAATTCTTGCAAAACACACACACACAAGAGTTGGAAAAGATTCCCTCTGAGCTTGACACAGCATCGGGACTGAAATTGCAACAAGGGAATAAAGGGACATAAAGGAGTAAACAAAATGAGATGATAAATAAGGTGCCACTAACTCCTTTAACATCAAATCCCAGAACGGTTTGGGCTGGGAGGGACCTTAAAGCCCACCCAGTGCCACCCCCTGCTATAGGCAGGGACACCTCCCACTGTCCCAGGCTGCTCCAAGCCCTGTCCAGCCTGGCCTTGGACACTGCCAGGGATGGGGAAGCCACAACTGGTGCTAAACTCTGTATCAAGAGATTTAGAAATGCTCTTTACTGATCTGCACAAAGTAAAATAAGTGCTTCCAGGAAAGAAACTGATGTTCTTCCACATAATTTACACCTAAAATGAAAATGTTGAGCTGCTTAGAAAATCATTATTTCATGTCTTTAGACAGCTGTCTGAATATTAAAAATAATAAATGATTTGCTAGAGCATGACTCTGAAAGCTGTGCAAACCCAGCCATTGCATTCTTAACAAGGAAACTTCAACCCATCACTCAGTTTTTAAAACATGAGTCTTTTCACCTCAATAACATTTTAGCCTCTTACATTTCTTCACCATTTGGCTTCATTTTGTCTATTGCTCTGAAAGCAGTGAAAGCTCAGAGGCTGCCCAAAGCAGACTAAACCCAGGGTGTAAGCTGAGATCTTTGATGCTTTCTAAGGCACCAGGTTTGTTTTATTTCCCTGCACTGCAAACAAGGCACAAGCACTGGCACAACCCAGCTCCGTGCTGATATCAAACACATGAATACAACAATTTACATTTTATGTGAAAAATCACTTTTTTCTTCAGTTCTCCTGTAACCTGCTGAACTCATGTAACCAGAGGTGCCTGTCAAGGCTGAGAGAGGGACCTGGGCACTAGAATGTGGCCAGCAAACTCCAGGGATCATTCTGGCATTGATGACAAACTTGTTTTATAATTTCGAGGCTTAAAAAGCTCATTCTTGAGAGTGCAGCCCAATTTGTTACATATGTAGGATTTCAACACAGATAAATATCAGATTTAATTATAGACACGGATCAGTTAAAGCCAACTGGAACAGTCTGAGTCCATGGCATTTACTATTAAAGGCAAATGTTGAAGCAGGGAATAGGAATGCTCTGGTTTTGGATGGTTCATTCCCACCAATACACTAAGATCAAGGATTATATACAGCTATACATCCAGAATATTATAATCTTAGCAAAGAGTTTTACATCTCTGTTTTCCAAACAGAGGCTTAAATATTTACAAAGACCTTCACTATTTTTTACAGAGACAAGCATCATCTTTTAAAATTGCATCAACATTTCCTGTAACTCTAGGACTGAAGGAAAACCAGCATTTGTACCAACACTGCCACACAAAAGGAAGATTACAGCAAAGATTCACTTGAGATCTGAGCTGGTGCAAACCCAGAGCTGATCTGGCTGTATCTGCCCAGGTGAATGTAAAATTAATCATCAGAAAGGCACCAGTTAATGACACTTTTAACCACTTCTCCCCAGCCTTTTGTAACACAGTACATGATAAACACCCTCATGGGGAGTCACCTTGATTTATGGGGATTTGGTTTGGGTTTTTTTAACTCTTTTACATTTTTTTATTAAAGCAAATAGTTTGACTATGATACAAGTTAGACTTGTTTGTATCTAATCATCCAATCTCCACACAGAGCTATTTTAAGTGCCTTGAACCTGTACGAGGCCATTAAAATCACACCAGCATTAAATGTGTAAATAGAGGAAGTTCGTGGGGCTTCCTTAGCTCTGTACTTCAGACAACTTCCCATTCAAACCCACATCTTCCACAGCCACGAGCCTGCCAGAAGGGAAATGTTCCCATGCTCAGGAAAAGCAAGAAGAGGTACTTTGAAAGGCAGATATCCAAGACCTGTCTGCTGATCAGCACCGCTGGTAAGTAACTCCAGCAGGTAGGAAACTACAGAAGTTCAGTTTTCGGACCACTTGAAGTTGCAATAAACCTTTAATATCCACTAAAATGTAGTGGTCCCATCACCCCTACCCCATCCTCTGGGAACAAGGACAGCACCTCTGCTCCCTCCCTGCACAGACTTGGAAGCGGAAGATGAAGGAGTTTTTGCCTACAAGATGATCCTGCTAAAATTCCCCTTTTCTCAGGAGGCCTGAGCTAAAGCGTGAAGGAGTAGCAGAGCCAGGCTGAGGGAGCCAGAACAATGTCCCTGCAGCAAGGGCCAAAGTCATCTTAGTTTCCACATCTGGGAAAAGAGAAGTTCCAAAATTGAAAAAAGAAATTAGAAAACAGGCCTAAAGCAGAGTATTTCCATTTTTAGGAAGTTGAACTCCCCATGGTTTGAGTCACTCCTCCTGCAGTGTGTCCCACTGTACTCTGCACAGTCCCTGTGTCTGAGACTTCCCTGCAAACCAACCCTTCACATCTCACGCCTCTGCTCCAGCTCAATAGGAAGAGTTGAAAGCAAGCAGGAAATCCAGCAGGGAATTCACAGAAACTCCTGAGCCAACCTCCCCGTGTGTATTCCTGCAGCACCAGTCACTGCTGCTCCAGGCGCCCCGAGCGTCATCGCATCACCGAGACCAGACACACAGTTTTCATTTCTCCTTCCAAGCTCTTCCTAAATCCCAGTTGGTATTTCTGCTCATCCCTAATCCAACAAGGGCATGGCTTTGGTTTGAGAGACCTTCACCTTGGATGTGTAACTTGTGGTATGAAATGGCAGTGTTGGTGCTGCCTTCTCCTCCTGCCTCCCACTTCCCACTCCCTCAGCTCCGGGCAGGGGGCACATCCCAGCTCTGGGACTTTTGGACCACAACTCCAGACTAAAAATAAACCCCAACCAACACACCCACACTGCCTGAGATTTCCTGGCAAAGCTGTTAGAAGAGGACCTTGGCCAAACCCTTCTTACCCCCCTGAACCACATCAGGCACCCAAGTCCTCACTCCAGCTCAGCACCAGCAGCATCTCTTCATCTTCCCCAGACACTGTGAGGCAAAACCATCAAAGGCGAAGGTTGGCCCAAGGAACCCTCCACACACAGCCCATCCAAAGGGATCCGACCCCACCACACCTCACCCAGCCATTAGTGCATCTTCAAAGCCTGCTTACAACACCTCCACTTCCTTCAAGACACCCTCATTTAACTCGAGGGCTTCTTCAGTCTCAATTGGTTTCATGAGCAAGAGGAATCAAACAGTTAATTGGTTAATTGGCTGCGATGAAACCCCAATTCTGTTTGACAACATTTGGCCACGAAGGATAAACACGCTCAGAGGGAACGTGCAGGATCCCAGCTCTGTGCGGGGCACACCCAGCTGCGGGGGCACGCTCAGCTCCCATCATTTCACCCTTTTTTCTTAGAAGAAAGGGGAAAAAGAGCTGAAAAGTCTGCTTGTAATAAGGAATTATGTTTTCAGGAGGCAGTTAATAATACTTGAAGCTGCCTTAATGCTGCATCCAAAGACGCCTGTTAATTATTTAAAATATTCCTTTTACCATGAACAAGGGGCATCTCAGGAGCTGGCACAGGACACTTCTCCCAGCTTGTGCATCAGGGCATCACCACAAATCCTGCCCTAAAATCATGTGCACAAGCCTAAAATGCTACTCTGTCAGCTAGCACAAATGCACTCCCAGAGGAGCTGTTTAAAAAGGGAGACATTGAAAAATAACTGCCCTGCAACAACAAAATTAGCACAAAAACACTGACACACAAAGAGGAACATGCCCTGGTGTCACCAAGAGTTACTTGTAGAAGTGTACATATAGCCTTAACGTCCACTTTCTGTGTGATGGTGAAGAAAAAAAATGCAGAAAAAAATATAACATTTCCTATTAAAACAATAGAGCTTTGCCCCAAAAAGCACAAACAGGATGATTCTCCAGGACAGGTTTAAAGGATGACCACGATGCAAATGGTGCATGACCATGATGACCATGGTGCAAATACAGAAGCAGCGGAGTCATCTTCAGAGTTTTATAACTGAAATAGGGAACACGACTAAAACCAAGAGTTTACATAGAATTCAAATAGTTTTTGTATTTGTCCAGACAGGAAAAAGCCAATTTCTCAAAAGCGTGGAGTTTTCTGTTTCTGTCCCTCACCTTCTGACAACACAAAGGCTCTGTGCCAAGAGAGGGGGATTTGGTTTGGTGCACATGGGATCTGCTCCACCAAAGGAAAGGTTGTGATACCACCAGGATTCCAAAATTCTACCCCAGTAAATTGGTATCACAGGAAGCCTTGAGCCATCATCTCACTCAGCTATTGCGATGAGAATGAACTTTTCCACAGCTCCTTCTCCCTCCTTCCAAGGTTTCACTTGAGCTCTTGGGAATACAATTCAAATGCGATTCTACTGGTAATAGGACACAAATATAAATCAGTGATTCACCACTAACTGAAGCACAAATGTTTCCCATTCCTACAACACAAACGTTTCTATCCCACCCTTCACATCAGGAATGCTGCTGCACATTCAACAGGGAGAACATAAAGTGCCCCAAGAGCTGTCTGGGAACTACTCCTTTGTCCGTACTGAGGGTGGGAGAGCTTTAAATAAAAATAATAAAAAACTGAGTTGACCTAGGTCTGGTTAATGTTTGACAAGAACTCCCAGGGAGGGCAGAGCCAGCAGTTTGCTGCAGGCACTTCTCCTTCCCACTCAGCTCTGGAGCACCCAGAAATCCCCACCAAGCACGATGTGCCTGGACTTGTGCTGCTCCCCAGACAAAGCAGCACAAATCCTTCACCACCGTTAGCTGAGAGAAATTCCACAGCACTTTCTGTGGGAGCACGGCCTTAATTCCAGCGTCTCAGTCAAGTGATGGAGCAAGTAATGACATCCTGCTCTTCGGTTTTAGCTGCCTGAGTCCCCTTCATCCCTCACATATCAGGTTACCTGAGGATCAGTCAGCATCTTCCACGTGAGAAGCCAACACACGGCGACGGTGGATAAAAGAATTACAGTGATCATTTGTAACTCAACACTAACCACTGGAAAAGGACTTGGGGATCCTTTAGAAAGAGGCTCTGCAAGTGTAACATTTCGTTTTACAAGTCCAGATGAGAACTGGGTGCATCATTCATCATGCATGAGATTCAGCACACAGAAGCAAGGCAGAAATGGAGTTTGGGTCAGAAGGGACCTTAAAAATCATCCAGTTCCACTCCTCCTGCCAAGGTAAGGTAAAAGAACTAAGGTGAACGTGAACCCCCAGCAAGTGGATTTTAGAAGCCGAGTTAAGGAGGACATTTGTAACTTCAGCACTTGCAGTGCAGCTCATTTAAAACCATTTTAAAGTCCATTTTTAAATTACACTACTAAAACAGCTTAAAATTGTTTATATCCAAGAATTTACAAGACTGGTTTGATATAATTCACTCAAGGGACCTTAAAAATGCACAACCACATATCTTAAATGTCTCATTTTTGTGCAGAAGTACCACACAGGAGGGAAAACGCCTGGTCCCCCCTCTCTGATGAACACAGAAATTAATTCCCAACTCTCTTCCTTTGCAGAGAGCAGAGCTGCTCAAAGGACATCAGTCCCTCCTTCCTGTCCTGTCTCTTCAGCAATGGGAGAGGAGCAGGAAAGCCTAGGAAGCGACAGCACAACTCCCTGCTCCCTCCTCCTCTCTCCATGGACAGGGAGCAGAGGGAGGGTCACTCCTCCACCCACTGTCCCTCTGTCCCCAGGCTCCATCCTGGGAGACACCACAGATCCCACAGTGACCCCACAGAGCCATCCCTGATTCAGAGGAGAAGAACCTCAGGGATTGACACCATGAGACCACAAAGCCACTAAAATGGTCATTTTCTGCACCTACCCCAACGCCAGGTCAGGATTCCAGGTCGGGTAAGACACAGGAGCCTCAGTGAACTCGTGTCACAAGAGCCAGCCCGAGCCAGGAGAGGGAAGTGAAGCTGCTGTTGCTCAGCAAAGCTGAATTTCAGCTTTGCCTTCCCAAGCCTTTGCATTTCTATCTGCTTCATCCTGCAATACCAAAACTACTCTGAGGAACAGGGGACTTTCTTGACCAGGCAGTGATATTCCTTGCCCTGACACCCCACAGCGGAGGAGATCCCCAAACCAGCAGCCCAGCAGTGCAGACTGACCTCGAGCTCAGCCATCCACCAGGAACACTCTTTTCTTTCCCACTTAAATCTCCTCTCAGCCAACTTCAGTCCAGTTCCATCTCCCACTCCACCAAGGACAATCCTCCCCATCCCCTCCACTCTCCGTCGCTGGGAAAGTTTTTAATTCCCCCAAGTGCAAAGATGGACCATCACAAATTCAGCATTTTTCCATGCACTCCTTTCATGTCCACACAGGCTAACCAAAGCGTATTCCAGTACAGTTTCCCAACAAATTTCTGCCCTTTAATTGGGCAGAAATTTAATAACCCAATTCCTGTGCCTACATGTTCATCTGCTTAAACTTTGAAGCCAAGACAATTGGCATTTAGATTTTATTAAGCAATAGTTATTCAGACATCTAACATTAATCTGGCTATTATCATTCTGACTTCCTCACATTAATTTACTTTCATAAAAGACATCATTACATTTGAGTGCTATGAACTCTGTGGCATTAGGATTAAGAAAGGATTCACTTGACAGAAATTCTCTGATAAATCTGCTCTGTGTAAGATTTGAAACAGCAGACAAGGTTTTAATGAGGTGCCACCTAAACCAGGAGTGAAAAGGCAAAAGGGAAAATCACATTTGAGGCTCACATCCTTCTCCCATCTCAACTACAGAAAAAGAAAAGAGAAAAATTTTATCAGATACTTTACCCTGGTTTAACTGTCACTTCCTCCAGCCTCAGTGTAAGATCATCTGTCTGCACTGTCTCACAAGACATTCATCTTGGACTTCCCATCGTGACCAAGGTTCACCCATTGTGCTGCATCACTCACTGAGCTGAACATCAGGGTTTGAGATAAAAATTCTGTAACGTGGTTGTGAGGGAAAGGGTGCTGGGGAGCAGCTCAGCAGAGCAACCAAAATTAAAAACTTCACCATTCAATGACTTAACTCTCCTCAGAACCATGGGAAACCACTCGGGGTGAGCCACAGAACAACTGCGAGGCCTAAAGGGAAATATCAGTGTCCAGGCTGCTCCCAGAACAACTGGAGGGGGAGCACCAAAGCCACCGGAGTGATGCATGTCAGCATCCGTGTGTTCTCTAAATGATCACCAATGTATTACATCAATATCTGTTCAAAAGTGGTGGCTTGACCTCTCACAGGGCCAGTGCTCCCTGCTGGCAGCTGCAGCAGTCCCAGGATTGCTTTACAGCTTGAAGATTTCACAAAATCCACAATTCTGAGTATCAGAAAAATGAAAATACGAATTTTCCCTCCCAGATTTCAGCCCTAACTTGTATGCAAAGAGTTTGCCAAACTCAGCATCGTTTCCTACCTGTCTAAAATCTGCTGTCAGAATGTGACAGCTCTGAGACCTGGGATGCTTCCTGGTACCTTCAAACTTTCTTTTTAAACTTAAACACACTGAAGAGGAGAGCCGAGACTAGTTAAAAACTCTGGAAAAACCTAGGGAACAGGAGCATTTAAGATTTGCAGGCAAAGCAAAAAAACTTGGAAGCGAGAGGAAGGGCCCAGAACCATCTACAGAGGGAAGCTGAAATGCAGCAGGAAAGCCACAGCTTTGATGTGCTGTGCTTCCAAACAAACACTGCTTAAAAAGTTGGAAAGTTTTCACCTTTCATCCTACCTACTAAATGCCACCTGTACTTTATAATCCCCCTGAGCAGACTGAGAGAAACATTAATATTTCTGCCCCCACTGAGTAACAGCACATTTAGTGCAGTATCTTTTACCTCAAGAAAACAGTTGATAAATGTTAATTTAGCTGTACAAACTCTTTTAATATAAATGACCTCATATTTTCCCATAATGATGCTGTTTGGGGTTTTTTCCCCCAAAGTTCTTACAACTTTTTGCACTTTTCTGGATGTGGCCTTAAACCAAAAGCCATGAAACTACAAAACACAGAATACTAACACCACATTTCACTTCCAGCCAGTGAGACTTGGTGAGTTTTGCCACCAGGAAAAGAAGTTCAGCTTTTTGTGGCACGAAGTTAAAGACAAACACAAGAACCATTGCAAAAGCCGTCTCAAAATTTAGTTGAGTTTCAAAACCCTTCATGCAAGAGGCCACTTCACACCAAGCTGGGTCAGAGCTGGAGCCTGGAAATGTCTCTGGAAGAGCCAAAACTGCTTCCAAGTGCCACAGAAATTCCATGGTGAGAACTGCTAAAGCTCCCAGGCTGTGCTGGGCAAACCAGCTGCAGCTGAGCAGGCACCAGGCACTGATGGACACCCCTCGTTAGGGGTTCAATTAATGGAATTCTACTAAGCACAAGCTCAAATTAAGTTTTTTTAAAGTATGACTCACTATTTATAGTGCAAGTCACACATAATAATTTTTCAAAAATTGAATAATGCATTGAAATAAATTGTATAGCAAGGAATCAGCCCACTAGAGCAGCTAATGAGATCCAAATTTCATACTCTAAAATAGCAACGAAGATTAAACCACACCCATTTCTGACCATCTTGAGCTTCAAGTTTGTCAGCAAGTCCTGACTGGATGGATTTGAACATTCCTCTGAATAAATAAGAAAAAACAAACAAAAACATTTTTGAATGCCAATTCAGCACGGACCTTGCTTCACGTAGCCAGGGAATAATGCAACTTTTTCCACTAAAAAAAAAAAAGAGAAGGCTGAAGAAAAAAAACTGAAGAAAAAACCTGAAGAAAGTTGTCTTTTAGGAGGTTATTAGTGATTAACAAATTTAAGCTGAAGACTACTTGTTAAAACTCTCTCCTATTAAAACACATTTCTGGTAATTATTGGCTAAGAATGTGTCACAGTGCAAAGTCCTTACCTGTGTTTTTTGCTCATTAAATGTAATTAGTGGAGCTCTTTCAGCACCAGCAATTGCTCCAGGAAAATCTTTTCACCCTTTATCTTTTAAAGGCTGGTCTACACCAAACACCAGTTTCCACCATGGCAAATCAATGCTATAATATGATGCTAATTTATCCTATTGGCATCAGAAGGCTAATATAAAATCCTAATTAATTAATTAAAAAATAAATTAATTAACTAGAGATCCTGAACTTCACCAGGCAATTTAAACCAATATTCCAAGTGGCCACAGTGCTTTTCACCCACAGCCAGGGGGGGTTCCAGTAGCTCCACACCAGTCAGAGGTGAACTGGACATTTAATGGGAAATGTCAAACACACACAGCACCTCACCCCAAAATATAAAAACCTCCTCAAAACACACAATCAGGAAGCTCTGCTCCATAGAGGATCACTCAGAACATAAAAACCCCAGGAAACAGGGAAAATATCACTACCTCAATCCATTTAATCTCCTCTTGGACAATCTTTGTGCTTCAAGGCCTCTTGCAGTTACAAAAACACAATAATGTTGGGAGATCTTTGTAAAATCAAGTATTTTTCATTCGGCAATTTTCATTAGGTTGATTTAATGTATGCCAAAGCACAGGACAACTTGCTAAAGTTACAACGTGTTCTTTTAAGTTCTTCAACCTGTTTCCCATATTCAATTTTCTGAAATCTCCATCTTAATGGCTCATGTTTTCAAATCTGGATTTTGACCAAACAATTTTTAAATTATCTTTAAATAAGGAAATGCTTATGCTAATTGTAACGCAACACTGGAAAGTTACGTTGGCAAAGCTCTCAAATTTTTTTTTTTTTTTTTCCCCACAGAAACTCTGGTTATTCCTCTGCCCACGAAATGCATGACATCACACAGACTAAATTCCCATTTTGATGTAGCTTTTCTTGGTTTGCTGTTCCCCTTCTCTGTGGGAAAAACAGAATTATAGAATTGTTTAGGTTGGAAAAGCCCTCCAAGTTCCTTGAGTCCAACCATTCCCACTGCCCCAAGTGCCACCTCCACACTTCAAACCCCTCCAGGGATGGGGACTCCAGCACTGCCCTGGGCAGCCTGTGGAAGGCTGGACAGCCCTTTCCATGAAGGAATTTTCCCAATATCCAGCCTGAACCTGCCCTGGCACAGCTTGAGGCTGTTTTCCCTTGTCCTGTCGCTGCTCCTGCGCCTTTGGGATTTCCTGAACACTTCCTCCTCCGTGAGTTCCTCTGCAGGCAAACCATACAAAGGGAATTGTGGACTCTTATCTCTTCATCCTCCTCGCTTTAATGATTTGTGCACATCAAAGCCTGATTAAAACCATTTAAGCACTTCCATCACTGAAATCTCTTTAACGTCTTTTGGAAATTAAATTAAATGCAGAAACAAAAAAACCTCCATGTGAATACACAAATCTGGACAATTATGGTTTGAGCTTTTATAGTAATGTCAGCATGAATGGGGAAATACATGCGAGCACACAGTATTTTGAAGCGTAATTTATATAAAAACATAGCAGACAACGGATATAAATATCAAATACTCATTTAAATCAGACACCTTCAACAGGATCACACCAAGGAAAGTGAACATTAGGAATTTCAAAGGAAATGAAGTGGAAAGTTGAATGACTGTTCAACGGTGTGAAATTTCCACAGGAACCAACTGTTGAGGGAAATATCTACTCTGGAACAATTTACCTCGGTGAAATCTTAGAATCCCAGCTAAGGACAAGTGGAAGGAGTTTCCTCTGTCTCAGGAGTTTAACTTGTTACTGGTCACAAACATTGTTTTCCCAATGTCTGGTTCTGCAAATTAAACATCCTTTATTTTCTTCTTAAACTGGAAAATGTCTGTCAATAAAGTGAAGTATGACCCAACTACAGTGAGGCACCACGGCCTCGCCCCCAATTCCAGGAGATGACAAAGTGACACCAAAACCTGGCTGCCCTCTCATTTTAACACCACACACAGCAAAGGTTACAGAGTTGGAAAAGCTCAACGTTTTGGGATGTGCTTTGGTTTTGAGACCTTCTCTGACACTTCCAAACCCTCAGCCACCCCAGGAGCTGTAGGAGGGGCGGAACCATTCCAGGGCTCATTTCTGCCCCTCCGTGAGGAACCCACTGAGCTGGAACACTCAGGAAAGTTTCCAGCCCAAAGGACAAACAGCTTAAAGCTGCTCCTGGAAACTGCAAAACAACGTGAGAAACATCAATCCTTCAGAAACAACCACATTGAAGAGAACCACACCATTATCCTGCCTTTTGTCTCCTACCCCTTCATGTTCCCAGTGTAGCACTGGGAATGAACAGTGAGAAACTGCTGTGGGGCTGCAGAGGAGCACACCTATCCATAGGGAGAGATTTGGAATGATAAAACAGCCTCTCCTGGAAAACACGATCACTACAGGATTACACATTAGTAAAAGTACACTCTATTTGTTTAATTATAAAACATGAAAGCAGCACATTCAAGAAATTTATCAATAAATGTTGTGACATGAATAAAAACGAAGATGAACTTTTAAAAAAAAAAAAATCAGTAAAAGGGGGCTCTGAGCTGCCTCATGACGTGTTGTTTTCCGTGAAAAGATGAGCAGGAAGATTTCTCTTAATGAGCTGTTAACAGAAGAAAATTAGTTCAAGACTTCAGGGCAAGAACTTCCCTTATTCCATGTTTGTACAGTATGGAGTGCAAAGAGATATTTTTTCCTGCTGGTACCTGGTGCTACTGGCAGTTAATAACCCAGGTTTTACATTCATCAGCAAGAATTAATGAACCAAGTAAGAACAAGAGACAGGACAACCTGAGGAACTCCAAGCACTGGGGAGAAGTGGCAGTGTTAGGGAAAAGAGGCGTTTGAAAGATGGAGCTGAAGAAAGAAACTTGGAAAGTAGTAAAGGTCTGAGAGCCTGGGGAGATGGCAGACACCGAATGAGACACGAGTGCATGAGGCAAACAACCTCCCAGCTCCAGGAAACATAGAATTTTGGCCGCACGTCTGAGACTGGCCCAGCCCCAGGGAGCTGTGCCACGCCGAGCTCTGAGCACGGCACACGGTCACCTCAGAGCACCAGCAGTGCTCCAGACTGGGAAGTGTTAATTCAGCTGGAATATGGGCATCTAGTGCAAGCAGCTAAAAAGAGAATAAACCTGGATCCCTGCAGGAGAGAGCCACAGGCAGAGAACAGCACAACTTCAGCACTTGGGGCTGACTGCGCTCACGAGAGCGGCTCGGTGACAAGGAAGGAGCAGGGGCTGTGCACTTGGATTTCCTAAGCACTGACAGCAGCCCTGTCATTTCACAAGCTGCAGAGGGTCTCGTCAGTCATTAGTGATTGCACAGAAGGAACCATCCTGCAAGAGAAGAATAACTGCCACACGAGTTCTTTCATCCTGAGTTTTGCAATTCTATGAACTTGATTGCTTATTTTCTTAGTTTAACACAGTTAGCAAGATATTTCACTAATATCTAACCCTGCTCTAGCTAAATGGAATCTGTTAAAGTTTCTCGCCGCGTCTGCAGGGCTGCACCCTCTCCATCCTACAGCCTCTCCATCTCCCCACAGCTTGGAGTGATCTGTTCTCCCAGTTTAGAGAAGGTGACACCAACCTCACTTTGGTTTTGGTACAAACTCTGAGGCAGACACTGAAGGCAAAGGAAGACGAGGCCTTGGTGGGAAGGGACCTTAAAGCCCATCCAGTGCCACCCCTGCCAAGGGCAGGGACACCTCCCACTGTCCCAGGCTGCTCCAAGCCCCAGTGTCCAGCCTGGCCTTGGGCACTGCCAGGGATCCAGGGGCAGCCACAGCTGCTCTGGGCACCCTGTGCCAGGGCCTGCCCACCCTCCCAGGGAAGGATTTCTTCCGTGTATCTACTCTGAACTGAAGTTTAAGTATCTAAGCTCAAGTTTAGTTATTGCTGAGCCTCTGCTGAAGATAACTGAGACACCATAGTAGGAGAGAAAGGAAACAGGCCTGTAGAACAAACCACAGGCGAGTAACAAACCGAAATGATGTGGCCAAGAACAATTATTGCCACAGAAAAGAAACCTCAGTCACCAAATCTCCAGTCTATTCCTACATCCTCACCCGGGGGACTCCAAACACGACACTGCAACTCCTGCTCCTCCCAGCCCCACACACACATTGCTGGCACCTCTTGGAAGCTGCTCGAGCTCTCTCCACGTGCCCGATCTGCCCATGGCAGAGGTGCTGCTTTCCTGGCTCAGCTCCCAAGACTCAACTCTCAGTATTTCCGCCCTCAACACTGTACATTTCTGCCGATCTGGAGCAAAGATTTCTGGCTTGCCGTGTGGCTTCTCACACAGAAGCTGAGCCCAGGGGCTCAGTCTCGCTCCCTCCGTGTTTGACACAAGTCATAAAGCAACAACTGCAAAGACGTTTCGAGGCACTATCAGGGGCCTGAGACAGCTTTTGAGATCAAAGCTGAAATCCACTGTTTTCTTTCCTTGCTGTTCAACTGTACTGGAGTCTGGGGGCACTTTTGGGCGCCACAATATACAAAAGATACAAAGCTGGCAGCATCCAAAGAAGGGACGTGGGGATGGGGAAGGGTGGGGAAGGACCATGAAAGAGCTGCTGAGGGCACTGGGTTTGTTCTGGTAGAGAAGTGTGAGGTCAGAACACATCGGGGCCTCCAGCTCTGATCTCTGCTCCCTGGGACACGGACAGGACCCAGGGAGCAGCTGGAGCTGGGCCAGGGCAGGCTCAGGCTGAGATCAGGGAAAGCCTCTTCCCCCAGAGGCTGCTGGGCACTGCCCAGGCTCCCCAGGGAATGGGCACGGCCCCGAGGCTGCCAGAGCTCCAGGAGCGTTTGGACAGCGCTGCCAGGGATGCCCAGGCTGGGGTTGTTGGGGGGTCTGGGCAGGGACGGGGCTGGGACTGGGTGATCCCTGTGGGTCCCTTCCAGCTCAGGATATTCCAGGATTGTCTCACTCCCCAACAGGGGAGAGTCTGCTCTCACACAGAGCTGCAAACACACTGTGCAGGAGGCAGCAAATGACAAAAATTGACATTGATACATTAATAAAGCCAAGATATTAAGCAAGCCAAAAGATAAATTTTCCCTTTTGCTCCTGACCAACAAGACCTGTCCCAGTCTCAGCACAGCCACTAAACAACTCCAGTGTGACACCGAGACTGTCTCACACCTCGAGGCCGACACACAACAGCAGCACAGCACCGGGAGTTTAATCACGTTTCCCTCATTAGAGTAGACAATTAAATGACCGCTCAGGTACACAACCACTCCTGCAGAGCGCTTCACTAGACCCCGTTTTGCAAGAACTCCCCCAGGCTGCAAAGCCCCATTTGCCAGGGACCTGAGAGAAGAATTCGGTAGTTTTAAAGGAATGTCAGGAACTAGGAATACACCTGAGAGGAGTTCAGTAGCTGGGAGGGAGCCCAGGTGACAAATGAACACACAGGCCCCAGCAGAACCAGCTCATTCCAAAGAGTGGCACTGAGGAAGGGCCTGGGCAGTCCCACAGGGGGCAGGTGGGCACCTGCCTGCCAGCACTGGGAACACAGGAATGTTTCAAAGCACCGGCACTCCTGAGAAAATGACCAAACAAGGCCGTAATAAGGCGAGAGATGAGCTGGGGGCGGGGGCAGTGGGTCCCACACCTGCCCCTTTTCCCTTTCTACTGTACAGCATCTGCCCAGGCTGTGAGCGAGCTTTGGCACAAGCACTCAGTTCTCCCCCAAAATCCACTGAACCACTTGCTCATCTCCCAAAGAGAATCACAGGCACAGCACTGAATGCACCGGATACCCGGCTTACACCTCTCAACACTTTCTCGCTTTGTTTTGCTCATTGAAAAATGGCAAAAAAGGAAAAAAGTCAGCCCAGAGCCCAGGAATGTTAAGCGACTTTTACAAAGTCCAACACAACCCCCCCAAGGATGAGGCTTTACGGAACAGCCACCCGCTCACTCCGGGACGGGATTGTGTCCAGACCCGCGACTCTTCCCTCCCTCACCTTCGGCAGCAGCCGCCCGAAGCCAATTCCCCGAGCACGGCAGCCCCGCGAAGCCGCCCAGAGCCGCCCCCAGAGCCCCGCAGCCCGTGCCGGTGCCAAACCGGGAGAGCAAAGGGGAAGGAACAAAGCCCTGACCAAGGCAATGACCGGAACAGGATTCAATCCATCAGCGGGGAGGGCAGCGCAGCGGCCCCGCCCGCCCCGAGTCCCCGTTCCAGGGAATGCCCCGGGTTGCGCTGCCCGGGGAGGGACCCCCGCCCTCCCGGGGTGTCCCCCACCGCGGGGCGCGAGCGCGGGGAAAGCCGCGGGTCCCGGCGGGAGCTGTGCCTGCAGCGGCCGATGCGGCCCTCGGGCCCGCCGGTGCCGCCCAGGGGGCGGCCGGGATGTCCCGGGAGTGCCCGGGGCGGGGACGGCGCGGCCCCGGCGCTGCCCCGGTGCCGGCGGGAGGCCAGGCCCGGCCGCGCTCACCTGCGCTGGCCGCTCCGCGAGGCCCGGACCATCTCTTGGCTGCCGCCACCGGCGAACGACGGAGGAGCTGAGGAGCCGCCGGGGGGCGCGGGGCGGGGCGGGCCCGGCCCGGGGGAGGGGGGGGGGGCGGCTGCCAAGCGGGCGGCCGATCCGGAGGGGTCCCAGCGGTCCATGGCGGGCCGGCGCCGGGCTGGCGGCTCGCAGGGCTCGGGCAGGGCCGCGGCTTGGCCGGGGCTGCGCTGGGCCCGGTCCCGATCCCGATCCCGGCCCGGTCCCCCCTGGCGCTTCCCGGCGGCCCCCGCCCCGATCACGTGACGCGCGGGGAACCACGTGACCCCGGCGGAGCGCGCGCGTAGGGGGCGTGGCGCGGGTCAGGCCCCGCCTCCCCGCGGGATCGACCGGGAAACACCGGGACACACAGGGACAGACCGGGAAACACCGGGACACACCGGGATACACCGGGAAACACCAGGACACACAGGGACAGACCGGGAAACACCGGGACACACCGGGAAACACCGGGACACACAGGGACAGACCGGGAAACACCGGGATAGACCGGGACACACCGGGACAGACCGGGATAGACCGGGAAACACCGGGACACACCGGGACATACCGGGACACACCGGGAAACACCGGGACAGACCGGGACACCCCGGGACAGGCCGGCAGAGCGGGCAGCGCTCGGCCTGCAGAGGAGCAGCTTCGGGGTGACCCAGCTGGGGCCGCCCAGGGCCTGAAGGGGCAGCAGGAAAAGATGGAGAAAGAGGATTTCCAAGGGACGGAGGGGACAGGACCCAGGGAATGGCTTCCCAGTGCCAGAGGGCAGCAATGGATGGGAGATTGGGAATTCCTGGCTGGGAGGATGGGCAGGCCCTGGCACAGGGTGCCCAGAGCAGCTGGGGCTGCCCCTGGATCCCTGGCAGTGCCCAAGGCCAGGCTGGACATTGGGGCTTGGAGCAGCCTGGGACAGTGGGAGGTGTCCCTGCCATGGCAGGGCTGGCACGGGATGGGCTTTAAGGTCCTTCCAACCCAAACCATCCTGGGATTCTGGGATTGTTATAAATGTACTGTGGTGTTGGCTTTTTGCATGTTCCATCATTGTTATGGATGGATTGTGATGTTGTTTTTTTCATGTTCTTTAATGTGAGAAAAGCTTTGCCGAGGTTCTGTAACGTAATGCTGCAGAACGTCTGTAGTTTGGGTGACAGTTTGGGAAGGACGGGGGGGGTCTTCACATTCCTGGAAAAGGAGTGGACTAGAACATCTGAGCCTGGTGATACCAAGGTAACTCTTAAGAGGGAACTGGGGTTGATGCGCTGGGAAAACCCAAATGATTCAAGAGATACACCAAGAATCACACCTGACTGGGAAATAAAGCCAAGCTTATAGCAGTGGTTTCAAGTGTTGCCTGGACAAGTCCTGAGACACCTCCGGTACCCTCCTTGGGGAGGAATCCTTCCACTCCAAACAGGAGGATCAGGACTATTTCGGGCTGAGGGTTCTCATGTTCTGGCCTTAGCCTGTGATTTATTCAAAAAGGAGGAGGAATTGCTACCTCCAACAGTGCCACCTATGCGTGTTCACCCAGCTCCGACCCCGGGCTGGGGCTGCTTTTCTCCATCGTGGCTTTCTGTGCGATCGATCTTCGGCGCGGAATAAAATCTATTTCTTTATGTAATTTAATTGGCTGAATTTCTTTACCTCATTCATAACAATGACTGTAACATGCGAAAAGCCAACATCACAATCCCATTTATAACAGAGGGATCCGCCCGAGGCACCCGCGGTGCTGCGGTCCTGGCCGCGGAGTGATCTCGCCGAGGGACTATTTGTGATGCGCTCCTGCCCGCGGAGGGATCAGCGGTGATGCCGCCCCGCCCGCGGAGTGATCCGCGAGGGACTGTTTGTGATGCGCTCCTGCCCGCGGAGGGATCAGCGCTGATGCGACCCCAACCGCGGAGGGATCCGCCCGAGGGACTATTTGTGATGCGCCTGCCGGGAGGATCGCGGTGATGCCCCGCCCGCGAGTGATCCGCGAGGGACTATTTGTGATGCGCTCCTGCCCGCAGGGTCCGCGAGGGATCGCCGGAGGACGCGAGGACTATTTGTGATGCGCTCCTGCCCGCGGAGGGATCAGCGCTGATGCCGCCCAGGCCGCCAGGACTGCTCTCGCTCCCTTTTCCCGCTCTCCCCTCTGCTCCCAGCGCTTCTCCTGCAAAAGGGCACAGCTTTTCCTGGGCTCTTTTCCTGCCGGGCTGCAGCGAGCGCTCCCCTCAAGGAGAGGGGCAGCTTTGCTCGCGGCAGCAGCGATTAAACAGAGCAGGCCCGGAACGATTCCTGCTTAGCTGGGCTTTGATCATCATTCCTGAGCCAGCACGGCAGCAGTCGAGTGAGGCAGCGGCACAGAAGGAGGCTGCAGGCTCTGGGCCAGGCTGGGGAGGGGTTCCTCTGTAAAATAAGAACATGGAGAGACAAACCAGAAAGGGCAGGGAAAAAAGAAAAAGCCAAGACAAACTAAACTTTTTTTAAAAAAAATAATCCGGATCCAGAGGGACTTCTGGCTGGAGAACTTGGTGGGGAGCAATCCTGCCCCTCTGGGAGGCAATGCCAGGGCAACTCCAGCTGAAACCTGCACACAAACACCACAAAGATTTCAGATATTTGCAGGAAGCATCCACTTAGCAACTGCTGGTTAATCATTTATTCACTTTCCCATTAAATGGTACATTCAGTCCACAAGACTTCAACACCTTTCTGGTAGTTTTATTTACAGTCTGCAGCGTGTTCTGTAAAACACAGGAGTGCTCACAGACACACACACAACATAGGGATTTGCAAACATTTAAATAAGTACAGTTTATTCCAAAGGAAGTCTACGTACTGCTTTTTCCATAAAAATTATAAAAAATACTTTAGTTACTGTATTTTACCTAAACCAAGATACTTGAGAATTCTTCCACAAGTGATGCCCCCTCCCCACAAAGGGCACTGTTTGTGAAAAGAAGAAGAAGAAGAAATTCAGGAGACTGCATCACCAAATAAAATCCTAATGGCAACTGCTTCAATGCACCAGAAGAACAAAGAACTCCCACTCTGCATCCAGCAATCCCTGCTCTGCAGCCTGTCTGCATCTGCTTTTGTAGGGCTTGTGGGGCTTTTGCACTCACTTCCTTCTCCAGGGCAGTTCCCACAAACAAAGAATGACTGAATTTCTGCAGACTGTCACTCGGCAATCCTGCATTTCACACATCCAAAGGGAAACACTTTCCTTTGAGCCCTTTATTTCAAGGAGCCTCTTTTTTACTGAGCATCCAGTGAGAACAGTGCCCAGTTGTGGCTGTTATTATTTCTCTGCTTTTGCTGCGTGGCAATATTGTGCTGGAGCTCTGCAGAACACGCACTGCAGCCCTTGTCTCACTGGGGCACACCGAATTGACAAAAAAAAGGCACAAAGATGAAACTCCTAAAGCAGCAGCAGCCCCAAGTCACTGAGCTGCTGCTTCCCACCACCAACACTCTGTGTCTCAGCAAACACTTCCAACACATGAGCCAAGGCCACAGGGGAGTGAAAAGCCCAGAGCCTGCGGGCAGGACAAGCACTCCATTGATCAGTAACAAACCAACACAGCTCAGCTGGATGGTGCACTTAAGACTGGACCTGGAAGCATCAGGAAAAGCCATTGGAACACAAGCTCAGCAGCACAGAATCCATTTGTCACCAGCTGATGAGATGGGAGGCTCTGTGTGGGACACGCTGTGCATTCAGCTTCAACAATGCCACAGCTCCACAGCAGCGCTGAAAAACTTCTGCTTTTAACTGTTGGAGAGGATTTTCTCAATGGAAGTGAAGCTGTCATTAACAGAGGAACAGCACATGATGCACAGCATAACCTGCAATAAAAAGCTTTTGCTTTCCAGCATGTAAACATCCAGGTTACTGGACTTTAGCTCATATCAACGAATCTGATGATAGATTTTTTTTAAATTTTTCTTGGAACTAAAAAAGTAAAATCTTCCATAAAAGGATAAAGCACAAAAATACTCTCTCAGTAAGTCTCAGGAAGCCATTTAATGCCTTCCATGTCCTAGGAACAACTAGGCAAAACACTTGGAAAGTGTGAGCAGTAGAAATGTTGACCATTGAATGTTTGGCAGCCGTGTGCTCCAGCCCCTGGGAGGGGCTTGTCCCCCACTCCACACCAGTCCTGCAGCTCCCCAGCTATTTCTTCTTCTTCTTTGGGAGCTCATCCTTCCTCAGAGCTGCTGTCACTGCTGCTGCTGCTGCTGGAGGAGCTCGGATCCGAGTCGAAGTCGGAGGAGGAGGAAGAGCTGCTGGAGGAGGAGGAGGAGAAGGAAGAGCTGCTGGAGGAGGAGGAGGAGAAGGAGGAGGAGGAACTGTCCTCACTGTCACTGTCCTCGGAGGAGGTAGAGGAGTCCTGGCTGGCAGAGGAGGAGTCGCTGGCTGAGCTGTCACTGCTGCTGGAACTGGTCACACTTTTGGACCTGGGAGAGAACAAAGAGCTGAGCACAGCCCTGCCAGAGCCCACGGCACCGTGTTCTCTGCTCTGCTGTAATATTCCAAAGATCAATTAGTTGCCTTGAAAATTTCCAGGCCTCACCACCTAAGATGAATTCCTGTGCCCTCCCTCCCTTTCCCACTCCTGGATGAGTGGATTTTGGCCATTTGAGCAACAATGCAGTAACACAGTAGCATGACATAGCCCAGCAGGACTGCAGAGAGGGGCAGAGAGGGAAAGCTGGCCAGGATCTCGTTCCCAGCCCTGAGCAGGGGCTTTACTGGCCTGACTGTCCTGTACTACCCGAGCTCTGGGGACAATGAACCAGGCTCAGTCCCTGCCTCACCACGGCCACCCTGAAATTCTGGCACTGCAAGAGTCAGGGGAGATTTCAGCAGTGATTTCAGCAAGGTCAGAGCTGCTCCCAGCAAAAGCTGTTCTTAGACTACTCCTGGCAGAAGAACCCAGAGTACCTGCCACTGCAGGATGCTTGTGACTTCCAGGTGGAGGAGAAGGGTGGAAACAATCCAAGATGAAGACAGAATGATGAACACAGCAAAGAGGATTTCTGTATGCTCTGCACTGTTTTGTCACGTTCAGCCCTTCCTGGGCTGTTCTCTGCTTGTTGTTCTCAAGATCAACATCTCCGACTAAGGGGGGGTGATGTGAATTCCAAGGAAGTACAATTCAATTCTCCCCTAGATCTTTCCCTAAAGTACAAGATACTGATTCACCTCCCTTCCCACCAGAGTCAATCAAAGACTATCCAAAAACGTAAATTATGATAATGCGGAATCTGGTCTCCATTAGAAAAATTAATGTAGTATTTTTTATCAGAGCTTTGGTTAAATGTAACAACGCAGGAAGTGCCTGTGCTCAGGTTATTGGAGAGTGCGAGGTTTTCTCATCGCATCAGCCCTGTCAGCTGACAAATGTGGGTGTGCACTAAGGCACAAAGCACCGACGTTTGCACACTACAGCTGGAATCTGCTATCTCCGTGTGCAGACACAACCACTGCTCATTACAGATAAACCCACAAGGGCTGCTCCAACACTGACTTACCTGGGGAAAAACCAGCACTAAGAGGAGGAAAATAAAAAGCATGGGAGTAGTAGTTTCACCCTGACCAGCTCCATGAGATGGGCAGCAATCAGAGGATCCCCTGAGTAACTCTGAACTTGCTTTTCCTGATCACCTTTCACAGAATCCATAGCAGCAACCCATGGACATCCCGTGTGTAGGTTTATTCCAAAACCCACTCCCAGAAACATGAGGATATTGCACCTAAAGCTGCCTCTGCCAGAGGGAAGCAAGAGCTGGGGCTGGGAGAGGAAACAGGCAGGAACTTGCTCTCAGGAGAGGCAGCACTTGGGCTGCTGGCACTGCCAGCAGGAGGACGCAGGTGGGAGCAGGTAAAATTCCAATACAAAATGCAACTGGGGAATGTGACGGTGCAGAGGCTGTAGGTTGGCAGTCTAAGACTTTGGGGTTTATCACAGCTCTGTGAAAGCACCGAATTTCGCCAGCAGGTACCACTCATCCTCCTCAGGACAAGCTTCCAAGAGTTCATCTCTCAATCTGTGCCCCAGTGTGGGCCAAGTGCTGGTGGAGCCTGGGCTGGCACCCCGAGCTCTCACCCCCAGCTGGCACCCCCAGGGCTTTCCAACATGCCACTGCCACCCAAGCCACAATGGTGGGGCCTGAGGAAAGGAAGGAATGAGCAGGGACTTAGGACACAATCCTGCCCTTCAGACAGGCAGATTTACCTGTGCTCCAGTCCCAAGGGGGCTCTCAGTGGATAACTCAAGCATCCCACGTGGGACACGGGGGCCAAGGAGCAGCTGGAGGCAGCTCTGTCCCCGGGGCTCCCAGGGCTCTGCAGCAGCTGCTCTGCCCCAGCCTGTTCTTCTGCTGAGGCCTGGGCTCCCTCAGTACTGCTTAGATCAAAACAAACACACTCTGGGCAAAAGAGTTCCTGCTCCTCCTGCCAGAACCCAAGCTTTTACAGAGTTTTATTTTAAATCTGGAAGTTATAAATTTGCTGCATTCCCCACATTTAATTCTTCTCATATTAAAATAAAAATCTAAATAGCAAACCATCTGGAAAGGAATTTATATTGATGGACTCTGTGCCTGCATAGAAGCTGGAGAATCATTCAAATTTACAAGAGTTTTAAAATTTCAAGGGAAAAGTGCCCAAACCACCCCCTTCTCCACGAACCCTTCTGCTCTGCTCATTGTTGCGCTGGTTTGGAGCACAAATACTCTGTAAATCATGATGCCAGCACAGGCTGCAGCACCTGAGGAAGCTGAGGCAGGAAGAGGCCTGAGCTGCCCAGCTCAAAACCAGTTAATTCGTGATCTCACCAGTCCCGAGTAACTGCAGCAATAAACTGGCACTTCTGGGAAAGCAGCCTTGGCTAAACCACACGGAGCCAGCAGCCCAGCATTCCAACAAAGCACATTCCACAGGGCAGCCTGGAATAAAGGAGCCCTTTGGACTTCTGCTCTGCCTTATTTCCTGCCTTCCACACCCAGCAAAGGCCTGCCCTTGAAACACCTCCTGAAAACGGGCTGAGATCAGACTGCGAGACAGAGAACTGACAGTAAAGGGGAAGAGATGCTGGGGCTGGTACTGCTCAGCCTTTCCCCGGAGTCAAACTCCCAACACGATGCCAGCAGTGTCAGAGCCACAGCTCTGGCTGCTCCTCCTTTCCATTTGCTAAGAAAGCAAATTCCCAAGTAAACATAAAGTACAAACAATGTGCAAAGAGTTCTTGGCTCCAACCAGGACTTGGAGAGGGGCAGGGTTATTTCCTGGATTTTGGTTTAGTTTGGGATCGAGGGGGTTTTGTTTGGTTATGGGCTTGGAGTTTTTTAGATGTTTTATTGCATTCTCTACACAGAGCTTGAGAGAGAGAGAACTGGCAGGAGAAGGGAATGAAAACAGCACAAGTCAGAGCAGGATGGGCAGGTGGAGCACTGAGGGAGCAGAACCCCTGAGCCAGTCTTGTTTCAGAGACTCCTGATGCCCTCTGAGGCAGAAATAGGAAGACTTTTATTACTACAGCAAGATCACGCAGGGGGAGGAAAATCAGCAGGGAGGAAAACAGAGAGTAAAAACTTGAGAGTTTTTGGACAGGGAGGAGTAGAAATTCTCCAGATGTCTGTCAGACAAAAGCCTCTAACAGGCTCAAAGCAGTAAAACCAAAAATAATTTGCAAAGTTGACTTTTGCCACCCCCCCTGCAAAAGTCCTGCTGGAACAGCCAGTGCAGGACCAGTCCCCACTGGTGCAGGACCGGTCCCCACCGGTCCCCACATACCCTTTTTTCTTGGTCTTCTTTTCTGCAGCACTTTCTCCAGCGCTAATTAAGGGGGGAAAAGTAATGGCTCTGATGAATGCAATAGGAAAATGAAATAACAGCAGCACAGTGAGGCTGAGTTCAATATTCCAAGGGCACTGGGCAGCTCAGTGCCGTGCAAAGCAGAGCAAAGGGGAGGAAAACCCAGCAATTCACCTCTCATTTTCTGTGCTATTTATGCTCTACTCTCCCCTTTGCCTCCTTTTGTATGGACAGCAGCAGCTGGGATGCAAAAGGCACAGGAGAAAAGGGTACAAAATTTGTGTGTAGCCATATTTAGCAATATCTGAATTGATTGAAATAAAGGGTAAAAGCTTGACTCAGCCTGTAACTTTCACCTTTCTTTCAAGTGCAAAAAGAAGCAGAAAAATCCATTCCTGTTGATGCTTTCCAGGTATGTGCCTTCCAGATTCCCAGGTGTTCATCCCCTCACAGAGTTTTAGTGGTGACACAGAAGAAAGTTCTTTGTGTGCTGCCAGAAAAATGAGATTTCTCCAATTTTTTATTTTCACACCTAAAGTATGAAAACATTATCATCACACAGAAGAGTTCTGCACACTCTCCTGTGGGCAAGGGGAAGATTCCCTGATAGGCAGATTCCAACCCCTCCTGTCCATATTTACATCCCTAAGGCCTCAGACCCTCTATAGGTAACCACGGGGTTCCCAGGTGAGAGGAGTCACTGTGAGAACAGAATTAAACTCCAAAGCACCTCTGAGGAGACAGCGCCTGACTCTGGGAGTGCCTCCCTCTCACGTGGAAGGTGTGGGTTACTCAGGAGTTACTCCAGGAGTTCCTACTCTGCCCAGGCCAGGCCTGCTCCGGACACTCCCCATGCCCTCAGAGCCACAAACCCAGCTCAGGGCTGGGCTCAGAGCTCCAACACCACCAGCAATGAGCACTCCCTGAGCCCCCTGCCCTCCCAGCCCTGCTCTAGGCTGGGCAGGCACTGAGGGGCTCACTGACACCTCCAGTGTGGCTCTTTAAAGGTGGTGGCACAGGTGCTCCGCAGCAGACCTGTGCGAGACCCAACTTCTCCACGGGCAAGGAAGAACCTCCCAAAGCAGGTGACACAAAAAGCTCTGGTGTGGCCCAGGGACTGCTCAAGGTCACAACCAAAATTAGTTCTGAGCTCAGGGTGGTGTCACTTCAGTTCCCTGCCACTGCTGCCACCTTCAGCTTTTGTTCCAGGTACCAAAATATGAATTTTTCAAGGCCAGCCCATCTAAACTATCTGAAATTGCAGCCTGGCCGATCTCGGGAGCTCCCAGACTCACTCATGAGGATGAAGTGACAGACCAGCAGTGAGCACTTCTCCCTCTTCCAGCCAAGCTGTGAATTGCTCCTCCCTCGGCTTCAGCAACCACTTTTCGTGCCAGTTCCTGAAGAGAATCTTGTGCTGAACATCCATCACTTTTTCAATGCAGAGCATTTGGCTTCATCCTCAAGCCCTAGAAATACTCAGCTAAACCAGCACTAAAACCTGATTAAACTCGCATCCTGCACAGCACAATGAACTTGGACTTGGGCAGGAATCAGAATATCTGGGAATGAAGAGAACCCAAGAGCTCGGAGAGGTTTGCTTTGCCCTTGTCCTGCCTTGGGCTCCTGGCTCTGCCCCAGCAGTTACAATAAGCAGAGCAGTGACCTCCCCTCCCCTCCTCATCAACACAAACCCCCAAAAGCAGAGTTTGTCTCTCTCAGACCCACCTTGAGCTGTGTCCGCAGGAACAACGAGGCTGTTGAAAGCAGCAACCCCACAGCTCGGCGTCTGCAGGGCTGCACCCGCTCCCACCAGCAGACACTCCCATGGAAGCTACAAGGGTGAGGCTCAAGCCCCAAAGCCGAGGTAATGAACAGGAGAACATCAGCTCTGCTCAGCAGCTGCAGCTCTACAAACACCACGCCAGCACCAACGAGCTGACACTGAGGAAAAGCACAAAACTGAAGGAAACTTTTAGCAGGGATCAGTGACCCCAAGCCGGGAGCAAAGGCTGACAAAGGGACAGCTCAGCACAGACCCAGCGGGCACAAAGACATCCAAGCTAAGAGAGGAGTCCTTAACTCGAAGGAAACAGCAACTTAAAAGAACACTTTGAAATCCCAAGTTGCTTTCCTCTGGAAAACAGGAAAGCGATTATTCCCATACAGAAGTTGTCCACATCCTGCAGACTGTGATTAGGCAAAGCCCCCAAACACAGTCAAAACTATTGAAACAAGAGAAATCAATTAATTTAAGGAAAAAAACAACACCCAAGCCAACAGAGAATTGGAAAACCAACACCAGCACTACCCGGGAGTGGGACACGCATTTGCTGCGCTTCACAAACAAGCAAAACCGCGGTTTCCTCGTTTCAGGGCTCTGCAATCAGATCCCTTCGGTGCGGAGGGAATTGCAACATCCCCGTCCGAGCCAAAGGCGCTCTCTTGGCTTTCCTTTGCTTTTCTGACGGTTCTGGAAGCAAACCACAACAACGTGACGCGGAGGTCATTTTTGCCGGTTTCAGCGCTGAGGAGCTCCCGACGCTGCCCAGCGGCGGCACCGAGCGCCCGAGGCCAGCAGCTTCCTCCGCCCCTGCCCGAGCGCTGCCGCTCCCCGAGCAGCGCCCTGAGCTGCAAAGGACCCGCCGGCATCCCCGAGTCCAAGCCCCGGCCGCGCACGGGACACCCCGAGGCCGCGATCGTTTCACCTCAACCGTGTTTTGGGGCGGTTTCCCCTCAGCGGAGCTGCGCTGCCACAGGACGCAACGCAGCGGCGTGGAAGGCTCACAGCGCCGGGAAAGCTCCGGGCCCCGCGGCCCTACCCGTGCTCGCCGCTCCCCAGCCCATGCCCGCCCGGCGCGGCCCCCCCGGTCCCACTCACGCCTGTCTGCGGGCAATCAGCCGGTGCATGGGCGTCGCCATCTTAGCGCCCGGGACGGAAGTGAGGGTGCGGCGGGGCACGCCGGGAGGTGCGGCGGCCGCGGGACATGCCGGGACACTCCGCCCGGTGGGCCGGGTGCGGCCGCCATTGAGAGCGAGTCCTCCGGGACCATAGAGAACAACTCATCGGGGATCATAGAGAGCGAGTCCTCCGGGAGCATAGAGAGCGAGTCCTCCAAGACCATAGAGAGCGAGTCCTCCAAGACCATAGAGAGCGAGGCCTCCGTGACCATAGAGAACAAACCCTCCGGCAGCCAGAGAGGCCGCGCCCGGGGGACTGCACTCTATCGTACCCCGTGCCGCTCCCGCCTTGTCATTGCAGCGCCCGGGCCTTGTCCCGGTCCCTGTCCCGGTCCCTGTTCCTGTCCCTGTCCCGGTCTCTGTCCCGGTCTCTGTCCCTGTCCCGTCTCTGTCTCTGTCCCGGTCCTTGTTCCTGTTCCGGTCCCCGTCCCTGTTCCTGTCCCGATCCCGGTCCCGGTCCCGGTCCCTCTCCCTGTCCCTTTGCGGTTTGGTTGGTGGGCAGTCATCCAGCTCTGATGGTTTAATTTGTAAACATGTGATATCTAATAATCTTTCAGGTTCGATGGAAAACTGTGGAACCAGAAGTAAAGGAAATTTATAATTTTAATATTTATTTCCCTGCAAAATCTTGAGGTAACGGAAGTGGTGGAAATGGCTCCTGGGTGACTTCGGTAGCACAGGGAGGTGGGATTTCGGAGAACTGGGTTGTTTGTGGTGTGATTCACATCAGAGCTTGGGGCAACCTGATTCCCAGATCCCTCAGCCGAGGCGATCACAAAGCCCTTTCCTATTTGAATATCCCAGAATAGCCCGGTGAACCTTACGCCAGGTGACGTGTGAGGGCTATTTACAGCAGCCCGAGGAAGAGCCTGTGACGGATACCGGCCAGGGATTATTTAAGCCCCCGTTCGGGGTCGTGTTTGGCCTGCGTTAATGAATTCCGAGGCTGGACTGGAATTGCAGTGAACTGTAAACTGAGGCGGGAGCTTCTGGGAGAGCACTGGCACACACCGTGGTGCTGGATTTCCACTGAAATCATGTATCTGTTTCTTACCCAGATCACAGGAAAAGGAGGGTGTCAAGTGTGCCAGGCAAGGATTTATGTGTGAGTAGGTTTTGGGCGAGTCTGAGGGCTGCAGGCTGAGATCAGGAGTGACCACGGCACGGAGCGAGTAAAACTCTGAACGGAGCACAGGGTGGAGGCTCCGGGGAACACAGGGTGTGCCCAGAACTGTCTGTGGGGCTGGCAGGGCCCCTCTCCCCACCTCCCTCCCTCCCCTCCCTCCCGTGCCCAGGGCAGCAGCCCTGGCAAAGCCCCAGGATCATGTCCCAGCCCAGGGTCACTCCGGGGCGCTCCGGCCCGCTCTGACGCCAGGCTCCGCTCCCTGTCTCTCTTTGGAAAAGCAAAATGAAAATCCTAAAAGGAAGCTGGGTTCCCAGGGCTGTGGGTTGTGCAACATTCCCCACGCGGAGCAGCAGCCGGGGCCGTTCCTTGGCACCTCGTGCTACGCTCAAGGACGTCCGAGGTCAAAGGCTTCATTAATATTCTGTCATTAGCACCGTGATGCAATTCCCGCGGCAATTCCCAGCCCACCGGCACTGCCAGAGCGGCATCACCGGGACGGCTGAGCCATGCCGCGGCTCTGGGGCAGGAGTCCTTCCTGCCGGCACCAGTGAGCTTCTCTGCCGTGCGTTTTCCGTGTCCCTAAAACAAGGAGCAGCGATGTAAACACAGCGCTGGGGACTCGGCGACGCGCAGTGTTGGCGTGTTTCGTCACGGAATTGAAAGCATTCCCAAACATCCCGTTCCACGAAAGTCATGGATGTAAGGATCAGGATTAGGTTTGTGTTAGGATGAATGCACCAGTCCCTCGTGCTTTCATCCCAAAATGCTTCCCCCAGCAGAACCTTTCACACTGCCAAGGTGAGCAGCTCCACTTTTCTCTGCCCCCTCCTCCACTGCTGCCACCATGGAACGTGCTGGAAGTTCTAGGGATTTTTTTTTTTTTTTTAAATTGTTTAGCTCTTTAGGGATTCCTGATCCCTAAAAAGACTTTTCTCCCACGTGCCCACAAATCACTTGGGGGCCAAACACTGCCCAATGTATCTGTACTCATCCAAACTGCAGTGAGAGGGGCCCAGTGAGATATAAAAACATTAAAATATCCCGTAATGATTATAGACCAAGTGTACTGTAAATACTACCGGACATAAAGCAATCATATGCTGAATTTTATTGGGAGCACGGTTGGTACCAAATTATCTTTTAACCACAATCTCAAATTCTCACACCTTGGATTTTCAACCTAGGATCTCAAACCAGGCGTGGACTTTCTGCTGCAATTCAGGAACAATCAGAACATCGAATTCCAGAATGGTTTGGGTTAAAAGGACCTTAAAGATCATCTTATTCCACCCCTGCCATGGGCAGGGACACCTTCCACTATCCCAGGTTGCTCCAAGTCCTGTCCATCCTGGCTTGGACACTTCCAGCAATGTCTGAACCGCAAAAGAAAAATAGGAAAGAGGCATTTAAGTCCTTTTCTGCAAAAACTGTCTTTCCATAAACTGTAATTTTATTACCATTAAATCTCACGGTGTGCTGTTTCCATCCACCCCATCTGTCACCCTCAGGTCGTTACATCATGGGCAGGAAAAAGTTCCACTAGACGGCTTTCCTGTGGCACCGACAAGCCTCGGACTGAGGGCAATAACTCAGCGACCTTTGCAGTGCCGCCAAGTTGAGACTTTATCGCCTTTTTCTCCCGTTCCTCGAAGATTACGCAAGGAAACGACTCCGCCGAAGGGAAAAGGCGGCGAGCGCGGAGCCCCCTCAGAGCCGCCGCCCCCGGCCCCGCCGCCCGGCCCGCGCTCTCGCGAGATCTCGGCCGCCCCAGCGCCGGCGCGGCCGCGGCCCGACGGGATCTTTCGAGAATTGCCGGTGCCGCGCTCCCCCCTCAGCGCCGCCGCCATGTCCGTGGTGGGCATCGACCTGGGCTTCCAGAGCTGCTACGTGGCCGTGGCCCGCGCCGGCGGCATCGAGACCGTCGCCAACGAGTACAGCGACCGCAGCACGCCGTGAGTGAACGCCGGAGCCGCGCTGAGGCGGCGGCAAGGCTCCCGCGGGGCCCGGCGTGGCGGGGCCGGGCAGGGAGGGAAGCGGCGGGGCCGGGGGAACGGAGGTATAAAGTGCTTAGAGAGAGAGAAGCGGTAAAGCGCGGCAGTCACGGAGGGGGCTCCCGGAGACCCGCTCAGCTGCCGTTCGTAGAATCACAGAATCATAGAATGTTAAGGGGTTGGAGGGGACCTTAAAGCTCATCCAGTTCTACACCTCTGCGATGAGTAGGGACACCTTCCAGTAGACCAGATTGCTCCGAACCCCATCCAGCCTGGCTTCGAACACTTCCAGGGATGGGGCAGCCACAGTTTCTGTGGGCAATATGTGCCAGTGCCTCATCGCCCTCACAGGGAACAATTTCTACCGTATATTTAACCTAAATTTCCCCTCTTACAGTCTGAAGCCATTCCCCCTTGTGCTGTCAGTCCAGTTCCTGATGCAGAGTCCTTCTCCAGCTTCCCTGTAGCCCCTTCAGACGCTGGAAGATGCTCCGAGGTGACCGCAGAACCTTCTCTTTTCCAGGCTGAACAGCCCCAGCTCTCTCAGCCCTTCGGTGCAGTACGGCCGGTTTGTCCCCCCCGAGGCGGGGCTGTGCTCTTGGGATTAGAAGGACGGGGGCTGTGAGTGTAGGACAAAACATCCCTGGCTGCTGGAAGTGCCAGACCTTAATTCCCTGTGTGTTCACACGGCGAGTTCTGGTAGCATGGTTCTCATTCCCCTGCAGTCCCAGCGCAGCAGGACCGGGGAGGGCTCAGCTGGTGCCGGGCTCGGTGTGACCCCCACGGCCTGTCCTGGGATCAGAGTTTGGGAAAGCTGCTCAGCAGCCTGGAGTGCCAGGACAAGGGCAATAGCTTCAAACTGACAGAGAGGAGGTTTGGATTGGATATTGGGAAGGAATTCTTCCCTGGGAGGGTGGGCAGGCCCTGGCACAGGGTGCCCAGAGCAGCTGTGGCTGCCCCTGGATCCCTGGCAGTGTCCAAGGCCAGGCTGGACATTGGGGCTTGGAGCAGCCTGGGACAGTGGAAGGTGTCCCTGCCATGGCAGGGGTGAGACTGGATGAGCTTTAAGGTCTCTCCCAATGTAAATCATTCCGTGATTCCATGATATAACATGATCAGTATATTCTAGCCCTGCTCATATAATGATCCTTCCCAACACATTCTTAACAGGGGTGTTCATTGCCACTTTTAATAAGGAACTTCCTAAGAAGGAGAGAGAGAACTGGGGTAAAACTCTGTGAATGAATTGCAAAATGAAAGCGGAAAAAGAATTTGCATCGGACCTGGAGGGGAGCTGTGGGGAAAGCTGTCCTAAAAGTGTTCCTGCAGCTTACCTTCTGTTGCAGTATGGCTTTATTTGAGCAGGTATTGAAGTAGCTGTCTCCGTGAGACAGTTGCATCATCCTCCATGTTTGGGTTTTTTTAGATCCCTTGTATCTCTTCAGAAAGCCCAGAGTGACCTTGCTTCTCACTAGACAATACATCACTGTTTGCTTGCCCCTGTCTTTAAGCAATGAATAAATGGAGAAGGAAATTTTGAATTCAGCACATATGCTCAAGTATCTGGAGATCTTTTAAGTGTTCTCAATAATGGGGGAGTTTAAAGGTTAGATGTGCTGGGAAAACGTTGAATGTAGAGACTATCCGAGCTGTGCTCTAATAGCTGTAGGTATTTGGCCCTCAGGGAGTTGAAGTTCTGCTGATAAATATATCTGTGTATTTGAGATGTGAGCACAAATCTCCCTTGTTGAAGGAGATGAGCTAAATAAAATATCTGACACAGTGCATCTCTTGGGAAATAATTCAGTTATGGGAGCCTGAAGTGGAATTGGAAGAAATGAGCATAATGAAAATGAGAGGGTTTTAACAGGACTTAATCTCCAGGTACTGTTCTGAGGGAATGCAGAAAACCATTTTGCAAGCAGACCCTTCTATTAAAAGAAATTCCGAATGGTGTTTAAGTGACTTAGAATCAGAAGCCTGGTTCAAAAAGTCAGTGCTGAGCAGTTATAGTGGGGAAGCCATGCAAGGTGGTGTGACAGGTTTCCTCAGGCACTGGCTCATGGTCAGGGTTAAACACTGTGTTTCTATGTGTTATTGTAATAATTTGTATTACTAAAATAAACCCCAGCTGAGTGCATTGTATTGAGTTCAGTGGCAGATGACACTCCCACAGAATCTGCTTTCAGCTCTGGTACTTGGATTCTTCTGGAATCCTGTAAAAGTTGAACTTGCACATCCCAAAGCTGTGCAAACCATGTTTGTCTTTGGACATGGAAAAGTGGTAGAGAGAGAGAAAGGTGGTGGAAACTGAGAGGGAAAAATGAGATAGTTTCATTATTTCTATAGAAATGAAGGGACTTCAGTTAAAATCATTGTGATTGACCTTCTGGAGCTGGTGCTGATGGTCAATGCTGAGGACACGAGCTGTCAGGGGACAGGGGGTCTCAGGAAGTGGCAGTGGGTGGGAGGATGAGGTGGTGCCTCCAGGTATGTGAAGCAGAGATTTTAACTTTCTAAAGCTGTTTCATTAGACCTCTGATGACCTTCACTGTGATGGTTTCTACTTTAAATGCACTGGTTAGTTATTCAGCTTCCAGAAGTTGTGTAAGAGTGTAATTTGTTTTTCATGAGTTTACTGGTTCCTGTGAACTGATTTGCAGAATGAGACTGGATGAAAATTCTTCCTTCTCTCCCTCCTTCTTCCCAGTTTCACTCACCTCTGTGCTAGTTCCCTGCATGACTCCCCAAGGCTCTCATCTAAATCTACATTTGTGTTGGTGAGGGGATCTTGGTTTGTGAATTCAACAGTGAAGTAGCAGGATATTTTTATTTTGGCCAAGAGAAAGGTAACAATTCACATCTTAATTCCTTTCAGGAGACAGAGTAAATTAATACCTAGCTCCCTGCTCTGGGCTTGTTAGATTTTTACCCCTGTTCCATTGGTGTGGGCCTGAGATTAGTTTTTTAAACTAATCTCTTGAGTAGTTGTTTCAAACAACTACAGATTTATTTGGAAATGTTAATTCTGTTGCAACACATGCTTAGGGTAGGCCTTGTTGCATTTGTGAAGATATTAATAAATTAGAAGAAGATATAAACCCAGTGCAATTCTATCACCCCAGCCTTCCGGTCTGGTTTTGTCAGTTTCTGCTTGGAACACCCAATTCCAAACCTCAGGCTGAGCTGGACTGTTTCCTGTGGCAGCCCTATGGCATCACCCTGCTGTAAAGCAGATTCTTAACCTGCTGCATGGAGAGCAGCTTAATTAGACTGTTGGGATGTTGTGTGAGCAGTAAAGATCTGCTTGCCTAATGTCAGGGTTCCCCCCACCAAGTTTACCTCAGTGGTATGAGGAGCTTGGATTAGAGGGCTGGATTTCATTTTGTTAGGGCTCCTACAGTTCTTTAAATATGTAAATCAAAAGGCTGAATTGGCCTAGGAATTTCTCCAAAAAGGAGGATTTCTTTATTCAGAACTGCAGGCTGTCACAGAGCAGTGGGGAGGGAACATAATTTCTCTTTCTGTGGTTCATGTTATTTCAGTGGGTACAGATGAAACTCTGAAAGACCAATCTTTCTCTGCAGGTATTTTCTTCCTGCCCTTGAAGGGTTTGCCTTAAAACTGGAAAGCTTAGTTAGCATCTCCTACAGACGTGTAGGAACGATTTCCTTAATATCTGATTCACCTCCTGTTTGTCTGCTAACAGTCGAATGTTTCCTGTGTTATTAGCAACCAACTTATCCTTGAGTGCATCAGATACACGGGCAATTACTGAGATAAGGCTGTCTGCCCCGTCAGTGCTTAGAGGGGAAACTTGAAGGAGCGTGGATGAGGTTGGGGTTAGTGCTGTCCTGCAGGGAGGACTGTTGCTGTTTTAAATGCAATTACAGCGCTTGTTTTTCCCAGAATCCACAGAACGTTCCATGCGTAGATTGCAGTGAGTGACCAACTTCCTTAATGGACCAAATCATATTAATTAGACCAGTGATCTTCTAAACAGCAGCAATACTTTTTACCCAAAAGATGTGCAGTGCAGCTCTACAGTCACTGACTGAACTCACTCTTTTCCTTGCAGAGCCTGTATATCCTTTGGGCCCAAGAATCGCTCGATCGGTGCTGCAGCTAAAAGCCAGGTGAGCGTGGGGTTTGGGTAAAACAACTTCAGAGCAGCAGTGTGGGGCTTATCGCTGCAGATAACAGATGTCCCTGAGCTGCTGCCCTGGTGTCTCCATAACTGATGAACAGCTGAGCTTCCCTCAGCTGTTCACCATGGACTGCTGCTTTGTCATCTGGCAGAGAAATCTCAGGGTTGATCCTTGCACATAATGAATTGTACAAAATAAAGCTGTGCCTCTTAAGAAATTCTGAGGACTGCTGATTTTGTTTTTCAGGTTGCAAACATAAATTCTAAAGCTAAACAGTGGTGTTTCACCCTGCCTTAGCTTATTCCATTTCCTGTGCTTTATGATGGCTTTTAATTATGTGACTGTTCTATAGAATTCCATTAAGTGCATGATTTTGGCAGAAAGGGGACATATTTGAGTGTAAATAGATAGTGCTTTCTTGACCCTTTGTGGCTGAATTACAACCTAAATATCTCTCTTGGGTGTTCTTGCCCACGTCTGAATTTCTGTTGCTGTAGGCAGGTAAATGTGATTTAAGGATTGAGAAGAAGTTAAGCTGATTTGTCCTACTCATGGTATTTGGGTCCTGCTGTATCAGATTTAATGTTGCTGTGTAAGTAACCCCTATAAAAGATGATTTATTTTTTTCAAGTCTTCTACAGGAAGTGACTAGTCAAACAGTTGGTTTTTCTTAGCCTAAAAAGCCTAGAATTGTGTGAAGATTCATTATCTAAAATACAAAAATCCCTGGACACAGCCATGTTATTCAAGAACAGCACAACTGTACTAGAACCAAACACAGCTGTTTTTTCTGGAATTGAGTGTCTGCTTAGCTTAACGAAATCCATTGGTGCAGAGCCCTGTAGAGATGAGTATGTCCTGCACAGACTAAACTTAGACAACGTCCAGCCCAAGTTACTTAGGAAGCAGACACCTGCCTGAGCCCAAATCCCAGGTAATGCTCTGTGGAACAGTACCTGTCTGCTCTCAGTGCCTGTGGTTTTCAGTGCGTGCCTCGCTCCGGTGTCAGTGACAGAATTCCCTTCACTTGTGCTACGTGAAGCAAGCTGGGATGGGCTTTCACTTCTCTGTGCTGATCTCTGCTGTTAATGAAAGTCAGTCTACCTTTTGTCAGTTAAATCAAGGTGACAGTATCATCTTAAGGGGACCTCCTGACTTTTTAAAGCTTCTTGAGCAGGTCCTTGAGCTGTTTTCTGGGAATATCTGTGTGTTGAGTGTCATGTGCATGTGATGAACCTGAGCTGGAATTTACATCCATGTGCTTGTTATGTTTGGGCAATCACTGATTGTAGAAAGGTAGGGGGTAGAAAACAGGTAAGTGGGAAGGAGGTTTTGCTAACCGTTCTAAAGTGTGTCCTACACATACACTATGAAATTTGAGTGCTGTTGTAATCAATATTTTATAGACTTGGCTCAGTTTTTAGCGTACATTTTATTTTCCATCTCAAATTCCTGTAGGTTCCCTGAGCAGCCAGAGGGAAGTTGCCTCCCAGCACCTGCCCAGATACTGTTAAGATACAAATGACAAAAATATTCTGGCAAGAGAAGCATGAGAACAAAACTCTGTCTTCTGTTTGAAATTCAGATGTTCCCCTGCCATGTTGTATTAAAGATTTCTTTTTCTCTAGGTTATTTCAAATGCAAAGAATACAGTACAAAGTTTTAAAAGATTTCATGGTCGTGCATTCTCAGATCCCTTTGTTCAAGCTGAAAAAGCAAGCCTTGCCTATGAACTTGTCCAGCTGCCAACAGGCTCAACTGGCATCAAGGTAAGTGTGGCATGTCTGAGAAAGAGCCAGAGGAGGAAACTGATAAAGTTTCCTTTTATTTCTTTGGTTTGAATCTGCTCGCTGTAGTTTGTGTTCTCTTTTGGATGGAAAGCCTTAATAGGGAAGGGAATAAAAGGCAGATGATGGGGATGGTGCATGGGTTCCACTGCAGCGTAATGAGCGTGCACAATCTTTGTTTGAAGGCCATGTATATGGAAGAAGAAAGAAACTTTACAATTGAGCAGGTGACAGGAATGCTTCTTACCAAATTAAAGGAGACTGCTGAGAATGCGCTTAAGAAGCCTGTGGTTGACTGTGTTGTTTCTGTAAGTATGGAATCCAACAGAATACACAAAACTTAGTTACTGTCTGAACTGAAATGGCTGCAGCATTAAATGAAATCTGATTAAATTGCCCAGTAAACTTGAATATCCAGATATCTTTCTTTTCTGTTTAAACTCAATCTTACGTCTCTTGAAAACTAGACTTATTTCATTAATGTTCTTAAATTGCTGCTAATTAGCAGCATAAATAATATTTGATACCTATTTCTGATTATGTGCTCCAAAAATGAGTGGCTTGTGATAGGGAATGGAAAAAGTAACTTTGTGTTCATGTAATTTTCTTTTTTTTTGCTTTTTCTCTATTGCAACTGAAATGAACACTGCATTTGAAGGAGGCCTCAGCTGTGCTCCTTGAGCTCACTGTCCACACTTGTAACTGTTTACTAAAGGTGGCTCCTATAAATGTTAATATTGGCTCTCTGACCTCCTTGCAGGTTCCTTGTTTCTACACAGATGCAGAAAGGAGGTCTGTGATGGATGCTACCCAGATTGCTGGTCTCAACTGTCTGAGACTAATCAATGAAACAACGGCAGGTAATTCCTTCCTGTCCCTCACTCAGTGTTGTAGTTTGCTACGTCAAAGGGCTTTTATTCTGCCAGTGGGCCTTGCTTTCTGGAATTACAGCTGCTTTTGTACACTTGAAATAGATGAGTTGATCAGAAAGTTTCCTAAATTCTGGTCTGTTTTTTCATTGCTTTACAAAAGCATAAAGATACTTTGTGAATATCTGTTTTAATGCAGCTGAGGGAAGGGCTGGTACTGCTTAATGTTCTTCCATGTTTCTTTAGCATTGGGAGTTTTGTTTAATGTGAGAAGCACACTGAAATGCTTATTTCTTGATAATTATAAACCTGAATGTCTTAACTATACTTTTATTTCTGTAGTTGCCCTTGCATATGGGATCTATAAGCAAGACCTGCCTGCCTTGGAAGAAAAGCCACGGAACGTTGTTTTTGTGGACATGGGGCATTCTGCATATCAAGTTTCTGTTTGTGCATTCAACAAAGGCAAACTGAAAGTAAACAAGCTGTTACACATCCATTTTAATTATCTGTAGAACATTCATCAGCACATCCATGGACTGTGGCAGGCAAGCCTGCCTGGCTTCACAGAGGGGCGTCCACACAGCTCAATTCATGTTCTTAAAATTGCACTTTGTCTGGAGCAAAAAGTAGGGCAGGGAACTAGAGAGCTTTTGAGCAGTGTGTGGAGGAAGCAAACATGCCTTAATCAGCAGACTCTGGCAAAGAATAAAAAATCTGGATTAAATGGTTTATTCAGAAATTATCATATCTGACTGTGTGCTGCTTTCAAAAGACTACTCCAGTTCAGTCATGAGATCTGGTGTTAAACCAAGAATTCCTACAATGGTGTAAGCGCCAGACATTGTTTCTGAACCCTCACTGTGGTGCTCATGTGCAAGAGTAGAAACATTCCTGATTGCTTTAAGCTGCCAGTGGAAGCTCAGCAGATGACAGTGTACTTCTGAGTGTACATTGCCAAAGCATTGCTATTTTCCAGCAAATACTAACATCTTAGTGGCTTTTTTATTATTACAGTTTATTATTACAATCTGGCCTTGGCAGTTACAATAACTTTCTCATGAGTGGCTGGAGAAACAGATGCAAAATTTAAAGCATTAAATAATTAAATGCTGAGAAATGTTCTGAAAACATTTGTTTTCTCATAGTTTTGTTTAGTGAAGAAATGTAACCTTTATGTTTCTCTTGGATTTGTTTTTTAACTTGGAAGCCATGGCAGTGTGGAAGGAATGCTTGGGGGTGTAGAGTGGAGGGCTGTTGGGCAGTGTAGAGATCAAAGCCAGTGTGAAGGGGTATTGAGGGTAATGTGATACTTCACTGATTTCTGTTCCTAAAAAAATTAATTCATGGTGTGTTTACAGAGCAGAATGAGCTGAGGTGGGTGGGCTACAGGTGTTCTTTGCAGATAACTCCTTCACCAAAAATGAGCACCTGTTTTAAGAGTTAGTATCATTTATTCTCTTCCTGTTTTATTTTTAGCTTGGTGTAAGCACATTCCACCCTTAGGAGGCATCAAATATTAAACTGGGATATGACTCAAACTGACAGTGGCTAAGCAGAATTTGGAAACAGAGGCCTGCTCCCAGCACAAGCTATGGAACAGATTGTGTTCCTAAGTCCTGCACTATCTCCCTAAATTCCTTTTAAAGCAGTTGTCACCTCATTCCAGGAAGGCCGATTTCTTTGACTTAGGGTTGAACTATATTTGAAACAAAGCAGTGCTTTGATGTTAACTGCTAATTGCTTTCATGGAGTACTGGCACATTGTTCTGTTACTGAAGCGTTCCCTTCCTTTAAGGTTCTCGCTACAGCATTCGATACAACCCTTGGAGGCAGGAAGTTTGATGAGGTGTTGGTGGAATACTTTTGTGAGGAGTTTGGGAAGAAATACAAACTTGACATCAAGTCCAAGATCCGAGCGCTGCTGAGGCTGTACCAGGAGTGTGAGAGGCTGAAGAAGCTGATGAGTGCCAATGCCTCTGACCTGCCCATGAACATAGAGTGCTTCATGAATGATATAGATGTGTCTGGAACCATGAACAGGTAACCTTGGCTCCTCTACATGGGGAAACTTCAGAGTGCCCTTCAGGCAATTGAAAACTTGGTACTAAGTGTCAGCTTTTAGGGCTGCAGGGGGGTGAGAAATGAAACAACGTGTGCAGGAATGCTGCTGGAAATGAAAATGTTTACAGCCTGGTCAGTGGCCTTGAGTTAGGAATGTGAATATTGCAAGGGTGCCACGGTTACTGGAACCAAGTTTTGTCTGGGAGAATATACTAAAGCATAAAGCTAGGACTGGAGGAGAGAAGACCCTGCAGTAAACAGTGAAGGTGGCATTCCTTCAGTTTGGGCATCCTTTTGTGTTTGCAACGTTGCTTATGGTGTGCTAGAGTTTTGTTTATGGCTTCTCCCAACAGAAGCAAATTTTTAGAGATGTGTGAAGGACTCCTGGCAAGAGTGGAGCCACCCCTTCGCAGCGTGCTGGAGCAAGCCAGTAAGTGGGGGTGTGTGTGG